>NC_071091.1:20402388-22802388 GCF_027358695.1 Spea bombifrons | reverse complement strand
GTTTTTTGTATTGGAAAAATCAATAAACATATGTGAAAAGTGAAAACGGAACAATAGCTGACTGTTTAGTGAATCATGAAGCTTTGAATTTCATCCCGAGGCATGAATGGGCTGGGGAATGTCTTCGTGAAGAGGTTGAAAATCTATGAGATTACTTTTGGCTGTTTGTAAAACCGAGCGGTGTGAAGTTATGAAGCAATAATGATTAAAAATGGGTGTATCTGCCACCCACTTTTCCTGGGAATAATGAGGAAAGGGTCCACTTTTCTAAATATGGTTTTGGGCAGTCTTGGCCTCTATGTTCTTAGATAGGAGTTCACTACTGAAAATGTGACAAATGTTTATCTTTTAATGTTTTATAGGAGCCTCTTGGAGATCATTTGCCAGATTGGTATACTTCTTCAAATTCTATTTGTATTGAAATGTAATGTTCCAGTTAAATGAAACTTAACAGAAGTAGAGAGGGAGAACGACATGCGATTATTAGATGCTATGGACCAGAATAACAAAAAAAAAATACCACAGGGGAAACAATCAATCCACAGTCATATTGCTATTAAGTGAATTATTTACAAATCTTGTGCATGCCCTTAACTACCAATCCAATCAATGGCTAGATCCTGCTAAACACTGCATACCACTATACTATAAGTTAAAACAACAGATATACTGTTCCTTATTGTCCTAAACGTGTTTCATCTTGACTAACGGGGAGAAAAATAGTTTATAAATGGAGAGAAAGGACAGAATATTGCATACCGCACTTTGAGTAAAAGTCTGTGGTACCTTGTAATTACTTTGCATCAGGGTGCAGCTACCATAGTTAAAAGTTGTAATAATGTCCATTTTGTGTCATTTACTCATTCTGCTGCTTTGTTTAGAGCAAATGTGAAAAAATTATTATTCTTCGTGTCTACTAAGATTTAATTCTTGTATAGGTATGGAACCGAAGAACACAGATATCCATTGCCTAATGGTGATTTTAGATGTCAATTCAATTCTGAAAGCGTTGCCAAGTTAAGATCTTATATTATGAACTAAAAACTTGAAGTGTCATCTTATACATTAAGTTTAGTAACCATAACATGTAGATCTAAGGTAGCCCAGAGGAATTATGTCATACAAAATTATGGTTTGCTGTTGGAAACATTTTAATATTTGAGCGATAGCTTATTAATTGTGTATTCTTTCAGTAAACAGGGGCAGCTGCATATATAAAGCTCTAGATCCAAACAGGTGCAGCTATAAAAGGTACAGATGGCACCAGTGAAGATGACTAACCTTTAGCTGTGATGAGAGCACAATATCACTTGTTTGTATGCTGGAGATGTATTAGAGAGGTGACAGAATCTCAGCACATGCAATGTCAAAATCTCTATATCTCCTGATTTCAGGAAAATACACAGACGTGTATACATACAGTATATTATGTAGTGGGTATGCAGACATAAGGAAAAGGAAAGTGGCAACCATAGAATTGAAATCAAATGGATATGTTGGTGACTGAGGTAAAATGATAAATGGAGCAGGGGAGACAAGATATGCAGGGCCAGAAGTAAGAGGAAAATCAACAGGAGACATGCCAATATCTCTTCTTGTGACCTTTACTTCTTATAAGACCAGTGCTGCCATAAGGGGGTACACTGCATGGCACCCAGGCACCCTTTAACTCAGGCACCAAACAGGGTCATGTGATGCACATGGTAGTAGAGAGGCAGCATAGGGCTAGAGGGACCTGGGTGCAGTATTTCTTCTGTGCCCCTCGCATAACTAACAAGCATTAATTTCATTTAGCCTCTCATATATATATATATATATATATATATATATATATATATATATATATATATATATATATATATATGTAATGCTGTTTGATGTTCTTTGGATATATTGCGCAGGACCTCCTCGAGCTATGGGTTATAGTGGGTCCAGGTTATTCCTGTGCAGTTTTTACACCTCAGGAGTTCTTGACTTGTATGCCTGTGGTTATCTGTATTTGATCATTTGTCAGTATAGAATCATAGTCTTGCCTAATGCAATTATATCTTATGGCTTGATTGTTGATAATATATGTGTGTTTGGGTGGAAGCTGTACCCGTTAAAGTAACTGAGCGTGTCTGTTGGTTTGCGGTATAAGGTAAAAGTGGAAAGGCAGAAGATTGAAAAGAGAAAAAGAAGAGGAGAGTGAAAAGGGAGAAAGAGGAACATATAAAAATGAGACAAGGGGAAAATGAGAGGGAAAAAAAGGGGAAAACAGGGAAAGAAAGGGTGAAAAGAGCAAAATGTGAGAAGGTAAGACCTAATGGAGATTTAAGACAAGCAATTAAATGACAATGAGAGAGAGAGAAAGAGCGAGGAAGACCATTTAACTGTCTGAGTGTGATGACATTGGGGCACACCCATGCAGCTACATCAGAAAAATGGAAAATATATCTATTACATTAAAAAAAAAAAGAAAGCGAAAAGAAAAGAAAAATGTTCCAGATAAAGTCTGGGAATGTGGCAACTCTAACTACAGAATGTGGCAGGGTAAATGACAACAAGCTTATTCACACAGTTTCTCAGAGCTGGTAAACTGGCTTTTTATGTCTACACAACATGTATAGGTCATACATGCCTTCTAGAGCTTGGTTAAACTTAGTGAGTGTATATTGAGGAGACACCTTTTGTCTTTTCAGGTGTATGTTTCCTGGAAGTGTATCTTACAATGTTTTCTTTTCTTTGGATAATCAAAACGGTTTAACCTCAGGCCAATGCTTAAGAATGGTTTATTGAAACCAATAAAAGAAACATAATGAGATGATATATCTAGTTTTAAAGAATGATAATTGTTTAATCATAAATATTTTAATGTATCCAGGAGCACACTGGGTTCAATGAGCATGTTAAATGATAGTAATTACCGCTGGTTTATTATTGTAGTCATTCAACAGATCATTTTAAGGATTTCTGCTCTTTTTTTTACACATGGCATCTTTCAAGGACATTTATAGCTACAATATCTAAAGCAGGATTTAAACCACCTTCTTATTTGCTTTTAGACTGCCTCCCCTCTTAGTGTGTTAGATATACTGTATATATATTTATATATATATATATATATATATATATACAAATATATATATATGTTTATTATTATTTTATTAGTATTATAAGTAATAGTAATAATAATATTTTTTGTAGTAAACCTGATTCTTTCCTTATTTAACCTAGGCATTCTTTCTCTCCATTTGTTTTTATTAGTTTTGTTTATTCCTTTATTCCATTAAACAGACTGGCATTTCTAGCCTGTGTTGCTTTTGTTCGTCTTCTTTTTAATAATTTAGAATATGAGGTAGGAATTATTTCAGGCAGGATTTATCAATGGGAGTTCCTTCAATATTTGAGCCTGCCCATATCTTACTACAGTATCCACCTGGTTTGTCTTCAATTGTCTTTGTATTTGGTATGTTAAAACCTGTTAGAACTCAAATGATATTAGCACTACAAGATTTCTCCAAATTATCCAATTAGCAGATGTCTTGAGAAATACAAACCAGTGCTGCACCCGATACGTGTTGCTTCTTCTTTGGCATTAAGTGTAGCATCCATTCAGCTGCCAGGACCTCTGTATCTCAAGAGGGAGTCCGCTCTTGCATCAGCTACACCAGTTGAAGACGGCTCAATTTGTGCTTAATATTTTAAGACTCCAGTAATCCTTACAGCAAATACAATGGACGAGTTGTGACGGTGTTGTAAATATGTATTTATATTCAGCCTGAGATTCTTGTAAAAATAATAAAAAAAAAAAACACCTTTGTTGATCACAAACAATATCAATATCAAGAATAAGGGAAGTTAGAGTCAGAAACACAACATATTTGAGAATTTTATTCAGCAATGCATCAGTAAGGCTTTAACACTTTTGGGGGGTTGTTTGCACTTCCAGATTCTAGTCCATTAAACCCCGGACCACACACCTTCTAACTTCATAAAAAAATAATGAATGTGTATATTTTTGCATACAGAGAATTGGATTGCTCAGTATGGCCATACCTCCCAACATCCCAAATGACCAAATGGGGAAGAAGTGTAATGAGACTTTTTATGTGTTTTTTGTTTACCGTACTGAGTTATCTATAGGTTCAATTTGCAGGTCTATTTCAGCCTTTTTTACAGAGCGAAACGTGTTAGTGCTTTATAAGGTATAGTGAAGTTGGATTGTAACTGCCAATCTCCAAATTTTATTTTTTCCTAATTGTGCAGACATATAATGATATTAATGTATCCTTAATTTGGAGATTTCATTTTTTATTAACTTGGAACTATATACATCAAAGGGCTTTCAGAAACAGTACTCATTTTATAACTTAAAAAAAACATTTTGGGAATATAAAGGGGAAGCTTAGAGGACAACTACTTAATGAGAAGGTAAACTCTTGGCCAGTGGATTAGGGAAACATGCTATTCCTACATGTACTTGTGAATGTGTGTATGCGTGTATAATTAAATTCTGTAATTTTCCATAATTTACTTTACAAATTTAAAAGATCAAACACTATACACTCATTAGAGACTAATTAATTGCTAGCTGATGCCAGGCAAATGTTCTTTACTAAAGTAAGTGCTTTTCAATTCGGCTAAATATGTGGCAGTGCTGAAGCCAGCAGATATTCTGGAATATTCACCCGAGACATGTTCTGCATTGGCTCATGTCAGGGACTAGCCTTGAAGCAAACTTAAAT
Source organism: Spea bombifrons (assembly GCF_027358695.1). Lineage (NCBI taxonomy): Eukaryota > Metazoa > Chordata > Amphibia > Anura > Pelobatidae > Spea > Spea bombifrons. Next base: position 22,797,661 of record NC_071091.1, on the reverse strand, counting down.
GTTTGAAACTCTGTCCTCAAATTAGCTGTTTTCCCATCAATTAGACACCACAAGAGATCATCCTGTGCTTACCGTATAAAATATGCTGACTGCCAAATGATATTGCTTCTCTTGAATGTCTTTGACTCAAAACAATTAACCTGTTCATACAAATGAGTAATAAGGGCCTCAATTCAATAGACTTGACTAAATCTAGCCATAGTCAGAAATTACAGAACGGTTGGAGCAATGAAACGTCCCTATCTATAAGCAAATGAACAACCTTTTTCAGCCAAAATGCACGTAAATAGTAGATGACATATCACACTACACAACGTGTGCTATGAGAATGGCCAACCACTTAACCACTAGTTATACCAAAGGAAAAATACAAAACAACATTGGAGCTTAAAGATTGCCATTGGAATTGCTGTTAACAGCTAACTGGAATGGGACACTTGTAGAAGATTTCCATATGACCTGTACATTTTTCCTTCAACATATTACACATTTTAAACTTTTATTTGAACAGTGTTTTAAATAGGGATGATATGTATGTGCAAACAGGTAGCGGGATAGAACTTGTAAGTGAGTTTTTTGCATGGTTAGTAACACAAATAGTTCAGAAGTAGTTATATAATTGTTATCTTATGATACATAACATTTTTGTATTGAAAAGGATAAACATTCTTGGTAAGATTTATTTTTACTTGAATGACCATGTGCAGTGTGTTTAATTGGTTCTTATATGGCGTGTACACCAATCAGCCATAACATTATGACCACCTGCCTAATATTGTGTAGGTCCCCCTTTTGCCACCAAAACAGCCCTGACCCGCCGAGGCATGGACTTTACTAGATCTAGAAGATGTGCTGTGGTATCTGGCACCAAGACGTTAGCAGCAGATCCTTTAAGTAAGTTGCGAGGTGGGTATGAATCCTGGTCCTATGTGTTCTCCAGGTAAGCAACGCACACTCATCTGGCCATTCACGTGATGTAAATGAAAGCGTGATTCATCAGACCAAGAAAATTAAAACAGAAGGGAAATATTGAAATATTGCATTTCAGAGAAAATGCCATTTAAGGGCTGCTGTAGATGCTGTGAGATCAAGTGTTCCTAGTGATCATTTTATTTTTATTATTCATTTTTCCTCTTAATATTCAGTCTCTGGTTGAAACACTGCTTCCCCACCAGAAGCAGTGTTTTACTTGGATTTGATAATTAACACAGTAATATGCTATTTAGGCCAATAAATGCTGCTCATATTTATACTGCACTACCTCATGAAATGTAGCCATTACAAGGTAAAATGTCATACCTCTATACAGGTAGAGTACGCTGCACATTATTTTTATGGCTAATTTATTAATGGTCTCCTAACAAACTTCAGTTTGTTCTTTCAACCAAATAACACATTTGTTACCACTGAACATGTCCATAAAATATTATGCCTTGTGTGAAAATGGACTAAGCCATATTTCACAGTCAATAACACCCCATTACACATCTCCTATGTTAAATTCCATTTAAAAGTATCCTCACCCATTGCCTTACAACTGTTCTATGCAATAAGTTCATCCAATTTATTGATAGTAAATCTGGAATTAGACAGACTTTCATTGACGTGAGCCACGGGGCATTTAAATTAGACAAGAACTCTCTGGCTATCTGTGTTTTAATTTTTTTTTTTTTTATAGATACCGTCATAATAAGCCCTGTTTAGAATAATTTGCAGTGGAGACTGGGACTTTGTCACTGACAGCAAAAGCCTGGGTATAAACAATTCCAGCATACCCCTGAATTTGAGAAAATGTCAGGCAAATTTAGATTCATCATAAAAGAATTCTCAGTGACTGTATTTCAATATGACACTTTAATGGTTCTTTATTTTCTAGCTCATTGCTGCTTCTACGCCTTGGCATGATTTATAAAGCCTGGCAGTGCATAATCTTTTGTATAAGATATACAAGCCTCCGGAGGTTTAATTTCTTTCCTCACTGCCACTGACAGCATTTGTGTTCTCCTTCTCTTCTATTTTCATTTTGTAATGAGATATTGGACTTTGCTCAGTGAGAGGTGATATTTCCACATTTGCAACCTGACAGATTAAATCACCAGATCCCACTGGTGAGGATACAAACCCATTTAAACAGTGTCAAAATATTCATGGAGCTCCATTGATTTGGGCAATGGTTATTAGGAAGCTATTTGGAAAGTTCAAGTTTAATTTTTAAAGCTTTCTGCTGCAAAAATCACTCAGTTACATCACACTGGAAAAAATACCTAGGGACAAAGATAAGCTTGTTATGTCTGATGTAGCAATCGCCGCATGAGTTGCCTTGGCTTCTTGGTTCTAAAATTGAGCGAAGCACAAAATATGTCCTCTTTTTTAGCATATATATACATCATCTGTCCACAATATAACAGTAAGTGTGGAGACAGTAGGAATCCACAATGTGGATTAACGCACTGTATCATCACATTCGTTTTTTCCAGTTGGCTCTGCTCTTAAATCTACTTGAGAAAAGAATTGTCAAAACAATGTGTCTTCTTATCACTAAGAAGCATTTAAGTGATTTTATTTTGGTCAGCTGCTTAATCAATCCAGAAAACATATTGTTCTCTGGTATCTACCAAAAAGATGAACAATGATAATTACAAAATAAATATTAATAATTCTGTCAAAACAACAAGATTGGGGTAACAGATCTTTGACAAGTCTTCAACTGCATCAAAGTGACTTCTAAACATAATAATTTACCCAGGACAAAACATGGAGAAAACATCTGGCAGCTTTTAGAATCATTCGACCATGAATTCTCTAACAACCTCTTGAGGTGCAACAGATGAAAGGTTGTATCGTCTTGTCTTATGTTCATCTGGGATCTCATGGCAAGAGAGAGAATAAAGGCTTTGTGTCTTATAACATCTGGACCATTGCCTATTGTGTTATATATGTTGTTTCTTATTATATTCTTCTAAATCTTGTTAGTATATTTTGATATCATTTTTTTTATTTAATTACACTTATTTGCCAAAATTTATAGAATTAATAAAATTAATAGAATAGATGCAAACGAAACGTGCTGGTTTATTCACCGTAATCAGCACTTACTGTATCCACATCCATTAGAGTATCAATAGCCTTATAATAATTGTTTCCACCTTTCAAAATAGTTTTAACCAGATGACAGATGACAAAGCAAAGTTAAAAGTATTTTACAGTGAATAAAAATAAATCTTCTTGGAATGAATTTTGATTGATTCTTAAAAAAATGAAAAAGGAATTTATAGAGTAATTGTTTACACTGGAGATTTGTTGCTGTTAGAAATGTAAAACGCTATGAGCAGAATTTGCTCTTTGGAGGCAACATTGGTTGCTCATCATAAGGCATTTTAGTATTACTTATCTGGAATGTATCCTTGTGGGAAACGGTTTCATTGCTATGGGAGGCAGTGTCCAGATAAAATAAATATCTGTCATAAGATAAGAGTGGAGACACCCCAAGATATGTAATATATTGTAACAAATGTTTTCAATCCACAGCTACCAGTGATTTATAAAATCATATACACAACACAAAAAAAGCATTCTTGTAGTGAATGTAATGCCTTAGATACATCAGCTACTCAAATATGAATCTATTTTATCCAAAAAATGTAATGTATGCCAATTGGTATAGGTAGCTCCCTTTATGACACATTTTCAATAACTATAACTATAATTATATTTATTTATAAGAATATGTTTTTGGCAAAATGCATGAATACCATCCAATAAAAAAAGGTAGTACGTTCTGTATGTATTACTAAAAATGTGTACACAGCATGTATTATTATTATTATTATTATTATTATTATAAAGATGCTTAGCATGCTTAGTAACCAATCTCAATGCTCCTGCAAAGAGATATAAATGTCCAGTTTATTTGTTCTATAAAACTAAAACATCAAACAATGTTTCTGTATTAGCCATCATTGGTTAATATGCACAAAAAAGAGGGGAGACACATTGGGGGTGCCGGATTACTGAGGAACAAAAGTGATTTGGGCATACTCGGACATGTGTGTATTGTGTAATATAATCATACGTGGGTCAAGCGTGGATCAGGCTCCTTTTGTTTTTTGCCTATTTTGTACAGGTTCATCAGTTCATCGGCTACTTACTCAAGCTAATACTACAAACATGCTAACACATAAACTCCATCCAAGTGCCAGGTCAAGAATAATGCTGTATACCCCCAAAAGTCCATGAAGAAGCATCCTGCACTAAGCTATATCTCTTTTTTACATAGCCACAACCAGTATCAGAGTAATATCTAATAATTAATAGCTATACTCGAGGATTATAGCTCAGGATAAACAATAACATATTCTAAAAAATTATCTTCAATTTTTACATTTATGATGCGATAAGGGTGAGTAAAAGTATTTAGCAGGTTCCCATTGGGATGAGTCAAGAAAGAAACATTGTGCTTAGTGTCTTTAAATGCGATAAAAAACAGAAAGCTACAATGCTACATGGAGTGATGATCTTCCCTTCGGCTTTAGCTGACCTGTCCCAGGGCAGCCCCTGTGTCTCCACTAATGAACCATGAACAGGCTAATGTACTTTACATGCCCCAAGCTCCAGTCTGCTCCTATACGTTGTCAATGGCGATATAATGAATGAGTCTAAATGCATACCATGTACATTATTAAAGCCATATCCAGCTAGGTTTGTGGCTATTTTATCTTATTAATGACTAGTAATCTATTGAAATCTATGTTGGAAAGATGCTCTAGTAAGAAAAAACTCTAAAGAAAATTACATTTGTGTTAAACAATCATTAAGAATGTATATTAATCGGTTAAGCTTACGTACTGCTTGTTTTGCTCATGGAGTACAGACAATAATATTTAGCAATCTTTTAAAAAATCGTTTTTTTCTTTTTTTCATCTTTAAATATATTAATATGTTTATAAAGAATAAAAATGTTTTGTAGCCCTGTGATATTACAAGCCAATATGAGTTACTTGATGCAAGAGAATAATGCAAGATAAGAATACAAAGGTAAATTGCTACCCATGTCCATTTATAATATGGAGTTGAGGTACTTCAACCATATAAGTTTCATTATTTAAGTGTTGCGTGGCAATTTATGTATATCCATTTGGTGTATCCTAATTGTTGCGTGGCAATTTATGTATATCCATTTGGTGTATTCTAATTGTTGCGTGGCAATTTACGTATATCCATTTGGTGTGTCCTAACTGGTGTTGGACGGTACCGCTCAACAAACACTAATTCTTGAGTAATGTGTGTGGATCAAATTAATCTTGAAGCCTGTTTGGTTTGTATATCATCTTGAACTAAAACTTGCCAAAGGAATGTGCCTCATAGGAATCTGATTATTTCTGTACCACATGATTCACTGACATCAAAGTCTAGAACAAAATAAGTGGGAGGTCTACTTAAAGTATTGAATCGTGTCAAATTGACGATTGAGTCAAATTGCTCAGGTTAACTCAACTGAGTTGGCGGAAATTGAGCGTAGAGGGATGCAGCTGCTGGTCCTAGGCTACAAGCTGTATGCCTTTGGCATGGTAGAAGAAGTTGTTAGAGACTGTTGTACTTTAGCATATGCATCAACTGTACAAGGTCCTATGCGTCACATGTTCTAGTGGTATATTTATCCTGGGCGCTGTCCTAGGCCTGACCTAGGTCATCTCTTACCACCACTAACACTTACCTGGCTGCTGTCCTCTCTGCTGAGCACTGACATATGACATCAGGGAAGGTTACTATGGAGGATGTGTTGGGTAGGCACACATGTCCTTGGTATAAAGAGAGATCTCTAATCTGTACCACCTGCTCATAGGGAAGTGTCGCACTGGGAAGCCTGATCACCTAACCAGAACCAGTTTTGCGGCCAGAACTGTGCTTACAGCAATTAGCAGGTGAGGCATATTAATGGAAATATCTACTGTTAATCATTACTAATTTCCTGTCAATATCAAATAGGAGCTATTTTTTTAGCCTTATTGGGGCTGTGGTTTGATTTGATCCAATTAGACACACAGTGAAATACGTCTGTTATAAAGGCTACAAAATCAACATAGCAGTTTTTGGATTTGTTCCCTTTGAGTTGAATAGCTCACTATTGAATATTATTTAAGTATGTTATCTGCATTTTATGTTAAACTTGTGCTTTTAGATGGGGAACAGAATCGAGCGGAAGGTGACAATAATTTAAAAGCTCATGCTATTTATATTGTAGATATTTTATAAAGGTTTACAGTTCTGGGGTGTCCATTAAGTCGTATTAACTTGAAAAATAGCAGCTTTGCAATTAACGGACAGTAAAGATTATTCAGTATCACTTAACAAGTGTACGTTTTCTAGTGCTAAATGGCTATAGATTTTCTACACACAAATTATAATCGCATTAATACCAAGTGGCTTTGGTGTGATAAATTATAATAGTACAAGTATCAGAGGGACACGTTTCATTATTTACTGGGGATTTACAGGGTGCTTTTGGTACGTGTGGATCCGATACATAGACAGACCAACAGATATTATTAGATAGTCTTATTATTTAATAAAAAAAAATGTCTGTTATATGTATATATACATAGTTAAAATATATAATTAAAAAAATACACCTAACAGACCACACCAAAGGGACTAATTACATTAAATAATCTCTTTTTAACAAAATATTTCAGTAGGTAAAATGACAGCTGTCAGGATAAAACGGCAAAATCCCAAACCCTGTACAATCTTACAGGAAACGTAAATGGGGTCTTTAGCTTAAGTCTTGTTTCTTTAGCTTTGGTCTTGTGTCAAAATAGAATTGGATGATCCATCTGAAGAAGAGACCTTGGAGATTCTAAAGACTTATATAACGTTACATCTCTTTCTATGTTGGCCCAATAAAATGTATTTTCTATTGGCTAATTCAGCAATATGTATTTTCTTTTTGAAGACAAAGTATGTTTAAACGCTTGAAACTAATTGATAACATTGTGATAAAAATTCTCCTTTTTTGGTAAGGAAATACCTCTCTCTGCCCATCTGTTGGATGGTATGCTGTAACAATGTAATGCCTAAATCAAATATAAATGATCTGTTAAAAGGGATGTCCACTTACAATGCACACATCTATAAGGCAAATACCCTCTAAAATCTGAAAAAATAATAATTTGCAGATATTTTTTTACTGTTAATAACAACAAAACATCTATCATAAGGCTTTAGATCAGAACCTTTCAAAATATAATAACAATATTCTTAATTGCCAATTCAAGTGTCCCACAGACCTTGAAACAAACAGATTTTAGTAGTTATCTTGGCCAAGTGTTTTGATTAAAAAATCTATTGGAGTTATTCAAAACTAAAGCATTAAATCTGTTTTTTTTTTTTGCAATGGGGATTGACAGCCTTTTTAATATGAAATTAATCAACCAGAGAAAGAAGTGTCGTGGAGAACATGCTGAATGAGAGGTGATTGACAGAGCTTTTCTAAAACATGTGCTGTTTGTATTGGGTGTTGTGGCACCTCACTTGAAGGGATGTCAACCTCTTTGAAATGTTCTCAATCTTAGAAACTATCATAAAAAATGGACATATAGAAAAGAATGCTGAAATATGAGATTATTTCAAAAATACTATTCTTATATTTCCTGATCCCAGTGAGATTTTGCGATTATAGTAGTAACAGCTACTTCATTGCTGTATGTTATACTATTGTTATTTAGAATTCCTTGTGACTGTATTATATTATTGTTCATTATCATATCTGCAAAGGGCTCTTTCTTATTTACTTGTTGGCTTATAACTGGGAATTTTATTGGCTTCATTAGCACAATACTGTGGGTAATGTTTTTTGGAGAAAAAAAGTAGTTGGTTGGGTCCCTCCATAACTTTTCTGTGTGTAAATTTGTCCCATGGATTTAAAGCATGCCATGCCATTGCTGTGTACAAGATCAAAGACAGAAAAGCTAAAATATATGGTGTGCTAAAGGAGAATATTTATGCAAAGATATACAGAGAGTTTATAAATAAGAATAGTAAACCAGCAACCGTGTGGAACATTTGTATATTTTTTCAGGATACAGAGAAACATCGAGTTTGTGTGTGTAGATCTTACTATATGGTATTAGGGTATGTGTTAGTAAATGGTGTTTGCATGGAACATAGGAACATCGAATTTGATGGCAGATAAGGACCATTCGACCCATCAAATATGCCCGTGATTTAAAGAGTCAAACCTTAATCAGTCCTTGGCCTTACCTCAGATTAAGGATAGCAACATGCCTATCCCTATCTGTTTTCACTGTATTAGCCTCTACTACTTCTGCTGAGAGACTTTTCTACTTACCACCCTCTCGGTAAGTAAAACTTTGTTACAATAAATCAAAGCCTATGACCCTCTGGTTTTAGAGTATGACCTCTTGTTCTAACATTTCCCCTTTTTGAAAAAAAGTTCCTTCTGAATTTTGTTATGTACTTTTTTATGACACCTCCTCTCACATTTCTCTCCTCTAAACTAAGCATATATTGATATATTATATTGATAACATTATGTCCAAATCCCATACATAGGCACATTACTAAATGGGCAAAGGCAAGGAACCAAATTAGGCATCTTGATCCATACATAAAATCTACATTAAACAGGATATGTTATATAGCTTGCTAAGTACTACAACCCATACATTACAAGGGTACCGAGACATTAATTCAAGGTTGAACTGTGAGTCATCTACCTATGGTGGTTGTTTGACATGGAACAATTAAAGAACATTTCTTGGATAAGTGGTCCAAAGCCTATAAAATTCACTTGTGCAATGTGTGTTATACTTTTTTTTTTTTTATTTACTCCAAACACAATTTTCTGCCACATCAAAGAGTGTGCATATAAGTCACATTGGGAGTAATCTAAAGTGTCTCCTTATGCTAATTTTACTACAGTAAGCTGCCAGCTCTCATAATGCAGTGGAATACTGTGCAAGATGTCTCTTTGTATTTGCTGATCCGTCTTGTATTGCTGTCTGTCAAATTACAAACTCATTCATGTCACCATCATCTTCCACGCTGATTTTCATGAAACAAATTGGAACTGGGTATTAGATTTAATTTGCATTACATAAATTATGTGACTTCATTAAAATGTGAATAAAAATCCAAATCTTTGATTTTGTTTAACTCTTACTTTAAAAGTCTCCTTTAAAAGGGATTTGGTGCCCATTGAAAGGAGCTTGAGGCATGTGGTATACTCTGAAGTTTAGTTCTAAAGAAAACTTGTGTGTATGGTATTAGAGTGGGTTTCTGTGTGTATATGTATGTGTAAGTGTATCATATTCAAGTGATTATGTGTTAGTATATAGCATTAGTGTGTGTGTTGGCATGTGTGTGTTGATGTTACAGTATGGTATTAGAGTATTAGGTTGTGTGTATTAGTGAATGGTGTTTGCATGAAACATATAAACATAAAATTGGATGGCAGATATGAATCATTTGGCCCATCTAGTCCATTTTTCCTGCTGTAAAGACCTTAATCACTCACTGGTCTTGTCTCAGATTCAGGATTGCTTTATGCCAATTCAATGCACGCTTACATTCCCTCATTGTATTTTATATGCCTCTACCACTTCTGATGATAGGCTGTTCCATTTATCTACCATCTTCTGAGTAAAATAAAATAAACTTTTCTCCTGAACTTTGTTAAATCCTTTAGGCTCACTACTGCAAGGAAAGACAAATCTTTAATTGTCCCAAAACTGCCCTTTAAGGGTAGTAGGTCAGCAACTTACCAGGACCAACCACAAATGGGCACTGAGTAGATGTTTTCAAATGTGTTGGTTTCAATAATGTAATAAATTAGTACAATTAGAAGGGAAATTTGTTACAAAACATCAGTTAAAATATTTTACTAAAATATTGTCATTTTTTTCAGCCATGATGAAGTTTTTATTGTGAAATGATTTAAAACAACTACATGAATATGAATATAATTCTATAGTACAACAGCAATATTTTGAGCTGCTTGCACTATATATACATCTGAAAACACTTATTTTTTCGACTTCTACAACAAACCTGAAGTACATAAATTATTGGCTTGCAGGAGATCTATTTGAATTCCCCCTTGGCATGTCATTCCTTGTAATTAAAAAACAACAAGTGGAAACTGACAGGTTCAGTTCTGAAATCACAACAACTTTGGTGCCTGAGAAAATGTTTTATCTCGACATGAGCTATGATACACAAGCCACTTTCCCCGAAGCTATGGCAGGTTTATGAAAAGTTGTTCCTAACTTATAGTTGGTTTTTAAAACTCTGGTTAAAAGTTAAACTTATTTAAGTAAAAATTTAGCCATTCTGTGTTTTTTATAGCAACAGAATATCATATCAATATCAATATCATGAGGAACTGTCGTGTTTGAGATGATGGGGCATTAACAGGGCATTTCATGTAAATGTCAAAAATTTCCCATGACCCTCCATCGATTACTTAAATGGAATCCAAATGTCTGCCCAAATAAAGCTTTACCAACATTGTTTTATCAGAATGAACCTCTGTCACTAGATATCATTATTAACTAGACAAATCATTTATAGAAATACTTAACCTCTTTGTGACAATGGCTGATTTTCTTTTGTGACAATGGCTGTTTTACCATTTCTGAAGTGCTTAGCTGTAATTTTCTTATTTCTCATTTACTAAACCCACACAAGTTATACCGGTATATTGATTTTAATTTTTTTTTTTTTTTAGGAAAAGAACATTAGTTTGATAGTATTATATCATTTACTATAAAAATTTATAAAATATGGTGAATAATTGAGAAAATTTTACTTTTTCTTGAAAATTGTCATTTATAAAACCTAATGAAAAAATCTGCTAAATAGACTGAATAAGTACAAGTAGCGTTTTGCTATTTCAAAACCATTTTTTCCCAAATCTGGTAATTCTGCCCCATGAGCTATTTGGGAGATCTTTAAAGCCGGCCTATGCAATTTACCCCATCAAACCATATATATGTTTTACAACTAGGCACCCCAGGTCATTTCAAATGCTTGTATTTTAACTCTTTCCACGCACTGATTCTATCACCAGTCTTTCTCAAACTTTGTGGTACTAATTTAATTACACTTTTTTTTTACACACATTTTACAGCTCCTGCTATATATCACAGTCACAGTCAAACAACATCCCACTATGTGTTCAGCAACATCTCCTGAGTACAGTGACACCACCCAAGCATATGCTTGTCAGGAAACTAAAAGGCCAAATATGGGAAGTGTGCACTTTTCAAATTTTTGACATGCTGAGCATTCTGCCCACATATCCTATTTGGGAGATCTTTGAAGCCGGTCAGTTCAATTTACTCAATCAAATTATATATTTTTAAAAACTAGACATGCCAGGGTATTTTAAATGCTGGTGTTTTAACTCTTTCCATGTCCACATTTTACCACCAGCCTTTAACAAAGTTTGCAGTAGTTTTTTTTGTGGGTTTTATTCCCACACATATTCTACATTAGGTATGAATTTACAGCTCCTGGTATATGCCAACAATTTACGAAGCATTTCTTAAAATACATATATGACAAGACTAGAACTGACAGACTAAGACAAACCAATACATTAGGTTGAGAGGGCCCTGTTCACAAGTTTATAATCCAGAGGTAGAAATTTGACAAATGGTCAGAAGCCAATAAAGCTTTTATAAGAATTATTTTCTGTCATTAGAGATTGTTGTGAACCAGGCAAATCATCTACAGAAATACTTAAAGGGGAACTCACACACTGTTTTTTCTGTATGTTTTTTTTATTGCCAGAAGGGAACCTAGCTATGTACTAAATAGGTTTTGTTACTAATAATACTACTACACAAGAACAGGAGGATTTACATAAAGATTTACACATGTTTCTTTAGTTCTTGTTTTCCCAGTCTGATATACCATGCATTTGGGAGATCAGGCACTGATGTTGGCTCGCAATCTCTGCTCCAGTTCATCTCAAAGGTGTTTGATGGAGTTGAGGTCTGGGGTTTGTGAAGGCCGGTCAAGTTCTTTCACACCAAATTCATCCAATCATGTCTTCATGGACACTGCTTTGTGCACCATTATATGGACAAAAGTATTGGGCACACCTCTTAATTATTGAAATCAGGGTTAGGGCTAGGCCTAGTGAGGAAAAATATTAATGCTTCAGCATACCAAGACATTTTGGACGATGCTATGCTTAAAACTTTGTGGTAAATGTATGGGGAAGGTTCTTTACTATTCCAGCATGACTATGCCCCAGAACAAAGCAAGTTGTGATGTAGACTTACTAGGTTTGGGCTAATTGCCTTGCTAAATGACCCAGTTGCACTTCGTGTAATAAGATAGGTATACATGATAATCCTTAGTAATGAGGTAAATCATATATCTTCCACTATAATTTACATGAGATAGATAGATAATTTGAAATGGATTATGCTTTAAATTATACACGTCATCTATTGCAATCATTATAGAAATCTAAAATAATGCTTACACAGGAGAAAACATAATCAGCCTTTGGAAGAATGTTAATTTTCTGTTATAGTGGACTATGGATTATTTTGAGATCAATATCAGGTATCACAAGTAATATTGAAATACATAAGAGTGTATGAGATGTAAAATAATTGAGAAGACCAAAATACTTAAAATGTTTAAAAGATTTAATAGCAACAGTATTATCAATATTTTCCTTTAGCTCATATTAATAATTAAAAAATATTGTAATAATTTAATTATATGTATTTTAATCAATAAAAAAAGTAAACATGGGGAAATATTTTCCACATGGAGATATATTAAGTATTTTTTGGTTGTTAGCATGTACAGTACCTTGGGTTTTAATATTAAAAACTCACGATTATATATTTCTCGCTTTCTGCTTCTATTATCAAAATTTTACTGATATTCTGTTTTCTATGCTCTCTACAAGACTATGCTTGTCACATGTTCTCAGTGGAAACATTCATCATCAAGGTCAAGGGGTGAAAATTGTAATCTATTATGCACAGAGCAGACTAATGAAAAGCCATGTAATTATCCAATCTAAAGGGAAGCATGTAAAAAGAGGGGCATTTGCTATAATTTAAATTGTTTTGTTTCCCTCCAGCAAAATTGAGTCTGTGATTGACAGTATGTAATGATAATTCTTATTGATATGGTGATACTAATTGTGAAGAGATACTTAATACGTTCTGGAGGTAAATGCATGTTCGTAACCTGAACCTGAACTTGAATTTTGAAGCAAAGTAAAGATGAGATACCGATACAGATAGCTGAACACAAGTAGATTTTCAGTCTTGTGTGGCAGAATGTAAATTGGAATTTTTAGAGTCTATTAGAGGAATAATTCTGTAGTTGTTCTCATTTCTATAAATTACATACACTCTGATGCAAAAGATATAAAGTTGGGGAATTCAAATCGACAGAAATTATTTCAGCCTTTCTACATCAAACAAGCAGGGTTTTTTACAAGGGAAAGATGTTCAGGATCTACGCAACTGATAAAAGTTTAACACAAGTAATAAAACGTGTGTTGTTGATGACGATCATAATCACACAAATCCTTGAAGCAGCAATTAATATTAATTGTTTCCATATTGTACACATAGGTGGCTTTCTAATATTTATATATTAAATGCACTACTGGTCTGTCTCCCTTCCCCTCACCTGGCCTCCCAACTACTAGAACTTTGAAATTACGTTCTTGCATCTGACACTCTGCTTGATCCATCAATTTTGCAAACATAATAGTCTACTGGAAAAGCCCTTACCAAAATAACAAAAATTCTTCTTATGAGAACTTCTCCTTACTAATCCTCTTGGGCCTCTCTGCAGCTTTGACATTGTTGGCACTCTTCATGGCATCCTTGACACAGCTCGCTTCTAGCGCATGTCTCACCATTCTCACCATACCATTAGTATCTCCTTCTCTGGCACTTGTTGGTCTCCTCCACAACTCCCCATTGTTGTGCTCTTGTTTCACTAACTGTAGGTCTTCAGCCAGGATCCCTGGCCATAATGATTATGTCCTTCCCAGGTACTCCAAGAATGAAGCACCCAAATAGCTAGAGATAGACTTCAACAATGTTACTAGACATACACCCTTCTAAGTTATCCTGGAAATTTGGGATGAGGTCCATGCTCCCCATACAAAATATTTGAAGGGGTTATAGGTATGACCTATAGGAAGAATAATCATAGTCTACCTTGGTCAATACAGGGTTTTAGGAATACTTGCTTATTGTTCACAATTATTTATTTTTTGTCAGATAATGTTATTTTTGGTATTACTTTTTGATTTGGGATGCAGAGGGGTTTAGTAACTTGCATTTCATCCCACACCCACTGGCTACAAGGTGAAATATATGAGTTGGACCTAAGTTAATGAATCTGAGAGTTACCCATATTTTTTACTCAAATCAACACTCCTGCAGTCAAGTGTATACATGTTGAGCGTGGCTTTTTGAAAATGCAAGTTGTGAATAGTGAACGTGTGAGTTGGACTTAAAAGCATGTCAGTAGCCAGGAAATGACTGTTCTTACATACAACACAATGGAAAAAAGAAAAGGTAATTTGACTTGATTGAAACCAAAAAAATATACCAGTAATAAATATGTTGTCTGTCCGTTTAAGAATTAGGAGTATAGATAATCTTTCATATTGACATGCCACCTACTCTGCTGAATTTAACACTTCAATTGCTAAATGTAACATTTGAAACATTATTCCTAATACTGTTGAACGCCCAGAAATAATCCCTTAATCATATAAAATGTACCTCATTTATAACACTTAATTGTCATGTGACACAAAAGCAAGCACTGATAGATTGCTGCCATAGAAATTGAAAACGCTTCTTAAATGTTTCAATGTTGTTATGTGATTAAACCTTGGGAGGACAGAATAAAATGTCTCATCTCACACGGTTTGTTTGTTTAACATGCTAGCATCTGCAGTTAATGTAGTTCATGTAAAGTGGAACAACACCTTTAATGTACCAATTCCTCTAGTGAAGCTGCTACTGATAACAAATGTACGCGTCAATTTAAATGTGTCTGTTTTTGGACTTTGCATGTACCAGTGTGCGAAAAGTGTTCCAAGGTTCCAACTCACAGACTGACACGTTCAATGTATGGTTTCATTGGTATATATGAGCCAGAAAATATAGCACATATAATGTATAGATCAAACTGTCCTCTGCTGCACTTATTTTTTTTTCTTGACAGATGCACTTTAATGTAATGTTTGTGTATAAAAGACACAGTGAATAGGCTGGTGACCCTTGTCAGATCACTGCAAACACACTGGTTTAGTTGTACTTGGAGTGTCAGAGGGTATACAGCACATTGCAGTAAAGTGCTCTGGTGCTGCCTCTGGCATTCAGAGGATCCATTTATTACTTGACAACAATTATGCTTATGACATTTGTCAAACCAGGCCTGGGGGATGAAGATTTGTAATAGAGGATTTGAGATATTTAGAAAAATGATAAGAAACAAATGGGTCTAAAAGATGGAGGTCACAAAAAGGTTAAATATAAAAGAATACAGAGATCCTGGAATAAAGTAAGAGAGAGAACAGTAGGAAATTATTACTAGATATTCCAACCTGCAGGCTTTAAGCAGTATAAACATCCGGTATCAACCCCTGCCCACTAACAGCAATGCCTCACAGTTGATGGTGGTAATAAGTGGTCTCCCATTACCCCGTTCTTTGTTATTTATCATATCTCCTGCATTGCCTGCCCTTTTCAGCTCCAATAAAGATTCTAAAACAACATAAGATCCCCTGACTGCCAAGCATTTATTTTTTTTAATTATTTCTAAAACTTTATATTTGTCTATAAAGAACACAACCGCAGGTCTGAGTGCAATGACATTTTCTATCTATTCTCCATGATATTGTAACCATACATTCCTATAACTACATAGTGTATCCACCACAGTTTACTAAGTAGTGGTTTCAACCCTAAGATTGTGTAATAACATTATGCATGCAAGGGTATGCAGGCATTTTACAAACACTGTTACTAGAATAGCTAAACAGTCACTTATTTCCCAGGGTTTCAATAATCTTCTATTTGTACAATGTATAACAAAACAAATGTGGTTGTAAGGGTTATATACCCAAAGAACTTTTATTAAGTAAACAAGTGACACCAAGCTGGATGAAAACAGGCAGTCGTTTTTTCATTCAGTTTTACAAAGAAACAATAAAAACCAAATGTAACCAAAAACATAAACCAACAATATATAAAAGCTCTTGGCCCGTACCCAGAGCTCTAACAACTTTAACCTGTTCACCTGACCTCAAGAGTCTGGTGAACAGCAGTAAAGAAGGAGAGCCACGGGTGGTAGCATGAAAGAGCTGCTCAGCAGATGCCTGCCCTCACGCCCTTTGTTAAAGCAACATGTAATTAAAAAACTAATACAATAATCAATACTATTAGTTGTTATTTTATTATTATTTATTTTATTTATTTATTTAATCACATCTTGATTAAACACAAGACGGGAGGGTGGGCACCTGTCCAGCACCTCTTCCATGCTGCCACCCGCAGCTCTCCTGCTTCACTGCTGTTCACCAGACTCTTAAGGTCAGTAATAGCTAGCAGTTCGCCTGGAGCACTGCCTAGCCACTAGCGCTGCGCAAGCTAGTCACACAACTCGCTAGTGCGATCTTTATATTTACCTAACCTACTGACCTCTCAATGGCCTTTTTTATCCCCACAACCACATGTGCCTTGTACCAATGGTACAAGATCTTTTTAAAGATGCAGTAACATCTGAAGACCTGAAGTCCTGTGCATTCAGTAAACTGTGAGTCCACAGAATACTCCATCTTGTCTTACTAAAATCATATATGAGAGCACTGCCATATTTACACATGGGAATAATCACAGGTTTCTTAGTTCTGTTCACATATGGAAACATGATTAGGGCTGTCTTTAACATGGGACAAAAAGAGCAACTGTCCCGGTGTCCAATGGCATAGAATTCCCAAATCACACAAAGATTCTTCCAACAAAGACTTTCAAAAGTTAGGGGAGAGCTGGCACATTTTGACTCAGTGGAGGGGGGCAGCCAAGTGGCCCACCAGCCCCTCCTCCAACTCAGATACACATACACATTTGTAAATATACATCACATGTAACCCATCACCTAGTTAGTAGTACATGGCACCTGTGCCCTACAATAGACCCAGTGTAATAAAGCTGGTACTGTATAAAGGCTTCTGAATTGCCCCTTCCACCAAGCCCCTGGGCCAGACTAAAAAGGTAAAACAAATACAACCAAGCATAATCAGAAAAAAAACAGCTTATCAACTACATTACAATTAAAAGAAAGACATGTGGCTGTATGAATTATTTTAGTTAACTAACTGCTGCTTCCCAGTACTTGTGGCTGGAACAATTGCCCCTTTCCCAACATTATGTATTTAATTGTATTTCCCAATGCAAAATATGAAAGAACTAATATTTTGTTTTGAATGACACCATCATTTTTTCTGATATTTAGTTTAATGACATAGTTAGTCACTCCAGTAGTGCACAAAACTCTTACAAATGTCTTAAGAAATATTTATATACAAAAAATTGTATAGGGATAAACTCACAAAGTGGATTTTTAAGGGAAGAAAGAGCATTAGCAACAATAGAATAGCAACTTGGTACAGGCTGCTTAAAAGCTATGAACAAAATATCTTTTTTATATTCCCCAAGCCATCACTGAAATCTAAGACGCTAATTGACATAAAAACATATCAGATGTGGATTATTGGTTTAGAACTTGGTCTAGATCCCAAGAAAGCTGTCAAAGAGACAGAGAGAATGTTCAGTGGGGAACCTGACAGCTGCAGATGGGGTAATGTGCCAATTATGAGTGCTTGTTTAGGACAGCTTAACATGCCTACAGTGCACAGTGAATGAAAATGATCAAAACAGGCTGGGACGTTCTGCAATTATTCACAAAAGATGCTAAAATCACTGGTGTTTTTTTTTTCTCAGCACTGTTCTTTGTTCAATATATCTCAAGGAACATTTATACTGTGTTCACTGTGCATTCAACTGTGGCCACTTCAAAGGTTTATCCAAGAATTTTATGGCCACAGTAAAGGGCTCTTATTGATTTAAATTACAAGCTTGACTCCCATCAGCTTCACTTGAGGGCAAAAATGCAATAAAATATCCTGCAGCCTAAGAGCCAGACATATCACATTGAAAATCTGTGGAGATCCTTTCACAGTATCACTTGCTGGTGCCATTTATTTGTAAGGACAAGGTTATCTCACAGCTATGTTTAGAATCTTATTTTTTTCCCTCTGATGCATGACTCCTATAAAAGGGTCAGCAGTGAATTGCATTCTGGGAATACGCATTTGTTAGCGCTTAACTAGGCATGCAACAATTTATACAATGACACTCTTCTTAATAAACAGAATTCTGTTCAGATACCATAGGCAACAGACATGTAGTATATTTCAGAAGGCAACGTTAAATGTTTTTGTTGAAAATCCTCATAGGCCTGCATTTTTTGTCCACTTTCTATGGAAAATCCAGTTAGTGAGACCCACAATGTTTAATAACGTAATAATAAACATAAGTGTATATCAATAAATTAACCAAATATGTACTTCTTGAAATACATACAAAGTCAAGATAACGTTGTTATTTTCAGTTTGTTTTTTTTTTACAGTAGTTTTCATTGAATAGGTTATACACATAGCCTCCAGTCTCACGTTAAAAAAAGAAAAAGGAAAATGCCTATTATATACCTGACATTTAAAGGACCATGTTCTGCTGGAATGGTATTATGAGAATCATTTCACTTCAAAATGTTTTCCTTAATGTAATTTTTTTTTCTAATTTGTGTGAAGCGCTAACCTGTATTCAGCCTAGTACTAGAGTCAACCTGAAACAGAGGTCAAATTCATTTCATTTCTTTTATGTTTTCTCCCCTCTGTTAGATGAAATAAATGATTAAACCTAAAACACTTGGCAGTTCACTGAATGCGCTCAGTAGTACCAGTGCAAGATCGATTTTCTCCGTACAGAAGTCTTTCTGTGGTACATATTGCTTAGCTGACATCTGTCGTGGTTGTCATGGCAGCCCGTTTCCTGCACAGTGAGAGGTCAGGCCTGACAGGGAAGGCCTCACCAGTTTTACCCTATTCACTTCAAGGTTAACAACCAATGGACCAAATAAATTGGCAATTATAGTACAGTCAATTCCAGTTAGTGATACACCTCAGAAGCAAATATATTTGATAAGTGAATGAAAAAAGAAATATCCACCCACTTTAAGCACATAATACCTTCCCCTTTTCAGATTTTTTTTATCCACCCAGCAGCCAAAAAGTAGAGAACAAAAATAACATTAAGATAGCCTTCAAGTCAAATACCTTCTTTTAGGGTTGGAAATAAACACATTTGGGTTAAGTCACTAAGAAGCCAACTGGTCAGTCAATCTCAGGGTTACTGCCATTGACCAGACTTGACTGAAGTCAGATTATCATGCATGCTAACACTTGCAAAACAATTTTTCGCTAATATGCACGGTTGCCTAAAACACACAAAATGTCACCCCTGCAATATAATTAAAGAAAGAACAAAATAAATAATTAAATATGGAGGGGGCACATCAAACACCCCATGCATGGGGGGGCAGGGGTAATAAAATCAACTTTGAGTATAGGCTCCAACTATATCCCCTCTCGCCATGCCCTGCTCATGAGGATAGGAAAGGGTTAATTGATAAGAAAGAAATTATGGGAAGCACAGAGTGCATCTCAGTACTCCCCTTCACCAACATTAAATTCCCAGTGGGGGATAATTATAAAACTTTTAGGGAATCAATATATACTTCTGCGCACCAGTTCCCCTAGTGGTTGGAGGATGCATTGCATACTCCATTGACTTTAATTGGTCTTATTCAAGTCTATGAGGCCCATTAAAGCCAATGGAAGATGCAGTCGATCTTGCAGCCACTGCATCCACTAGGGGGTGCTGATAACACGATGGACAAGAGTCTATATACACGATTTTCACTGTAAATCCTCCCAATACCCAAAGGATTACTTAGATGAACTTCATCCTCCCTACCTATGAGACTAAAAGTTAGGAAATAAGGAGGGCTATGTAATTTTAAAAAAAAAATCACATAAGGCAGGGATGGCAGGCGGGAGGGAGCATTTGGTAACTATTGTATTAGGTTAGTGCCTCTCCAAAGTGTTTCTTCGAGCACAACCAGTGGAAAGGAGGACTTCCCTCATGCATCTGCAACTTTCAAGCAACTCACAGGTTAGTCCGCAAGTTGCATGCTTTTCATGTGCACTCATGTGCACTTGCAGCTTGGGGAATAGATCCCAATTGTTGAATACAATTTCAAAATGTGTTTTACAGAAAATGCATAATGATATGTATGAAATAATCTTTTATACCTATATTCTAGAAGTTGTATTATTGCTATCAATCAATAATAGTTATATTGGCTTTAATAAAAACAAGTAACCATCGCCTTTCAAATACACAGCATGGCAAGTTAATGAACTTGTGAACAATAAAGAAATTTGCTAAGTGCTGATATCAGTGGTGGTTGCATTCTGTAAAGTGGAATTAAAAACATTAGTTAAGAGAATCATAATGAGTGACATTTTTGAAAACGATATATCTAGAGCTGAAGCTAAAATAAGCTCCTGCCATCATATCCTTTCACAACTAATCTATCTTTTTAGCCATTGCGATTGATATGCCACAATCAGGCCCCCTTGACCACTAGGGATGTGGAATATGACTGCAGGCCTAGCCTGATATCTAGAAGCATGCCAGTGGCCACAGGATTAGACACAGAGTACAACTATGTTGTGTCATGGGTATACATGGCGATGGTGGGCAGGATCTTTCACTGCCCACCCACAGATTCCAGGGGATATGGTGTTTAGATGTATTGTTTGCTATTATTTGTAGTCTCTCTCTTACAATGCTCTCTGTCCTTGTAGTCACAGCAGCAGAAATGCCTCCTTTGCTTCCATTGTACAAAACAGTACATGCTGGCAGTGTCCAAACGGGGTTGAGGCGGCAGATCCCTTCTTTTGGTTGTCAGGGTAAGAACCACCTGTTGAGCTTCAAGGCTCAGCAGCTGGTGGGTTGTTTATGGTTATTGTTTCATATCATTGCTGTTATTGGATTGTAATAACCCACATTAAGGACTCATGTTATCGTTTCATAGGTAGGGTGTTGGAATGGTTGTGGTCTCAGTTTTATCAAGATCTAGGCCTAAGCAGTCATGTTTTATTTTATTAGGGCATGTCTCAAAGTTAGTGGATATACTCCACTGTACTATACTGGTAGGTTGATAGACTAGTGGAAAGTCAATGAGCAGAAGTGAAACAGCATAGTTGATACTGTAGAGGAATTTTAACAGGCATAGCATGCATAGGAATTTAAGGATATCCTCAAAAACGATGAAAGGTTAAAAATGTTTTGTGGGTTTTCACAGCAGCAAAAAAACAGAACAGCTGAACGGTTCATATCAAACTCTTTGTTTCTGTGAATACGATATTGAAAGTGATTTACCTTTTATGTGGCTCTTTGTATAGCTTCTATGAATATGATGATCTATCAAATTTTTTCTCAGCGCACAATATATATACAGTATATTATTTTCACAAACTGTGAAAGAGATAATCTTATATTTCCTAATAAGTTGGCAAATTCCCTTGATGTTTTCAGCACTCATGTCACATTCTTTGCCCTTTATGCCCTAAAGGGTTTAAAATTAGCAACACAGAAAAAAACAATAACATAATACTGAACTATAGCATCATATGACATTTACACCTGTTCTTCTTCACTGAGCAAATCCTTTAACATTTAAGAAAATGATACTTCCCACTCTGGCTCTGTTGTTTTAAAGAATGAACTACGACTGCTTAGTCCTGACCTCTATGATACAGATGACTAATTAAAATGGAATTTTTCTAGTCTGTACTGTACATAATTATAAACCTGAATGTCAAAATGTTCTGAAAATGCGTTCACCATGCTAGGCAAATGTTTAGCCCTCTTTCCGGAAACAAGTTCCACTAATGGCATTTCTTGTGGTACATTTGTGTGACACTGTGTTTCACATTATAGTGTAAATCAAGTTAGTGAGTGGTGTTTTTCTGTAGAACTTTGCAAGTATGAAGACCCTCACAGGTGTTTTGAACCCAACCTTTCTAGTGCCACCTGTATTCCCTGATACAATTATGTAGACAAGGAAATTGTGGAAAGGTTGCTGTGTTTCCTTGAAGATGCATTCTATGTAACCATCATCATTATGGCGGACATCAGTTTCTGGCTTCAAATGTACACATACATGTTCGCCATTCCTTTGTCTAAAGCTGTGGTTCTGAAATCTTTGGACCTCCAGGAGCTTCCTAAGCTGGGAGTGAGGCATATCACTGGGACTTCAGGGTGGTATTTAGAAGGTAAAATATATTCATCTTACCTTCTAAATGCACAGGCGACTCTATGGTTCTTCAAAACTCCATACTGACATCAGTGGCCTCCGAGAACATGCGAGACACTCAGAGAGCCTAAATTGCACAATGATACCTTCTGGAGGGAGCTATAGGGATTCTGTTATGCTTGCCTATAGACTATAGACCAGATAGCCTCGAAGACTACAGGTATTAGTCATAGGGACCACTTGTGATCCAAAGACCACAGTTTTAAAATATTCATTATAGTCTGTATAATGTACCATGTGATGAGCTGCAGTTTTAACGTTAATTGTTTACAGATTTTAATTGTTAATTTCTCTTCCACCAAAGGAACATAGGTTCATCATTAATATTCTTCTCTGTAACACTATATTGTACAAAGAAAAAATACAACATATTCTCGTATAAGACAGAGGTTTGCAAAGTCACTTCCAAATGTAATCATTTTGACAAATTGCTTGAAGTAAAGAGATCGTTAAATGAACATTAAAGTCTAAACATAACATTAATAACATAATGTATAATATTTAACCACCATACTCGAGGATTTGATATTTTAAACTTCAGTTTGCTGCCTTGTGGCAGGTTATTCTTCTTCATGTTGAACTGGCATTGGCACCACTGTTTTTCCTACTTACTGTCCCTTTGCTTGCCACATACAAAATTAACATTATGCCTTTATTTAAAACTTACTTATGTTTTACACGTCATCCGTTCACAGAATCATGCCATCTGTTTTTTTTGGTCAACATTCGAATCCTCTGGGGCGCAGGGTCCTGACATGCCCCACTCCTCAGCCATTTCCCCTTTAACCCCTTAATGACAAAGCCCATTGTCCTTAGGGGGTTAAATCAGGGTGTATCATGCAATGTCAGTGGGAGCGGCCACTGACAGCAGCAGAACCCCCCCACAGACGTCAGTGGGCAGTACTGGCCACGTCCAGCAAGGGTAGGCTCCGGGTAGCCCACAAATTCCCAGTAATGAATATCTCCCTGGGGCTGTACAGTGTCACAACGCATACATACAGAAGCAAGCATAACTCCCATAGCAACATTCCCTGGAGCAAAGCATCCTTACAGGCAGAGCAGCCATCACAAAAGCAAGTGCTGGGGGAGAGGGGCAGCTGGAGTCAGACCTAGGCCAAAAGATACCCTTCACATATATTGCCATATACCTCCTGCTCCCTCAGCACTGGTCTTAGCCAGCTTTACACGTTCACAGTGATCATGTAGTTCAACCTTCTCATGGCCCTCAGTTTTTAAACCACTGGAATAAGGCTGGTTGGTCCTCCCAATAGCACTTTTGTTAAGATCCTTTAAAAGAGCATGACTGAAGTACCCTCAATCTGTGGGCCAGGCTCCCTCCATCCAATTTACCTTAACCCAATAATGACAGACACATGAAACTTGGGTTGAAAAGGCCACAGCCAATTTTATTTATTAACCAAGTCAATGCCAAGCAACCTTAGGCCCAACACCTCGTTGCGGTAACAGGGCAAAGACTACCAAACTGAACACATAAATATAATAAATAACATCAATAAACATAAATCAATTAAAAAAAAACATAAAGCTTACCAGGCAAACTTGGAACCACCACACAGGACAGACATACCACAATGCCCAAACCCAAACTGGAGGCTCCCAGCACCAACTACAGGCATACCTGGGAACTTCTGGGCTCCATGCTGGCCACCGCGGGCATTAATCTCTGGACAGAGGTTGCCTACACTTATTTTAATTTTTAACTAAACCTGTTTACCACCACTATCTCTATAGTAATAACTAGTGTGCGACATTACATTTCACCTTTAGAGCGTGGAACTGCTATGTCTGACCGGATTTAGTTAATTAGCTCGAATAAGTGTATACTTATGTTACAGAAAATGAACCCTCCGCCACATGACAGTGTATTATATTGCTGGCCTGGAGCCTTGTACCGTCATAAAACATGTTTGCTCCTCAACTTCACTAAGGGCACCAATGATTCACGAGTGAATTAATGAAATAAAGTGTCACTGAAATGGCTTTATAATTAAAATATATACAGATAGGAAACAAGTGCCTTCCAGCCATTTGACTAGTCTAGATAGTGTGTGTGGTTTATTCCCTCTGTTTGTGACGGCAGCAGAAACAATAGAGCAGCTTCAGCTGTTCTGCTCCATCTGCTCAGCGTAGCAAACATCCTCATTTTCAATAACTCTACTCTTTTATCTCACTCTGCCTGATGCCTAATAAGCTGATTGCTATTTACTTTGCACCAACAGCTAATCTGTTAATGATTGATTTTAAATTTTTGCTGCCATTTGTCTATGGCAAAACCTGAGACTCTGGATTCAGGATTGATGAGTTTGATTTTCCTTCTTTTTATATCCATTTGAAGAAAAGAAAAACAAAAAAACAAGTATTTTTTTACATCTAAATTCTAACATAATACAAAATTAACATCAGGCCTTTATTGCTATAAAATGCCCTCAAAGCATACTTAAATATAGTGTTTTGTGATATTACTATTATATCAAATACATTAACATTATTTTATATAAAATACAAAAAAATGTAAGATGATGGAGGATATTATTGTGCAGACAGAAAGGGAAACAAGACATGAAACTCCAGCTATCATGAATTTAGGATCTCCTAAACTATTATCGCAACAGTTGGCTAGGTTTAGAACTCGCTTGTACATAAATGTTCATTATCCCCCGTAACTGTCAGTGTAATTTATGATTGGTAAATTATGCAGTGCCAGCATAAGAAACCTATATTTTCTTTGTTTTATGTATTCACATAGCAATGGGTAAAACATGAATTCAAGGAACAGATGTGCCTTTGTCTAAGGAATGATCCAAGATGAACATTCACATAGTGTTATATAAGGTACTATTTTACCCTAATGTTATTTGATGCATCATGTATAGTAGGGCAAGATCTTCATTCCATCTGAGAAACTTACCCTACAACCTGCTGATTCCATTCTGTGCTATATTAGTGTTATAAGCTGCATTTTCCTTGCAATAAATAGACCTCTCTAAAAGAAATAGAAGCTGTAATTCTCATCATTGGTCATAAGGACCTTGAGATATTTCAAAAAGAATAGATGTAAAAGCCAGTGCTACCTCCGGAGGCTTCTAAGTGCGCTAGATATAATTACGATAATAGATATATTATTGAAGTGCAATGTAAATATAATACTGTAAGCACTGTCATGTCTATGTGTTATACATAGCACTTCCAGAAGGTGACGTCCAATATATTTGCCTATTTTTTGATGTTCTTAGATGAGCCAAACGATCAATTAGTAAGTCATGTGTCATTGCATATATATGCATAATTTGGAGGCTGGCATTATGTTTGCAAGATTAATGTCTCTTTTATGAAACACAAGAGAGAACTGAGACAAAATTATGGTCACAAATCAATAGCTTTGTTGTATACTCTCACTCTCAAAGCTGAATTGGTATATACCGTATTTGTTTTTGTCCACAAGTATTTATGTAGATCGAAACAGAGCAGCTGGGAGGCAGGATGCATGAACCTATACGATGCTCTATTGACCCTTTTGTGAAGCAGATATCGTGTGACAGGATCAGGCACCTATTGCTCGACATGCTGGAAGCAGGAAAAAGTGTTAAATACAACCAGGTGGACAGTGACGAATTGATACTATAAAAAAATCGAATGCTTCAGCAATCAAGCTTGCGATCCAGTCAACAACATTTTTCAATTTTGGCCAAATTCATTTAAAGGAGTATTTTAGCAAGTTCAACTTTAATCGAGAAGACTTTTCATCTTCATACAGTTTGTCATTAAAGTTCTGTTGGCACCTTACATAAAAGCTTACAAAGCGCTTAAAACATATCTCTTTTGCATTCTGTTATGCAGAGCTCAATGGGGAAACTATGCTGTTAACAGAATTGTGGTTCCCAAGTTTCTTATCTTAATGTATCACATTAATGGCGTAGATTGGGGATGTTGCTAGATTTTCTCTTCAGCAGATATCTATGGGTGAACAGTTCTTTTTTAGGCATTCTAACAGTGGCAGAACATCCAGGGTCGCAGGGGTCATCACTGTGACCGGGCCCTGGAGTTCTGCCAGTCAGGGGGGGCCCAAGGGGTGTCAAGCGGTCGTTTTCAGTAACCGCTCGGCATCCTTATGTCTCCTCTGCTCCCTGTCTTCACCTGCCTCAGCGCTGCCCCGACTGCAGTGGTGGGAGCGTGAGGCGTCTGTCTCAGGCCAACGCTACATGCTAAATGCTCAGCAGTGAAGCCGCACGCACTGTGGCAGAGCAGTGAGACGGAACGGAGGCCTCGCGCTCCCACCACAGGACTGCAGGTAAGTGACCTACAAAGGGGGGTAGGGAGAGGGTAGATAGTGAGAAGGGAGGGGGGTAGGGAGAAGGTAGATAGTGAGAAGGGAGGGGGGTAGGGAGAAGGTAGATAGTGAGAAGGGAGGGGGGTAGGGAGAGGGTAGATAGTGAGAAGGGAGGGGGTAGGGAGAGGGTAGATAGTGAGAAGGGAGGGGGGTAGGGAGAAGGTAGATAGTGAGAAGGGAGGGGGGTAGGGAGAGGGTAGATAGTGAGAAGGGAGGGGGGTACGGAGAGGGTAGATAGTGAGAAGGGAGGGGGTAGGGAGAGGGTAGATAGTGAGAAGAGAGGGGAGTAGGGAGAGGGTAGATAGTGTGAAGGGAGGGGATAGGCAGAGGGTAGATAGTGAGAAGGGAGCGGTGGGGAGAGGGTAGATAGTGAGAAGGGGGTAGGGTAGATAATGAGAAGGGGAAGAAGGGAGGGGATAAGGAGAGGGTAGATATGGTGAGAAGGGGGAAAGGGGTAGATAGTGTGAGACGGGGAGAGGGGTAGATGTTTTTGGGGGGGTTGGAGGGGGCCCTTAACAGATTCTCGCACCGGGGCCCTGAGGCTTCTAGTTACACCCCTGCATTCTAATGTCATTTGTGAAAAATCCAATGATTAGACATCATGTATCAGAGACAGACTGGAAACTTTTGGCATTGCTTCCCAATAACATAACAGTATTAACAAACTAATGCTCACCCAAATTGATTATATTTAAAGGCTGTAGAGGAAACTTAATACATGTGTCACATAATACACAATATATTGATGCAGGTGTATGAGACACAATACAAAGATAGGTTTCTACGAAAAGGAAACAGTGAATAAAGTGATTTGATTGTTAATGATATGAATTACATCATGTGCCATGCATTCACCAGTGATAATGCTTCTTGTGAAATTATATTGAGGGTATGTGCAACCTGCAACACTGATGACTCCTAAAGCCTTCTTCAATACAGAATTAATAATGTAACGTTCTAAAGCAGAAGACACAAATTTTCCCTCCATATTTTAAATGTCTAAGCAATATACACAAAAAGTATAAACTCCGTATTGCTTGGATATATGTTCAATTGTCTTTGACATATTAAACCAAAGCATGTTTGAAATCTATGCTACAAAGTAGTACACGTAACGTAGATCAGTTTTGGTGCATCCATTAGGTGAGGAAATCCATATGTACTGTTTAGCTGGCACAAAGCCAATACAATCAATACTCACAAATGTACAAAACTCACAGACAACACTGCCAGGTGTACATTAACAACATATTTCATCTTTTAATAACCAAACCCTTCTAATTAAGAAGGAAACCTACATGGGTCAGTGTTGGAACTATCATCAATTATCACTGCAACCAAGTGAAGTCTTGTCAATTATAGGAAGCCCTATAGCAATAGAAACATATAAAATATATACATATATTGACTTTACAAACATGTATTGTATGTCATGTGCACTTCATATATGGAACAAGTGATCATT
This sequence comes from Spea bombifrons, assembly GCF_027358695.1. Classification (NCBI taxonomy): domain Eukaryota; kingdom Metazoa; phylum Chordata; class Amphibia; order Anura; family Pelobatidae; genus Spea; species Spea bombifrons. The sequence goes on along the minus strand of NC_071091.1, from coordinate 22,769,312 downwards.
TTTTGGAAATATCAAATAAAATCTACATGATGTTTATCACCATACATTAAATCTGAGATATGTGAGACCACAGCTTAACAAAAGGCTAACTCAATATAAATTATTTTTTCAACCTGCAAAAACATAGAAACATTAAATTTGATGACGGTTAAGAACAATTTGGCCTTTTTTCCTGATGTAAAGACTCAAATCTTAATCAATCCTTGGAGTCGTCTTGGATTCCAGATAGATTCATGTCTACTCCTTGCATGTTTAAATTCCTTCAGTCTATGCATAGAGTTCTTGAATGATCCAAATACCAAATAAGGTCCCAAAAGTATTGGGACACCTAACCATTATACCTACTGGATATTTTATGACATTGCATTCTAAATACATAGACATTAATATGTAGTTCTTCACCCCTTTGCATCTCTAACAGATTTCACTCTTCTGGGAAGGCTTTCCACAAGATTTTTGGCATGTTTCTGTGGGAATTTTCACCCATACATCCAGTAGAGCATTTGTGAGGTCAGGCACTGATGTTGGACGATAAGGCCTGACTTGCAATCTCCATTCCAGTTCATCCCAAAGGTGTTTGATGGAGTTGAGGTTAGGGCTCTGTGCGGGCCAGTCAAGTTCTTTCACACCAAACTCCTCCAACCATGTCTTTATCAGCCTTACTTTTTACACTGGGGCACAGTTATGCTGGAATAGACAATGAACTTCCCCAAACTGTTCCCACAAAGTTGGAAGCATAGTATTGTCCATAATAATTGTATAGAATGCGATGTAATAAAAGTCACTGTTGGTGTAATGTTCAGGCATCCCAATACTTTTGTCCATATATTTACCCATTATGTGTTGGTGTACGGTAGCAAGTCATCAAATTATGGTATCAATAATTTCCTTATCTGTTTCATTCTTTAACCTTAATTCCTTGCAATGCATTAGTACGTGAAATAGTGTGAAAATATTCCTCAGGAATGTACCCATCAGCTGGCATGTGAAAAGGAGAGGGGGGGTGTAAAGCTACAAGGAACAGAAGCCATGGAGCTATTTGAATATCTGGCTCTGGCACACTCTTGGCTTTGCTGACAACTTCATTACCTCTGCATATGAAATGACTGCAGGGCAATGCATACGGCTTTCCGTCACACTTGTGCATTCTGCATTCAGGCAGAGGGCATTCGCAGACATTGTTATGAGAGGGACAGCTTTTGTCCAATTTAATAAGATATCTTCAAGCAATAGTCCGCCCACTCTGAATTTATTATGGAGTCCAGTGACCTACCCTCTCAGAAATTTTAAGGGGTTGATGTCTGTTGTCTTGACCTCAGCTGTCACTCACAAAAGGCAAAAAAGACAGGAGGTAGTACTGACGCTGTTGCCTATCTGTGAGGAATATTTAATGAATGTTCGGGAAATTTCACATTACTTGACAAGGTGATCTAATTAATATTATAGAAATGCCAACAGTATATCATTCTGCAGATTGGATTTATCACCTTGAAGCCTTGTATTACTGATGGTAACAGAATTGGCCTTACCCCTGACAATGATTAAATTAGACAAAACCATCAATATGCGTTACTCATCAGGGAGTCAGAAATGTGCACGGTAACTTCTCAGTTATTCAAAGAATTAAGAATTCTTTAATGAAGAATTAATTAAAAAAAATAAGTTTTATATCTCAATTCATTGCCAGTAAGCAGGCTATAATGTGTGTGTGGGAAAAAGTCTAATTTAAGAAATATATTGCTGATAGCATAATCATATTTTTATATTACTATTGAAACAAATATTTTCTCAGGCAAGCTATCGTAAATACCGGAAATAGGTATCTATGAATACACAGGTACTAGGAACATGTTTTCCAAGTCTTTTTGCTGCTGGTTTCAGCCATACATCCGACATCACTACTACCAAGGGAATGAACACTTACTGGACAGGCTAGGTTGCCAATATACTGAAAGGGAAGGGGGCTTCTAGAACTGCTCTACAGAGAGGTCAGCAGGCCTGTTGCACCAAATACCTCCATTACAGCTCCCAATTTGCCTTCCCATAAATTGCAGACTAGATGGGCAAAATTGTTCTTATCTGCCGTCAAATTTTATGTTTCTATTGTGGGTGAGCATCCCTACCCCAAACAAACCCCCATTCTGGGCCATCCACACAACCCAACACAGGCGTCCTAACTTGGACACTTGAAACATTGGGTGTACACTCTAATGCAAGTTATATACCCAGCTGCATATACTAGCCTAGGCTGACTAGATTTGAGGCTGCAGGTCTAAGATGACAGCAGCCTCTTAACTGCATGAGCAACGTCAGATTACCCTGTTGGGTGATCAAGCCCCCCAGTGTACCGCTGAGTAATGGGCTGTTTACAAGGAGGATCATTGATGTTCCCAGCTGTCCCATTTACACTACAGAGGATCCAGCACAGCCTCTACAGTATGGGGTACTTGGCATTGAGTGTATTTATGAGAGGATGGCAGCCACAGAGGGGGGGTGCCCTGTGTCAGGCCTAGCGAAGTGACCAAGGTGAAAATGTCTCTGTATGCAACATACATATGCACAGGACCAAGCAAAGGTTTCTTGACATTATAGGTAAACTATGTCTCCTGCAAACACCTTCGTCATACACTTACTAATATAGGAGGGAACCCTGAAAGTGGCGTCCACCGCCAGTTCAGGGCTTGTGCTGCTTATACAATGCCAGCCTTTTAGGTGTGTGACACAGAAAGTAACACAACATTGCATGTCTGCCACAATGAAACTGTGGCTGGATAAATAACTATTAGGTTTAGTATGTATGAAAATGCTGTCCTGATGTATTATGTAGTAATACCCAATAAGGGTGCAGGAAGCCTAGAATCAGTCCTATATATCTAATTGTGTTAGACAATCATTCCTACAATAGAAATGTTACATTCTTTTTTCCCACAGAACTGCAGTGTTCAAATTATATCGAGCCATGAATTATATTGGATGTATCAAAGAATATTAGCACGTAATTGCCTGTGGCAAAAAAGGTCACATCTGCAGGTTACAGCTAAACCGCTTTTATGAGAAAAAAAATGTGCATGCATTAATTTTAAACTCGTTTCCACTTTTCAGGGGAAAAAGACAATTGCTATTTATTATTTAAAAATGATTTAATTGCAGAATATTGTTATATTCCCGTTTACTACTGTGTGTTTTTCTTTTGCATTGGCATCAATAGCAAACTTTTTCTGAAATTGCTGCTATTTAAATTCTGTTGGTAAATGAAGGTACATTTTTTTCTTTTAGCCTCTGGTTGTTTCCTTCTTTGTGTCTTATCCTTTGTGCAATCACTTGGATACCTCTCAGATAAATTTATTAAAATAATAATTATAAATAATAATAAATAATTCTTATTTATTTTTTTAATTTATTTTCAAATTTCACAAAAAAATTAAACATTTTGTAACATGGAAAATAATCCTAATTTTATTGTAATATGGGTCAACTCAGCTCATATTTTTTTATTTTGTATTTATTCACCGTTATACGCCATAACAAAGTGAAAGTAAAAACTGATATCTTTATTTTATGCAAGCCTCCAATGCATTAGAATGACGTTACTCCTACCACAGGGAGAAGCCTCATTATAAATGTATTAACCTCAAAATCCCACTGCTTCAGGGCTCTTTATGCAGAGTATGCATTCGGTTATTTCCCATTGGTCTGGTTGGTGTCATGGCAACCAGTAAAGCCCAATGGCAAATTGGCCTAAATAAGATTGACAACCCATGACAAACAGATGTGGACAGTTGGATATATAAATTTAGATTTTAAAAATGATTTTAGCCAAATAAAATATTATTTGATTTATGCAAATTATAGCCATTCACATATTAAATATTATGTAATTTGATTATTACTCTTTAATTTTACTTTTATATCTTTTTTACTCGTAGGGCATTGTCAGAATAGTTCTTCACGGTGACTAGCTATATATTTCTCTGTTGGCACTACATCTCACTCAGGGGGTTGCTTAACTATAGAAGTCGCTAAGATGTAGACTCAATAAGACCTAATTACCTGGAGGTCAACCCTTCTACCTGGTGATCTCATTCAGAGTTTTCTCTTGATATGAGAAAAAAATTCTAATTAAAGCACTGCAATATTCAGATGGGGAACTCTAAAAAATTGGTTATCTACAAGCTGAGCTGTTACTACTCATTATAATGCATGATGTCAAACAGGTGAAGGATTTACCGTATATTCCGGCGTATAAGACGACTTTTTAACCCCAAAAAATCTTCTTAAAAGTGGGGGGTCGTCTTATACGCCGGGTACTTACCAAGCCGGAGGTTCCCACGAAGCCACCAATCTCTCTAATCACTACGCGCCGGCTATTGAGGCCGAGCGCAGGGATGCCGTCATGTCCCGGCGCCCGGCATCAATTGCCGGCGCGTAGTGATGAGGGAGCAGGGAAGCCCGAGGTCTGGCACTTGAGACCTCGGCTTCCCTGCTCTCTAATCACTAGGCGCCGGCTATTGATGCCGAGCGCAGGGATGACGTCATGTCCCGGCGCCCGGCATCAATAGCCGGCGCGTAGTGATTAGAGAGCAGGGAAGCCGAGGTCTCAAGTGCCAGACATCGGGCTCCCACAACTGGATGGAAGAAAGAAGACAGAAGATAAGGTAAGAGATGGGGAGAAAGGGACAAAGGGGGGAGAAATATATATATATATATATATATATATATATACACACACACACACACACACACACACAGGTGTGTATATATATATATATATATATTTATATATACTGGTGTGTGTGTATATATATATATATATATATATATATATATATATACACATACGTGTGTGTGTGTATATATATATATATATATATATATATATACACATACGTGTGTGTGTATATATATATATATATATATATATATATACATGTGTGTGTAAAGGCAGGGGTGTGTGGTGAGGGCAGTGTATAAATGTGTATGTATGGACAGGCATATGTGTAGATATATATATAGATATAGATATATATATTATATATGTGTGTGTGTGTGTGTGTGTAAGGGCAGTGCATGTATGTATATGTCAGCAAATCAACCAGCAAATCACCGGTAAGGTACATCGCTTGCCGTGATTGGCTGGTTGTTGTACGCTGGGTAGAGGGGTAGTCTTATACGGCGAGTATAGTCCAAACTCTATATTTGGACTGTAAAAGTTGGGGGTCGTCTTATACGCCCAGTCGTCTTATACGCCGGAATATACGGTATATGTGGGCAAGAATGTTAAGGCAAATTCCCCACCCCAACATCAAGCATATCCATTATCTACCAACCTTGCAGCAAAGTCAAACCTCCTTACATTGCATTGAAATTTCATTATATTGAGGCTCAACAAACAGGAAACTCTCAACCTACAACTCCCATTAACCTCAGTAAGCAAATATTTATGTAAAAAAATAATCATTTTTCAATAACAGCTGGAGAAAAACCTGTTGGCTACCCTGGAACTGAGACACTTGCCAGCATTAAATTTCATGCTTTGTGAGCAGATGGTTTGTTAGCGGTAGCTGCCAAACAGCACAATTTCTCTAACTCTGGAGAGTACCATTTCTAGTTAACACCTTTTAAAGGAGATAGAATGTAAGTATGGCCCTTGGTGGGACAGTTAAGATGAAGGGAAATTAGTTGAGCGTGATAAATAAAATCAGACATTAGAGGGGAACAGCTGGAGACCTTAAATGAAATAATTGTGCCACAGAGTTAAGAAAAATGTTTGATAGTAGGACACTTCTATAAAACACCCATTCTTATTGGGAATTTTGAAGACCATTAAAGTGTGAATTCTGAAACAGATGGCAAGCACATATCTTTTCGAAACCAATCTGATGGTTGGGAGCTGCCTTGATAGTTGGCCCTGGGCAAATGCCTACATATAGGGTTCCTAGTACCCTAAGTCTTAATTGCCCTCTTCTGCATTCATTTGCTTGCATCATAGTTCTTCCCCAAATAGCCCAGCACCCTAGACAGCTGCCCCATGTGTATATATGGTAGCATCAACCCTTCCTTCACATCCAACAGCCCTTAAGACACAATCGGGTACAGGTGAGTTCAAAGGAAATATGTTATGAATAAAGAAGCATTTAAAACAACCATGGAATAAGTTAGTTATTAAGAAGTATACAATTTTCTAAGCATAATAAAAAACAATCCCACAATATGTTAGGAACTTTTTTTTCCAATTAGTTTGGAAGAAAACTACAGTGGTAACCTGTCATTTCAAAAATATGTTTTATAACCCAGTGTCCCTGTAAATATTTTTCTTGATCTAGAATATTTGGATCTAGAGAAATTTTATTTACCGAGTTTAATATGTATTGAAGGGCACACCCAGTGAGCATATGCATATGCCCTGTACAATGCATTTATGAAAGTCACCCTATAATGCCTAAACTATGCATTTTAGATGCATGTCAGTATATTTCTCTTTTTTGTTTTACTTATTTGTATTTTTAAATGAAACACAATTGATCAAAGGGCTAGTATTCTGAAGGTAGAATCTATCTAGTTCATTAGAAATTATGCAGTTTGCTTTCACGTAATTTGTATTCAGGGAACATCAATTAGGTGTTTGGGTCACATGCATATGCCATATGTGATAATGGTATATATTCATTTCTGCATCCATGTCTGTCATGTTGTGCATTTTCACAGGTCTAAGGAGACATCATTTTGCCTGGCTAATGATCTATGGGAGACAGAAACAGTGATTAATATGCTTCTTTGGATAGTCACCACAATAAGTGGAAAGTTTAGGTGGAAAATTTACTGCAGTGTAATGGATAGCTAATTATGCTATCAAATGCCATTTGCATATCAGATGATACAAACATCAATGAGCCGTTGAATCAATAGATTCCCAGACAGAAAAGACTTCGACCAGAACACCACACAAAAAGAAATGACCAATTGTTCTGCGACATTAGCATGGGACGGCATTGATTCCTCTCAGTGGGGATGTGTGTTGATAAATTTTTAATTCCAAAGCTATGCCATTTCAATATTATGACAAAAAGATCCCACTGAGGTCTTATTAAAACAAGCCCCATGTAACATACACATTTGGGCAAAAGGACACTGATGTGATGGAGCATTGCAGACAGCGACATTGTGTTGAATGTTCCTTATCTATCATTCATTGCAAAGCAGTCATTAGAAAACATAACTAATGTAAATGAAGTAACACTATAGTTATGTATCTAGACGGGGCAGTTGTGACTAATATTTATCACCATGGCTATTGTAAACTAAAGTTCTCAAGCTGCCTAGATTCATGATTTTCTGTTTGCTACTACTACAGTGGTCATATCATAAGAGGGAAACCCCTCTCCTGAGCCAACATAGGTAGGCAATGGGGATGAGGTCACGAGGTATTAGTGTGGGGGAGGGGAATAGTAGGGAGGATATTTTGCTCTCAGGTCTCAGCTAGAATGTTGTATTCTCATTATGACAAATAAAAGTACCGGTCAACATCTCAGGCCACCATTAGCAATGTAATGGATCAGCAAGGAATATAATATACGTATCACGTCCATAGTTGTCTATGAATGAGTAACTTGGGGCATGCTACCCCATGGATGAATCAAATATAACTGTATGAAGGAATGCTGAACAAAATAAAGTTTCTACTTTGGAAGTTACAGTGATCCAGTCTGTCACTGGTTATTGAAAGAGAAGGATGGGAAGAGGTTTCTTTAAAAACAGCAAGGGGAAATAATAACAAATGAGATTTACTTGGAGGAGCTACTATGCTGCACAGTTTTTGTCAACATTCAATATTCAGAAAAGCTAACACAATGCATATAATATTTTCTGTGCAGTGGATGTAGCCAATTGACTCTTCGAGGCATAGAACAGCAACAATGTGCACAATAATCAACATATCTCATTTTATCTCTTGCTTTTTGTAGGGCTGCCATGTTTCCCTTGAAGTGAAGAAATTAACAAGACTGAAGGATGAAACAGATATGTTGTTGAGGGAAAATACTCAATTTTATAATACACTGTGGCACAAATGCACATATCGATGTCTACAAAAGACGTCCCAATCAATGCCCTGGCCGTTGCACTGAACAGCGTTAATGAAATACTACAAAGGGGAAAATATCTATAACCAGGCTCCCATCCAGGTAAAAATAAAACCTCAGTCCATACAAAATAAGCAACGTACATCCCATCTGTACTTTAAGGATAACATGAACTTGCTTACTATTATTCATCAGTTGGAATCCTTATTGCATGAAAAGAAACAGGCAAACATTCAGAGGGTCTGCATGGACCATTAGGATTGTAATGCAAAAACACTCATTTTGCCCACAGCACCTTGTGGGCTGAGTGGATGTCTTTTTCCAGTTTATGAAATACTCTGTACTGATCTGTGGGGAATAACACACAACGCCCAAACATTTCATGTTTTCTTTATCTTTAATTGGGGCAATAACAGTGTTTTGGAATTACAATAATTAAAAAGATTTCCTTTTGGGTAATGGTGAGAGAAGCTGAGAGGTCTTTGTCATCTCTCAAGCACAGAGTGTGAAATGAGTTGGTGATCTCAGCTCATTTGACATGAGTCAGGTGACCATGTCTCATTTCAGAATGTGCTAATTGTCAGTTTCAGCTGAGATCCCATGGATTGCAAGAACATTTAGAAAGGCTGCAATTATAACCTTTCAAGGATAGCTACTGAATACAGAAACCTAGCTCTGGCATTTCTATTTTGTACTTATAATGTCATACAATGTTATGCTGGAGTACCCATGGTAAAATGCATTTGTATTATACTAAAAGATGATGTAAAAATACAGTAATGAGTAGAAGTGGCTCCGAAACACCTCATTATACACAAAGATTTTGCATTAAAACACCTACACCATTAAAAATACAGTATGCCAGTGTCTGTATTTTGATATGTGTGTCCCCTTTGATAAGTATTTATGTGTCCGTGTGAGCTAATGGTAATTTAACTCTTCTTGCACTCCATATTTTAGCAGCAGTCGTCAAGCAAGGTGGTACAGAAAGTGACCGTTTAATGGGCACATAAAGGATTCTGACACATTAAAAATTCTAGGTACTTGGATTAATGGGATTTGTTATTAAAGATCCGCTAGCTGCAAGTGAAAGCATAGATGTGGTTTCTTGATACATATACTGGCTGTAAGTATAACAGCTGCTTGAGAGGAAACAAAGAAATGCATAAATGTTATTCCCCACCATAACTATTATAGGGCATTTCGTCTCTTTTAGCATTTTCAGCAGAATTCCCCACGTTTAGTTCCCTCAACCATATTTGATAGAATACACAATTAATAACAGAGTTCCACATAGCCGGAACTTTCTTTTATAGGACGAAGAATGTGAATCCTCAATGTAAATTGCAGCATATTGGGCATTATCACCAGCCTTTCATAAAACACAATGATGTTCTCTTTTTCTTATTTTTTTCCCTCTTTTTCATTATCCGCTAACTCAAAGCAGTGCTGTTGATTACAAAGGGAGGCAGTTTGACTTCTGCAATAGGTCTTCCTCACTAATCCTCACTGTCATGAAAATTCTAGCTGCTACAATGAATAAGAGGTTCAATCCATATTTGCCAGGCCTAATATGAAATCTGTCAGAGCCCAAATTAATGAGTTCCAAATTCCTTACATCACGATAACAGGTTAAGACTGGTCAATTAATTACATAAATCCTTCCCGATTCATTGTGCATTTTCAGCTGAGATTGTGTCTTACATTACTGCATGACACAAGCCCTTTTGACTCTTGTTGTTCCAAGGAAAGGCACCATTTAAAGCAGTGGGTGCCCACCATTGTGAAGTGTTAAATGTCAGATGTTAAATTTGCACTTTTCTGTAATTGCTTTGTGGGGAAAAAAAATCAAATTAAAGTCTTCAGCGATTTAACCAAGTTCTGCGTGACTCAGATAAAGAACTTAGGAAACTAGCAACTTTAAATTAAAAAGGGAATCTGTGGTACAAATAAACACATCTATTCTGTGAAAGTATATTCGGTTATGAACAAATGTAACAGTTGTAGTAACAAATAAGAAAATCGTGTGTAAAGGATACCTCTTTGCGGACCTCATAATTTCCTGTGGATGCATGGAAAATAGTATTCATGCATGTGTAGTCCATGTGAAGTGCAGTGTGTGTGTACTGTATGTATGATTGGTTCAAATTAATGATATTAAAGGCAAATTTTGATGATTAATCTAAAATAAGATGTTTGCATGTATTCACCTTCATGACAAAATCTCCTTGGGAAAAAATGGTAAATGTTAGCAAAAAATATAACGTTAAGATATAGAACAATTACCACCAAGCTTTTCTTTCTTTTATGTCTTTTTAAAATAAAGAAACGGGGAAAAAATATCACCAACCTACTGATGAGAGCAGATGATCAAAGCAGGGAAGTGCCCTTTCATCAGGAAAATAATGCCTCATACAAGTACCAAGTTATGTTATATATAGATACATACAATATATATACGTACAATTTAGAGCTGAAATTATGTCAACACAAGCTTTGGAGTGTTACACATATAATACAAAAATCAATTATAGTAACAGCAAAAGTCGCTAACTTCCATATAAAAACATAAAACTTGCGTTTCTATTCAAGCCAATGTGTCTCTACTCCAGCTTTGAAAAGATCTCCTACAAAGGCACTGTCACGTTCTGACTGTAAATGTTACCCTTCTGTCATAAAGGGGCATTCTCAACAAATGGTAAATGCCACTCTCAGGCTCATTTGTACAATACAAGCCCTTTTTCAGGTTTTATCAATGTGCCATATTTACTATTGAATTACGATATCTTATGTATGCTGCATATTTTTACTAATTTAGGAAAGGAGGTCCCTGCCCCAAAAAATAAAGACCTTCCCTATGATTTTTCAGCTTTTATAAGTCCACTTGATTTACAGAAAAAAGGTCAGACAATATGTCACATTACCCTCAATGCAGCAAATTTACACCTTATTTTATTTAAATACATAAATCAATTTAGATTATCATTTAATATGGAAGAATAAAATGAATAGCAGCTATTTGGATGATACACCTTGCCAGTTAGTGAAATAGAGTCATGTTTCCCATTGGCTTATTGGTGTTTTCAGCTGTTCCGGAAACAGAATTCAAATGTACATTGATGTAATAGATGGACCAATTTGATTCGGTCTCAATATATTTCTAGAAGGTATGCCTGTTGGAGTAAGGCCACTTTTAAAGATTTTTTTTTTAAAGATACATTCAGCAATTTAAGTACACTTGCCTGCTGACAACATGATATAGTACAGTACTGTGCAAAAGTTTTAGGCAGATGAGAAAACATGCTGTAAAGTAAGAATGCTTTCAAGAATTAACATAATAGTTTAGTTTTCCAAGATGTTTGGAACAACCTACCTGGCGAGTTTCTCAAAGAACTGTGTGTACCTAGAAGAACTGATGCTGTTTTGAAGTCAAAGGGTGGTCACAACAAATATTGATTTGATTTACTTTACAGCATCTTTTCACACCTGTCTAGAACTGTGAATCCTGGTAATCTCCAAAATGCACATCACAACTCTTGTTCTCTCTCAATAAAAGTGGATTTGTCAGTGAAGAGAAGTTGATACGTTTACAAATGAATTTGTAACAGCTTACATGATTCTATACCCCCATATATACTATATATATATATATACTATATATATATATATACTATATATATATATATATACTATATACTGCTTTCTGCAGGTGTTTCTAAGATGTTTTCACATATATTAAAATCTAGAATTAAAATGCTATAACTATATAGACAGTTTGACCAATGAATAACCCCTGTGATGCTGATTTTGGCGAAATGGGGATATGACAGTCTAACTGATTTAGTGTGACATATCCCTTCACAGGATGGTTCATCCAATAAAACCCACCACAGCAGGAGGCGTGACAAGCTTTGGGTCATCAAGCTCTCCAACGATGTGACATGCAGCAGCGACACATGGGATGGTGAAAGAAATTATCCCGACAACCAAAAAACAGCAATATATAAGTTCATAAGAACATGAATTGGATTTTGTCCATGGGGGGACAAAAGGAAATCTTATACAGATTACTACTAATACAGTATTATGCAATCATTATCACAAATTCTAATGACATAGGTAGATTTATTACATAGGATGTAGTAGTTAAATAATATATCAAATTGTTGGCGCTATATAAATAAATTATAAGAATCATGTTGACCTGTGTGTTACGGTTACAATCAGAACTTACAATGCTATTAAACTTTTTTTTTATTATTCTTAAGATTAAGTAAACCTTAGTTAGGTTTAAAGTTTGATCTCTTAAAATCACTTTTGCTTACCCGCCAGTGCTCACTTTCACCTAACAACTTTCCTTGTCTTTCCTGCAAAACAAGGGCTCTGACAGTACAGGAAAAGGCTGTCTCCATACTGTCCCTCGTCGTTAAATGAGCATAGGCAGTAAGTAAAAAGGCTTTTTTCCCCCTCCTGAACGGTTAACAGAACAATTTTGCAAATCTTACTTTAGCTTAAGATGCGCAAAGTTTACTTAATAATTTTCTTTAAAGTGTTTTTTTTTTCTCTCTTAAGGAGCAGCCATGTAATTTTCTTTTTCTCACATTAATATTTAGAAAAAAGAATAGTCAAGTCCCTGCAGCAGATATGTTTAGATATCTGAAAGCTGCTCAGCCCCTTCCATCATGTGGTACGTTAGCCTGTCCAAGCAAGATACATCGCCAATGGTACAAGGAACTGCAGCTGGACTCAATCCCGAACCAGTCTATTATAGAATGTTTTAAGATCATGTTTGCAGCAGCACTCGCAAGCAGCACTGGGTGGATGTGCAGAAGACTCGGCCAAGCTGCCTTGCAGAAGACACATGAAATTTTGTGAAAGCCATTACGAGATAAGATAGGTGTCAGTGAAGAAAATACAGCTTGCTTCGCCGATGCCTAAACAATTAAACAATAATCTGAACATAAATGGCCCAGTCTAGATTGTAAGCTTGGAAGAGCAGGGCCTTCTACTTTTGCTGACGGCAGCAGGAAACACTCCCGTTTAAAGAAAAAAAAAAAAAGGGGCAGGGAGCGGGGCGTGTCAAGACCCCGAGACCCAGAGGATTTGGGTCTTGACCCGGAGGAGTAGTGCTCACCCGGCAATCTCCAGGTCAAACCCGGAGAGTTCCCAGGTATGCTTATGAAGGTGTAATCATGCATATGTGTAAGTGTATAAGAGAATGGATGTGTGTTGTGACAAACTAGTGGCAAAGATGGCACAGACATGCTGTTTGGTGGCAAACATGGCACTCAGAAGCTTTTGGGGGGCTTAGGTTGGGGGGGCAATTTTTGCACAGTAGCCCTGTGGTTTCTAGTTGCTCCTTCAAATTATATATTTTATACATGAAAGTGTGGCTGCTTTATTACCTTTAATGGCATAATATACAGGTTACAGTCAACATTATGCAATGTGCTTAAATTACAAACTGATGGGGCATTAATAATTGCAGTGCTCTGGTCACAATCACCTGAAGCTTCTACTATCCAAGAATGAACAAAAATAATTTTCAGGACAAAATGTAGTAACACAGGACGATGTTTTGTTTAGTCATGTGTGTCATCAGACGCAGTGGCAGCCAACGGGTTAAATAAATGGTATTTATATATTGTTTGCAGGGCTGGTATTTCTCTCAGGACATGGATAGCTCCGCGAAGCAGTCGGCCATTCGTACACTTACACTCAAAGTGAACAGCTTCGTATTTGTTGCCGTAGGCTGCGCTGGTTGCCATAGGTTACCGATCCCAGGTCACTGTTCCACCCCCCACACCGCCCGCTCATTAATCGGGCGGCTGCTGGAGCCAGGGCGCCTGCGCGAACAGGAAGCGGAGGCTGCTGCTTAGTGCTTACCTTAGGCTGCTCCCTGCGAGCCACGGCCGCTACCGATAACCGCGCCGCTGCCCAGGTAAGAAACTCAGCAGGCAGGAAATAACCGGGGGGTTTATGGGGAAGGGGAGGACTCGTCCATAAATAAACCAGACTTATAAAGTTTATTAACAACATGGAGAACTTATCATACAAACGGCATTTAGTGAATAGAAAAAACTTTGGAACCTGAACTCAGCATGGAGACAAAAATAGTTCAGCCCCTTTGTGTAAATTCATGTGGATTTTTTTATTATTATTATTTATTTATATTTCTGCACATCTTCGTATCCAAATATTAATCTGCAGAATTCTTATCAAACTATTATGCACCTTTTGTTTATTCCTCGCTGGCCAAGGGATATAGTTTATATATATATATATATATATATATAAATAAATGATGTATATATATAAATGATGTATATATTAGTTACGGGCAGGGGGGAAATTACATTGTTTCTTGGCTATAAATAGTTTGAGCAACTGTTTTAAAATCATAATAAATTACAGCACAGAACGTGCAGCCTGACTTTTAGTATGAAAGGGTCATTTAAAAACTGAATCTATTATGGTTTTGCTCGTTTTAGCCATTAGATGATGTTTAAATGGTCAAACTGGTTGTTAATCACTGTTCAGTTAAAGTTAAATTTAGATTATTAGATTTAGATAACCTAAATGGCTAAAAGCTACTGAAACATACATGAGCACTATGGCATTTAAACCTAGTCTGTGCCATATAAGAATTAATGCAGTTTTAGGCACCCATGATTCTACATAAAAAAGTATATACATAAAACACAGCCCTTTACAAGTTTTAGGCAGATAAAATAATACACTTATTTTAAGGAAACAACTGGCAAAGTATTTGTATAACTCTTTATTTAAATACATCTTTTAAAAACAGCACTTTTATATCCTTAAAGTAAAATTTCTAGCTTTAATATATTAAAATTAAAGATTTCAAACTATAACAGAGTAAAGGCAATTACAGAAGATGTACAGTTTTCACATTCTAGTAGGCAATACTGGCCATATGTCCAATGCATACAAAGCTTTTCAATTAAACAAGTGGGATGAACAATACCCTGTAATAGCAATTAAAAGTGCAAACAATTTATCAGATCAGTGTAAGATTTACATCAGATGAGTTTTCAATAAAATTACTAAGGAAGGGAGTTAGATTTTCACAGGTAGTGTTCTAGTCTACGTGTTTTATATGTGGCATTAATCGAGGAATAATTTCTGTGTGCGATCTGCCACTCGGGTGCAAGAAACACTTAAAAGCTATGAAATTAAAGCAACTTCCGATGATATTCCAGTGGCGCAAACAACTCCAAACATCAGGATTTTTACAAGGTACATTCAAGTAAAAAAATAAAATAAAAAAGTGAAAACCCATACATTTTTGCATCTATGTATTAATGCTATAGCTCTGTTTTGATGAACACTGTATGCACTTTGAAATCTAGACTTGATATAAAATACTACATTTTAGCACAATTGTAATGAAAGAACTTTCAATGGTTTCCATAGAAATCATTATGTGCCGGGCTTGCAGTTAGTGGCAGGTGGATATAGGTCATTCTATTTTGGGGTTGATGATGCCCGGATGGAAATTCATTCTTTCTTCCGCGGTTTGCACAATTTTATAGTCTCGTAGTATACAGCCGTCACTCTTTTGTCCAAGCATTGACGGTGAGCTGAGGGGAAAGATGTTGGTGCATGAGAAGAAGGTGAAGCAGTATGGGCGGGTATGAGAATGAAATGGAGGAGAGTAGGGAGGGGGGTCAAAATGAGGAAATTGGTTTTCACAACACACTCAAGGCCTGAGAAGCAGAGGAGAACTTTAATTATCTCCAGTCAGAAAGAGAGACAGGAAATTTGGACTTTTAATTAGCCATTTGGAGTGTGGTTAGTTTTTTCCTTTTTTAAGCTAGATAATTTAAACGCAAATAATTCAAGTCTGACTAAATGAAATTCACATAATCAGAATGCAGATAATTGAATTTCTACTGCATCCATTAATTCAGTGTGGAGGTGTGCAAAGACTCTTATGAGAAGCTGTCACAGCTCAATAAAATCTCAGTCAATTAATTTTTTCATTACGCGAGCATTACACCACAACACCAAATAAGCCAGTCTACCGCACATGAAAGTACCTCTCAGATTCCAAGCAATGACTTGTTTTTTTCTTCCTCTTCCACAGGAAAGCGCCGGTTTGATTTGGCATAGTTATGGATTGCCTCAAGAACAGAGTATTTTGTCTGTCCAGATGCACAGGCTTCAATTTCTTCTGGGCTGAGCTGAGTTTGCAAGAAAAGGTGTAGCCGGCTGTCAGAGAGCAGGACTGGACACTGCATGACCCTGTAGAATGTAACCCAAATGCAGTTACTCACCATAATACAAAGACAGTAATTAAAAAGGGCATGCAGGGAATTAACACAGTAGGAAAGCAATAACAAAACAATTTCTGAATGCATATGGTTCCAAAATATCCAAGCCAATTATGGCAAAGGTACAAAGATTTCCATGTATCCACAGTACGGTGCCCTGGAACACGATGGTGCCATAGAAGCCAATAAAAATAATAAATGTACCTTACAGCATGTGACAGTGTCACTCTACCTGGACACATTTTTGTAGCAAAGGCAAAAATCTGAATTTTACCAAATGAAATATACTTCTTAGCTTCAGAAATCAGATAAGTTTATCCTTTCCCCAGTGACTTTAGTTGGCTTTGATTATCAGAACCAGCGACTCCTTTTTATTCCAGGTAAGCCCAACTGCTAGTTCCAGAACACAGTTGCCATTAAATGTGTAGGTCTGTCAGTATGGTTGGGATGCTCTATTCAGTGTTTATAAACCTTCAGCTTCTTCAACTGTTGTGCATTATATCTGCTTAATTTGAGGCACAATGGAATCAGTGATTTATAATTAAAAAAAAAAAAAATCACTTAATGAAGGGGTCGAGCTTGTTTAAACCTGAGGAGTCTCCTTAGGACATACCTGTACGTCCTTAAGACTTGCGGCAAGAAGCCCATTAGGACGTACACGGCAGATCAGGATGTGAATCGACAGCATGGACTCTCCCCTGTTGGCATTTGAGGACATGAGAGCCTCAGCAGTGTCTTTCTAGATGCTGCTGGGCTCACCTATGCACAGACAGATCAGGAGGAGATGGTGAAAATATTAGAAGCCCAGTGATGTCAGCAAAAAAGGTCAAAATGTGTGGTTGCTGTGGGCTACCTAGAAAGGCAAGTAAGGTGTCTTTAAAATCCTCAAGGGGTGCGCTTTTAGGAATATAGTTTTATGATGTGAAATTTAAATACAAGATTCTACTGTATCCCAAATGAGACATGGGCCTGAAAGCGATCTGTCAAAATTCCAAATTTAAAAACTGAAATGCACATGTCCCAATTTTGACCCCACAATGTCCAAGAAACCAGACTTACTCATACATTTGTAAGGGTAGGGGTGTTGCTGAATAATTTCAGTAATTGCGTGTACTGTGGGAAAGAAATATACCGAAATAGTGTGTTTGGAGTATTGGAGCTACAGTAAACAGTTATAATACACCTAGTAAAATACTTTGGGATGTCGATATTTAAAAAAATAAATAATGCACACACACACACACTTTTGTTCTGAAGTGATTGCTTTTTCTAGCCACTATTGGGGCTCAACTCGTGAGTTATGTGCGTCATTCAGGTTTAGCTTCAAAAACTACCAAAATAAATGAAAAAAGTGTATGAGGTGTTTCCAAAATCAGGACAAAAACCTAAATAATGTTTTGTGGGTTTTTTTGCACCGACACTGTAGTTTTTATACGCAAACTAGCTTTTTTTCTTAATTTGTTAAAATTTGTTGGATCTTTGTTCCGTACTAAATTATCTTTTATGTATACAAATTATTTCAAATGAAAACCTACTTCTGAGGGAAAAAAATACATATATAAATTTGTTTGGGTACATTGAACAGGAAGGAAGAAAATCAGTTATATGATAAACATTGTACAGAAAAAGAATCCTGTCTTTAAGGCACATCGAATGCAGGATAGTCACTAAAAGATAGAGGACATAACACCGTTTTTCACAATCCATTCAGCAATAGATTGAATATTTCAACTGAGTCAGCAATACAGCACATGTTTCGGCCTCCAGTCAAATAGACATATATACAGAAATAAAATGACGTACAAAAAAAGACCCCTTGGACCTACAGTTTTGTTTCAGATTCAATATATACAAAATATTGTACACTGCAAAACCCAACCAATGCAGGGACTAATAGCAATGGATAACCTTCCAATATTTTATAACAATTAAACAGTCAGCCTGCAATCAGATAGACCTGCAGAAAAGAAGCGTTATAAAGTAGGTTGACGGACCTCTTGGACCTGCTGTTTTTGACTAATGCTGGCTTGTACACTGCAGTATCATTAAAGCAAAACCCCACCAATGCTGGGATTATCAACAAAATCGATAACCTTCCAATATTTCATAATTTGATTTAATATGTAACACTTCCTATTTTCCACTTTACAAGGAATACAGTGGTTCTCTGAGCTTGTAGATCTGGTCAATGCAGTTACAAATGACTTACTGTAAAAGATGTGCATGCATTGTAATGGTTCTCTTAAGACACTGAGGGCCATATCCATCATGCAAATTTATACAGGAGCAAATTATCACAGCTGTGGTGGTTCCTGAAGAATAATACTTCTGTCATCTTAACTACAATGTAATCTATATATCCTTCAAATAAATATCTACTGTGCCACATAATAACAAACAGTCTCTTTAAAAACAAGTATGGGCAAAGCCAAAGCTAAATCATTGTAACGGCCAAGTGCGCCAATCAATCAGGACAGAAAGAATTTGGAGTCTGGAGAGCTGGCAGCAGGAATGCAAACAAGAATGAAGAGGATGTCATATACTGGCCACCAAAGGGTTTCAGAGCCAATACCCAAGGTATGCGTAACAAACTAGAATATAGTACCCTGGCACTCAGCATACTCAGGGAGCATAATTCAGATTCTAAGATGGCATAAATGCCTAAAAATATATTAAAGAAAAGGGTTGATGACTTGTCAAAATTAAACAGACAGGTTATATATTAAGAAATGAGCAAATCCCTAAAGAAAACTGAAAAGAAACATATTTCAGCTACTGCGGTTTGGCATAAACTGGTAAACTATACGCATGGGTACAAATTTAAAATGTCAATATTCTTTGCTTATTAAATCTGCCAAGTGCTTGTTCTCCAGTTACTGAAAGGATAGCTGTATGCCTGCAGGAAGGTCAAAATTACACAAGACAATAAGCAGAGGGTCAGACTGAGCACTGACAACCCCAACTAATTAATGTAAATATGCAACATCTGAGAACTAATTGGCTAGCTAGGCCGCCCCACACACACACACACACACACACTTTTAATATTGAACACACAATGAAGCAACACAATATTAAATGATTTCTCCACATACTGCATTTTTGAGGAGGATGTATAGAACATTTTATGGTGGGATTTTAGACTTATGTAAACACAATTTACCAATCTGTTTTTCTACTGATACACAGAAAATAAATAACTAAATGCAGGGGGGGGATTTGTGGGCACACTATTGTACAATAGACTGGGCTAACACACATTCAGAACACCTAGAAACAACACGAGTACGGTAGACATCTGACGGGGCTGTTTTGTGTCAAGTATTTGCATGAAATTGCTTTGGGAAACAGCACACCACTGGAATCGGAAAAGCTATCAGGATCAGTATTATTGCTCATCATTATAAAGGGTGTATTCACTAAAACCAGCGAGCTTGGAACAATTCAACTGGCATTTTGAAGGGCCAAACCCAGCAAGGCTGCCTGATCGGTCCCTAAAAAATGCATACAGGAAATGTCTTGAAGGGTGTACAACTTAAAAAGGAGACAAACAGCGATTGTCCTCTTTGGCATATTATTAAACATCAACAGAGTTGCAATCCCTCCTCTCCATGTTTATTTTACAGAAAGCCCCCTGCACCCACCCCCACAAAAAAAAAAAGTTATAAAATGTATTAGGTAGAGAAGCACCTTTAAAGTAGGATTATACAAAATCAGATCAAGCAATATATAGCCAAGAGCTTTTGGCTGTGGGTGTAAATAATTTATTACTGTTATTTGACACACCAGTACATATTTAAACACAATGAAAGGGGCCTTATTGTCAAAGGCTTCACAATGTAGCAGTAGAGTCTGAGGGAAATAGGGGTTAAAATGCACAAGTCAGCCGGCAGTGTAGTAATGTTAGAGCTTTGGTGCCCTCTGTTGGCAATATTTAGTTGATACAAAGCAATCATAAAATGTTCTCATTACAGCCAACAAATCAGAAGCGGGTAAAAAAAAAAAAAAAAAAAAATTGTTAGATATTTTGTGCTCAGATTTGATTCAATGTTTTCTCACATGAACTTTACCTACTTGGTGTCTGCAAGTAAATATGGGGGGGGGGCAACAAAGACTGGGCAGTAACAAATGCGCAATAAGGAAGCGTTCTATGCATCTGGGAGCAATAACAATATTAACAATGTTGCGGAAAACTATAATTATTTCAAACACTGGAAAGAGGCAGAAAGTGAAATTACTTCACCGACAGGAGTGTAAGGGCAAAACGTTACTCCTCTGTGACCAAAGAAAACACTGACTGGTCATGAATCACTTTAATTCCTCCTCTGGATCACCACATGGCTGAATTTTACCCTTTCAGGCCAGCATAAACTCAGACTTATTAAATCCCATCTCCGAGCCAAGCTTCTCAGTAGGACTCATAGCACGATGCTTTTTTGTGTTTTCCTCCCTGCAGCATCTCCTGCTCTTTCTGTATGTCCGAGACTCTATGCCCCCTTTATATTGCAATGCATGTCAGTCTTCTAACCCAAAGGGGTTTATTCACTAAAGGGAGAGTTGTGTATCAGCTTCTTCACTTCCCTTTTCATTATAGACAGCCCACCCCTTGAGCTTCTGCAAAAGAATAGCTTGACTGGCCCCATACAATGCATAGTCCTCTTTATTTAAAGTATTGGTTTGTCTTAGTCTGTCAGTTCTAGTTTTGTCAAACACCTTGAATATATGCATTGTATGAAGTGCTGCGTAATTTTTGGTGCTATAAAAAAATATTGTTAAAATTAATTTATATTGGTGAGATTTATTCAAAATATATTTACACATTTAATTATGTTTCAGGCAGGGTCAGCTCAGCCTTTATTGAAGCATGCTAGTATTGGCCTTCCATAATATATACTGAAGTCAGAGCATTAGAATCACAACAAACACACACTTTTTTTTTTCTTCATCTGTGATTAATAGTAACACTTTTCCCAAATCAAAACATAAAGCCGAGTTCTTTCAGATACAAGTTAGTGAGAGAAAGTACACCCAGCCCTATGATGTGCAGGGCTTCAGCCACACATACATTTTTGTGGCCACTTTAAGGGTGACCCATTGAAAGATAGCACTATTCTATGCTTCAGCAGTCTAGCCCATACTTTTCCCTACCCTAGGGAAGGTCTTCACTAAAACAATGGCATTTTTGAAGTAGCAAAGCAATAACACAAGTGTTAAATCTTTAATGTTGTCCGTGGCAAAGAACTGTATATGTTTTACAGCAAATGGATGTCTAGTGGCAGCCCCCACCCCCTATACACAAAATAAAATATGCATGAAGTATACAAATTGATACGATGTGTAGGTTTACCTTATTTGAATATATCTGTATCAACACATTTTACTATAGATGCAGTACCATGATAGTTGTAATATTTGCACGTTACAAGTACTGGATTAACTACTGCATTTTAATGGACTGTGCAACAATTTTCCCCACAGCATTTAGGACACTGAATGGAATATGTGCTTAGTGTAAATAATATAAATCTACCTATAAGCAAATACAAGCAATTAGAAAGCTGAATACCACAACAAAGTCAGTGAAAAGTTAACCATGTTTAAAAAAAAAAAAAAAAAAAAAAAACACTTTAAAGGGTAAACAATTCCTTTTTGACTCATGGGATGAACAAGCTATAATTAATCCTGTCATTATAAACCTGTATATTCTTTTTTGCAATAAAAAAAAAAAAAAGATACAAGAAACATCCAGTCTATATTTAAAAGCATCTATTGAGCTTGATAGGACAACATTGGTAGGTAGTGAATTTCACGTCTTTGTTAACAAAGCGGTGAAAAGGGTTCTTTAAAGTAATAAGTTAAAATTAACTGTTCCAAGTACAAATGGGTGATGTCTTTCTTTGCACCAGAATTCTGCCCCTTACGTGGCTAAACTCTCCAAAACTGAGCTTCTCTTCCCACCCTCAAATGCTAACATTTCTTTAAAGTTTCCCTCAAAGTCAATGATGCAATCATCTCCTTATCCCCCTCGCTCCAACCCGGTCTCTCCACTCATCCGGAGATCTCCTTCTGCCCTCTTCTCTCCTAGTTCTCATGCACACTTGCCAGATGTCTCAAGGGTTGCCTCTTTCCCCTGGCCTTCATTCTTTCAAGAACATACTTCAAGACCCACATCTTTAATGAGGCCTACGCACATGTTAATACCCTTCCTCCCATCTTGCTTTAGCTCACCTTTCCTAGTTCCTCTCCTGCCCTTGGATAATATTAATGTGGCTGGTCCATCCTTAACAGTGCCACTTTTAAATCTTGTGTAATACACCCTAACTCATTCTAGAGTGTAAGCTCATTTGGGAAGGGCCCTCAGATTTTGTGTGTGTGTGTAATTGTTATATTATACACTACTTATGTCCCATTTTGCCATTGTACAGCACTACAGAATATGATGGTGCTATATAACAATCTAATACCAGTTTGCTGAAAAATTGACCAAAGGAAGCTTTGATGTTTATACAACAAACCAAGTTACAGTTAACAGAACTGTAGTCCCAGTCATTCTTTATAAATAGAAGCTGCATTCATTTTTTTATTAATTATTAAAATAGCTGCCCTCATCAGTGATTGGTACTTAAAACAAGGCATGAAGTGGAAAGCTAATGGAATGCATTTCCTGCCTCAGCACATTAACAGCCACAAGATGGCTCTGTTACCCAGCACATGGACTATAACAGCCAAAACGTATAGCCAACAATTATAGTTAATATCCATACTCACTTATTTAAGAAATCCTGTAAACCACGAACACGCTGTTCCACATTCTGTGCATTGCTTACGTTAAAAAATGGGATTTTAGGTGGAAGTTCTGGCAGATCACTAAAATTAAAATAAAAAAATTCGGGAAACTGAATTGGACCAACATGCTACCAACCTATAAAACCTAACACTCGATATATTCTTGTCCAGAGATAATTCATGCAGATAGCATAGGCTGTATGAATTCCACCAGCACCAACTTCATGACTTCAAATATACACCTGACTTTAACCATTTAAAGGTTATCATAACTATGAGGAGGCATCCTATGACCAAACCATGCCCACTTTATTCTAGACACTAACAAAACGATATAAAAATACATAGAGAATATTCCTTACTAGTCAAAAAATCTAAAAACCTAATCAGGACTCACATTAATACTGCATTGCTCTGAAGTTTTTGTCTGAGCCATACAAACTCCCTGAATCTTCTTCTGACACAAGAGGTTTTCAGCGTAAAACATATGCTGTTGGTCTGGAAGGAAAAGAAAAATCAAAGACGTAAAAACATTTTAGAAATGCAACCATATGTATACCGGCTGACATTGTAGATAGTCTGCAAGTCAAAAGAACTACAACTACTCCCAACAAGAAGGGGAAACCCCATACTGAAACACTATTTACTTACATGAACACATATTTCATAGTCCAAGTATGAATGCCAGTCATCTTTCTGTATTTTCGGGTCTCGTACCCACACACTGATAGTTTCCTGTAATCGCATGTTGTCAGTGTTAATAAGTGTCCTTGAACCGTTCACACCAAGACTGTGCATCAAAATGCTGTTCTGAAGCAGAAGTGGGATTTTATAGGGGCAAAAAAAGGAGAAGAAAACTAAAAACCCAACAACACTTGACATGGGAAATTTTCTTTCTTAATAACATTAACTACAATAGATGCCAACTCTGGTGATGTTGTTTCTCAAGATTAATTTTTTTTTTAACATATACAAAACACTGTAAACCTCATACATGACCCATAATTAGGGAGGACAAATATGTACAAATATTAAACATGACCTCTTGTAGAACATGCATGCATATTATAAAACACACACACTAGAATTTCCCATAAAAAGGGAAAAAACAAATGGTATCAGAACTATAACGCTAACTTTAGTTATACCTTAACTAATGAGCACAACAGTACACGTATCAAGTAAAATAAATAAAGTCAAGAAATGGATATTACGCTATTTGTAGAATGACCATAAAACAATTCCTGGAATGACTGAGGCAATGCCGCCTTCCAATGTTTCACAATTACTAAAAGGAATGTGTCCAGAACAAGAAACCCCTTTCTCCCATAAATTCATTTTACGACATGTGCTTCCTGCTTTTCTTCCATGATTACACACTAATCCAAGCCATTTGACATATCACTAGTAAGGCAACTTTTATCAGTGAAATGCTGGCAGGCAATATACACACCTATAAGAGACCATACATGCCACTTTTACACATCGTGGTCTAGAGGTCTATGAGAGCTCAATAGTATTGATGATAAATAAAACAAAAACAACAAAAAAAAAGAAAAAAAAAAAAAAACCTTAGGGTTGATAGCTACTTACCCCTTTTCTGTCCTTTGGGAGCATATTATAAACACACTTAAGGACAACCAAAAGCCTGCAAAAAAATAAATAAAAATGAAACATATACACACACACACACTATTTCTTGTATATACGGTATTTGTTATAATCAGAATTTGCTCATAACTTCTCTGTGCTTCCATAATCTTGTCTTTTTACTTATGGGCCTGCTTCTTTTACCCTATCGCATTACTGTTGATATACATACAGCATGTCAACTTTGTAACATCCTACCCTACAGGCATTAATGGAAGAGTTATAATACCCTTTTCTTACAAGCTACCCTTGATGAACTAGATAGATAGATTGTGAGATATCTCACATATATACACACACACACTCACTCACTGTAGAACTCCCCCAGCATAAATGGATAAAGAATGGACTGGAGTGGTAAAAAAAAAAAAAAAAAAAAAAAAGTGGGAGAGGGGAAGGCCAGTTAGTAGTGAAATGCAATAATTCAGACAGGATATCAGAAGGGAATGGGTTCATGTTTTAGTAGGGTCATGTGTTAGGCTCCTCAAAACCTTGTATCCCTGGAATTGATTCAGGTTTGTCTTTCCTTAAAAGTGAGAGGAAAAGGGTAGGTTAGCGTGTCATCAGCAAATAGCTGGTAATGGAACCCCAAAAAAAAAACAGTAGATGTCCCAGAACTGAGCCCTAAGGTATATCAAAAGAGCAGTAGGGGAGAAAAATAAGTGCCAGAGAAGGAGATGTAAAGTTACTGTCCCAAGGTTAGGATTTGTGGCAGGAGAGAGTAGTGTCACAGATAACATAAGAATTCAGAGTTTCCAGAAGAAGGGATTGGTCAATAGTATCAAAGGCTGCAAAGAGGAAGAGTAAGCAGTTACTTCTTTTTTTAATTCTGTTTTAATAAGACCGTGACTTAATGTCTCACAGCAAAATGCATTCAGAAATCATCTATGGACTAAAAGATATCTTGAAGGCTATGCAAGTTTTTTCCCAGATCAGTGAAGGAAATTATGGCTGGGGTGCTATGACTAGCAGCATGGAGAGATCTTCAGTATGGAGCATCTCATGGGAACACACTAAAAAAAAATCTAAATAATGATTAGAAATGAGGACTGGTTCCATAATAAAATGAAGCTCCTTCTCTAGTCAGGCCATGCAACACATGCAGAACTAAACTGTATAAGGAAGTGGTTTGTTTTTCTGTGTACAGCATTCCAAGAAGTCAAGCAGAACACTGCATATCCTCCCTGCTATCAGGACCTCTCTGCAACACTTTCAACAATCGATGAATTTGTTTAGCAAAGCTAAAATCAGATAAGGTTTCTGGTTATTGTTTTTCACAGATACAGGTTTAAATAATAGTGGACCATTTTACCCCAGGGAAGCAGAGACCCTAGCCAAAAGGGGGCAAGTAAAATTATATTATATTATTACACACATACCAATAAGCTAAACCCAAAAGGGTGCAAGGGTGCAGCAACTAAAGGAGAAGGGGAAACAAACTGACACATTTTATCCCCAAAAAAAAAAAAAAAAAAAGTTAAAATCTGTTACGGTGACCATTTAAATATCTTATTTAAGGATTTATTCTCAAGTTTTTACATGTTGCCATAGTGAAGAGGACAGCTCACAATAAGTAAATGAGTAATACAAATTGCCATATCCAGGAGTAGAGAAAAAAAGAAATGCAACAAGAAAAAAAGTAATTCGCAAACTCCTGAACCTGTCTTTTGAAGAGGTCAGAAGCCGTGAAGTCCTGTCAGTGGCTAGTTTTGCCAAATGGTACCAGTCATAACAACATCTGCTCCTCCATGTTACATACCCTCTGCACATTACACGATCAAAGATCCATCTTAGGTATAGTCTGTTTTCAGTATAATGGAATAGTAGCTTTTGCTGTGTTTATAGAAACCATGCCAATGTATTTTTGTACAGTTTATTATTATTCTTTTACTTATATAGCACCAATAATTTACGCAGCGCTTACCACAATACATATATTCCAGGGGTATGACAAGATGAGAATTGACAGACTAAGATAAACAGATACATTAGGTGGACAAAACCATGCTCCCAAGCTTACGATCTTGAGAGAATGGTGTGAGGACAAACATAAGGAACAGAGAAAGGTGAGAGGTAGGGTGGGATTGTATCAATGACAGGGAAGTTCAAGCAGCTAAAATGGTATGCTTCTCTGAAGAAGTGAGTTTTGAAATGTTTCTTGAATGTTGGGAGGGAGGGTGAAAGCAGGTTCCAGAGATATGGGGGGCAGCCCGAGAAATCTTGTAGACGGGAAAAGAAAAGGAGGTGATAAGTGAGAGAGCCTTAGCCCAAGGGAAGAACGTAAGGATCGATTAGGGGAGTATTTGCTTATGGTGGCAGAAATGTATGGAGAAGCAGTGTTATGGAGGGCCTTATATTTTAATACAAGGGTTTTAAATGTAAATTCTAAAAAGGTAATAGGGAGCCAGGGGAGGATTTCACAGAGTGGAGAAGCAGAAGAAGAGCGGTGTGCAAGGAAGATAAGCCTATCAGCAGCATTTAGGACAGACTGCAGAGAAGAGAATGAAGACAGTAGAATGCCAAAAAGAATAGTGTCGCAGTAGTCAAGATGTTAAATAAGGGAGCAAACCAGAGTTTTGGTGAATTCGTAGGTGAGGAATGGGCAGTTGCAACAGGGGTTTTCTTTCTTTTAGGTGCAAGTGGCTGAACATGAGGGATGAAGGAGAGGCTTAAGTCAAGGATGACCCAAAGGTATTGGGCCTGGTTAGTAGGAGAGATAGTGTTAATGGTGATACAGAAGGAGGGAAGATAATGAGTTCAGTTTCGGAAACATTAACCTTGAAAAACAAGTGGTGATGTGGTTAACCAACACCTCACGTCTCAGTTATGTGGCGCTAACATCTGTCCAAGACCTCAAATATAGCAGAGATTCATTGGAGTTTTGTACCAGCGCGTAAGGAATTTATAGGCTACTATGTTAATGTTCATGCCAACTATGGCACAATACAGAATAAAGTTATCGTAAAATATTAACCACTGCATAGAAACGCCAAGGAACAGGGACAAATGACAGTGTGCGAAGACAATGATTCTTTATATAAAGTTTGGCTTTGTACCAGGCAACCTCCAGACTGGCACTGTCCAGGTATAACCTTGTACTTAGTGGAGACAAACTATAATATTCAGCTTGCTGGAGGTCACCTTAAGGAGACATAAAGGGTCCATCTTCATCTGTTCAGCAAGTTGAACAACAGTGCCAGGTATGCAACACACACTGGATGTGATGTCCCTCATTTCCATTAGACAGTGCATGATGTACCATCTGCAAAAATATCTTGTAAAAAATATTCTCCTTGGGGAGTCAGAATAAATCAACAAGTTTCAAAATTTCTTTTCAACCTGGAACCTGCTTTCCAAAAGCATTCTACTTATACATACAGATCTATATTGTACCCATAGCAGCTACTTATCGATCTTAAACTAAGGTGTGTTCCCACAGCAAGAACTCTAAAAGCTGTGGAATGCTTTACCCAAGAACACACCTTAGTTTAAGATGGGACCATGGCTCATCTAATCTTAAGTGGCCTCGAAGGTATTTGTACGTTGTGATGAGGTAAACCCTTAAGGGCCTCATTTTGGAGTAAACAAATTCAATTTAGCTAAATGAAGCTCATTGCCCAAAGAAATTAATATGGAAATTCTTTGTAGCCTTTTCCAGTTTTAATAGCTGGTCCCAAATTTGTAAAAGGGCCTGTCCAACATGGACAGGTCCACTTCCCGAGGTGGAAACACAGTGAGGTCACCCACCATATTTAGCACTTAGTCTAAGAAAGAAGCCTCTGGCAAAGTAAAAGGATGAGGAAAGCGAGTACGTGTGTAGATTAGAGTGAATGCGCGATTACATGTGTGTTAGTACAAGTATGTGTGTTTAACTGTGTGCATATTATGTGGGGAGGAGCAAGTGACTGGTGGGGCCAATTTGCTTTTTTTAGACCACAGGACCAGATGATACCAGCACTCTCCTGTGCCTAACCCACCCCCATTAGTACTCTTAACGTTTTCAATCTTTTATACTCCCAAAATACTCACTTCTGGATTATTAATACACAAAATCAACATTCAAATAACCTAGAATATAACTCGCTTTTGGCCACAACAATATCAGAATAAATTCAAATTGTAATAACGTTCTGACCCTCAAACATTTTCTAATCCAGGTATAAATAAAATATTTTCTAAAAAAAAGTCCTTTAACTACAGACCCCCATAAAATTTAGGCAATGTGTCAAATGTGTAAGTAAACTAAATATAATTTGCTTCTTACCTATAAGAAAAAAAACACAACAATGGTAATCCTGTCATATGGTACATGGCCCAAAGAGAAATGGATTGTCAAATGGATGGTTGGTTCCAAAATTAGGGGGGGATAATTCCAAGGTGTAGCGCTGATGTGAAGCAATCACTTGCCCCAAAACTGCATATAACATGACACATTGTAGCCGACAGAATGCACATGGTCACGTACAACCAACTGGCTTGTCCAGTCAGCATTACTGGATGGAATAAGATAAGACTTTGTAATATAAGTTTTTGAAGAGGAAGATTACTGTCCAGCAAGTACTATCCAGTAACAACCTTGAAACATAAACCCATAATGAAGTTTATTGAACTAGTAAAGATAAAACCACTGCAACAAGAATAGCTACATTCTGCAAATACCA
This sequence comes from Spea bombifrons, assembly GCF_027358695.1. NCBI lineage: Eukaryota > Metazoa > Chordata > Amphibia > Anura > Pelobatidae > Spea > Spea bombifrons. The sequence goes on along the minus strand of NC_071091.1, from coordinate 22,739,840 downwards.
GAAAGAGCCAAGTTGAAGGGGTTTTAACCCCTTCACAGCCATATGGACATGCAACATCCAATAGAAAAATGTAGCGCCGCACCTAGCCTGTTCTCGTTTCGAGGGGGATCGCATCGCACTTGAGACAGTCCCATGAGAACCAATCAGCAACCAGCACAGTCATGCGATTGCTGTGGCGACCATTCACAGCGATCATGTGACTGCTAATCCAGATGCTTAGCCTCTCTCCTAATGTTAACACTAAAAATAAAAAACATTTTTAGTTTTGTTTAGTGTTAAGTTAGTTTGGCAGCTGGCTAGATGGTTTAGTTTTGGGGAGTGTGAGAGAAAAAAAAAAAAAAAAAAAAAGAGTATATATAGTTTAGTGTAAAGCGTTAAGGTAGCTTTTGGTTTGCAATGCAAGGTTTTTTTGTTAAAATGGAAGGCTTCTACAACACATTCTATTTTGGCTGAGCCAAATGTCTCATAGGAAGCTGCTATGGTGTTTATGTTACTCATGCTAATGCCATATGTCAACATATACCATTAGAGTATGTGTATCAGTGTATTGTGTGTGTGTGTTACTGTAAGGTGTTAGTGTGGGTAAATGTATGTTAGTGTATGCCAAAGTTTGACAAACCCCGAAAAAAACTGTCTCCTAACTTTTTCGCCTGGCTCCTAGATCCAACCAAATCTGTCGACCCCTGATATACTGTATAGCTTACATGGGTACACTATTCACATGAAAGACACCGTGGTTGAGCAGACCTATGGAAAAAAACTAGGGTACAAGAACAGGAGCTCAAGGAAAAGAAATAAAAACCCATTTATTTTAGTTTGCACCATTCTCAGACAACTTTGATAGAAACTCAAAGATTCTTGTAATCAAGAATATTGATTGCAATATGCAAGCACGATCATCAGCACATAATGTGAAATGATAGTCGAATTTCAGGCATAAGAGCAATGATTTGATGTGGACTACAATCTATATCACACTAGTAAAGAATCACCACAGAATGAATAAATATGGAATTTGCTGTGCAGAACCGCAATTCAGGAACAAACCTGTCTTCATCTAGAGAGTAAGTCAATGTTAAGACGATAAAATGATTTTCACTTCCTTATACACAAAAACAAACGTCCAGAGTTGCAGATGTCAAGTTATAAAAATCCCCTTGGCAGTGCAGAGAAATTAAACAAAAAAAAAAGACAAGTAGAACCTATTCTTGGAGTTTCCAACTTTAGGCAGCTTATTTGCGGATAAATGTTTTTCAGAACATACAAATTTCCCCATCATTTTTGGCAGCCGATTATAGAAAGAAATAGAGAGCAGAAGATGCTACTCCCCATTATCAAAAACATATAGTTAATTTGGTCATAAGCCTCAGAGTGCTAACAATGGGGTTAATAGGGATATGCGCCCCCCCCAGCCTCTATTTCAATTTCCATAATACATAAATAAAACATTAAAGTGTACATGCTGCAAATGAATCAGTGTCTTTCCATTTAAACAGACACATGAGTCTCTACTTTCCATCTAGTAATAGCACGTACATGGAAATGTTCTCTTCAACTTCCAAAATATTATCATCCTTAAGACTTTGATGTCTCGGTTCATTTTGGAACAAAGTACTTTGCAGGTTTCGGATAAAGGGCATGATTTTTGGATGGACTCATACAGGCAAAAGAATACTTTTGCAATAGGAGCAGTGGGGATCTCTGCCCTACTCTCAAGACAAATGTGCCGCCAGTCCTTGACAAAGTTTGCGATCCTCACAGTTTTGTTGGCGAGTGTGAACTTGGAGCTCTACCATAAAATAAATATTTACATCAATCGCACAGAACTACATTACTAGTGTGTGGTGGTAATGTCCAGAAACAAAGGCTTGGGTCTAAAAACGTAATCCCGCATTTGAGATGTACCCTTATTTTTGAGGCATGGCTTACCTAGGACCTTTTAAGCAACATTGGTACCCATTTATGTAACCAAAGCAAACAGTTAAGTGAACATTTTATTTACAAATTGTATAATTTAACGTTATACACATTTTCACTTTTATAATTCTGGAATACTGATACACTTATACTAGCCTCCTAGGAAACATCAGGAGATGAGGAACATGGGATGTATGCAACAAACCCCCAACATCTAAAAAGTGTCAAAATTGAAAAATCTTTATTGGGTGGATGTGAGAGTCAGAGAGGGGCTGCCTTTCTACCTAACCCAAAAAAGCCACCTTGTGGAACTCAGCTTCAGGTGAGGTGGCCACGTAGAGGCTGCATGGATGTCTCTGCTCAAGCAGCACATAACCCATATTGCCCTCAAAAGGATCAACAGAGGGGCAGCTCAACGGGATGGTACCTTGAAAATTGGGACCAGCTTATATGGACCTACTGAAAAACTGTGTGAAGCTTAGACAAGGGTGAAATGGCTTTTGGGGGAGGACAGAGGTTGTTGCAATGATCCAGGAAGTATGAGTAACAATGTTGCTAGAGTAAGAAGGTTTTAGAAACCATGTGGGTATGGAAGCAGTGGGAGTTAGAGAAAGGAGGCGGCTTATCAAAAAGTAACTTGAGCATCAAGAGAAAAGATTCAGAACTTCAATGAGCAGTCACATTTTAATTTTTACATAACTGCTCCAGGTCTGTGTGAAAAACTGCAGGGTAGCTGGCTTTCACTCTTTGCAAATTATGGCAGAATAGCCTGTTCAACATCCTCAGCAATTCTGGTTAGATGAGTGAATCATTGCTTTCTTCATTGATGCCTGGAAAACAATGCTGGGCATTACCATTCTTTAAAGCCATCTGATAGCGTACTGTAATACACATGTATAAAGAGGAAATGTATGTGTAGAGCCCAAGCAGTAGGCATGTACTATTGGCTAATGTGTCTAATGTCACAACTTTAACTACATGGAGAAATTAGATGTATGCTAAACCAAGTTTATGAAATATTCCAAGGAATGAAAACCTACACATCAGAAATCAGAATCCTGCTCTGTATTTTCCTACACCAATGTCAACAATGACAGAGGAAAATAAAAATACTGAAATGTGGCAGAGAAACAGCTCCCAGTAAGGGGTGATATGACAGCTATTAATAGAAAAAAAACCGGGGGTAAACAAAGTGCCCATGGTAAGGTTGGCAGAAGTTACTGATGCCTAGGGGCATATCTCTGTGTCCGCAAATGTTATGGAGGGGCATCCTTAATTAAAGGAACATCATGTACATGATTTAATTGTATGTGAAATGTACAGTCTTGTTTGTTAAAGAAAAAAAAAACAACTTTAAGTTTGCTTCCTGCACATGCCAGTTGAATTTACATGCAAACAGGTTTGTATATTCCCCTTAAAAAAAAAAAAAACACAGTTCACAATAATTTCACTCTAGTTTCAAAAGCAGTAATCCTGGTTTCCTGACTTTTTTTTGTTTAGCTCAGGTAGCTGAGAAGCTTCGATTATCTCTACGATGTGTTGAGTAACAGTTCAGGTTAATGGATATTTTTTGTAATCTCTCAAGCTTTTTGTTTTCATCACACGTAAAGATCAATTAAGGATGAAATGTTCAGTGTGCATTTAGAAATTTGGCCCACAGTCACCTAGACACGCAGTTTAATGTCCCATACAGCTACAATTAAAGGGACCGTCTAGTATCAACAAAAAATGAATATTAAAGTGTTTTAATATACAATATTCAATCGGGGGGGCTTTAGAAGAAGATGCAGCTAAACAGCTACTCTGTGGTGACATTTCAGCATCACACAGCTGCAAGGAAGTGTTATGGCAGGTCTCCATAGACCCATCACTGAGCAAGTAGAGCTGACCAGTGCGGGGGGGGGGATTACATGCAGTAAAAACGGGACACAAACTATTACATGCGTTAAAGTGCGTATGTGGGCCGGAGCATCCCTTTAATAAAACAGAGGTTATGAACAAAATGTAACAATTCAGGTGAAAAGTTTCTTATTCACTATTGAAATGTTCCTACGGATTAGACCAGGCCAACATAATCATAATATGGTCAAATGGCACTTTAATTAAAACGCGAAACAATCAGCTTTTCAATGTCCCGATAACAGGAAATGTGCAAGTTGCTCTTTAATCATAACTCTCCGCGCCTTTAGGCATTCTTTAACTCTCTATAGTCGAGTGTAATAATTCTTGGGTTGTGAGACACTTGTTCACCCGCGTTATATAGACTACAAGCAGCTGCCTTTGCAGCTGCCTTTACACCTGCCTATAGCCGGACAGCCTAGATAACTCCGGTAATAACTACGTAAAGAAAAATATATACTCATGAAAACTACCCACTACATTCATAGCGACTACAGACACCCATAGACAGCTATACGCAGCACTCACCAGGTAAAGAACCGGCAACAGTTTCTATCACAGCCACTGAAAGGTACCTTCAGCTCATACAGGCAGCGTCACGTGATTGTAAACGAGCTCACAGAGGCAGCTATAGGCAAGGCGTAGTGACCACGCCCATGCGCCGGGCACACTGGGAGGTCATTTGCATTTTCGGCCAGCAATGTGTGAGTAGTGTGTGGCCTCAAGACGTCTCGCGGGGTGGGCGGGGCTGTGCAGAATAGGAGTATAAAGGGGCGGGCTGTTGGCTCGGAGCGATCAGTCATGTGAGAACCCTGGAGGTGTCACGGTTGGTAGTATGTGGAAGAAATAACGTTAACAAGCGCGCTAATGTAATAGCGTGAGGTTTCCACATAAAACCATTCTGCAATGTGATAACGTCATGGTATACTTCAAGACTCGGTCAATCCCAGGCTATTTACTTTTTATTATTAATGTTACTTTTTTTTATTAGATACCGCTCATACCCAACTTTGAATTGTGCTTACGGAGGTAATAAGCCTGTAGGGAAAATGTACATTTAAAATAAAGGTAAATTAAAACGCCTTTTCATGAGATTATTTGAAAATAATGGAAGAAACCTGAAGCTAATTATAAATTAGGAAAGGCTAAGGTTAAAAAATAGGTAGAAAGGAAAACCTTACTGGGACATTCAAAACAATTCACTGGGTCTACCCCATGTACTTTGAGCAGCCCTAAAGCTCCCCATTAACAAACTATAGGGACAGCAAAGGAAAACTCCAACCTTAACCTACATTTGATGGATCAAATGTTAACAGATATGAAAGCCTCTATTGGGTCAGTACAGCAACACCTTCAGACTAGTTCATCTCAGCTCCTTTTATTGGAACAACGGTGTAGCTCCGCTGAGAACACAATAGCCTAACTTCAAAACAAGGAAAGAGAACAAGCATGTGGCTATGTTAAACTATCAATCCTATTCTTAACCCTACAATCTTGGCTCCCTTGGGTGCTGCATATTTGAGAAAATACTTTGTAATCGATTCTGATTAAGAGAGTGTGTTGCGTTTGATCAGAATGCAACACAGAATACAAATATATAGTATATATAAATATAGAATAAAACCCTGGTTTTATTACCCATGTTTATTGCATTGGATCAGAATGTGATTCAAATTTGGCACATCCAAGGCTGGTAATCATTGATTGATCTTCCAGGATTATTCTGCCCCAGTCCGCTACAGAAAATGCTCATAAATGCTCATAAAATCAAACATGGTAGGAGGATCCACCCAAATTAAGAATTTAAGAACCTCGAAAGGCTAGGATTTGGAGCAATTGGGTGTAAAAACTTGTATTTATTATTACTATTATTATTATCCTTTATTTATATAGCACCAACAGTTTACGCAGCGCTTAATACAATACATAAATTCAAGGGATATGACAAGAATTGACATTTGGTGGAGAGAGCCCTGCTCGCAAGTTTACAATCTAGAGATTGCACATACCTGAGAGGACTCCAGTTATTGCCATCAGATAATGTTTTTACACTTTTGCTTGCAACCTGTTGCCCAACAGTTCCTGCTATTGGCAGTTGCTGGGAAATGATGAACTGTACATGGAACTTTTCTGCACAGTCAGCCCCTATTAACCCATGCTAATACTGGAGGATGCAACAGCCGGTTTGGAATCTATGCCAGCTACCAAAGAAGTCAAAATACTTTTGTTGAAATAATCCCTGGACACCGTGCTAATGCAAGAACTGCATTGGAAGTCAGTGTGACAGCCCATCTGTTTGTCCTATATGTTATTTTGGCCTCATTTCTCTTTTCATATATCGCACCTCCATCCATATGTTTTACCCCCTCAATCAAGGGAATATATTCCCCAACTTTCCCAAGGATTAAGGGCTTGTGAACCCTGTGTTCCCCTTGTGCTGGTCGAATTCCCCTTCCCCCCTGCTTTATTGCCTGACCGGGACCTAGCCACAAATTCATGGAACTGTTTGCAGCTAAGAACTGCGGCAATGCCTGCCGACAATTGGAACTGTGTTGCTACTGACATTCGTTGTCCCACCACGTCGCTCTTTTGAGGTTTTGGTATGCTTGTGGTGGGCAACACTCAGAGGTGGTTACGGAGAGGCAGCTCATTTGGCAACCCTGGTTTTATTACCCATCTTTAGGACCAGGTTTACCCAGTCACGGCTATGGAACTCTGGCACGGCTACCACGCGGACTATTCCTGTGGACGTTTTCCGATGCTGTCGCTCAGGGTCCCAACGTCGGATCGCTTTTTGGAACATAACATCCTTGGACCCTGAGCTCTCCATTGGTACCTCGGGATTCACCCTGTTCCTTCAAGCTCAGCCGTAAATAGTGACTCTTTGTCGGGGGGAATTGCTGGCCATGGAACTGTATGGAGGCGCCGGGCTGTCTGGTAATTTATGGATTTATACTCCCGATCCAATTATCTTGTCTGTATAAATGTGAGGGCTGTTCCCAATAAGCTCAGTTCTGTTTACACCCTACAATAAGTCTTGACTAGTGCTTGGGTGAATGCAAAGAGTTAATCCATTGAGCAATTGAGCTTTCAGTGGCACGCAAGATCTCTACAGCGGAGCTACTCAGTCGGAGTATGGATCACATTTTGATTCCTCTGAATTTAAGGACACGTGGATCTCTGCTAGCGTTTCTATCTGATATGATACTAAAGTTTTGGAAGTCCTACTTAACAAGGCCCTCTCCTACATGGGTCACAGTTAAAAGCTTCATCGTGACAGGCGTTACATATTCTTGGACTTGATCATTAGATTAACTAAATACCCTTTGGCTAATATTTACACCCCTAATCCTCCAAATACTGATTTCTTTGCTTTATTGTTGAAAAATGGTTTATTCTGTTTCTAGGATTATTATAATTGGTGACTTTAACACAGTTCTAGATGGAACAGATCCCCCTGGACACACTACCACCTTACACCAGAAAGTATTGCACTTTATTTAATAGGCCTATTGAGGACATTAGGCCCATTAAGGATATTAAACGGCTAGGCATCATACCCATATCTTGCCAAAATCTGCCTTTTTTATGGATGGATTACATTTTGCTTGTGGCATATATTTTGCCCATAATACATAAGGTAAAAACTGAGAACATAATACCGTATTTGCTCGATTATAAGACGAGGTTTTTTCCAGAGCAAATGCTCTGAAAAATACCCCTCATCTTATAATCGGGGTCGTCTTAAAATCAGACCTCAAATAGGTCTGACTATGAGACTAAGATCCAGATCCCCCGCAGCGCTGCAGGGGACCTGGATCCTCCTATCTTATGCCCCCCAATTTACTGGTGCTTCTGAGTCCCTGGTATGTAGCCGGGGCAGCGTGTAGACGTCTACGCGATTCACGTAGACAACTTCTGCTGCAGCCGTAAGGAGGTGCGGTTAGCAACGGGGGTTGTCCGCGTCCATCGGCTGTCAGAGATCAGAGTTCCCCGCACCGGTGGTAGTATGCGTGATGGACGCAGACAACCCCCGCTGCTAACTGCACCTCCCCCCAGTGTGTTGTCCGGCTGCAGCAGAAGTTGTCTACGCGAATCGCGTAGACGTCTACCTGCTGCCCGGACAACACACCGGGAGTCAGAAGCACCGGTAAGTTGGGGGGGGGGTTAAATGGGGGGGCATAAGGCATTTCTGTAGGCAGAGTGCTCTATGATATGCCTTTTTACCCCCTTAATGCCACTCTGCCTCCAGAAATGCCTTTTAACCCTCTATACACCACTCTGCCTCCTGAAATGCCTTATACCTCCCTATATGCCACTCTGCCCCGTAATATGCCTTTTAACCCCTTAAATGCCAGAGTGACATATAGGGGTATAAGGCATTTCTGGATGCAGAGTGGTACAAAGGGGGTCAAAATGCATATCATGGGGCACAGTGGCATATAGAGGGTTAAAAGGCATATCATGGGGCACAGTGGCATATAGGGGGTATAAGGCATTTCTGGGGCAGATGTGCATATCTGGGGGGCAGGTAGGAAAATAAAAGGAAATAAAAACAAAATATTTTTCTCAATCATAGCTTTTATTTAAAAAAAATAGTTTGCGCAGTTTACATGAATTAACATTTACTGGTAAAACTTTTTTCCTATAGGGTCGTCCTATATTCAGGCTTTTTCTTTTTTTCCTAAATTAACATTCAGATTTTGGGGGGTCGTCTTATAATCGAGCAAATACGGTACATTTTGACACAGGCACATACTAACACTCAGATTTACCCAAACACCTAGTCACTTACACATGCATACACACACTATCTTCCTCCTCTCACCACTAACCCTAGGCTCGCCCCTGACACTCTAAGATACACTGACACCCACACCAATACTGTCAAATACCATACCCACTTTAACACAATGAATTTACACATACACAGTCCTCTCCAATCATTGGTACACTTAACACAGCTCCCTCTCCCTCATGCTTCTTGCTGCAGCTCTTACTCTCTCCGTGTAATGCTGCTTACATTGTCCCACTACTGTGGATTACATAAACCTATTGGGCACCTCGGGTACTGGGGGGCTCTGCATGTTCAGAGTATTTTAATATTCATTCTTCTTTATTGGGGCTGTCGGGAACTATAAACTGTCCCTATAAGATCTACCCACAGTTTGGGACTGTGAGAAGAGCAGTATCACAATTTTATGAAATCAGCATTTTGATATAAAGGATCTTTACAAGAGACTAACAATCATTAAAACCATCCTTTAATTAGGTCAGAACTATGCAATACGTCCATAAGTTAGTAGATCCTGTTTTTTTTTAATAACCTTACAAGATACTGAGCTAGAAATGTTCGTGACATCTTGGTTTTCCCTCAGGCTTCTTTTGGTAATACATTCCAGAGGAACCAGGGATTAACAGATTCTTTGACTGTTGAAAGTGTGATAATTGAAATTATACTATAGCCTGCTGACCACATTTATAATCAACTATGCTTATCCAACAAGGCAGGATCCCAACTGTGGCAGATCATCTCAAAAATGTTAAGATTTAACCCCTTCACTGCTAGCTACATATGAGAAATATACCAAGTAAAGTGGGCTTAAGCATTAAACTGTCTGTGCTTCTTACCCTAATAAAGTTGGCAACAAATATATAAACATAATATAAACGAGAGGTTTTGGTTATATGAATTGGCCAAAGCATAATTAAGCTCACCCGCCACGTCAAGGCACACTCTCAATAGGGTGAGAACCTACTCTCACCTCCTACATAGTGGGCACACAAAGCAGTTTATACTGCTACCAAAACCTTATTAATGTGTTGGGGGAGGTGCAATTAAACCTCCTCCCTATTAACCCCTGTACAGCAAGCTGCAACCAGACTGATGAGGAGCCAACAACCTCAAATATGTGCAAACAGGGAAAAGAAACATAGCAGCATTCTGTTCCCTCTAGTAAGTGATTGCTCAAATCACTTCCGGAAGTGTAGAGGGGCAGCCCATTTTGTTTTAGATTTTTACTACTGTATCATATTATGGGGTCCATGGTTTACAAACACAATCATGCCACACCATGCCATGTCTCACAAAAAATAAACTTCAAAGCTGGAAAGCTTTAGAAAATAATCTACATATTCATCAGTCCACAAGGACATCACCTACCCACATGAGAACATCCCAATGGTGATGTAGAGGGAGCATGGTGATTTAGGGCTGCTTTGCTGCCTCAGGGCATAGACAGCCTGCCAACATTGAATATAATTCCCAAGTATATCAATGCATCATACAGGAAAACATCAGGGTGGCTGTCAGGTGAACGCGGCAGGACAATGATCCTAAACCACGAAGTAAATCTACTACAGAATCCTAAAAATACAACCCAACACCTTCTGGAGTAACCCAGTCAGAGCCCAGACCTTACACCATTAGAGATGCTGTGGCATAATCCCAAGAGAGCCATTCACACCACACCTCCTAAAAATAGGGCTGAGCTTAAGCATCTCCGTATGAAAGAATCGGAGGTTCCACTAGTTAAATCCAAGGGTTTGCCTACTTTTTCCACCTGCACTGTGGGTGTTTAAAGGATGCATTCAAAAAAGAAATGAAAGATTATCAATGTGTGTCATTAGCTTAAGAACATTGTGTTTGTCTAAACTTGTGACTTATACGTAGACACGTTATGATGATTAATGCAGGAAACAAGGTAACTCCAAATAGTTAATTTACCTTTTTTGCCGCTGACATACATATATGCTTCCTAGGTAAAAACTCTGAAGTTGGCAACCTGGCATTGTCCATCTTACTAAAGGCGCTACCAAATATATAGCTACCAGAAACAGCAATTCTGAAGTAAACTTATTGTCTTCGTAAATCAGTCCTACAGATTGCATGTTTGAGCACACCTCTTGTTCAACCATGCTACCCACAGTCCTGGCACAGAGGCAGAGCCTGCCCATGCTACATGGACTTAAGAGGGACACTCCAGTCATTTGTACCTGAACAAAGGTGTGCCTCACAAAAAAGTATTTAATGGAGACCTCTATATGCATTTGCCCCCAGCTACTAGGTTTGCTGGATATACTCACCGGTGCTTCATTAGGTACACCAGTTTTACTTAACACAAATAGCAAATCACATGACAGCAACTCTATGGACTTGGTTATGTAGACGTGGTCAAGACAACTTGCTAGAGTCCGAACCGAGCATCAGAATTGAGAAGAAAGGAGATTTAAGTGACTGAGAATGGTCTGAAAAAAAGAAAATATCCAGTGAGCAGACTGGTTAGAGACAAAGGCAACAGTATCTCAAATAACCACTCGTTAGAACAGGAAACTGAGGCTACAATATCCGCAGGCTCACCAAAATTGGACAATGGAAGACCAGAAGATGAGTGGTCTGGTGTGTCAATTCCAGATTCAACATCCAGATGGCAGGGTCAGACTTTGGTGTCAACATGAAAGCATGGATCCATCCGGTCTTGTATCAATGGTTCAGGCTGGTGGTGTAATGGAGTGGGTGACCTTTTCTTGGCACACTTTGAGCCCCTTAGTACCAATCGAGCATCACTAAAATGTGACAGCCTACCAGAGTATTGTTGCTGACCATGTCCATCCCTTTATGACCAGTGTACCCATCTTCTGATGGCTACTTCCAGCAGGATAATACACCAGGTCACAAAGCTCACATAATCAAACTGGTTTCTTGGGCATGACAATGAGCTCACTGTACCCCATTGGCCTGCACAGTCACCAGATCTCAATCCAATAGAGCACCTTCGGCATATGGTGGAACAGGAGATTTGCATCATGGATGTGCAGCTGACAAATCTGCAGCAAAATCTGAGGAACGTTTCCAGCACCTTGTAGAAAATATGCCACGATGCATGAAGGCAGTTCTGAAGGCAAAAGAGGGTCAAACCCGATACTAGCAAGGTGTACCTAATAAAGTAGCCAGTAAGCATGTTCAGCTGAACACACTGCTGCCCATACGGCATACTCCCTGCTGGTCAGCTCCAGTTCACTGAGAATTCAGAGCGTGTTAAGCCAGCACTCAACCTTACTGCCTCTTGATGTGGATAACAATATACACTTCAATCTTGCAGCCTGGAAGCCTCTGGGATGTTGGAACAGCAGTAGTGCTGATAAACATTCACTGCAGTCTATTCAGAGGGCACCAGGAAGAACCATTTAAAAACAAAATGAAATAAAATAAAAACAGACACCTTAAGCAAAGTTAGGCTTTTTCCCAGAATATTGCATCACCTACACACAAGACATACTGGTGGTAGGAGGGAAGAAAGTCACCCCTACCCTCAGGTTTGTTTTCAGTCACAACAAAACATCCACAGATTCATTTAGCTGGAAGGAGATTCAACTTTTCATGGCACATGCTCAACAAAAAAGCGCTCAGTAATAGGATAAGCTAACTTTTTGAAAAACATTTTACTTTTATTAGAACGCAAGTGAAAGAACAGATTAAGGAGAATATAAAACTATTTATTGAACACTGCTCACCAGTATTTACATTGAAGTAAACAATATACAGTCAGATAACGTCATTCACTACAGTTACAACCAGAAAGCTTCCATTGAAGCAAAGACTGGCACTAATGAAACTAAAGACAGGTCAGAGTAGTAAAGCATTAACATGCACATCAAGGAGAAGTCTACAAAACACTTGCAAGTTTGCATTTTAGATGCAAAGATATTGGGAGATCATTTAAAGTTTATAAAAAGCCCTGACAGAGCAAATACAATTATGTACCCAAGGCTTTATGCCATGTACAGTTCATGAGCGCACAGCCAGTCAAGATACTGGTGTGGTTTTCTCCAAAAAGAGACAAACGAAACCTGAACAAATCAGTTTGTGAATGGCTGATAAATGGATTTCTTAAAACAAAAAAAAATTAAAAAGTCTACATGTAAATGATAATCTATTGGGTTTCATCTTCTGGACAGGAATGCCAAGTTAGTCTCTCTTCATAAAATGCAATTACAACCTGAGGACATTTCACATTTGCTTCTTTTGCTGGTACCAGATCTGCTTCATCAGAGTCTTTCCTGAAAGGAGAAATTAAAACATTCCTTTAGTTACAGAAGTCATGTTTAACTAGAATGGTATAGTTCTTAATAAGTGATCACTGATCTTAAATTACCTGCCACAAAACACATTAAGAATGCATGCAATTCTAGATTATTTTTTTTTTTACCAATTATATTTGAACCACCATTGAATTTTCATGGCAGTATTTTGCCAAGATGATCAGTCAAGTACCCAGGACGCCATTTTCTAGTAGATGTAAAGTATGATGTAAAGATGTAAAGCAGTTTTGTATTATACTGAGTTGGAAAGTCTGTTTAGACACCTTGAACATCAATAAGGCTTTATAAAACCAAAAGCCAAGTCCGTTACTCTTGTAGAAAGACCACAAAAGCTCATAAATGCAACTCTGAGCATCAGTTTTAGAACATATTTAGATAGCGGCCCATGCTACTACAACAGCTAAGGTATTTAGGCAAAGCCCCTTACATTTTGTATAAATATAAAACATTTTAAAATGTGGGCATTTCATGTGTAGGCAGATACCCTTTCAGTTGCTGCTCTACCTACTTTGTTGAACTTAACACTTTTGTAACTAAAGGCATCAGAATCATTCCTCATACCAGCCCAAGACTATAATTAGTACATACATACATGAAATGTACTAATGAACTTTCAATGAAAACCTCTTCGGTTTCACTGAATCGCTTGTGGTTATATCATAACAGAATTCCACTTACGCTTATTTGGCAACATCCTACAACAGTTCAATTTAACTTTTTTAGGGAGCTCTAAATTCAAGGTCCACACTAGGAAACCTGCCCTAAAGTCTGAGCTGTTAAAAAAACTGGAGTAACATGAAAAACTTGTCAGGGTCTGCAACCTTATTGTGCAGAACCCAAGGTGAACCAGGCAACAACCCGAGAAGACAGGTGTCACAGGGTTTTATTTGGGAAACAGCAGGCTTAAGCTGGCCTACCACACAGCATTAATCATGAAGTTATTTGTAGCCTCTACTTAAAATTGTAACATTACGCTGAAATACTTTTAATCTTAAATTTTTGTTTAGTCTGCCTATAAATATTGCAAATTACACCAACAGTGACTTTTATGACGTTTAATTCTAAATTATGACATTAATATGTAGTTGGTCTCCCCTTTGCAGCCATAACAGCTTCCACTCTTATGGGAAGGCTTTCCACAAGATTTTGGTGTTTGTGTGGGATTTTTTGCCCATTCATCCAGTAGAGCATTTGTGAGGTCAGGCACTGATGTTCGGACAAGGCTGGGCTTGCAATCTGTTCCAGTTCATCCCAAAGGCGTTTGGTTCAGTTGAGGTCAGGGCTCTGTGTGGGCCAGTCAAGTTCTTCCACACCAAACTCATACAACTATATCTTCATAAACCTTACTTTGTGCACTGGGGTACAGTCATGCTGGAATAGAAAAGGGCTTTCCCCAATCTGCCCCAACAAAGTTGAAAGCATAGTATTGCCCAAAACACCTTGGCATGCTGAAGCATTAAGATTTTCCATCACTGGAAGTAAGGGGGCCTACTAAGTCCCACAGAACTTGTTAGCAAATAAGCAATGTTCATTTGTTAAACACTTTCTTTAAAACCAAATAGCTTGTATATAATGACATCTCACCATTTCATAAGAAACATTAGTTCCCCACTGCTGTCAGTAGCCCCGATGATTCTCTCTGGATCAAGAGCTCTAGCAAATCCTCTTGGTTTGTCAACCTAGAGGAAATAAGACATTGAATGGCTTAGATGGTAACAACTACTGAAGATTCCATTCACATTACAGAGAATGAGCTTAACCCGCAATAAGAAGTCTACTTTACGAAAGTAGCAGCAGCACCAATATGCTAAGGCCGATTTACAGAAGTGTGCTACCCTGCTAGTATTCTATAGAAAAAAATACTATCCTGCTCTCTCACTTTACCACATGCCTTCTGACAGCACAGCGGTTTCAATTATATCCAAATAGGCACACAATATACATATTTGACAGTATACTAAGCACAGGAATTTAGTGTTTTGTTATATATGTATTTGCAGGTACTTGTCTGCAATGTTCTGCAACCTACTGATTCACGTTTCTTTTTCGATTTGCTGTCTTCTGATTCACTGTCTGAAACAGATTTTCTTTTGTTACTGTCAGGTTTCTCTTTGCCAGCCTTTTGAGAATTAAGGAAGGCTTCAATTAGCTCAGGGCAGTCCAAGTTCTCTTCAGGCTCCCATGTGTTGTCTGCACTAGAATGAGATAAATAGGAAAGGGTTTTCAAGAAATCTTATACTTTCATTAGCATCAAGATTCAGACTGCCTAAAATACTCACTAAACAAGTACCAGATAATGACAACCCCTTCATAGCCCACAAAGCTCAACAAAAAAAACACATCTGATCAACACTTAATGACTCAATGGGGATTGTCATAGCACTGTGCCATAAGCTACCGTAGAACACTTTGCACTTGCCAAGGTTTGTTTACAGAATAATTTTGGTGCAAGATTTGCAGAGGACAGCCACAAATTTCTACAGAAAATGCCGAGTCTCAAGCGTATGCCGTTTGAACAGATGTGTTTGCACCAACTTGGTTTACTAAGCGAGAGCTCCAGCACAGGCTCGGCAAAAGATCATAAGGTGGCACACATGACCCTCATGAGCATGCACAGGAAAAAAAAAAAGTTCAGACGGACCTAAATTTTAAAATGTTGATAAATTTGATTAGAGCTACATAAAAAAAGATTAGAAATATAGCCTTAACAAAAGCAATATGTAGATAGAAGAGCTATAAAAGCTCACATTGCATTCCATCTGTTTGACAATATACCCAATTTTTAAATTGGGAAAATTATGGAGTGTCCAATGATAACATACTCTGTAAAACCTTTCCACTTTAGGTAATATTCCACCTTCCCATTCACCACACGTCTGTCGAGAACTTTTTCTACTACAAACTCCTCTGGTTCTGCCTCCTCCACCTTCTTTCCTTTGCCATTCTGCTTCTTCCCCATTTTCTGCTACAAAAAGAAATGGTTGTTGAAGACTTGAACTGTAGCTTACAAAATACTTGAAGATATATGCTGTATTCAATTGGCCAGACATTTTCGAAAGACAATCACCAGAATATTGTACATCACAAAACACTTCACAGAACATTTGTTATTTTTAAACGAACATTGCCCTAATTATTTTTTAACACTCAAAACATTAAACATTTATCGTGGGATCATCCCGACAAAATAGAATTTTACACTGAGTAAAACATGTGCAACACACTGAATACTTAACACAGGACCCCAATATACAAAAGGTAACAGAAGCAGATACAATAAATAATTCAAGGTTTAAGGCTTAGCAGTGTACCCAGACACTGAATAAACCGCTTCTATAGAACTATCTTGTGGGCTAACTTGAAGGGTGGTTACAACTTAAAGGACAAATCCAAAAAGATGAGCATTAATTGCTGTGCTATATACAGTAGTGAAGTCCATCCACAGGCGTGGAGGCTGCCATTATAGGCAGTCATGTGATATTTGGACAACCGTGCTTGCCCATAGACCATTTTGTCAATGTCACAAGGCAATATAAAAAAAAATAAATAGTTTGTCCAGTAGATTGAGCTGCAACATATAACTCATACATTAACATTACACAGAAAGGCTACAATAGCACAATATGGCTGAAAGATTCATCTAGCGCTAATAAATGCATTGGTGGGAGTTCTGATTTAAATGTATTGGTTTGCATGACTTTAGCTTGAAAAGTGAAACATGATTGCATGTGACAGAGCCATCTTATAACCCATTTCCTGTCCCTTCTCAACTGGCAGCCTTAAACGGAAACCGTAAATTAATGGATTAATCGTGAATATCCAGAGGAAAAACGTTACAAGGCCTATCCATATTTACGGGGATAACATATTTGGGGCATTTCAATCGGCACCCACACCCCACAAAAGGCTACAAAAGGGCCGCTACATAAGCCTCCAAGAGTGCTCTTTCTACAGAGTTATTAACGCGCGTTATCAGCTTGAGAGCACGCGGTATTAATGGGGCCTTTCGTTTACCGATAAACCGAAGCAGAAATATAGAGCCGACCCCGTACATACCGCTAACCGAGAACGCCCCACTGCGGCCAGCCCCCCCCCCA
Source organism: Spea bombifrons (assembly GCF_027358695.1). NCBI lineage: Eukaryota > Metazoa > Chordata > Amphibia > Anura > Pelobatidae > Spea > Spea bombifrons. The sequence goes on along the minus strand of NC_071091.1, from coordinate 22,722,825 downwards.
CACACGCATGCGCAGTATTTACCATCCCACAGCGCTCCACTAGCGTGTCCTAGGGGCCGGGAAAAATATCATACAGGGCCCTCGCCCGGGAGAGCAGATTTATAACAGCCTTTAAGCGGTTGTGCAATTACGCGCGGAACTGACATGATTAGGAGTTACCCCACACACCCAGGGTCTCAGCATGATGGGGGTCCTCTACAGAGTAACGTGAACACTTACACAGCTGAAATACAATATAAATATATATAGTTTACTACCTGCAGCTCCAGACTGTCCTGCATTTAATACCTATAGGATCACCTTATCGCACTGCACCACTATGTAGGCCTGTGTGTAAAATACATAAACCTTCATTACATTCACTTGTAGCGCTCAGTAATTAGAATTCTTACAGCCAGATCAAATCAACAGTCCCCTTTACCACTAGGGAACACGGTGAACGGGTGTACCGATTACATGTTTGTAAATAAAACCCTGCATTTACCTGATAGCGAAGGCGCCAAGTCATTGAACTGCTACACACTGTTTAAGTTACCGTTACAGCCATTAGATGCCCGGGCCAGGCTTGAGTACCCGGTGGCCCGGAGAGCACGGCATGTGCACATTCATTGTATACGCACTGGGTGTATGTGTGCGGCGTTTGCACGGAGACGCACTCACCAGGTACGAGCACTCAACGCCGTTTACCTCACAACTCCCACACCCCCCACAAGCATACAGTATTTCCGCCATATCATTATTATACGAATTTCGGCTGTAAATGAAAGCACGTTAGAAAGGAGCTATAACCGCAAACCGAGCTACTTAACATACACCGACACACAGTTCCCCCGCAGCCGCCATCTTAGGACTAACAACTATCGCTAACCCATTCTCTGATTTCACCTTAACAGCAGACACGAAGCGCGAGCGACCATGCAGTACCCTCCTTCAACAAAAAATCGCCCTCTTGCATAACAGGCTACCCCAACCCTCTCCGCCGCAAAAACAAACAAAAGCTATCATTCACCTTTCCCGCCTGAGCCGGTGCAGCCGCTCCGTAGGCTCACCCCAATAAGCAGCACAAGCCGTCGCTCTCTACGTCACCCGCGCAAAAGAGGGAGGGAGCAGTGACGTGATAGAACAATAGGCTAAAGCGGCATTCTGGCGGGTATTTTACTGGCGCGAAGGTTAACCCTTCGAGTGCTGCTGCACGATCTCCGCATCCTGTTATACGAAAGTTATGGTTTCCGGGATAGAAGTCTATTAACTAATCTGCGGCTTGAAGCGGTTTTTTTAACCTGCAGCCAGTTTTTTTTCTACTTATAACAAACTGCCAAATTCCATTTAGTGAATGGACCCTGCATTTTCCACCCCTAATAAATGTAAAAAAAATGTTTACTATTTATTTCAAAAATATAGCCACCTTCCAAAGCGATGCAATTTTCTGAACGCCGTACAAACTTTTTAATGCCGATAGCCACTGATGCACCGCTGCTTTCACATCATCATGAAGGATGCTTCCACTGCATACTTTGCCGCTTGCTCTCGGGCTCATAATGGTGAACCCACGTTTCTTCTGCAGAATATCGTCGCCTTTTCTGATAACGGCATGCTGTTAGTCATGGGGTATAAGGCATTTCTGTGGCAAGGCAGGGGGCAGATGTGCATAACTGGGGGGGGCAGGTTGAAAAAAAAAGGAAATAAAAACAAAATATTTTTCTCAATCATAGCTTTTATTTAAAAAAAATTGTTCACATACTTTACATGAATTAACATTTACTGGTAAAACTTTTTTCCTATAGGGTCATCTTATATTCAGGCTTTTTCTTTTTTTTCATAAATTAATATTCAGATTTTGGGGGGTCGTCTTATAATCAGGGTCGTCTTATAATCGAGCAAATACGGTATGTCAGAGCAGTAGTGGCTACACACTTCCGCGTGTGTAAGGAGAAACATGCCAAGCTCGACCCACCAGGTTGCTCAGACCATCTGGGCATAAGTGAAAAAGTTGTCTGGGACCTCGTTTGGCCCTTACTGAGCAAAGGGTACCACTTTTATGTGGACAACTTTTACACAAGTGTCCCTTTTTTCAAGTTGCTGTTTTGCATGGACACCGTGGCCTGTGGTGCCATAAGGCAAAACAGAAGAGGGTTCCCAGAACAGCTTGGGGAAACCAAAATTGTGGCATCCTTAGCTTTGCGCCAAGAAGAACTTTGGGCTGTAAAATATAGGGACAGGAGGGATTTGTGCATGTTAAGCACAATTCACCAGGATGCCAACGTTCCTGTTCCTGTCCGGGGCAAAACACAGCTCCATAAAAAGCAGACCTGCATCAAGGCCTACAATAGGCATAGGGGGAGTGAATTTGGACGATCAATTATTGCAGCCATACCTCATTATGAGGAAAACAAATACATGGTACAAGAAGGTAGCAATTTTGTAATGCAGATTGCAACTCACAAAAAAAATAAACCCTGCCAAAAAAGCCACATTTCTATCTTTTCAGCTTCAGTTACTTAGGGAAATCTTGGCTCCAGATGTACAAGGACCTTCAGTGTCTCCAGAAAATGCTGCGGTAATTCAGGCAGAACATTTTCCTTTCAATTTCCCTCGAACTTCCAAAAAAAATCTAAAACACAGAAACGGTGCAGGGTGTGTTTTGCCAAAAGGGCACAGGAAGGACACAATATTTTACTGTTCTGGTTGCCCTGATAAGCCAGGTCTGTGCATTGGCAACTTTTTTAAGGAATATCATAAAGTTGCCGGTCAAAATTTGTTTTTATTTGGTTTATATACTCTCTTTTTCACTTCTTATGGTTAATATTATATTCTTCAGCTTACAACTTCCTAATAGGGTGAATTCAGTTACCATGTTCCAGTTTTGGCCTCATACCTTCCCCAAAACATGCCTGAACCATGCATGTGAGACCTTGTTGGAATCGGGGGATGTTGGTGAACAAAATTTCTTCCACTGTTGCACATATGCTGTGCAAGAAATTCAATGCAACATTGAAATATATGCGTACAAACGCAATAAAATAAATTTCCTGTGAACTTTGGCAGACATCAGTGAAGAAATGGCTGCCTGAAAAGTGTCAAATATACCCTAGTTGAACACCTTGACATGTCTACTGTTCATAAACATATACTTTTATGAGGTAATTTAAATTGGAGGCTTCCAAAATGTCCCAAATGGGATATGGGCCCAGCAAACCAATTTCTGAAAATTCCAAATTTGAAAACTGAAATGTGCATGTTCCAGTTTTGGCCTCATAGCTTCCTCAAAAAATGCATGAACCATGAATGTGAGGTCTTGTTGGAACCGGGAGATGTTGTTAAACAAAATGTGGTGTTTTCTTCTGCAGTTGCACATATGCTATTCAAAATGAAATCTAAAGCAATATTGCAACATATACAAAAAAAACCCCACAAAAATATAAAAATACCTCAAAATTTGGCAGCAATTGGTGATAAAATCCCTGCTTGAAAAGTGTCAAAATGTTGCACACCTTGACTTATCTAGTTGCACACCTTGACTTATCTACTGTTCATAAACATATCATTTTGGGGGGTAATCAGTATCTGTGATAACTATTGCAGTTATCAGCCAACCATGCCAAATTTGAAAAAAATTAAGTTTGAATAAGTTTGAATTTGAAAATATTGCGTATAAGACGACTCGGCGTATAAGACGACCCCCAACTTTTCCAATTAAAATATAGAGTTTGGGCTATACTCGCCGTATAAGACTACCCCTCTACCCAGTATACAACAACCAGCCAATCACGGCAAGCGATGTACCTTACCGGTAATTGGCTGGTTGTTGTATACAAAGCCTGCTTGGATTGGGTGGGTCAGCTCTCCCTAACATATGCCTGTCCACACACACATGTATAGGCATACACTGCCCTCACACACCCCTTCCTTTACACACATATACACGTACACACCAGCTTACAAACACACATATACACATACACTGCCCTTACACATACCTGTCCATACACATACACTGCCCATACACAGACATATGCATTCATACACTGCCCTTATACACACACACACATATTTATATATCTACACATACTAACATACACCTGTCCATACATACACATTTATACACTGCCCTCACCACACACCCCATATATAAATATATATATATATATATATATATATACACACCAGCTTACAAACACACAAATACCTACACTACACACACCTGACCATACACATACACTGACCTTACACATACATATATACACATACATGACACTTACACCCCATCTCTTACCTTTCTCATCTTCTATCTTCCATCCAGTTGTGGGAGCGTGAGGTCTGTCATTTCAGGCCTCTGCTTTACTGCTCCCTCATCACTACGCGCCGGCAATTGATGCCGAGCGCCGGGATATGACGTCATCCCCGCGCTCAGCATCAATAGCCAAGCGTAGTGATTAGGGAGCACGGAAGCCGAGGTCTGAAGTGCCAGACTTCGAGCTCCCTAATGTTGGCACCCGAGTGGGGTTAAAAGGCATTTCTGGAGGTATATATAAATAAGCTTGCGAGCAGGGCTCTCTCCACCAAATGTATCGGTTTGTCTTAGTCTGTCAATTCTTGTCTTGTCATATCCCTTGAATTTATGTATTGTATTAAGCGCTGCGTAAACTGTTGGCGCTATATAAATAAAAGATAATAATAATAATAATAATAATATATATATATATATATAACTGCTAACAGCAATCAAACTCCTATCAAGCCAAGGCAGCCAGTACATGCTGGAACCTGGGGATGATAGGAGTTTGAGTACAGCCTCCCTATGCCATGCTACCACCCCCCCTTACACATCCATGCACACACTCATTCACAAACATTTAAATACTCATTCATTCCATTAATCACACATACACACACACTCAAACCCCCCACCCCCTTACCTGAACTGCAGATCTCCCACTCGCAGACGTCTGCAGGGGCCCGGCTGTACGAGCAACTTCTCTGGCCCCGCCCCCAGAGGAAGGAGGGGGAGGCATAATTATGTGACACTCTGCTAGCTTCCTGCTGCTAAACAGAAGAGACGCTGCTCGGGACCAAAGCACCGGCCCCAGCAGACATTTTATTGAGGTCTAATTAGAAGACGACCTCGATTATAAGACGAGGGGTATTTTTCAGAGCAAATACGGTAATACTTTCTCGTATGTATTGACGCTGTTTAGATAATAAAATCATTTGTCGTGTAGCTAGTATCAGGTAGCATATAAGAGGTAAAGTGCAAATTTCAAAAGCTCCCTGAAAACCCACCTCTTTCGAGAAGTAAACAACCTTTCCTCATAACACTCTCAGCCAGCATCCTGTCTAAGCCATCGGAACAAGCAGCAATCTCCACCAACTAATTCCTTATCCAACTAGATTGTAAGCTCATAAAAGCAGGGCCCTCTTCTCCTTTCGTACCAGTTTAAAAACTGAGGTCTGTTAACTGTCTGTTCATTGGAAGAGATTCACTAACAGACTGAGGGACATCAAAAAGCCTGTGGATCAGCTGGAGAAGCCAGGGTGGCATAGCTAGATAGAAAGGCCAAGGAGCCTGTGGATTGGGGAACTTTGAACAGGAATAAGACAGCTAATTGACCTGTGATGTAGAGACCAACAGAATAGTCTGCATACTAGGATAAACCTGTATACATGGAGACAGATGGGCCTAGCATTGGGGAGACAATCAACGGACTGCAACAGAGAGGAAAATGTTACCAGCACTCTCCGTAAAAAAAAACCCAAAAAACAATGATCTCTTGAATGGCTGGAGAAAAGGTGGAGGAGAATTTGGGGCATCTGTGCTTCTCCAAATTGGTTGTTGCTAAATAGTACTGGGAACAGGCATACAATGCTACATCCTGGTGACTTATAATGTGCAGGCTTTAGAAGGTGAAGAGGCAAATCCATGCTGTAAAGGAACACTCGATTATTATTTTCTATAGCACCATTATTATTATTATTTATTGTTTTATATAGCACCATAAAATTCTGTCGCACTGTAAACAGGACAAAACATGTAGTCATCGCTGGGGGAATAAATGTGAAGTCTTAGGGCAGGTATTTTACACTGATGGCTGTATAAAGGAACAATTACCATTAAGAAGCCACCAGGGTCCAACATACTAGTGAGCAAGAGACTGAAGGTGACAAAGTGGCCATTGCAGGGGGAGTTTGGAAACATATCTCTTTCCGATGGATATGCTGCAGCCTGATGAAGCGACCTCTGAGGTTCTCTAGCCTATGCTACATCTTTTCCATTTGGCCTAATAAAAGGAATAACCTTAGACTTGAGACTCAATCTTCCCTTAGTCCAATACAGCTATACCCATTTTCCTGGGGTATGCATACACATGTATGACCCCCACTTACAGGTCACAGGAGCCAGTGGGATAAGGGCACCAATATGTATTGAAAAGTGTCCAATAAATACAAATACTTTGGAACCATCTCACACAGTTTAATATTCGTTCACTTCACATCTTGAAGTAATATAATGCTTACAGACATTAGCAATGCGACTATATAACAGAAAGTATCCAGGTTTATGGAAAAGACATACTACAGGACTAGATCCAAATTTCTTATATGCTAGTTTTCAGGTCTTTTGATAATAGTAAGAATGACGTTTTTGTGTATAACTGAACGTTTCAACAACAAAAAAAAGGTTTATCTCTTTTAATCATATTTTCATATTTTTTTCTGGCTTGTCTGGTGTCTGTAGATGAGTGTTTAATAATACTTCTTCTACCCACAAAAGATGAAGGCACGGATCACTGCATGCATTTCACGAATATAGTACGGCCGATGCACATCCACACAGCTGGACCATAAATAAATCCCGAATAAAGAAACTCCCATAATCCTTCAGGTGAAGCCCCAGCCCCCTCTATCCGCATTCATTCTTCTCAGGGGACGGAAGGGCGTAATCTTATTCATGAACAACGGGACGATGAAACCTGATACCAGGTCCATTCAAATTCAATCGCTCTGCGAACACAGCGCGGCTCCCTGCCGGCTTCCTAGGGTTGAGTTTGAAAAGCAACACTCCGTTACTATAGCAACCTGTATCGGGTTACCGCAATGGCCTTTTCTCCGTAGACCATCCCCTGCTCTCTCATTGGCCTGCGCGTACGTAGCAAGGCTGAGGGGTGTGTGGCAAAGCCATCGGCGAGAGAAGATTCTAGAAAAGAAGGGGGATTTTGCGCCGCCATTTAGTTCCAGTCTCCGTCCGGGAGGGCAGCCTGGGGTTCACCCACCAAGCCTCATTTATTTATTTATAATCTGCAGTTCGCGCGGCTTCTTTCATTCCGTTAACGATGGAGGTAAGATGATTGGTTTATGAAGCGTACGGCAATATCCTGCTTGTGGGAAATCTGCGTTTTTGTGAATCATAGCCGGCATGCGGTGTTCGCCTGATTTTTCTGTTTCTCTGTAACACCGGGTTATGTTATGCGGGAGGCAGATCTTCTGTAACGATATGGAGCTATAAATATATCTTAGTAACCGTTAAAGGGACTGATCGGTTGGGACTCGTAACGGGCCCCGTCTTGTGAGTAACGTACAATTTTACTTGGTATGAATAATTTTCCCCAATTAAGGCCGCAGTGTGCATTTACTTAAACACCTGTGAACTAACGTAGAATATAGCCTCCCCGGTACGGAGCCGGTGATTTAGTATGGCGTAGCATCCCTGGGCTAATGGCGGCTCTGCGGTCTATCGCCGCCATTTTATCTCTGCGGCCTCTGTAAAGGAGGCGCCATGATGGCCGAACAGTCCCCTCTAATGATGGCCTCCTAGCCTTTTGTTTGGAAATGGTTTATTTGGCCTGTTTTCATTGGCTGTTTTCCTGTTAATTCCTCTTGATTTATATAAAGGACTGTTGTGTTTCCTCCTCTGGTCTTTTGCGTTTCATCCTGAATTCGCACAGTTTATTTTGTAAATACCCCCAGATAGTCTGATTTCCTCTCACAGTTGTCCATGACTATCATTAATATCGGGGATTATTATATTGATGTTTAAGTTAAATACTGTCCAATAATTTCAGGTAAAATTGCTGGCTGCTTGTTTGTAATATTCACATTTTATCAATGGATAAGAGCAGCTTGCAGTTGAATGGGTCCTTTGTGGAGATTATGGATCAGTAATGACGCAAGTTTATATATCCTGTGCTGAATTTCTGAAACCCAAATATTTATTAGTGCCTGTTTGACTTATTGTGCCCTCTATTCTGTGCTCTCTTCTAGAGGGAAAAGGAACAATTCCGCAAGCTGTTCATCGGCGGCCTCAGCTTTGAAACAACAGAGGACAGTTTAAGAAAATACTACGAACAATGGGGGAAACTAACGGACTGTGTGGTAAGTAACGTTTAAGAACGCCTGCCATTCTGCGACGATCAACACGTTTTGACGTAGCTGTCCAGGGTTTACTGTAATCTGAATTTGAATAAATCCGTTTGTCTCGATGATAAACATCTGTTGGGCGGGGGTTGGGCAGACTCCAAATCAGCGTCTGTTTTATATGCTAATGGGTGAAGAGTCAGTGCAAGGCAACCTAAAGGAACAAGGATCATGCAGTTTCTTAGTAAAAATACCTGCCTTTTGTGCTTGTGGGAAATATTTTTCAAATATTTCTGCGCAAAGCAAATGCTGTCTAGTTTGATATCCTTTACAGCATGTTAAATAAACCATTACTTGTCTCTTTAAAAATGCATGTGGAAATGTGTAATGATACACTTTTGGCAATGTTATTTATTTTTAACTTCTATTTTAGGTAATGAGAGATCCAGCAAGTAAAAGATCCAGGGGTTTTGGCTTTGTAACCTTCTCTTCTATGAATGAAGTTGACGCTGCTATGTCGGCTCGCCCGCACTCAATTGATGGCAGAGTAGTGGAGCCAAAGAGGGCAGTAGCAAGAGAGGTAAAGACCTTTTGTGTATTTTTGGCTTAATATAGTATATTGCATGCATATTTTTTATATACCGTGGCTTTTATGGTTCAAGTTTGAGATGTGTATCTGTAAAGTCAGGACAGTGCAGTACTAAACTACTGTTTTTTTCCTAGGAATCTGCAAAACCTGGTGCCCATGTCACTGTAAAGAAACTATTTGTTGGTGGAATTAAGGAAGATACAGAGGAACATCATCTTAGAGAATATTTCGAGGAGTATGGCAAAATTGAGAGCATAGAAATAATCACAGACAAACAATCTGGCAAGAAAAGGGGCTTTGGATTTGTAACATTTGATGACCACGATCCGGTTGATAAGATTGTCTGTAAGTAATTCTATCCTCCCCCCTTTAATCTGAATTGTTCGCTGTACGCTTCAAAATATTACGTAAAACCTTGTGAAACCACTATGAATTGCATAGTGTCCAGTTCTAAGATTTCTTTTCTGCTTTCTTTTAGTACAAAAATATCACACCATCAATGGACACAATGCAGAAGTGAGGAAAGCCTTAACAAGGCAAGAAATGCAAGAAGTTCAGAGTACCCGAACTGGTAGAGGAGGTATGTATGATGCTCACTTACAAATAAAATTGCTATAATGGGTGTTGAGTAGCTGTTAATTTCTATTTATAATTCTAGGAAACTTTGGCTTTGGAGATTCACGTGGTGGTGGAAACTTCGGACCTGGGCCAGGAAGTAACTTCAGAGGTGGATCAGGTATGATCGTCTGCCGTTTACGTGCTCTCTGCATTCTTAGAAAACCTTAAAATAGTAGTGCATGGACTATAGGCTATGAGCCATGCACCCCTAACAAATTGTTTAAAACAGTAGTCCTGAACACACATGCAGTAAGAACTTCTTGTCGGTCTTACGAAGGAAGCAAAAATCTAGGTCTAGTTGCTAAAATGTTTTACTGCTTGTAAATCTAGAAGGCCCACTCCCAATTTCAACTGAAGGGCCAGCTCAGACATTCTAGCTGGAGAAGAATGCTGGTGTTGGCCCTTCATTATAAAGTGAGAGTTGAAACCACAGTTCTCCTCAGACACATGAGTTTGCCTTGTGCAAGCTGTAAATTGCTTATAGCTGCTACAAACATTTCTCTGGCTTCCCAAACCCCCATTACTTTGCAACACTTTCCTTTAGGGAACACTCGTATAATAACTGATTACATCTACAATTTTAATTGTAATGAAATGTCTAATTATGCCTTGATAACCAGAGCACTTTTAATTTTAACAGATGGTTATGGTGGTGGTCGTGGCTATGGTGATGGCTACAATGGATACGGTGGTGGTCAAGGAGGTATGTTGGCACGCGAATGCCTTTGTCTTGTAGTACTGTATACCTAGGGGTTCATTCGCTAACTGCTCATTGACAAGCTTCTGGAAAAAGGCCTCACTATCAAGTTTTTGTATTGTAGCCAAAATTCTATAGTTCTATCACTAGAAAAGCCTTCTAAAGTGATAAATTCTCCTGCGTATATAGTTAACAATAACCCCTTATGGGTATCGGTCAGTGTTTACATAAGGCTGTGATTGTATTGTGTGGGCATACACTACAAATGGTAAGCAGTTGTCTGGACTTTCTAGGTGGCAACTTCGGTGGCGGACCTGGATATGGTGGTGGACGTGGTGGTTATGGCGGCGGTCCTGGCTATGGAAATCAGGGTGGTGGTTATGGTGGCGGATATGACAACTATGGAGGAGGTGAGTTTCATCATAATGGTTTATATGTGAAAGGTTACACTGTGATGGCATTGTATTTATTTTTTTTGAAAAACATTTTTTAGGAAGCTATGGGGGTGGAAACTACAATGAATTTGGCAACTACAACCAACAGTCTTCAAATTACGGCCCAATGAAGAGTGGTGGAAACTTCGGTGGCAGCAGGAGTATGGGAGGACCATATGGAGGAGGTAAATGTTTTGTTCTTAATTGAGTCTATATATATATTCATAACTTCTAAACCAAGCAATTCTCTAACGATGTGACCCCCTCCCCCCCCAGGAAACTATGGTCCAGGAGGTGGTAGTGGAGGAAGTGGTGGCTATGGTGGTCGGAATCGTTATTAAACCCGCTAATGTTTCTCCTTTTGGGTATGTATCACTGCGAGGCCGCTTCTAATCTGCAGATAGTCAGCTGTTTTAGCTGCAGGTTTAAGTTTCTCAGGATAGTATTGTCTTTTAACTGGCTAGCTGGATAACATCATAACCTATTCTTTTTACTCTTTACTTCTGTTGAAACAGGCTTCACTGTATAAATAGGAGAGGATGAGAGCCCAGAGGTAACACAGCTTCAGGTTATGGAAATAACAATGTTAAGGAGACTTTATCTCAGTCATGCATAAAACATGCAGTGATATGACAGAAGACACGAGAGCAGATGCAGACAGCCATTTTGTGAATGGATTGGAATATATTTAAGTACATTATCTTACAATGGAGGAAGGACTGTAAAATACGCCTTTGAGACAGTTTCTTAGGTTTTTAAATGTTTATTTGTAGTGTCTTTGTAAAGAGTGCAGCAGCATTCCTTTTTGATAATGTTCCATTTTTAAGTTTTGAGTAAACGTGAAAACTTTTTTATAAGATATCTAAGCAGTTTAAGAACAACCAGCCAGGATCATGGTGTAATGAGGCTTTTTTATTTTATTTTTTTTTTTAATTTTCCTTTTAAATTTCAGTGTGTGTGTATAGTTGAGCTGTTGTACACTTTCATTTAATAAAATAATTCGAAAGGAAACGTTTGTCTCTTTCTAGATTTATCATTGTGTGTGTTTAAAAGGCAAGGATTAGTGATACATTTTTTCCTGTAAATTGTCGAGTGTGCTTCATTTACAGTCAAGAAATACATAGAAAACAAAAGGGTTTCTCTGCAAAGAGAAGTGCCCACTTAGATCTTTTTAGATGCAGCCACCGCTTCAATGGCAAGGAAAGGAAATATGCCAGCGAGTATTCTTCCTTGAGACACAGGTCTAGAAAAACCCTTGAGCGACTTCTAAGTTCAGTCATTAAAAACCGAGCTAAAGTTCTGGATAAAGATTTTTGCTACTCTAGATTAAGGAGGTCAACGAAAGCTGAGAGGTAGAGAAAAGTAGTTCTAAGCTTCAGTTAAACTTCTGTAGGTAAGATCTTATTTTCTTTCTTTACAAAGATGATTCAGTATAGTGGTGTAAATGTTCATAGAAAAATATTTTTATAACTTAAATGTAACTTCCTCAACTTTTGGTAAGGGTTTGGAAATCTTTTAATTTTTCAAATGCTTAGAATGCTTTTTCTCTTGCTGTGATATAGCTTTGGTTTTGACCATGGACAAGCAGTGTTTTGAAAGAGTAAACTGCATTTCAACAATGAGACAACTGCATAAAACCTTATCTGATGTTTACAAGTTAAAGGTAATTACAACTATATAAAAACATGCAATCCTGTAAACAAACACGATGCTCATTAGCTTTATTTTAATAGTGCTTTACCTGACATAGTTTAAATCAGTAGTTGGAACTATCTGCAGCCACCATTTCACTATATTTGTGTTTTGAAGGGTTAAAACCCTTCAAGTGCTTTTTAAATGTAATAGCTGTCCCTTCATGCCGCCCTTTGAGAATATTTCTTTGACCTCACATGATGCTTGTGGTAGTCTGGTAGTTATAACTACACTGATCTATTCTTAGATCTGGATTTTAGTTTTGGTTTGTCTTAACCCCTAAAACACGTGCACCCCATGACTTTGAAAGTACCTCAATTTGTGTTGAAAAGCTCCTTGGCTATGGTACTTTGTTAGAAACCTGCTGCGTTTCATAATTAACAGATTACACATAAATGACAATCTTATAAGGTTTTATGATACCGATACACTTTTATATAGCACTGATCAGTTTCCCACCTGGGAGGCATAGTTTCAGAAATGACAGGTCAGGTATAAGCCGTCTATTTTGTATCTCTTTAATGCGAGTTGCTATTCACCATAGGCAACAGGCTGTGGGTGGTATTGACAGTGTATATGTAGATGCCATGCATTTTACACATATGCACATTGTTGCAGACATGATCATTGGTTGCTAGTATCTGTTGCATTAGCATGCATGCTTGGCTCACCACCATAATAATAATAATAAATAATCAGAAGAGAAAATAAAAAGGCCATTTGAAGACTTGGTACAGTGCATTTAAAACTTTATAATATCTGATACATTGGGGTTATATCTTTTGGGTTTTTCACTTTCATAACAATGATTTCATGAACTGGTAAACAAAATCCTTGTTTGATTTAATTCTGTGAAGGCAACTGTGTGTTAACTATATTCTTTGTCTGGCAGGTTAATTAACTGGAGCAGGTAAATGAAACTGAAGAATTGACTGCAAAGTAATTCTCATAACCATGCATTGCATTAGAAAAGGATCTTCCCAATCTTAATGTCATGTATACAACTACATTTTTTATTAAGTTGATATAATTTATTTTTAATTGCATAATTGGGCTGGAACCAACCTTGCAAACTGTTCACATTTTGTAATAAAGATTTCTTAATTGTTTTTAATCTAAAGACTGGCGTCATTCCTTTTTGTTTGAATGGTGTTTATTTTATTTCCCTTCTGAAAACTGATGCCATTTTTGGAAGGGGTTGTAGCCGTTGGCCTCTTCTCTGGAAATGCAATTTTCAATCATTTTAGAGTTACTGCAGCATCTAGCAACAAACTACAGTAATGGCAGAAGGCTTAATCGAGCAAAGCTGTAAGATTACACATTTCCCCAAAAATATAATGACTTTGTTAATGCCAGTAGGTATGCAGTAACTTTATGGATGTCTAAAACAGTATTAGTTTTTTCATGGTTTTACAAGGTAATTTGTCTGTTAATACATGCAACCGGGAGGAGGGGTTTAAAAATAAAATTACCTTGGGTACATAAGATGGAGGTGGGGTTGGGGACAATGCTGTGGTGATCTGACTGTTCTTTTTATCAGAAAATATTTTTTGATGATGTCACATGGAAAAGACACCAGGGGGAATTCCATTCTGTCTATAACTGTTACTCTGAGGGGTATTGTGTAATTTTACTGTTACATTTTCTAAATATTTAACAGCTCTGATGCCCAACAATTTACATTCACACAGTATCGAATCCTAATGCTGGCCTAGGTCAAAGGTTTTTTTTTATGCTTCCTGGTCTCCACCTGCATCGGTTCGGAAGACGGCACATGGATCCCTCTATAGAAACTGCTTATAATAGAGCGTATCCTGTCGTTATCCCCTCCTTGTTGTATAAATGTGAGGCTTGTGTATTATCGAAGCTGTCGGCAAATCGGCCACAGGAAAAAAAAATTGAGATTAACCTCTTCACAACCAGTGAAGTACCATGGTACCAGTTTTGGGATGTATGCTTGAAAAATGCCCCCATGTCGCCACACTCGGGGTGATTGTGTGGGCACTGTTGCTGTCTGCCCAGGGAATGGGGCTGTCTGCACATTTGCTTCATGAGAGCGACATTAACCTCTTCTGCTTTAGGATTTAAACCCCCACAACGTCTGAGAAACATCCATGCGCCCCCCCCCATTGTCACTGGTTATGTCTAGTGAAACTGAAAAATTCCCCCCCCTCTTAAGTCCCCCCCCCCCACATATTTAGATATATGGTAACTATTAGTTCAACAGAAAAAAAATCTATCATTTGTGAGGGTGCACTAAATGAGTTAGTGGCAAATTTCAGTTTCAAACAGTTGCTCGTTTATGTTACCAGCCAAACCTCTGTGTTAACACAAAATATTTTATTTTCAAAACATTTAATATTAAACATTGGTGATAAAATCTGGCCTATGGACTATGAAATTTGTAAGTATAAACAAATTGTGGAAATGTCAATGTGATTCCAGTGTTTATGGGTAGGGCAGAGCTAGTGGCAGGTGTGTATGAAAAAGGAGTAGTCGGGTGCCCGCTAGTGTATCGGCCTCAAGTAGCACAATTCGGATGCCGCAGCAATACATCCTGAATCTACTACTAGTGAGAAAATCTTGTCCACATACCAAAGTAAGGCAATGTTTTAGTCACAATTACAAGGACTCACTCAGGAGTCATTTTATGAAGAAGCACAGACTAAAACCATCACTACTCGTGCAATCACAACCGCCCTTGGGGTTCAACCCCTGGCGATACCACCACCGTAAGCGCTGGCAGAACTCCACAGCAAAGAAGGGCAGCAAGCAGTGGCACTGTCAGATGATAGCAGATGGTGAGGAAGAAGAGGGAAGGTCTACTCTTGGATAAGGAGTGGACCTTACTCAGCCTTCTGCCCAGGTGGAAGAAAATATGGTCATCTTTGACGATGACGATAATGACCTGGATCTAGATTATGTGCCAGACTTGGTGAAGTCAAGTGACAAATCTTCTGGTTTCTCTGTTGAATGTGTTCCTACTTACACCGTGTAGAAGCAGCGGCAACAGCATGCCTATGTAACAGGTTCCCCTTCGTGCACCAGCACCGGCACGACCACCATTATAACAATCGCGAATACGTAGTAAAGTGTGGGAGCATTTTGAGACTGGGGGTAGAGGACTGCATTGGGAGGCGCCAAAAAACTTAAGGGTGTGGGCGATCACGTGATGTGACGTCACTTCCCGTGACTCCGCTGTGTTCCTGGGCAGAGCAAGAGAAGAGAAGCTGTGGGGGAGCAACTCGAAGGCAGCCTTGCAGGACTGCGCAGGATATCTGCAGTTCAGGTAAGAAGGTGAGCGTGATTGGCCACACTTGTGGCAGGATTGGGCACACATGTTGCGGGCGGGAGTGGAACAGGATTAAAAAAGCAGTCCCGCGCAGGGCACTAACTGGGAGATGAACGTACTGCAAGTTGGTAGTTGTGTCGTAAGGTAGCGAGCAGGGGTAAGGTGAAAGGACATTTCACCAATTCTGGACTTAACCACCAGATTACACCTATGTACACACCACAGTGCAGCTTTGCTTTATGTGGAAACTGAAGGCATTGGCGACAACAGCAAACCCACAACAGCCGGCACTGGTAGCAGCTGCCAGAGGAAAGGGTGTGGTGAGGCCTCAGCCTTCTCGAGGAGTGTGACTGATTCCCTGTAACAGAGCACCTGCGTGATATAACCTTCTGGTGCTCCACCTTTGAAGCCCCGGCGGATGTGTCTGCGAGATTCACAGGCTGCAAGAGAAGAGGATTCCCAGCAGCGCAGTATCCTCCTCTCTGACAGTCGGTGAACGTCTGTGTGATGCGGAGGCTGGCCCCGCTAGACACCAGGGAGTCTGGGGGTGCATTGGTAAGTCGAGGTTGGGGGGGTTATATCTAGGGAGCAGAGTTGAATTTCTAGGGGGCCTTAAGGCATATCTGGGGGGCAGAGTGGTGTATCAGGTGAGGAGAGGGGAATATCTATCAGTAAGGCGCATTATGAATTAAGGGGGGACGTTAAAATGGCTATTGGCTTTCCAAATTTCTGTTGATATATAACCTATGCTGACTATGCAGCATAATAGATACCAAAAATGTTACAATACATGTATTCCTGTTTATTAGGTAAAATACTGTTTTAGCAGTCCACTAATGTGTATTTTTTCTTTAAAATAGCACCAATTGAGCCCATACGGTATATTTATTAAGTTGATCCCATCATGGCTGATTTTATAGCAGGGGTTGGAGAACCTTCGTTTTGGATTCCTGAATTATTACAGGCTTTTTCAACTGGTTCCTTAAATACACTAGATGTATCAGGAATTACCAATATTGACTAATGCTTTAAAGAGATACAGAAACTCTGTCAAAGACAAATCAAATCTTGATTGATCTTGGGAGATATCTACCCTTCGGACAGACGACCCTGATTATAAGACGACCCCCCAAAATTTGAATATTAATTTAGAAAAAAAGAAAAAGCTTGAATATAAGCTTACCCTATAGGAAAAAAGTTTTACATGCTTTTTTTGTTCTTATTTGCCAACCTGCCCCCAGTTATGCACATACATCTGCAACCACAGCTTGCCACTCTGCCCCCTCCTGATATGCCTTATACCTCCTATATGCCACTCTGCCCCCCAGATATGCCTTATACCCCCTATATGCCACTTTACCTCCTGATATACCTTATTCCTCCCTATTTACCATTATACCCCCCCCCGACTTACCGATGCATCCCTAGTCTTGTCCCCCGTGCTTAAGTCAGCAGCCGGTAGACGTCTATGCAATGCGCGCAGACAACCTCTGCTGCTGCCGGTACTTCCACCGATGCTTCTACGACTGAGCACTGTAATGTAACGTCACGTCATGCAGGTGCTCCACCATTGAAGCCCCGGCAGAAGTACCAGCCAGCAGCGTAGGTTGTCTATGCGCATTGCGCAGACGTGCACCGGCTGCCAGTGAGGAGGATACATGTCTCCTGCAGCACTTCGGGGGATCCTCCTGTCTGGCACTCCACAGAACGTGGAGTGTTTAACCTGACTAAATTGCCCCAGCTAAACTCTCCATATGTAAGGGCTGGCCATCAATATGTAGAATACATGTCTCTTGGTAACAAATTATTTAGTCATCCTATTTGCGACCCTCCCCACCATGTTCAGTTTTATACTTTAAAGGGAAATCACTAGCAATTTCCAGTAGCTCTAACACACATAGTAAAGATTTTATTACACATCAAATTTTCATAATGGAATACGGGACAAACGCTAATGCTGATCTTCTAGATCGGCAATTTGATTTCCGTTTCTAAGTAAACATTGTTTCATTTCAATCTACGTAGTTGTGATTGGTCGAGTGCCGTGAAGTTGGATGATGATTGGCAATTTTGACTGTGTCTCTTGCTTTGGGCATTTTGGTTTTTGGTTTTGTACATGCAGTTTAGTCCACTCCCCAGCTCCCTGATTGGGATATGGGGTTGATCAGTAGTCCATTCCATATAAATCAGGGCATTTAAATACTTACGTCAAATGCCCTGACAAAGCCATCTAGGTGAAACGTGTGTTGGGTGACCTACTCTACACCGGTTCACTCCACTTTATTTAGTGGGCTATTTTGGAGACGCTTTACTTGCGTCTCATATTTTAAGGCTGTTCACAATTCTGCGCTGAAGTGCGGGTCGATGTCCAGTAATAGATAGTCCTTGCCTCTTAGGAGTATCTTCGGTCACTGTTTGTGATTAAGTATCTTGATGCTACATCTATATTCATCTATTTGGTTTAACTATTTACTAGGAGTAGGAGATAGGATTAGCGTGCCTCTTGTGTTTTTTTTACATTTATTTCATGGCATTTTAGCCTAAACTGTTACCAAGTGAATTAAGTCGCGTTTACTTCTTATGATTCTGTTTTGGAGGGAGCAGGTATTTTTTATATGGTTATTTAATAAGATATATTTTCATTTATGTATAATTCCTTATTTTCACGGGTTACCCCCAAAATAATCGACACCCTAGCGTTTCTATTGTATCAGTATAAAAATATAGTTGTATTTATCTGTCTTATGTGGTAAGACAATACCGAGGTTCTGGTGCATTCTTGGGTGGGTGGGGGGTCCAGTTACCAATTTCTCTTACTAAAATGGATGTACGAACCATTTATTATTAGAACTTGGTAACTAAACCAGTGATTTCCACTTCAGATATTAATAGCAGTAAATTCAGTCTTAAGCTGCTACTTATCAATATGTAGAATGTATAAACCCACACAAGAGAATCTATTGTTAGTTACACATATCCCTTCCTGCTGCATATAATTTTACAAGCGCAAGTCAATGACAGGTGAAATACACCGATCAGCCATAACATTATGACCACTGACAGGGGAGGTGAATAACACCGATAATCTTCTTATCATGGCGCCTGTCAGTGGTTGGGATATATTAGGCAGAAAGTGAACGTTTCATCCTAAAAGTTGATGGAAACAGGAAAAATAAGCAAGTGTAAGGATCTGAGCGATTTTGACAAGGGCCAAATTGTGATGGCTAGAGGACTGGGTCAGAGCATCTCCAAAACTGCAGGTGGCAAGCAGTTGGGCAAATGCATAAGGGGGGATTATATGAATCTTTTCATGCTTTTGCAAGGGAGGGGGGGGCATGCAAATCTTAAGGGGCATCTCAGCTATCATATGCATTTAAAGTTTACAGCAATGTTTCATCTAGTTGTATTTACATGTTTAACACATCTTGATGCTATACACCTTACACATCAGGATGAATAAATTAATTTGCCATTACAGTTTTAGGTACTGCAGTAAATTTTATTTGATGACATTGATGATCATGAATATTAGGTGCTACAGCTTGGATAATACATCTGCAGAATGTAGTATAATAGGGCTTCTAATGTTCATTGGCAAATCTTAAGAACACAATCCTGTAGCCAAGCGGACATTTAATACTGTGACAGTGTTTAATTTATTGAATTGTGTTGGTTCAATGAATTAGCAAATTTTAAGTTCTGCTTGGTTGTTAAAGTATCAAATGCTAAACAATATCATATTTCTTCTAAACTTAGGGCACTTAATAAATCATAAAAGTGACTTAACTTTTATATTCACTTGTTTTTTTTACATTGTCATCTAAAACATGCTACTTTATTATATACTCAATAAACCATTTTGTTTTTGTGTGTTTCTACTGGATTGATATGCTTCTTTGGACAGAAATACTCATTGGGTCAGATTTAAGCAGAACACCTAATATTTCAAAACAATACATTACCATAGTTTCACAAAACAGCGAAACCAGAATTCTGGAAAACAAATGTATTATGTCCCCGTAATGTAAACACAAATTAAAATTTCTATAACAGATATTTATGAAAAACAGAAGAAAATAGAAAAATCCCCACAAAATCTTTGTTGACAGCCAACAAAAACATGCACTGGAAACATGACAAGAATTTTAACACAAAAAAAGCAACTCCAGCTTGCTCAGAATGATAGTCTTAAGTATCTAAGGATAAACCTTGAATAGCCACCAGGACCTTTTCAGAAGATACAGAGTAGAACAAGAGTAATTAAAAAAGTATTAAAAGGCATAATTTATATCCTTAGAAAGGCCACACGTATAAATTAACATACACCTTAATGTATCGTAGCTAAAAGAAAATAAAGTTTAAAGGTAGCATTTTACATTTAATTATGTGCTCCAGTGCGACAGACTAATTCTAAGGTCACTTTGTATTTCGGCAATCAAGTCCTTTCAGGGCGGCAAAGCTTTTCTCGGGCAAACCTCCTCCATTCAGTTAATATGCACTGAAAATCCAATTTTACCAGAAAATTGGCCTTTAAATAGATTAAAGTATGCTTCGCTGTCATTAACGCAAGACAGACAGGTGACTTATCATATATATTAATAACTTAACGAGGCTAAGTTGCATGAAGTAAACATTTGGCGAGCCTCGGTACTGTTATACAAATAGATCATTTGTGGCCTATGAAGATGTCAGGAGAAGCTGCTAGGTTAGTGCCACATCCAGAAAGAATACATCACGTTTTTATGTAGAGGAAAAGGAGGACAAAAGTTTAGCTTACAGCTGCCCACTGAACAAATCTTGGAATCAAAATAGCTATTAATGGTTTTCATGCTCGGTATATAACATCCAGTGTTTAAACTCTAATATAGAATAACATTTAAAGATCCCACTGCCACACAATCTGCCCATGGTTTTCCTTTTTAATATTTTCTTATTGACTTGCTATCATCACTACTTATTTTGGCTTTTTATCCTTTTCTGTGTCTTTTTTTTGTTCGGATTTTAACAGTCTCCTTGGAACCACCATAATGCTGCCGTCGCTATTGCAGTGTAGAGAATACTGGCTTGGGTTCACGGCTCTGCCCTGCTCATCCCTTAATCTGCTGAAAACATCCACATACAACTCGTTCAGTTTTTGTTTCATGTGGCTCACAGATTTACTGAACTGAGCCCGCTCCTTTAGTAGTTTTTCCTTGCGTGCCCTGAGCTGTGACACGTCATCCTCTAAGTTCAATATGACGTCTAGTTTCCTCTTGCGGCAGTTTTGAGCAGCGACCTTGTTTTTGCCTCTCCTTCGGATGTCACGTATCACAGATATCTGTGTATCAGTTAAGTAGTGTTTGGATAACATGTTGTTGAACATTTCCACTGGCATACTAACTATTTCATCTACGGAGAATGGAATTTTTAGGGATTTTGCACGACGTTGATCACGGCTTAGGTTTTTATCCATTCCATTGGCGCATGGACTTCTTGTCTTGCCAGACTTTGCAGGCCAACTATAATGGTGTTCAGAACCAGCTTCAGACTCGTTAGGCAATTGATTGTATGTGTGATTATGTTGTATGTTCTGTAGAGTGAGTTCATCATAAAAGCTTGACTCTTCTTGATAGTCCATACGGCACAGTTTGTTAACTTCTGGCCAGGTTCCCCCCACTGCTCCTTCTAGTCCATCATAAGATACCGACTCAGAATCACTGCTGTAGCCAGCTGCTCCTTCATCCTCACCAAAAGAAACAGATGAAGAATCAGAAACACTTACCGAGGTCGGGCTACGGCTTGAATTTAAAGAAAGTCCCGAATCTGAATCAGGCTCATCAAATAATTGGGAAACTTCCAACGGATCAAAACCTTCTTCTAGAGCTAAAGACATTAAATTGATCTCATCAAAAACACCCTCATCCAGACCAGAAAGTAGGTCTTGGTGAGTTAAGTTTCTAGTGCTATTGTCAATAGAAGGAAATAAGGCAGTCAGGTTGGGCACGCTCAAAGGGATGTCAGGGTTAGAGCTTGAATTTAACTGCAGGGAAGGTTCCTGTCTTTGTATGAAATCCCCACTTGTACTAGAATTTGGGTTTGAGTTGAACATGGCTTCCTGTAGGCTTACATCTTGGCTAATTGCATCTGTAAAATCAACACTGTAATGTGTTGAAGGACCGATGACACTATTGGTGCTGGAGGCAGGCTGAATATCTTCTAGATTTATCTGGATAAGAAAAAGAAAAGTTTATTAAATATTACTTCACAATGAAATAAGTGATAAACGTGGACTGCAAGCTTAGTACTACAAAAGAGTTTATAAAAAGGAGGTAACTTACATTTAATTCAGGCATAGAGAGCAAATCTTGCCATATTTCACCCACCGAGTTTCCAGAAGGCATTCTGTAATTTGACTGGGTAGGATGAAGAGTGCTTTCACTTGTACCCTTAAAAAAAAGAAAAAAGCATGCATATTATATAAAATATAGCTTTTACCTAAAGTAATGTAACTGTATGAGTATGAATATATATGAAATAATATTAGTAGATTAGTTAAAGCCCTGGTTTTACATAATGGAAATATATATGCAAGGGGCCACTGTGTACCACACCTGAACACCTTACTCTTTACTACGATGAGAAATATAGCCATGGGTATAGAAACGGAGTGTATTTTCAACAAAAGTACCAACAGCAGTACTACCAAGTTTTGCTCAAAATGATCAGATCTGCTTAATTGCTACATATTGCTTCTTGCTCGGCCCTTTTGGGATAATACCAATATATATATATATATATATATATATATATATATATATATATATATATATATAATATACCTGTGAAACCATGTCCACAATAGAAGTCTATAATTACCAACCTCGAGTGCATTTTCTGTTTGTGCTAGCAGCTGAATAAATTCTTCAAAGAAGAGGGAAGGTTCTGTCGGGTTCCTGTTGATCTGGAAAATGCAAAGCACAGAGTTTTGGACTGCTAAATTAAATAATTGCGGGACACATTCACTGATGACATGGGGGAGTAATACACATCAAGTGAAATTCAGTTTAATCTTGAAAGCAATTTGTTGGAGCGCTAATGTTTTAATTATTTTGCAGTACGTATCATATTATTAAAGTTTTGGGCAAAACACCATAGTGCACACGTAGTGCTGCTTGCCGAATGTGTTCGGGACTAGTATATTATTGGTACACTAGACTAAATGGTGGCAGTCCTCTCCTACAACTATTCTTAAAGGGATGGTAGTTTTTATCTCCAAACTCAGTTATTGACACAGTGCCCAAAAAACCTCTAATTGACAGACAATCTAAGTTGACTCCTACCTCAGTGCCAATGAAACTCGGGTCAACATCAGTATTATCCCTTATAGAATTTCCTTCCTCGTTCGTTTGCGGGGATACGTTTTCATCCAGTCCTGCTTTCGCATGTTCGTTTTGAAGGCAACCATAACCGTAGTTGTTTGGATCTGACCCCAGCTTCTCTTCTTGTGTCTACAAGTCATAAAATAAAGTTTATTATATATTGCATACATACTTAAGTAGGGCATATAAACACATGAACACAGAAGGCAGCTCAATGTTTCTTCTTGTCTATTGCCGAGATAGCACATGGTCCGGAAGGGGGTTTAAATCCGATGCGTTAGTATCACAGGTAATTTAAACTCCTAAGGGAATGTACTTTTTTTTTGGAGAAACACAAGCCATGCAAGATTTAGGGACAGCAGATGTTAACGTGCATCTTAAGCCTATTGTTCTACTAAACATTCTATGGCAGCTGGTGCCTTGTCAGGAAGACAGCTGGCCCTTTATCATTAACCAAAGTAGGCTGCTTCTTTCGTTATTAGGGGTGGGGGCTGGTTAGTCAAAAAAAAATAAAAAAAAAATAAAAGGGGGTTTAGTTACCTTTCTATTATTTCATGAAAATAAAGGTTTCCCTACAGGTTTTCACAAAAAAAAGTCTTGAGGGGTCGGTTAGTTGAGACTGTAATGCAGCAGGGCAGATGTACATATAAAACATGTTGTCTGATTATTTTAATATCAGAAGCTGTGGCTCCTAAACTGCAATTTTTGGATAACTTAAAGATCGAAAGTATTTTTTTTAATTTTAAATTCTCGTTTCTTTTAAGTACATATTATACCCCCTTCCCCACTGGGGTCTCCCAAAACTCTGCAAAGTGTTACTCTGCGGCACTAAGTCATTCCACAGTCATATGACAATTCTTAAATCAGTCCACCTATACACAAATATTTTTTTCATAACCCTGCAGGTCTACTTTCTACCATGAAACATTGATTGTAACAGCGCTACAGAATCTCATGGCACTACATAAGTAAAAGGAAAGTCTAATGCCACTTTCCCTCTGACTGCTTCTACTGAAACAAAGGAAGCGTTAGTATGTTCACTGCTTGCAGTCCCTATAACTAGAATGGGAGTTCTTCCTAGCAAGCAGTGTACCGATGAACACTCCCTGCTTTCAGTAGAGGCAGCTGGAGGAGGGGGATATATGAGAGAAAGGCAGGGATAACAGATATGGTTCATGGCAGACATTTTTATAGTTACTGGACACTTAATTTTTTAAATAAAAAATACAAAATAGTTGGTTAAAAAATTGTGTTAGAAAAAATCAGTCCAAAACAGAAACAGTAATAGAAAGATTGTCAAAATACACACGTCCTTCTACACGGCTGCCCATCGTCCCACACATATTCACTCTTGCCCTTACACCCAATCATAGCATCCGACTGCCCGTACACTTGCCCTCATCCTTCACATAAACACTTCCAAGACACTCACTCTCTCTTCCCATTCCGTTTTCTCATTTTCTTTACTTTTTTAATCCCTGGTGGTCCTGTGAAATGCACTGGAGGTCATGTATAATTAACTCTGCTATGCATTTAACATGAAAATAGGGCTGGGGAGCTCTTTTAGGACAGCTGTGCTGCCTTCATGCATTTGTGTTTGAATTGCTATACCACCAATAAATGCAGGAATATCACAAGTGTGATCAAAGTTCTACATGGTTTGTAAGTATATATATTATAAGCGTTTGATAAAAATAGAAAAAGATAAAGACTGAATAGAAGTGACGAAAGCAAAACATAATAATAATAATAATACCATAGTGATTACGGTAGGAGTGCTAAACCTACACACATTATCCTGCATTAAATGACCTACTTATAGTAATTATCAGTGTTTTTAGGACATCATTAGGCTGTAATTAAAATACTTAGAACTTGTATGAGAAGTGCTGGCTTCATCAGCACGTAAATACTTATTCAGCAAACTGTCCTACACGTAAACAGGAACCCTACCGCCAGCACTAGATTTCTCCATAAACCCCTTTCTAATATTAATTACACAATGAAAGGGGCAGCCATTCTTTGTTTTTTGGGGTAAATAAGTTCAGGAGACCTGCGTATATAACTAGGCAGACTACAAGCTCATCAAGATGCTGTTTTGAATCTTTCATGCGCACCAAAACTGCAAAGTTATAACATAATTGTATGCAAAGTTGGCATAAGACTTACTGTGTGGAGTAAATTAGTGGAGATGGAACATGAAATATGTAGGATATAACATATATCCCTCTCTAGATTATAAAAGAATCTCAATCTATATTCAAGCATTTTTAGCAATGCAGTTATATTACTATCGCACAGCTTTATGCAATACATAAATAGGCAGCGAGCTGGTAATTCAAATGGGTATCAATACCTGGATATTCATGGATTCATGAACAATAATCATGGAAAATAAGTCAAAATATATTGAATCAGAAAAAAAAAGTCAGTGCTTAAACCCATTTTGATAACATTTTATGAGAATTTGTTATAGGTACAATATGGTACATTCAATAAACGCCGCATTAATACCATGAAGTATTCAAATTACAATTTACCCGCCGGTGCGTAATAATTGTATTAAATAATTGTCCTGTATGATGCATGCTTGTGCATCCCCACCTAAGATAATCAAATATCTTACATGTTATTAGTTTATTTACGCTATTCCTGTCTTGTGGACCACTTACAATCATAAAATCCCAGCATCCTAAAGGCATTCTGTATATTCACTGTAAATTGTCTAAGTGGTTGGTTTGGAAAGTTATGTGCGATTTTACTGTAAATCACCGACTGCAAAGTTTTTGATTACTTTACCCAGAAGATTACAAAGAATATAAGTGGAAAGCAGAAGTGTCTGCCACTCTGATTTTCCTGCATACGTGGCGTTCAAGTGAATATATTCACAACTAATATGTAATTAGCAGACTTTTACATTTCTAAAAACAAAGAAATGGCGTTTTCCTCAGCGCTTACAAGAATCAAGCATGAGTGTGGTTTCTGAAATAAAGAACACAAAGTATTTGACTCCATTCGGATAATGGCTATGCTGGCAAAGATATGCTAAATTGGAACTGGGCAATACATTAAGTCCTGATGTGGAAAATGTATTGGTAGTAATGGATTAACCCCTTGTAACCACGTTGACGTTTTTCATTTGACTTGTGATCGGTAGAATGTTACAGGGACTTACTACTATTACTACTACTACTCAACTACAAAATCTGTGCCCATGCGCAGGATCTTGTGAACCATAAGAGCTCCTAAAGTACCTGCATAAATAAAAATATTATAATTTGTGAAATGGACATGGTAAGCTGCATTCAATACACCAGCTGACTTTATGGGTTGTGATTTAATACAATTTAGATACAACTGTTGAGACGCCATCCCTATTTTCATGTTACAAGCATTTTATTTCTTTTAAAACAGTGCAGGCATTTTTTAGTTATTGGAACTAGAAAACCCCCCACTTCTCATTAAACTCCTGCACTAGCAGGGACAGCACCCAATTACATGTTTATTACTTGACCACAGGTGTTCAACCAGCATACATATGACTGGCTGATGCTACTTCAATCGATTTCAACTACAGAGCATGTGCAGAAAGTATTCTTCCTGCTTACACCTCCAGTTTTCAGTAAAGGCAACAGAAACAATATAGGTTTATATAGGTAAAAAAAATGTGGTTTACACTCAAAAGGTTAAAAAGGTACCTTTTACGTGGCATAAAAGCGTATAACTAATTTGGCAGAGATAATTTACAGAAGAAACTGTTGCATCTAATAGAAACCATCACTCAAAACCACCACTCGTGTTACTATCATCTCTATTTAACGTTTAGTTTTTAAAAATTATTCAGATTTGCATCTTCCAGCTGCGCACGAAATAACCTGCTGATGCCTTGGATGGATATCAAATTTAAAAGTAGAACAGCAGAAAATAGATTACTTTCATATTTTAGTGACATGAAATATGTGACCGGTATATGATCGATATGCTGTATAGAAATGTAAGGGATCATTTAACTGTGTGCGGTAATGGTTCAAACATGGTTTGACAGGGTTAACACCGCTTACTTTCTAAAAATGCAGAACATAGTCTAGCAGAGCCTCAAGACATGCAGTGTCGCTGGCCTTTTAACTAACCTTGGATCAGAATCCCATTTACTTATTTACCCTACCTGTGGTTTTCAACTAAATGCCCACAGAACTATTTCTGAAATCTAGAGTGGGCTCTGTAATACGTACTATTTTTTTTTAATAATAAATATATATATATATATATATATATATATATATATATATATATATAATTCATTTTTTCTTGCTGCATTTACCTCACATATGGGCATCTATGTAATGTGATCAGCTGAGGTTAAGTCTTTCACTTCTATGCATGCTATACCCCATTCTAGTTACACATTGAAAAGAGTAATGCTATGCACCTGCTGTTTGTTATTATTTGGCAATACGGGTTTCTATTTAAATCCCAAATTTTAAATTATGTTTGTTAACCCACCACTTCTTTTGCATCTGTTTTCCCTGCCAGAATTTTACTAGAAAGCAAACGGCAATGCATTCTGCATAAAACCCTCACTTCCATCTTTCTTCCACTCTACGCAGCATGCCAATTTCTCTAGGACTAGTAATGTAGTATGTTTAACCATTTCAGCACCTATGACAGTACAAACACTATGGACAATAAGTGTTCAAGGAAAAAAGGCATTACTGATAAGTTCAATAATAATGCACGATCTTTTTAATTATGTATTTTGGTGTTTAAAGTGTAAGTGTTAAAATAACGCTAGCTTTTGAAATGTATATTTGTAATAATGCAGGGATTTCTTTTCTAGTTATGACTGGTCATTTCCTTCCAAGAAATCAGCCTCGTTTCCGTCCAAAGACCACATTTTAGTGATTTAAAGTTGTATTTAAAAGGAATCCTAGAAGAAGTATTTTTTTCAGTACATTTAATGTGAAAACATTATTAATACAAGTTGGATTTTGTTACTGTAAAATAAGCAAAGATCTTTTCCAAAAGTGCTAGACAGTAGACACAGTTTTAGTGAGCTGTGTTTTATTATCTTAGACTAGGCATTTGCAGTACTTTCATCCTATGTGGAAAAGCACCCAGAAACCATGTTTTGCTTTTTATCTTTATTGTCAACATCTGATGTCATGAAGCAAATGACAAAACTCTTGTATAGAATGGTTCATATAACGTACAATTCTTTCCAAGTACCATCTTGTCTTTAATGACGAGACAACTTTAAATATATTATAATGGCACCTGATCCTGAGCAGCAAATAACGATAAATGTTAATATTATTTCTGACATATTCCGTCATTTGATATCCTATAAGTATGGGGACTTTTTGCTGTTTAGGATTACACAATCTCTGCACTTAGCTGCTGTCTGCCTCATAGTCAAGTCCCTTGACAAAACAAGCGTTTTAAATGCAGTGCTGTATGTGGTACTGTAGGTTAGGATTGAAGAAAAGACTTTGGTCATTTTCATTTTGTTCCAATAATGTTACTTTATCTGCTGGTCTGGGGGGTGCCATTATTGTCAGCCATGTGGTATTTTGGATGACTGAGTTGACTGTTTATGGCAATGTTAATATCATCCTTGTCCATTGAAATCCATGCTCCCATAGACTTTCATTAGTCACTGTCTGGGTGATTAAAGCTGAGCTATTCTATTGTCTACAACAAGGCAGTGTGACAATGAGTTTGTCAAACAAATTGGGCTAAGACAACAACAAGCACATAAGCACATGGTAGAGAGATAATTGAAGACATTGTGTAAAAACAAACTATGTTTGAAACTTATTTTTAATGTGATACTAGTTAACAAAAAATGTCAGGTGTTCCTCTTTAATAATAGCCAATGCTAAAAAGAAAGTATTTACTTACTGATGGTGCTTAGGAAGCCAAATAAAAGGGGAACTTTCCCATATGAGATAAATCCATAAGTGAATACAACATTTAAAACATTCTAACTCTTGTATTATTGCCACAAGTGGAGTATTATGGCCAGTTACAAAGAGATTTATTACATTGGACCATTTACATACTGGAGAACAGGGATATGATGTCATATTTTAATACTCAGCAGCAAAGGAGGTTGGTGTTGGAGGTGGAGACATGGGATGGCTGGGGTCCTGCCCTGGTTCAGGCGTAGGGCTTTGCCCAAGATAAGTACATCATGCCATTTTGAAAAATCACTCATACTGCAAAATATCTCCCTGTTTCCTTCTTTTCTTACCCCAAGATACTTCTAAACTTTGAGTTTGTTCCCTTATTCTGTCTTGATTATCACAACATACTACTAACTGGCCTTCTCCACTCTAATCCAGTCTGAACATCCCTGAGACACATTTGCTGCCACTCTGTGCCCGTCTCTTCATTGGTTCTCCTTAACCCTTGGAATTAAACTTTTAACGCTTACAAATACTGTGGCCCCCTATATCTGTGTTCCTATCTCCAAATACTCTATTTGTCATCTTCACTCTTGCATCTCTCCTCAACCATTTTTACTTCTTCCCCCTTGCCTCAACAGGACTGAGCTCTATGCTCACTAGAAACTGAGCTACTCACAGAAGCATACAATCTATCCTCCTAATACCCACAACCTGCATTCTTAAAGAAGCCATCTGCTCTTCCCAAGCCACTAATTCTCCACGTGACCTTCTACAATTAAATCAATCTCACCCAAGCAGTTCCTTGCCTACAGTGTCATCCCCCCCTCAACATCCTAATAGACTGTAAGCTTGGAAGAGCTGGATGCTTTTCTCTGTCCGTACCAATGTGCGTTAACGTTATTGTCCATTTTGTATACTGTCAATACAGGCGTGTTAATTCTTCTTTTATAGCAGCGCTATGTACTATAAATAAAACAATGTAGGTTAGTATATGTAAAATGCAGCCCCCCCCCCCCCCAGTGTTGTTAAACATTTTCTGAAATAAGTAATGGTGTCTAACATTGTTTTCTCCCTTGGGTCAGTTCCAGCTTAAGTTTGCTCAAAACAAACTATATTTACAATACAGTTTATTGATTTTCAACAAAATAAACTCTTAAAACACCATTAAATATTTTGTGACTTTTTAAAATAATTGTAAGCAATGTATCATGAGTGCTAAATTAACCTATCCCCTCCCAAATACTTTTGCCAAACCAGTAGCGCAGGTTATGAGCCAATTTGCTTTCGAAGGGATTGTTACATAGACATTTTTTTTGGCTCCTGTCTAATATGTACAGGTTGATTGAGGTCGAGATTGAACTTTCATTTAATTTATTACTTTATGTTATTTATATCTCTACATAGATATTTGACGGTATGCCACAATGATTTTGTTCTGCTTTATTAGGTATCCAGGTCATAATGAGTTTTGCATTGACCTTGAAATATATTTTACTGGCCGGTCAAAATGGCCACTGTTTGGATATCTTGGTAAAATGATTAAAATTATTGTACCGATGCCTTGCTGCTCTTATAGACCATTAGGTTTTAGATGACCCTGCATGTTTGCTTATGTGGCTGAGAATGCTGTGTTAGTTGAGCTTAAAGAACTACATGTGCACGGCCAGTCCTAAACCAAATGGCATCCCAGGCAAAACAGTATTATGTTCCTATGCAGTTCTTATTGCTTTTATACAATTTAATTTGTAAACACATTTTCTACTTTTTTTTCTGAACATTATTGCAGCTTTTAAGGCTGTAGAATCCTGTAGAACACTCATCCAAATCAAACATTGTAAGCTCCTAAAAAAGGGCAAACTATTCCAAGTAAAGCAGAAATAGCCACAACTATAGGCTTGTGTCCCAGGGAAGAATACATCGCTGGCTGGTGCCTTCCAAATTCACACACCCCAGGCAACTGGCGTGAGTCTGGCGCTAAGAGCGGCCCTGCATTCATGGCTAAGAGTGGAGACTGCATATGAGAGCGAGGGAATTTTCCCTTGTATAGTAGAGTGAATTGTAGGCCTCAAGCAACTGGTGTCTCAACCAGCAGGAAAAGAGCCAAGTCTTTGAGAAGGGAGTTGATGGTATGTATATAATTTATATGCAATACATTGCATGAATCATTAAGAAGCTTTAGTAAACAAACCAAATAAGTCAGGGCTTTGTTAGAGAAATAGGGTGTGTGTTGATGAGAAGTGTAAGTTTAAATGGGGTGAAAACCTTTAAAAAAAATAATTTTAACACCTAATACAACCTTCTCCAATAAAGACATATGTTCTGTATCGTCAACTTAAAATACGCAAGAAATTAGCTTAAATTGCCCATGGTGTCCTTTTGTCAGTGGTTGGCAATGTATGATATAAATGGGTGGCCCAGTCTATTTCACCTCCATTTGCATAGTGTCTATGCCCTCCAAAAAAACAGTGGTGGTATTACAGCTTACAACACAGCCATGTAAGAGGGACACTTCTTCAGGCCAACAGCTGGTTTCCGATATTTAGCGCTCAGGTGTCTTTATGAGAGAGACAGTCCCTTTTCTAGTAAGTGCGAGTATATCACAGTGATCTATTATCCTAAATATAGACATACAGGAGGAAATGTGTTTATAAATTAAATGAATGCTTCTTCTAAATGATTTACTGTGCAGACCTTACAGTAGATCATAAAATCATATAAATTGTATTTGTGGACATTAGTCACGACTCCAAACTCATACCCTAAAGCGCATGTGTTCCTTTTTGGCCATTCAACCATTGGAAGGTATGTAGATTTTTTTTTTTCTCCCCCCAAGGTAGAGATGCCACCAATGGCTGTATTGAACTTTGTGGCCCCAATACCTTTGATTTTCCTTTATCAAAACTCTGCATTTAAGAATCATTTGTATCCGACTAACTTCTAAAACTACCGTATTTGCTCGATTTTAAGACAAGGTTTTTTTCAGAGCAAAAATACCTCATTATAATCGGGGTCGTCTTATAATCAGACCTCAAATAGGTCTGACTATGAGACGACTAAGATCCAGATCCCCCGCAGCTGCAGGGGACCTTGATCCTCCTGTCTCCCGCCCCACTTACCGGTACTTCTGAGTCCCCGGTGTGTAGCTGAGGCAGCGTGTAGATGTCTACATCTGGCTAGCAGCGGGGGTTGTCTGCGTCCATCGCGCAGACCTTCCCCGGCTGTCAGAGATCAGAGTTCCCCGCACCGGTGCCGCACGTAAGTGCGTGGGATCTACACGCTGCCCCGGCTACATGACAGGGAAGTCAGAAGCACCGGTAAGTTGGGGGGGGGAGAGTGTTAAATGGGGGGGCATAAGGCATTTATGCACCCTCTATACACCACTCTGCCTCCTGAATGCCTTAAACCTCCTTATATGCCACTCTTCCCCATAATATGCCTTTTAACCCTCTAAATGCCAGAGTGGCATGTAGGGGTATAAGGCATTTCTGGAGGCAGTATGGCACATAGGGGGTCAAAAGGCATATCATGGGGCACAGTGGCATATAGGGTTAAAAGGCATATCATGGGGCACAGTGGCTTTAGAGGGTTAAAAGGCATATCATGGGGCACAGTGGCATATAGGGGGTATAAGGCATTTCTGGGGCAGATGCGCATAACTGGGGGGCAGGTTGGAAAATAGAAGGAAATAAAACCAAAATATTTTTCTCAATCATAGCTTTTATTAAAAAAAAATAGTTTAGATGAATTAACATTTACTGGTAAAACTTTTTTCCTATAGGGTCGTCTTATATTTAGGCTTTTTCTTTTTTTCCTAAATTAATATTCAGATTTGGGGGGTCGTCTTATAATCAGGGTTGTCTTATAATCGAGCAAATACGGTAATTTTGAAGGGGAATTGCTGTTGTCACAGCTTTTATCAAAATCAAAACTCATGTAAAACTACCCATAGTTATGCCAATCACTTATTGTCTGAAGATATTTTGTTTAACGGTTTCCCTCATGGAAGGCGACATTGGGGGCAGTCTGTGGCAGAGCCAGTATTATCTAATAAACCGCCTGTCCTACAGTTGTCGTTTTCTTATCATTGCAGCCTTATAAGAACACAACAATTTGAAAACAGGTTACAGAAAAGTTATTGGAGGGGACCAATCATACATGGCATGAGAAAAAGAAGGTAACATGCCTGTCCCCATGATATGCATTAAAGATGGGTTGTCATTTTTATATTGGTCAATTTACTACATAAACACTAGAACATAAATGTAGAACTGTAAAAGTTAGTATTTGGAATAGGCATATCTTCTTTAAAGGGACACAACAGCAATCATATGAACTTTAATGTAAATACATGGGGTCTGCAGAATCCCCCATATGCATTTGTCACTTCCCCAGCCCCCAGCTATTTGCACTGCAGGCAATGTAGTCATCGATTTCAATGGGAGCACTTTCCTGCCTCTGATTGGCTGCTTCAAATTGCCAATCAGTGGCAACAAATGTCAGTCCATGGTTGCGAAGGGTAGCTGCTGCAGCATGGCTGCAACTTCTAGATCTGGTGAGAGTTTTATTTTTTTTTAATCACTTAATTTGGAGAATGCAGTCACAGAGTACCTTAATATGTGTTTTCTTTAGTGGGAGTGTCAGGAACATCACTATCTGAACAGAGACCAGATGTTAACACCTGCTACAAGCAACATTTTTGCAAGTACCAGTGTGATCTTTTAAACTGTTATGTTAAGACGTATCCCCATACTCAAACAAAGCCAACAAAAAAAGATAAACCGTCATTATTACCTAATAAAAATACTTATAATTAATTTAAAAAATTATGTATATTATTGCGACATTGATATCAGCGGCCATAAAAACAGGTTAGCCTTATGTTTCAACACCTGGAAAAAAACAAAACAAAACTGAATATTCAAGTTCCCCTAGGTGATACACCCAATAGATGTAACACATACAGAGTGCAGAGCGGGCATGCCGAAACAACACACGTCTCAACCGGCTCCCTGTGTGACCTAGAAATTGCATGTGCTACGTTGTGTCCTGGTATTTAAATGATAATAATACCGCTTAGATATGCACTGTATGTTACCTTCAACAGGAGGATCTTTACCAGACCAGTTAGTTCACTTGGGCAGTGCCTTATAGATTATATATATATATATATTTACACTATGGAGCCTCAAAAAACCTGGCCAGGGCGTGGTACACAAAGATGAGACACCCTATACTGTGATACACTTACAAAAAAAGTGTACAGTTTATGTAAACAGACATCCGAATAATCCTGTATCATGGAGAGAAATACACGCGTGACATGCGACATATCAACCCACAGGTGCTGCAGCAAGACACAAATACCGTACCTGGCGGGACAATAATGGACATTGTTAGGATAATTTACCTCTTTGGTATAATCTGCGGGGCTGGGGGTCGCCCCGGTCCCAATGTGCGGCTGGGCTGGCGTTGAGTGGCTTTGCTGCAGGTTGCTGTTGCTTGGGGATGGCTGGCTGGGGCCTTCATTGCTGTGGCTGGGGGTGCCGGTGCTGCTGCTGTCCTCACCGGAGTCCGCAGCGAGCGGAGCCTGCGCCGCACTCACTGAGGAAGCCTCAGCATCCCCAGACACCGCATGCACCAGCCAGGCGCTCACTTCAGTCCTGGGGATGCGTGTGTCCCCCAGCGCCCTCACCTCGTCAAGCAGCCTCTTGGCTGTAAAGAAGGAGTCCAGGTCCGGGCTCTTGGGGTGCAGGCTGGACCCTTCCCAAGTGTCTCTAAGGCTATGGAAAGGAATCTGAGAATAGGCAGAACTGGTCCCCAGGATGATCTCCTGGATGGGGGGCAAATAAGAGTCAAGATCCACCCTCACCCCGACCAAGCTTAAGAGGATGGTGAACTGCAGCAGACCTTCTGTCAAATACTTCTTCAGATCCTTCATCTTATCCCTGCCGGGCCAAGAGAGGGCGGAAACTTCTCAGCGCCCCCAGAAGTGTCCAGCGGGGTCTCACAGTCTACAGAGAAGCGTTGCGGGCTGTGGGCATCACCAGCCGCGGGAGGAGGGTGTCTCTGCTCACACTGGATGGAGTGGGCACTCTGGGGAGCAGCCGGCGCTGACTATTCCCCTGAACTGGTAAAAGGAAACAAAAGAGCACGCCGGCTGCCCCACTCCTCTGCAGCGAGACACAAAGGCATCAACGCACAATACCGGTCATGGCAGCACTTCCCACAGACAGGCCGGCAGGGCGGGAGGCAGGGCGGCAGACACACAGGGAGGCGGAGCCGGGCCTGCGGGAGAGAGACAGCGTGCTCCGCCGGAGGGGCTGCACATGGAGGGCTGCATGGAGAGGAACTGATGTAACATGAGACAAGGGGCATGTCTCACACACAGCACATGCTATAACACACAGCACATGCTATAACACACATAACACACGGCACATGCTATAACACACAACACACGGCACATGCTATAACACACGGCACATGCTATAACACACGGCACATGCTATAACACACGGCACATGCTATAACACACATAACACACGGCACATGCTATAACACACCCCGGGATAAGCCGCACACAGATTTCACAATCATTTGTACTTTACTACTCACACTTCATGCATACAATCATAAGCAAGGTGTGTGTCATATTTACTTAAAACATACAAAACCAGGACTTGTTAAATTAAAAAAAAGGTAGACATCAAATGTATACATTAAGTCAAAAAAAGAATTGTGGCGCAAAGTATACCATCTGGAGAAGTTAGAGGAAGCTTTTGGTTGGTTTCCATAGCGATTGCCCCTCTTGCTCTTGCAGTTGTCTCTGGAATTGTTCCCGTATAAACTTGATGAATTGGCACGTTATAATCAATTTCTGTATACACTGGATTTATTGTGTAACAAAGAATCTGCATTACACGTCTACCACGCATGATCATATAAAAAAGAAATGTTGTGATGATTTTTTGGTAAACGTGGAGTCTTACCATAAGCAGAATTACAGCTCCTTTATTGATTCTCTATGAAGTTTTTTTCGGGATTGTGTGTGGTCCATGTAGTCCACTGAGTGTGTTGTCTCTCAAAGGCCCTGGGACTTGCCCGCTGGGGTGCATGTTTCCAGCCTTAACCTGTTCGGCACACACAACAAAACACAGGTGAGGAAGGTTGAATTCTGATGTTCTTTTCACACATTTGATGTGACTGTGATATTGTTATAGATTTTCTTGTTTTAGATTTTTTGATATGAGAGTTTGCTGCAGAGATTTCTCCTAGAGGGTCAATTGTTTTGAATTAGATATACAATATATGTTTGTAATGGTAACATACAGGGCCGCACTGGCAATGAATAGGAGGTCCTGGCACTTTAAGGACAGTGGCCACCTGATGACATAAGTGCAGCCGACAGCAGCATATGTGCATACCTGGGCACTCCCTGGGTTTTAGACTGACATTTTGTGAAGGAAACGTGTTAACCTGGACAACAAGAGACTATATTATTTTTAAGGAATCTTTTTCAGGTCTGATCATCAGTCGTTTGTCAGTCACCCACAGAGGTACCCACCTGATATCTACAGGTCAACCCCTCAACCACCATTGCTCAATGATCGTGGGAGAACACTTTCTTGATGTTTTGCTGTAATGAAGCATTTAATGTGTTCATAAAAGGTTCCTATGTATCAAAGGTTTATTTATGCAGAAGGTTATTTTGTTTGCATCCCAATGTTCCATGGAAGGGGGGCAGGATTTAATACAAAAATCTAGTATCCACTCGAACCCCACTAAAATGAAATAGTCCAGAAGTCATTTTTTGGTAAGATGTAGGGGAGGGCCTGTCTCGTATAGACCTAAAACAAAATTATCAGAGCTAGCAAGCAGTCTGAGAGGTGTGGCTGATGAAATAAAAGCCACCAATCAGACCCAAAATGTCTGAATCTCAGGGCAAGCTCATAAACCATGTTCTAAATCTGCTTGGGGAAGATTGCGTTTGAGACAACCTGGGAATTATATGTGATTGATGTAGCAATTTATATAGAGTACCGTGGAATTGCGAAGATGATAAGCTAGAATCTGGTGAAACTAGGGGGAAAAAATTGCTGATACAAACATACGTTGACACAATACATAGTACGTAGAAGCAACAACAACCATAGAAAAAAACAGTATAAATGTAAAAATGGTTCCAAGGCAGCAAAAATGTGAGGCTGTGGCAGGAACGACACATGGGTGGTATAAGTGAAAAGTAGGGTAGGGTACAAGGGTTAGACAAAGGATAATGGAGTGCATGTACATGGGGGAAGAAAACAAAAACACAACCAATAGTGTGATATTGTCAAATAATAAACAAATGTGTATGGTGTTAGTTGCACTCACAAAAGGACTGGATAAAGAGGCTCATCGAAATTCAAACTTCAAAAGACTGTGTTCTGCAAAAAGCAAACAAACCAGGATGGTGCAGTATCTTCTATAAGTTGATCTTAAAAGATCAGTATACACTTACATTTAAGATGAAGCACAACTCAAAGAGTATTGTGCAAAAGCGTGTGGAAATAAATCATCCGATGTATATAGATAAAAACTCTTCAATTTATTGTCTCGATGCGTTTCGCCGATGGATCGTCGGCTTCCTCAGGAGAACAAACAAATTAAATGACAAATAAAATCGAATAATAAAAAGTCTTGTGTAATGGGTTATAATGAAACTCCAAGAGGTGGGTCGGGGGCTGGTGATTTGTCTTCCTTCTTAAAAATGTCATAGTATTTAAGTAAGCTGAGGATCTCCATGAGATAGTCCATAACATTGACTTGATTAGGCAGTTGCTAGTGAACTACAAAGCATCCTTAACCCAACATATCAGGTGTCTGGCTTCTTCACCCTCCATGTAGTCTCTTGGAAAAAATCTATATAGAATTATATATGTTAGGATATTAGCTTCCTCTGAAAGGAGTCATTGAGTTCATTATCCAGGATTTCCAACAAAACCCATGCAAAAGAACACTGCCAGAACAAATGTAGTAAAGTCTCCTCCACCGCTATGCAAAGTGGACAAATTCTCTAACTGCACAGCCTTTATTGGTTGGATGTAGTTCCCACAGAGCAGACATCAACATTATAAATGATTAAGTCAAGCTAAGAAAGACGTGTATTAGTACAGATATACCTATGTATAAAACCCACAAAATAGTATTAGGTTATCAGAAAAGCCCTAGATTCATAGCATATAAACTATTATAAGGCATTTTAAATATATTTCCAGGAGTTAGAGAAGTACAGATTCTGGTGTGTTTTAGGAGTTGCATATTCAGAACGGAGTTGATTTTGTGCTTCCTATTTACTACAGGTACACCTATATAAAGTGTATTTTTTTGAGAGCCCAAGGATCCTGCTCTTTGACTTATACTACGGTGCCGATAAAAACAAGGTGGTCTGTGATTCAAACTGTGATAGGGCCACAGTGGAGCCGTGTCCCAAGTCTGCGTCTTCTGGGGCTGCACTTCTCCAAAGACATATGCAGCCCTTCCTTCCCACCCAGACATAAGCCTTAGGTGGGCTGGATCTTCTAGGGTCCCCCCTAGAGGAGACCCACTGAAGTCTTCACGTCCATAAACAGAAGTGTTCCAGGGGAGTGGGGGTCAGAAGGCACAATCCACTTCCCCTAACAATACAAGTCTCTGTACAAGGACTCAGTTCCACTGTGACTTCAAGCAACCCAATGGTGCTTAACTCATTCGAAACCAAAAATCACATGTGCACTGAAACCAAGTAAAACTGAAAGGCGCAGGTGCAACAAGTGCCAGTGAAAATATCCACAGGCCCCAGCCACTTGAGAGCATTGTAAGGGGGCCACATGGGAGCTTTTTCGATTTTATAGCTCCCTGGGACAGTCAGCGGAGATCAACCAGTCCACTACCCACATCCTGAAAAACATCACCTTTATCAATGGGTGTTCTGTTTAATGTATGGGCCTGTGTATAAACCTTCGACTGGGAACTGTTTTTACACTGTTTTACACTCATCTAACAATTGCACAATTCTCTACTGTGTCCTCTTGTTGCCTGGCAACCATTTTGTAGACCAGATCTATGTGGGATGTCTAACTGCTACATTGGCAGATCCTTGGGGGTAACGGGACAATTTCCCACTCCCCCGAGACAGACAGCGTCATGCTCTGGGAGTAGGGCTAAAGAGGTATCCTGACACCAAGACTTACCTCTTTTTCTTCCTAATTTCCAGGAGGAGATAGGGTTGAGCGTCGCCATGCAAACGTTGTTTGTATGTATGTGTGTCTGGGTATTTTTAGTGGGTGTGCTCGGGTATGTTAGTGTGTTTTGGTATGTATGTGCATCTGTCTGGGTATGTTAGTGAGTATTTGGGTATGTAAGTGTGTGTCTGGGATGAACCACCGTATTGTGTTACTAAGGATAAACTTAGGCAGGTAAGCGGGCATAATTCGTGGCTATGAGGATTCTACCACTCAACAATTAGCATTGTTCAATCACTCAAATTTTTATATCTAGGTTTTGGAGTTTGTGATGTGGCTTTGTGTAACAACAATTAATTTAGCATATAGATGATGCACATTACATAACCATATTAAGTACTATCAAAAGGGTACTTTATTAATGACCATTAACATAAGGTATGATAGACAAAAGTGGCTCCTAGGCATAAAGAGGCATTTGGGACCAGGGCTAGATTTTCCAGTGTACACTAGGCAGTTTCCTAGAGACACATGCGTTAATGGATGATGCAGATATCAAGTGGATATGTCTAAATGTGTGAAGTTAAATGTATTCAGAGTCTAACTAGTGGGTGATGTTACATTAAGTAGGTCAATCAGGCAGTCATAAAACCTATCAGGAGGTAACTTCTAAATACCTTGGAAAATACATGTAGGACATCCAAATAACATCTAGGAACAATATCTCTGGGATCTACAGTAGGGACCACAAAAATGGATGGGGAAGGCTTGTAGGGGATAGGCATAACTGGAAGCAGCTGAAGCCTTAAAGAATAGGCTCTCCAAAAGAGCAATTTACCTGGGGGTCATGCTTATGTAGCCTCTGACCTTACAACTTCAGATTATGACCTCTAACATTTCTCCTCCTTTGAAATAAATGTCTCTCCTGTACCTTGATAATCCACTTCTCTCCTCCAAGCTATGCATGTATATGTACTATAAGAAATGTTGTATAAATTGTTGGCACTATATTAATAATAGATAATAATAATAACAATAATAACAACATGATGATGGCAACTACAGAACAAGCAAACTAATCCATGGAAGCAGTGCTTCACCTGGAGACACCAGGAGAGTTCCCAGGTATTTAACCTAAGGATAAATAAATAATGTCTTGTGTAGCAAGAGAAAGAAACTAATACTGCAAATTATTTTATAAAAACACACCATCCTCCTATGTTAGTGGGAAGAGGGCTCAATCTGTGCTTTCAGTACCAAGTGTAGGCACATTTATTACATTGGAATGGATAATTACACAATACATTTTACAAGTGTCTCTTGTTAACATGCTATAATTTTCACAGGACTATAAGTGAAAGGAATCCCTTTTCTAATGGGTAACATTCACTGTTTCTGTGGTTTACAGAAACATAAGAATAAATAAATTCCACACAAGTTTTTAATTTCTACGGATTTACTCACCAAAATATTTCACAAAAACTGTATATCAGGAACGGGGGACAGCAACGTATCAGGGTCACGTTACGTCATGTGACCCCGCAGTAAAACCGAGGCAAAGTGTCTGAGCAGCCGGAGAGAAAGCTGCAGGAGCGGTGAGAGGTAAGTGGGGGCGGGAGGTTGGATGTATGTAAATGAACATGGACATGTAATTGTGTGTGAGCATAGATGTGTACATTTGTGTGCAAGCATGGATGTGTAATTGCGTGTGTGTGAGCATGGATGTGTACTTGTGTGTGTGAGCATTTATGTGTAATTGTGTATGAACATGGATGTGTAATTGTGTGTGGGCATGGATACATACTTGTGTGTGTGTGAGCATATATGTGTAATTGTGTGTGTGGGTGAGCATGTATGTGTAGGTGTTTGTGTGGACCATGAATGTTTAATTGTGTGTTAGCATGAATGTGTAATTGTGTGTGTGTGTAAGCATGGATGCGTAGGTGCTTGTGTGTGAGCATTGATGTGTGTTAGAATTAATGTGTACGTGTGTGTTAGTAAGTATGTAAGTGTGTTTACATATGTTGTATGTTGGAAGGGGGCAAAGAAGGCACAGACAAGTTGTTTGGGGGCAATGATGGCACAGACCAGCTGTTGAAGTTGGGGGCCCGGGCAATTTTCACACCAGGGCCCCATGGTTTCTAGTTATGCCCCTGGCTATAATCTAAAATCGAGAAGACTTCCATATTGGTGAATGTGTGAACCTGCTGTGCAACCTGCTGTGAGCCCAGTGTTAAATTACTCACTACTAGACACAACATGTTCAGAGTGACGTATTATGAAGGTCATCCAGAACTGAGTGTCCGTGGCCCTCCACCTTGGACCTATCGAGCCACAGAGGACCTCCTCCTCTGCTGAGTCTTCTTCCTCTAGAGTACTGGGATATAATACTATTCACTGGTGCTCTGCATTAGGTCCCATGGAAACAATAATACTAAGGTAAGTGGGCAATTTCAAGTTATGACGCACTAGGGTAGGGTGACCAGACGTCCCTGGTTTCCGGTGACAGTCCCCGTATTGAGGACACTTTCCTCGGACAAATTATGTCCCCGGATGCAGGGCAGAGTGTTCACTTCCACAAGGGCCCTGCAGCTTACCTCAGGGGAAACAGGAACCCAGCGTAGTCACGCGACTTTACCTCATGCCACATGACTTCGCTCCTTCCTGCTTCCCCTGTGAAGAGTTGTTCTCACAGAGGGAAGCAGAGGGGCCCCTGCAGAAGTCTGTGAGCGGCACAGGGAAATCTGCAGTTCAGATAAAGGGGTGGGGGAGGGTGTATGTATGAGTAACATAGTAACATAGTAACATAGTTCATAAGGTTGAAAAAAGACCAAAGTCCATCAAGTTCAACCTATATACATATTGTGTCCCTACTGTGTTGATCCAGAGGAAGGCAAAAAACCCTTATGAAGCAGATGCCAATTGCCCCATACCAGGGGGGAAATTCCTTCCCGACTCCAAATATGGCAGAATAAATCCCTGGATCAACGTTCTGTCCCTATTAATCTAATATCCATAACTTGTAATACGTATACGTGATTGAGAGAATGAATGAGTATCTATGAATGAATAAATGAGTGTGTGATAGCATGACTGTGTAAGTGGGGGAGCATGGCACAGGGAGGCTGTAAATGATGTGAATGTATTGGCTGCTTGTGCATGATAGGAGTGTGATTGCTGTATTAACTATATATGATAACTAACAGCAATCACACTCCTATTATGCCCAGGCATACCCAGATTCCAGCATGTACTGGCTGACTTGGCATGATAGAAGTGTGATTGCTGTTAATAATTATATATATATTAATATTGTTACTGATTTTTTTTCTCTAATTTTGGTGTGTTACTTACTTTTAATAAAAGTGTGGTTAACACACCAAAATTGGACAAAGAAAATTAAATAACAATATTAATATATGTATATGATTGCTAACAGCAATCACACTCCTATCATGCCAAAGCAGTGTGATTGCTGTTAGCAAATATATATATAAATATTATTTATTTTTTTATCCAATTTTGGTGTGTTACTTACTTTTAATAAAAGTGTGGTTATTTTTTTAAAAAAACGTGTGTGTGGGGGGTCATTTTTGGTTTTGGCCAGGCGAA
Organism: Spea bombifrons; assembly: GCF_027358695.1. NCBI lineage: Eukaryota > Metazoa > Chordata > Amphibia > Anura > Pelobatidae > Spea > Spea bombifrons. The sequence goes on along the minus strand of NC_071091.1, from coordinate 22,680,073 downwards.
TCCAGAATTTCCAGTCTAGAATTTTCATTTCGGTGCAGAGCCTGCCCTGGTGTGTGTTTGGTTGTCAGTGTGACAGAGCCTGTCCTGGTGTGTGTGTTTGTGTGTCGGTGTGGCAGAGCCTATTCTGGTGTGTGTGTTTGGGTGTCGGTGTGGCAGAGCCTGTCCTGGTGTGTGTGTGGGGGGGTATTGGTGTGCCAGGCCTGTCCTGGTGTGTGTGTGTCTGGGTGTTAGTGTGGCAGTACTTTACTTACTATAGGAATAAATTGAACTATTTAATTTCTAGTTATCCAGAGATAAAATCCCCTCCTGAATTTGTAGTCACTTCAGAGGACAAAACTTTCTAGGCCCAGAAATCAGTGAGAGGAAAAGTAAAGGTTTTGTGTAATTATGCTATTTCAATCTGCAGATTTTATTAAAAAGGATTAGTGGCACTAAATTGTGGCTTCAGGCGTCCTGTGTCTGATGACTTTTCTTTAGTCTACTGATGTCTTCACATAAGATTCTATCCTATATTATCTGCCGAGCATTGATGTCATCTATACCCAGTACACAATGATGCAGAGGAGTTTATATTCTGTCTATTTTAATCCTCAGCACCAGGCCCATGATGCTCTCAATCTGCCCAAAAGATTCTAAGAAGTATGTGAGAAATAACGTATATATCATACAATCTCTTCATAAACACAAACCAAATACACTGCATATATAGTTTAAAGAAAATATGCTTATGAAATGTTTTTTTTACCATTTGCCAATTTGCCATTTTAAAAATCTGGTCACCTTACACTAGGGAGCCTACTAAATGAATGAGTGTTGGTGTTTCTGCTGCCTGTATCTGCTGGCCAAGATCAGAACATTTCAGTGAATATGCAGATGGCCCCAAAAGTTTGGTGGTAAATTAGCCATGCAGTCCTGATGCAACACAAGCTTGATTCCACGGCATATTTAGCAAATTAAGTGCCAGTCCCATTATTACACCCAATCTATACTGTAATGATATTGAATGCTACATGCAGTGTTTATGCCATCAGTTAACAGGCCAGCAAGGCATACACAATGATGTATAACCTGTCGCTGTGTTCATGTGACCACTCTCTCTAATCTCTGTACTCATATGATGGTGTTAGCCTCAACCCCTTATATTTGAGCCACGATGGGAAACCAGAGTGTAGACCAGCAGCCACTAGGCACTAACAAAGAGGCAGCAACACTTAGAAACTGAAATGCAGTTTCTCAGAAAAGCCACTTATCCATGTCTTAACTGTATGCATGTCAGTGTACTCAATCATAATATAACATGCCACACTTGAAGAGGGAGGATATTCACAATCTAAACTGAATAAAAAGTTGACTAAGAAGAAAAACAGGCTTATCTGGTTATACTACATATTTTAATCCTCAGGTTTTCCCGATAAAACCTGGCCTCTTGACAAATATATTATAATCATTCAAAGGAAATTAAGCCTAGACGAGAAAGTGGCTACAACAATGAATGTGGAGTTCCTTCTTCTTGCAGTGCAAACAAGTGACCATTTCATTGACCTGTTCAGTAAATCCAAACTCTTAACATCAAAAAGCATAAGGCACGTACATTTTATATATTTAGTGTGGAGACTACATGTTACTGAAGCAAAAACACTATGCCACTACCTGCATTAATGGTAAAATAAATTAATTACAAACAACCAAAGCCAAAAAAAGAAGCTTTTATATTTTTTAAATATGTTTAATACATTTTAAGTAGTTAAAATAGATAAAAGACCAACGCAGTTTATAAAAATACATAAACCTTATGTGGGTGAAGTCCTCTCTACACTATAGCTACACTATATATATTGCATTATAGATTCCTACGGGAATCATTTAACTCTTCCTTGTCCTTGCTACAAAGTATAAAACTCTCCTGAGAGATTATAGGAAACAGTATTAACTCACAGCTACATAGTAATCATTTTCACATTTCTTATGTGTTATGGCATGCATTTCCCAATTCACTTTCACTTTCTCTGTTACTGGAATTAACAGAAATTGGTCTGACTACAGACCCAGCATCACCAGTCCACTCCCTGTCATGCAATCAGTGAGTTTTTTTCTAACAGTGCTCACTTTGCCAATTTATATATGAAAATGCACATCATCTAGCTTTAAGCGCTAGTATTTTGTGACATATGTATATGCTTGATGATGGGCTTGAATATTAATACATATTTATTGCTTATTTTTTAATAAAAATCATCATTACCTTTTTTGTTTGTTTGTTTTATAGAACTATATAATATAGTATTTGAAAAAAGAACAGATTGTAAGTATTTTAAGCTTCAGTTTCTTCAATTAAAATTGCTACAGTGGTTAAGACTGGTCTGGTTTTATAGCTATTGAAATAACTGGTTATGCCAAACTATCAGTGAACATGTAATTGTGCTCTCATGTTACATCAAAGATATTAGAACACTGTCTGCATCGTGACTCGTATACCACTGAGAGGTGCTATGCTGCTTTACATTGTGACATTTACAGACCAATAGACACAATTTTTTTTTTCTAAAAATGAAAATATTTTCCTACAATGTCTGCAGAATTATTACCCGTGTGAGCAATTATTACAGATGTCGAAAGCCAGTTCTTTTTGACTAAAGACATGGGGAATTACACATTTTGTAATCATATCAGATATATATTCACAGGATTTAAACATAAAAAGGCACTTCCCACCACCTGTAGGTATTCCCTCAATGGCAACAGTCAAGCAAGTGGAAATACACTGGAATCTTTGTAGAATTTGTTGGAATTCTCACTAGAAAAGTAATAGGGCTAGTCGCAGGTGAAGAGATGGAACCCAGGCAGGAAGTAGATGTGGCCAAACACTGCTCCAGTGACTGAAGGCTAAGCAATTATCTCTAATTTCCAGATTATTTGGGTGAAATCCAGAGTGTTTCCTGATTTGGGCCTGTAATCAGCTCCAATTTTCAGAGACTCTAGTTGCAACCAGAGAGTTCCCAGATATGGCCATCAAGCTCCCTGTCCCAAATGAGGAAGTGCAGCATGATCTGTTCATGCAGACAGCTCTCTAACTGAGCACTGAAATAAGTGTTGCTCATTATTTCAAAATCTCAGGGGTGAGTCTAAGGTTAGTGGTGCCTGAGTGTAATATTTCTTTAGTGCCACTCCCATAAATAATACACTAACATGCAAACTTACTGTAACAGCCACTCACCCTAACACCATACACACATAACAACACTCACTCTAACACTATATGCACACATACACATACACAGAGAAAGTAAGTGCGTGTTAGTGTGCATGTGTGAATGTGTAATTCTGTGCAAAGTAACAATGTGGGTAAAAATCTGTACCACTGCATATGTAAGTTACTGAGGGAGAGGCAAGGGTAAGACAGGGGAAGCCAAATATAATAGTGAATAAGAGGAGAGATAGGGAGAAAGGAGAGAGAAAAGGAGAAACCAGAGATTGAGATAAAGAGGAGGAGAGAAATAATGAAAGATGAGGAGCACGGAGAGATGAGGAGAAAGGGGAGAGATAATATGAAGTAGGAGGGATAACGAGAAGGAGAGATAAAGTGAAATTGGAGGAAATATAAAGAGAAATGGAAGAGATATAATGAGGAAGAGAGGGGATCAAAGAAAAGAGGCAGAGATGAAAGAGAAAATAGAGAGGTTGTCATGGTTCCAACCTACCAGCCTGGACCATGCGATAATTATTCATTCTCATGTCTACCTGCAGCCACTAGTGGCCACCCTTCCCTCTCTGAAGCATCCCTTTCTAATTACTTGGGACAGCTGAGCCACGTTTCCCAAGTTTAGCCCTGCCCTTATATACCTGCTCTGCCCTTCAGACTGGGCCTTTGCATTGTTTGACTTGGGTTCCTGTTAGTCTGCTTGCATCTAAAGCTCTGTGTACTTTATTCTGATTAACCCATTGTGACCTGGCTTGCTTTTGACTTGATTCCTTAGATTCAGATTTTGCCTTCCTTCTGGTTCTGACCCGGCCTGACTTTGTCTGCTCTGCCTGAGGGCTTCCAAGCTGTTTGCCCTGCCTGAGACGCTACAGTTCCCCTGTCCTCGCTACAGTTTCCCTGTCCTCGCTACAGTTCCCCTTTATTCTTTGATTCCAGTCCTGCTTTTCTGTCTGTTGTGTGCCTGTCTGTACCTACCTACCCATCGTGAAGCATCAAGGGGAACAGACAGAGCCCCTAGTATCCCCTGCAACTGGGCTCCTACCCGACCTGCTTGCCCAGGTCCTGACAGAGCTAGGGAGAAAAGAGAGACAGAGAAAAACAAGAGGGGCAATAAAGAGGAGGAGAGATAAAGAAAAACCAGAGGGGAGATATACAGGAAGGGGAGAGACAGGAAAAAAAGGTGAGGTAAAGAGAAAGGGAAGAAAAGAGAGGGATAAAGAGCAAAAGGAGAGCTGAGATAAAGAGAGATGGAAAGAGGAGGATCAAGAGGAGACTCTGAGAGGAGAACACCGTGGGTGCAATCTTATTGTGGGGTAAGTTCCATGGGTACGATCTGGTTGCTGGGGCAAATCTTGTGGGTGCAATCTGGATGCTGGGACAAGTCCTTATGTACATATCATTAAAATGGGATGTATAAAGCAGACAGAATTGGTTGCATATTTCACAGAGGTTGCTGGAAATAAAGAAATCAGAATTTATAAATGTTTTTCATAATATAACACTGTACTAATAAAAAGGGCATTCATGATGACTACTAGAACACTTAATTTTATGTTCTGTTTTATACGGAGGTACCACCGAGATAAATTTAGAAAATACCGCTATTCCTCAAAAAAATGTATTCCTAGCAATGATTTTATCTATATGATTTTTAAAAAATGCATACATAATGCAGCAATCCGTTACAAGAACATGGACAGCATATGAGATACAATAAAGAAAAGGCAATGTCCCCACGAGGTAAGGGAATACAAGTGGAGTGCCTAAGGAATACAACAGAAGAAAATGTTCTGTTGTATTTAGCTTATGGTAACTTGTTGTCCAGCTCTACTGGGGAAGAAGACGGGAAGACTAGAAAAGACTAACAGAAAAGATGGGTACAAAACAATACTTGTAAGATTCTTTCTGTATAACAAAAGCCCTGTTTCATCTACTATTTGAGCAATAGGGGGGGAAAGGCTGCCCAGCTCATAGGGGGGGGAAGGCTGCCCAGCTCTGGGTAGACATCTATAGAGCAGATATGAATATATGTAACTTAATGCTTCAAGGATACTTTAAAGATGAACTGTTACTGTTGCAGCTGGAAGCATAACTACTTTATTATTATATTTTTCAGTCAGTGTTATGCAGATATTTGGTTTAAGTTTGGTAATATTTTACTTTATGGAAGGTGTTACCTAATACTTATACCCCCTGTGAAACATGAAGTCATGGTTGAACAATTTCCTGTTCCTAGTCACCCATGTGTGCTAAATAATGTAAAATATCAATGGGGATATAATTCATAGGGGTGCCAATAATTGTGCCACATATACATGTCAAAGATCTCCCGTTGTAACTGGCCCATTGAGCCGAGGGACACCGGACACCTCATTGCCCAAGAGGGTGATCTGCCCCCCCCCCCGGTTTTGCAGCATGGGGACTGCTGCCCCCCTGGGCTTGCCATCCAAGAGGAGAGGATATGCCACTGCCTATGAAATGAATCACCAGTATTTAGATTTATTCGTGTCCTTCACTGTAAAATGCAGATATTGGAAACTGACAGATCTGACTTTACATATACACCAAATATATATTTTTTTGTCAGGAAGGCAGAATATAATCTTCAATTATTTTCTCTCTGTATTATATCTAAATTGCTGCTGTTGTGTGTGGGCTTGCAATTATTATGTTAAGCATTTTTACTTTCGAGAGATGCCATTTGTTTACATCGAATGAGTCATCAGAGAAAACCAACCCAGGACTGCAAAAGCAAAACTGTATTTTCATTGAAATGACATGATTAAACTGAATGACAAATGACTGTGTGGGTGTTTTCTCAAGGAACACTTTTTTGGTTGTATATTTCTATCAGCCAACTTTTGTAGGTTAATATGTGTATATTTTTTTACTTAAATTTCAAAATACATCAAGAAATTGAAAAAATAGTCCTGATATGTGTTTTTGGACAGTTTCGAGGGATCTAGTGTGTTATGTTTGATGTTATGATTTTTGTAAATTAATGCTTTTCCCATATCTTTCATTTTATAGTTTTATACCTGTAATAATGTGGTGTATGTTACACCTACCTGTCCAGTCGGGTTCCTGCGGCGTCCTGTCTCTAGCGGGCGGCTCTCCTGGGGTGCCGCTCGCACGTCCTCTCCGTGCACTGTTGTGCGTGTGCCACGTGCACGGAGTTGCGTGTGTGGCGACAGGGCACGCCTACCTCACAATGACAGCTTGGGTCGAACTGCCGCGGCGTGTCTGCAGCGATCGAGTGATTACCACTGAACCGCCGCGACATGGTAGAGGTTGTAGTTGTGTTGTAGTCGAGATGACGTCATTGCGCGTCCATTGGCCAGTTTTCCTGTTTTCCCCGCCTCTAGTCCTATTGAAACCCCCTTGCCCTGTGCTATAGTGCCCGTGCAACGAGTCTTTATTACTCTGGCTGTGTGTTTATTCTACGTTAGTGGTTCCTGTATCTTCGCTTCCTGATTTCCGTGTACCAGGCCTCGGCTATTGTTCCTGACATTTGCTCCTACGCTGCCTGCCCCGACCTTGGCTTTGTTTCCTGATTCTGACCCTGCGCTGCCTGCCCCGACCTCGGATTGTTTCGTTCTTGTGCCTTTGCCTTAGGTCCTGATTTGTCCTGTTGCCTCGGATCACATACCGTGTATGCTGCCACTCCTGGTTAGAGGGTCCATTATCCTGTGGTGCCTAGGCTTGCATAACAGTGTAATGGTGTTTACATGTTAAAATATTAAAATATTCCAGGAAGCTCAAACTGTAGTAAAACTAGCACATCAACAAGCAGGGCCAGACTGGAGATTAAAATCCTCCTTGGCACTTTAAGGTCAGCGGCTGAGAAAGCCACACACATGACTGCTTCCTGTGTACACCCAGCCACACGTTGTTACTTTTGCAGCATGTGCAAAAAGTGTGCCCAGCTTGGAGCCACAAACTACAGGATGGGATCTGCCGCACAAGCTGCAATAAAGGTACGTGGGAAGCACCACTTGCCAAGGGCCCATTTGCGTGCTTTGCCTGATGGGTAGTCCAATATTGTACTGTTAATTAGCCTCAAAAACTGTAATAACATAATAAGTCAAGAAACACAATAATCAGACATTGTAAGTTGGGTATGTTTGGTATGAATATATTAGGGAAGCAGTCCCTGCCCTGAAGTGCTTGCAGTACAAGCAACTGTACACATAAACTAGTGCTATCTCATATATTTCATGAACAGTTCCATTAATTACAACGACAAAGCTTATATGGTGCACTGTACATACGTTATGATAATGGTTAATGTATGATTAAACACCAGACACTGAAACTAGGTGCACTGGCATAACAAAGGTCTCTGTGGCCCCTTCTCCAGTGGTGGCACCCAACACCAGTTCCTTCAGGTGGGAAGTACGATAGGAGTGATGTGTGAGAGGTGTGATAAGAGTGAGTTGTTTTGTGTGATGGATGTGAGGGAGTAAGGTGTGATATGTGAAAGATGTGAGGTAATGAGTTGTGATAGGTGTGATGGAGTCATGTCTAATATGTGAAAGGTGATGTTATAGGTATGAGGGAGTAATGTGTGATGGAGTGATGGATAATACGTATGAGAGACTGAGGTGTGATATGTGAGAGTCATGTGTGATATATAATAGATATAATGTGTGATAGGTGCAAGGAAATTAGTTGTTATATGTGATTGGTCTGAGGTAGTGATGTGTGATGGGAGTGAGCAAGTATTGTGTTATGGGTGATAGATGTAAGGGTGTGATGTGTTATGGGAGTGATGTGTGAAATGTATGAGGGAGTGATGTGTGATAGATGTGATGGGAGTAAAGTGTAATGATAGAGGGAGGATTTTTAAGTCAGTCTCTATCTGGGTTCATGAGTGTGTATATTGTAAATCAGGACCAGTCTGGTGATGGTGGGCGGGCCTGGCCCAGCCAGTCATATCCAGCCACTGGCCACATGCTGCAACACCCGATTTGCCGCTGGCGCTATTGGCCATTGTCACTCAGTGTCCCACATGGCCAGTCCGGGCCAGCTGCGTATACTAGTTACCTGGATTGGGAGTCAATGGGCTGGGGGGACACTTGTCTTTTCCTGCCTCCCAGGCCAGAAGGCGCCCGTATGTTACTGTGTGGGTCAGTGACACAACTACAGGGATTGCAGCGGTCGTAACTGCAGGAAAGGTAAGGATACATGTGCGGGAGGGAGCGGGCATGTATGTTTGTATGAATGTGAGCATGCATGTCTATGTATAAGTGCGTGTGAGCATGCAGTTCTATGTATGCGTATGTGATTATGCACGTCTTTTTATATGTATATGTGTATGTGATCATGCATGTCTATGTATAGCTAAATGTGACCATGGATGTAGATGTATAAGTGTGTGTGAGCATAGATGTGTATGTGTGTGAGCATGTACGTGGTGTGAGATGCCTGGTGCAAAGGTGGCACTCACAACCTGTTTGGGGGCAAAGGAAGTACTCACAAACTGTTTGGGAGCAAAGGTGACACTGTGGGACATGTTATTTGGTGAAGTTGGGGGGCCCTGGGGCAATTTACACACCGTGTGCCCATGGTTTCTAGTTATGCCCCAGGTCAGGGCCGGCCCAAGACATAATGCTGCCTGAAGTTTAAAATGCCCCCCCCTTCCACCCTCTCCCTCCCCTTTGTACTTCACTTACCTTTCAGCAGTACTGCAGGGAGTCTCCCTGCTCTGCCACGGTGCGGGCTGCTTTACTGCTGAGCGCCGGAAATGACGTCATATACAAGCTGGCACTGAGACCGAGCTAGAGAGTTAGCACAGGTGAAAGAAGGGTGCCGAGTGGGTACTGACAACTTGATAAGCGAAACCTCTCTCTCCTCCACTTAAAAAAAGGCGCTTGGAGCGGCAAATTGCCGCCTCTTCAAAAGTGCCGCCTGGGGCAATTGCCCCACTCTGCTCCATGGTAGGGCCGGCTCTGCCCCTGGTGTGTGTGTGTGTGTAAGTACATACATTAGTGTGAATGTTAGTATGTGTGTGAAAGTATGTTAGAACTAGCTGCCAAAAACGGAGGAGACTGTATTATATGACATCTTAAAGGCAACTACCATTTTGTAATGGTACAGTAGACAGAGCTATGGCAGAGCTATTAGAGTTAATATCAAGAACCAGTTTCTGCAAGTGCATTTGTTACAGCAGATGCTGTAGAGTACAGTGACTACAAGTAACCTCCTCTTCCTCCCACGTAGTTATTCTCAAACACTATAAATTAACCAAATTTAATTAAATTACAGTATCCAGCCATAAGGTGCCTTATTTATTTATTTTTTAACAAACTCACCAAAATTTTGGGATCACTTCTTAATATTTGATTTTCTTTTTTTTTTTGCACTATTATAAAAGATACCCAATATATATGACTATTAAGATCCAAGAACCAAGATTAAGTCTCCAAGTGAAGTGCTGCATCCCTGGATCCCCAAATCATTCTGTTTTTCTCCAGGGCAGGTGAGCAGCGTTTAGCCATGATCACTCCCCACCCAAAACCTTATATACCAAATGTCCAGTTTCGTGTAGGGAAGGGTAGACATTGTTTGTGATGTAAACGATGACTATTGTAGCTGGAAATGGTGGATTTTTTTTTTCAATCTGCTTTTTTTTCTATTTAAAAGTTTTTATTGACAGACAGCAGAATCATATGTCACAGTACAATGTCACAGTATTCTGTTTTTTTTTGTGCTTTCACATAGTAGCATTCCGTGCATAAGGTAGCACTCGGTCATAAACTGAAACCCTATAACCAAGTCCACATCTCCACAACCAGGGGACATGTCCTCCACATGTGGATATATGTCCACCACATGTGACTCGGTCCCCACAACCTCTCGTGCACCTGTCACTCGCCCCAAGAAAAATCTTGGCCACTCTAGAGGGGTGTAGACCACCTGCCTATGACCCTATATGCTCCCTCCTTAACAAGCGTGTGTGCTGTAAGTTTGAAAGTGTTAGCGTAAATCTCTGACCATTGTTCTGGCGATAGGGTGTCTCCCAAGTCCATCTCTCACAGCTGATTGTGTGGAGGGACACAGGGAAAAGCATATCTGATGAGGTGTGAGTAAAGCAGTGAAATAGTGCCCGTCCGTTTGTGGGGAAACGGCAGATTTTTTATTGAATATCAAACAGGGGCCTTTTATCAGCAACCATCACTCCTGAGTTCCATTGACACAATGCGTTAGCTTATCCACGTTTAAAAGGCTTTTGAATGGTACTGTGCACACATACAGGCGGTACTCACTACATCCTCCACTTCCATCCTGTATGTTCCTTGTGGCCTGCAGCTCCCTCACTGAGAGGCGATCTGATCCAATGTTGCTGATCAACAGACTTGCATGACATGACTTTGTGTAATCATCTCAGCTGACAGATTAACAAATCAACTGAACAGGAATTGAGTCCAACTCATCTTTAGCCCAGCTGACTTCGATAGCAGTCCAATTGAGACTTGCAAATCCCAAATCAACAGCATATTGACTTTTTGCAAGTACTGTTGGTGTTTGTCACTGGGATATGGAAGTGAAATCTTTGCATATATATTGCTTACTGTATTTAGAAAATATACCTCTTGCAAGTAATGCTTTTCAAAACCTGTGTGATGGATTATTAAATTAAATTTGATGTTCAAAAGTTCATTTCACCAATTTTGCCAATGGCTGGAAAACCTACTTGGTCCTTGTTTTTATTCTTATGTTCGGGACAGCTTTATGTTTGTCCTCTTACTGTATTTACCTCCAGCACTGGTGCTGAAAGGCTTTCTCGCATTATACATTTTTATTAATTTAAACATTTCGTATTGTGAACCACAAAAGGTTTAAAAGCATGGCGAAACTGGGAACGACAAGGTGGCCTTGGTACTTTTAGGCAAGTGGCTGCCAAATGACATAAGTGCGGCCTCTGGCTTGATATGCATGACTCCATGTTACGTTTTATGCCCACATGGTGTGCACGCAGGCATATCCAGCTGGTGGTGTGCCACTAAGGGCCACTGTAGTTAAGGGCTGATGAGAAAGTTAGTAACCCATCCACAGAAGAAATAAAATACCATAGTATAAATCTCTACTCAGAGATGAACCTTAGATATTCAACACTTCCAACACTCTTTACTCCTACTGCCACCTGCATGTCTTGCTTCTGTTTCCTTTTATGCATCCAATGATATTGTTTTCCATCACATTCCTTTCCTTTATTTAATGTGCTGTTTTGTAATTATTCATTCTTTTACAATGCAATGGCATTTTCTTGCAAGTCATCCTTTATTTCCCTTGATGTATCAGCAATGATCGCATTGGAATCCTACTGACCGACCAAGTAGGAAGCTGAAGCATGCTTCCTGTACTCCATCTGCTTTAAGTTCATTGGACATAAGCCTCTAGTGTTTAAAATTGGGATTGCAGTTTACAACTATTATTACATATTATTAAGAATTAAGGTCACAAATAATTTGGAATGCATAAGTTTCCTTTTAAAAACAGATATCAAAGTAAACCAAGTAAGGACAAAGCATGAGGGTTAGCTGTTGTGTGGCAAACAAAAAAAACTTTACACTTACTTTATCCTTAGGGGATGATGGGCCCATTATTTTCACTATATCATGAGAGATATATATATATATATATATATATATATATATATATACATATATCACATCCATGTTCATGGTTGTATGTCTTTTTAAATCAGTATGTATACGCCTCTCTGCACACCATACATAAGCTCCATCTTAGTGCAACTGCTACAGAACCCTGAAGAAGCCACCCGGACAAAATGCGTTGATTCTTTCTGATCCTTTTGGGCTTCCATAGAGAAAGAGGTGTCCGCCCACCGGTGCCAAATCTAATCTGAAAGCACTACTCACCAGCAGCTTTCATTAAATACACTGGATGCTGTCTGTATGCCAGTTCACCTCTAGTGGTGTGGAATCTATTCCCCTTTGGACTACTACGTGAATAGCCCTGTCTTTTGTTCCAACAGCATTTGGATTCAGTCACTGCTTGTACATCCAGCATGCGTTACTGTTCTTACTATAACATTAAACACCATTATTTTCGGAACTTACTTCACTGCTTAGTGTTCAATATCTGCCTTTTAGTTGCTCCATCGTTATTATTAAATTTAATTATTTTTATTTTACTTTCACATTGGAACGTATTACACAATTATAGTATTTTATTTTATAGATCTCTGTTGTTACTGCTTAGTAAGTCTATTCCTCCCCTTTTTTAAGTAAGTATTTTTATTTCCCACTTTTACATAACACATATTGGTGTGTTCTATCTTAGGTCATCCTTGCATGGGGTTTATTCCTCTTCTGTTATTTTTCCTCAGTTTTTGTGTACCCTGCTGCAGTGTGACCTTTTTTTCTTTTGGCCACCCCTTACCCTCACTTTTCGAAGTACGAGGCTGATATTCAATCAATGCCCAGTCCAGCCCTGGTTTTAATTCCCAGTCCAGCCCTGTATGTAAATAAAGCTGTGGTTGATGCCCATCCCACAATGGGTGTCCAGTGTAATTATTGGGGTCTGGTGGGGTGGGCATATGAGGTTTATGCTATGGGTCTAAGCAGTAATGTTCGTCTGCCTCAGACTACCTATAACACACTGCTCAAAGGGCCCTATACTGCAAAACACTGGCACATCTCTTATCTGCTGATACATTGCCCATTCAAATCCCTATATAAAGAAGGGACTAAATACATTTTTTGATACTACATCCTGCCATAAGCACAGCTCTGACTGTTAGAATCAAGATACAAAATAACATATTTGTGTTCATTTGCATTTTGTACCAATTTACGTCTTAAATTGCCCCCTGAAATCGATGGAAACTGGGAGCTGTCAGCGATTGTTCCAAGAGTTACTCTAGAGCACAGGTTAAATTTGGGGGTTAGTGAATATACCTCATACGTTTTTGGAACTGATATTAATCACAATTCTATATCCAGATCACTGCACTAGCATATTATACATTTGTAAAAATGCAGTATATAGGCAAGAATAGAAAAAAAAATAGAAATTCATACCCTTAAACAACAGGGGCATATATTTTAAATACAATTTTTATGTACATATATGAAAAACTGGTTGTAGACATTCCGTGGCCTTTTTCACTTTACAACATTGAAAATTATGAGAATTCACACACAGGTTTACAGTTATAGTTAACCTTGGCATTCAGGTGTAGTCAGCTTTTGTTACATTGTATGCTTTAAGTGTTTATCCAATGGGCACAGCTTAATGCCTGTTACACAAAAGTACAGGGAACGCCCTGCGTTTAAAGTCTGTTCAGCACATCTAGCGTTCACTGCTATGTTCTAACACAGAACTCTCCCCTTGAATGTGGCCTAAAAAACATCCCAGGATATATTTTTTGATTTGGAAATGCAGTTCCATCCATATCATTAATACAATAATTGAGCTAATTCAAAACATTGAGTCTGTGAATACACTGTAAGCACACAACAGGGATGGCATCTTCTGTCCCAGGGAGCAGTTAAAGCCAAATGGCCCCATCAGCCCCTTGTCCTTGAGTAACTAACATATATGCACTGGCACACATATTTGCACATTTACTCTTACACAAACTGGCACACTGACGCCAACACACACACTTACACACTAACACATACTCACTCTTACGCTAACAGACACATAAAAATACACTCCCTCTAACACACACTTACACATTCATTCTAACACATACTTATACATATATATATATATTATCAGAAATAAAACAAATATTATGCAAGTAAAAAACAAATATTAAAAATACATTTAAAACAAAAACCATTAAAGATATGCAATATAAGTACTAGGGTTAATATACCAAAAAAATATAAGTAAAATAAGGACAATCAATAAACCATACAAGAGAAAAAATAGGATTTAAAACTCACTGTAGAATAAGTTATGCCTGGCCAGGCTGGCGCCAAATGCATACATACTCATCCTAACACATATACATATACACAAACACATGCTCCCTCCCCCCTTACTCCATCACTCATTTTCCCTGCTCAGAGCCTTCTTTTCAGCTGCTTTCTTTACCGCGGGTCATGTAACATCACGTTGCGGGGCTCTGCCGCGTTCCCGCCACAGTGAGTGGGCTAATCTAAGTTGAAGTCCTTTTTGATGAATTTTGGACTTGTCCGGGGGCACAATTGCCCTTGGAGGGAGGCAACGTAATTCTGAGATTTTAGGACGCTTTGTGCCAACAGATACACGGTCAATCATTCTATTTTCAGTTAAAAGTTGTTTTAGGCCCTAGTGACTCTTTCCTATCTATATGTCTTGTTCCAGTATAAAAATTACACGGAATATATAGTGCAATAGAACTTTTGGGTTAATTAGGCATGCTGTGGGCCAAACTAAAATGTCTTCATTCACTTTACTTCTCCACAGCTACCCCTTCTATGTATCACAGTCATACATGTAAACATAATTCTGCTGACATAAGAAATATATGGAATGGAAATATAAACACGAAGGAAATGCTAAAACAAACACAACTTATAGATTGACTAACAGCATGTAAAGTACAACATCTGTCACGTCTGTAGAAGGCTCCCACCATGGCAATAAAAGCTAAAAGCAGTTATTCCAAAGCCTGATTGATCTGTAGCAAACCTGATCTTTACTTATTACTTTGTATTACTCCTTTAACTCTTTAACCACCCAAATACCTTGTGCTCAAAATACTGCACTACAGTTTCTGTTGGAACTACCATTCTCTATCGGTTGACCATGATGGGAGTTGTTGTGCAAGAGTGATAGGAAAATCTTATGGGCCATGAAAATAATACATATATTTCCAAGATTTTCATAAGTTTGTTTGTGCATGAGGTGTCCATACAATTTGCTGTTGCAGAGAAAATATGTGGGAAAATAATATATTTCTGTCATTTTGCTTTTCCTGTCATCTTGTTCTATTTTGGCAGCTCTTACTTCCTGTAGTTCATCCTTTGTAAATTACTGCCGGATATGAGTGGCTGGAAATTTTCATAGTTCATGTCTGAATAATTAGAATTTGCAGCTTTGGTGAAGCAAGGCAAGAGTTAGAATTGGTTGCATACTGAAACTAACACCGTTAAATGTCTCCTGTCTGTCCAGTCATGTAGTAAAATGTATATTTCACGAAGAAAGCAAAGTAGTACCACCTTATCTTACCACTGCACACATTAATATTAGTGGATCATGTTGTTCTTTTAGGTGGGATACCAATTTAAAATAAAACACTGCATGAAAGTGGATTGTGGTGGCCAATCCCACACATTCAGGTGCCTGGTTCTTTAAATGCATGTTACATAGTTAATAAGGTTGAAAAAAGACATAAGTCCATCAAGTTCAACCCTTCTACCTAACCTCTCTTGATCCAAAAGAAGGCAAAAAACCCCTAATTAAGCTACTTCAAATTCTGCCATCAGGGGGAAAAAAATCCTTCTTGACTCCTTTATAAGAGGCAATCAGATTTCTCCTTGGATCAAGAAGCGCTAAAATATTAATGTTATTCTATTTATATCCCTGTATGTCATGCCTTTCTAAGAAAATATCGAGGCCCCTTTTGAATCTAATGTATTAGATAACACCACTTCCCTTGGAAGTGAATTCCATACCTTTATTGTCCTCACTGTAAAGAATCCCTTACTTTGTCGTCTATGAAACCTGCGCTCTTCCAGTCTCAGAGGGTGACCTCTTGTTCTTTGTATATTTCTGTTAATGAACAGGTCACTGAAGAGCTCTTTATATTGGCCCTGCATATATTTATATAATGTTATCATTTCCCCTCTGATATGCCGTTTTTCTAGCGTATAATATTTTAACTTTTTTAGTCTCTCTTCATAACTAGTATCTCCCAATCCCCTTATTAATTTTGTAGCCCTCCTTTGCACTTTTTCTAATTTCATAATGTCCTTTTTAAGGACCGGTGCCCAGAATTGTACCGCATATTCAAGGTGAGGTCTTACCAACGACCTGTAAAGAGGCAAGATAATATCCTCCTCCCTTGAATCAATACCTCTTTTTATGCATGCCAAAACCTTATTGGCCCTCGCAGCTGCTTGCTGGCATTGCGCACTGTTGTCAACCGTTATTCCTAAATTCTTCTCATTAGTGGTTTCCCCCAAGGATATTCCATTTAAAGAATAGGTTACATTTTTATTATTTTTACCATAATGCATAACTTTGCATTTCTCTATATTGAACCTCATCTGCCACTTGCACGCCCAGTCCCCAACTCTGTCTAAATCTTCCTGCAAACAAGAAACATCAAGATTAGTCTGAATTACCCGGCCTAATTTTGTGTCATCAGCAAAAACTGTGACATGGCTCTCAATGCAGCTTGGGAGATCATTTATAAATAAATTAAAAAGAAGAGGACAGAGGACAGACCCCTGAGGCTCTCCACTCAATACCTGCGTACAGGCTGAGAAACATCCATTTACAACAACCCTCTGCATTCTATCTTTTAGCCAATTACTGATCCACATACAGACATTTGCCCTTAAGCCTATTTCTGTTAATTTATAGAGTAGCCTTTTAGCAAAGTCCAGATAAATCACATCTACAGCCAACCCCAGGTCTATATTTTTACTAACTTCTTCATAGAATGCTAATAGGTTGGTTTGACAAGACCAGTCTTTCACAAATCCATGTTGACTTCATGTGCTTGAGTCAGAGCTGTAGAGGAGCCCTGAACCCCCTTATTTTTTGGTAAATTGTTTTCCCCTGTTCAATGAGCCCTGCTACAGGAAATAATTCCATATAACAGGCAACATATTGGTCATACACATAGATTAAGATATGTACAGTATATTATGGTTATTTGTCTGTGGACTACACTTCAAGGACAGCAACATATATAATGAAACAATAAACTCACCAAAGTCAGATATAGGAAAGTTATTTTAATCGGAAAAAAACATCCTCAGAAACTCCAACATTCAAACCCCTGGAAGTGGGATGTGGCATTTGTGGTGGTAATGTACCATGCAATAATAATCAAGTGCGGAAGTAAATTTACATAACAAGTTCTGTGGCACAATGTCCCATGTATGTTTGGTATTCCTCTATTTCACAGAATTGAGGCATTTTACACTGGAGGTACTGGAATTTTAGGGTTTATATCCCAAATCAGGATAGTCCTGCTAAATCTAAGTAGGTATGATTTTTGTATCCTAATTCATAGTCATACACATCTTCTATGCTTGTGAGCTGGGACCTAAAATATTGGTTTGTCTTAGCCTATCAATTCTAGTTTTGTCATACCTTTTGTATGACGTGTGAAAAAGAAAGTACACCCACTTTGAATTATATGGTTTTACATTTCAGGACATAATAACAATTGTCTGTTCCTTAGCAGGTCTAAAAATTAGGTAACTACAACCTCGGATGAACAACACATGCCACATTACATTGTGTCCTGATTTATTCATCAACAATAAAGCCAAAATGGAGAGGCCAATTAGAGAAAACAGAAATTAGAAAAACAAGGATTTGAATGGAGAAGAGGGCAGGGGATTGTGAAGTAGAATGGATTAAGAATGAGATGAAGGCAGACAAGTAGAAAAAAGAGGAATGGTAGAAAGGCCTTATTGCAAGATGGGAAAATAGAGATGTATGGATGGAATAATTCAGATGCGATAGATAAGACTATTTGATGGAAACATTTAATTCAAAATGAATCTCACATAATCCATATGAAATTGAGATAAAGCGTATTATCTTAACCATGGTGAGTCCCCATTTGGAAGTATCTCATAGCCAATGCTTAAAGCCGTGGAATGAAAATACAACAAAGCTACAAAAAATGTGTTACACTGTGTGTTGGTCAGTGCAGATCAATGCTTATATGAAGGGTGTGAAACTATTTTCCTGCTGGCCTTGTTTTCAATGTGTTGCTATAATCTGCTTGCTGCCAACAAGTTAAGAATTATTATTTCCTCATATTCACTTGTCCACTGTTTGCCCAGCTAAATTGTACCTTGATAGCAGATGCCAACAAGCAAAAAGCAGGAACTATCCTTTTAAATGAGTTTGTGACAAATTGTTTTCACATTTATTTCAGACCTCTAATTAATTTTAATGTTTTTTATTGCATTTTAAGCATGAATGTGTACATTGGCAATTATTTTGTAGTGATAAAGTAAATAAAGTAGTATTTAATGTTTGGATTCATAGTAAACTACCTGTTGACAAATACAAATATGTGTTCTTATTAAACTGCATTTGCATTCTGAGAAAAAAAACAAAACAAAGTTCAGTAGCCAAAAATATGTGGTAATAATGTGCATTTAACAGTAAAATGTGTTTTATTACTTTAAAACTCTCTATATTACTTTGTAATTATTTTACAATTCATTTTCCATCTGCATTCACATAGCGTGTCTAGATTTTAAGTGAATTGTATGGCATATTGATATTGGGCACATACCCTGCCCCAAAACAAGAACTTAATCCACTTCAATACAGTTAATTAGGAACTGGGCTATAGACTTATTAGTTTAAGCAAATCCTGGTTAATTTATTTAAAATTAGATACATGAAGACTAGCGTATTGCGAAAACAAATTCTAATTTTTGGACAGCTTTCAGGGGACCAATTTGCTCATTCACCTTTCTCATATAGGATTATTCACATCTTTCAGGACCAAAAAATAAAATGTCTAGCAGGATCAGACTAACTTCAGAAATGCACCTATCTCGAATAGATAAATAAAATATAGCAGCTCTTGGGGTAGTTGCAAATATAGGTATGTACTATAACTATCTGTCTGCTATATTGTATTCACCTTTCAGGACTATCTCCTATAGCCCTATCTTTCACAAGGACTCCAATGCAAAACTGGCTTGCCACGTGCACTGATGTGATACTGAGTTTACAAATCTTAGGACAATCCCAGAACTTGCTGAGAATGGACAATTTGAGCACAAGTGCTGGTATTTCACTATTTTATAAATCTCTTAATTACATAAATGACCAGTAAGAATAGCTATGTGAAAAGTATCATGCAGCTTCATGTACATCTTAAACAGGAGAGCCAGAAGCATGGATTTGAAATAGACTTACAGACACTGGGAGCTGATGAAAGGACTGTGATGCTTGGAATGCTGTATCCTTGGGGTATCCAATACAGTGCCACAATGCGGTCTATTCACTAAAGGGAGAGTTGGCAGGAGAGATTGAAAGAGAGTTTGGTTTCTACTACAATAGTAGGTTTCAATAGCAAGAAGGACTGAGCAGGGTCTGTACAACGCATAGCAAGTCTAAAATTCTCACTGATTCAACAATGTACTATAAAGGAACACTTAAGGACTTCCTGCAGCAGAAGCTGACTGGGGTTGGTCCTTAATGATGTATAGTGAAGTGAGGGAGTTGAAACCACAACTCTCCTACAAACTCTTCCGTTAACTCACCTTTTAGTGAATATACCCAAAACCTGTAGATAAAACATTGATGTATTGATTGATAAAATGGTGAATGGTTTGCATAGAATGGTGAACAGCTAAAAGGATCTCAATATGTATAGCTTGGAGAGAAGATGTGATAGAAATACTGTAGTTAAGTACATAAAGGGTGTAGACCATGTCAGTGGTAAGTCGATTGCTCCAGGCCAGGACCTGCTACATCCTCTACAAACTTCATATTTGGAATGGTCAGCATTAAAAACCTCTTTGCCTTTACATTGCAGGCATTTCTTTTAACTTGGACGAAGGACAGGTCACCTTATATCAATAGTCCAAATGCTTTCAAGGAGTAGGGTATATACTGTATATCGCATAATATGGTCAATATTACCATTAATTAAGCTGTATTATTTTTACTGTACAGTTACTGTGTCAGGACAACCTTTATATATGTTTATAAAAATGGGCAGATATATTACCTGACAGAATATCTAACTAAAGGAAAAAAACTCATCCCTGCTTCCCAGATACACCAGCCTTTGACAGGTGGGCTCTGTTACACGTGACTATTACCCCGCCCTCACCTGGACATATTACAACCTGGATTTGCAGTATTTGGCATCATGTGTAGAAACTGAACATCCGCTTGAGGGGCTTTTGAGGCATCAGCCGCGAAAGGACTTTAACCCGAGCGCTGCCAATCACATCTGATCCAACGCCCGAGAAAAGCTCTTTCCAGTCGTGAAGGAGTTAAGTGGGAGTGGCCAATCTGTGACACAGCTTGAATAATTCACATGCTCTACAGCTGAACATGGGCGCCGCTTTCAGTGAGACCTCCCCGGTGTGTGACTGCTGCTTTGGTACAGGCCGGCGCTTTTATCTGTCACCTTACTGTGTTTGCATAAACTAACATGCCAGAAGCCGCATGACCCGGGGCTGGACGGGGAAAGAAAAAGGCGGTGTAGAGGGAGGGAATACGAATTCCTGCTGACTTTACAGCTGCCGCTCTTTGGCGCGGAACAGCGCAAGCAACCGTGACCTTCAACCCCGGCTGCCGGCAACCAATAAGAGCGCGGGTCGTTTCCAAACCCAAAATTTCCACGTCGGCAAAAGTCAAGATGGAAGGGGGCGAGGGACGCAGGGGTGAAAGTGTGCTGCAGTGTTCGCCAGCTGCCGGGCTGGCAGGAGGGTGGGAGCGCAGGCTCGAGGGGGGGAAAGCTCGCGTGGGAGCCGAGAGCCGGCTCGTGCTGTGCGTGCGCTGCCCGGGGGAACGTTCCATCCGCTGCCTGCTGACAGCGACCTGTTGCGCGGTGCAACAGCTGTTCAGGTAAGACGGCGGACCGCTGCCCAGCAGCGCCCAGGTACAGGCACTCCCTTTGCACCAACTTCCCCGGGATCTGCGCTTGTGTCTTGCAGGAACGATGCAGCAGTGCGGCTCCGGTTTAGGATGCAAGACGGGGGTGCGTCTGTATTTCGCTTTATCCCTTCTCGCTCCTGGAGACGGGCGATTACTGGGTAGTACGGAAGGGGGATTTAAACCGCACGCGAATTGGGCCGTGTGTTCCGCATACGTGTTTGGGTGGATGATTGTGCAGATAACGTTTTATTTTCTCCGCTTCTCACAGTAGGTCCGATCCCCCTCCGAACCCATGGAATAGTCGGTGATGCGTGCGGATCTTGTGCATAAACGCTATGAAATCGTGAGGGCTGTAAAGCCGCAGGTAACGGGTCTGCCAGCGGAACCTGGAAGTGAATGTTTGCAATCGTTACCCTTTGGTCTTTTAAATCAAAGTTCTGTGACACTTAGACTCTGAATATGATAGAAGTCAGTGCACTACAGAACTTTGTTTTGGGAGTCTGCAGCGTCATCTGAGTGAACGGGTTAACACGGCGATCCGGAGCTGCTCAGGTGGACACGTCACGCTCACCGAGGAATTCACTTGCAGAACAGGGGGAGGGGAACCAGGGATGGTAATTCAAAGCCCACCCTGCAAATTCCATTTCTGGAAAGCCATCCTCACTTGCATATTAAAATGAACATTAGAATGCACTGTTTAGGGGGGCTTCTGTGGTGGGGTTACTGTATGTTATGTGAATAAAGGTGCTATGTGCATTAAAAGCAGGTATAAATCCTACAACAATGTAGTAGTCACTTGTGGAACAGCCTCCCAGCAGAATTGGTACTGGCTAATAGGACATTTAAAGATGCATATGGCTATTGTGAATCCAAGATGAGACCCAGGACTGACTAAGGCCTGAGCCTGTAAAGGACAGAGGGGGAAGACCAGGCTGGTTGGGCTGGGCTGTCTTCTGTCAAACTCTACATTGATCATGTTTAATTTTTAATTATGTGAAAACTGGACTCTTGATCTATGCAGCTGTCAGAATGGCGGAGATATACTGTGACATATGGCCTCTTTGCACTTAAAGTTGCCTATAAAAGATTAATTCTGCAGGCCAGCAATGCTTCTTAATATGGCCAGGTTCTATATGTTACCCACACGCTACTGTAGTAAAAGTTAAAGTACTTGCACACCTGTGACTGGCGTGCATATGGTAAGATTCAGCTGTCATTCCCAGGAAGAGCTGCTGATAACCTTTCTGTAATAAAGAGGTAAAGCGAATGAATGTACTTTCAACTGTGCTCCTAGCTACCTGGGGTGTGAATGCCTCTTGGCTAATATTTAGCTCCACTGTTACATGAAGACGCCTGGAATGTAAGATGGTGATCGTAGCAATTGCTTTATTGAAATGTTTGTACTTTCTGGAAAGCTGTTTTTTTTTCGTGTAGCCTTTATGCTGTTCCATATGTTCTCAACCCTAAAATGTCATGGCAGAGCTGTTAATATTCTCCTGCATTAAGTTCAGATTCCTGATGCTTATACCTGTAAACATAAGTAATTGAGGTTAATGTACCCCTTATAGATATATGTATATGATTCCGCATAAGAGTGCACAGCCTCTGTAGTGATACAGAGAAAGGAAAATGCAGTTCTGTTTAGTGGTATCCCTTGCCTAGCAATCATACAAATTATATGAAGAATTATCCTGAACTGTATATCATTTTGTTTAAGTCAACATGGGAAACCCTGTTCCTGAGAAATTGTAGTTTGTTAAAGACAGCCGAGCCTGACTTCGTGTGGCACCCGTTCACGTAAGAGTAATGGAGAAAACCAAGTTGCTCTGCTGTCAGTGTTAGGGGGCTTTGATTAACTTAACCCCTTCCGTACCGGGACGTACCTGGTACTTCCTGGTTAACAGTCACCGGTAGACCGGGACGTACCAGGTACGTCTCCTCCAAAAAACGCCCCCACATCACCACAATCGCGGTGATCGCGGGGGCGCTGCTGCTGCCGTCTGCCCAGGAGTCCTGGGCAGACAGCACAGCCTGTCTAAGCCCTCCCCCAAGCCTACGATCACTCCCACGGAGTGATTCTCTAGGCAGAAACAGCGATTGCAGAAAAATCTGCAATCGCTGTTTCAGCTGCCACAGGCAGCTTCAGGGAAGGGGTGGGGGTGTTGAATGGGTCCCCACACAAGTGTGGGGGCCTGATCCAACACCCCCCTGCTGCCTGATCGCTCCATGAGAGCATCAGTGCAGCGTTAACCCCTTCAATGCCGCGATCGCTGCATTCAATGCCGCGATCGCGGCATTGAAGGGGTTAATTCCCGTTTTTTAGGGGGTTCTGCTACTGGTGGTCTGCCTGGAAGCCCAGGCAGACCTCCAGCAGCAAAAACGAACCCCCAGAAGTCCTCTGATCAGCCCTGTAGGGCTGATCAGAGAGACTCCTCTCCCACAATCTCCAGTCCACTGGAGATTGTGTCCCAGCTGCCAGAGGCAGCTTCAGGGACAGGGAGACAGGGCTCTTTGGTCTCCACATTAGTGTGGAGACCAGCCCCCCCACCCCCACCCCCCATAGTTAACCCCTACCCCCCCTCTTCCTCAATTAACCCCTTCAATGCTGCGATTGTTTATGACCCCCATCGCAGCATTGCAGGGGTTAATATTAGTCCCCACAAGCTTGTGGGGACTAAATATCAATCAATGCTGTGCTTCAATGGAGCATCAGCATTGAAAGAGTTAAAAAAAAAAAAAATTAAAAAATAATTTTTTTAAAAAAAATACTAATAAAATAATAAATAAAAAAAATAATAAAAAAATAATAAAAATAATAATAAAAAAAATACCAGCACTGACCTGAAAGTCCAGGGTGCTTCCAGGTCAAATGCTGGGCTGATCAGATCGCTCCTGGCCAATAGGAGTGATCGGATCATTATGGCAGCCCACGGATGACCCTGCTCTACAAAGAGAGAGGGGTCATCTAGGGTAATTATGAAAAAACACAAATTATTAATAAATGAAATAATCATAATTATTACCTGATCACTTGTCGGTGACATTTTAAGTCGCTGATTATTGATCGGTCTCCCTGATTGATGTCAGCGGCCTAAACCTGTCACTTACAAGTAATCTGATGAAAAAAATATTTCAAAAAATGTAAATGCACATGTTCCAGTTTTGCCCTCATAGCTTCCTCAAAAAATGCATGAACCATGCATGTGAGGTCTTGTTGGAATCAGGGGATCTTGGTGAACAAAATGTGGTGCTTTCTTCCACTGTTGCACTTATGGTGTGCAAGAAATTCAGTGCAACATTGAAATGTATGCGTTAAAAACGCAATAAAATAATTTCCCTGTGAAGTTTGGCAGAAACGAGTGAAGAAATGGCTAGCTGAAAACTGTCAAAACTACCCTAGTTGAACACCTTGACTTGTCTACTGTTCATAAATATATACTTTTCTGGGGTAATTTACATTGGGGGGCTTCCAAAATGTCCCAAATGGGATATGGGCCCAGGAAACCAATTTCTGAAAATTCCAAATGTGAAAACGAAAATGCGCATGTTCCAGTTTTGCCCTCATAGCTTCCTCAAAAAATGCATGAACCATGCATGTGAGGCCTTGTTGGAACCGGGGGATGTTGGTGAACACAATTTGGTGTTTTTTTCTGCAGTTGCACAAATTCTATACAAAATATAATATAAAATCTAAAGCAACATTGCAACATATGCAAAAAAACCCAAAAAAATATAAAAATACCTCAAAATTTGGCAGCAACTGGCGATAAAATCCCTGTTTGAAAAGTGTCAAAATGACCCTAGTTGTACACCTTGACTTATCTACTTTTCATAAACATATAATTTTGGGGGGATAATCAGTATCTGTGACAACTATTGCAGTTATTAGACTACCATGCCAAATTTGCAAAAAATTACATTTCAAAAACACGATGCATGCCTAGCAATATTTGCCCTATACTGGTCAAAATAGATGAAAATCCTGGCCATGTTGGGTGGTTTCCAAATCAGGACAACTCAATGAATATATTTGGGATAATTTTTTCCCATTGGTTCAATGTGTGTACAATTTGTATGTATACAAAACTGTAAAAAAATGCGTTTTTTTCATTTTTTCACCACTTTTTCCAGTTTATTTCAAACAAAACAATGTACTACCCAGCTTAATATGGTTTCAAATGAAAGCCCTACTTGTGCTGAAAAAAACAATATATGATTTGTGTGGGTGCACCAATTAATAAGAGAGAAATTACAGTTGAAGAAAGACATGGCAAAAACACAAAAACGGCTCCGGTCCTTTAGCGACACGTTAGTATCAAAATCCCGGTCCTGAAGGGGTTAAAATAGTTACAGGGGGGTGCGCTGTTTGTTTTGGGGTTTTTGTTTCCCTGCAGAGCTTAAAAAATTTCATTTAAACATGACACATCTTCGTTCAGATAGCAGACTCTTAATCGGGTCTCCGCTCTACAAACGACCAATAAAACCTTTAGTGCCGCCTTTTCATTTTTGTATTAACTTATTTTCTAAACATGTAACTTTTACATGGAGACACATTTTTTTTGTTTTTTGTTTTTTTGTTTAGTTCATTAAGAAAATTGCTCAGTTTAATTTGTCCTCCCCCTTAACAAAATTTTAAATATATCAACACCTTACCTATTATTGTCTGCATTCTACTGTAGCAAGTGGAGCTGAGAGTAACAGATACATTTGAGGTTGGTGCTTTGCTTGGGAAAAAGAGTCTACAAAAGGACCATTAACAAATAACATTGATACTCAGGATACTCATTGTTCTGGGTTGTCAAATGTTTTTTTTATTATTATTATTATAGAATTTTTTGGAGGTGAGGTTGAGTGGTGCTGGTGGCAGTTGCTATACCCGACCCCTGTATGCCCTGGCAGCCTCTTCAGGCAGTGATCGGTCAATGCGGACAGAAGTCTGCAATCTTAGTGTTTAAAAAATAAAATATATTGGGTAATTTAAGTTCCCATCTGCTCACTGACCAAAAAAAAAAAAAAAAAGATTCACGCCACCATACAGGGCCCATCTCTAAAATGTAGGGAGAATGACCGATATGCATTGTATCTTTTTTTCAACTCTTTTATTTATTAAAGAGGCCAGCAATATTAACATAAAAACCCGCTTTCCTCTTTAACAGAAGTTTTTCTTATACTCTTAAATGCGCAGGGTAAGTTTGCTTGTGTGTCGATCCTGTATCACAGGTCACAGTGCGGAACATTTAAACCCCCACAGGGCCTGCTAGACAGGTTGTTGGTACATACAGACAAAATGTGTGAGTAGGTGGCTCTGCGAAGTAAAAAAGGGTGGTTGGGTTCGCTATTTAGATGTAGCTTAGAGTTAAAGGGGAACTCCAGCCATCATATACACTTAATGATGCATATGATCACTGTATGTAACGTGTAATTTCTATTGCAGTTGAATACATAGAAGGATGTAGCGGAAAAACTCTCATGTATTTGGTGCTTTTGCCTGCCCCCAGTTTCTTGGCTTGCAGGTGATACTTTCAGTAGAATGCGTCACCTGATTGCCAGGAAGCATGTATAATATACTCTCCGCCACCTGGGGCTCTAATGAGACTGCACATGCTTCCAGCAGCTAAATCTGGAGTGAAACAGCGGAGGAGGCTGTATGCGGCAGCATTTTCACAACGCAAGTGCTTGCTTTCCGTTGGTTCTGGCAACCTTTGCTCAGATATGCTAAAAATTACTCTTAAAACATTAGAAGTAGGTAACTGATACATGATTAGTCATATTAACAGCAGTAGATCGGCAATGCCCCTTTAAAGGGTATGTTACACCTGTAGAACTACCCCCTACACTAATAATAGTTGACCTTTTAGAATGTTTAAACACGTTTTCCTTATTAACAATCAAAACAGATCACATCCCATCCATTATTACAATTTGTTTTAGAACTCAGCCGTAGCACGGATATTACTCAGATTACAGCCACTAACTAAAGATTTTCATTGTGAAAATCTGTGCGAAAAGGGTTTTGAGTCGGTTCTAAAGAGATCTTTATGAAAACAATTGGCAAAGCGTTATTACACAAAGGTGAAGGAGATTTTGTTTCAGTTATGTTTACTTTCCATTTCAGTGTCAATATTATTTTGGGTTTATCCGCTGGAAAGGGAGTTGAAAGGAGAGTTGCAGTTTCCTCTCACCAACTTTGTTATACATTATGAAGAGCCAATACGAGTGAGCTGCGGCTCCAAGAATAGCTTGGATGGCCCTGTATGAAGCATTTTTGAAGTAAGCAAGACGTCTTAAAAGTCACCACACTGACAGGACTAATCATTACGCAGAGGCAGAAAATAATTTGGCCCTTCATAATGTAAAGTGAAACTGCAGCTCTCCAGCAAACTACACTTGATTATGTGGTTCAAGAGGGAAATGACGTTGACTTATTAGATTGCAGGGTTGCTAGCTCAAAGGAAACTTGAGTTGTGTGTCTGACCAGGACTGCCTATTTTGGGTGAGATTGGTCTGAAATGTTGAGGGATTTTCTTCAGCTAAAGGGAAACACGTTTTTCATGAAACTTCTTAGCATATGGAAAGATATTAACCTGCCGCTGAGCTGACTGAGAGGGTTTTATACCTTAGCACAGAAGGAAGCGCAATTGTGTGTACTTTAAAACTGCAACTTTTTTGGCCCGCAACATGGTAAATGATAAAGATAGAGTGGCGGAGATTCAGCACAGCAAAGGTTTCCAAAACAAAGGCACACATTGTAACTTTCACATTGTATTTCCACAACGCTACATTACTGACAAAAGTGGTTTTATGCATAACCCCCACACTGTTTTTATTAAAACCATTTACCAACCTTGTGTCTTTATAAAAAAAATCAATATGAAATAGCAATTCTTATTCATCAGAAACCCATCTTTTTTTAAAACTGACATGTCATTTAATAAACATAGAATTTATTTGGTAATTATCTGTATAACCGTAATATTATTTCACGCAGAACCAGCATGTTGTACTGGAAGTTATAGTTACTAAGGCCTGGATGTAAATAATTCACAGTTAACTAAGCAAATTCATTAGCGTCCAGCGTGTTTACGGTGGCGTGTTTTTAATTGAGTTTGCATGAGGTCCCTTACTAAAAATACTAAGCCTCTCATAGTCCAAAAGCAGAGAGATATTACCAAAACTAAGGGCAACGGCGGCTTAGTTTACTCGGTACCCAGGCAAACCTACTCACCTTCCAATAATTTGCATGTCTCTTCTTTCTTTGTACTTTTTTCTCACCTTATGAAACTTGGGTTGTGTATTTGGAAGTCTTTTTGGTGTAACCACATGTACTTCACCAACAGAATCCTAACATTAACTGGACCATCACATGATTCAGTATTTATAATAAAGGTATGTCCCGCCACAAATGTTGTGAACTGATTGGGTTCCTCCGCTCATGAGTTCCTAATTTAGTCCTCCTTTAGTTCCACATGTCTACCTGACCATGTTATTCTATCCAGCAGAAAAACAATGCCCCAACCTCCACATTTATATATTGTTTATTGTTCCCAGCTCCATTGGGTTTGCAAGTTTGTGAGCAGGGACCTGTCTGCAATGACGTGTAAAGTGCTGGTCCTATGTATAAAAGATAATAATAATAATAACCAAAGTGGCAAAGAGCGGAAGTGTACCAAAATGGATCTGTGAAAGAAGCCTTCTTGTTGAAGACCAGCATAAGTGTTCCATTAGTGATATTTTTTTTGAAGTTCTTTATTTTAGTAAAGTGCAACAACATGGAAATGTCATGAGTTAAATGATGCCTAGAATGTTTGTGTGTGGAGCATATAAAACTACACATTACACTAACACAATTCCAAGCAGATGTAACGATCAGTAGAAAAAGTGGTTGTAAATCTTGACTCTTTTAGTTCAGCCTTGTAGGCGACCAACAATTGTTTGCAAATGTATATGAATATTATGCTAGGAAAATTGCAAGCAGATGTATAGATCACTAGCTTTCAAACTTGACTTTTTTTTTCTATGTTCCTTAAATGGACACTTCAGCCATCATATGCATTCTAATCCACATAGTAGCTGCGAGGTTTCTAAATGTCATGGTGTCCTTCCTACAAATGCATTTGAAGATTATCCAGAATCCCTCTATATGTATTCGCTCCTTTTTGCCAAATAACTCACCAGCTGTTTTCCATGCAAAAATGTTTTTGCACATGATATACTTACTGTCAGTCAGCGCCAGTACTGGCTCTGTGAACACTGTGGACAGGGTCTATTGAGACCCACGTGTGCACAAAGCGCCCACATTGATTTCACACAGCCACTCAGTGGCAAGAGTCATCAGACAATGGGGGGCGAGCGGAGCTGCAGCTTCTCCATAAGGTAAATACCATATTTGCTCGATTATAACGACCCTGATTATAAGACGACCCCCCAAAATCTGAATATTAATTTAGGAAAAAAAGAAAAAGCCTGAATATAAGACGACCCTATAGGAAAAAAGTTTTACCAGTAAATGTTAATTCATGTAAACTATTACATTTTTTAATAAAAGCTATGATTGAGAAAAATATTTTTTTATTTTTATTTCCTTGTATTTTCCAACCTGCCCCCCAGTTACGGCCATCTGTCCCCAGGCTTGCCACTCCAATATGGCACTGTGGCCCATGATATGCCTTTTAACCCTCTATATGCCACTGTGCCCCATGATATGCCTTTTAACCCCCTATGTGCCACTCTGCCTCCAGAAATGCCTTATACCTCTATATCCCATTCTGGCATTTAGGGCGTTAAAAGGCATATTATGGGGCAGAGTGGCATATAGGGAGGTATAAGGCATTTCAGGAGGCAGAGTGGCGTTAAGGGGGTTAAAAGGCATTTCACAGAGCACTCTGCCTCCAGAAATGCCCTATGCCCCCATTTAACACCTCCCCCCCACACACACACACACTTACCGGTGCTTCCAATTTCCTGTTGTATTGCCGGGGCAGCGGGTATGACGTCTACGCGATTTGCTGCAGCCAGAAGGAGGTGGAGTTGGCAGCGAGGGTTGTCTGCGTCCATCGCACAGACCTTCCCCGACTGTCAGAGATCAGAGTTCCCTGGTGCGGGGTGCTAGCCACACCTCCTTCCGGCTGCAGCGTAAGTTGTCTACGCGGATCGCGTAGATGTCAACCCGCTGCCCCGGCAATACAGCAGGAAATTGGAAGCACTGGTAAGTGTGTGTGGGGTGGGGGTGGGGAGTGTTAAACGGGGGGGACAGAAGGATCCAGGTCCCCTGCAGCGGTGCGGGGGATCTGGATCTTAGTCTCATAGTCAGACCTCTATTTGAGGTCTGATTATAAGACGACCCCGATTAGAAGACGAGGGGTATTTTTCAGAGCATTTGCTCTGAAAAAACCTCGTCTTATAATCGAGCAAATACGGTACTTTTCTTTTTTTAAAGATTTTTGAAGAATGGTACTTATAAACAGGCTTGTGGCCTAAGTAGCTCATGACGTCAGGGTTAGTTTCTGCTGCGGGATCCCAGCTGGAACAGTTAGATTTTGCCAGCGTACTGATTGTGTACATTCATTTTGAGACAGTGAGGTAATGTAAACATGCATTGGATAAGAATAAGGATATCCAGAATCTAAGACAAGATCAGGGACTGATTAAGACCTGAGTCTTAACATTAGTTAAAACAGGCAAATTATATGGGCGGATTCTATGTTTCTATGTTCAGGGGTACGCTAAAGCTGGTCCAGTGAGTGAACAGTACTTAGTGCGAGGCGGCACGGACAGCCGCCTGAATGAGGAGGGAGTTGCAGCGCCCAGGTGCATACAGAAGCAAATGCGCTGGGACCACTGCATCCAGGCTCTCCTTTAACATCCCAATTTTCCTGCATGGGGGTTTCGCCAGGTAAGGTAATGTGATGTTAAATGACCCGGCAGTAGAAGCGCAGCAACTAATAGCTGCTCTGCGGAGGGCTACTTGCATGATAGGTAACTAGTTGTAGTGTGCCTCCAATACTGAGCTGAATATTGTTGAAGTAAAGAAAGCCCAACAAAGTAGGGGTGAGGGATGAATGAAGAGACACTTGCCTCCAAAATATGTTACCTGTTCTGGCATATTAGAGTGATCTGTTGGAGTCAGCATGGTGTCCCTCCGTGGACACTGATGTTCGTCGTCCTGTCACCCTGTTGGTTAACTCCAGATGTGGATGGAATTGTCTGCCACTGGACGAGAAGGGGCAATTAGGGATATCCTTGATCTCATTCTAGCCGACCCAAAATGAAGGTTCTAGCAAATGGAATGCATCTGTTCTTTCATCTCTAATACAGTGCTTCCTTGCACTGTACGCCCTCTATTGATGCTGAGCATATATGGTGGACCTTCTGCTCCCACTACAGGGTGGCTTGGAAGAAAAAGAAAAGAGAGGCAGAAAAGGGAGAACGGGAAGAAAGATGGAGAAAGGGGAGAGAGGGACAAAGGGATAAGATAATTAGAAAGATATAGATAAATGAAAGAGATAATAAAGGGAAGAGATGGGGAAAGGAGAGGGATAAGTAAGAAAGGGAAGAGATAAGGACAAAGGGGAAAGATATAAAGGACAGGAAGGTGAGGAAAGGAAAGAGAGACGATGTGTTTTGAAAGTGTTTGTATATTAGAACAAGTGTGTCTGTGTGTGCTAGGATGTTTGTGTGTAAGGGCTTAAACATGTGTGTGTGTGTGTATGAGCAGGCATGTGTCTATCCATTATTATTTCTGTTTTGGGCCTAAAACAAATAAAAATGATTCATTCTAACACACAAAAATAACATCCTTACAGACGCTTTCAAAATGTCTGCTATGAACCATGGCTGTGTCTATCCATAGTGAGCAATGTCTTAATGAGCCTCACCCAGAATCTATATACTGTATGAGGTCTGTTATGATTCTACTCTGTGTTGGGTGATGAGAAACAATTGAAGATATAATACAATATATTGGAATCAGAAGGGTGCATGGGTTTAGCCACTAATGACCTTCATAAAGCCTTGTTACGCACACTTCTATCCGCTGAAAGCTCAAATGCTAACAGAAATTAACCCTTCGTGTTCACCCAAACACTAGTTAAGACTTAGTGTAGGGTGCAAACAAAACTAGGTTTATTGGAAACAGCATAGATATTTATACATACAAACATAACTAGATCAGGAGTATAATCCCATCAACTACTAGACAGACCGGCGCCTTCATACAGTTCTATGGCCAGCAATGCGGCATCAATCCTGGGGTACTGATCGAGAGATCAGGGTCCAAGGATATTATGTTCCAAAAAAGCAACTTGATCCATTGTCGGGACCATGAGCAACAGCGCTGGGAACGTCCCTGGGAAAAGTCTGCATGGTAGCTGGGCCAGAGTTCCAGAGCCACGGCTCGGTAAACCGCGGTTCTAGGTCCCTGGCAGGCACATTGAGCATTTCCAGCCACGTAGAACCCCTATAGCCAGTCTGGTTAGGGTTTGTTGGTCACCCTATGCCCGCGATGAGCACAGGGTGACTTAGATATAAGAGGGGAATGGGCAGGCAGGCAAGGAGGCTCCCCATGAATCCGTTGTGGCCTCCCTCCCAAACTCAAACCTACCTCCATGTGTCCTCAACCTCAGGCGGTTACTGTGACACCACTTCATTCGCTGTACAATAACACCACGATGATATAACACACAAGAATGCTACCACACTCTCCACAAATAACGTAATGTTACAAATATTGTGGTGTATATAAGGATCTCATCCTACAAATCAGGGGAATATATATATACCTTATATAAAAAGAGTTCTACACAAGCCCTTATAAAAATATATTATTTTATTGTACGAAAAAATTAATTTAAAAAAATAGAGACATATATAGTATTTCATAATTAAGACAACAGAGGTTTCTAGGAACCTCTGTTGTCTTAATTATGAAATACTTTTGGGAGCAGCAGTGCACTAGGGGAGTAATAGTACAATTTTTTATTTATTTGTACATTTATATTCACTTTTTCTTGATTTCGTAGTTGTTTGAAAGGCAATCGAAACAGCAAATTACTGCAACAGGAGTCCTTCTGTATTTATAAATTCAATTAAACACCCTTTCTCAAAGAATAATATACTGTTTAAATACAGTTGATCTTCAAATTATTTATATTTCTGTTTGTAGAAATGATGTAAATCAACAAACGATTACATTTTTTAGTAAGCCTCAAATAACTTATATCATGTTGAATTAAAAAAATGTATATGGCTGTTTATATATATATATATAAGTATAAACAGCCATAAGACTGTTTTGACATGTCTGCAGTGTTTGTGGTTAACTGTAATTTTCTTCTTTCTCATTTACTGTAGCCACACAAATTATATATTCCTTTTTTCATTTGAAACATTTTTCTACAAAAACTACACAAACCTGCTTAATTGATTCTAATATATGTCCTGATTTTACAAATACTAAATGTATTTATGTTTTCCGTCCTTTTTATGCAAGTTATAGACCAATAAGTACAAGTAGCGTATTTCTATTTCAAAACAATTTTTTCAAATCTGGTCATACTATGCCCATGTCCTATTTTGCGTAATCTTTGAAGCCGACAAATTCAATTTACCCCATCAAACCATATACTTTTAAAAACTAGACACCTCACGGTTTTTCGGATGCTGGTATTTTAATTCTTTCCATGCACTAATTCTACCACCAGCCTTTGTCAATGTTTGTGGTAGTAAATAGTTTTGTGTTCTTTTTTCACACACATTGTAATGGTATACAGCTCCTGGTATATGTCATTGCCAGACATCATTCCATTATGTGGTCAGCACCATCTCTGGGGTGGAAAGCTCACTAATGACCTTATGGCTTACGGTAATTGTATTTGAGATTAATTCATTCCAACTCTACTATAGTCGTCTAGCTTGTGAAGGGGAATTCTTATTGGGGTTGGGTATTTATATTTTATTTTAACATTTTGAATGGCAATTTTAAATATACGTATCTATTAAAAAATACATTTTAGAGAATAAATAAACAAGTGTGGTCACAACAAATATTGATTTGATGTAGACTTTTCTTCTGTTCACTCACTTTACATTTTGTTAAATGATAAAAATTAACTATTTGTAAAAGTATTACAGTATTTTTTCACACTAGCCTTAAACTTTTGCACAGTACCGTATGTGTGTGTGATTAGTTATTTAACATCTTCAAAGCTGGAGTCAGTTGCAAACCCAGACCCTGATCTTGAGAGAGGCACAAGTTTTTTGACGGGTCCCGTAGGACCCGCATCCCGATGCAGTCCTCTACTGCCAGCCCACCCCTGTGTACAAATGTGTGTTTTTTCTGTCTGAACGATAGCAGTAGCTGTAATTTTGGTTTTCCTTTTAATGCACAAACTCAAGAACTTGTGCTTGGAAAAGTATGCACCCCAGTGTGTCTCAAACCTTTGATGAGTTCACCATTTTGCCAACCATTCTGTTTTCAATTCTTTTAAAAGTTTACCAGATGCTCTCCATTAGACTGATTTAAGAAAGTTGAAGAGACCATTACATTTGATAAATTTGGCAGTAGTTGGATACTTTAGCTGTATTGCTGGCAATGGCCAGTTCAACTGAAAGAGAAAGATAGCGGCAAAAGTGAAATCATCTGACCCCACATGGTTAGAGTTTTTACTGCTCTTTGATGACATTTCACTGGGAGAGGATGGTTAAAAAGGAAGGCATTAGGGACAGAGGGAACATGTTAGTTTCGAAAGATACATCTATACATATGTTTTCATTTTTGCTGAATACAACAGGGAAAAATATCCCCATAAAATAGTGATTACTGTTTATCGTGGAAGAACTGTAATTCCAAGAAATTCATAGGGAGTGTAATTGCTTTTCTTCATGCACCATAATTAGAGGGACACTGACTTCTGTTTTTATATTCCAACAATCTTTGTGTGGAAGGATCTGCAGAAATCCCACCATGTTATAGATATTAGACAGTTTTTATGACAGTAACTTCCAAAATTTACATTGGTCTTGACTTCTTAATTTTGGTACTATGTGATTTATGGGATGGGAGCTGTGTAGGATGCCTTACTTTGTAAAATATATGGCAACTCATATGGCTCTGTCACCAACAATATGCAGTAACGTCATGTGTGGGTAGTGTGATGCTACAAATTGGCAGCACATCTAAAGTTCCACTGCTGGGACAGTCCAGATGGACATTGGACAGTTATGAGTATAATGATATTTCAAGGGAGTGAAAGGGTGTTGACAGCAAAATCAGATGTCTAAGCGTCTTTGTTTGGAGCACTTAAATTACCCTTTGAGAGATGAAGACTTGAAAAAGACAGGGCAGAGCAGGAGGTGCACTTGAATGCAGCACCTTGCATGGTCACATTATATTACGTGACACTGGACACTAAAGTAATGGAATAGTTGATGTAATCTATTCAGCTACAAGTAACTTATTAAGTTAAAATTGCTGCCCTTACGAAAAAATTACTGCAGTTTTTCTGAAGTAATACTGCAGTTTTTTGGACATGAAAAAACTGCAATACTGCACTTTTACTGCAGTATTACTGCACATTTACTGCAGTTTTACTGCATTTGTACTTCACTGTACTGCAGTTGTACTGCAGTTATTTTTGTACGGAAGTACAAATGCAATAAAGCTGCAGTACATTGAAGTACAACTGCAGGTTTGCAATATAAAATAAAAAAGTGCAGTAAATGTGCAGTAATACTGCAGTACAGTGAAGTACAAATGCAGTAAAACTGCAGTAAATGTGCAGTAATACTGCAGTAAAAGCGCAGTATTGCAGTTTTTTCATGTCCAAAAAACTGCAGTATTACTTCAGAAAAACTGCAGTAATTTTTTGTAAGGGTGAGTTTGGATAAATTCCTGTTTCTGGATCTGCCAATGTTATGGGGTGGAGAACAGGAACATCTACCCTTTGTCTTAAGAGCAGTGTATGGCATTGAGCATGCTATGGCCACCATTATGTTGGCACAGTTGCCATTATAAATACAAATCTATCCTTACATATACGATATAATACAACATTTTATTGGCGTAAACCTCCATTTGAAGGACAGGCTATTCAGTTTCCCTTTATCATGTCAAAAGCATTATTAATCACAAAACATTGGAGTAAGGCAATGGCAGCATACAGGGTAAAGGAGAATGATAACGACTGATAAGGTATAGGTCACAGCAGTTTAAGGTGGTCGTAAATTAGTTAAGCAAGTGTGAGAAGAATTTGGAGGGGTAGAGGGAGTGAGGGTGATAATGGCATTATTAAAACAAAACACATACATATATCTTAAGACAAACGGAGGCTTGTTAAATGGGAGACTGCATAAATTAGGATAAAGCCACAGAAATGTCACATGAAGTTCTGATAATTATGTTTTAATAATCCCATTATCACCTTCACTCCCTCTACCATTCCAAATTCTTCTCTCACTGGCTAAACTAATTTTATGACCACCTTAAACTGCTGTGACCTACAGCTTATCAGTCTCTATCATTCTTCTTAACTGCACCGCAGTGGGCCACCACTTCACTCAAAAGGACTACTCATATGAGGTTCTCAAAATAAAAGCACTGAAGAGAAACTTCAAATACAGATGATTAACCATTTCAGTACTAAGGACACCGGACTAAACATGGACAAATGATTTCTGTCTGACAATCCCTGCGACCCGCCCTTGTCCCCCTTAAACAGTGACGTGTCCCATGAGGTCAGCAGGAATGCCCACTGATGTATACTTACATATAAATATAAGAATGAATACATCATATATATAAGCCACTTTCTCGCACATCCTGAAGTTAAATCCTAAAGACAATATCCAGACATGCAGTACCAGGCATAATAGTTTGTTTTATGGCTGGGAATATTTTACAGACAGCTGGGGACTAACTGGAAACGAAGTGAGGAGTTAACTCTCATGACATTGTTTTCTGCTTAGTAGGGAGAATTCTAACCCACATTATTGTAATAAAGAAGATGAAGTTTGTAAGGATTGCTTTGTTTAACTAATCTGATTTGAAACTTCTGAAAAACCACTGGGACTTGTTTAAAGTGATCAGTCCAACTATTTCCCTTTAAGATCTTCTGCCGTTTTATGTTTAGAAAATACAAAATACTAAAGTTATAATGGGCTAAAGGTGAAACCCCTTCCACTTAAAATTAGGGGGATAGTAGAAGCATTATTAAACACTCATCTACAGACACCAGACAAGCTTTTCTCTCAGAAACTTATGGTGCTGTCACAAGGGATTCTGGGTAGGCAGATGCAAATAAGGTTAACAATGATCTCCTTTGGCCTCTATAGTCACTTTATAAATGGTTACAAAATATCAACAATGGAGCAACAGCACAGCCTAGTGGCAGCCCTGATTATTATCACTTAAAGGTGATTTCTGAAGTGACAGATTTAACAAAGCTAGCTAAATTATTTATTGATTTGAGTTATATATAAGTTCAAAACATAACAATTTGGACTTACATAAAGAAATGGTAAAGCAGGCTCTGCTCAAATCGGCTTACAACCTAGATGCTAAATCATCTAGGATGCATCTGTGGGCACTTCCCTGGAGCTATATATACCGTAAATATATTCCCACGTTGGTAATGGGACAGATTCCTTGATTCTTGATTATACGGTTACCCAAAGAAGCTCAATCAGCCATAAGCTGCTGAAGCAGAATATATGTTTTCACTAAGTAGTTTTACTATGCATGTGTGTACAAAACACTGCTAAACCACAATTATCAACCCCAAGGCCACCAGGCGTCTGATGCTTTACTCTTCGATATGTGGATAATCCTCATGTTTTTTATCTAGTTTCCTGGCACAGTTTTAATGTACAGATAGGGTAGTAGATAAATGGAACATCCTCCTATCAGAAGTGGTAGAGGGCCCAACGGTTCTTGTCTGCTATCAACCTGTGTTTCTATATAAATTCCAACCCATGCAATGTAGCCTTTAAATTGGTGTATAAAATACCATGATCAGACAACAGAGGCCATGTGACAAATAAATAAAGGCCTAAAGGAAGATAAGTAGTAAGACTATTGAAAATACGAGGGGTTCATAAAAGACACTGATAAAAACAGCATCCATTCATTAATATTAATTAATATAAGTAGTAGTTAATTGAAACATACTTGGGAATAAGCTGATTTTTGAGTCATAAGTAGTTAACTGGCTTTTTGTAAATATCACAGTAAGACATCACAAATCTCTGTTATTTTTACTGTTATTACTATGATCACTGATAATACCGGTTTACTTATAAAGGACCGACGTAGTCCACAGCAGAGGGCATAAAATATATTTTGGCCAAACTTCCCTACAGCTTAATGTCAGCATCATGAAAAGGAGACATATAATTTAAGTACTGTATCTAACAGCAAGTGCTCTGCCCGTAATGGATCTTTTCAAGGCTAATGATATTTATAATGGTCTGTAGATGTTTAAAGTCAGCATGGTCTCAGCATCTGATCGCATAAGAATATTAATTGCTGGGTGGAATCGTTGTGTTGTCTGTATAATTTTATACTTCTGTTTGCTACTACAGTAATCAACGCTGAGCCATTTTGTTGTTAACACAAAAGGATAGCAGCCAACCATCTGAGATTTATTGGGGCAGTCTCGAAAACCACGATTAAGCACTGATGGCCCAGACTCTCATGGCTGCTGGTAGCGCTGGATGCTCAGTACCGGAATGACGCACTGTAAATAAGTAAATCAAATAAACAGCATTACTTAAAACAATGTGCAGAATATGAGCAATATATGTATTTTTTCTTTTATAAGGTTTTACCAAGAACTATTGGTGCATGGTGACTGTAAATTCACTTGCATCGGCCTCCTTCTGTGGAATATACAAACTTAAAGAAGAAGGAGGTGGGTATGCAAGTACCGCAGAATGGAAGTTTGTTAATCTTACTTCTTAAAGCAGTATTTAAAATAAGCATTTAAATTGATTTGAAGAATAGAAAAAGGTAAGCGCCATAAAAGATGCATCGGATTTAAAAGAAATGAGCTGTAAAAGCAACCTGCTACAACAATTTAAGAAAATCCAGGCAAGGAAGGGCAGGGCCGGCAAAATTCTAGGATTTCTAGACATTGAGAGAACTGCTGAAGATACTATATGTTATATCATATGTTATATCTGCATCTCTATATGTTGTAGATGAACTTTCTGATCCTCTGTATTTACCAAAAATAGTTTGCTTTTCCTTACCAAGCACAACTTAAAATTGAGCATTATGTTAGTCCCGGCAATAGTGTGGAAGAATAAAACTGTTTACCAGGTTTAATTCTTGCATATTCTTATTTTTTTCATATAAATTACACTAAAATGCAGCAAAGCAGAAAGTAAAAAAATTTTCTTGAAAAGATATTTTCCAATATGTGGTTAAACAGTGCCATCTACTGACGAAAGATAATATTACAATATAAAAATGTTAGGTTCTAAATGAAGAAAGATTGATTTTGATGGATGTGTAAATATAATATCTCAGCCAATAGGTTAAAGAAAATTAAATGGTGCAAAAATATCTTTATTGCCACCCGTGCAGAAAAGCCGCATTTGTATCCTGAGGTTAGCAACATTTATGCCTTTTACTTTGGCTGCTTGCCTTAAACTGGATTCCTTGTACAAATACATACATAATACATACATACAAACATACATAGTTACATACACACTTGGCTGGCTCATTAAGAGTGGGTGAGTGTGGGCCAAGCAGCTCAGAGTCGCCCTCTTGCTGAGTATTCTGGTAACTGCAAATATCCCGATAGACATTGAGAGGACTTTCCTTATATGACAACGGTGATGTTACATGTTTCAAAGGTTTACTGAACTTCAAAAGTAACCTGTTTTGCATGTTTTTAAACAAACTAACCCTTTTTTTGTGAAAAGTATATATATACAATGCAGGGCTCATTAATCATATTTTATTCATTTAAAATTGATACTGACACACACGAATATATATATATATACTTTTTTTAAATATATTTATTACTACGTTAACCCTATCCAATGATTTTACTCTTAGAAACTAATCCCTGTTATTGACAATACAATCTCACAATGTTCTACTTTATGATTATTTGCGGTCCCCTTTGCCTTTAGTGTAACTCAGTCATTGATTACATAAGGGAAATAGAACAATTAAAGTAATTATTTATTTGGAGAAATAACGACAACCTTGGCGTTAAGGGCCTGAAACAGAAATCAAAGTTGATGGGTAGACATTTTTTCTATAGGCTTCTAATTGTGCATTGTGCATCCTTCAAAACATACGCAACCAAGATAAATCGGTGCCCTCACTAACCAGTGAACCTAGCTCCCCTGAGCAGAGCATTTAAAGCAATGTTTCTAAAAGCAAAATGCTTTCCATTATTACCTGTCAGACAAAAGAACACAAATGGTCGCATCAGGGATGGAATTATCAATATCCACAATTGTGCCAGAGTGACCAAAGAAACCAGAGAAATCCAATTACAACAGAACAGAATGAAATGCAATAAATTCTACTTATTGTAACAAGCATACTACCATATACAATGTCTCTGCAGAAACGAAAATATATAAGGCAATCAAAAAGGTCCAAACCAATTCATGGGTGTAAGTGATTTATGTAGGGGAGCAATGAAGAAAGTTTTTGTCATTGATGATTGTTGATCAACTGTAATGATCAGAAGAGGATTGGTTCTATAGAGTTATCCCAGCAGGTAATGCAAAAGGGAGTATTGAACTGTTTGATTCCACAAGTAACCATAGCCAGAGGGGGACAATGTGATGCATTGCTAATGACCCTGGTGCTGTACTTCAGATCAATATAGCTAATTATAATTTATAGCAATTCTTGGCTCAATCCGCTGCTGTTACACCATGTCCTACTGTAGATCTTCTTCCTCTGTCAACACACATGCTTTACATGTTTCCCTGCTTGTCCTTTTTTAAGGGAGATCCCTTCCTTTCACCTTCCTCTGTGAAAACTGAACAGAAGTATTTATTTCGGCTACATCTTTATCTTTATTTATATAATCTCCTTTGTTTGTCTTTAATTTAATTATCACTTCTTTTTCTCATAGTCCTTATACCGGTATATCTAAATTATTTAGCAGTTTTATCATCCTGGCAGTTTTCACCTCTGAGTGTGCTTTGGTGCATAAAATGGGTTTCGTCTGGTTAAGCTCATGGTTATAACCATCTAGTTTATCTACCCTATCTATGGAAAGAACTTCACTTGGTAGTGAATGCTACATTTTAACAGCCCTTCCTGTATACAAAATTTAGATTTAAAACATTTGTGTCTAGGATATATTGCATGTTACTTGAGACCCCTCCAAAGAAAAGACTTTAGCTTCAAATTACTACTACTATGATTATTATTAATACCTTTTATTTACTTACTCAGTGCTGTACAAATTAGATGGGGCAATTAACACACATAACAAAAATACATTAATACATACAGACTCAAGTTAAGAACCCGGCCCTTGAGCTTGCCATCTACCCTTATGGTACAACGTTCCAGGCAGGAATGCTAAAATCTTGCTACTAAATGACTACTTGATTTAACAGTCTTCTAAGTCTAAAGTGGATTAACATTGGGGTAAAGATTTAGTTAACCCAGTACCACTTTGTATGTGCCAATGACGGTTTGTTATGGTCCAGAGACAAAACTGTAAGATAGCCATTGTACCGGAAAACATCCAGGCCTGAATTGAATCCAAGCATGTACATGTATAAATTAAAATATTTGTATGCGCCTGTTAATTTCTTTAGCTTCAAGCACAATTACTGTATATTGAAAAATAAGTCATATCCCTGTGGGCCCAATGGGGCCACCAGTTGGTAATCTGCCCATGTTCTACGGAACACCCCTCACTGTTTATTTTTAATGTATAAATGTATAGTTTGATTTTATAGTGTTAGAAAACCCTGCTGTGGTTACTAAAGCTTCAAGTATAAAATCCTTAAACATAAATCAAGCAAACCAGGCAGTATATTGTAATGCTCTAGTGAGTTTGTGAATATTGGAAGTTATTTTGCAGTCCCAGTGCATTTTATTTGGTTGCCACTGAATTGTGAGCTGATATTGACTGTCGCAGTTAATTATTTAGGCCTCGGTTTATTGCAAAATCCTTGGCAGCTTTTCCTGTCATGACACGGTTTCTATTCTATCAAGTAAGGACAAAGAAATAAGATGTGTGTCTTTATGTCCTATGGATGCAAATTATACACGGAAATATGAAATACATGGAACTACATGAACACAATTCAGAAAGACCACTGCACTTTACTGTACTTTTCTATGTCTAGGTGGCTGTTCACTATATAGTATTTAAAAAAACAAATCACATAAAATGCTATATTTAGATTCTCAATACACACAGCTTGATAGCTTGAAGATCTATCTATTGGTCTGATGTGATTATTAAAGCTGAAATATTTTTTTGTTTTTTTTATTAAAATGTTTACACCCCAATAGGAATATTCTGTTGAGTAGAGTAGAGTAAATACCGCTACGTTTTTTGTCCTGGTTTCTATCTGGGGTGGTGATACAATGGACATACATGCTTTTTTTTAAAGAAACATATAGAGTTAATATTTCCAGCTACTTTTAGTGCTGTAGAACACAGTAAGATACTCATACCCTCTAAACATTTTGAGGTCTTTGAAAAAAGGGACATCAAATGGAAATGCCCACAGAGAAATTAAGATAAAAACTAGATCCCTAATGAGGGTCAGACAGATTTGGCCTCCTATTGAGGAACACTTTTTTGTTTTTGCATCTCAAGATAATTGCAAGCTAGCTCCATCCTCTGCCTACTCAACTCTTCCCAACTCCTCCCTCCTCATGGTGAAAATAGGACCTCTGAAGGACCAGCCCTGGACAGTTTCCAGGTATGTCCATTGGTCGCAGCGTTAAGAACAAACTGTGCATCAGAAGCTTGATTTCCTTATTGGTGGTGTTTGATGAGAGGTTGATTTTCAGTTACATTTAAAGAAAAATAACTGAATGACCATCATTCTCAATGAAAGGCTTAGCTCCCCAAGTTGGGTGCTACAAAAATGCAAAGCATGTTCAATGCAATACTTAGCATAGGGGTTAATGTAGATATTTGAATCTGTTTTTCATCATGTCACTGCTTAACATGTGCCATGTTCTTGCATTTTAAATGCAAAATACAATACATATGAGTGGCTAATGAGTACATGACCCCTGTGGCCTTAAAACTAAAAGGTAATAAGGAAGTTGTTCATGTCAAACCTGGAGAGGAAAAATTACCATACAATTACAATGGTCCTGCTTGGAAACAATTAATTAAAAACAGGTAGCTCCCCAAAAGAGTCTTGGGAATTAGACAGGAAAAAGGAAAAGCCCTGTTTTTAATATCCTCTATGCTGGTGGTCTCTAGACTATAAATTACATAAGCAGAGGTAGCATGTAATGGTCACTCAAGGATATGCATTGGGAGCTGACTATATAACAGATGTCTGTGACAGCAACATAAAGAAACACTTGAGCAGGAACCTAGAAATTACCTCTGGCTGGCAGCTGCTGATGGGACTTGTAGTCCAACAGAACCACTACAACACAGCACTCTGGCCATTGTTTTCTGTATTACTGGTTCCATAGGTGAAAGCAGCACAACTATTAAAAACAAACACCATATATCCACCAAACCAGTATAATGTTTGGGATACAATGTATTGTTTGAGTGTGTGTGGTTATATTATAGTTTCAAGAGCAGAGTGAGAGGAATCAAGGCTTTTCTAAAGCGGCGTTCTTCCTGTTACCTTGAAAATTAAGATTACATTAATCAATATGCAAAACAGTTGTGTCATGTGTCACATGTGCACAAAAGACATTACTGTAATACTATGTAGTGGATAATGGTAATAGACATTCTCCAAAGTAACATACTTTGTAATGTAACAGTGTACAAAAAAAAGTATTACACTGAGGATTGAGGAACGTTTAACCGCAGACCAATAGCAAAGGGAATTTAGGGCACATATAACCACAATTAACTCTCCAATTTGGTGAACCACT
This sequence comes from Spea bombifrons, assembly GCF_027358695.1. Lineage (NCBI taxonomy): Eukaryota > Metazoa > Chordata > Amphibia > Anura > Pelobatidae > Spea > Spea bombifrons. The sequence continues at coordinate 22,636,010 of NC_071091.1, read as the reverse complement.
GGTAATCTAAAAAAATTGACTGCCAGGCAGATGTCAGCATCTTTATAATCAGACATCTATATCAGTGTAAGTATTGGAAGAAATGAATGTAAAAACATGGTGTGGTTATCTAAAATGTTAGCTTCTATTAAATCTAGGGGATGATGTATATGAATACCATTAAAAACACCTATCTAATGCATAACTATTGGGGATTCCATCATAGTAAATGGCCATATATTGCTTAGCCCGCCAGTACATCTGACCAAACCTTACGGTTGAGCACCCCACCTGTTTTAGATGGGTGTTTTTTTAGGTATTCTATGTGTATGTGCTGATTTCTTGCTCACTTTTCTGTACATATTGGTCATTATTATTTTAGCAGCAACTGCTTTTTAGGCTGCGTTCCCCTTTCTGTATATATATTTTTAATGAAGAGCTACTGCATTGATATTGTCTTTCACCTCCTATCATGCCTGTCTTTTCTTGCTTGTATCACAGCATGTTATCCAGAATGGCCAGCTCATCAGCATCTAAGAATCTTGGCAATCTTAGCCTGTCATCATCTGCATCATCTTCACTCTCATTCCTTAGATTCTGCAAAATCCCTCATATGCAGTTACCTGTTTTCCCACTCCCATGCTAAGTGCCTTGAATGTGATTTCTCCGATATCTTCAACTACCCCATGTACGCTATGAAGGCGGGTGTAATAGACCGTAGGCACTGAGCACCGGGACATGTCATATACCAGAATCCTGTAGTGAAGATGGCGGCTGTGGAGTGAGCCATTGAGGTGTTGCCCTAAGCCAGAACCAGGCAATTACACCACTGATTAAATGTCTATTTCTTGAAATGGGTTGGGCATTCAAGTATACTAGGGATTGTAGGTGAAACTGCACCTTTAACTGAAGATATTAATCCACCTGTTGATTTCAGGCATGTTTCAATGCCACTGATTTATTGATGTACTAAACAAAGAGTCAAAACACAAACAAAAGCTCCAATATTTGTTTGATGAATTATATACTGAGTCATTAGAGGTTTCCAGTGTCTGGGTGTAAGTGGAATATACCCTTCAGGCATCAGGTTTTGGAGTGACATCAAGTTCTTTGTATTAAGAATGATATTTTCTGGACAAGTTTAATTTCAGAAATCAGAGTACATAAATCATGGTAAGTTTTACTCTTAAGTAAATAGGCTACATCTTAGAATGATTAATGTGCGAAAAGATATGCATCTTATATTGGATATTCCACCATTGGCAAAGTACCAAAAGGCTGATCAAACCTAAAGATAATGGCAAGATACAATACTGTCCTTATTCTGGCATGAGCCACTGCTTTGTCTGTACTCACATAATCTTGGAAATCTAAATGAAGCTACAGCAGCGTAGTTTCCACTCACCTTTATTTATTGCCCCATAACTTTTACGTTAATGATAAGAGAGCCAAGGGGCTTAGCAACACCTTTCACATCCTGCTGGTACTAAGATGATTAAATGCAGAAGCAACACAAGTATTACTGCATCAGGAAGGCATATTGTTTAACCTTGCATGGGGAGGGTAATGAAGCTAACAATCTCTTATTGGTTTATTTCCCAGAAGGCTGTAGTACACTGAGTGCATTTATATATCTTAGGACATGTCAATAGACACAATACACCAGTAAGATTATTGAAGCGCTATATTTTAAATACTAATTCATTTGAAGCTAAACTGAGCACTCCACAATGATATTGTTGCATGTCCAAAAATGTTTTCTATGTATGTGTCTAAGTGACATAAGTGACATAGACAACATAGTCTCACGCTCACTGACCATAATTATCCTGAACACACAAGTGGTAAATATGATTTTTACATTAGTTACAAAAACATATTTGATTGGTTAAAACTGGCCTGTATCAGCCAGCATCCTCACCTAGTGTTTGTGTTTCACTCTATATGTTTCTTCGTGTAAAAGATGCATAGAGTTCATATGTCTAGAACAAATAATTTCTTCTTTTTTATACATATAAAGTACATGCACATATTTGGTGTAGTTCACATATTTATGATTAGGATGTATTGCTGAGGAGCATACGAAACATCAGTGACTTTCCAATTGCTGTTCGATTCCAATTCTCATCATCCTCATTTTGACTCTTGTTGCTGCGGGTATTGAGTGGTATGGGACTCCTCCTTATGGAGAAATGAATCTAAGAGCACAATATATATTACTTAATGGGTGTAGTGGTGCTGGACATATGCAGAAAACTACCTATACCTAACTACCTACCTAAATACGCTTATGCCTGGCTGACTAAAATGAGATTCATAGACTGCAATGACAGGAGATCTATCCTGTACTTGTGGATAGTAAACTCCAAGGAGCAGTTTTTTGGCAACATTACATACAGAAATATTTGTGTGCAGGAAGGGACCAGCCTCACATGTTTAACACCTTTAAGGAATGTCCTGGTATTTTACACCCTAAGCGTCAGTTGAAACAAAACTCTGCTGGCTGCATTGACTCTCTGTACAAATAAATAAAATGATTGGTAGTTTGAACAGACACTGGATCCAGGCATAAAAATGGACAAATATTGTAAAGAAATGTGGTGTACAGTGAAAGAAGTGCATGGGCATGAGTGGGAGAGCATCGAGACACTCCTATTTAGGGCCCTAAAAAAGTAGTGTTATGACTTTTTGAAGAAAAAGAAAACCTGTGTGTAGAGCTCTCTTTTCGTGGCCTGCTTGAAAAAAACAACAAGTTCTTATTTTACATAATTGCAAAAGGTTTAGATCAATATCCTTACAAAGGACAATGTCAACCAATGGTATGTATGTAGTGGGAAAGAATGATGTCATAATCTCATTATTTTAACACAAAAAACCCCAGACTTTTTGCATAGTGGGGTTTGAGTTGGAAGATCAGTTTGCACTTGCTAACATAACAAAGTAAGATATACATGCGGAGTAACAAAACCTAACTTCCTTGCCTAATGGAAGAATATATTTACAGTTTAAAGTACTTCTGTCCCTGAAACTCTTTAGCCTGAAACACTGGCCATTAAAGTGGATTACTGACATTCTCCTGGGAGGATTAAAAAGATAAGATCATCAGCCAACATTTGGGTCTCTGCTGGTGAATAGAAATGTCAATGATGCTCAGTCAGTAAGAAGGCTCACTTTGCTGCCAAATGTAATCCAATATAAAAAGTTGAGAGAAGCTCAATTTATTGTAACAGCACAATCAACTTAATATACTAGTGTATGATTATACAGTGTGTGTTTAACATAGTGGGCCAAGAACCCTTTTGCTAGATAATTCACTTAAGCCATTCTCATCTCCTCCAATTCATCTTAAATCGATACTGGCAGATCAAACCAGACACATAATTAACATTGACGGGAAGGAGCTAAGCAGATTCACAATACTTGGGATGCAAAAAAATAATTCTTATTTAGACTTAGAAAGCTCTTTATTTTGAATATTACACGCTGATCTTATGTTTTTGCAAATACACACATATGCACATTACCATGTACCTGTAAAATGAGTATGTATAACAGTTCAGAAATTATCATTTTTATTTAAATTAGAAAATGCACAGAAAAAAGTAATGTATGGTATACTTTTTCACAATTTACACATTTCCTGAAATATGGGCAGAATAAAATACGTATTGAAAGACTGTATGTGTTATATTAATATTATTGAATTGTGAACATCTTTTCGGTGAAGTGCATTACTTCAGTGTTATTAGTGAATAATTCTGATATTGTTAACATTGTGAACATCTTTTCAGAGGTCAATGAAGTGGTTTATTTCAGTATTATTAGTGAATAATTGTGATATTGTGAGCATCTTTTCAGAAATCGGTGAAGTGTTTTACTTCAGTGTGAAATGTTTCTTGTTCACTTACCTGGCAGGTACTTGCTAACATCCGTCAGTCAGATGCATTTGATTTCCGAGATCCCACTGCAGTGCAGGTGTGCACAGGTAATTAATGCATTTTTACCCTGAGTGAATCGACCCAGGTTAAAACTTACTTTGTGAACCATATATGTCACTAGACATAGACCTTCATCTCTGCAGGGGTTTGAGGGGGTCTTACTGTTTTTGTATAGAAAAATAATACATTAAAAATGTTTCTTGACAAGTTGTTTCCTTTAAATAATATCACTGGTAGATATCATAGTGTCACAATAGCTGAAGCTGCAGGTCCATGTCTCTTTGGCCCATTGGCCCAACAGGGACAGATTTTTTTTGCACCTCCAATACTCCAAAGATTTAGACTATTGCAAGACATGGTGCGGGCTAAAGGGAGTGCCATTGGAGATGGTTTGGGAAACCAGTTTATCTTGGCCTCTGCATTTTGCTCAATAAGCGCAGATGCCTGCTGCCTTTTCCTAAACTACCCTCAACTTTTTCAGCTTCATGTCCACACATTCATTGGTATAAAGACAAATACATTGATGCACTCATCGTTTTATTCAATATTCATTACGCACACCTATATTCCATGGGGAGAATCAACTAGCTCAAATAATCCTGACAACGCAAGTTTAAACACATTAATGAGCATTCTACATTTCTGGCTTTCTTCCTTTACTATTGCTCACAACTGGAAAATGCATGCATGCTAAGGCCATAAAAAATCAGCTTGTTCTTATAATTAAATATTAACAAATCATCTCCCAAAATCAAATGGGCATGGAAATACTTGTAGGCTGACAAACATTCCCACTTGACCTAGAAAATATATAGATTGATATCAGCAAGTAACTCGTGAAACATAATAACCAAAAGCAAACTCTGTATAAACTTGCAGTTTCTTCCTCAGATGGCAGCGCATGCTCATTACTTTTTGTCTTTGAAAACATTAGAACCCTCTAAATGGTTGTAGTCATGCAGACCTCTCAAGCATTGATTTGATGATACTAGCACATTTATCTATGTAATGGCTCTCATCAAAAAAAAGTGTATGCTTCTACTTTGCTCCTCAAATTTTTGGATAACAACTTAGTGTTGGTAAGTGGCGAAGAACCATAACCTAAATCATCCAGAATACTCCTGGGCCACCATTAACCACCATTAACCATCTGAATGTCAAAGGGTTACACAGTAAAGTCCTATCAAGGGTTATGAATGTTCTTTAATTGGTTGCCAAGATGTACTAAATATGTCTTCTATTGGGGGTACCTTGGGTATTTTTAGTATATATGGCTGGAGATATGCTACTCAAATTAATGATGCATTTTTAATGTTTAAATGACTACAAAAATGCTCTAGCAGAAGGTCTTTTGAATTAAAGCAGGGAAGAGTTTTCATTTTCGACAATAGCATTTTGATGATATTAGAATTTCTACCAGTATTAACATTTTGAATTTAAAATTAGAATTAGAATGCATTCAAATGAATTCTGGTTGGTTTCCTAGGTGGATGTTGAAGACCACCTAGAGTGTGTTTTACAGAGTGTTGGGTGGTATAATTATATTGTGCTTGTAAACCTATTTAGCATAATCCATTAGTGTTTTTGTAAACTTAAAGGCTAATAAACATCAGTCTGTATGCCAATGTTTTATGGTGATATTATATAAAAAATATGTTCTGGTTTTGAAATGTGTTCTTAAATAAAGACTGGTACAAACCCAAATTAATTAGTAGGTGTTGTCTAGAATAGACTGAAATGAAATGTTTTTTTTTTTTATTGCAACTAACAATTCTGGAGGCTACTCCTTTTAAGTCAGCAGATATTTAAATGAAATGAAAAGGTCCCAGGATTTTACTTTATTTCAAGTCTCAAATGAGGATTTTCAAATGCAGCATGTCTGCTCATTTGCCATTCCCCTTCATTGCTGTTAGTGAGCAGTGAAATCAATCACATTGAAACCTTTTACTGCTTCTGCACATAATAAATCTCGGAATTACACCTTACATCTGCCACAAACTAGCTGGGTCTCCATACCTTCACAAGAGGAACACTTTGGCAAATCAGCTTAAAAGGGTTCATACTTCCTTAATTCACTTCTTCAGTGCGATTACTAATAGATATCAAACATTTTAGCACACTTAGAAATGGCAGCAGGTTGTAAAAAATCAATAAATGAACATAACCTACATTGTATTAATTTATATTAAATCAGATTACATCATATACACAAAACAAGGAAATTATCAAAGGTGTCATCCTATGGGCAAATTTAACATAAAGTTAATAACTCAAACATCCTACAATGGTCTTAAACACCAAGTCACGAGTTATTGTGGAAAAATACAGAGTGAACATTTTGGCTCTATCACCAAACCATTAACTTTCATAAAGTTCTGTAATGGGAAAAAGTTAAGCCATCTTAATTAAGGAGTTAATAATGATCCTACAGATATTTGCTTTATACACACAATCCTACAATATATATATAGTATTGCAGTTTTGCTAATGCTGACTATCCTCAATATTTAATATGTTTTGATATTAAATAATATTAAATAGCATAAAGGTAACTCCTCCAGTTATGAAATCTTAAGATATAAAATATCAACTGAATGGGGGATTTTTAGCATTAAAACTATAAACTCGTTTGTAAATAGTTCGATTTGTCAAATGCAAAAAATGTTTACCACGACCCTTTCAATTAACAATTGTGTTTTATTTTTATTTAATATATATATATTTATTCTCTAACTCTCCTTAATAACCTGTCTATTTAACTTTTTGTTTCAAATTTCAATTCTAAACATTTAATCGTGTTTATTATGTTTCTGAATGCCATTTTATAATAACCAATAAGGTTTTGGAACTACTATGCCAACATTAAATAAAATGGATGTATTATTACATATTTGAGAATGTATTTGTATTTAAAAGTCCGTGTTACCAGCTATTAAATATTATTTAAATTCAATTATTGGATCTCTGATTATACCAGTGCAAGTGGCCTCAAAGCCTTAAATGTTGACTGGAGTTACAATATAATTTACATGTAAACCTTCAATTTTGAGAAGAAGATATAATCTCTACGATTAAAATTACCAATAGTACTATTTAAAAATAAGGAAAAAATATAAACTGACTGATGTCATTGTAGTTAAATATATTTCAAGCAATAACATCAACAACATATACTGTATATATATTCTGCTTTTTTTGTTAATTGTAATGTAAAAAAAAACAACAAAGTATCCCATGCAGGATGTACAAGATTAAGACTTTAAAGGCTGGCTCGGTGTTCCTTTTCAGATGTTGTGATGGTAAAATACAAACCAGATTTTCTCACCCAGCGAGTACCCAGAAAAGAGTCTGATTTCATCACTTCTTTTGATGTTCAAGCTGTTGGGACCTTTCCAGTCCTTAATTTGATGCAATTATCTGTGTGTGGTTACCTCGAAAAGGATTATAATTTGTTCTCCTCTTAATTCTCTAATTAAATGTTATAATTTAAGATACAAGAAACAAAAATGGGATTGATTTTAGTCCGAATTAAAAAGTTGCTAAATTGTCGGATAAATCAGGAGCACAAAAATACAACAGATACTGTAGGTATCTCTTTTCGGCTAAAGTTATTTTTTGAGGATAAACCATTAGAGGCTAGAGAGCCACGATTATATGTATCTAGCAACAAACATGAGTTCACATGTAACTATATCCAGTTGTAAAACAGATGGAAATTAAATATTTTAATAAATCCAGCAAATTACCAAAAATTAAAAAAAAATACACTTTTGAGAATAGCTTGTCATATAACTGAATGCGATAAATAAAATAATGCTGCTGGGCTCGTGATTAATGCAATTACCTGGCAGTATATAAATACAATGACATGGGTGGCTGGTAATGTAAATAGGTCACCTATTAAGAAGTACTCACCTTCTTTTCACCAGTCACTTATAATACATGGCAATTAAAAGTAATAAATTACATGCCGCGGGTAGATGCATATAGTCCTCGGTCAGTTATTTCATCCAATGAAATAAGGTCATCTTCTCAAGATCCCAACCCCCCCCCCCCCGCCCCGTATCCTCAGACACCGCGTCACGCCCACTCATATATAGCTATATATAGCTATATATACTATATATATATATATATATATATATATATATATATATATATATATACAAGATACAGTGGAAGGGATCTGGCATAAAATATTTGGTTTATGACCTCCATGTGGTCACTGACAGTATTATGAGACAGTAAAATATCCCACACACTTCATTAACCACATGCAATAACTAAATACCCTGAGTCACCGTAATATTACATGGGAAATGCTAGTTATACAGAGGCTTGGTCTGTAATAACAAAGTATGTGTGTCACTGAGATGGGCTGATCATGCTATCAGCGCGCACACCATGCTATTAAATATGTTAAATGTAGAAACCTCCAATACATGTTATTATTGCCATAGTCTATACTTATTGTTAATGGCACATAGTGACGGCCAGGATGACTTTTGCTTAATTGTCCGCATTAACCCTTATAAATACCAGAGCGATCTACTCATCCGATGCATGGGTTTCGATATCTAAAGAACCGTTTTCGGGTAATGAGCGGGGATCTATTACTATGGTAACTGCTCCACATATAGTAATCTGCTCCGGAATCACTCTTTGTAGACATGGGCCATTACATCACAAATGCTAAATATTTGAAATAACTCGTTGCGGTTATCAATATGAAAGAAAAATTATCGAAACAAACGTCTTAAAAAAAACCCTGAGGTCGGAGGGTAGCCTGAATAATATGCACAGTATAATAAATACACGCTTATTCTGTATTACACTGGGATAAAATACACCGCGCCGACGTGAACTCACTGGTGTGATCGCATGCAATGTAACCCTATCATTGCTGAAACGACGGCAGGACAACCAGCCGCTGTTTAATTACTACCCCGCCCCCGACTCCTGCAAAACCGCCTCCCAACGTCACCAATGCGGACGATCATACCCCTTTTTCAATACGTGCGTCGCCATTGGCTTCTGTATAGCCAATCGGGAAACGCCGTTTCGAGAACGCAAATCACGAGGCGGTGCTTTCAGAGATCCTTAACGACGATTGCATAGCTTTGCGATGACGTCACGAAACAGAGGCGGATCTATTAAGTTGAGCTCTTCGAGATAACCCCGCCCAGAAGGCGTAATTTACTGACGTATGCATTGGAGGCCAAAAAATATCCTAACGTCATGAGAATTTAGCATGAAGGACGGGAACGCCTTCGAAGGGCAGTGATTGGCTGGATGAATTCCACCTACCCCCTCCCAAGCATCTGATACGGCCCTGTACTCGCTCGTCCTTGTCAGCTGGTCCCTGTAAAAATTGGCTTCATGTGTGGCCTTTAAATCCAACGGAGTCCTTGATTCTTCCAACAGGGCTTTTCACTGAGAGCCAATGTTACAGTATCCGCGCTGATTGGCACGGGTTACTCTGATCTGCTTAATACGGCCACCGAATACGTTTTATTACATCGTATTGTTTATAATAGACACGCACGTACAGTTTAAACATTCTGCTTCCATACAGGAACGTGACAGGCAAACAGACATTTTGCAGTTTCATTTTGATAATTAAAAATTGAATGAGAATAAAGAATACGCCTGATTTTTAAAAACAATATTAGTATGGGCCTATGCTATATCCATATATATATATATATATATATATATATATATATATATATATATATATATATATATATATATATTTGCTTGGACGGTAAAACGAGCATGAAACCGCTTCTGTTAATTCCGCGATATAGATCTGATGATTGTGTTCTGTTGTTACTCTATAATTTGAATTAATCAGACGTAATCTGGAATTTCTAGACCCCCCCCCAACTACTACTTAGAGCCCAGATTATTGGATCTAGGGTTAGAAATAGCTAACTAGATCTGATTAGGAGTTATGTCTTGGTTTTAAGTTTTGCTTCGATAAATCGCCGATTTTCTGGAGTTGTATTCTTGAAGCCCGTTTTTTGGTTTATAAAAAAAAGTAATTTAAATAAGTGTAGGTAATGTTGCGTATAAACATCAAATTGATCTCTATTTAGTCCATTTTCTGCATGAAAAAGGGCTTTAATTTCTCTTTTCTGTTCTAGAATTTCGGCAAATGTAGCTTTAAATGAGAGATGCACGATGTACATCAATTGCAAGCATATTACGCTTTCAGTAAAGATACGAACTGTGGATTTTGGAAGTTGCCTTTAAAAAAATAAAAACACAATAAATATATATATATATATATATATATATTATTTATTCATATCTATCTATCTATCTATCTATCTATCTATCTATCTATCTATCTATCTATATATTTGTATAAATATGATGAATTCATTATACTAGAGTTTCTACTATATATAAACTGCAGGCGAATCCCTGAGATCATCAGAATTAATACCGAGAATGCAGACATATTAGTACATACATTGCTATTCTTTAGCATGTTTCTATTTTTTATGTAATGTTTCTAATCTTATAATGATGTGAAACATTTTTTAAATGACTAAGTTACTTTGTACATTATGAAAAATCCTAAAACGCATATGTAATATCCATTAACTTAGCTAACTAACGATATAAAATACAAAGTTAATAATTACATATGTCGCATACATTTAATAATCTATATTTCAAAAAAAAGTTCTAACTGATCGTACAAAATCCATGGACACTAAATGTATGTTAATTTCTTTATTAAATGCACAAGAAGAGTTTATGACGTTTACTAAGTAGGGAAGCATAATCCACTTTATTGAGAAGCCACGTGTGTGTGTGTGTGATGTACCACATCCATCAGTCTGACTGTCTGTCCGTGTGCCTGTCTGTCTACCTGTCTAGCTGTGTATCGCTCCAGACATACATAGTGTGTTACAACACATTTTTCGCCAGTGTCAGGTGTCAGTACATTAGTACATTTGCCATTCCTTCCTCGCATACATCAAACCGTATTCAAGCCATGACACATGCAGACCTGGAACAGAGTTATTTATGGACAGTGATAACTGGAAATGGTGGTGAATGGGGCTTGTTTAGACGAACTCAGGCTGCAATAAAGCCCCAGTATACAGCAGCGCAGGTGTTAATACTGTCTCATTCTCAGCATTCCCTTTAAGTGCCTTTTGGCAAAACAAGGAGATTTCACAAAATTCACAAAGCTTCAGTTTGGCTGATTACATATGTGTGCATTGTTGATTTGTCCTTTCCATATCAACAAATGAAGTATTTTAGTTCTAATAAAAAAATGACATCATCAAGATGTCTGGTATTAGGACGGACCAGTGAAGTTATAGCCCCATTCTTCAAATTAAAAACAATACGAATGTAAAACCAAAAAACACAATCATACAATATTTACTTTTACACTGTTTCTTAGTTGAGTAGGTATATCTGGGGAAAATAAAAATAAAATACGAAAATCATATTTAAATAATCAGAAAAATGTGAATTCTGTATGTCCATACATTTATGATATCATATGTTTATGTACTCTCATATATAACAGTTCTATAACATAACATACATGATCCCCCCAACCAAAATTGTAAAGAGTAGGAAATAAATGAAGGGACATGTGCCAATAGAAAAGGTAGCTAGTAAGAGGTGTAGAGAAGACAGATCTCCACCTTTAGCATTTATTTTTCTTTTGCTGGCTGGACATCATAGGAGTTGTAAGATAAATGTTTTACCTATTTACACACAGTAGGCATAATGGGTGAAAATATATTTGTGCAAGCAGGCACTTACGCAGATTTGCTACCAGAACATGGAGGGAAGAAATAACTGCAATACAAATCCCTTCTTAGTGTGTTTCAATTTAATTACAAAATCTACATGGATTTTAAAAAATATATATTTTAGATATAGACTAATATGGATATTAAGGTAATAATTAGTCTATATCTATAATATATATATAAAAAAACCCATGCAGATTTTTTTAATTAAATTGAAAAGCTCAGATAATTTACAGGAAAATACTTTTAAACTTTTTAAACTCCTTAAACTTTTTTGGACTAAGATAAAGTTTTGTAAGTTTTTGAGAGGAGCAAACTCCACTTTACAAACTCAGAAGCAATATTTCTTTGGACTTGATAAAGGGTGGTGGATACTTTCAAATGTTCATCCTAAAAGCAAAACTGTATTCCAAAAAAAAAGATATTGCCAAAAAAGAGAAAAATTACTTTTTATTTTATTTATTCCATTGGGCTAACATGGCTATCATGTCTATAGGAACTAAATATTTTATATCTATCTATCTACCTATCTATCTATCTATCTATCTATCTATCTATCTATCTATCTATCTATCTATATCTATATCTATCTATATATATATATATACATACACATATACACATACACACACATATATAAACAGTTCCATAGATTCACTTTAAATCTTCCATGCAGCATTGTATATTTAAGGATACACATACCACATATTTACTGCCACTTTATATTTCATGTATCAGACAGCGTAATGCATGTAACATCAAATTTCCCCATTTTAAAAAAGCATATCTAATTTTGTTCCACGCTTTTTATGATCAGATGAGCCACCAGTAAAAAAAAACTGCTTCAAATGACTTGCTGGAGAAATGATACTACTCTTAGCACAGAGGCCCAGTGAAAACAGAGCCCTTTATCACACACGTTGAAAAAGTCACCATATAAGAAGATCACAGGCCCAAAGTTTTCCAGAGGATTTAGAATGTACTCCCCGGAAGGGAAGCGATCTGATAAACTTTATGTCCCTCATTTATAATCCATAGCCGCATGTAGCAGATATCACAACGCTTTGCACGGTGTAGCATTTCCGAGCAGACGGACTACAACATGTTGGTGTTAGGTTTACTGCATACACTCATTCCAAAGAAGTGATCATAGGAACATACAGATTTGCAGATTAGTTTACATGCTTTCAATCTGGATTGGAGATCTAAGTAGGATTGCATCAAGTGTATCAATACCATCTGAGTATGATTGTAATGTTAGAGAGGTAGGAGACTTGGCAGTGAATGTGTTAAGCAATTACCTGGTTACCCACTTACTCACGACCACAAGGGAGCCTGTGATTTAACGTTACTGTCACCGATCATGGAACAGGATCTGCATCTCTCCTCACCCTCTGTGTGCTTTGATATATGGGGCATATTTTTCTTACTCTACAGTGGGAAAGGTATATCTGGTTGCACTTTTATTTAAGGGGACATAAAATAAAAGCAAGACTTTGTTTTTGATGTGTGCCAAAGCAGGATAAAGAAAAGCCAAATATCCAGTTCATTTCCATAATACATCCACTAACTTTGATCAAAGTTTCTATGCGCAGTACTGCTTTAAAAGAAAAATAAATATTTATAATTTTTGGAACAAGGAGGAGTGCCAGAGGAGGCCAGGACAGACATTGTCTAGGAAACACAGTTACTGTATCTATGTAAAATGTAATACACTGCTGTTCAACTGGAGACTCATGTGCCAGATGTGTGTCTTCATCCTATGGCACTAGATCCAGACTGGTGATCACAAGGCGGCTCTGGCACTTTAAGGCCAGCAGCTGCCTAATGACGTGTGCGGCTCCATGCTACGTTTTTATGCTGGAGTGACAAATCAAGTGAGTGTGTGGTGCTGTATGCCAGCAGTCCACCGGGCATCTATCCAGTGTTCCAGATGGCCAGTCCAGGCTTGTATAGCAGACACATGCCAATTTATGCTACAAGCTGCTAACACTTTGCTTTTCTGCCCCTGTGGTTTAGGATTAAGAAGTTAACTAGAGGGAGCATACAAAATATTGTGACAGTCCAACATTTGCCTAGTGATTGTAGCTAGGGTGACCACATTAGCCATGTTTCTAGGACACATACTTTTCACACACTGCAGAAACGCACATGTAACATGCCGCCCTGCAATACGCGCAATGTATAAATTCATGGAAGGGAACTAATTGCTCAGTAATACATCCCACAGGTTGGATGGCAGCACTCTACATGTGCTGTCAGCAATCTGTGAACATTATATGTGTCCTGGAAAACACAGCAGATGGGCTCACAATACCAACTGCCAATCATAAGCACTGTAGACTGGAGATAGGTAGAAGGTACACTAACAGTGACACAGTTACACAATGATTTTGTAGGAATACACGGCTGGCTGTACATTATGGGAGTTGTAGTCCACGGCAGATGCATTGTATAGACAGACCATCCAGGAAGACTTGCAGCATATAAATGAGTATTTTTTTTCTATTGCAGAATATTATTTCTCACAAACAATCCTTTAATGCCCTTTATTGACTGCGTCTTCTAAACGTCCACTGCATGCCCATCTTTATTTACATTAACAACTTGCATAACACAACATCCAGCGCCCTCAAAGAGTCACGTGACGACTGTGAACCGTCTACACACAAACAAGCTCAAAGAGCCTGCCTTTGATTGGCTAACGCGCTGCTGACGTCAACGGCACAACTTTGATTGACAGCAACGGTGGGAAGTGGGGATAAGTTTGGCCGTGGCAGAGCGCCATGTGTGTCCGTGCAGACTGCTGACACAAGAGCTCAGTGCCACTGACAGGAAGGACAGCAACTAGGAGCCAAAAACAACCTGGGGACACAATAATCACCAGCACATCGCGGGCAGAGCAGAACCAGCGGTATTAATGGAAGGGTGGAAGTGTGAAAGAAGCAATAGTAGTCTTCTCCCTTTTAGCTCACCTCACACTTACACGCAAATTAACATATGTTTAGAAAAGATACGGGCCCTCGTCTACTGCAAAGCTTCCTTCTATCAGATCATAAAAAATCTTTACTCCATCAGGGTCTTGGTGTACGTGGAGGAAGTGCTTTGATCACTGCCGAGTGCTGAAACAACGTCCACTTCCTCTCTATAAATCTCCCAACTGTGGAATAGCCAAATTGTGCAATTTGTGGTCTCTCACAGGCACTCATAAACAGGCTACAGCAAATATAAATAAATACAGCTTTACATCCTAAAATCCCATATTTAATAAAACAGGCAACATGAACATTTAAGTGATGTTGAATAGTGCTAATAAAACGTACTTACAAATAACCAGCATATGACCACTGTATTAAAAAAGAGGGAGAACTGCCGTATGTTTTGTTTTAATAATTCAGCTTTATTTTCCATAAAAAACAGTGCTCAGAGGGTTAAAATAAGTGAAAGTTACTGGGAATGGTAAATAGATTTTTTGTACCGTGGTACTCAAGGGGTTAATATCTCTAATACAATATTTAACCCTTTTTTTCAGCATGGGAATTCATTGTTAGTGGTAGGCACTGGTCCCTTTTATGGAAAAAGGTTAAAACCCAATGGGGAAAAAAATATGTAAAAGGTGAAGAAAACTTTGTTGCCATAAATAATAAGGAATATAATTAGTGTTTCCAGCACAAATACTTATGTGGTTGGTGTGTTGCAAAGAATGACACTTTTACTTACTGCCTGATAGACCCTAATTCCTTCTAGATAATAAACTCTATGAGCAGGGCCCTCCTTACCTCTTGTTTCAGGATGTCCAAATTGTTATGTGATGCACTACTTGTCATGTCCCATTTACCCATTGTACAGTACTGCAGAATATGATGGCACTACATAAATCATTAAATAATATATTATTTTTAGGTGAATTATTATTATTATTTTATATAGCACCACCATCATTCCCAGGACAATAAACTATGGATGTCAATACATTAGGATGTTTAGTTAAATGTTTAAATGTTACATTTTTATTCTTTACATTTGTAATAAAACCACAACAATTAATATAATATGAGCTTATTTATTTTTTTAGTCCTTTGAGATTACTAAACTAAATATGCCTTTGCCTTAGCACTTTTATCATAGTATTACATTAAAAAATGGAAGTTGTAATTAGTTTTGTTTTTCTTTGATTTTAAATTTAAAACAGCAGCAACAACCTACATATTACTTATTACAGACTATGACAGTAAAGTAATAATATACACGTATTAAACATGTAGCAATGGCACTTCTGATACCTAATTATTGAATAATTATTCTGCTGAATAAATTGAAGAATTTTATAAATATTATGTAGCAGTAAGATAATGTCTCCAACTAATTAAATAAAGTTTCCCATGGTTTTTTATTTATTATTTTTGATAGTGTACCTATTATTGTAATAAATAATTATGCACATTTTTAGATGCATAAATATATATATATTTATGCATCTAAAAATGTGTATAATTAACTATTTATTATATATCTATATATATATATGTATTATTTATGCAACTATCAAAAAATGTGCATAATTATAATATACGTGTGTGTGTGTGTACTGTAGTATGCACTAGACACGCAGGTTGCCTATACACAGCTAGTGTCTCCTTTCCTATGCTTCTCTATGACTAGACTTTGTCTCCTTCACGGCCAGACGCATACTGCCAGCTTGCTATCATCTCACCCTTAGTATGCAAATTTCATTTGATTGACATTTGAATCACCAGCGAATCGCACGTCTTGGAATCTACGATTGGTCACTAACACTGTGACCTCAAACATGACGTGCCTAAAAACAGCCAGCCAATCAGCGTTATGTATGTAAATGAAAGGAGGCGTGTGTCTGCGTCTGAAGGGGGATGGTGATCGTAATATAATCTGGCGCCCTCGTGTGTTCGCTGTCGGTACCTACAGTCTGTGCTAAAAAAATTGGTTTAAAAACTTCTATTGTGACAGATCTTCATAGAAATAATGAATATAATTTGTTTGTACCCCAGTACAGTTACCCCTATTTCTAATCATACAAAGTGTTCCCGATTTTATAGGCATACACTTATTTTATTTATCAGACACATCCAATTTCTTAGACATTGTTGTTCCACGAGGGGGCGAACCACCTACAGCAGAGCTTTATGAATTGCTGTATCGACTCTATTTGCAAGTTCTAAATACGTTTAAAAATATTTAGAAATCAGCATATTTATTTATTCTTGATTTTCTTCTTGTTATTACTCATTGAGACATTTACTTGTGGATTATTCTTTGTAAACAATTTTGTGCAATAAGATTGCAAATTAATTTATCAGTTTGATGATCTGCAGATTAACCATAGCAAATGGTATCTTTACAGCTATAGGCATCCTTTATTTAGGAATCCTTAAAATTAACACTTTGATCCTGTAGTTTCTTTCTATCATTACTGTAATACAGAATCAACTGAATGGGATCCCCCCAAATCTGCATATAAAAAAGTGTTCTTTACAGACAACAACTGTTTAAACAAATTATGTACAATAGGAACCTTTTTAAATAAAAAGTAATAAATAATGTTTGAATTACTTAGCCTGCAACACTCACCCTTTATTTTCCCGTTGCTAATGATATAAGTGTATATGTATATAGTATATAATATATATTTATAGCAATCTTAAAATAACCTATAGTTAGTATATAGACCTCTGTTAACTGATTATTAGTGGTATTATAGTGTGAAGCCATATATGTCTCATTTAATGTATTTTTAAATTAATATTTATTTTTTATACAAGCTTAATTTAATTTTTACGTGCTATTTATGATGTTCTAAAGTAACTATTTTTATTCAGAATGGCAATTAAATCCAGTAACCTAGGGAAATAAAATAGCAGTTTTTGGTTTTCTGTCATGAATCACTTTTTCTTTACCTGTTGAGTGCTTTTTGCATGTTTCTCCAAGACTTCATTAATACAAAAGAATAATTTCTGCAATCGTTAGTCAAAAGGTTTTTTTCCTCCCCAGTTTCCTTAAACTTTCCAACATCAACTTCCTCCAACACTATCACCTCTTAATTTTTAAGTGTTTAAAAATATCAGTGGAATATTTGCCTGCAAGTAGTTTAATTAGAAAAGCATATTATATGTTTTTTTTGGATAAGTCAGCTTTTACCATTTTCTCACACTGAATTTAAATGTTCCAGCTCAGTAACATGCATTTCACCTACTACAGATCATGTTCACGTGAATAAAAGCAAGGAAAAGTTTATTTATCTTTTATCAAAAGGAATTAATGAAAGTAAATATACCTTTTTCTAACATGTGCTGCAAATCTGCTACCTTAATCTCCGAAAAAAGACAATATTTTGCTGGTTTGTAATGATTTTATATTACATTTTTAAAACTCCTAAATGCCAGATTTTCAATCCCAGATAATTTGAAGCTAAACGTTTTCTATGGAGTTTAAAACTTAATGAAATTTGACCCATATATATTTTTAGCAATTGCTTTAATATTATCATTTATTTATATAGTGCCAATATATATTATCACTTATAAAAACTTTTATTCTTCCCATTTTTCACACATTTTTCTTTCTTTGCAAAAGTATTCAGACCTCCTTACAATTCTGTCTGTAAATTGAAATGTTGTGCTGTATAATATATAGTTTAAAAAAAAAATAGCAGAAACTTATTGTAAAGTGACATTGTTTTATTTAGGTAGAAATTGATTCAGAACCGCCCCCCCCCCTGAAAGAATCTTGCTCACATAAATATTAAATTCACACACATTACAGATACAATTAACTGCAATAATAGCATTAGGTAATTTAAGTGCTTTATGTACTATTTTTGCAAACAGTGTTGGAGTGATTTTTTTCCAGGTAGGCACAATGTCATAAACTGCAATTTTCAAATGGTTCTGGAGTAAGGTTGCTTTGGACTTGCGCTTAGATCATTGTCCTGCTTAAAAGAGGATTGCCAAGCAAGCTTCAGGTTTTGCGTGTACTGAAGCAGGTTCTCTTGCAGTATTTCACTGTAGTTGCTCCATCTATTCTTCTTTAAATGGTTTAAGATTCTGAGGCCTACTTATGAGAAGGATCCTCACAGTATAATGCCACCACCGTACCTTTACTGGGATGGGGTGATTTGAGGTATGGGTTGGGCAGTGTTTGGTTTGTGCCTCACATTGTGCTGTGAGTTTTGACCATCAACTTTTCCTCACATTTCAGCTGAAACACTCTCATTCTTTCTGGCAAACTCCAGATGTATGGCTAGATGGTACTTTTGGCTAACAGTTTGGTTTATTTGCCACCCTCCCATACAGGACAGTGTTACAGAGCTCTCAATAGGGTTGACTGCGTTACTCCATTACTTCATCAGAACACTCCCAGTCACTGGACACTGTAGAACCTAAAAAAAAAAGATTGTGGATTCTCTCACAAGCCGCCTTCTTGTTATATTGCTGAATTTTTGAGGGAAAACCATTACTTCTATTTCTTTACACTCTTCTTAGTTTATGCATTTGTCAAGTCTTACTTTAGGCAACATATTTTAGTTTTTTCTTAATACCATTTGCAATTGAGAAAATTAATGAGTCTGAATACTTTTTAAATGGGTATATATATATATATATATATATGTCTATATATGCTATAATATACATATATTAAAATAGAATATGTATGTATGTATGGTATGTATTTGCTGCTAGCCGCTACACTAATCCCAACTCTCTGTACTGGCAGACTGATGCGTAGCAGACTAGCTCCTGACGATTGACACAGTTTGCAAGGTCCATGGCCTATCACATATCAAATTTCCACAGCTTGGCATGGTTCCAAATGCTTTGACATGTATCCTTGTAAATCATCATCAAAATGTCTGCAAAGAGAGAGAGAGAGAGAGAGAGAAAAGAGAGCGCCTTTTAACCCACTCACTTCCAGAGAGTACAAAAATCAGTTGTAGCCAAATAAAAGACTATAATTTCTGCACAGTTTGTAATTAACATAATTATATACATATATCACATTCTATTATTTAGGTTGTGATTATCATTATTATAAACAGTAAAGTACTGCAATGGTGAACAAAATATATAGCTTAGTTGTGGTATGATCACAGCAAAACTCTCTTAAACACAAACATTAAACTTCAACACCTGCGAGAGATAGGATTTCTCCTTGATATACGGTATATTCACAAGCTTGAGGTCAAAATCTGTCAATCAACACTGTAAATACTGGGGTATTTACTAAAGTTAACCCCTCAACTGAACTTGCTGGGATTGCTCAAGTTCAATGCAAAGGGTATTGTGGGCTGCTGAGTTCAGCAGAAATTGCTGGGACAGTATAGCTAAATTTCTAAATTAGCTAAAAACCACGGATTTCGCAAGAACAACAGGGCAATAAGTGAAGATGTAGATTAATATCTGTGGATTTCAATCCAATAGAGCTAAATTGCTTGCGAACTGCTCCAAGCGACGTAATTAACGTGGTAAAACTATAGGTCTCATGGCAAGCTTGACTAAAACACACAGAAAATGTAATTTCCCTTTACCCTGACCATCTTGGATAGTTTTCAGACTAAACACTAATATAAGCTGGAAAAGAAGATGGAAATAAGTCCAGGCATGGAACTGGGAAGACTAATTTATTAAAGAATATTCAAAGAGCAAAAGTTTTTCTCAATTTAGATTCAGGTACAACTAGTGATCCAAATATTTACTGTTTTGTGTTACAAAAAGTCTCTTTTCTCCCCAGTTGAATTGGTCAAAGAGCGATTCTAGTACAAACTGTTAAATGTGAAGAAGTCAGAAGGATTATTCCTGTGGTTTCTACAGTCATTTAGAACTTTGCCATGGAACTTGTCATTGAAAATATGGGACAATGAGAATAGAGTACAGTTTAAATATGTAATTTATCTATAGACAAGATATTATTTAAATGTTTACTAATATTTGTATATAATCCCTCTGCAAATTGCAGATTATTCATGTTTTTGTGTATTTTCTTGATTATCTGATGTGCAGCTTTTGTACAGCTGGAGTCATTGTATTTCTAATGAGAAAAGTATATAACTAAATTATTCCCTCAATCACACATATTGTGACCTGTTGTTTTGATGCCAGTTATCCATACACTTATGTATTTTACATTTTATGCTTTGTACAACTTTGTCATATATAAGCGTTAAGCAGTGCTACAAAGAGAGCAAAAACAAGACCCTAGAAAACCAACCCCAATAAAAACAGTCTAAGTAGAAATTAGCCACTAGAGGGAGATAAAACACAACATCAGCTTTGCAGTGCGTTAATCTGCTTTCCAGCTCAAAATATTTAACAGAAAATGTTATTCATTTTCCAGCTTTTAGAACTAGCATATAAATAGTGAATGGATGTATTTATTTAAAGGGGTTAATTTGATTACCAGAATTACACGAGATCGAACTGTTTGCAAATTCTAAAATGAATTATGGTTTATGCCCATGCATTTTTGGCAAAGTGAACCCTGTTTCCTTTCATAAACATGCTTTCTTCATTTTCACCCTATAAACGGACACATTTTCAGAGTACAATGGATTCATACATTTACAAGCCAGTCTATACAAGGAATTAACACTCTTATAAAGTAGTAAAAAGGGTCCTGTTAAACTTTTCCCCGTCGTAGTTGAAATCCCACACAAAATGTTGCCAGTGCTTGGAAAGAAGACAAAGAAATAACTATTAATGAATTTTAGATGTTTTTTTTTTTATTACTAAAGGCTGGTAAAAAAAAAATATTTTTGCTAATAAACTAACATAGCACAAAACAACAACTTGAATTTCACCCTTTAAATGCGGGGGTGCAATGCAATGTTAACCCTTCTGGTACCCGGAGGGTTAACAGTTAAGGGTGTTTTTTTGTGTTAAGGGGATCTCTTGAAAGTTGGATTTATAGTTTACTCTTGTTTTACAGCTGAAAGCTTAGCAATGATATTATTTAATATTATGCACACTAAAGGTAAATCTAGTGCATTTGTGCAGAAATTAAGCTACAAGATACAGGGTGAATGGGAATTTTCAAAATGAAAAATGCAAACAATTTAAGACAACCGCGATTCTTTCTCCCCGTTTCTCTTTTGTTGAACTACACAATAGGGAACAGTCTCCATGAAGGACCCTTTTAGCTATCCTTTCTATTGTGAGTTAGTGTTACTCTTTTACAGCATGGGAAAGGGCTTAGGCCAGACTATTTATTTGTTTAAAGAAAAATGCCACTCCCTGGGACTTAGGTTTCATTTCAGTAAGAGCCTGGGGTAAGAAAAGAAAAACATGTGTTCACTCTAAATGCCGAGAAGAAATCCTATACGAATAGGTTTTTCTTTCCCTCTCCAATTGTACAAGGTAGTTTAAGATTTCATGATGTTTACTTATAGCAGTTCTGAAATCACAGGACTCCATCAGCCACATTTCTTTCAACAGGAGAGTTATTTGTGACTTGTTTATCCGGCCAAATTTTGGAACATTAAATATTTGTCAATTAAAGAAGGACCCACTTTTCCCAATATTTATTCACTTCACAGCCCCGGCGACCAGAATGTCACAGAATTTGGCCTTACACTTACAACCTACACTGTTTAATCACTCTCAGCGTGGCATCGTGCCTAATGTTGGTGACAAATTCTTGTGGGAGAGGTGGCTACAGTTGCTCCGCGATGACAATCTCTGGTGCATTACTGCAATACAGGAAGTCTAGCCGGGTGTGAATTCTATTGACAGATGATTACCAGATTAGGCAATGTCTGTTTGAACTATTGGTCAATTACAAGCACAATTTCCCAAAAACGGAAAAAGGTTTTAGTGCTAATTGTCTTGAAAGTCAGTTGCTTTTTGTCACTGTCTGTATAACATTGATGCAAGACATACAATAAATGGAGAAATAGCAAGGATCGGGGCCAAGATGTGAACGCTGGAGCAATAAGATACGATTTCTCAAGCCTACACTAACATCTACAATTTCATTTTACTTTAACAAACTATGGATATGTGAGACAACCCATAAACTCGGGGATAACATGTATTTTTTTTTCTTCTCTTCTTTATTTCACTCCATTTCCAATTTGTATCGAACCACAGACTACCCCCATGTATGTTTAATAAACCTTTTCTTACAAAACAAAATTCAGGACCATCAGGTTGTTTGGTAACATGCAGAACATTTTGCAAACATGAGATGGTTTACGCTTCACTTCGTACTATGTTACGATATCACAGGAAATGTCATCGATGAATGTCAGGATCTCTATATTGTGCAGATTCGTCTGGCATCCATTGTCAGTTAAAGTAAGTTCCTGTGGGGGGGAGGGGGGGGAGGGATAGGGTCTGGAAGGAGAAATGTAGCACATTAGGCCAGTTTAGCCAGGAAGTGGTGAAAGAGAAGTGGGACTCGGAAGTGGATTGGGAATACAGAAGATGACATACAAATAGCACCTCAGCAAGTGGCTACTTCCACAAAGTAGAATCCATATCAATGTTCTTTTCCTCTTCTTTAAATTATATTTAATTAAATCGGGGACGGTTTGAGTCCTCAGCTCGCTTCTTTCCTCTGTAATTGTAGCTGTAATCTAGTGTGACCTTCTTTTCCTGGCTATATCCCAGCCTTTCTACACAAATAAATAGCAGATTCTTTTTTTATGAACTCTATTTTAAATGAGAAATAAACAATACAGCTCTCAAAATCAGGCTAATTATACATTTTTACCATGTGCCAAAATGTTTAGTGCTTGCCCTGCAATGGTATATGCTGACACCTTATAAATAAATGGCAATAAGAATAAATAGCTGGATGCGAAAGGTGCCGCCCTACCTACTTTGCTGAATTTGTCAGTTTCGTAACAATATACAGCCCTACAAACACCACTCCGAGCATGTAAAACCTTGTCCCATTCATAATGTTCGCTGGAGACACTTGTGTCACGTGATACGAAAGCAGAAACTAATAGGATGTTGCCATAGAAACGGAAAGTTTTTGTGTGATTAAACCTTCAAAGGAAACAATAAAATGATACAAGGTTTATTTACTTAACATAAGTAAATGCGAGTGCAGTTAATATTAGTCTTAGTTAAACAGCACCTCAAGGTACAAGTTGAAAGTCAGGGTTTTTTGGTGCGGTCTACATAAGGTCAGAATCAACAAACGTCTAGTGAATTCACCTTTTCTGTGTACATGGCAATATTTCAGTTCATTAAATTGGGTGGTATAGTAAGGATAGAAAATATTGCAGGCAGAATTTAAAAGGGGTTCTTTAATGGGCCACATGCACCCCCAAATATATATTTATGCCCGGCTGTTTTTATGCTCAGATAGGACCTGGCCAAGCATTTCCACCGCTTAGTCGGGTGAGCGTGTGGCCAGTCCAGATGGCCAGTCTGGGCCTGCTTGTTCGCATCCAATCTCTTCCAATGCACTTCTGTTGCTTGAAAGGTGAAAAAGATTCCACATTTCAGGGCTGCTGAGAATACAGAGCGTGAAAACTTGAACGTGTGTGAATCGCTTTGCTCAAGTCTAGTTAGAGGTTTTACTATCCCATTAAAGTTACCAAGCGTTTGGCAGATCTCACTGAAGTTTTGTAGGGGTACGAATTACTCGAAAAATCCACTTACAGAAAGAAGGACGGCTGCAGATATTTCAGGAATCATGCTAAAATGATGCAAACACTTTAACGCCAACCGAGCAACTTTACAATAATACACACCTTAAGATCTTTTAACTCTTTGACAACCGGAATGATATGCTACCCTCTGTGTTAAATGATTTTTATTCATAATATCACAATGTCCGTTATAAAATATAATAAGCAATCACACCATTTGTGCAAAATCTGAAACGCCACTGACAGACACTTTTCATGTTTAATATAAAGATTTATTCATCGGGCTACAGTCAAAAGCAGTTTTCCAAACTGAAGAAAGAGTAGTCTTTTTCACATAAGGGCCGACTGATTTGTGGTTTGGATGCTTTCTAGAAATTAAACAGAGTAGATGGAAAAGGTTTGTATGTCTTGAATTTGACTTTCCCTCTTTTGTAGCTTTTGGCCTGGGATCAAATTTTCATCCATTCCCTGCACTTTCTCCAAAAAAGCTCCCTGGTCCCAGTCCAACGCTATGGGTTTGCTCTGTGTAAGGTGTTGACAGATTGTTTTTCAGCTGTACAAAAGGCCACGGATTTTATGTCAGACTTCAAGATACACCGCTTGATAAACATGCCTGCCCCTAGCGTTTGGCAGCATTCTTTTCGGAAAAGAAAACAAAAAATGTTTTATATAAACAACAGAAGTGGTATGAATAGCATAGAAAAACACAACTCCAAAGGTGTGTCTAGAACTTAAGCTTTCACAGTTATGTTGCTCTTTGTGGAGTATATTTTTGGAAGCATTTTTTTTAAATGTGGTATTAAAACAACAATCTGCCCAGTGTAAATATACAGATTTGTTTATAGTGGATGAAGTCTCTTTTAATTGCTCATTGTTATAGTGTCATCCGAAAAATTCCATGGATTGCCATGGATCAAAAAAAAAAAAAAATTTGAGAGTAATAGCAATTACCTCAAAAATGTGTAGATTAGGTGATAAAATTAGTATTTAACGTTTCTGGTAAATGTTCATTTTTTCAGTTCAATTCCATTTATCTGTATCTACCTTAGTTTTTAGTCAAATGCTCTTTTATCTCCCAATTGATACTTTTTGCTACCATTATGCTATGGTTGATATCACTACTTGAACATAGGTTACTCAATTAAGTTAATCTTTGTTAAATAATTACAAGTCAAGGTTTAAGGACCAGTATCGGAGCCGTTTAGTTAACACATTTGATGAGTCACTACAGAATCTTAATGATGGTCTATTTAAGGGTTAATATTTCAAGTGTCTCAGGGTCAGCTCATTAAGAAAGTTCCCATCATTCTGAACACATCGAGACTCCTGGCTAGGGGGAACCTATTGGCTTTTGGCTTCCTGGCGGGATGATCCATGTAGCCAGCTACCTTTCAGGGAAGAACTGAGCGGCATCAGTTCTCTTGAGTCTATGAGCTAAAAGGCACGCTGGCCAACAGAGCCAAACAATCATCCAATCCGCCATTCCAGCTGCATGTGACTGGCCGCAGCCTACCTAAGCACAAAAACACAGCGTATATCTAGCTGATGGCCGCGCTTACGTCAGTACCTCCCCGTGATCACCGGTCAGACCTTGAAATTTTTTTATAACAAAAGTAAAAAACGGTTATAAAACAATAACAGACAAATAAACAATATATTAACCATAACTAATCTTTTATGCAATCATGCTTGTTTGCTACTGACTGCGGGTACACACAAAGTTCTCCCTAACTCCCTACAGGCAGAGTTTGATCTCTTTCAGATGTATAGGGCCTCTTCTAACACTGACAAAGTTTGACCTGCAGCTTTATGTGATAAGTATGCAGATACTTGAGTTAGATTCCACAGCAGCATAGATGTGAATCTGAATGTTTAAATAAGATGGCAAATGGTTTGCATGTGTGCGGTAGCTTGATCTATGCTGGAGGCTCTTCTAGCTTTTCCTCTGTACCTTTCCAACAGATGCTCTTTCTGTGCCAGAATCTAAGACAAAAACTACATCTCCTTCAGACATAGCTGCCAAAGATTTATATGTGTGCATTAAGGCAAATGTATAAATAAATGGTAAATGGTTTGCACATGTGCCATGGCTCGAAGGCCCTTGTAAAGTCTCCCTTAACTGCACCCCATCAGGTTTTCTCAAATTACAGGAGGGGAGAGAAGACTGCACCTCCTTCAGACAGACCAACTTCACAGAACCTTATGCATGTCAATGCACTATTTCAAGAGCCAACAAATCCCCTATGGGGCTGATTAAAATGGTTCGTCCTTCAGGTTTGCTGTCCCCATCTCAAGAAGATTAATGTGATGTTGATCTTCTCTTCAGTGACCCTGCATAGATCATAATATACAGAAGCTGGGATAGCAGACCTCTAAAGTGACACCCTCTCCCACTAATCAATGTGTTTGAATCATTTGATGAAGTGCGTTAGCTATTTTGAGTCATTGTTTGGTGCATACGTGTCAAAAGTGGCACCCTGATCCTATCAGAGCTACACTGTTCTCTATAGTAGACTCATTATTAATATCCTGTTGATTGAACAATAGCTAAGTGAACATCATTACAAGCACGGGGTCATGTTCATACAGACTTACTGTAAACAGAAAAAGAAATGACTCATTTTTATTCTCTGTCGTGTAACCCACAAAACATATTTTAAAATACATGCCACTGTGAAAAAAATCGAAATGTAACGTCATTGGTACAGATGGAATCCGTTAAGCGCCAAAGGTATTGATAGTTATATTATCCCAAACAGCCATAAAAATAAAATGATTTAGAAGTGCAGTGTAGATCTTTTAGGTAGCATCATGTGAGCCTTAGCTCTTACAGAACACTGGTATAATATCTCTGTGTGTATAATAATACTAGCTTAAGTTAGAACTAAATTTAATAAACTTAATTATGTTGCAATTATAATTTTTATGTTTGCATGCCATTGGAAAGCCACGTGACAATGAAAGGGTTAATTCCTTTAAGAGTTTGCACCTCTTTCAATACCCCCAAGTCAGCTCGCAGCTTCTAATAAAGCTTTCCACACTGTCTCATCACTCTTTTGAAACGCCACATGTCAATTCAAGACAGGCTTAAGCTGTCTAAGATACTCCAGTAGCTGTGGTTTATTCACATTGAAATCCTAGCTTGTGTGGTACAGATACTAGATGCACGTAGAGTGAGCTCGAAATGTACTACTACTTCTTTAACTACTACTTCTGCTCGTATTGGAAGGGAAAAAAAGGGCACCTGGTAACCCTACCTAAAATGGAATTTAAAAAAAAAATTTCTGCTGCTTTAATAGTGTTATGTTTCAATGTTTCAAGTCGACTTGAGATTTTATTGCATAATAGAGATACCTAAGATACAGAATATCTTAGGTAATATCTTATTTAAATATAAGATAAAAATATATAAATATAAGAAATAAATGGGAATTATATTATTATATGTGTAATAATGGATTTATCATTTCCTTTCAGTAATTGTCACTACTATACTTATTGAAGTTGTAGTCAATAAAATAAATTGTCATTACATTATGACATTAATCGTGCTAAGTACCTCTACACAAGTGTCAATCGTAGGACAACCCCCCTCCCGTACTAATAATGTCAGATTCCCTGTAAACTTCATCTGATTCTAGCACAATAGTCTGCATCACAAGACATTGTAAATCTGATGGTTCTTATCAAGACTGTAGCGTTTTTGTAGATCTAAAGTGTTTCTTGTGTGTGGCCGGTTTTATTATCTAAATAAAACCTTGTCCTGGCAGTAAATAGAAAACATGCCTTTCGGTGAAATTAACGTCTTTTCTAATTTTGTAAATGGCCCCACTGTTTGCGTGTGACCTTTTATACCTCAACTCAATGAAGGCCATAGCAATCTGTGCCAGGCAGACAGGAATAATTAATGGGCCAAGCCGAGGCTGGTAGATTGTGAGCATTTAAGGTTATTTCTGTCTGTTCATCCCGACATTACCCTATCCCAGTATAACGCTCACTTCCTGAGTCAATAGTGATCTTGTATTGTTAACTATAGACTCTCATTGATCACTGCCCTTAGATAATTGCTACCATGGATACCTCTATATGGCTGACCATTTAAAATCTTGTCAAAACAGTTGTTATAGGGCTAATCATAGAACAAAAATAACAAATCCTTGCCAATAAACATATTCGTGCAATAACAATGATCATAATGATGTCAGTCGCATGTACGGAACTGTTTTTTAGAAACTTTACCATAATAAATGAAACCAATTCCTGAAGATGTGGTCACTGTTCTTGACATTATACAGTCTAATGTTTATACTTTGTTTCATCTACAGCATCCGGTACTTAGGGGTCCTAAGGATAGAGATTTAAAGCTATATATATATATATATATATATATATATATATATATATTACTTTCCGAGCAATCTGTGGCACCGCTTCTGCGTTGTTAGACTAATAAGGTCCCTAAGCATCTACTCAATCTAACGCAAGGTGGCACCACCTCTGCCAAGAAAAGGTTAAAACAGATGTTTACTTTCCAACATGGTGTTAAATTGGTAAGCACTTGCACTTTTTCAGATCCTTAAAATGATATTACAAGCGCTAGAACCGTAATAAAGCATGTGATTTATCTGGAAACACACAGTCCCTCTGGTATAACGTCAATAAAAATTGACACGGACCTTCCAGTTGCACTGGGAATCAGTGATAATAGGAGGCCTTCACTGCATGCACTATTAAGCAGAGCTAACATTATTTTATATCTGCTTTAGATCAGCCGGCTCATATTCCTATCTCCTTCTTTTGACCTGATCAAGTTGATGAAGCCGAGAAACACAGAACATTAATTATATTGGCTTTTCGCGCAAAATATCTGCATAACAGAAGTGCAGCATACAGCATGGGTAGAAATAATGTCTTTTACGATGGCAATATATTTTGTTCACGGGTTGTTTCCTTTCATTTTACGTTGGCAAATGTTTTCATTGCCTTAACCCAAGCTGTGGCTTTAAAATATGTTTAGCTGCCCTATGATATTAGTAATAAAAGTCTATATATCTAGTTTATACCCTTTTTTTTTTTTTAAAAAAAAGAAGAAAATATTGTTTAATTTTTCATAATTTTAATATTTTACAATTTTAGCAACATTTGTTTCTTTTCTAGAAGGCTTTAAAATGAAATGTATCAACTCAAGTATGTTTCCCTATTAAACAGCAAATTACAAAAAGTGAGATACAAATTTTAGTTATTTTTAGATATTTGAAATTATACTCATGTTTTCACATTGGCTACTGAGGACTGGAAAACATATTTTAAGAATAACTATATGAAGTAGTAGAACATAATTAAAAACGTGTTCATTTGGTGCTACAGAGATTTTATATATATTCTTTAATTAGAATTAATGCTATAATACTTCTACTTCTTATGATTTTACACCCATAAAAAAACTGCAGAGCGATAATGTTTTAAGGTGATTTCATACTATAAGGGCAAGAAACAGGTCAAATGAATGGGCAAATACAGTATTTTATTTTGATGAATGTAAAGGTTGACAGGTCCACTTTGAATTGATTCCGCAGCACACGGATTACAGGAGTTGGATTTAGAATGATGTGAAAACAGACGTGACAAATTGCTCTCTCTGTCTGAAAAAGTGTCTCCAAATAAAAGATATTTCTAGTTAGACCATTTATGCTTGAAAATGTTACACGGGTAGCCTGTAGATTATCTTAGGTTTCCCTTTGAAGCGGGTTCATTACGGTTTAATGCATTGTTGTGCCCAAAAACCAGCTCATGGCCAGCTGGCACTCTATGAAAGGCCCCTTTCTCTTGGCGAAGCAAAGGTCTTCAATTTACGTCCAATGATACATTGCACCTGGATTTTCAGGAGACTTTTCTCCCTACACGAAATGTGAATGAAATGTCACGATGTAAGCACAAATCTTACACATTGCTGATTTGGGCTGAAGGTCATTGACAACCGTAAATATAATGTACCTGTCCTCATAAAAACATAGGATTGTTTGGTGACATTTTCTGTAAATTGCAGGCTTTTTTTTTTTTTTTTATAAAATAACTCTGTCAACAAAGACATGTTAGAACTGCAGACTCTCTCCCCAGCTGTACATTGTCCAGCTTGCTAGAAATGATGAATTGGTTGCACACAGGGAACAACTTAATGATTACACAACATGTAATAGAGAAGTGTGTGATAACACAAACGCCGTTTTGGAGATTTACCACCAAACACCGCGGCAGAAAATAAAACTCTGCTCGGCTTAGAAAGTACAGCGTAGATTTCCGAACCAATGATGGGCAACTAAGAAGGCTAAGCAGCCTAAACGTTCAACAACAAACCAAAAGAAAATTGCCGCTGCCAGTTGTTAACAAAATTTAAGAGTTATAAAGGCTTCCTAAAAGCCTGCATGTGTGTCTGCTGCAAGGATAAATAAATCCACAGGACTTACAGAAAAGGTCGAGCAGCAATTCAAGGAACCTTGTTGCGTTAGTGATCAGGAAGCCGGAGGATGTGTAATTGGGCCGCATTCCTCTTCTAAAGGGAGGGGTGAAACCTAAAGAGTGTTAGATGCCCTGCACATTTTACAGTCTCATTATAGATTGGTGAGGACCCATAAAACAGTAGGAGTACTTTCAAGCACACACTTGGCTGCAAATCAAGGGGCGGCAGCACAGGGAATGATCATTTAGAAACTAACTGGAATGCTAATGAGAAAGAGAAAACAAATACTCAAAACACACAGTTTGCAGAGGTTATTGATATTAAGGGATTGACATGACGCACTTTGCCCTCAGACAGGTAGTACAGGGGATGCCAGAACAGTTGGTTTTTTCATTCTTTATATGCTCATGACAACACAGCGCAGATGTCCGAAGGATCCTTTATTGGCCATAGGTTTAGGAACTAAATAAACTCAGTAAAGGACACATGTTCCCTGTATCATAGTGGAGCTGTGAAATATGCACAAACTACACTACCTAATCATTGGTATTCTTTGTAGCAGGCACTTCATTGCACACTAATAGTGTTTTGGCACCCTAGCTATAGCCTATGGTCCCTGGAAGTGCGAGGTTCCCTGTTAATTTTCACTGCGTACTTCTATGGTGACTATAATTTAGTACAATACTTAGGGCCCATTGATATCATAGTCTTGCTCTGAGACCAAGCTGATTATGTAAACTAAATGTATGTGGACACCTAATTATGGCCCTTAGATCCTCACTTTCACACTGATGTCCCATGAACCATAGCTTACGCTCTAGGGCTGCAGGAAAAGAAACCCGATGTCCCCCAACAGCAACAAGGCTTTCTTCTTGAAAGAAGCTGGTAAACTGATCTCGGGTAATATAATCAGTCTGATCAGGCTTGGATAGAAATGTACTACTGCTCCTTCAGTATCATAGCCTTGTGCTTGGAATTTAAACCTACATATTTTTCCTAAATATGGGCCAACAATAGTCAAAGTTCTCAATTTACGCAAAATTGTTGAATAAAAATATTTGCTGTGGAAGTCATTTTAAGAAGGAAAAGGCCCTTTGGCTTCTCTTTTGTGACTTTATTGGCTTCCAAAGAAAATATAATACATATAAAAGTATATATTGCCTGGGATTAAGATCCCAAATTGCACAGTAACACCTCGTTCAACATCATTGTGCTGAAATAGTTAAACAATAAGACTCATCAATAAACAATATATCTTCATGAACCCAATATAGTAACTTGTTAGTAAGATATTTAAAACATATCTATACGCATCTGTTAGTCATGGCTGAAATGATGATAGCTGAACCATGTAATAATTGTTATAAACAATATTATTATTATTACCACCATGTTATTTGTCTAAATAAATAACAGTATGAATAAGAAATTATGGCAAAGAACAAACCAATATCTTCATCTGACACATTAGCCCCATGGGTTGGCTCTAGAGTTCAAGATATTTTTAGTTTGTACAGGTTAACACTGTATGGGAGTCATCACTACGTGACAGCTGTTCAATGGTTTAAGGGAAAGGGTTGGTAGACAACACTGCGATGTCAGCTGTCAAGCGTATATGTCAAAAAAAACCTTCACCGAACACACAGGTTGGAAGTTTCTCTATGAATGGCATAAAATGAGTTGATATGAATTAATTGAACTTTTCCTACGTCCCATGGAGTATTATTGCCAGACCATGAGTGACATTCTCCTGTAGGCAGGGCAGAGAACACTTCTGTGTGTTCTCAGCAAAGATGGAAGACATTACTCCCTGGGCTGTAAGTCAGGCATGACTCCAACCTGTGATGGATGAAAGATACTGCCAACATCTTTTTTCTGAATATTGTATTAGGTTTTCGACAACTTGTATTCTTAGATCTCGAAAACCACTCTTGCAACTCAAGTCTAAACTGTGTGTCAGCACATTGCAGGGGGTTTGGCTCTTCCTGACAATGGCCTAGTTGTTGTTTTTACCAACTGAGGAATGTGGAATTCTGCTCTTTACTTTTAAATTAGTACTTCATTTCCCAGTAAAGTGTTCTTTCTTTCCGGCTTAGCTGAAGTCAGTGATTATGTGTTCTTATAGCCTGTATACTTCACAATGACTGAAAACACTCACAAATAAATCACAAGCTACATCTTGATTTGATTTCTAGCCTTGTAAGTAGACACCTAGAACTCCCAGCTCTTGTGGGAACATGGTTTTGTAAAGCAATTGAGCTGGGTCAGAGTGGGCCCCAAACTCTGCCAATGAAATCATGACATGTGTCTCAGATTATTTAGTTTATAAGCTTTTTATTTTCCAGCTGAATATGGCAGTGTAATTAAATTTATTACATGGCACTGCATTATTGGTTAAGCCACATATATTCTTTCTATGGCTGCTAACTTCTCTAGTTTTGTTGTAAGACGCAAGTATCTCTTTATGACTGTTAAAAATCCACATTAGCAGCTTACCTACCTGTACATAATTGTACGAAGTATTTAAAAACATTCATACAGAGATACAAATATAGGGGGCGGAAAAGACCTCTTCCACATAGTAACCCTTACGAAAAATTACTGCAGTTTTTTCTGAAGTAATACTGCAGTTTTTTGGACATGAAAAAACTGCAATACTGCACTTTTACTGCAGTATTACTGCACATTTACTGCAGTTTTACTGCATTTGTACTTCACTGTACTACTTTTTTTTTATATTGCAAACCTACAGTTGTACTTCAATGTACTGCAGCTTTATTGCATTTGTACTTCCGTACAAAAATAACTGCAGTAAAACTGCAGTACAGTGAAGTACAAATGCAGTAAAACTGCAGTAAATGTGCAGTATTGCAGTTTTTTCATGTCCAAAATATAGCAGTATTACTACAGAAAAACTGCAGTAATTTTTTCGTAAGGGAAAGCTTTATACATAATACCCTTAGATAGAAACCAGCAACACGCAAACATTGCTTTTGACAATTACCAGATAATACTATTTCTATTCTGGTTTTGCCAGGATTTCTGCAAAAATGTGCCAGTTTTAGATTATGTTGTGGACGTTCCTGTAAAAAATATCAAAAATGAAAGCAAAATATATATATAAAAATAAGTTTAAATTTACCTTTATGCACACACAATGCTCTTTTCAGACAGAAAGTGAAGGCAATGTTGCCAATTGCATCAATATGAGAAAAAACGTTACACCAAATATTTAACTATCATTTTTCATGCCAATGTACATTTTAAGCAATTTTTTCCCAGAATGTTTATCTCTGATTTTATCTTTGTTCTTCTGCTCAACAAATCTCCAGGGCTTCTGTTTTATTAGGCAGCACCAGCGTTTACTAGGAAACTCGTACAAACCTCATGTGGAAGTTCGTAGATTTTTCTTGGATGACACTCTCAGAATGACTATATTTGCTATTAATCCACACAGTTCTTTCCTTTTTCCAAACAAAGAGGACTTTGGATGATTTAAACCGCTATAGATACATAAGGGGTTATGTATAGAAAAGTCATTCTGGTGCTATCACTATAGCAACAAGTGACCTGTTTGTGATTGCTTCACTTTTACAATTTTGCTCCGGAATAGTTATTTATACATAGCCCCTATAAGTATCTTATTAAATAACCAGGGATACTTAAATGATTTAAAGGGGCAGTATATTGTCCCATACATCCCCACCAATGAAGAATGCATTTTAAAGTACTTTGTAAATGCAATTGCTTTAGGAAGGACTAACCCCTAATGCAAGAATTGTAAACTCGGCGTTTCATAATTTATAGGTAACAGGTCCGATGAAATATTTATTCTCACAAGTCACTGTTTTGTAATTAACATATATCTTCTGAACCATGATTGTAATGGTTTCTTCATAATACACATTCAACCCATTCTTTGTCTTGAATGTCATCTTTTTGTTATTTAAAAAAGCCCCTTCCACCTGATTTAAGTAGCGGAATAATATATATGATGTGTGTAATGCAACCATGTTAAATCCCTAAACATAAATAGGGAAATTAACACTATAAGGCATTCGTTTTTATCGTTACAAAATGACCACAGTGGAGCAATTATTATCTCACTCAGAAATATGTTTACAGACATTTATTTTAAGAGCTGGTAGAACATTGGTTTTGTGGAAGTCAGTAATTTGTACTCCAATAAAATCTTAATAGAAAATAATTTTTCTTTTTTGCTTTGGTCTTTCAGCACATTTTATTGAAGAAAAGTGACCGTTAAAGTTCTAGACAAAGTACTAGTCTTTTTCTTTTGGAAGGATACATACATAATTAAATCGAAAAACCTGGATCCAATTCAGAGTGGAGTGAAAAAAAAATGAAGCAAATTTATGGTTCCAGTTTAATGTCCCAATGAACACATTTTCCAAATGTATTAAAATACACCACTTCAAACTGTCGGCCTGCTTGTTTAAGGAGCTGCTTCCCGTTAATAACTGTGTTTATATTTGTGGTCCTTAACGGAACCACACGTGAATTTGGGTTGCAAAGTTGGTCACATAAACACAGATATTCTGTGCAAATTTAAAAATTATGTTTTTGGCTTGTCTACCCACTGAGATTTGGCAGCCTGTGTTTTATAACTTACTAGAGATACACTGATATTAAACCAAATGCTGAGAATCAGTTGTTTGATAATAATTTCTTGCTGAAATATGCCACCATAGTAACATCTATTTAATTGTGTAAACATAGAATGACTAGAGGAATGATGATATATAATTGGCAGATGTCTCCATTGCAAGTTGAGCTTGTGATGGAGATATCTGCCTACCTATTTAACATGTAGAAGAAACAAGAGTGATGTGGGTTTGGCCTCCTAACTAACAATTTCAAACACTTTTTTGTGGTTATTTTGTCATCACTGTCATTTACACTACATGTCTTTATCATAACAGGGTGCCTTGTACGGAAAATTGCAGTAGGTTATATAAGCATCATGATCATTGGCAACTACTGGTGTCTGCTCCTATGCTTTCATTATAAGCATACCTGGTAACTCTCTGGGTTCGACTCGGAGATCTTTGGGTGAAGCACCACTTAACACCCAATTCCTCTGGGTCGCAGGGCGTCAACACCCCCTTTAAATGGGGGTGTTTCCCGTGATGTCAGCAGGAACGCCCCCAACATCAGCAGGGTCCGCCCACCAATACCAGCGGGTAGTCCTGGCCGTGTCCCGCAAAGGAAGGCTCCGGTAGCTGGAGCTCAGAAGTTCTCAGGTATGATTATAAGGGTCAGTTCTTCACAATATCATACAAAGCATATATGATAAAATTGAAATATAGAACTATCACCGCACCAATACATTTCTACTTTTTTTTTCTGGTACAGAAGCATGCCCTACCAATTCCGCAATAAAAGCACAACTATAGAAAAGTAGAACTTACCAACAGAAATAGTCAAGTTTTGTTGGAAAAGTCAGTTACTTCTTGTACACCAGGAATGACGATAGATCTCCAGACTAAATCACAAAATAAAAGTCACCTTTCCATACTCCAAATCAACCACAAAGTCAAATATCGACTTTCACAGTTAGATAAGCAAAAAAGGAAGCACATTCATTAGATGAAAATTAATGATAAAATTGGACATTTACCCATTTTGCAGAGGAGACTACTTAGTTTCAGGTAAGTAATTCAGATCCTTAGTGTTACAGTCGGAAAATTAGTGAACTAAGAAGGACTTTATTGAAGGCAGGTGCGTGAAATTTTATGGGCCCGAAATGGCACTTGTCAAAAGCAAGAACAGAAAACTCATAGCTGATAATTTTATGAGCTCATAAAAAGGTGTGTGATCAGAAAATACACGAATAACACACCTTCATTTGCACCAACTCGATATAATAATTAAGAGCTGTTACACCCAACAAACATGCTAGGCATAATTGTCCTCACAAAATAATATTTTTGCTTTCAGTATACTATTATGATTATGTCAACCACTTTTATTAAAATGAATACCCATGGAACTCTCATGCAAGTCAGTCATGGGTCTGGGTATCTACACACTGAAGATGCATTTGGCCGAATGCATCTCCTGCAATGCAAATAGCTGGGGGGGTGGGGGCGAACACCAATTCTGATTATTATTATCTTTTATTTATATAGCCCCAACAGTTTACGCAGCACTTAATACAATACATATATTCAAGGGGTATGACAAGACAAGAACTGACAAACTGGTACATTGGGTAGAGCTCGCAAGCTTACAATCTTGAGGATGAATCTATAAATGCTTCTGTCTCAGTGTCTCGGTTATCAAATGTATTACACTACACATGGCTGAAGTGTCACTTTAAGAATAAAACAGGTATTCCCCTTTTTTCTGTAAATTATATCCCATTTCCGACACACATATTGTGTTAACACTGCATAAAGTTCACGCCTGTTAACTTTTATGGATTTCTAAGGGCAGCCCCTGGTTTTGGCTCAGATATTAACTAACGTGTAGTGCTAGTGTTTGTTTTTTAAATTCTCATCACTATCTGGGGCTTGACCATATAACTTGCATCAACAGAAGGTGGATTAAATAAAAGAAGATAAATATAGAAAGAGGATAATACAAGCCATAGGCCAGATCAGAAGATGAAATCTTCCCAATCTAGCATTAAACCCTAAAAAACCACCCATAGATTTGATTATAACGAGCTTTGCAGACTAATGAAAATTGTCACCTTTCTTACCGTACCTTTAGCAAACTGAATTATGCAGTATACAAAAAGTAATTTTTTGTATGTTTTCGTTTTGTCTAGAAATTAATAACCTTGTAGTTTATTTTGTTCTAAAACATTATCCACATGAATATTTAGACGCTGCATGATTTATTTGAATTTAAAAGATCCTATTTGAAATTCCAAGAAAACATTTACTGCGTCCACACTGGAAAGAATGGATGCAGCTAAAATATTTCCCCAGAACTAAATGTAAAAGGAAAGCAGATGCTAATGTATGTGATGTACCTTTATAATTAGTTTTAAAGATTGTTTGAAAAAAGAGCCAATAAAGACGACAAAACATGTCCGGTAACTCCATAAACATGAAAGTATACAGAAGAATCTTGGTTTTAAAAAGTGTTTAAATTATTGAATGGCTTGAGCAGCAACACAATCTTTAAATGGTGTAATATCACTCCTGTTTCTTTACTTCTTTCATTTGTAACAATACTCTGCTTGACTGCATGTTTCTTTCTTTTTTTTCTTACACTTTTTTTTTAAACTCAAGTGGCTCTCTGTGCATGGAGAAGAATGTGAGTGGGAGGTTGGACAGATGGCTTATAAACAGAGGTCACATTTGGGTGGCCTGTTCTCTGCTACTCTACAAACAGTCATATGGCCATAGCCTTATTATGACATCCTATCACTCTGAAAATATCTTATTGGGTCAATAGAAAACAGGGTTTGGCTAAATTAAAATGTAGATATTGTGTTCACAAAGTACAGAAATAATAAAAAACAGGGCAGGCCATGATGGGCATGAGTAGTGTAGGATAGGCACTTATAATTGTACATATGTCGACAGTGGGCCCCCTTGATAACTGATATACTATCCCGCTGTAGATATTTTTACAGTGATCAGATCATTCCTGGAAAAGAAAGCTCTAATGCTTCATGGCTAGATCTGGCCTTAATAAAATGAATGTTTTACAGAGCATTAAGACATAGCATGGATAAGGAATTCTAGATGATTTTGTAAGGCCACGTAGTGAAGTACTAAGGCTACTTTAAAAAATAGGAATTAAAAATATGGAATCAGCATACAACTGGAAGATATTATTTAGAAACTTCTATCTGAAGCATAAATGTTGGGGATTTTGTCACACTATATGGCTTAGCCCACCGCTACTCCAAAGTACCCCAATATTACTTATATTAGAGGCTTAAAAGTCAAGATGGATAAGTAAAATATCCAAAATAGCACAGGCCCCTCGTATACTATGAAGAACAATCCAACAATGCAATCTGGATTCAGATGTTTTTTTCTCTCGTTTGGATCAATCCAACAAAGGGCAATATTGGAGAATTTAGCATATTTTTATCTTTTTTTCTAGCTGTAACAATTTAACCAGGCACAAATATATTCTTCCCTCTTTCAAGGCATATTTTAAAGTTTAATCAATCTATGGGTTTTTGTTGGTAATATTAATAAACAATATAGTACATTTTTCATTTTTTATTTTGTATAAGGTGTGACTTTAAAATGCTATAGTCAGATGGAACACAAAACCTTGTAAGCCATATGGGACCTATAGCTATTTCTTGCTTGCAGAAGCGATACTGAATTAAGTGAAAAGCTGAGAATCATGTTTGAATGAAAGTGATACCCTTTTTTAAGTTGTGGAACAGATGTTCTTTCTTCTTATTATACTTTATTATAATCAAGCAAAATAGTTTGATAGCTATTAAGTTCAGCATTAGTAATTCCAAAATGACGTAGCCCCCTTATAATGTGAAATACTAAGAAATCTAACCTTATTTTTTCTCTGTTTACTTGATAGATACAGACAGTCTTTATTAAAATGTAGGCAAGCTTTGCAGTGTAATTTATTGCCCACTAAATAAATTTGAGTCAATGCTTTTAGAAACAGGGACAACAGAGCTTTGATCTAGCCACTGAGTAGCGTATATAATGGTATTAAGCAAAGTTCAGAGTGCTTCACATAAGTCTTTGCAGATGGTTTTATGGGTTTCATTATTATCAACAGGACTTTTTCTTATAAACAATTACAAAACCATATTCTCTTTATTAAATAAAAAATAATACCTTGTAGTTATGTTAAAATGGGAAAACATGAAATATGAGTTGGGATACAATGGGCTAGGAGACCAGCTATGCGTTCGTATAGCAAAGTAATAACCGTGTATAGTATTAAGTGAAATCAATATGACTTTCCAGGAAATGAGAGTAGATTTTTATCTCAAGCATTAAATGCTTTCAAGGGTAGCATCAGTGGCAGTCTAGAGCTCAGCAGACAAAACTGCCAGTGGCCATGAGAACAAACATTCCCGCGCTCTTTGATGTCAGTACTAAAACCACTTCACAGGAAGAGTTATACATAAGGTGCCAGTATGTATGTAAGCTGGAAGCCATTGTCTGTAGTGAAAGCACATGCCACCTTTCGGATGTTTCGTTTTGCTAACGCAAGAACAGCAACAAACACCCTTTTCATCTTTACTAACCACTTTTACACAGAAAGACAAACAGCAAACTCCGAGTTGCTATAAAGCAGAAAACCAAATGCTCTTCCACTATAAATCAAAGAAAAGTGAGAGCTTGTATTCACAGAATCACAATCCAGTTTTGCAATAGAATTAGGAAGCTGGAACAGTATTTTACAGTATTATACTTACTTATTGTAGGGAAAAAAATATGTAATTTTTGTTCATTTTCAAATATTAACATATTGACAAAAGGCCAATGTCAAAAAGGATGAATAGAGAGAACCTAGCCTAAGTTGCAAGTTGACTAAGTAGAACACTTCATAACTTCATAACTTCATACATTGTTGGGGGTGGCTATGAGGAGATATTTGGGACTTTTGGGATTGAGCAACTCTTGCCAAAAATGTATATTAAAATTAGGAGTAGGTGACTTGACACCTCATGGTCCTGCTTACCTAGTGGGCATGGAGAATTAGGGTATCCATTGCCCACTATTTGTAGTTATCAGACAGGGAATCCAGGACCCATTTTAAGTATAGGTGGGGTGGACATGGACGAGCCCCTGCGAGGCCCGGACTGGCCATCTGGCACATTGAGCAAATGCCCGGTGGGCCACCCGGTGACAGTGCCACACACTCTCTCACCCCGTCTGCTACTCCAGCTGAAAACCAGGTTCTGCAGTGTGTGGGCACTAGCTGGATATGCCCGACCACATGCAACGTCAGTATAAAAATAATAACACTATAGAACAGATGTTTCATATTTTGTACAATATAATGCATGCTTGTTATATTTGTCTATTATATTATTTATACAAATAAATACTACACAATTACTATTTAAACCAAAAATCATGTAAAACACTAAAAACTAAATTTTATACAAGTGATCTTATGTGCAATTTGACACTCCTCTAGGATATTCTGTCTTTCTATGGATCAATATAAGTTCTTTTTTTGAAAATATTCAGACAGACGGCGAGAGAGATCAATTCCCTAAATACATTATGTTATCCTACCATATTTCCATTAACTCAATTCCACATAACCCAACTGTGTTTCGCAGCAATCTGACCCATGTGTTATATTAGCTTACTGGCATTGTTCATATGGACACTTTGCCATACCAGAGGCACACATTTTGTCTGAACACAGACACCAGAATCTGTGACAAGGGTCCTCTTTTACTTACATACTAGTCAGTTTTGTATATTGATGCTTTTAAAGTTATTGTTAATTTTCACTACGGAATTTGTTGGAACACTAAAAATAAAATGTAATTTAATGACACGCAGAGTACTGTCTTTGTCTATCCTTTTATTAAATGGAAATATTGTACAAAACAAAATAAAAAATAGGTTAAAAATAATTATGAAAGCACAAGCATGCTTATAATAAAATTGTTTGCTTCAGGCATGAAAAAATATCAGGTATTTATCAGAATACTGCAGATGTATATTTGCATATAAAATATAATGTTTTTAAGACTTTTCACTGTACATTTCAATCCTAAATTAAGATTTTAGACCATTATATCTTTGTGATGGAAATGTATCCATTCATTTTCTGTATTTTGTTTATTGTGAAATGATACTGTTGGCATTGTGGAGGTAAGCATGCCTCATTTTCTCTTTGGTCCACTTCTTCAATCAGTATTTTCTGGCGTTTTCTCAATTCCCACAAGGAAGTACCACCACCTATCTAGTCTTCTTCTCTTTGTGTCCACCTCCTGAATTGTGCTTTTCTTACAGTTTAAATCCCTGCTCGAAACAGATAACTGAAGCATTAATGTTTTCATATTAAGTTAATTAACAACTGTATTAATCAGCATGTCTCTCTGGCAGGGTGACTCGGGACATAGAAGCGCCATCTCCATAATATCTCCATAAGCCTGGAACTGTGGAGACATTGCATCATCTAATGTCTTTCTGTAACATACCAGGATCACCACAGTTACTTACCTATAATTTATGCGTCTAGGAAAATGTTGTTCCTCATGTCTCCAAGACCCAATTTGACTTTCTGCCTTAGACCGTGTTCATTTTTCACATGAAGGGAGAATAACCGATCGTGCAAACCCAAAATGTAAATGTAATTGGATCAATTTCAGCTGCACCAAACATACAAAGCAAAGATCAAAGTCTAATTTGCCGATTCAACTATATACTGAGTAGAACACAAAATCCT
The DNA here is from genome assembly GCF_027358695.1 of Spea bombifrons. Lineage (NCBI taxonomy): Eukaryota > Metazoa > Chordata > Amphibia > Anura > Pelobatidae > Spea > Spea bombifrons. The sequence goes on along the minus strand of NC_071091.1, from coordinate 22,593,827 downwards.
TTAATCAACTTGATACATGTGAGATCAAATTTTTTTTGCTTAATTTTGTAAAATCAGCATTTGATTGTTTTTATTGGGAGGAGCCTGAAATCTCCGTGATAAGTGCTTTTAAATGACCTGTTCCCTGTATAACATGTGGGTCTGTGTTAGTTCTGTTTCACTGACTTTCATATGGTTTTTGTGTCAAGCTTTCACTGACAGTATGTTCTACAGTTAGTTGTAATTGTAAACAGAACTCACTGAAGACAGTACCCAGTGCTCCCAAAGTGCAAGATTTTATCACCTACATGTGTAGCACATATGTGTGGTTTACTGATGTAGCTACATTTGTATATTTAGGATTGATATCAGCACACAACTATCTCTGTATTGAAGTGAAAACATTAGAAAACTATTTAGAAAACATTTTTCAGCTACATGACATTCTGATGGTCTTCAGATATAATAGAGTCATCTGTTCTTGTTAAGGCAAGGTTCAGATTACAGCTGCGTGATTCAGCATCAGCACCAGTGGAGCTCAGCGATGACTCAAAAAAAATAAAATTTCTGTGTACAATATAATGTATGTACAAATATATATATATACATATATATAGATATATATCTATATATATATATGTATATATATATATTTAAAGATCTGTTCATCTATTAGCGGAAAGGAAACACAGATAAACTCTTAAAGGTGTCTATGTGGTAATTTTCAGGAGATCCATGGACAGTCCCCCAGTCAGGAATTTACGCCAATGGAACAGCACTAATATAGTCAAAATTCTGAGTCTTGCATAGAATAATTTCAGTCTTTGAAACAATATTGGTATTTTTTTAACAAATCGTTCCTCAACTTTGTTTTTCTTGAAATACAAAAGTACACCCGTGAGCGTCAACTATTAAATACATATTTTAATACATAAATTTTTAATTCCAGAAACATGCATTTACACTTCAGAGCTTGAAAAGAGTGAAAGTTGTAATGAAAACAAGAGTGGAATTTTCCCAGGGAAAAGTGCATGGCATTGGGGGAATAATTATGCGAAACGTTTCTTATTTTCTTTGCAATAGAGAAATACTGTTTGGCAAAAGATAATATCTACAAAAACCCAAAGTGATATGTCTGTTTGTTTGGCAGAAATTATGTTCTGTCATCATCTTAGAATCAGTTTCAGTTTGGCATTTCAGTTTTAAATGAACAAAAGCAGCTTAAAAGATTTTGCTGACAGCAGAAAATGTGCGAAGAAATTCCTGTTGATATGTTCGCTGTTGCATTGTGATGTTGAAAGGTACTTTCTTTGAGTATACATATATGAGATGTATCACAAAAAGGTAGGAACACCAAGAGTGACCCATATGAACTTGGACTTATTTGGTCCTGAGAAAGGTGAGCTAGCATATCCTATAATTTACTGACTTAAAGCGGTGCATCATGAAATATGGGGTTGAAATCTTGCATGTTACTTTGGTCTGTGCTATTTTTATAATGCATAAATCATTTAATGGCTGATTAGTAAATACTGCCCTGCAGGATGGGCGATGTATATCTGACTAGTTGGTTCCCTTCCATGGTTCTTTACATCCCCCCATACTGCAGGGCAGCATTTTATCTGGGCTGGTCAGCAATATGTAAAAGTTATGTGTCCTGGAAAACATGGCCAATGTGGTCACCCTTATGTATTGCCCCCAGCTAGCCCCACATTGTATATTTATCCCCACCACCCAGCCCCCTTTAGTATTGATTCATGTGATGCCCCCAGCCAGAACCCATTTGTGAATTAATGCCCCTATACCCTTGCATATTGCCCTCCCTTAGCATAATGTCAGCAATGGCACCCAGATTAGAAGCAGGACCTGCCTAACACCCAGATTGGAAGCATATGACTTGCCATCCTAGCCACCAACAGCCTCCCTGTGCCATGCCCCCCCACTTAAACATCCATGCTATCATACACATATTCATTCATTTACTCATTCACAAACATTCATTCACTCATTCATATACTCATTCACACATTCATACAGTGGTGGAACTACCGGGGTCGCAGGGGTCGCGACTGCGCCCGGGCCCTGGAGTTCTACCAGTAAGGGGGGCCCAAGGGGTGGTGAGCGGTCGGTTTCAGCAACCGCTCGGCACCCTTTTGTCTCCTCTGCTCCCTGCCGCCGCCGCCTGCCTCAGCGCTGCCCCGACTGCACCAGTGGGAGCGTGAGGCGCTCACCAGTGAAGCCGCGCACACCGCACCACACCGCGGCAGAACAGTGAGATAGAGGCCTTGCTCCCCCACCACAGGACTGCACAGTAAGAGACCTACAAGAGGGGGTAGGGAGAGGGTAGATAGTGAGAAGGGGGGGTAGGGAGAGGGTATATAGTGGGAAGGGGGGGTAGGGAGAGGGTAGATAGTGAGAAGGGGGAGGGTAGATAGTGAGAAGGGGGGTAGATGGTGTGAGGGGGGTAGATTGGGGTGGGGGGGCCCTTAACTGATTCTCGCACCAGGGCCCTGAGGCTTCTAGTTACGCCCCTGCATTCATATACTCATTTACAGATATTCATTTATTCCCTCATTCACAGAATCACATATACTCGTTTATACATCCTCCCCACCTCCTTACCTGAACCGCAGATCTCTCTGTGCTGCCCGCAGACTTCTGCAGGGCCACTGCTTCCCTCTGTGTTGCTTGCACTCTGTGTGAGCACTTTTCTTGTAAAGCACAGGGGTAGCAGGAACGGAGGGGAGTCATGTGACGTAAATTCACGAGACTCTGCTGGGTTCCTGCTTCCACTGGGCAAATTCAAGAGACATTGCTTGCACACACTGTGCGTGTAATGCATGGGTAAGCAGCAGGGCCCTTGCGGAAGTCAATCCGGGACGTCTGGTCACCCTAACTAATAGCCACAACCTGAAAGAGACCATCTGTTCTCCCTACCTTCAAGATCTCCAGGTCCATGACTTCTCCACATTTGCTACAATAAAATCATGCCTGCCCAAACAGTCCCTTTCTTTCTGTACTTAGCCCCTCATTGCAAAAACAGGGCCCTGTTGTCCTTGTGTTCCAGTTTGTCTCAATGTCAGTTTTAATGTTATCGTTAATTTTCACTTTTTTTTTCCTGCTGAAAAGTTATAAATAAAATGTAATGCTCTAGTAGGAGAAACGTATCCTGCAATGTGTGCTCAGAAGGCTTTGAATGACCACTGAGTGACTAAACGATTGCTGAGATAGTGTAGTGGGGCAGCCCACTGGCTTCTTGGCCGACAGGCAACCTTCTACTTCTGCTCCTGGCTGAAATTTAAGATTATAAGCAAAACTTCAGATTAAAGACAAAAGCCTCTCACACTTTTGTTCATCTCCTCTCACGGTCTCTCAGTGTCTCCCTACCTTCTCTGCTGACTGCTTCTGTGTCCCTGTCTCCTTGCCCCACAGCAGTTCAGAGAAAGAGAAGCTTTCTGCACCTCTCTTTCTCCACAAATCCGCCCTCATTATTCTGGCCCCTCGGAGTACTTCTGGAAATGTGCAGAGCCGTGTGGACAGCCTGGTTCACCGAGACGTGGACAAAGAAAGAACTCAGAAGAACAAGATGAGGCAAGAGAAGAACAAAAAGAACTGTGAGACAAGGAGACAGGGATACTGAACCAGTTGGCAAAGCAGGTAAGCAGACATTGACAGAGAGCTTGAGAGAGTGTGAATAAGAACGTGAGAGAGCCTGAGAGAGTGTGAGTGTGAGTGAAAAAACAACAAAATGGAAACAAAAATTCAGACCTCTGCTTCATTTTCATTTGTTTTGTTCGAAGTTCCTCCTCGTTTTCAGACATTCGTAAAAATTAACAAGAGTGGTGAACTTTGTTTAAATTAAAATTTGTACGAATACGAATGCACAAGTCTATACATACCACTGGCTAATATTCTGTTTAGTAGCTCTATAATTGCACTAATTTCACATGTTCAACCACAATTTTCAAAACACGATAAATATGTGGGGATGGACTCCTCAATACAACTTGGGGAAGGGGTGGGATTTTGTATTATGACCCCATAGACTACATTTACTTACACCACCTCTTTACAGCCTTTTTACCATTCATCCAACACTCTTACCCTGCCTTCTTCAACACGTTTATTTCTTCTAACAAAACGTTACCTTACCTCAACCCCATAAGCCTAATTTCTCAGCCAGTTAACCCCTTTTACTCATTTTATACATTTTCCCACAACCTTTCCATTTTTAATAGTTTTCTTGTCGCTTTCTCAAATGTATTACACACTGTATTACACACTTTAGTATACCTCATAATACTATAATGGTTTTATTAAAATAATATATAAATATACATTGCTAGGTCATTTAATTTGTGAGAGACGCTGATTTAACAGATCTTTGGTGTAATTTGATTGGTTCTAACAGTGTTAGAATGAGGAGTGAGGTGATGGTGTGAGCTGTGGACCACTAACTAATTAGTTATTTTGGTAAAATGAAAAAATATTCCTACAAAAATACAAGCTGTATCCACTTTTGATAATGACAAAAAATGAATGCATGTGGTTTGTTTTTTAAAAGCACCTATGTGATGGAAACATGGACAAATACAAGAGCAAAATTATTTATTAACATGAATTAAGACTACCTAGTTACAACACAAGGACCCACAGCAAGCCACCATATGTTAGGCCGCAGACAGCCTGTCTAATAAACCAGATTTGTGGCTCTTATTAACCTCAAGCTGCGTGCTGTAGATGTAGATACTGCTTATATTCAACATACATAACGCTAGAAGTAAATGAAACGTAACACCTGTACAAATTTTATGTCTGCTGAGATTAACAAATATTTCACTATTTATTTTAGAAATCACCTTTTACATAAATAATGGATGGGTAGGAATACTGTTTGCAAAAAAATAATTTAGTAGTCACAACAAAAATCAGCCTTTTTCCAGCTACAATAGTCATTTACAACTTTAACATTTACACTGTATTTCTGTATTTTGATGTTATTTCATGTGAAAAAATTGTGTATAAGTATATATGTGTGTGACAAAAATATTGCTACTCTTTTAGTCAATACCGTGTGCTACCTCCCTTTGCCAAGATAACAGCTCCGAGTTTTCTCCTATAAAGCCTGATGTGGTTGGATAATACACGACAAAGGGATTTGAGATCATTTCTCCATACAGAATCTCTCCAGATCCTTCAAATTCTGATGTCAATGCTGGTGGACTCTCCTCTTCAGTTCACCCCACAGGTTTTTCTATGGGGTTCAAGTCAGGGGACTGGGATGGCCATGGAAGGCCCTTGATTTTATGGTCAATAAGCCATTTTTGTGTAGATTTTGATGTATGTTTTGGATCATTATCCTGCTGGAAGATCCAACCACAGCCTATTAAGCTTTCTGACACAGGTTGTCAGGTGTTCATTTAATATATGCTGATATTTGATTGAGTCAATGATGCTATGTATCCTAACAAAATGTCCAGGTCCTCTGGCAGAAAAACAACCCCAAAAAACCCACCACCGTATTTAACCGTGGGCATTAGGTACTTTTCCCTATGGCTACCTCTCTGTCTTCACCCGACCCACCTCTGCTGTTTTTTGCCAAAAAACTCTACCATAGAACCCAATCCCATTTAATGTTTCAGTAGTGTCTGGAAGATGGTTGAGTTTGTTTTTGGATGAAAGTAGAGGCTTTTTTCTTGAAACCCTTCCAAACAACTTGTCGTGATGTAGGTGACGTTGAATTGTAGTTTTGGAGACTTTCTGACCCCAAGACACATATCCCTTGGTCTTACCAATTGTGATGAATGACTAAAGGAATTTGGCTTATGTGTTACCTAATATTTATACCCCTGTGAAATAGAAAGTCATGGTTGATCAATTTTCTGTTCCTAGTCACTCAGGTGTACTAAAAAAGTAAAATATCAATGGGAATATAATTTAACTATATTTTTCTTATATGAATTCATAGGGGTGCCAATAATTGCGGCACACATATATTTAACAATTTAATTAATTTTTTGGATAAACCTGTGTTGTGTGTGCAATTGTTTGCAAAAGACAATTGTTCCTAGCTTTCTTTGCTCATATTTACCAAGGGTGCCAATATTTGTGGAGGGCACCATATATATATTTATTTAATTAAATGCAATTAAAATTTTATTGTTGTAAGATCCTTATTGGCTGAAAATATAACCACTTTCAAATACTTTTTTGTTTGCTGTGTTTTTTTTTCTAATATTGACCCTACCTACAGTACTCCTACTACAATTGTATTTGACAGAATTGTAAACAGACTGCAAGCTATTGATTTCCAGGACAATAGACAATATTTTCTGAAATGAAAGTAGTTATGTCAAATGAAACAATCCAATCTACTGTGTGCATTTGCTTATGTCTGAACCTCACATTCTGTTTCTTGCTGATCCAAATTGTGGGCCTCTATATACCAACAATGTTGCCTGTCTGTTTCCTGTTTTTACACTGTTTTCATTTATATGATAAACTCCGGTTTCACAACATAATGCCCCATTCAGAGAGCAATACATTGAGAATGTCTCAAGTGTGCCTGGCTATTAGATTTTTAACTGTTTCAGTATTTAGAAATTAGCTTAGTTGGGAACATGTCAACATCTACCCACAATCCATTTCTCCTGTTGGGCCAAGAACGAATAGTTTATAATACATTGTGAGAGCTAAATGAAATAAAAATGAATTATTTGTCATGATATAAGTAGAAAAATAAAATTAAAACATGCCCAAAGTTACTCAGTGAGTAAAATAAAAATGCCAACAGGTTTCTTTGTAGAGGATGAAAACACCTAAAGACAGGAAACTCGGGCCTAGCTCCTGAGGAGAGGGAGTTTTCCACAAAGCTGACCATATAATCACAGTGGTGTGCTATGGGTAGACTGCAGGTTAGCATGACTGACTAGCTTAACATGTTATTTTCCAGGACAGGAGAACCTTCAGAAATGGTACACACAGGTTGCATGTGTTAACATTTATCTAGGCTCAGACCCAAAGCAGTACACTCAAGGTTTTTGCCAGCAATTTAAGTGCAATGGGGAAACTACATCATAGGTCACGAGGTCCCTATAATATTCTGTGTCTTTGACACTAATCAAGTGGCTTGTTCTTTTTCATACTTAATTCTAAGCTCTGTTGGGCACAGACTTGATTGACTTATATGTCTGAATAGCAAACCTGGGGTTAAGTTCTAAGTGGAGCTATCACCATGACAACCAATGAAAGTAATCCTCATTTAGCACTTTGTGTTAGAATTGCTTTTAAATTATATGTTCCTATGTTCTATGTATACCTCTCATTAATCAAAATTAAATACCCCCTTAATAACACATGATACATTTTACATACTTTATTTTGAATGGTAATTACAATTCACACACACACAAAACTATCAAATCCGTTAACAAGACAGCACTTTAATTACATTAAATTGTATTTTGTATATTAAGCCATTGAGTGTCACTGAAAAGGTTAAACTCTAGGATTTTTGTTTCACTCTGCATTTGACACTCTATTCCTGCATTGTGGTTTTTAACACCGGAAATAGTTAACTCCAACTACATAACATCCACAATACGTAACTTAAACGTTCTATGTTGGCTATCCAGGCTAAGATGCAGGAAGAGATAAAGTGAATTCACGTTTTTGGTGCCAAAATATAAATCTGCTCATACTTTTTCTTTTATTTTTCTTACGAAAGTCGTAGGAAAAACACAGAAGGTGATGTCATAGCAGCTGCTGATTGCCTGACAGACAGTTTCCGCAGAGCTACATGGAGGCCCTTTGGTGTACATGTCAGCGAGATTGGCAGATGAATGACACCAATGAGAGCTGACCACTGTTCCCTCTGGGAATGCTGCCCTAATTGATAGACAGAATGCAAAGAAGAAAGTGCCTTTGAACCTGAAAAGAATCCTCCTTTTCCCCCAAAAGCCCAATCCCCTTTCTCTCTCCAATCTTTTTTTTCACATTCCTTTTTTGTAAAGGTGTTTTGTTCTTTAGCAGTCACTGAGTTTAATGGAACTCAATGACTTTTTCCCCTCCACAGTCTGTCAGTCAAAAGCACTAACCCAGGGTTGCTAAATGAAGTCCTTTCACACTCAGACAGAGGAGGAATGTGTCAGTCATCCAACAGACTCTGTTGTGTTTTAATCTGTCAAAAAGGTGATAGAGGAGAGCAATCGGGTCTGGCTAGGGCACATTCCCAGCAGCAAGCTAGAGGCCCTAGCAAATCCAGGTGGTAAAGCCAAAATGTCAACCAATCCTAAACAGTTTTGAGGCATGGAGTGTCAAAGCCCCCAAGGCAATATGCTTTGCAATCAACTGTGAGGTGTGTGGGCAGTGTTACAGAAAACGTTTCACAGCAAGCATTTTCTAAACCAACTTGTGAGATATTTGGTACCAGAGCTGCAATAGAGTGTCTATTTAAAGGAAAAACTGAAATCCTCTATTTTGTGGTTATTTTCTATAAAATCAAATGCATTTTAGAACACAAAAATCAGGTAAAGAGACTGGAATGTGCAAATCTAGGGTACATTTACAGATCTTAAAAGCAACTTGTCACGTGCACACATACTTTTATTGTCAGTATTATTATTCATTTACTTGTAAAGCACCATTATATTCCGCAGCGCAGTACAATTAGTAAACAGGATAAAGTGAGAAGAGCCCTGTTCAAATATGCTTATAATCTAGAAGGAATTAGGGATATATTACACAAGGTAAAAGTGCAAATATTTGCGGTGAGCCCACCGTGTAGACTTTGTTTAAATAATAAAAAAATACATGTGTACGGACTTACTGATAAAGGTGAGATCAACAACTGGATTGATGCTAGGGGTGGAGAGGCAATAGGAGGACATTACATATATAGGGGTGGCCCTGAAAAGTCTAGTATACAAGAGGTAGAGATTACAGCAGATGATAAGTGAAGAGCCTTAGAAGAGTTGAGGGACTGTGTAGGTGTGTATGTGGAGATAAGCAAGATAAGCACATTAATATGTGAGCATCAGGATTTTAAAGGCATACAGGTGAAAAGGTTGATGAAGGGGAGAGGTGTTAGTAGAGCAGTGAGTAAGGATTCATATAAGCAGCATTCATGTAAAGCTGCAAGACAGATAAGAGACTGGCTAAGCCTGAATTGCAGTAGCCAACATAGGACATAATTACTGCTTTAACAAGATCCTTATGTGCATCTTGTGTTAGGAAGGAGCAGATAAAGGGGGGAAAAAGGTAGACCAGAATATCATCAGCATACATGTCCTACTGAAAGCCAAAGAACAAAAATAGTTTGCAAGGGATTTTGCACATAGAACTGTGTATTGGGTTATGCCAACTAGGAGGGAAAGAGGAGAAGAAGAGTCAATGGACATTGATACACTGAATGTGTGGCCAGAGACATAGGGTAAGGGCCAGAAAAGGACAGTGTGCAGACATAGATGTGAAAGGTTTCAAGAAGAAGATAATAGCCTACATTGTCAAAATTGACAGAAAGGTTCAGAAAGGTTACCAGGGAGTAACGACCCTTGAATTTAACATTGAGCAAATCATGGGTCACTTTAGTATGTTTAGACTTGGAGCGGAATCTAGCTTTATGCAGAATCCTGGTTTAACATAAAGGATGAATAAGAGTTGAGGACGTGTGAAAAGAATACTCACAAGAGGACCAGGAGGTGGCTTCAATATTTTGAAATCAGAGCAGCTTAGCCAGAATAGGGCTAGAACCTTGTGGCTTGGTGACAGGCACAGCGTAGTGGCCCCCCTGCCCCTTGCCCTCTCTCCACTAACGTACACACTAGTATGCACACTCAATATAACATGTACACATACACTTAGACATACAATTTTACATACTTACACATGCACACACCATCTCACATACTTACACTAAAACATACCCACTCTATGAATCCCTCTTTCATGCATTACATATCATACCTATACATTGCCTAGAGCAATAAAACATGTCTTAACTATGTGTCCTAGAGTGAGCTGATCCAAGTCCTGTTTTTTTGGACCAGCCTGGGAGGAAATTGCCTCCAGCCACCCCACTACTGAGATCAGCAGACAGTTTGGAAGATCATTATGTGTAAGGATGGCCAACCTCTGACATGCTTTTTCCCTAATATGTGCCAGCTCGCTGGTTGCTTGAGTTGTGACCTGTTAGAAAGTGAAGAGTTTCAATATGATTTTATGATCTTAGCCAACAGTGCTTTACAGTGACTTAAGAGCAATAAACATGTGTCAGTTAGGTGGCTCCTTGAATCCCCAATTCTTTTACATAGATAGCAATATTTCTAGGGCTTAGCAGGTTCGAGCAATGAAGAAGCTGTACAGAGTAGGAGAAGCATTTATTTCTTACGCAGGGGCAATCAGGTACATCACACCCAGACTGATATAATTGCTCTGACCCCTACTCTGTACAATGTCTTCACTTCTAGGGGCTGTGCTCTGTGCATGTCACTCTCCACACCACCTTCATGTCTATAACACTCTAACACCCTATGAAAACACCCCCCCCACTGCCACCCCCTACACACACACTAACAATGTACACTAACACCCAACACAGTCTAAAACTATACACTGACACTCCTACACTCACTGTAACACCGTACAGACACACCACACATTCTAACACTGTGTACACTAACACACACTGAGTCTAACACTGTACACTGGTACCCCAAGCACACTCGCTCTAACACCATACACTAACACACAACACAGTGTAACATTGTACACTGACACCCCTAAAACCACAGATTCAAAAACAGAACACTGTGCCACAGGTCAATTCATGCACCTCTAATACATCAACTATTTATGGAAAATGTAAGCGCAAAGGGTATGACAAAATTAGATTGACAGACAAATACAAACTTACGATTAAGAGGCCTTTGCTTGTAAGTAAGAAACATCGAAAACACGAGGCATGAAACGAATAGGCGCTAATGTCATAATTAAAGACGGAAGAGAAGGTGGGCGAAATTGCTTTGGTTTAAAAAGTTTTAACCTTAGTTTTGCAAATGTTGATAATTGCCAAAATGGTGGAAGAAGTAATATTCTAAGTCTAAAATCTAATTTCAGCTTAACCAGATGATATTGATCTGTATATCAATCCTATTTAACTACAATGGCGTATAAATTTAATCGCCCAACTTCGCATGCAGCAAAGTGTACTCCATTAATAAATGTGTTCAACTACATACAGCCTCTGTAGGAATATTGTAAGAATTTATAAGCATCTCACATAGTCCAGCCTGCCTGTTGTGACTGAAAATGCCATATTTCAAGTTATGTCATTAAACAAAAACTAACATCTTCTTTTATCTCAACAGGTCATCTGCCCAACGGCATGGCGTGTTTTCTTTTTTCAGTGGTGACTGGGAGAACATTTCACAGTCTTTCCCCAAGATATTTAATTTCCCAAAGTTTTCTGTGGCCGTGTAAGTGTAATATCGCAGCAGGATGCCATTGCAGTAACCAGATTTTTTTTCTTCACGTCAAAAAACGAAATGCTACTGAAACCTCAGAACACACAGTGCATCAATTATTCACACACACAGTATACACTGTGTCATTTATAGCGACTCTCTGTACCAGAGCCAAATCTACATCTTTGACGGAGATTATACCACAGACTTTTATTGTTTCATTTCCTTAACATTTGAGAAGAAACAATTCAGCATGCTGTGATCACCCACTGAAACCAAAATAATGAGAAAAACGCAATGCAGTGATTGCTTTTACGGAAAAGTACACATTTACAGAACTTACTTCAAATTCTAGCACAATATGGGTATTATACCATATATTTTTGTAATCTCTGACTTTACATTAATGGTTAAAAGGATATATACACACACGTGTATAAACACATACATATACACATCTTATTTGTATTATTGATTCTATATTTTTGTCCAATACAAGTTGAATTAATATTTAATTTTTTCTTAGTATTAAACCATAGGGATTCAGTCACAAGTGTCAAGTGTGTTGCACTATATATATATATATATATATATATATATGAGTTTGTACTTGATAATGCTTGGTTCAAGATCTGAAACAGTAGTTTAACTTCATAAGATGTAGAGACTTATTTCAGGTTTAGCTCTTTGATCTACACAGTTTAACAAATTACTTGAATTTTCACCTATAACTCGGTATATATCAATATATTAGTAAAATCATTAAATCTTATGTAAAAATATATGAATTGCAGATTGGTGCCAATTAAAATATGCAAATGACTTTACTTCAGCATATGTCACACCTCAGGACCACTACTCTAGATCAGCTTTATTGTAAAACTCTAGAACGAAAAGAAGTTCACCTCAAGTTAGGTGAAGCAGAAAATGGTGAGGGGCCAATTAAGCAAGAGGGCAGTGGGGGGGGGCTATAATAATGTACAGGATGTCAAGAAGAGGTGTCACGCAAGGATGTGGATGACAAAAACATATGGTTGGATGAGGAAGGATAAATCGTTAAAGGAACAAGGTAAGGCAGATGTTAAAAAGATGGGTTGTAGTAACAACAATATAGTTCTCCATTGTTTATAAAATTTGGTAAAGATGATACTTTTATTGGCTAACTGGTGTATAATGGACAACAAGCTTTAACCTAGATAGTCTCAAAAGCTTCCAATCCATTATATGCCAATTAGCCAACAAAGGTACTAACTTTAACAAATTAGTTTTTTCTCTTTCTATGGCTAATACGGTACAACTATATACCTATATTGTTGGTCATGGCAGTGAAGAACTGGGCTGGGGGACAGCAGACAGAAGCCCCCTGGGTGGATCTGATTTTAGACGCACAGGCCTTCATAAAGTAAATTGAGCATTTTGAGAGGAGACCAGATCTCCCCATCTGGCAGTGGAACAGCTCAATCACACTGAAGACCTTGGTATTATTATACAGGGGGCTACCTGACAAAGGGCCCACACAGGTTTCTAGCTTGGTGGTATCCTTGCATCCATGGAAAATGAAAAATGAAGATGAAGAAAGAGGGTAATAAGGCAATTTTAGTGAAAACTTAGAAAAGTTTTGTATCACCAAAGCAAACAATGGAATGTTCCTACTAAGTCGAGAATACCACCTTTAAAACGTTGGGCTACGAAGCAATACTGTAAATTCTGTTACTGTGTCACCCATGCCTCATTCTCAGTACATGACTGCATTTGTCCAGCATACATACAGAAGAACAGCACCTGCTTATACAGCTCATTCTTTAGAGGGCACCAAGATATCAGAAACCTACAGGAAATAATTCCTCTGTGACAACCACTGATGTCTTTATGGAATGCCAGTTGTCTGCTGGGCAGGGCCAAGCGCCTACTGATTTAGGCGATAAGTAAGGGTAACTGTACATGCAACATGGACTTCTAATCGTGGCAGACAGCATAAGCGGAAATATATGTATACTTAAGTGCTGCTAAAATTGTTACTGTGAAAGCATAGTATCCAGTTGACAAGAGAACGTGTGTCTATTTGAGGCATTGAGAAGATTAGTTACTTTAGGTATAAGATTGTCACAGGAATATCCTCTCTGTGGGGCATGAAAATGGGATATGTTATAAAAAAACATGCAGGGTTTTGTCACTATATTCAATTGCATTACTTTATAGATGATTACAGAAAGAATGAGACCAAATAACAACTGACAGCCTTGTGCTACTCAATAACAGTATGTGTAACATATAGTTGATTGAACAATGTTTATAAGCTAATAGCAGGGCCGGACTGGGAATAACGAGGTGGTCTTGGCATTTTAAGGCCGAAAACGATCTATTGACGTAAGTGCTGCTGATGGCTGGATTTGATGGGCCACACGTTATGTTTTTATGTTCATGTAGCGTGTGGCTGGGCTTATCTAGTCGGTGGTTGCAAACTACAGACACTGAAGAGGCAGATCAGGTGTGCATGGAGCAATGTTGGGCTATAGCACCACTGGGCATTTGCATAATGGGCATACAATTGTCTAAAACGTATTTGTATGCCGTATCATTAACATTACTGTTCACTGTAACTAAGGGGCCCAAACCCAGAAAAACACTCTCAGACCATAATCCTCCTCCACCATACATTACAGTAGGCATCATGCATTCTGGTGCATTTATGTGTGCAGTGGCTCAGACAATTTCATGAAGCTCCAGATGCACAGTGCTTGTGCTGATGTTGCTTCCAAAGGCAGTTTGGGACTTCATAGCAAGTGATGTCATAGATGACAGGCAATTTCTTACATGCTTCAGGACTCTGTATGTGTGCTGTTGTTACTCCTAGACACTTACCCTTCACAATAACAGCACTTACAGTGGACTGTTGTGGCACTTACACTATGAGACTGCCACATCTAACTGAGCTCTTCATTGTGACACATTCTATTGCCACTGTTAGTCTATGGAGAAGGCATGTCTATGTGCTTGCTTTTATGTACCTGTTAGCTATGTGTGTGGCTTGAACACCCCATTCATGCATGCATACACACACAGAAATGATACACAGAAAGCAAAAATATACATGCACAACAAATAAGGCTGGTGAGAATTTCTTCTAACAAAAGTGTATATCATGCAGCTGAAATCATTGGAGGACAAATGTTTTCTGTTATACAGCACAAATTAGCCTAAATACATCAATAGTTATCATATAATGAAGATCCACTGGAAGACTAGAGTGTAGGTCAGTACAGATGGGCTGTCAAACATTTGTGCAGATGGTCCCACAGAGCACACAATCTAGGATGTACAGTATCTGCTTGAAACATTAAAATGCTGCTAATGCTAGATCAGATTTCCTTTGAGATCTAAGCAGCATATGAGGAGATGCGAAAGCTGCTAACAAGGAGTTTTACAAAAATAGTGCAAAAAAATGCAAAAAAATCCCTAATTACAATATCTGAAATTTCTGCAGTTCTAAAAACTAAAACAGCTCAAACTTCAATTTATTCAGCTTATAGAAATAATATAACATTATATTAGAACTGTTTGTTCTAATATATAATATGGTTATTCTTTACTATTTTTCAAATATATGTGAATGTACATATTGTGTTGTGTTTGACCTCTTTTGCTTGCACAATATATAATGAAAAAACATAAAGTATGCAAAGTAAATATGCTACCTAAAGAACCTAAAGAAAGTATTTTTGTATTTTTTTTACTTGACTATATCCAGTGGCGACTCTAGAAACAATATATAGGGGGGGCACACAAGATACCACAGTCAAACTGGGGGGGCATTAATAATTTCCACCATTAAATCATACCACTGAAAAAACACACATATATATATATATATATATATATATATATATATATATATATATATATATATATTGCCAAAAGTAATGTGCTATGGAATGATACTTTTGTTATTGGACAATACAATACTTGATCATTCAACATGGGAAGCCTGAAGCCACAATTTAGTACGACTAATCCTTGAAATCCTTTAAACAACACAATACCTTAACTTTTGCACTAAATGATTTAAGGGCCTAATATTAGATCCTGCTGCTGATATATATATATATATATATATTAGCCCCTGCTGCCCAAATATATTAATATTAGCCCCAGTTGCCGATATATATATTAATATTAGTCCCTGCTGCCGATATATATATAAATATTAGACCCTGCTGCTGATAGCAGGTATAGATCAACACATTAACACACAAACCCAGCTTTGCATGTAAAGATCAATTGAAATTCACTTGTGATCTCAGCACTGAAGGTATATATCAAATAAACAGAATCAGACATACAAATCCTGTATTTGCAGGTATACAATAATAATATATGAAACGTAGCATCGCAGGTATAGATCAAATAAATACATGGAAACAGCATTGCAGGTATTAATCAACTGAACAAGACATACAAACCCTGTATTTGCAGGTATACATAAATAATGTATGGAAACATAGCATAGCAGATATGGATCTACAGAATAACACAGAAACCCAGCTTTGCAGGTATAGATCAATTGGAATTCACATAAAAACACGGCATTAATGGTATATTTAAAACCCCCTAAATTACAGGGATAGATCACAGGTTGCACACCCAGATAACACACATACGATTTGCCATCTTTGTCCCATATACACCCTGCCTGTGCCATCTTGGTCCCCAAGGCTCAAACATCCTGCTAGTGCCATCTTTGCCCTTCCACAATTATACATCTATGATACGCACAATCACATTAACTCATGCTCTCCCTCATTCAGACAATTCATCCACATATTAACGCATGCTCTTCCTCATTCAGACAATTCATCCACATATTAACTCATGCTCTCCCTCATTCAGACAATTCATCCACATATTAACTCATGCTCTCCCTCATTCAGACAATTCATCCACATATTAACTCATGCTCTCCCTCATTCAGACAATTCATCCATTTTAAGAAACTACACCCCTTGGAGCTTCAAATGAGGGGCTACATGTATTTCTAGGACAAAAGTTGAGTGCACAAATAATGATGGAATATGTCGCTTTGGCTAGAAAATATGTTTTATCTAACCATAGCGACATGTTCATTTGTGTCTTGTGCACTCCAGGTTTGTACTAGAAACACATGCAGCCCCTCATTTGATGTGCCAAGGGGTGTAGTTCTTGCAAATGTGTACTTTTTGTGCCATAATTTAACTTCCTACGTGAGCAGTAATGCCACGTCAAGGCTTCAACCCTAATTACTGACCATCCACACGCCTTTCATATCTCCATTCACTCGCAGAAGCACACACCATACTTTAAATACGTTCACTCACAGACGCACACACCATTCTTTCCCCTTACAATCCCAAAGAAATGATGGTAAAGGGAGAAAAAAAATCACTTTTACAGCAAAAATAAGTTTTGCAGTAAAAATGCAAGGCGCTCCAGGGATGGTATGGTTACTCACGTACCGCACAGGCTAAATGGCTGATTTTAATAATATTTGCAGTTCATCAGGATTTCAAAAATTGCCTCCCTCTGCCGTTGGCTAAATTTAACCCCATGATCAAAGGGATCATAGGATTAAAAATTAGTATCGGCCATTTTTAAAAAGGGAATGTGACTTTTTATAGCTATATGATCGCTGTGGTAACATTGGCTACCACAGTGATCATTAAGCTAGAATACTTAAACTTTTTTTTTTTTTAAAGTTAAACTACTTTATGTTTAAATAATTTAATTTGGGGGTCTCTAGGCAATTTTGATCTTTTTTATCTGCCTTTAGAGACCCCCAAATCATTTTTTTTACATTTTTATTTTTTTTACTTAATATTTTTTATTATTTTTTTACAATCTATATACCGTTGGAAAGGCGAGGCGATTACCTTTCCAATGGTATATGTTGGGGGTATGTATCTGCTTAGATGCCTGAGATACAGGCATCTAAGCAGCATGCCCCCATACCTCTTTAACTGACAATTGTCAGTTGTTAATAAAGTTGCGCGGTGACGTCATCGCGTCATTGCGCGAGACGTCACCGGGCAGATCGGGTGGCTCCGGTGATGCCCTTCAGTTTGAGGGGCAGATCGCCGGGGTAGGTGGTGATGGAGGTCCACAGACCTCCATCAAGGTAAGGTAGTGCTAGTGACGGCATGGTGCCGTCGTTAGCACCTGACTGGGACTGCTAGCGACGGCACCATGCCGTCGTTGGCAGTCAAGGGGTTACAAATTCGGCGGGGGGGCAACAGGGGGGGCAAGGAATAACCTAGGGGGGGCAATTGCCCCCCCTTGCCCCCCCTTAGCGACGCCACTGACTATATCCCCCTGGCAGAGCTTAGTTAGTGCCATACTCTCATATTCTCTGTATTCTCTGTCCTGATAATTATTTCACAATCAGTTAATTCAGGATTTTTGGTATTTTGAAAATGTAGTAAATGGGTAAAGTAACAGATAACAGTAGAACCCATGTTAAATATTACTATATTTTTGTGCTATAATAGCCAGAGCTGCCTAGGCTTGACTCAGGGATACTATGGAGGCTGTACCTCCCCAACTGGACCATTTGTTCATTGGGGCACCAGGGAGCCTGCTCTCCAAAAAAGGGTCAGTTGCCCATATTAATGTGTGACCCCTGGGATCTGCCCCCCTAGGCCTAGTTGATCTGGGGCAGAATTCCCCACTGACAGTATCCATTGCATACAGCTAGTTATAATCCTTGCAACAACATTTATTCTAGTCCTCTCATATCAGACAATTGTATGTAAGTTTACGAATGTCAGTTGTTTCCATTATACTGGGCTTATATTACCTTAAATAATTAGTTAATAACACAGAAAGTAGGATATTTTGTTAAGTTGTAATAAAATACAGAATCTAATAAGTGAGGTTGTGTTGTTTCATCCATGCATTTAAGAAGCCAACTTCTGACCTGCCCATATTGATTACAACAGTTGTAAAATGATATGTTTCTAATACAGCCAAGTCATGGGTGCTCTCTTTCCCTCAGTAACAAGAAATATAGAATAATGCCCTTTGACTCCACAAATTGAATAAAGTCTGTGGAACACATTTTCTTTTTTGGACAATTTGCTTTGACTTAAGTTATAGAGTCTTGTTTTACATTTAGAGGCAGCAGGCAGGCCCTCTGTTTTGCTACAAATGACTGCATGACAGATGCATAGTAGTTGATACATAGGTTATTTTAACTGCCCATGGAGAGTTTAAGCGGATTATTTGCAATTAGGGCTTTCTGGGAAATTTTAACTCACTGTACTTATGTCTATTTCTTAAAGGTTGCATTTTAAAGGTTACATAGCTTTGATAACTGGGGTCGCAGATGTAACACCAAATGATCAAACGAACATAAGCTACTGTTTAAAACTTTGGGGTCACTTAGCTGTTTTCATGGAAAACAAGGACATTTGTAGCTGTGCTAACATAATTGCAAAAGGGTTTTTTAATGACCGATTAGACTTTTAAACGTAAACTTGGGTTAGCCAACTCAACATGCCATTGGAACACAGGAGTACGCCTATGAAGATATTCCATTAAAAACCAGCAGGTTCCAGCTACAATAGTCAATTACAACCAGGGCCGGCCCGACAATGGAGCCGAGTGGGGCAACTGCTCCGGGCGGTACTTTTAAAGGGGCGGCACTTTGCCGCCCCAAGCCCTTTTTTTTTTAAGCGGAAGAGAGAGAGAGGGGCGCCGAGTGGTTTTCGCTTACCAAGTTGCCCCCTCGGCGCCCCTCTCTCTCCTCTGTGAGCCCTCTAGCTCGGTCTCGGTGCCGGCTTGTAATGCTGAGCGCCGGAAGATGACGTCAGGGAGCAGGGAGACTCGCCGCAGGACTGCTGAAAGGTAAGTACAATGGGGGGGAGTAAGGGTAGATAATAGGGAGGGATGGAGAGGAAGAGTAGATAATGGGGGGAGCGGCAGGGACCTTCGCCCCAGGCGGCATTTTGTCTTGGGCCGGCCCTGATTACAACATTAACAAAGTCTACATTATAGTTCTGATCCATATGATATTATTTTAATGGACAAAATTTGCTTGTATTTCAAAAACAAGATATTTCTAAGGGCCCCTTAAACATTTGAACTGTACTGTCAGTAGCCTTATTCATATCTACGTGAAACCACAAAGAGGATAACAGCAGGAAACATAGGCTGGTACCAAGTAGTTAAGCACTCCCCAGTTGGCAGCATTTCTTGTGGAACATGGGCCAACATGTCCTTTTACCAAGTGTGTACATGCGGCACAACAAATTCCATATTTCCTTGATTCTTGGGCTTAATTACAAGCATTTGTACATCCGTACCTCTACTCCATTGTCCTCTTGAGCAGTGCCTATTGATGTTCAATACTGATGATCTATGTATCCATACAAGATTATTGGGATGATATTCCTACATTATCTCTTTAGGCAAATCAGATGGATTACCCAATGACTGCAAATTATTAATGCATAATTTGATTAAATTTGTAAAGTTATTGTCCTCGCCCCCTTGATTAAATTTGTGCAAAAGAAGACCTGCACCACAAGCCCTAGAATATTAAT
This sequence comes from Spea bombifrons, assembly GCF_027358695.1. Classification (NCBI taxonomy): domain Eukaryota; kingdom Metazoa; phylum Chordata; class Amphibia; order Anura; family Pelobatidae; genus Spea; species Spea bombifrons. The sequence goes on along the minus strand of NC_071091.1, from coordinate 22,573,813 downwards.
TGCAAAGGACCCTCAACTGCTTTAGCTACTGTATGACTTTAAAGCTCTTTATACAGATAAAAACAGTTTTCATGGGGTTTTGGTTATATCAATGTCTCCCAAATTCATATTGAAAGGGAAAATGGGATAACAGGTTAGTTTTCATAGGAACATGAGTGTCTGTTTAATTCCATAACCTGATTTTGTATTCAGTTTCAAACAGCAAGTAGTTACTATCCAGTTACATGTTGTGTTGACCTTTGTTTTTGCTTAGTACAATGTTGCCTCCTTGATTAAAATACAGACTGACAAATTGTGCAATTACAAAGCATTTCTGAAAAGTGCAGATGGTGTCAGCAAGAGCCAAATATTTGTAAAACGGCATCTATTTATGATCCAATGCTTCGGCGCAAATAAAAGTACGAAGGATTGGGTTCTCATTACTACTGGAACGTGCGCTGACCATCTGGTATGCATTGATACAGCTAGAACAATCATCCTAGTACAAATGTAAAGCAACAGCTTTGACATCTAGTGTGCCAGATGCATAATACCGGCACCCTGTTTGGCAGAATAATATAAATGTGCAGCTAACTATAGAAATACCTCCAATTTAACGGGTTTGTGTTTCATTTGTCTTCTGCTTGGGCCCAGAGTAACACGAGGGAAAACTGGTTTCGTAAACAAAGCCACAACATACAAATGTAAACACAGCTCGTTTTAATGAAGCATTTAAAAAATGGAAACTTCCAAAATATTTTTTATTGAGAGTTGTTTTCCTGAAGCTTTCATTATTGCACAAGTTACAAGAAGAATTCTAAACATTCAGTTGTGTTGTTTGGTTTACCTTGATTGTAATGGCGTCTTTATGCATTTCACAGTAAAGCTTACATTTCACTTTCTGTATGGTTCTCAAGTGGTAAAGTAGAACATTATTCTAGAACTACATGCATAATTAACTGGAAGAAATTATAGGACTAACACTGGGCTTCATAGAACTTAAATATTATTTACCATTATCATGTTAAAATGAATTAAACGGAAAAGTCAAGAAGCTAAATTTGGGCACGGGTTATGATGCTATATAAAACAATAAAAGAATAATAATAATAATACTGTCATATCTTTTCTTACAGTGTATTTAATATTGGTATACACAGTCCTGATTTCTCCTGTTTTCACAAATGTGTCACACTTAAGTAATTCAGATCATCAAACTAATTTTAATATTAGACAAAGAGAACCAGCCAAAACATAAAATGCAGTTTTTAAATGATTTCATGTATAGAAGGAAATATATCTATCTACCCAACCCTACCTGTCCCTATGGCAAAAAGTAATTGCCCTGTTAGTTAACAACCAATTAACCATTTTTTTAACATAATTGGGTTCCATTTCACAAGGCACACCCAGGAATGATTGCTGCCAGCTCTGTTAAATCTAAACATCAATTAAATAGAACCTATCTTGCAAAGTGAGGTAGGTAGCACATGATGCTAAAAAGGCAAGACCAGATGAGAAACAAAGTCATTGACATCTATCCGTTTGGAAAGAGTTACAAAGCCTTTTCTAAGGCTCTGAGACTCCAGTGAGAGCCATTATGTAGAAATGGGACAGAGGTGAACCTTCCCAGGAGTAACCAGCCTACCAAAATCTCTCCCAAGAGCGCATCGACGACTCATCCAGGAGGTCACAAAAGAATCCAGACTAACATGCAAAGAACTGCAAGCCTCACTTGTCTGAGTTAAGGTCAGTGTTCACAATTCCACAATAAGAAAGAGTCTATGCAAGAAAACAAAAAGCATCCATGGGAGAGTTGCAAATAAACCAATGCTGACCCCACAAAAAAACCTCAAAGGCCCGTTTAAAATTTGCTGAAAAACATCTTGATGACCCCAAATTGAGAATCATTGAGATACTGGGACGTGACCTTAAAAAGGTAGTTCAGGCAAAACCGATGCAGCTGAATTGAAACAATTCTGCCAAGAACGGTGGGCCAATATCCATCCATAGCGATGTAAAAGACTCATTGCCACTTATCTCAAATGTTTTATTGCAGTTACAGTTATTAGGTTTAAAGGAGCAATTGCTTTTCCACACAGGTTATACATGATTTGATTAACTCTTTACAATCTTTTCAATAAAAGAGCTGCTTGTGTTTACTCACATTGTCTTATATTAAATTTATCTGAAACATTTAAAAGTGACAAATAAGCAAAAATAGAAGAAATGGCCAAGGGGCACATCATTTTTCGCAGCACTGTACAATATAAAATGCTAATATATTCCACAGTGCATTTCAAATGTGAATCATGAAAAAGCATAGATATGTATGTTAAGATTTACTGTAAATCTGAAATAACTTTGGTTAAATAAATCAATACAGATTGTTTTGTGATTTCTGGGAAAACCTGAAGCATTGATCCATATCACATAACAGCTCCCTCTCCCCTTCCACCACCTGCTATCAGTTTACTTTTATAATTTGTAATCTACTCTTTCACATTTTTTCCATCTTTCTCTTCTCTATAAGCCAAACCGATATTTTTTTTTCTTCCACTATCACTTTCTCACTGCCTGCTTATCTGCTCAATCTGTTATTGACTCTCCTTTGCGACTGATCACTTGTTTTTGCACCTGACATTCTGTGCTCCTCTACATTGGTTATCATTTTTTCATTTAAACGAGTATTCCAACAGCTATCAGCACTCTGTGTTCTCCTGTCTTCGCCATCACACCTTCTGGCTCCTTAGGGTTTTATCTTTCTCTCAGATAAAGATCTCACCCCTGAAACTCTCCCACTATTCCAATTTATCTGGTAACGCTCTCTTACTGTATCTCACAGTTCTGCAGACTTAAAGCTACGCACACACTCTGTGGACATTTTCAAATCAGTGGTGTAACACAAAATCCTGGGGCTCCTCTGCAAGCTGAAATTTCTGAGTACTACATGGGAAAATAGTGCTCACTTAAGTGCACTTATATTATGGACCAAATAAGTCAAGTGTTGTACAGTATATTAGGTTAGGGTTAGGTTAGGACCAGTTTTCAAGTATCCATGCTGAATGGTTCTGAAGAAAGCATAAACAACTGAGGCCTTCCAACGTTCTTGGGTAGACGTGGGAGGTGTGAGGACCGTGACTGGATGAACCCAGGTGGCATGGCCATAGTTACCTTGGTTTCTCAGGATGATTCCGTTTCTCTATGGGGATGTCTGCATTCACACTGACCAATAGTCACTTAATCCTGCCAGCACATGTGTGATGGACAAAGCTGGCGTTGGTTAACATTAAACCTTGGACTTGGAAATGTTCTATATTCATATCTTAAATATATTCTTATGTTTATCCTGTGCATCCCTACAGTGCCTCCTTACTTAATATTAACAAGTACAGTATATTGCTGGGATGAGTATCATCAAAAAAGTAACATCATCTAAGCCAGTGTGGTTCAACCCTTTTAACACAGAAAAGCCAAATACTACTCAGAAGAACAGTCAGGAGGCCAGATGCTGTTAAATTAGTGATTTAATATGACAAAGCTTATGGAGTTTTTGGCAGACAAGGAGGCATCCAAAAGCCTTTAAGGCTCACTGTACTGTTTTAAGCTAAAAAGGAGACAATTTCCGCTATCATGAAACATCACACATTTTCTTTCTTTTATGAAGCACAGAATATAACAAATAATCAAGAAAGTAGGGAAGCACATTTTAAAGCATGAGAGACACTAGGACAAGAGGTCATAAATCTAGAGGGTCAGAGGCATAGATGATAGATGTAGGGATGAAATACGTGCCTTTCAGCATAAGTGGCATAGTTTAATACAATTTAAATGAATATAAAAAAGGACAAATAAAACTGTAGGTTTTTACAACATGAAATGGTAGATTAGATGGGTGAATGTATTTCCATCTGCCATCAAACTTTCTATAGAGCTGGAAAACACATGACAATCTATCCTCAAATCAACTACGAACATTTTTTATAGGCCATATTTTTTATTTTGGTTTAGTCTTTTATGAACATAGTAAGTATTTAACAGGTTAAAAAAAAGGTATCTATTGTTTTGCAGTAACCTTGGGTGACCTTCATTAACCATTAGTGAGGATGAGTTGCTTTTCAGTTAACCTGCTGAAACAAGCAACCTCTGCCCTCTGTTCACTTAGAGAGAAAGAGCATTTCCTTGCAGCAGCTTTGTGTGGTCCTAACAGACAGAGGACACAGATGGCTGCCGCTGATATTATCAAAGTTCAGTAAATTAGTTTTGTCACTGGCACCAATGAAGGGTGAAACTATAAGCTACTGGAAAGTGCTCCATAAGCTTTTAGGCTCCGATATCAAGTACCGAGACAAAGAAAACATTTATCGTATACGATTTTAAAGTATAAATTACACTTCTTTGTACTATTCCATGATGAGCTTTCTTTAAAGGCAGACTCTAAGATATACAATAATCTGCTGGTGAAATATTTATTGTAGTCTGTCTTCGTTAACCCACTAACTGCCAGTAAACAACTCAACACCCAACCATTTATTACCCATGACATTAAGGAGACATTACAAAAACTAATATAAAAATGAATGTTTTTTTTGGTGAATAAAGTGGAATCTGATTCAATAAACACATCATTTAACAATTGGTGGGCAAGATTTCCCCTTTAGGTAGAGATCATTATGGATATGATTTTGTCAGTTTTAATCCCTTTCTCTCGCCCCGTGAGTTGGTGTGAGGCAGTGCTGCTACATTCACTGGGCATTATATAAATGATGATGATACAGCTGCAGCCAGACTTATGTTACTCAGGAAAAGTGTGTTCCCCTCATCCTCTTTTCCCAGACATAAGGATGTTTTGGTGTTTAGTGCATCTTTAAAACAAAACTATAACTAATCTGTTTTTGGCATAGCAGTGCCTTTCCCCTTTTCCTTTTATTGTCTTATCTGCAGGTATGGAAGAGATGCTGGTGGCCATCTGGTCTGAAGCCAGGACCAGGGGCATGGAGTGAATCCAAGACTACTTTGCTTATTTGAATGTCTAATAATAAGCGGTAGGTTTAGCGTGAACGGCATTAGGCATTTATCTTAATGTTCTCCTTTTGGGCAATACCCCTGGTGTTGTGTGCTATGTGGTGGATCGTGAATCTGCAATTGCCCTCTGGCTAAAGTTTATGGCCTCATTCTGGAAGGCCCCCATTCCTTGCGTGTCACACCAGCGGGGGTTTAATGACAGCTAATGCAGTACAAACATGAGTGGTCGTGCTGCAGGGGGAGCCACTCACCTGCTACGTGTTTCAAAAAGAACAAGCAGCAGAAGGTAAGGGAGCCTCCCTGGAGAACATAGATATGATGCTCCCGTGGCTCAGTAAATATCCCAAAAGGGAGGTAGTGCGGTTATTGAAAGATGGTTTATTTTGGCTTTAAAATACTATTTGTTGGGAATAGTAAGGGGTTTATAGCCAAGAATTTAAAGTCTACCTTAGATTTTCCTCCCGTAGTGGCAGAAACTGATAGCTAAAGAGCTATATTTTTTCCTGAAGTGTCCTTATGGGTTTGCCCCTTGGGCGTGGTGCCCATAAGAGAGGTTGGAAAATTCCACCTGATTCACCACCTATTAAAACCGGAGGGCAGGTTGGTGGATGACTGCATAATTGGATGGCTTTCTGTGTTTGGACCCATGGGCTCCGGGTTTGTCAAGTTTTGTTGCAGACTTTGAAGTTTGTTTCGGAAAAGTTCAGAGTGCCCCTAGTGGAGGAGAAGACAGAGGGCTCGTATGCACAGATCAGCAGAAGATGTACGACAGGTTGATGCTTCTTTCTTCATCATTTATATTATGTGCCTTAATTAACCTCATCTGGATCATGCATAAGAGAATAGGCACGGTAGAAAATATTTAACCAACTGTAAGAATGCTTTTAATATCATAAACACTAAGCTGCATCTTTACATTGCATACAATATGCTATTACTTTCCCTACTTTTTGGAGCTGCTTTTAAGACCATAAACAAACATTGATTCTATGGTTTTGAATCAACTACTGCATTCCAAGTATCTTTATTTTGATTTTTACTCTTGATATTTGAATTTCTTTATTCTCGGACAATCTACTAATTTCCTATCCTATTATTTGTTCACGTAATCGACTAGTTATCAATAGGAAAAACAGCAATTACTTTGCACCATTATTTTGTTGTTTATGTGGGACATTATAAAATGCATTTCTAAAGCACTCTTAGGATTCTATCATATTCCTAAATCAAGTAATGCTCCAAATTTAGAGCAGATTTCCCTCTACAGAAAATCAGAGCAGTTGTCGAAGACTGCCCCACCATCAAAAGGGCCTGAATACTAAAGTTATATTCCTTTTTTACTTGAAATATAGGGAATGGGTCTCTAGGGACCATACATACGCCTGGGCATTTAAAGCATGAAGGCCCACAGGTGAACTGATTTAATGTTGTCTACAACTGAAGAATAGGCCAAGGACTGTTGGTCCATTTGGCCAACACAACCTATGGCTGTCCCAGTCATTCAATTGGTCACATAGTTGTTGGAAAGAATATCCCAGCAACCTGCACAACAGGCCAGCCATCAGAAGAAAAACTGAAATTACATGATTTACCTTTCTTGGATTATTGAATGAAAAAAAACCCTGTAACCCCTGTGATGGATCAGCAGGACAGGATACTTCGTTCAAACCTTAATTTTACCTGAATAATTATTTGCATCTCCAAGTGTTTATTTTTGTAGGTATTTTGCACAAAGGACTGCGGTGCAATATACAACCCTGTTGTTCATTCTTACTGGTTTGTTTTTATGTTTCGATGGACAAAATCGTATTGTTTCCTTCTCAGTGTGATGGGCACATAACAGCTGGTATTGATTTCTGTAAGAGAGGTGAGAGTATCTAAAAAGCAGAATGGGAGTTTAGAAAATTAAAACACTTGGAAGGTAATTACATCCATCTGACAGAAAGGCTCAGTGGGGGAGACGTGCCTGAAGGCAAAGGATAAGGGAAAAAAGAGCTGAAAATGCCAGGGCAGTATTTAATGCTTTCCTTCTGTTGGCTGGGCCACACAAATCATTTCATGTGGGCTTTTAACCCATTGAATTGGGTGTGCAGCTAAATGGTTAGGTACTTCCCCACCTAATGCTGGATGAGCATTCTGTGAGTTTTGGTGAACAACCACTTGTGTTTTAGAAGCTGACTATCTATGGCGCTACCATCTGGACTGTTAGGTCTAAATGAAAACATTTGGTGGGTGATTCATTATTTTGGGAAAAATCAAACAACAATCAACAGTAAAATAAAGTTCTGACTTTATATGTAAAAATCCCTTGAACTGGTTGGAATTAAATAAGCAGTATGAAAATCTATATACAAACAATGTTTAATCAGTATATACCTAAACGCATACCGAGATTTTGGCATGGCTGAGCTTATTCAAACTCAACAATCACATTAATTGCCAAATTACGCATTTAGAATTAAACTAAAAAACGGATACATCCTTTTGAAATAATATATATTGCTTACTTGCCACCAAAATGGTCCACTGCTTTCTAATAGGTGACTGCTGACACACCAGTCCTATTAATTAAGCCATGGTTACGCCAATATTTTGCCACGAATGCTAAAGTTAGAGCAATGAACTAAACCATTATTTAGAAACTAACTGAATGCTTCTACTGACTGCTCAAATTAGATGAAAATGTTTGTATTGATAAATATGGACTATTTTCCCCATCGTGCATTCCACTTCCTTAATTATGTATTATAATTCCGTAGGTAAAATTTCTTTTTTGAATTTCATAAAATAATCTAGTGTTATCTGCAATCTATGGAATGAATACAAAGCTTTCTGTAAATTAATTGTTTTATCTTCTTTAATGATAAATGCCTTTTCTAATCTAAATATCTTTGGTCTATTATCAAAACCGTAATCTCCATATGCTATTGATGTTGATGCTTCTGTGCCCTCCCCAGGTCTATAATGTCTGAACTGGTGCCAAAATATAGCTTAATGTATAGATCAAATAAGTTTTAACTCCTAATGCTTCTTATGGAAGGATTATCAATGTAACTCAAAAGTACCATGATCCTTTATCATACCAGCTTTCCAAAAGTCACTGCAAGGCTCATGTTAGACACAGGAAATTATTTCTGTAACCAATGTTTGCACAGAAATGACTATATATATATACATTGTGTTCTTTTAATATCAATAGATATTTGAGGCAGGAACGTTTATTGGCCATCAGCAGGGATTTTTTTTTTCATTACAGCACATAAATATAGACTTTCATGATTCCCGCTGCTTCTTCGGCGGATATGATGACATTTACTGTTTTAACATAGCAGAAAAATAAATATACTGTTACATTTTTATTGAAGCTGATGTTATTTCATAAGTCGGACTCATGAGTCTAGTTGTATGTAAGTTAATGATGGCAGCTGTTGCCAATGGGGATTCTTGTCACAGACCTATGTTTGATTTTTGAACTGCTTGAAGTGAAATCTTGGGAAGGACCTACTTGCTTGGTTGTAGCCACCTGCCTGCAGTGGAGTATTTAGGCTGAGGGCTGCCCTAGGCCTTACCCAGGGTTTGGGCACAGCCCTCCACATCGCAACTGAGCCATTGCTGAGCGCTGCAATATGATGTCATACAGGATACAGCATGCTATGGAGGCCAATTACAAAGATCTCCCCAACATATCCATTAAGTAAAAGATGAACGGGGGAACTTGAGCCCCCAATAATTAAATCAGCCCTCTTTTATGTGGCAGAATGTCTGCTACCACCTGGTCCTGCTGCCCTAGGTCAATTAATAATGATCCCTGAACTACCTAGCCTGTAATTGCTGTCCATTTTGGACTTGCCCAGTCTCTGTACACCTGAGTTGGAAATTCTTCAAATATCTTGTGTCTTGCCTTTATTGAGATATACATGAATAATAATTATTGACACATGACAAGTTTAGTTCACATAATATGGTATTATGGCGAGAAAGATTTGCCTTACATGTTGTATTTTTAATCATACCTAGTAAGAAAATGTTTTAGTATGGAACAGATTAGGAAAAAACATTTTCGTGAGAAAGCTGTTGTCCTCTAAATGCAATACATGATATGTCTCCCAGACCGTATATTATCTGCATTTTTTCTCTATTGCCGTGTCCAGGGCTGTGTAATAAACTGATATTTCAGAATTAAACAATCCTATAATATAATCTCATGAAATAAAAAAACAAACCAAACAAATGTCTGGAATCCTTGTTGTTGGCATAATGGGTTTCTGATGTCAGAATTAAATTCCTTCAAAGTACTCCAGTAGAATGACAAGCATTTAACCGTATGCTATTTTTATATATAATTAATTGTGACTGTGAAAAGCGGTGCACCTTTTCAGAACAAAAAATTCAACACTGACTTTTCAACACAATTGAAACTGCCCACGCATACTGTCTTAGTGAAAGATTAAAGCTAAATTCATCCAGTTGCCATTCATTGCAAACCATCCTTTTCATGCTTTTCAAATTGCCTATTTGTACATATTCTTATCCAAGCCATCTGTGCAAACCATTGGCCAGTATCCATGGAAAAATTCAATTGAATGCTGTTTACAAGATTAGAACATCAGGATGTGACATTTAAGCCATTTCAACATTTTTTTTGCCCAGAGTTGAATTTTAATGATTATGAACACTGTCTTGCAACCTAAATCAAGGTACATTTTAAAGGAAATTGACCTTTACCACTTCATTTAAATTACCTCCTCTCCTCCTTTCACAAGATTCAGCATATTCCCACATTTTCAGCGGATCAAACCACATGTACACCCACATATGTCTTTTGATGTCAACTCACAGGCCCTCTGCCTGTAGCATCCCCTTTCTTCCGCCATTCAGATGGTGGGAGGTGTATTTCTGTGCACCAAGATACGGTTGATTTAATTAACCTTTCCTGATAGGCATGTAAGTTTCTCTTACAATAGTTAAATTCAAGCATACATATTAATTATATATTTATATATATATATATATATATATATATTAACACCTTTACCTTTGAACACTTGTAGTCTAACTTGAATGTTATTTGCTCTATTCAAAAAAATACAAAATGTACACAATTGCTAATTTACATTATTATTATAATTATACATTTTGTGCAAACATAAGACATAAACAGAATATGACTTCTTGAGATACAACCCAGCTCCTTGGTCTTATGTAATTTAACAGGCACTCTGTTTAGTTTACAAAACACACATGATTCAGAACTGATGGAGCTGTTGCTGCTTTAAAGACTCAGAACTAAACCTGCCCAATACCAGTCGGGTGGGAGTATAAACCATATTAAATTTTACAGTTTTAAGTTTGGGTTTCACCATGATTCCAAGCATTTTAGTGGAATTAAATTATTCAAGCAGAAAGATAAGCAGAAGATGTCTAGGGGAGAGCGGCTTTGTCCATTCATTATTTTAGTTAACCCAACAACTCAAGTAAAGTCAAAACAACAAAAACTATTCTGTATGTATGTTTGTGTATGTATGTATGTATATATATATATATCTATATTTATATATATATAAATACTAGAAATACACATGCATGTATTTGTTTGTCCTGCATAATTTCAATTCACTAATCTTCCCGATATGTTTTTTTAGAATGTTAAATGAAATTCTATTACAGCTCAAACCTGCAATCATGAAATGTTACATAAAGTTGTCTTCGGTCCGTCTTAATATTTCACTTCACTTTTCATTTTCTTTCTTTTTTCTGGGAGCGACTCTGCATATGCATATGGCAGTAATTATCTGAAATAATAAACCTTCTCCGAGAACCTGAACATTCATGGGCCAACAGATGTGTCAACCTTCTCAACAATATAGCAGAGTAATTTATTTCAATCAAGGTGAAATAGCACATGAAAATAAATAACCGAAGTTTAAAGCACAAACATATTATAGCTTTGATACTTGTTGTAGGGATTGTGGCAATACACACACCTGTTTAGTTAAAGATTAGATCACAGAGATACTAAGAATACACACATAGGAATCTACACCCTGCAGGTATTATACAATTATACATGATTACAATAGTGTGTTAAATATATTGAATAATTGTGTGCAGCACATGAATTACACAAGTTAGTATATCAACAAACGTTGCTCATTTTTTAATTATAAAAACATAATTAAACATGACTAATCTTCTTCCATTGCTCTTCATCTGCTGTCAATCCTACCATTTGCTCCTTTAAGAACACTGTCCTACAGTATCTATTCTGACCTCCACATACTCTCCGAACTGTCCTCTCTCCTATGCCCAGGACTTGCTTCTCTCCATTACCATTATCACTATCCAAACGTGTCTCAGACTCTTCCCTACTTATTATACTTTTAAATGTTATCCACCTGTTCATAGAAGCATCCAATCTATCCTCATTAATGCCAACAATCCCCTTCGAGATCTCCAGAACACATGACTCTTATCTTACTACATTACTACTCTTATCTTACTCATTCCCCTTCAGCCTCCTAACAGATTAGCTCTAGTAAGCTTTCAAGACCAGGGCTCTCTTTACTTTCCGTGCAAATAGGTCCTCATGTATGTTATTCAATATTGTGAATTTCAATATTATCATTCATTTTCTCCTTCCCCTAATGTCATAGAGCTGCTACAACCTCCATTAATGCTTGAGCTCTATATTGTAAATTTGATGTAAATTATATTAATTATATAGGGCAAATCCATTTTTGATGTAAAAATATCTATGTACGTACTTGGAAGCTATCAGAAAGTTTTGTTCTTATATCTTTTATTTGAAAAATACTTTCCTTTAGTCACTATAGTCTTAAGATATGAAAACAATAATACTTTAAAGATAGGTTGGCCCAAACTGTGAATCCGTATACTGATCCCACCAGGATTCCGCTCGGTTATTATTGAAAAACAACATTTCGATAGAAAGAAAGGGAGACCCCATGAAGTGGGTCGAATGATATAAAAAAAGTCTGTATGCAATAGGAAATCTAATCTCACAGAGTGAAATTTGACCTCAGCCTCTCTGGTTCCAGCAGTCAGAATTTGACAATTGGATCAAGAGGTACGGGAGAAGATATAGTTTAACCCTCAAAAGGCCTTCTCTTTAGGTGTTATTTACCTGCAATCAAATCAGCTAAAATAGATCCTGATCACCAGATTATCTGCTACAGGAGCTGTGGAGATGGGGGCACCCTAGTCCATATGTGGTACAATACTGGAGAACGCTCTTTGCCCTCATCTCTACAGTCATTTACGTGAATATAACTGAGATCTGTGGATGGCCTTGGTGGGACACAAAATTTGAACATATCCACTTTATAAACTGATAGGGCAGATCTGTCTAACAACTTGAAGTTTGATGGCACAGAAATAATAGTCAGGCAAGGTCAGGATGGAGCTGATGGGGCAAAGGTCAGAACAACAGAAACCATGTATCTGACCTTACAGTAAGTAAAACTGCATTTAAGATCCTTTTGTGTCAGACCAGTAGCCCAAAGCTGTTATTTATTTGCCTCTGGTTTCTCCTTGACCCTGTATTGGTATGAATGGTGGATACAATAAGAGCAATCACATCAATGGAGGAAAAATAAATCATTCCTTCCACCTGGTGCCCTTTGTACCGCTAAGAGGAGACCTTAATTCAAGATAGCAATGTCATAGTTCAGTCACCAAGTTGTTTGATTTAAAAGAGTTCCAGTGGGTCTCTGGGTCACCACGGGGAAACTCCGGGCTGTGTGAGTGGCATTGGAGCATTCCCCACTCCCTGGCCATTTCCCCTACATCAGTGGCTTCTTCCTGTGTGTGTGGGACTAGCCCACAAGCAACATCAGCAGGGCCATCAGCGGGACCACTCAGATGCATCCCGCAAGGCAGCCTGAGCCAGAAAGTTCCCAGGTATGCCCTGGAGCTGCAGCTTCACCTAATGGTAAATTCTTTATTATGATTTTTTTACAGGTTGACAAATGTATAGTAAAGTACCTTTGAATGTAAAAATGATTTTATCATTTTACATACTTTTTTTAATAAAGCAGAAAGTTTTAATTTTAACACCCCTTTCACAAATACCATCAATTCAAAATGAAAACACGAGCTGTCATATATCAATTTTCTGATTTTTCCAGATCTGACAAGTAGAAATGACAATAGAAAACCTTAATAAGAAAATCGTAATGGATGATTCATCTAATATCACAAATAACACTTGTACTATATTAAACCTGCAGTTTGGGTAGATATATGGTATTATAGGGTGCCAGGCCTGACCAAGAACTGAGCCCCCTACAATAAAATTATTATTTTGAGGAATATTGGCTACTACCTAACGTTTTGTTGTTGGTATTGATGGGGAATATGTAAATACAATACAAGGAAGTTAGGACCAAGTCTTCATAGGCCAACTGCAGCAACTGCCAGGTTTCAGGTATAGATTTAATTTATTAACCAATTACCCAGTTGAAGGAGGGTTGAGGTGTAAGGGTGATCATGTTTATTTGTTCACTTTTCTCAACAAACATATCATAGATATTAAGTGTTCCATTACTCATTGCTGGTTGACTTCTTGCCTCTCCTATAGTTTCTCTGGTTTGATTACCCTACTTTAGCTAACCTGAAACTAATGGCGTAGTGAAAACTCAGTAGCTGTGTTCTTTATTGGCAATAAAATGTACTTTATTCAATGCAATCTACAGGTTTACAATATATGCCCTTGTAGCCCATGTAGTACAGGGTACTCCCCAGCTCTTAGGATGGGGTCCATGGCGCCTTGATGAACAAGTGTGATCTCTAAATTTGGCACTAATGGGTATTGCTGCCAAAGTCCTCTGTGATTACTTATTACTGGCCATGCTCAATGCATTTTTTGCATATCAAGGGCTTCATTTTTGTTTTGCTAAATAATCCGTAAATAATGAAGTGTATTTATTTGTTTTAGAATATTTAAGCCTCTCTAGTTTAAAATATAAAAGGGTTCCTCTTCAGTCGTTAAACTCTTAAATATTCTATCTCAGCTGTTAATTACTTTTCAAGGAAATAATCCAGTGTTTAATGATTTTCGCCTATTATCATTCCCGGACCGCTCAATGACTTCCTAATAGAGTGTGGTGTTTGCCAGGCAAAGCTTGAACAGCTCTGATGAAATAGTGAACTATTGACTGTGAATTAAGCAAGAAAATGTTCCTGATTACATTGAAAATGGCAATTTCTTTAAAATATAATGTTCCAAAGAAATGATTAGTTATGGAAATAAACCTTCATATCTTATAGTGTCACTCTGTAGTATCTGTACCAAAGAAACTGAAAATACGATAAAATAGATATAGCTATAACAACGCAATGTCGACCTTTTTATATAGCTAGCAGACAGAAAAATAGTGTATGAATCCCTTCACAAAGTAATTTACCCAAAAAAAGGAGAGCACAAGGTAGCCTACGCTGGAAAGTTCCCAGTTATGGTGGTAAGCAGTGCTTTCTCCTATTTTTAAGATATGAGTAATGTTTTTTGCCCATATGTTGAGGAGATTTTCCTTTCTTGGACAGCTTACGCTCTTGCTCTTTGACACCAAACACTTCTAAGGAGGTAGCCAACTGAGCTATTTCATCATAATCATTCATGCCAATATTGTGACCTATTCTGCATAGGTAAAAAAACAGTGAAGATCGACAAGCAACTGTGGCGTTCCATTTAGAATATTGTAGTCACTGCATAATTATATCATGGGCCAAGTTAATAGAAGTAGAGTTTCACTGAGTAATCTTCCAACCCTTACCCTGAATTCCCTTTCTGAATCGGTATGAAATACTTACCCTACAGTTTATTGTCCACCATTTTATTTGAATCATTTTCTCATCCAAAATAAACCCTCCAGGGCATAATAAGTTCATGATAAACATAACAAAGATGTACCAACCACCAAGTATCTTGCACTGCCGTTTATCTTGCATATTACATTTTCTTTTGTTGGTTGCACAGATAAGGAAAACTACAGATGGGTCAAAGTAGTGTTTGACTTTAATAAGCATATATATATATATATGTGTGTATATATATATATATATATATATATATATATAAACCGGTATATATATGTATGTATGTATATATGTGTATATATATATATATATATATATATATATATCATTTAATTGTAGCATGGAGGGCAGAATCAGAGTAACAAATCCCACTGCATCATACTCTTCAGACCTTATGGGGTGATTATCTATATTATTTGTACCGTGATGAGATGATCCATTGTTCCTCTTTGCTTTTGGTGCAGCCAAGCTAGAGGGTAATCTTTGAATAAAACCTTTGGAATATCTTTAAAATGTATCCCCCTACAAAACTTAATTGACACTAGTGATAGCGTGTAGCCTTTGCCTTTATCTTGGCTTTTTACTATAGTTAGATTATCTTCCCCATGACAAATTTGCGGTCAATGGCCTATAATTTGTTTTAATCAAAAATAGATCACATGGGGTAAAACAAGAACTACATGTCAGGAAACACAAAGTCAGATAAAACTAATCCAATAGGGAAATCATTATATTTTATTTATTTATGTAGTCACGTCTACATTGATGGATGCCTGTTTTGCTCTGAGAACCTTACACTTTGATATAATATACCTTTAACATATTGATCTCTGGTTATCTTTCGTCTCATTCTATTCTATCTATGTCAAGCTGAATTGTTTCCAGTAGACATAACGATACAGGGGTTTTAAAATATTTCTTACAGTTTTTAGTGGATTACAAGGATAATGAATCATATTGCTTGGTAAAGATTTATGACTGAACATTTGATATGCTTTCTCCGACAGAGCCAATAGTAATGTATATTCAGTAGGAGTAAGCTAGTTTTTGTAACATATTTGAGAAGCGAAATTGGCCCACCCAGACTAAATACATATCTTTACCAGTATTTCTTTTTACACATCGTTGATTTACATGATGGTCTGTATAATAATATAGTATGTTCAACTTTAGATGACTTTGCAAAGAATGCCATATTATTTTCCATAATAAAAGTCAAAAGGTGTTAATAGTCGAAATAATGCATTCTAAGAACTCCTTTAACTAAAATGAATTTAAATATGTTGTGGTTAGCAAAAAAAAACATTTGCAGTAAAACTAATGGGTTAATTTCCAGCATAAATGTCAAAGCAGCACCAGATAGGAAGAAATATGCATAACTGTTGATGACTTCCTGCTCAGGGTTAACATGAGACAGAAACTAGCCAAAGGAAGGGGTTAAGGGGGAAAATGCCTACCTTCGACTTGCCTATTTTGCTGGAATCAGTTACTGAGCCTGGGCATGCTTATACAAGGGTTAGTGGAAAAAATAATAGTTTATTATTTTATTAGAGGTGATCTAGGTGCATCTTAAGGAGCCCCAGTATTTGGGGTCTTGTGATGTGAGCTTATAAACTACCATTTAGGCTGAAGCTCCCGAAAAGTGGCTAGTTAGCTAGTTAGTTATAGATTATACTTTGGGAGTATACTTTTGGGAACATTCTAATCTACAATATTTTTCCAGCCATTTTAGTGCATGCAAATCAGTACATGTGTTGTTTTGCTATTGGATTTAGACTTGTGTCTCATTTTCCTCCTTCACCCTCTGCTTATCTCTACTGACATTCAACTAGAATACATGTAATTGCCTACTCCTCCTTCCACTGTTTACAATGAGATTTCACTGACATTGATACGTCAATGTCATCATATGTGCAGGCAGCATTCTTACATACACTTTCTTATTTCAGTAGAGACAGGCAAGTGGAAGCGTAAAATGAGACAGACCTCTCATCTTCTAACTTCAATAGCAAAAGAATGAATGCACCAATTTGTGTACCGTAACGTACATTGGAGTTCTTGCATAATGCTCTCTAATATGCATTTTACTTAAATATATGAGTGGACTGTATCTTTGTAAATATGTATAATAGATTCAACATCTATAGTAATCAATGTGTCCTGTCTGTTTTCTAAATGGGTTGGTATCAGGGCTGTAGGGTCCATTTGGTAAAGCAGTCACACAGACATACTGATTGAAAGAATATTAATACGTCTGCATAAAACCAACACGCATAAATATGATGCACCCTTACTTTTATTATCTGCCTCTTGTGCTTATAATAATAATGCTTGTCAACATGTATCCGAATGAATGTGAGGATTGATGGGGGGTTTGCATGGCCTCGCACTCTTTGCATAATCATTTTTATGGAATATTGTTCAAAAGTTTTGCAGATGCAATTGGACACTATTTATAAAAGTGTCCTTTCATGCCCTTCAAGTTACACCTATGATTCTTGGTAACACTGTATCAGCCAAAATTATGTATATTATTTTGTAACGTTTGCTGCAACAACCCTAACTGTAGGACATTTGCAAGGGCGCGCAAATTATCATTTCTCGTGAGAGATATCATTTGTTCTCCAGCTGGTTCTGAAAATTTTAATATAATGCAGCATTACCTAGATGGAATGATCACTTAAGATAAATCAGTTTGGGTAATTCATGATTAAAATTAGATTTCCCTTGTTAAAGATCATCTATGGAGTTAGAAACGATGAATACACATTTTTTGTAACTTTGCATGAGATATTTCATCAGAATATGCCATACAAATGATGTCATTATTTATTCTTTGACTCTTTAAGCCTGTTTTATATGATTGCACCTTTTTTTCAGAATTGAAAGTAAACATCAGTGTTTGATGAGAGTTTGATCGCTCACCCACTCCCATGGTAGCTGTTTGTTAGAGTCTGCCTTGCCGAAGCAGTCAAACTAGGAAAGTGGTGTTATTTCAGAAAAGCCAGAGACCGTCCTTTCTTGTAAATATTAGTACATCCTGCTAGAATATGTTAAAAATTGCCAGCCATCCTGTCATTTGAACAGAGTCAGCTGTAACCGATGCCAAAATTCTGTCAGAGCCCTGGTGCATTACATCAGAAGCTGGACCTGTCTGTAGAAGTGGCTTCATTTTTTTTATTTTACATCAACTTTTGTGTCAACATATTTTATGAGTGCTGGGTTCTATCACATTCCAAATAATTAGGGGCTAAGCACACATTTAATTTAGTGCTTTGAAGAAATTAGTATTTTTTAACTAGGTAGAATTTAAGAAAAAAAAAGTGATTTGCAAACTAGGTTCATAAAAAGCCATGAAGTCACAACATATTGACATATGGGTGGGCCATGGAATATGTTCATCATAGCTTTGGGACCTGTGTCAGCTTCATGCCGGAAATCTTTTTGCTTTTATTCAGACAGGAGTTCCCAAAGTCTTTTCACATAAACTGGGCAATGAGTAAATCATACAGCATGCAAGTACATTTACAAAACATTCATTTTGACTTGGTTCTGCATAATGAAAATACCAAACTCTATCTATGCATTACATTTTGTGGGTGAAAACATTAAACCATGATATAGAAATCAACGTCGATCTGTTTATGTGATATGAGTATACAATAGGGGGTTCAAAGAAATCAAGAACGTTTGAACTTCCCAGGATTGGCTACCTTTAGCTTCCCTTCTCTCACTCCTTATAGGAGGTAAGAAAGGTATAATAAGAGGGAATGGCTAGGCAACCATATGGATAAGGCTAGCCCCAGCTTAACCTTAAAGAGGTAGCAGCTAGGTAGGTGCTAGTTTAGAATGGGGGAGAGTGTGGAGCAAAAGACCCTTTGCTGACCTGAGACTTACCTGAATCATGTATTCAACTGGTTCAGATCTTTATTCAAAATCCACAAGCAAACATCAATGTTAGGAGAAGAAATTAAGTATTTATATGGTCAAGGCCCTCACTGGTCTTTCACTGGCCATCCAGAATGTCGAGAGCCATGGGTGATTACCATTAATTCTCTATTACAAATGGCAGTACTTTACATTGTAGCAGAGTGTCATTTCTTCAATGTTGTCACATGAAAAGATATAATAAAATATTTACAAAAATGTGAGGGGTGTACTCACTTTTGTGAGATACTGTATATATAGTATAGGTTTGTTTTTTTATTGCCCAGCTGCAACACACACAATTTACCAAATAACTACATACAGAATTCCATGTATTTTTCTAGAATTATTTAAACAAACACATAATATTTTGCTCAATATATAATTAGTACATACAAAAAATTATAAAAAAAATCTATATGAAAATGATAAAATTTAGATATCGGGACCTTTCAAGTAGTTATGTGTCATATTTTATTTGCAAATAATTTAATTTTCAAAGAGCTATTTCCAAATATGATCTATTAAATATCTCTAACAAATACAGCCTTTATTTGCATTTAGAGTCTAAGAAAAAATATTGTTTAACCAAAATATATGTTGTTGGTAAAGTAACAAACTGGCACACATTATTGCACAAAGCAATGCAATTATGCTTCTAATGATAGTGAAACATTATTTTATTTAACATTTGGAATCATGTCTGTCTAACACTACGACTTGGTGAAACAATGACAAGTTCATTAACAACCATTATAAATAAAGAAAATATTCTACACCAGACTACCAACCCCCCCCACACACACACAAAAGAAAGAAAACATTTTAGCTGCTCAAACCCGGCATTAAATCTCATGACCTATGCCCAGTACTGTTGACAGGAATGCTTTTTGTTATGCATATGGTGGACTTGATTGGCCGACAACCATATGGCAGAATTGTCCTGTGGGTAACTTTATTATTAACAACTCACAGCTGGAGTTACAATAACTTCATACTGCCCTGACATATCGCTAATTGACCAAGACACTGCTCAGAACAGTACAGGATGTGGTAAGTAGCCTTTGCAAATTGCTTTAGGACAAAATGCTAAACTTGTTCGAGAAACACAAGCGTCACATTAGCATGCAGGTATACATGAAATGCAAATTCCCGTATAACACACTGTTTTCTATTTTTAGTTTCACATTTTGTATGCGTGATTTTTTTTATTATAGTTTATTTTCAGTGTACTCTCTCCTCACTTGTTTTACTTTTTGAGCCTCATAAAGAAATATATAACTATATATATATATATATATATATATATATATAAAACTATTTATACAAACCATAATTATTTGATTACCCATTATTGATATGTTGTATAAAATATATTTCATTATTACCCATTATTAGACTTGCACATTCAGATTTGTACAAACTTGTTTTTACATTAAAACAGCCTATTTCTTGCATTGTACAAATCACCGATAACGAGGGTGATCTCAGATAAAACTGTAGAAAACGAATTGCAAAAATGCCAAAATTTCATTAAGATTTGTCCATTCCTTGCAACATTTAGCCCCATTACAAGCTGTTTTGGCACTCCTTGATGAGGTAAAGTGGGAATGGACTGTGTATAAGACAGGTTATGGTTATGGTTATGGCTGTTATTGATGGGTACAACAACCTGTGGGAATGTTTCCTTACTTTTTTTCACTCTGGTCAATCAGCATTTGCAGTACAACGGGAAGGGACAACCATTAGATATAGGTTTGCTGATGCCATTTTAACTTGTCAGTACAGTTACAGTTACAGACTGATGGTGTTGGAGTGTGACAGTTGGAGACAGTGACAGTTGGAGACAGTGACAGTTGGAGACAGTGACAGTTAGATTAGCAGAGGCTGAGATTAATGCTCATAGCTCATATGCAATACTGCAAGTTAATTACTAGTTTATTTTAGTGCTTAAAATGTACTGGTGTGGGATGGATTGGAGAAGTTGTAGTGTACGTATTTACGGTAATTTAATATTATATATTATTCTTCATCTTCATTGATAAATATTGGTGACAAAACTTGATATGGGCCAGTGTCAACCTACTCCCAGTGATCTGTTGCTAATACTGTTGCTGCTGCCATATCACCTTCTTAATCTGAAGGATCCATTCATCAAATGTGTCCAATTTTTTGAGAAATTGAGTCCCACAGCATGCCGCTGGATGTGTATATTCATTGGTGCAGTGCTGCTGTTGCTGGTTGTCCTGCAGTGTAAAACCGAGTGTGGAACTCATCCTTAACTTTAGGATGGTGCTGCTGTAGGTGAAAGACGAGTCCAGAAGGTGTCAATGACCTTTGGGAACGCCTCTAAAATGTTGTTTCTGAAAGAAAACATTTTGCCGAATTGATTTTGCTTGCCGTGCACAAGTCTACCCATTATTGATATCCAACCCAAAAGAACAGATCTATTATGGATGCCACTCCTTGCAATGCTAGTAATATAGTACACATATACATCTTGACAAATGATCCACTCTTTTATTACTGGAGACAAAGATGGCACTGTTAAGCTGTTTGGGGATAAAGGTGAAGAAACACGCTTTCTGGGGACAAAGATTTCAGAGACAAGCTGTTTGAGGACAAATATGCCAGAGACAATCTGTTTGGAGACAAATATGACACCGTTGAGCTGTTTGGAGTAAAAAATTGCACTATTAGGCTGTGTGTGGACAAAGATCACACTGTTAAGCTGTTTGGAGACAAATATGGTACTGTTAAGTTATGTGGGCACAGTGAGGTCACTGTTAAGCTGTTCAGGCAGAATATGGCACTGCTAAACTGTTTGGGGATAAACATGTCAGAGACAAGCTGTTTGTGCACAAAGATGGCACTGTTAAGCTGCTTGGGAACAAATATGGTACTGTTAAGCTGTTTGGGCACAAAGGTGTCAGAGACAAGCTGTTTGGAGACAAAGATGGCACTGTTAAGATGTTTGAGCATACAAATGGCACTGTTATGCTGTTTGAGCACAAACATGGCTATGTTAAGATGTTTGGGCACAGTTGTATGGAGCAAGTGGTCTGTGAATGTACAGTAACACAAATCATGCTCACATTATGGACTGGCCACATGCTAATTCAACCAATTTGAGCATCTGAGATCTTTAGTATTTATGACATTTGAAATGAAAACTACAAAATATACAAGTATTGTAGGTACTCAGTATCCACACTTTATATACAGTGTTTTTTCTTTATATTTAAATACAAAAATAATGAGAAAGATAAAGGAGGTGATGAGAAAGGCAAGAGATGGGCAGAAAGGGGAGAAATTATGAAATAGGGGAGAAATTATGAAAAGGGGGAGAGGGTGTTTTTGTGTTTTGAAAAGTGTTTGTATGTTAGGGCAATTATGTTTAAGGGCAAACAAGTGTGCGGCTGCAAGTGTAAGCCAGAATATATATGTGTGTGGGCAGGCCTGTGTTTGTGGGCAAGCATTTGTTTGTGAAGTGTATGTGTGTTTTTTGACAGTCTATACGTTACTGTTACTGTTTTGGGCCTAAAGGCTATAGAATTAATTAAGGATGCACGTGAGCAAGACTGAGAGGAAACCTGAGACTCTGAGGGGAGGCCACTGTGGGTGCAATCTGGGTGCTGGGTAAATCCTATGGATGCAATATGGGCAAGTCCAGTGTGTATGTGTGATCTGGGTGCTGGGGCAAGACCTTATGTGTGCAAGTTGGGTGTTGGGGCATGTCCTATGTGTGTGATCTGGCTGCTGGGCAAGTCCTTTGGATGTAACCTGAGTGCTGGTGCAATTCCTGTGTGTTCAATCTGGTCTGCTGGGGCAAGTCCTGTCAATGCAACATGGGTGCCTGACCAAGTCTTGTGTGTGCAATCTAAGTGATGGGACTAGTCCTGTGTGTGCAAGGCTTGGTTTGTGTGTTATTATTATTTTGTTATAGTGCCATCATATTCTGTAGTGCCATACAATGGGTAGACAGGACATAGCAAGTAGCACATAACAATTTGACTTACAGAAACAGATTATTCATTTGATCTATACCTGCAGTGCTGTGTTTCCATGTGTTATTTATTTGATCTACACCTGAACTACATGAGTGAGGAAAGAAGTGTAGCACAGTGAAAGAGGGGAGAAAAAGACTCTGGGGATTGTAACGAAGGATGAATACAGACTTAGGCTCCATTAACGCATGGGTATGATACACTCACATGACTCTGTCACCAAGAACAAAATAGAAAGCAAAAAGTGAAAAAGGAACCTGATAACCCAAAAATAAAATAGTGTTAAAAAAATTGAATTTTAAATACTTCCCTTTGTTACTTACAGCTGCCACCTTGAAAAACAACCCTCTCCAAATGTTGTAAAATATAAACGATTTAATTTAAATATACTCAATATCTGCTCATAAATAAATAGATACAAAATATGGTATATATATATTATTTAAAATGTCTAAAAAGTGATATATTCTTTCCTCAATGCGTTTCACCGTAAATGGCTTCCTCAGGAGGTAAAAAAGACCATATTTTGTATCTATTTATTTATGAGCAGATATTGAGTATATATACTCGGTCCTGTTCTTCTTTTTTTGTCCCACGTATACACGAAGGACACTGAGAAGGGCACACATATTTTCAGCACTATTGTAAGTGCAATATATATCACACACTTACCAAGAACAGAATATAAAGGGGATGAGCCAAGAGGGCGATAAACTGATGTTTTGCCTAAGGTGGCAAAAATCCTTGCACCAACCTTGGCTGAGACATGTATAAATACATATGGCTCAAGAATATCAAGTTCCAAAATCTTACTCTTAGGGCCACAAGAACTTGATGATATTACTGTCTACAATATTTTCACTTTGATCCAAACTACAAGGGACATTTAGTAGCATGACAATATGGAACGTTTAACTGTCTATGTGCCCCTAAAATGTTTAGAATTAAGGAATATTAAAACTAAAAAGATATTTATTATAGCTTACTCTTAATTGTCAGAATTGTGCTTGGGTATCTTTTGTAAAGTTGAAATTATGTATTGTATTAAGCGCTGCGTAAACTGTTGGCGCTATATAAATAAAAGATAATAATAATAATAATTTGTGTATTCAGAGTAGACAAATACAGATACCATAGATTTACCACACATACACTTACATTTGAATTGTTAGCTAGGGTTCTACTAGGTTAACTAATGTATCCACACCACAGTGTATGGCATTGGTGATTCACAGCACGACTCTCTATATGTAATTATAACTCTAGGTTGAAGATAAAAGACAAAAGGGAGCAGAAGAAGTGGTGAGTGTTGACTGCAAAGTTCATCTCAGCAAACAGCATGTGGTGATGGTGATGATTACTGATTGACTTCTCCTAATGGAAATGAGGTGGAAGAACCAGGTCAACATCCTAAATCCTCAAATTGTGTATGTCCACAAGAGGTTTTTGTCTCTTATGAAACTAAACATGCTTGACTTAAACTGAAGTGCCAATTGTTTATAGGGGTCCTCCACGGTTCTCTTAAATGTATTAGCCATATTTTCAGCAGGCTGTTTCCAGAATTCCTGGATTGCTGTTACACTGAAACCCAAAGTTAACTTTGTGATTAATATCAGAGTTTTTTTTAAACACTTGGAACAAAGAACGATGTGTAAGAAAAATTAAACTTTTTTTTGGTCCTTGAATGGTGGTTCTGTGGCACCCGATATTTGGGAGACATAAATATGATGCACCTCTCCTTATCATGTTTATATATGCATTTATTTTATTGCTAATACAATCTTCAAATTCAGGGTTATCTTTAAAACATGGTGAAATATGTGCAGCTGATTGGACCCAAGCACTGAAGATTAGCCCACAATGTTAGCCCCTTGCAAACTGTGTGCTTACAAGCATAGTATGCACACAGGTACTCGGCTTATATATATATATATATATATATATATATATATATATATATATATATATATAGTAATACCTTGGACTAACATTCCATTTTAACCCCTTAATGACAGGGCTCAAAATGCATTGTTTTCAATGGGTTTAGGGACCGCCCATTGTCCTTAAGGGGTTAAGGACGAGTTTTTGAGAGTATAATCCAGACTTGACAACAAAAGGTAAATATTGTTGTTAGTTCAAACAGCGATTAATATTGAAGATGGATGCTGGCATCTAACGCATTTCGCCATTGTGGCTTGTTCAGAGGTGACTAGGGAATGTAACCATTCAGCCCTGTCTAGCAGAAACACAAGGAGAAAGCAAAATAAGAGCTAGTCACCTCTGAAGAAAAGGCACCCACTGAAGTCTTAAAGGGGGTCCAAGCTTTCCCTGTCTCACAGCCAAAAGGCTGAGGGAGTAGCTTGCTCCAAATGATGGCAACAAAGGCGTTTGCATTGTCAGCATTCATTATGGAGTGACGTCTCCTCAGAAATGGGCTGGAGAACATCTATCTTTTCACATCTAAAGCCACATTGGGCAAAATTCACTCATCCCTAGGATTATCTAAAATCAGAGTTTCTTTGATGAGCAAGATGGTTATTTTGTTTTTGAATTTCCAACTCATGCAAATCTTACAAGGTTTGAGTTTTAATGTAAACCCTATAATAAAAATGTCCTTATACTTACTCCATACATAAATCATACCTAGGAACTTGACCCAGAGTGCTGCTTTCCTGCAGTTTCTTTACTCTCAGGGAAATTCCCAGAAATGCATCTACATACATTTTGTAATGTAACTTTCAAAATGTGCTTGTGCTCTTTCATACATACATTAAAAGTACTAGTGAGATTTAGGTTAGCGTATAGACAAACAGATACTTGATATATCACCCCAAATGGGCTTAGCTTAAAATGTTCCATGTCTGGGACAAGCTAAGTTTTAGAAACGGATAACTGTCCTATTCTGGCTTCTATAGTGACCAGTGTCTCAATTTTCTATGGTTGCTGTTGTATGTATTCACATAATTATTAGCTCTACTTTCTTTTTGAACAGAACCTTAGCGCTGAATGAAATGGGCACCACATGACACATGACTGAGTTAATCAAAATTCTGCTGTATTTTTATTATTACTTTATTTGGAAAGCTCCAAGATTCTTGGGCTTACAAAAAAAATGTCCATCCACTTTGAAAGCCAAAAATAACAAGAAAAAACAAACGAGATTAAAAAAAAAAATCATTTTTTCTTTCATGTGGGGATAAAACTTTCCATTGCGCTGTCTTCAGCCTGAGAAATTATGACTTTTAAAAGAACAAAGAGAACCATTGTCCATAGCACAAAAAGTTCTGTGCTCAATCCACATATATTGTTTTCCCCAAACACAAACATAGCTATGGTCTCTGATATACTAGGCATGAATCCAAGGAGCCTCAGGAAACCTCTTAACCATTTATAGATTTGAATTTTTACAATTAGTGTTGGCCCTTAACAAACAAGATGCACGTAAGACAAGGAAAATACACACACACACACACACATATATATATATATATATATATATATATATATATATATATATATCCCCTATATAATGTTCCTTTGGCAACATTGACAAACATATATACAGAAATGTATACAAGAATATTTGATCCTAGAAAAGCAATAACATGGAAAAGAAAAGGGTATATCCCTATAACCATCAATGGTTGTCTGACTACACTTTTAGTAAGTCTTGCAAGCATTGCATCTATGTCTCTTTTTCTCTAACAAAAAGAATTAATGCTCCTAAAAAAAAAAAAATCACATCTAGCTTATGGTTTTTCACACCAAGTGTGCCACAAAAAAAGGAAATCTCAGCTAGTAATTTGATATTTTTCTCCACTCCTAATATTAAGTGTGCGCACATTTCTTTAACTCTTTCATGTACATGTGTGTTATCACAAGCTGCAAGTGTTAACTACACATGCAAGATGTCATGGCCAAAGCATTTTCCTCTTTTGAGTATTCTACTTGTGGCTATATATACATTAAGGAAAACTTTCCATGTTAATTTTTGAGATGTCTTGACTCTGTGCTGGGCAGTGTTCTGGATGGCTTAATGTTTATGCTGGCTGATAATAAGATTTAGAGAAATAAAACACAGTCTAGGTAAGTACACTGTTAACTGAAAGAGGTCTGCTTTGTTTCAGATCCTTGCAAGTGGTCCTGGGTTTTGTAACTACAAATTACATAATGACATGCTACATTTCAAAGTGTATTTTGACTTTGGAAAAGTCAAACTAATAAACATTGAAAACCAAACAACCTAGAAAGAGGATTTTTGGAGGCATTTTGAGTAGATTGTAATTGTAAACAGAGTATTTTTTATTGTTCATGTTTTACAATGCATACCAAATAAGAGCTTTAGCACAGTTCATTTGAGTAAAAAAGCTGCTTTAGTTAAGCAGTGGCGGAATGTTGTGCTATGCAATGACACCTTCAGGGCACACAAAGAGTTAATGATGCACAGATGTATGAAACCAACAAGAACACACAAACAAAAAAAGTTGATAGAACAGACTGTTATGTTTGAATTGACTTTTTAGTTAACATTATTAATTTCATACGAAAAAGCAAAAAACATAAAAAAATATATATAAAACAAAATATTTGTAAACCCATGTTCATTCAAAACGTTAAGTATAAAACTAAGGTGACCATAGAGACCTTTTTTTTGGAAATAGAAAATCTTTACTGCATAAAGTGGTAAAGTCCGCTTGCATGATACTTGTGTTTGTAAAATCATCCACAGTTATAGAAGCTACATTTTAATTTTAACCCTGTGTTAACCAGAACAAATCAGAACAAATCAGTTATGTTATCATACTTCATCAATTAATCAAATATATAGTATATGTAATAAATGCACTATTAAAGTTGCAAAACATTCAGAACAGATCAATTTCGCCTGTATTTCCTGAACTGTGTTATTCAAATCAAACTGATGAATGTTCAGGTCAAGCAAAGGAAAGGCTTGCTTTGAACTAACAACCCAGTCCTGACTGACAAATCCATGCCACGGGCATTTAGTAACAGCTTGTATTTTGTCTGTCTTCTTGTGTTTTGTCTAGCTAATAGTGTACTTAAGATACTCCGGTAAAATAGCTTTGTTTATTATTTTAAATCATGTTACTTGCAGCCTGCCACTTCTCGGAGTCCCTACGGGAAAACAAAGTTTGTGTCTTAATTTGACCAGCTCTGGTCAGAGACCTTCAATAAATAAATACATGTCTTGCTTTTCAAACATGCATGCCATGTGAAATGGTAGATTTAAGAACGAGACTTCAAACTTTCGCTTCCCCTTGATAATTTAGTGGCCATTGCGACTATTTGGAAAATGTTTGATTTTTTTTTTTAACGTGACAATTTTATAAATTGTTTTATTTAAAAAAAAGAAATTCGAATAATATTTTTTGCCTCTAGATTGCAGGGCCCTCCTCACCTGTTGTTTCTGTAAGTCAAATGGTTATGTCATACACTACTTGTTATATCCTATATACCCTTTGTATAGCACTTCAGAATATGATGGTAGTATATAAAATAAATAAATAACAATAATGTCTTTTATGTGAGAGGTCAGATAAAAGAGCGTTATGGCATGTTCTGAAAAAGTAATACAGAGAGATTTTCACTTTTCTATTGAAATCCCAGACCTCCACGTTCAGAGCATTCCAGTTAACATGTGTTTAATACTAAACAGACATTAGCCTTTCTTTGGTAGTATTTCACCTGTACAACATCAGAGAGCAGAAAGACCCCAAAAGGCAGTGATATAAAGCATACGCATGCATTGCATTGTATTTGGGAGTTATCTAATCTTGTTCATAGTTCCGCATAATTAAACAAATGTTCTGGAGACTTGTGAATATTCTGTTATAAATTTCACGTCGCCTGTGCATAGCTGCCAACATTTCAAAACAGTCAATGGGGGACATTTTTGTTTTTTGGAGCTGTGATCAGACGCATGTCTAGGGGGTAGGTCTTAACCCAGACTTTTATAATGTGAATGAATGACTTGTGAATGGCTACTTATGTGACTGATTATCTAATTTACAATTATTATTACTAATTGATTTATATAGCGCCAGCATATTGCATTGTGCTGTACAACTGGCAAGAATCTGTTTATTTTTTTCTGCTAATCTTTATTGTCATTGAAGAGAGGGGTACAGGGCAGACAGGTTTGGTCCCAAAGACTGGCTTTCCGTTCAGCAGAGGGACTCTTAGGAAATATGCCTGCATGAAATAATGTGGACTTTTTCAGAAATACCGTATTTGCTTGATTATAAGATGACGCTGATTATAAGACGACCCAAATCTGAATATTAATTTAGGAAAAAAAGAAAAAGCCTGAATATAAGACGACCCTATAGGAAAAAAGTTTTACCAGTAAATGTTAATTCATCTAAACTATTTTTTTTAATAAAAGCTATGCTTGAGAAAAATATTTTGGTTTTATTTCCTTCTATTTTCCAACTTGCCCCCCAGTTATGCACATCTGCCCCAGAAATGCCTTATACCCCCTATATGCCACTGTGCCCCATGATATACCTTTTAACCCTCTAAATGCCACTGTGCCCCATGATATGCCTTTTGACCCCCTATGTGCCACTCTGCCTCCAGAAATGCCTTATACCCCTATATGCCACTCTGGCATTTAGAGGGTTAAAAGGCATATTATGGGGAAGAGTGGCATATAGGGAGGTTTAAGGCATTCAGGAGGCAGAGTGGCATTATGGGGGTTAAAAGGCATTTCACAGAGCACTCTGCCTCCAGAAATGCCTTATGCCCCCCATTTAACACTCCCTCCCTCCTCCAAACTTACCGGTGCTTCTGACTTCCCTGTCATGTAGCCGGGGCAGCGTGTAGATCCCACGCACTTATGCTGCAGCCGGAAGGAGGTGTGGCTAGCAGCGGGGGTTGTCTGCGTCCATCGCGCAGACCTTCCCCGACTGTCAGAGATCAGAGTTCCCCGCACCGGTGCGGCACCGGCACCGGTGCGGGGAACTCTGATCTCTGACAGCCGGGGAAGGTCTGCGCAATGGACACAGACAACCCCCGCTGCTAGCCACGGCTCCTTCCTGCTGCAGCGGAAGTTGTCTACGCGAATCGCGTAGACATCTACACGCTGCTCCAGCTACACACCGGGGACTCAGAAGTACCGGTAAGTGGGGCGGGGGGAGACAGGAGGATCCAGGTCCCCTGCAGCTGCGGGGGATCTGGATCTTAGTCGTCTCATAGTCAGACCTATTTGCTCTGAAAAAAACCTTGTCTTATAATCGAGCAAATACGGTATTTAATTTGTTAAGTATTCAAACCCATACAGTAATCGTTGGTAGAGCCATCAGCAATGACAGAATGCAGCTGGGGCACTCTCATGCAAACTCCAGATGTACTATGTAGAGACAGATTTTTCCTTGCAAACTCCAGATTTATGGTCAGATGGTACTTTTGAAATAATGGCTTCTTTCTTGCCACCCTCCCATTAGGCCAGCGTTATACAGAAATGTTGGTACGGTTGACTGGTTCACCATTACCCCATCCCAGAACTCTGTAGCTCGTTCAAGGTGAATGTTGGTCACTGTGTGGCTTCTCTTTTTCTAAACCAAGTGCCACATTTTGAGGGACAACCATTTCTTGGACGAGAATGAATGGTGTGATGCAGATACCACTTCATGATTATTGATCCAATTGTGCTGACTGGGATAACCACACTTGGATATTATTTTGTACCATTTTCCCAACACATGCATTTGTTCTACTTTATCTCCAAGTTTTGTAAAATGCTGTTTGATCTTCATTTTCTTTCAGATCCCCAGATTTACCAATAATCCTTCAACAGTGGAGTTTTTATCCTGAAACTGGACAGCAACTTGTCATTAATGCACTAATGGTTCACAGGTGGACCAAAGGAAAGTTAATTGCCGTTGTTAGGGTAATTTCTTTCATCTGTGTAAATTGGGAGCTTCCAGAAGGCAAAGGTTAAAACATAAACAAGAAACATATTTTTCTTTAAAATTGTGTATTCAAATAAATATATATATATATACATATATATATATATATATATATATATATATATATATATATATATATTCCTTTTATATACATCTATAAACTCTTTTGTTTTACTTCTAAATTTAGGATGCAGTTTATATATTTGTCTTTAAAAAAAAATTGAAATCTCCTGCAATGGTAGATATTTTTATATACTACATCAAAAATAATCTTAGCACAACTGTACAAGACAATAAATCACTTGAGATTTGCAAGCACCATCACCTCTCAAGCTGAAATTTGCTGTCTCATGGACCAGCACCCACAATGACAGGCCCGACCTCATCTGATTCATAGGAATCCATAATTTGACAGAAAATTGCACAGTCGAGCTGTTGACACTCAATGGAAGAAGGGGAGTGAATAACCTTGCCTTACAGCATAGAATGTGTGAGCATACTTTCCTCAAGACACAAGGGACAGAATCTGTCTATGCTATCACATGTTTTCTATTAGGAATAAGAACTGTATATTGTATGTAATGGTTTTGTAAACGCATATCACGATTATGTCTACATTATAGTGACAAGGAGAGAGAAAAGCACAGTACAGCCCTTGCACACAAGGTTGTGGGAATATTTACGTTATGTCAACACAGTAGGCTATACCTCCTCTGAGACACAGATGGGGAACATGTAACCTGACTTGAATCTGGATCTTGAACTACCTCAGCCTTTCTGTACAGGCCAACTTTTCTCGCTAGCCCCAGGGCTGCCATAAATTGTTGTCATGGTATCTGTAGCTGTTGAAAGAAATGCACTGAGGAAATAAAAAAGAGGAAGGGATAGTTTCATATTATCCGGTGCTTTTCATACATATATTCAGAAACACGCTTGACCAGAAATGATGAAGTTGAATCATCTTTTTGTTTTTTGCATATCCCTTCCAATAAAGTCATCTTTGTTGCCGCTGGTAACTCAATGTTTGCAAAATTATTTCCATTATTGTATACTCAGCTTTAGTTTTTTTTACTACAAGCTAGGTTATGACATCTGTGAAATCTGAATGATTAATGAATTATTGGACGTTTCAATGTATTTTATTCAAAGGCTACTTCTACTGTCAACATTTTTTACATAGTCTGCCAAATGTCAGAGGTGACACAAATACAAAAATAATGAGCTTGGATGAATGTGGTTTTCCTTCGTTCTTAGGGATTTTTTTAATACATAATAAAGCCAGTGGTATCGCAATTGATGGGATGATAATTATTACATATTAACATACCTGGGATCTTCTGGGCTCCGGCTACCCGGAGCCTTCCCCTGTTGGACGCGGCCAGGACTGCACACTGACTTCAGCAGGCGGTCCCGTGATTTTGGTGGGAGTCCCGACTAACGTCAGTCAGAGTCGGTCGGGAAGCACCCCCATTTAAAGGCAAAATGGGCGGGGAGTGGAGAGTGTCAAGACCCCGCGCCTGTGACCCGGAGAACCTAAGAAGCGGTGCTTCACCCTCAAACTCCGGGCAAACCCAGGTTCCCAGGTATGCATATTAAGAATCTTTTTGTAAACAACATTTGGGGTACACTTGAGGGTGCCAAGCAACCCTGAGTGAGCGTATGAAGAATTTTCACCTTGACTGCCTTTTCAGCTGTAGCTCTAGAAAAACTAGACACTCAGCACTAAGACACACATGGTGACACTCAACTCTGGCACACATGCACACAAACAAAGCCAAATACATATCTTTACACAATAAACACACACTTTCACTAACACACCAAAACACACATGCTAACATACCCAAAGTCACATGTTCACAGACTAATACCCACACACACTTTCACTAACATACCCACCCACCCAGACACACTTTCACTAACATACGCAAATGCACATGTTAACATACCAACATACACACACTTTCACACATACACTATCCAGAGACACATGCTAACATACCCAGACACCCATACTAACATGCCAACACACAAACACTGTCACATAGTGACAAGGTCCCCAAGAGACAAGTACTTACCCATCCTCCACTGGTCGCCGGATCCCACAGGAAGATCTCAGGGAGGGACTGGAGGCACAGTTGTAGGTGTGGCTGTGACGTATGACTAGCTGTGGTTCTTAGAATGTTCACTTTTTATTGACCAACTCTGGATTTCCCCTTATAACGCTTTGTTGATCCCCACTGATTTAAATCAGGACTCAGCTACAAGAAACCCATCGGACAAAACAAGCAACTAATAAAAGCTCTCAATGCACTTACAATTGGACCTCATAATCAAAGATTGTAGGGAACCTGAAAAGTTTTGTCCCCGTTTTGTTTAGCAAAGGGGTTAGTGAATACCCCTAGATGAAGATTTTTGTGAATTTCTATCTAAGGACTCATTCTGGGGCTGCTGTGTTAAATACCGTATTTGCTCGATTATAAGACAACCCCCCAAAATCTGAATATTAATTTATGAAAAAGCCTGAATATAAGACGACCCTATAGGAAAAAAGTTTTACCAGTAAATGTTAATTCATGTGAACAATTTTTTTTAATAAAAGCTATGATTGAGAAAAATATTTTGTTTTTATTTCCTTTTATTTTCCAACCCGCCCCCCCAGTTATGCACATCTGCCCCCAGGCTTGCCACTCTGCCCCAGAAATGACTTATACCCCCTATATGCCACTGTGCCCCATGATATGCCTTTTAACCCTCTAAATGCCACTGTGCCCCATGATATGCCTTTTAACCCTCTATATGCCACTGCTAACCGCACCTCCCTCCGGCTGCAGCGGAAGTTGTCTACGTGAATCGCGTAGAGTTCTACACGCTGCCCGGACTAAGCACCGGGGACTCAGAAGCACCGGTAAATTGGGGAGGGGGCATAACACAGGAGGATCCAGGTCCCCTGCATCGCTGCGGGGGATCTGGATCTTAGTCTCATAGTCAGACCTATTAGAGTACTGTAGTAAAGCATTTATCATATGCACATTATATATGTCATGAGGGGCTAAAGAATAATATACATATGTTAAATAATATTACATGTCTATGGCATAAAATACCATGATCAAGCAGGGTAGTCTAACCTGTTGGCAAATTATCTAGAATCTTATTCACAGTTTTCCTTTTGGCCTGTAATCAATAGTGTTGTGTGTTGGCATCAAGTGTTGCAACAATGCAACTGAGCTTAGCACAGATATTGTAAAAATTTTCTTTAGATAGATAGATAGATAGATAGATAGATAGATAGATAGATATCAATGATTGATCACAATACCACTGGACCTATGCTTGGTATACTATATTATACCCCCCATGCTCACATGATTATTTAGTAACTCAGCAGGGTTGTGTAATCTGACCAGCCTCACATTTTTCCAAGGAATAATGTTTATGATCAGCTATTATTATGCCTAATTCAGTCCAGAGTTATGCTTCCATAAGGACTAAAGAGATGCATGCACATGAACTTTATTTTAATACTGTTTTTAAATTTACTTATCTTCAGTTTCATACTCTAACTACTTACAATAGCATTCCAAAATCTTTAAATGACCTTAATATCTTGGAAATATGTTCTATCCCACTTTTGGACATACAAAAACAGGTGTTGTGCACATTTTGCGTACAATGCAAAGTATGTAAGGTATGCATTGTTACCATCATTAAAACTAATTTCCAGAAAGACAAAGTAAATAACCCCTATTATGTCTTTATCATCTCCAACCCTCAGCATCTTGAAATATCACCATTTGACAGACTAAGAAATGCATTTACATGGTTTAAACTCTTAAATTGTCTTTTTCAATTAATTCTCCATCATGAAGCAGTCTGGAAACGATTACTCAGTAACTCTTCATTGTAATTGTTTGCAGCTGAACATCTATTGCCTGGTAACATAAAGAATAAAGGAGAACTCAGTTGGTAACAAGTGCAATTGATTCCATTTAGAATTCCCTTGGTATTCTGCCATGTTTGGCCTGCATGAGAGGAAACAAGAAGGGGTTTTTTTCTGGGCCAGGAAATGAATTGGCAGACATAAGATGGTTTGTATGCTGGTTGCCTTCACGGCTCAGCTGGTCCTTGTTAAATTGGAGACTCTGGGGCTCCTGCTTTTTATGGTATGTTTTTGGTTTTGGTTACCAATAATCAAATAGCAAATTGAAGTTTTCCTTTCAATAAAACTCAATATACAATATTCAACATGCCCCCAATAATTCTGGATTAGCTGCAAGTGAACAGGAACATAATATACTGTATCCTACTATATATACAAACTATTAGGATAAATCATACCATATTGTTGTTTCTCATTTTTAACAGTATTTTAAAGCTCTTTGCAATGAATTACAACAGAATGCCAGAAATCTGATTTTACGAATAGCTGCGCCAATTAGTAATTTTTGGTTAGATATTAAATTGATTTAAAAAAAAACCACCAAATAAGAGAATTGTTATGAGTTTGTTAATAGTATAACTGAATCCTGGGAGTCACTTGAATTTCACTGTTGACCTTATCAAAAGAGTGTTTAATCCTGTGTTTACCATACCTCTGCATGCAACTTAAAAAAATTTAAATTTAAACAATGAAAACAGTTTGTAGATTTACCTGCAAAAGGTGGACCTGACATTTTCTTTTTATGAAGATGTAAATTCTGTCTTTAAAAATGATATGGTTATAAGGAATGCTACATGTGTCATAATATGTGCTTGATGATCATACAGGATCTCTTCTAAAGTGTATGGGGCTACCCCTGCCCACCTATGTGGCTAGCCCCTCTCCCTCATGTGGTAACCCCACCCATTACAAAACAGTAGCCAGAGCCTGGAAGTATTATTGTATGATTATAATGATTATTTCTTCAATGCAAAAATATGCCACATTGCCCCTGGCATTGATGACGTTGCCTTTGGTACCAACTCCTATAAACATAAATGGAATTTTTAAACTAGAAATAGATGTTTTTCTGACCTCAGTGTGCTAGTTTTTGGAAACCATAAATAAACAGCACGTATTGTATTGATGCGGGTGAATGCACATGTCATAAGAAATTCCGTCATTGATTTTTAAATGACACCTAGATCCTGTGTTGCAAAATAGTTTTCTGTCCAGTGCTAGATTCTACAAGAGCCAATAAAACATGGAGTGAGGCTTAAAACAATATAATATAGGAGCAATTGTCCCTAGTGTACTGATTCTAAAATAGATTAAGACCATCCTCCCACCTTTATTTTATTTTTATAGCTCTAATAATTTATGTAGAGATTATTACAATACATAAAGGTAGAATTGACCTTTGAAAAGAGAAACCGATACAGTAGGTAAAAAGGGTCCTGCTCACAAGCTTACACTATACCTTCTTTCTCAAATACACATTGATATGAGAGGAAATCAATAAGATTTACGGTCAGGCATGGCGCAAAGACAGAGTGAACTGAACTAATGCAACTATAACATTTGATGATGTGTCAAATAATCCATTTTGACTCCACAAGCTATATCCCAACTGAAGTGTCCACATTTGCCTCGGAGGGATAGAACATTCACAAAAGCCTGGATTCCCCAGGTGATTTATCCAGAAGAGTTTTTTCCTCTCTGAGTGCTGAAAGACAACCAAGGTGCTGAAAGGTAGCCACTATTATAAAAACATATAATTTGACAGCAGAAAAAAACATTCTGCACATCTAATACGTTACATTTTCCTGATGTAAAGACTTAGACCTTAATAAGTCCTTGGTCTAGTCTTAGATTCAGGATAGCTATATGCTTGTATAATGCAAAGGCTGTCATTTTCGCCTAGTAGGTAAAAAAAAGGCCAGCTCCAGCATATGATTCTTGAGTCTCTAGTCTCTCTCTCTCTCTCTCTCTCTCTCCAGTGTCATTAGGGTTCATATCCTGAGGCTATAAAAAAGCTGTAAAGTATCTGTAAAGTATATCTCATTACTTTACATTTTGTGTGGGACCAAATGCAAACATAATAAACATAAATGCAACAGCCCTGTAAATCAGAATTGATGCAGGGGAAATAGGGATTGCATATAGGTTACTGGTCAGGCTTCAATAAAAGTATAACAGTGCACAGTAGAGTAGACGGAGTAGAGTACAGTTAGGCAAGTCTGGGTTTCTTAGCTTACAACAAACCAGCAAGCAGCAATTAAGCGTCCATCTCACTATATCTTAATAAAGTCGGGCACATTTAATGTTTCAGGGTCCTTTATCAATAAAGAATAATAGATGCTATGATAAAAAGATTATAAAAAAAAAAACAATTTGTCCACAAATTACTGGTTTGGCTAGTAGCATAGGCAATTATCTTAATCAACCAAACTCCACTTAGGAACAGGGAAAAAATGTCTGCTACAATCCCTGTAATACTCTACAGTAGTCACTACAGTTCCCCAGCCCACCCCACAACAGTACATTATTTGAACCAAAATAGACTTTTTAACCTGCATTATGGTGGGTGAGCAATGAGCAGCAATCGCAGCCTCTGCTAAGCTGTAACTGCTGCTACTGACAAGTTAAAATGACGTCAGCACATATATATCTAATACTTGTTCCCTCCTCTTGCAAATGCTGATTGTCCAGAGTGAAAAAAGTAAGGAAAAACTCCCACAGGTTGCTCAATAGCAGCCATAACCATCAATGAGGCCCCCTCTTTTTTTTTTTAGCTACTTCTACCTATCAGTCATTGATACCCTTCAACACATAGTCCCTCCCACTTCACCTCAATTAATGAGCACCAAAACGGCTTATAATGACGCCGAAACAGATTGTAATGGAGGTTACATATGGTGACAGTTCGTTTTCATCAGTTTCATTGGAGATCATCCTCATTTTCGTTGATCACACGAACTAATGAAAACTATTTCCCTTAAAAAAAAGTTTGTATGAAAACAAATGCACACACACGATGTAAGAAAAACAGTATGTGGTGATACCTTTTTTATTGGGCTAACATAATATTTCAAAGACAAGCTTTCCAGAGTTATCCTCTCTTCATTGGGTCTGAAGCAATATATATACACATATATAATTTCACTTTACACTATTAAGTGCCATCCCCAGTGAGCTTCTGCTGTCACCGGACAGACCTATATAAAGCATATTTGAATCAATGAGACTTATTAAAATGTACCTCACTGATTGAACGATGAATTATATAGATATAGTTTAGCTACTCTTTAAAATAAATTTGCCATGGAGGGCACTATTATAGTTAATTCATGAAATAAAAACCACAACTCTCCTGCAAACTTTCCTTCCAACTCCCTCATTGGTCCCATAGGGACGTCTTTTCATGACTTACCTCTTACATCATTAATTGTGAAGGGGTTAAATTACTTACAAAATGCATTCTTCATTGGTGGGACTGCATAGGGGAACTAGAGTAAAGTCCCACCAATAAAGAAATAGCTCAGATGGGACAATGCAAAAACAAAAAAAAGTCACTTGACGTATGCATGTCTCATCAGTTTTTAATGAACTTGTGTAATCCAGGATTTTTGTGAGTGGATAAAGAAACATTCCATTGCTCACTTTGAAGGGTTAAATGTTCTGCACTATTATTATATATTTTATTTTTTCTTTAGTGCTTTTTAAAGTGATTTGCAACTAAAGTATTGAAGGAGTACTTGTACTTGAGGGAGAAGCATCTATGGTTTAAAGGGTTACGTTGTTGCTTTGTGTATCACTTGGTGTGTGGTATTAGGCCTTGTTGGTTAATTTTCAATGCATAAAGCTATCCTGTTTAACAGGTGTGTTGAATTGGTGCAGCAAAAATGGCTTAAATATATACATTTTCCTTTTGCTCCCATTTATCTCATTAATTCCATTTCTACATTATTAATCTGGTGAACAAACATCATCTGACCCATTCCATACCTCCCAACATTTAAAAATATACATACAGTGCCCTTACACACACAAATACACATATACACACACACCGCCCTTACACACCTGTCCATACACACACATACGCAGCCCTTACACACACATATACACTGCCCTAACACACACCTGCTTATAAACAAACATATACACATACACTGCCCTTACACACGCCTCTCCACACACACTGCCTTTACACACACCTGCCCATAAACATACATATACACGTACAGTGCCCTTACACACACACACACATACACATACACTGCCTGTACACACACCTGCTCATAAACACACATATACACATACACTGTCCATACAAACACATATAAACATATACTGCCCTTACACACAACTGTTTTTACACACACATATACACGTGCATTGTGCTTACACACACATATACACATATAATGCCCTTACACACAGCTTACAAATACCTATACTGTTCTTACACCCACCTGTCCATACACACAAGCTTACAAATACACTGCCATTACACCCCTTTTTCCTCATCTCTTACCTCCTCCACCATCCTTCTTTCTTTTTCCTTCATTCTTCATCCTCCATCCTGTCACTTCAGACCTCGCTTTACTACTCCCTCATCACTACGTGCAGGCTATTGCTGCAGAGGGCAGGGATGATGTCATATCCCCGTGCTCGGCATTATTTGCCGGCGGGTAGTGATGAGGGAGCAGTAAAGCAAGGTCTGAAATGAGAGATCTCGCGCTCCCTAATGTTGGGCCGACTAGAGGGAGATCGTGATCTCCCAACTAGTCCTGCAGGCTGCAGCTGCTAATCGGGCAGCTCTGCACTGCGTGGGACCTGGATCTTAGTCTCATAGTCAGACCTATTTAAGGTCTGATTATAAGATGACCCCGATTATAAGACGAGGGATATTTTTCAAAGCATTTGCTTTGGAAAAAACCTCGTCTTATAATCGAGCAAATATGGTACATTCCATAATCAACATTTTTGAAAGCTCTGCGGGTACAAGTTCAACATACTGTGACATATGTACAAAAACCAAAAAAGAAAAACATCAGCCATTAAGTCTGTCTGTTATATATCATGCATATTCAGAGGGCATTGTGCAAAAGCTTGGAGGTAGACGTGTATGATTTTAATTAAACAGCGCATTCTTTAAAAGAAAAAACTTTGCTGGAAAAGCAAGTGTTTCTGGAATTGTGGAACCAAAGTAACCATTAGGAGAGTGAAAGAACCATTGAGAGAAAAACCAGCTGTTGGCAAAGGCAGACGGTTAACATTGATGGGCCATTAGGCCATTTGCTCATCGCTTCATCGCCCATTCCTCACCCAAAAATCTGGTTCATTCCCTTATCATTTCCTGTCCTGACTACTGCAACACTCTTCTGGTTGACATTCCACTGTCTCTCCTCTCTCCTCTCCAAGTTGTCCTAAATGCTGCTGTTAGGCTTATCCTCATTGAACGCCTCTCTCTTTTTCACTGGCTCCCTATTATCTTTTGGAATTTACATTTAAAATCATTGTACTAACCAAAAGGCCCTTCAAAAAACTTCCTTACGTTCTTCCCATGGGCTAAGGCTCTCCTCGTCACTTATCACCCCCGCCATTTTCCCGTCTACAAGATTTCACTGGGACTGCCCCATATCTCTGGAACCGACTTCAACCGAACCTTCAGCTTTCACCCTCCCTCCCAACATTCAAGAAACATCTCAAAACCTATTTCTTCAAGAAGCCGCACTAGTTGTTAGAAGTTCCCTGTCACTGATACAACCCCCACACTACCTCTCACCTTTCTCAATTCCTTGTTTGTCCTCACCCCGTTCCCTCAACATTGTAAACATGTGAGCAGGGCCCTCTCCACCTAATGTATTGGTTTGTCTTAGTCTGCCAGTTCTATTCTTCTCATACCTCTTGAATATATGTATTGTAAGAAGTACTGTGTTGGTGCTAAAGGAACAGACCTATTAAAAAAGCACAAATCTTTCTTGCAACAATGCTTATATAGTGCCTTTTGAGTTAGCACCACTTTATATTTATTCCAGAAGTGTGAAGCCTGGATATTTATTTGCTAGTGTACATGTATTTATTACTAAACATTTTGCAGGCACTTACCTAGTCTTTAGTAAACAGACCCCAATTTCCCTATGATACTCTATTATCAATTCTACATACTTGTTGAAAGAATAAGAATGTGGCTAAGACACTTAGCTATAAAAAAGTTTCTGCATACTCCATCCCCGCAGAACTACATCACATCCATCTGAATTTAAGGTTGTTAGTGGATGTATAGTATCTTTGCATAGGGCCTTTTGGGTTATTAATACAGGCCTGTTTATATTAATGATCTAGCACATGAACATAATCCGCTTGTGTAACACACCCCGTCTAAATAAAATGACTTCCACTGCTGTATTTCTAAATAGAAATTCAAACATTACAGTTCTTAAATCTGGAATGAATCAAATGATTGTGTCCCTCCCGGGTGAATTGCATATTTTTTATTTAATTTCTTGTCAATCTAGAGCAATCAGACAAAAATATTCCTTTCCCAAAGCATGTTTATTTTCTTCTGCCGGGTTCCGATTCAAATTTCTGTCTGTTATATTGAAGCTGAACATACGAATAAGAGGTAACACACACATTTCACTTCTCATGGAATAGATCTTTGTTTATAAAGAATAATATACTGTGGTTTGTCAAATATCACATGTTTTTCAACAAAACTGCAAACCTTAAAATCTGCATAAAGATTTTGTTTAAATGTTTACTACACAGCCAATAAGAAAGTGGAAGCATTAATAATCTGACAAATAGACATGTGCCAGATCACTATGTAGAATTATATATGTGTGTATGAGTGAGTTTTTGGTTAGTAGTTTTAGTACCACATTAATACTTTTGTGATTTATGTTTACAAAACCCATGCTATTCTAGAGCAATAGTTACCAACCCCTGTCTTAAGAGCACAACTAACCCACAGGGCAAATTTTTGTAATAATCACATTCTATTTCATGAAACTAGTGTGCCTTGAGGACTGGGTTAGGAACCCAGGTTCTAGTGTCTTTTACAATCAACGTCCACAATGTTTGGGCACTGTTCCACCAAGCTGCCACGCTGATTTGTTGCACAGACCTCGATTGTAGCTCCCATGTGGCCACCTCATGGTGTATTGAATCAGGGCACTCCAATATGATGTAATATCCCACGGTTCTGATTCAATATATGTCAAGGTGGCTGGACCGGTAGGGTAGGTGGGTCGTCCTGCCCCAGCCCTGCCCTTAACCATATCCACAGCCCCCAACAATGGAATCCTGGGGGATATATCAAAGGTTTTATTTAAGACTATAAGCCATACACATAGGTCATCCATACAGATCATATGAAAACATTTACAAGAGTTTCAATTGTATCATCATACCTGGGAACTTCTTATCTCCGGCTACCCGGAGTCTTCCCTTGTGGGAGCGTGGCCAGGACTGCCCACTGACATCAGCGGGCGATCCCGCTGACATCAATGAGCGTTCCCACTGCTGTCAGTGGGCGTTCCCGATGATGTCAGTGGGCGCTCCTACTGACATTACGGGAAATACCCTGATTTAAAGGGGAAATGGGCGGGGAGAGGATTCTACGGGTTTGACCCGGAGGATTCGGGTGCTGACCCAAAGAACCGGAGCTTCACCCGGAGATCTCCGGGTCAAACCCGTAGAGTTCCCAGGTATGTGCATCATAGAAGCTTTGGTCAAAACCTGGCAAGTTGTAACCAATGTAGTAGAGGAGCAAAAGGGATAAAAATACATTTAAGCAAGGAAATAATATTTATGGAACTGATAAACATTATATATATATATATATATATATATATATATATTTACCGTATAAAATTATATAAACACATAACCCAATAAAGACACAACAACCAAGGTTGGGTTAGAAAAGGCCACAGCCCTTTTACTTTAACACTAGCTATTGCCATGCAGACCTAAACCAAAATAGGTGCATTAAAAGGACAATGACCAACACACTGAGACCAATAAATAACAAAAATTAACATTAACCATTTAACACCACCACTTACCAAGCTATCCAGGTACCACACTACACGGGAAAGGACATACCAGGATGCCCAAACCCAGACCTGAGGTTCCCAGGTTTAACTTTTTTTTTAAAAATGGTGCCAGGCTTAACCCTACTCAACACCCAGTGAAGGGCCCCCTCTGGCCCAATTCTGGGCCCCATGGGCTTCAATGTAATTTCATATTGTACAGAGTGGGAGAGGACTCCAGTTGTGGTGAGTGCAGCTGAGTTTCATAGTCCTCACTCCCCAATTCTTTGACTGTAGGTAGCTATAAAGTTATCCACTCTGTTTTTATTTGTTTAGGTTTGCGTTTTATATACAGTGTTATATGCACAGAAATTAGAGAATGTTATTATCAGACAGTGGGTTACATCAGTATTAGACATTTGACTAAAGGCAGGATAAATTGTTGTTAATCCACTTTATTTTGTGTATAAATGGCAGTTCCCTTGAAGAGTAATGTTGTCAGTGGAGGATTCACAGAATTATTTGTGAGGACTCATTCAGTCATCTTAACATGTGAACTGGAAGCTAATCAGAGGAATGACGTTTAAACAGATGTATTGCACAATTCTTAGCCTGGCCTTCCATTGAATATAATTGTATATGCTGCTCCCAAATCTTTATTAGCAAGACAAGGCAACATATCAAAAAAACATAAATCAGTTCCATTTTATCCTTTATATGACTACAGTGGTGTCAGATGCATTTGTCTTTTGGCTGTGTTATAGTACATTTAACCCTATTTAGATTATACTAAAAAT
Source organism: Spea bombifrons (assembly GCF_027358695.1). Classification (NCBI taxonomy): domain Eukaryota; kingdom Metazoa; phylum Chordata; class Amphibia; order Anura; family Pelobatidae; genus Spea; species Spea bombifrons. Next base: position 22,530,340 of record NC_071091.1, on the reverse strand, counting down.
GGTCCATATATATCGTATAAGAACAATGTCCATTTTACATGGTTTTCCATATGTGGGGCAGTATTCCAAATGTCTCTCACAATTTCTGCATATCAGTAGACACAGACTACGTAAAGAAGGGGCAAAATCAAAATCACTAAGAATTATTCCTGGAACTCCTCCGTTTTATTTTTTACATTTATTTAAATAATTTTAAATCAGTTTTTTCCATAAATAATTTTAACCACAGAAAAATAAATATTGCTGGGCAAAAATGAAAATTGTTGGTTACTACTTCTTAGTAAAAAGTATTTTTCCTGATGACATATGCAGAACTACAGCTTATACTGTCTTATGCTTATGAAAAGATCAACACTGCAGTGATGCAGGTTTCAATGTTTTCTTGTATAATTTTAAATATTTGTCAATGTCCACTTGACTAACGAATGTCTCAGAATGTCAAACTGCCAAATCTTGAAGCAAACACAACTATGGTCCGTTGACTTTTGAGTGACCATTTTATTGGGGCCAAGCTTGATTTACTTTTTTAACAATTTATAGTTTCCTGGCTACATGTGTGAGACCCTTTGGAATTTGGCAATTGAGAATTGTAGTCTGAAAAAAGTACATGGTTGCCCCAGTCACTAATGTTTTAAGACAGCAAACAGTGCACCTACATTGAATCACAGCGCTTGGCCTCTGGTTAATGTCTCTGAAACAGCCTGTTAAGACTGTTACTACAAATTAGGGTCTGGATCATTCTGCAACTAAAAGAGAGTCCTTTCATCTTCCAGATGGCTGTCTGATTGGGAACTGGGCAGGATCACATTTCAAGTCTTGACTTAATGATTCAAGAGGATATTTATGGTTTTTCAGGGCAGTGAATTAAAGGTAGGCATTCACTGAAAACCAACCAAAAATAATACAGATCAATGGGGGAATTGTATTATCAAATGTGACATCTAAAGCTACATCATACTAGTAGACAGGACACTATTACCTCCTGCGCAAGCAACAGGAAGCTAATCTAGTATGGATCACATTGATAAAACAGGGTTTGAGGTAGGATTTCCTTTACAGTGTGTGGAGCACTTTGAATAAATAATTAATACAAACAAAGGCCTTAATTTTCATGTCAACAAATGTTTGACTAACTAAGAAAGTGCTATGTGCACACGGTGGGATAAATATGACCAGCAACTCGGCCTGCGAACTGCACATAGTAGAACAATAACATAGCAACCAATGGAATGTTTGTCCCTATGCAAATAGTAGGCAAATTGTAAATGTAAATTGTAAAAATGATCTCTTCCCCAGTATCGATGCTAGGCCTAGACTGGCTGTACATCACACAATCAGGGCTTGAAAGCTGTGAAACCTGGCTTTAGACAGCCAGTATTTTTCCACAGGCAAATCCGGCCATGCAGTACTGGTATGATATAAGAAGTAGACAGATATCATGAGCCTAACCATGTGCGCACCCTAGCTTTCAAGAGCTGCACAAAAGGCCTATGAAAGGAACACAGAAAATCTTACTATAAATTCAAATTCTTATTATATTATATTCATATTATATTCTTAGACATAGCTACCTGTGGAATTAGAGGAAAAGCAAGGCAGACCAAGTTCTTCGGGCAGGCCAGTACACCACCATCAACTTATATATGCTGGTAGAGATTTGTGCCTGCGTGGTCTTTAAACCATTCCATACAAACTAGGTTGTCTTCTGCAAAACATTAATCTATGTAAAAAAAAATTAAAAAATAGGTCATGAATTAATGACCTCCGCACTGTTTATTTCCATAATGTTGGTGAAATAAAAACACAGAAAGGGGGGATTTTAAAGACCACAGGGTTTAATTAAACTCATGTTGAAACTCAAGTCAGGAAAAATAATATTCCATAAACCTTATCCTTAACTCTGTTTATAGAAACAAATTTTTTGAAGATTAACAAGGACCCTGTCTTGAGTATTAACCAGCCAAATACCACGGACCTTAACCAAACCCCAACTGGTGGGTCGGCCTCTACCCACCATAATTCTGGAACTATGGGTCCCTCTCCACAGTGCTTGATCTAATCAACCACAGGTCTAGGTTGCCCCCACCCAAGCCGGGCTAACCTGATCCCTCCAAACTCTACCTCTCAAGGTAGCTCAAGGAGCCCAATGCTAACACCTCATCCTAATTAAAACAAGTAAATACAAGTAAATTTGTGGGTCTGATGACCATGGAGCTCTATTTGGTCTTTGCTTAAAAAAATCATTTTTAGACAAGTTAATTCTTAATCTGAGTGATTTAAAAGGCTTACGTGGAAACAATTCAACAATTTTATGTGTATCTTATGTGCAATTTGTTATCTTTGGGAAATTTTGCATTGTATTAAAAAATAAACATTTCCTCATTTGGCTAATAAAATAAGAGAAATAAGAGATGCTTACCAGTAGTTGTGGTCACCAAGCTATACAATATTTTGAATAACTAAAATATAACGTCAAATTGAAAAGAATAAATTAATCACATGCTTCAAGTCAAATATTCTCGTTATTATCTCCCTAGCAACAAGCCTTTTCATTAAGTCAACTATTGTGCTTCATGCTTGCCATGGGAACCAAAGTGGTACTAATGACAAAAAACTATTTTGTAAAAGCAATTAAATGTCATTAGTAATAGCAGGACATTGACATTATTAGCACTTGGCAGTGCTAAAAGATATTGATCTTTGTTTTATTATGTATGTGTTTGTAAAGAAAAGATAAGCCATAATTAAATTATTTAGTGATAATGTTATGCAGAAACATCTTGGGGAAGATGGAAGTGTTAGCACAGCAAAAGAGCATTCAGAATGCCTATTGGCAGTGCTGTGAAAAAGTATTTGCCCATTTCTGATTTCTTCCATTTTTTGCTTATTTACCACATTTAAATGTTTCAGATCGTACAACTAATTGGAATATAAGACAATGCGAATAGACACATAAATTATTGTTCATCAAAATCTATATCACACATGTTAAAAAGTAATTGGTCACATAAACCTAATAACTGGTTGTGCCACCCTTGGAGGCAACAACTGCAATCAAACATTTGCGATGACTGGCAATTAGTCTTTTACATCGCTGTGGAGGAGTTCTGACCCACTGTCCTTGGCAGAATTTTTTAAATTCGCCCACATTGAAGAGTTTTCAAGGATGAATTGCCTTTTTAATGTCATATCGCAGCATCTCAATCGGATTCAAGTCAGGACTTTGTCTGGGCCACTCCAGATCCTTCATTTTGTTTATTTTGAGCCATTCAGAGGTGGACTTGTTTGTGTATTTCGGATCATTGTTCTGCTGCATAACCCAACTGCACTTGAGCTTTAGGCATAAACTGATGGCCAGACATTTTCCTGATAAACAGCAGAATTCATGTTTCCCTCAGTTATGGCAAGTTGTCCAGGTCCTGAAGCAGAAAACCAGCCCAAGACCATCACGCTATAACCATCGTATTTGACTGTTGATATGATGTTGTTAATGTGGAATGCCATGTTAGCTTTACAACAGATTTAATGAGACCCATGTCTTCTAAAAAGTTCCACTCATGACTCTTCAGGCCACTATTATCCTAAAAGTCTTGGGTGTCATCATGTTTTTTGGTAAATCTGAGACGAGCCTTTGTGTTCTTTTTGGTGAGCAGTAGTTTTCGCATCCCATGGATGCAATTTTTGCCCAGGCTCTTTCTTATTATGGAATAATAATTATGGAACAATGATCTTAACTGAGGCAATTGAGGCCTGCAGTTCTTTTAGTCCGGGTTCTTTTGTGACCTCATGGATGAGTTGTACTCTTGGGGGAATTTTGGTAGGCAGGCCACACTTGGGAAGGTTCACCAATGTTCCAAATATTCTCAATGTTTAGATAATGTAGATAATATAGATAAGTAGAGTATAGAAATGACTTTGTAACCCTTTCCAGACTGATAGGTGTCAAAGACTTTATTTCTCACCTGCTCTTCTATTTCTTTAGATCACAGCAGGTTTCTTTTCCTTCTATACAAGAAATCATCACTAAGAAACTACTAAGATGGTGGATGGCTTTCAGGATAAAAAATTGAAAACTAGAGGTGGATATGCGCACTTTATGTCTTTACGCAATGCAGCTGTCAAAAAGTGGTCCATCGGGAATTTGCCTGGTCAGAGGTTTACTTGTGAAAGAATTTAAACATGGAATAGACATATGCCTATCCTAAATTGAGTATCAATCAAGGTTTGATATTCTACAGCAAGAAAATGGGCAGAATGTTTCGTATTTGTCATTAAACTGTGTGTTTCTTTACTCTGCAAACATTCTGAGTCTTTCTAGAAAAGAAGGACATAAGCAGTGCTGCTGCGACATGGCCCAACCTACTTTTGGAGGCGGGAACGCAATGTGGTCTCGTGACGGAACATACATAACCCTGCATTACACACAGTGTGCGAGCAGCTTAAAAAGAAGACCTCTGGGCAAGGTAAGAGTGCGCGGCAAAGTGAATGGAGTAAGAGGTGTGATACAGTGAGGATCGAATGAGTATGTGTAAGTGTGTATGCAAGACTAAAGCCCTGTTTCAAATAGGTCCTCAGTCAGTATCTTCTTTCTCTGGGCAAACAACGCATTTCTCAACATATGCCTCGGGTGTACATTAAAACACCTGAGGTTAATGGCTCACAGAAACAGCAGATCCTAGATTGATACAGAAAATTTGTTTAAACCTTTGAGTACATTTGGTCAGGCACATAACCCTCAGCATCATTCACAACAGATCAGCTCGCCGCATGCTGGTATATTTTTTTTACTATTGGTTACCATCATGGCAAGCAGCCATGCTAGGCCACTTGCTAAAGGGGCTGATAGCTGCCTAAAGGCAACCATCATTTTTTCTTTTTAGTGTTAGTGAAGTTGCTTTTTGACTGAAGTACAGAAGCATTCATTTTAGTACAGAGGAAACCTCCTTGCTTAACAGTAAATGCAAGGCTTTCTTCTTTAACTGAAATCTCACACATACTAGTAAACATTTTGTTTAGTAGTTGGCAACCTCCACTATACTGCAGGTGACATGTAGATGTTCCACTCTAGCCATTTTTTGCAGACCAGGTATGACATACATAGTTGGCACTCAAAGAGAAAGCAATGCTGAGAGATCAGCATACAATAGCGGAGGGTTGGCACCTTCTAGCCTGAGGGAATGTAAAGCCAAGTGGCCCCAATGTCTCCCCCAGTAACTCTCATACGCACTGGCACACATATTTACACTTACACAAATTTACACACTCACTCTAACACACACGCATGCTCACACATACTTTCACTAACACATACCAACGCACACTAATTTTCTACACACACTTACACATTCACATTCATGCTCACACACCTTTACACATATACATTCATGGTCACACAAAACACTCCATCTCACACACACTTACACATGCACTTTCACTCTAATATACATACATATCACTCACTCCTTTACCATCACTCCCTCCCTAGGACTAGCACCGCATAAAGCCACTACCCCAGAAGAACGCGAGCTTGGGTAGCCTACACTGGGATGCTCCCTTAATGCACCAATCACATGAGTTTGACTGTAGATATGTAGGAATATATTCAATGTTGCATTCATATACAGTATGTTGCTGCACAAGGTCCAGATAATGCTGTAGGTCCACAGACTTAATATTCCTAAAATGCAAGGCTGGATGAAAAGATCACTCAACGACCATTAAAGAAATATCCTCATGTTACCTGTGAGTTGGATTAAAATATTTATCACTGATTAGGTAGCTAAAACCTCAGTCTGAATATAGTCTTCTAAAGAATTGTTGGTATGCTGCTAGGAATCAAATGATGGATGAGTGGTTTTGAGTGAACTAAGGTCATTTGGGTGTTTGTTTAATAATACAGACTAATTCCCTTATGCGATTCAGCATTAGTTATCATTACTTTATTTAAAAAAGAAAATATCACTTAAAACAACACAGAAATTTGAAATCCCACACTGCCAGAGTAATCAGTAGAAAAATGCATATCGTGCATGCAAAATATTTCAATAAGGAATAGAAAGAATACAGTGACCATATGCATCAAGCCAAAACTGGAACAGTTCTGGGGCAGGGTGGAAAAAAAATGTAGAAATTGCCACTGGGAGGGGTACTTTTGTTTTAGGGGGTGTGATTAGAGACACGGCTCTTGGTCAGGGCTTTATGGATATTTTTTATGTGACTGTGTGACTGATGGATAGATGTTTGTGTAACTGAGTAAGTTCGTTAGAAGAATAGTAAGCATTTTATTTATGCAATATACTATATAAACGCATTATAAATGTGCTGCTTATTTTGTGACTTCTAGGACTATAGAAGAGACATCAGGAAAAGACACACAGACAGAAGGATTTCAATCTCGAACAGAGACACTACCCCTTTTAAACAGGGAACCTTGGAAGATATTGTAATAGTTCTTGTGATTGTGATTTACAATTTTACCCCAAGATGGCTTCAGTTGGCTATGAATAATATGACCCTTAATTCTGAGTACATTTGTCCTGTTCATATGCTTTAACTGAGAAAAGATCACATTTGGTGAATGTTTTCAAAGTCAATTTCTCTACAAGGGGATGATATTTTCAGTTTAAAGCAGTTGTCTTAGTTGTACAGAAAAGGCTTGGGGAGTGTGCAATGACATTATTCGCAAAATATTGAGGTCAAACAAATTAAAAGTGAGGAGCATATGGTATGGTAATCATCCAATATGTAATTAACAATCCTGGAATGTTTTCAGGACAAACAAAAAGGCAAGGTTATGCTTTGCTTAATGCTAAATCTTCGGCGCGAAAATGAAAGCATATGCTCTTGAAAAGTTAAGCTGAAGATGATTGACTTTAAAGTAACACTTCCAAAAAGCCTAAGGGACTGAAATTTTCAATAATACATACAAATTACTTTTTAAATCACCTATGTAGCAATACTATCCCCTTCTACAATTTCCCTGTACCAGTGTTCACAGATTTCTTACGGAGTAGAGAGTCTAAAGATACTGTAAGAACTGAAGATAGCCCCAGTGGAAAAAAACCTAATGGACACCATCTTGGAATGAAGCATTCAGTTTTGTGTTCAGACATGTGTCTTCAATTTAAAATCATTCAGCAATCATGTTGAACTAAAACCTGATTACACAAAATGGAACTTTTCAACTCACATATTTAGACCAAGAATTTAGACATAAAAAAATATGTAAAGGTGGTATGTGCCATGTTTATACATTCCTACGTATAAAACACTTTATGGGTAATGGTGGGGCCGGCAGTGCACTTACGAACTGTAGAACTCGACGTAGTGAGAATCATATAATAATGATTGGAAACTTCTTACCATATTCATCCCTTCAGTTTACTATTAGATAAAATTATACGTGTTCAGTTTCAAACTGTGTGCATGTGTTCTTCAGACATGGCCACCAGAATCAATAAAATAGTCAAAAAAGTTAAAAAGGAAATGTATCATGCTTCAGTATGCCAAAAGGCATCTATGAGTTTAGCATTGATCTATCAAATCATTTACAATATATTACCTGGGTTGATTTTCTAAAACAAAGGTCCATGTCACCCAATTTAATGTTCACAAATCTTAGGTCCCACAAGGATTCCTGTTTTGCCTATTTTCTCACTGATGTCGCATGTCAACTAATGTCTTATGCATGCCGAGGAGCACACACAAATATCTAGCTGGGTGATAGGAAATTACCTTAAAAAGAATTGGATTTTCTTCTAAAAAAAACTGCCCTGTGTGTGATATACAACACTAATTTTATAACCACAGTTATAGGATATAAGTAACTTTTTCATTCTGCCCAACCTCATTGTCATACTTGGAACTTAGGGGTTGACCACCCTGAGCTCCTTCCATCCTGCTTATTATAGGAGGCAGGGAGGGATCTAACCCTGAATGCATAAGATCATAGGGTCTGAGCCAGCCCCTGGTGGATTTTGAAGGCCAAGGAAGTGGGTAGAAGTGAGCAGAACCTGCCCCCCTGCATAAACATGTCAGAGACACATACTCAATACATATTATTTTGGCATCCATTAGAATTTCCAGGGTTAGCTCCTCTTCCTTCTTAAGCGCTGCAAGTGCTTTTTCTCTTGAAGCATGCGATTCCCAACTATAATAGACATACAAAAATAAAAATCCAGATTTTATTCATCTTCACTTTGACTCGGCCAACAGTATAACACTCAAATATGTGCTGAATGAGTCTCACCCAAGCGGGTATTAATCATAAGTATAAACCCTTAAAAAGTTTAATCATAGGGGAGTAAGCTGCCTGCTATTGTTGGATAAACTCTTTATCTTTTATCTATGTATTTTAACAGGAAATAGAATGAGGAAAAATCATATAGAGTCATATGGTTGAAATTTATTAAGCCAGCTTAAAACTGTAGCGAACACAAAAGGTTGACATTAACAAAATAGAGCTTATACAAAAGAGAGTCTAAAATGTTGAAAAAATATTATACTAAGTATGTCATGCATAGATGAAATATTAACCTTGTTCATATACATTGCCAAGGTTTTCTAGCAGTTGCACGCACACTCTATTCCCATTAACATACCAAGAAAGAACTACTTAAATCTGTCAAGGGCTTTGTTTGGGGGGGTGGAATATTGTTTTATATCTAATTGGATCCGAGACAAAATAATTCATAATGGCAGTCTAATTGAAAGAACTTTGTATTTCAGTGGCAAAATTATCAAAGCAGTTTGCAGTTTTCTTTGGAACATACTTTCTTGAAAAGAATGTGCCATATGACTGAATTAGTAGAATTCAGAACCATTTGACATCTTTGTGAGGGAAAAGACACTTGCAGTGCAAGTTATTCTGATTTAAAGAGATTAAGACAGGAAATAGCTCACGTTACATTTATTTTCTAGCAAATGGATGTGGTCAGATATAGTCTAACATTAATTTTAAAAAAAAACAGCACTTGTGCAAGGCGTGACTTTAATTGTCCGTACTTTTTAAGTGCATTGTTGGCTGAATATAAATATGTTCTATGACCTCACGTTTATTAATAAAGGCACACTCTTTGTACCACAGGGAATAATTCATGTATGCACATGAGTTTGTAAAATGTAGATAAGTAGATAACTTTACCTACATGAAAATAAAGTTATAGATTACATATAATATTATATAAACCAATATATTTTATTGCTGTTTGAGAGAGTTCTACTTTAAAGCATATATAAAAATATGTCTTAAAAAGTTGCTTACCTTCTGAAGATGATGCAGCACTAGAGCTGCAGGCAAACACTCCCTCTGCATTTCTCAGTTTGTACTTGTATTGGCTGCTAAAGGTAGCCAATCAATGGCAGGAAACTGCTCCCATTGAAATGAGTGGGAGTGCTGTATGTGCATGCATATGGATTGGGGGTGTTCTCCTTAGACCAACTCGGGCTGTTGCCAAACCAGCATTAAAGCTGGTTGGTGGTAAGTATTCCAGGCATGTGCACTGATGAATCCCTCTATACATTTGCTTGCAAAAACAATGTTACTTTAAAGGTTACATTCAGATATTGTCTGCATTAATGTGCATAAGAGGGATGAAATGTACCTTTAACCTAGGCATTATTGTACAGAAGTGAACTCCACCCAACAGGGATTCCCCTTAAAGCACTTAACACATCCCGTAACACTATTCTAATCTAAAAAAGTGTAAGAACTTAAATTTGGCTCTTGAGGCAATGTGCTTCTATATAGCATAACAGGAACTTGTTGCCATTGCTCAATCTCAAGCATAGAGGCAATGTTGGCTGGGGAATTTTAAGACTCACAGAGGATCTGGGACTTCAGTCATGCATACCATAACTGTAAACTTCCTGGATTTTTCTCACTACATGTTCCTTATGGGAGCCAAGATGATATTTAGGATGGTTGAGTAAGCTAAGATCATTACTGATGTCTTACCTCATGGCATTGTGTTAACACACACCTGGATGCTCCAGACCACTTAACTGCTTAAACTTTGGCTTTTATAGAGGTGGTCACACTTGCTGATGATCAATTAATCAAGGCCATTTGATTTGTAGTGCCTGTCTGCTACTTAGCATATTAATTCTCATGGAAATAGTATGGGTGTACTTTGTTTTTAATACATGGCTTCTCTATTTTGGCTTTATTTTTGTTGAATAAATTATTACACAGTGTAATATGTCATCTGTTGTTCTGCATCTGAGATTGTATTTACCTATTTTTAGACCTGCTAAGGAACAGATGATTGTTATTATGTCCTGAAATGTAAAACCATTGAATTCAAATAGGGTGTACTTTCTTTTTCACACCACTGTATGAGAAGTAAAGCTAATTAGCAGAAGAAAATAAATTAAACATAAGCTGTATCATGGTTCTGAACACTTCCCTTTTTTAGTGCCAGAGAAATTTGTGTTTCTAGATGATTAGGGCTACCAGGTATGTGTGCGGTCTCAAAAAACTGTATATTAAAGGTAAAGGAATAACTTGTGGCTTTATAGATACTTCAGTAGTGACCCTATTATTCCAAGATATAGCTTTTCTTTTATAGATGTAGTAAAACATGTTGGCACAATGTATCACATATTAAATTCTGGAAAGTTTTATTACGATTCTTTTCATGACATCCAAAACAAGTGTTCATGTTCAGCAACGGTGAGAAAATATATAAGAACCGGGATTACCTTTTGTCAGGTGTAAATGTGTCAGTTCTGAAACAATATATTTGTAAATAATAAGAACTGAAATCATACTAAAACAACTGGAAATAATGTAAGTGCTTTTATTTTCTAACCACGCATGTTACAATTTGTATATATTTTAGAATATTTTCATTCATTTCTGTGTGCCGCTCATTTTATATTAAATAAATGTTTAGAAAAGAAAACTGCTGAAGCAAAACATTAAGTTGGAAATGCAGTATTCGAATGGGAAACAAGGCCATCATCAGATTTGTGTGTGTTTATTAGGTGATGATAGATTTTGATTATTTTTATTCATGAATGATTTAAATCTGCCAAGAGGTAACTTTTAACTGAGACATAGTAAATTCATGCCTCACTCTATTATGTGTGTCAGTTCTGGATGGCCAATTTGTAAATCCTGAAAAGGTCTCCCTTGATGTACAGTATGTTGAAAACATACAGCTTAGTTTCCATTGTGGTTTTAATATTTCCATGTTACATCTAAACAAATCACCGGTACTACTTATAAAGTGTATTTTAAACCATTTTTTATTTAATTTAAACACTAAAGCCCATACATGGGAACTATCCAGTTTTGACCTGGAATCTCCGGGTAAGCCCTTCTTTCTTGGGTCTCCAGGTCACTGTTTTTCCAAGTAGGGGAACGGTATTTGACTGCCCCCACTCCCAGCCCACTTCCCTTCCCACTAAACACCCACTTAAGACTGTATTCATCTAACTTCAACTCACAATGTCTGGGCTACGCCGCACACATGGCTAGCTAAAGATGAAGGGACAGATTCTCCAAAACCATGTATCTTAAGTGTCTCTTTTATAAAGGTCTCACTGGAGCAAAGAGTGTATTAGAATTTTGGTAGTCTGCCTTACTTCTACTTTAAGTCTACTCATTTGAGACCATTGAGAATCAGAACAATATAATATTATAGTCAATCTCTCAGCTCCACTTCTGTGCATCGCAGCTCTGTGTCTGTGTCTTGCATCTTGTTCTTCATGTTTTTGTTCTTCTCTTTTCTCTGTGTCCTCATCCCCATGGGCATAAAAAGATGGAGATTCTGCTGAGGTCCTCAACTCCAATTGGAGGATTGGGGGAGAGAACATCACCAGAAGCTCCACCATTTTGGCGTAAGATCACCTAGGGGCTATGTCTGTGGAGATGCGGGCGAAGAGCGAAGAAAGAAGAGAGAAAAGAGAAGATGTGAAACATGGAAGTGGTCAGCAAGGAAGGTAGGGAGGGATTCAGAGAGCAGAATGCAGGAATGTTTGTCTGATTCGTCTTTGGCCCATTGACATGTTTAAGGTTCAGATTAATTCCCATATTTAAGTGATCAGTATAATTATTTGGTGTTTGTTATAGCACCTGAGATCCAGAAACCATTTGGCTGCATCTTCTGCTCCACCACTGGCTGCTAGGGAGACTGCATCTTCTGCTTCCTCCTCTTAATAATGTTTGTGGGATCATCAGTCCTGTAGCCTATATTGAAGCCCAAGGGGGGTCAGAATGAGCCGAAGTGGGCCCTGACTGGGGTGCCAAGTAGGGCTAGGCCTGGTGGCATTTTCTGAAAGTTAGAGGCGTTAGAGTTAGTTGAGGGTATTGAAAGGGGTGGGCGCTACTAGATTAGGCACCATTTGTCGTTGTCACCTTACCTCTTGTTTGGTGCATTTGGTGGTACTCATGGTGGGAGGTTCCTGGCAGGAGGTCTGGGTTTGGGCATCTGGGTATGTCCTTCCCTGGGTGGTGGGGTACGTGGATCACTTGGTAAGCTTGTGGGGGAGGTTGTTATGTTAATTTATGTTATTTATTGGTTTTCAGTTTTGCAGTCATTACCCCTGTTAACGCTCCTGGCCTTTTCAAACCCAACTTGGTTGTTGTGTCTTTATTGGGCTATTTGGGTCTTTGGGAGGCCTAGTGCGGGAATCGAGGTTACATCAGTTATAACCCTGTGCACTCCTTGGTGTCCTTTCTTAGTTTGCTGCTGAGATTTACTCCAGTAGGGTTCTATCCACTCTTCTAGTTTTTTTTTTAACCTTGTTTCCTTATATTTTGTTTGCTCTTTGGTATTCTGACGTTGCTGCACTCTGGTACCCTGACCCAACTTGTTCCGTCTTCCTTGTACATAGTAACATTGTAACAAATACTTTATACTTTTTAAAGTATTGTTTTGTTGTATCAGTCAGACCAAGGACTGATTAAGGTGTGAGTATTTACATCAGGAAAAATGGGCAGACTAGGTGGGCCTAATGGTTTCTTTCTGCTGTCAAAATTCTATGTGTCTATGTTCCTATGTTTCTGTTTTAAAGTCTATTTAATATGTCTGTCACAAAACCTCTAGGTAAAATAATCGTTTGTGGAGTACTATGGGAATACAGCTGCACATTCCTGTTATAGAGCAAAACTATCCTGCTTTCCCCAGAAAACCGTCAATTTTTGTTTCAATACAGCACAGCATTGTACAAAAACACTACTTATTGACATAAGTGGCTTTTCACAAATCATTCCTGATAGGATTGCATTATGGGGTTACTAACTACTATTACACAATTTTATATTAATGTTTCTAGGATTATGGTTTCAGGTGCGTTATATTTAGGGATGAATTACTAATCACTGGGTCACTTAGTTTTGGACCGTAACTCAATGCTGTTTGGGCTTAAACTCTACTTTTGCTCACGTATATATCCCATGTGCCCTAATGTATGATGCAGTAAGACAAGCTAAGTTACTCAGTTCGTGCTGAGAACGGCAAATAAAAGCAGGGGATTTTCTGGGTTTTTTAAAAAAAAAAAAGTACACACTTTTTGACAGATGAAGTGATTACAACAATGGTGTAAGGTGTTGGGTGAGAAAGTATTTTTTTAAGGTTGAATGAAGAATGTCTGCGTGAGTAATGTGTAGTGTGGGAACGACATAGGAATGAATTCCTTGGAAAATGTAATGGCAGCCTTTACACATTTCCGACAACTTTAATGAACATGGTCTGACAAACAGATAGAGTCTAGAATCCCCTCAAGATTGACACCTTCTTTTTAAAAAATAGAGCAGACCTCAGTTGGTGAGGCCCATGGCCCCTTTTATTGGTATATAGACATAAGTGAACAAGCGCACATAGAAAATGGCATCATTTAATACATTTACTTAGCTTGGGGTTCTAAAATTAGACTTTTAGAATAAAAAAAAATTATAAACCTGGTGGTTCAATTTGTACTTTGATTCAATTTTGTCATACATTTGCATGTCCTGAAGAGACTGCAGTCTTCTTAATATACTCCTAGTAGAATTTCTGAGGAGCAGGAACCTTCACAGTGGTAGACAGCCATTCTAGGATAACGTGTATTTATCAAAACCCACCCAACAGTGGAGCTAAGCCAATGTGCAACGTTCAATCGACAACTCTATACTACAAGTCAGTACCCAGCAACACCCTCAATGCAGGCTTCATGAGGAACTATCAGAAGAGTGTTTTCTAGAAAGATACTGATCTCTTTTATATTTTGTCTGGAAATTTTAATTGAATACACAGGCACTGACTAGAAGAGCTGCTCCTCAGCATCAGTTAGGCACTTTCATCATTAGACATTAATTCCTTAGAGAAGACATTAAAAAAATCTTAAAGTAGTCTGGTCATCTTAGGTACAACCGATTAACCATTACTTAAATGTATCTAATTCATATTCTGTTCCAATACTTTTAACCATTAACATATTTTTTATACATATTTAGCAATATGGAACTGTAGAATACGTAAGCAAATTTACTTAACCATCTCATATTATTCATCATATTCATTAGTTTGAATATTATTATGATTGTTATTCATCTGCTTGTTCCAGAATTAGTAATTGAATTATCAACACGTTTTACACGCAAAGGTATTTAAAAAAAAACAGATTAGCAGAGTATATCTACACCTAATCCACCATAAAAAGTGTTCTGCGTCAAAAAACAAATATTTAAAAATAAAATTAGAAAATTCACACTGAAGCATGGAAACGAAGAAATATTCCCACAGTCGGCTGCCAAATAACTCTGCCAACTTTTCCACACCTCTGTCTTGCTTACGTTGACAATTTGTGGAAAGACTGATCTACAGGAATCCAAGTCTTAATCACTCTTATATATTATATTATTGGAGTACAAATGCTTTTAAATATCTACTCTGCTTCAGAAACGTACTTTCAGTTATGTTGATAATGAAAAACTCTGCACATAAATACTAATAATTAATCCTATTATTTCTACCTTAAAAATGTATATTTAATTTCTATTAACATCTTTAAATAATAAACCATCACAAAGAAATGCTAAACTCATAAGAATGTCAAGCATTAATGGTAAACTATTAAATTTAAAGCATACAGATCATTAAAATTCAACACACTGCTTCTAATGCAATTATTATTATTACACTTTATTTATAAAGCGCCAACAGATTCCGCAGCGCTGTACAAAATGCAATGAAACAAAGTGCCCCTTTAATTGATTTTTAGTAAGGATATTATAGATGCCTGCCTTAGCCTAGAGGTTGAGGAAAATCCCCCTCTAAACCTAGCCTTTCTAAATGGCACCTTTAAAAATCTTTGTATACCAGTTTGTAAGATTCTTTGAGCAGGACTCTCATTTTGTTTTTGTAAGTCCAAATGGTTATGTGATGCACTACTTATGTCCTGTTTATCCATTGTACAGCGCTGCAGAATATGATACCACTATATAAATCAATGAATAATAATAATTTCATCTGTGTCTGTAAATCTGCCATCTGGTGGCAATTTCGTGTAAAAGGTTTTCTAAAATCATTACTGATGACAGGTTGAAATACACGAAAGGTTGTGGAACAAATAAAATAAATCCTTCTCTGGGACAGTATGTTGATGTACACAACTGATATTAAATGTAGAAAGCACAAGACAGCTTTGGCAATAATAGGTGTAATAATAGGTAACTAGCTCATGTGTAAAATACAAACCAGCTGAAATTAAGAATTGTTTGTGCTGTTACAATTGCAAACATTGGCTATGTTGAATCTAAGATGAGACCAAATATTTGAGTCTTTGCATTAGGAAAACTAGATGGGCTGAATGATTCTTATCTGCCATCTATGATTCTTATTGTATGTTTCTATCAGTTAATGTATGATATTGTATATTAACAACTACCAGCAGAGGGCAGTCATCCTAATAGTCTATACCTTAAGTGTCCACTAGGTGCCAGCAGTAGTTAACATTAATCCTTCACTCCTGACATCACACTGGACATAAATTTTAAATTAAGATACCTAAAATCTAAAGTAGAAATTTACTTAACATGGGGTTTCTGGATTAAAAACACCCAGAAGAACGCACATTTGGATGAGAAAGGATGGGTTAATATAGCTTACAGTTGGTACAATATATTGGTTTGTTGTGTCACTTCACTATTTTTGCTTACTAAATATGTTTTTCATTGTCTTCTAAATATGATATTTTATAAATATCACTTTAACACTTTGTAGTTGGAATTTTGTATACATTTATATATTGTATCAATGTAATGATCACTACCATTGATAAAGGCACCCTGTGTGCTTAAATATCGGGATGATCTCAGCGCTATCTGCTCCTAACAATATGACTAGATGTATGCTGCTCGCTTTTTGGTTGTGGTTTGTTGCATCCATAAAGCATTTATATGTTATATTAGTGTGTGATATTTATAGCTTTTACACAATTTCTATATACTCTCATCTATACTAAATTATCTGATTCCATCCGAAAACTATACACTTGGGAGAAAAGCAGGATCAACTCTGGCAAACTGATAATTTAGTGGATGGTCAATGTAATTTAACCTTGTGCGTGCATGCATTCTGCATTAGCACATTTTAATCACATGGTCCATATTTTATGGGCTTCTTGGAAACAGAACTGAAAAATTGAAAAAAAAAATGGAAGTGGTTGAGCAGAGCCAGGACCAACCCAGACCCCAGTCTTGGATCATTGACTTACATGAGCCCATCTATACCTGTCCACTGAAAGCTGGACATCGTTACATGTGCAAGGATGAGGCTGCAAAAGCGAGGGATTAATTTTTGCCAGCACAGCTATGACTTTTACTCCTTGCCTTTGATGCCAGGGCAATACAGTTATGGGACTGATATATTACCCAACTGGAAGAAAAATGGAAATGTTATCTTTTTGTGAATATTTAGGTAATTAACTGCTTGCTTCAGTATTATTATTATTATTATCACTATTATTATTTCAATATACAAGTTGGTAAAAATAGAAAGAGAAATGGATAGTATAATCATTGGGTAATAATAGTTATCAGAATAACTTCTCAATCTTTAAGAAGTGTTAACTTTTACAAAGGAAATGAGTCTACTAAAAGCATGTCACAGTTTAGCAAACATGCACAATGATACCGTTCTGCAGTATAAAGTTTCATGATTACCCATTTGGTCCACAGATTTTTTCAGTGTTGATGGCTCTTGCTTGATTGAGATGTAAAGTCAAATTGTAATTAATGTTACTGAGCACATATGTGAAATATTGGTAAATCTTTACTTGGTTTCTTCCAATAAAGCAAAATCTTTATGGGTTTGAAGTCATAAACTGCATGGTAAGAACTGATGGCATTCAATCAATAACATCTGCATTAAAATAGATAAATGATAGTTCAGTCTTTGAACATCTGTGCTTTTTTCCTAGCAATTTGCCTGTTTGGCATACGGATTTAAAAGGTGAATGTTTAGTAGCGAGCCTGAATATCGTTTAATCTCGGCAACATTTTCATCTACACATATCACAGCAAAGCAACTAGATATTTGAAAATTAATTCCTTGTCACTCCTGAAGCTCTAATATATTCTCCCGGCCAAGAAAAATGTAAAATGCATTGTGTACGCTTAACCCGAAAGTAAGATTTAATCTGAACAGTGACCTTTTTACCGGCATTTTTCAGTATTACTTTGATTTTTATAGGCTTAGTAATTATTGCCCAAACAGCCTTGTATATTTCATTATGCTATTTGGAACAGTAGTTCACTGAGATTCCCTGGGAAATCTAATTTCCTTCCTCCACTTCACATTTCTAGTAATACCATAATTTCTCCTGCATCATCTGTGCAAATGTTTGCTGATATTATGTTTTTTATGCTGCAACAATATATCATATTTACTATGATTGTGATGCCAGCAAATGGTGTCTTTTTATTGTCATAGAAACAAACAACCCTTCCTATTAATTACACATGCCGCAACGCCTAAAACAATAAAATTATTTTAAATGAAGTAGCAATCAAACAGTGATGTCACAATTATGCTCGGGGTTATTATTAAGAGTAAAGAAGGTTTTACGTAAAACACCCTATTTAACACTTTCAGTTCCAGAGCAGCAGCATTGAGCTAGTACTTCTTTAGGTGTTTTTAATTGGGAACCCCCACAACTCTCATTCATCCATTGCCCCAGGAAATGGCTGGGAATGGATGGGGTAGCAGTTGCTCTCTGACCTGCTCTGAATTGAATATTTTGAGCGACTGTCTAGACCATTTTCATCCATCTAAACTAACATTCCACATAACGCCACTAGGGTCTAGCATTGTCTTTGCGCTTACAATTTACCAAAACAGTACAGTGTATCCAGAACAATATTATATTTAATATATAGGATTACTAGAACACTGATTAAAATAGTTGATTATGAAGCTTCTACATTCTGTGGTGTCATCATAATGAATATCATATGTCACAGTCCAGAAGTGTTATTGTCAGATGCTTAGGGTCTGTGTTTTTAGCCATACAGAGGCAAAGTCAGGCTCACAGTTTGATTTTAAGGGTTCAAGTATGAAAACATTTTACAATACGCTGGGTGTAAATGACACAGAAATGATATAGAAATACATATAATTGAAAAGTTACAAAATAGGCACTAGCTTGACATTTTTAATGCTGTATGAACTTTGAGATGCTAATAACTCTAAGCTTACAAGGTCACAAGACAGAAGCTCCTCGGAATAACATTCATGTACCCAAAGAACTCATACTGAGTGAGAAATCTCTCTTTATAAAAGTAGCTTTCAAATTCTGAGTGGTGAAAGTTCTTTCATTTTGTTTTGGATTGCTCTAGCAATCAGCACCATGGATATGTGTTCACCATTTTCTTACAGTATATAATATATATGATATTAAAATCAAACTAGTTTCTGTTTCTTAAAGGCTATCCAATGCTCACCTTATGTCCACATTATTCTTAAATAATGGTATGTTACTTCTATTACATTTTGTCCCAGTCTGTCTTTCTGTTTTTCTGTGGAGGCAAAAGAAGAAATGTCGGTGTGCTAAGCTAGTCACAGGCTCAAATAATACAAATGTATAATACGAGGCCTACCAAACAGGTGTAAGCATGCTGCAAGAAACAGTGTATTGGCTGTACAATGTATAAAAAAAACAAAAACTGTCTGCGCTTCTTACCCTAATAAAGTTGGCAACAAACTGTTTTCTGTGGAGGCAACAAGGACCCCCAAGTTATGAGAGCTACAAGCATCTTTCATCAACATGTTATTAATGCAATAAATTAATGGGCATTTCACCACAGCATCATATGTTATCATGAAGGTCTAGTCTAATTTTAATAGAATAAAGTTCAGAAGGGTTAGAAATGACAGCGTACATCCATACTACATGCTTTTTCACTTAGTAATAAGTTAGATATGGACTTTTTGGCACTTACTTGGTTTCATTTCAATATACCGTATGTTCAGATAAAAGCTTACAATGTAACACTTCAGCTTTTGTCTACTTTTGTAACACGCACTGTATTTATTTGATTATCCTACGATATTTACTTAGCAACACCTGCAGGCATTTAAAGATTAGCTCACAACAGTTTGTCAAAAATGTCTGTTCTCTGGAGATTTACGGAGATCATAGCTGAGCTGTCAGTCAGCACCCTGGTTTTATCTTAAGTTGTGTTAACGGACTACTTATTGTTTAAACAATCACCTTTCACAGATCCTCCTGTCCATGAGCTCAGTCATGTTCATAGCGACACTTGGCAATCATACATCCTCGACTGGTTATGAATGCATGCGCAAATTGTCTTAAACTGACAGGCTTGTGTACAGAAAGGTAAAGCGTATTCAATAGGCATGACATGAATATGGTGGAACACGTGTTTAAAGAGCAAAATATTCAATGTGTGCTTTTCAGATCAAAGACATGAAGCTGCATGAGAAGGTTCTTGTTAGAAAATGAAACAGAGAATTCCAGTAGTAATCCAAGCATGTCTGTTAAGAGAAAATATTTTAACAAAAGAAGGATAACTTAATTAATTATTCAGAATCAACATATAATCAGATGAGTTGAACTTGATAGACTTTGTGTGTGTTTTTTTCAACCTGAGGAAATATGTAACTATGAAAATAACACAATCACAAAAAAAATAACACTGAGATGACTATTTTTAACTAATCCCTTCATGGACTAGGCAAAATCATATACATAATGGACCAAATTTTACCAAATCTTGTTACAGACTCTGGTGTCCATTAATAATAGAAAAATGGTGAGTCAAGTGCAACCTTCACTGGCAGCTTCAACCGATATTGGCAAAAAGTTAGAAAAACGCTCCTCTAGTTTTCTCTGACACTTACTCAAGTTGAGTATCCCAGTGGATGTTTTTAATGTGCTCCAGGGCCCCTGGTGTCAAGGGCCTCCAACTTGATGCTTGGCTGCTGTGTCATTCAAATATTTACATATACTGCACAGCGGGAACAGAGTGCTTATTGTGCTATGTGATGTGGGGGTCCTGATGAAGGCATGCTTGGTGCGTAGGGTGCCTCTCCTGCAACCCCATTGATGCTTTATAAGCAGTAATGGTAGAGGAGGTAGACATCTGACTCGAGAGGCTGCAGCTTCCTGCCTCCTCTCTGTGCCCCCCCCCCCCGAGTGTTCCATCCTGGAGATATTGTATAGTTGAAGGTATCTTGGATGATTTGAGCACAACCATAAATAAACAAATATCCCCATTACTTCACTGTGTGTGGCAGTCTCTTACCCCATACAAGCACCAATTATAGTATTACAATTCCATTTGAAAACATTCACTGGAAAAAGAGAAGACACGCTGTTTGAAATAAGTACAAGAAAGTAAGAAAGTATTGCGAATACCAAGTATTTCAAACAAAAACAGAGATTTGAGCTCCTGCATGACTCAGCTAGTAATTTTAGGATTAACCATTGTACTGGGAGATTCTGAAAGAATTATAGCTTTTACAAACTGTGTCCATCGCTGAGTAGCTGTAATTATACAGGGCATGGAAACTCAGGAACACAGCTAACCACATCCTAATGGATGAAAATAATATTTTCAGGCAGTCGATGAATGATGCTTCGTCAGTCACTAAAGATATGTAGGTCTACAAGGAAAAATATGGATTTTGAAAGACAGGCCCTGTCGTAACTCACACAACTTCTATTATTGTACAAAATAACATTTAAAAAATGTCTGATATGCAGCTAACTACACTTTGGTTTGGTATGGCTCAGATGACTTTAGTGTGAATGGCAATGCAAATTCTCATACTTGGCCACTCAGGGGCCTTTTGTACAGTGGGTTATAAGGGAAAACATGAGTGAGCCGGTGTAGGTCAGAATACGTCACTGACAACACCATGCACTAACATACACACTCTAATACCATATGCTGACACACACTATAAGGCCATACCATAACATGCATACACATTCTAACACCATACACTCACATATATGAACACCATACACTAACACATGCATGCTCTAATACCATACAGTAACACACACTCACGCCAACACCATATGCTCACACACACAAGTTAACACCATACACTAACAAATGCTCACACTGACACCATACACTTACACACACATTCTCCAACATCAAACACTTACAAATATTTACATTCATACACACACACACTGGCTTTTAAGTTCCTTTAACAGTGCTGTTCCACTTTGTTTTCTCTAGTGTACAAGCAAATAATCCTTAGCAAATCTATGATTTTATTCTTTCGTCTGAAGGTTTAATCACACAAAAAGAGCACAGAAATAATTTTCCAATTTCTATGGCAACATAGGGCCTACTTTTGTGTCACATGACAATTAAGTGTTCTGGCCACAACTATGAATGAGACAACATTTTTGTAATGAAATAAATATTTCTGGGAAGGGATTGGTCATTCAACAGTACTAGGAGTGCTGATCGTAATGCTGTATGGAACAGAACTTAATTTATGATCACTGACTCATACCTTGTTTATCTATTATATTCTTAAAAGAATACTCGCCCTAGTTCTCAGAGGTCCAGCTACCCATTTCTTAATTATATTAGCTGTGTAAGAGTTCTGGGAGGAATAATGTAGTTATTAATAACATTATAATCTTATATCTCCCAGTGCCTTTTTAAATTGTTCATTAGTGTTAATAAATAAGTCAAAGCCAACAGATTAATTTTGAGAACAAAGAAGCTTGTTTTAAACATTACGGATCTACCGTATTTATGTAAACGTCCATATGGTAAGTCTAACATAGTGAATAATGCAGCTTTTATATAGCATTTGTGAGATTACAAATTGTTGGCAGGGTTAGTGTTACTGTGTGTTTTTCCTTCAGAATAAGCCTCAATATCCTGCTTAACAGCCTCCTTTTCAGGGGAATATGTGAGTAAATACTCATTGATGTGCCAAGAACATGCATCTCACATTTTTCTGTAAAGTTGAGAAATCTAGTAACCCGCTGAATGATCAGCATAGCCAGGTTTATGATTTCAAAGCTCTTGACATTTGAATTTTACGTTTGGAAAAAAATAAAATGAACATCTAAATGGGAGTATTTGTTAAGAATAAGTGAAAAGTATATGGCATTTGTCACCATAGGATGTAGTTTATAACAAATGACATAAACACCTCAAAAATTATTTTTGGTCATTTTCTGGTCCCTTGAGTAGATCCGCCCAGGCAGTGTTGACCATTTTTTGTGGGTTCAACTGAATGTAACATGTAATCACAGATAAAAGAGTTGAAAACATGATTGGTTTTTAGATTGGCTTGAAGCCCCGCCAAATTCATTATATTTTAATTCAACTATTTCCATTTATATTTTCCTTCGGTTAATTGACTGTCATTTTCTACTGATCTGGCATTGCTGGGGGTTTCCAATCAACTAGAACAAAATCTTGATAACAAGATAATTGAAAAAAGAAACAGAGTAATAGGTGTAGTATTATCTGGATTTAACCCCTTAAGGACAATGGGCGGTCCCTAAACCCATTGAAAACAATGCATTTTGAGCCCGTACATGTACGGGCTTTGTCATTAAGGGGTTAAAAATCATTATGTTGTCCAAGAAATCTTGAAATACCTTTTCCAATTTTGATAATTAGCTGTAGAAAGCATAGATTTGTTTAAACAGCCAATGAGGGGGCGGCCCTGAATGTTGTATTTGGAAACATGGAGCTTCAACATCCTTAGAGTTTCTAACTAGAATACTGTATCCATGAACATGTTAAATGAGAGATGTGATTGATGCATCTTTTCATCTACTTATTGGGCAGCTTAATATAGCCTTAACAGAATTGGGTTTCAAAAGCTTTTTCAAAGTTCTCTTGACAGAATCCCTCTTCTCACACTCGTTTCTGGGAAGCGTCTCCCTCAATTCCTGTCCATGGAGAATGAACAGGCCACCTTTGCTATTATCTGCAGCAGGAGCCACCTTTTTTAATCAATTCCCAAAGGCTGTAATGTTTGAAATATTTATAAATTCACAGAATTAGATTTGCAAGATGCACCACAATATTTTTGGTACAAGCCTAGCTAAATAACCTCGTAATAATGCATATAATAACATACTTGGATCATAATATCCATATTTGCACAACTGTGCTGTCCAAACCACAGTTACAGAAGAGGAACGCATAGAACGCCAATACAAATGCTGCCTTAAATCCTTGTTAGTGTATGTACCCCAGTAGGTACACATGTCATTATCATACTAACATATCTGAATAGCATTGTTATCACTAAAAAAGTGTTTTCTATTGCCTAAGGCACATATTGTACTCTGTATGTACCAGTGTGGTTTTTAGCTACATCCAACAAGTATTTTGAGCCTTTTTTCTTCATTTGCTAAAGTCAGATTTGCTGCCAAAGAAGGATCAGTAGAGAAAATCCTTTTTTATTAACCCTTGTGATGGCATCATGCCTTCTCAGGGGGGAGATGTTTTTATAGTGCAGATAAATACAACTGGACAAAAATTAGCATCATTAAAACTGCATAATTTTAAAAGGAATTGGTTTAATTGTGAAGCCCTAACAAGCCTTATCGCAACGTGTTCCAGAGTTCCTCACTCTGCTGGCAACTTATTCACTGAAAATCACTTATTTTGCATCGCGGTGCTCCATTTGTAATAAATTTATGGTGTTAGTAAATTGCAGGCTGTATGCATATCCATTTCAGCTCCAGCAGCTGCCAAATGCTTATCGTTCTAGAAGAGGTGACAGTTCTACACCATTTATTTGAGTGGCGGTTGTCCTGTATTTGACCCTTTAGGCAAGAAGCAATATAATGGGATGCTGCTTCTGCAAATCATAGATAAAAACTACCTCTGAAAGAAAGTAACAAGGAAGTGACACTCAGGGGAGGTGGTTGAAAGCACTCATTCAATGAAAGCATTGACATGTTGTCAGCTGGGCATCCAATAACATATAGAACTTAAGGGAATTCAGAGTTGCACAAATGGGCAGGATGAACAGCTCTCCCTAGCAGTGACCATGGTTGATATATAGTTATTTTGAACTTGTCTTATTGTCTTTTTTCAGACTATAAATTTAAACCGTTTGTTGTATCTGTGTCTAACGTTGTAATCTCCATCTGGGGATTTTTTTTATTTTTTTGAATATTGAAAAAGTAGCTAGATATTTTTAAGATGAATATTAGGAAGAGCAATTACCGTTACATTTTTTAATCTTGAGTATTCTTTTCAAGGAAGATAAACCCAATGCTTGAAAATATAACAAACAAGACATGCAACAGGATTATTTTCATTTTCCCAATATCCACAATATTTGCTCAGTGTTAAACATAATTATACTATTACATCGATATTTAGGAGAGAACTGAACTTATGCATTATATTATTTTAGAAGTGTGAATGTAAAAATCTAATCATAAAATATTCTATATTTCATTAGGTAGAATTAGCAATTCAACCCATATTTTAAAAAGTTGAAGATATTGTCAAAATAGAATATTTTTTGTCTAAAAATTCAAAAAAAAGAAAGGAAATTTAATTAAATGATAAGCTAGGCAACAAGTTCCATGTCAGCCCACTTTTCTCCTAACATCCTTAAAAGAGAAAACCCTATACAAAAATGTAATTTATCCCAGCATGTCAAAAACAGGCATGAGCTTTGTCATGCGGCCAGCAATTTATATGTGCCAAAGACCTCTCAGAAACCTGTCAAGAAACCCTAGCTAAGTTCCATGGTATAGAGCACAGAAAAACATTAGCTCCTTTTAATGAAGGAAACTATTCCACAAATCAAAGGGGCACGAGAGTCGCAAAAATTCCACTAATTTCCATTTCAAACATGAATTGCATTACAACTGTGTTTAATTAGGATTAAAAACCAGAACAGTTTTTGTTTTTGTTACATGCTCTGCTCTACCTCTGAATAGTTGCCACCATATAGCATATGTAAAATATATTTTATTTGGGGATATTGTGAGAGTCCTGACATTGAATACTATTGCTATTGAGTGATGTTTCTTTATACCGTGTTTTTCCTGGCTGGTAGCATCCACACCGTATCGTTTCGCTGCGGTTTGTTTGACTTGACAACAACTGCTGATTTTTTTCTGTTCATACAGTAGCCTTGTAATAAAGTTAGCCTCTGGAGTATTTGCATTAACTTTGGTTTTATATCTAACATTTCCACATTTACAGCATATGGCTGCGATGCCAACTTCAAAAAAATTAACTTAAAGGAAACTACCACTTTGAATGGACTTGTATACTATTATTCCAGTGCCTCGGTTTTATTTGACCATTGAGAGGTTAGAAATAAAAAAAAGTCAATGCACAATGTATTTTAAGCATAACCAGAAGAAGAAGCGATCCAATATCCTTTAATAGTCTTTTAGTTGATGTTCGGAATCCTTATGAGCTAAATTCATTCAGGTTTTCTGGTATCAAAATAATAAAATATTGTGTCCATTGAAAGTTTTCTAAAGGCAGATTTACAGAAATAAATACAATTTGCATTAGTTTAATTTTTCATATACTGTTTTCTCTAATGCTAAGATATGTTTCTTGGTTTAATGGAGAACAGGCAAGCAATATTGGGCATGATTTCTACTAGCATCAATAAACACTGTTTTATATTAAATATATATCTATGAGGAAAAGGCAAAAAATGCATTGTAATGATCAGCATTGGAGTGATTGGTGTCCCGCATGCTTCCTGACTGCAGATAATTTCTTATTGATTAAAAATAAAAAGTAGATTTATTGTGTAATAAACTGGTAACCTAACAAGCAGTAGATCGCTGATGTGGCATCCCAAGCAGGGCCCTCACTGAATATTGGACCTCTGTAATGACAAGCTTTAATTTTAGCTAGGGTTTTCAGAGTGGACCAAAACATTATTAAAATAATTGGAGGATGAAAACATTATTTGTCATGTTTGGATCAAAAGCATCAGCATCGATATCTGAAAGTGATAGACTTAATGTGTTTTTTTGGCCTCAATTACTATCTAACTAAATTGTTCTATCATGAAGTAGAATAACTCTATCATACTGCAAAATAGCCTCTTTAGGACTGATTGAAACTAATAACAATGGACAAACAACCAGATTCCGTAAATATCATTAATTTCTCATTAATTTGCTATCATTGGTGCACTGATGAGCACTCTTACTGAGCTGGCCATAAAGCAATTAGTCAATAGCATGCATAAGGAGTTCCTAAAATGATATTAAACTATGACCACTAAGTTACCACAAACTAGATTGGACAATTTAGCCTCTTTGTTCCCATAGGAGGAGCAATTAACATTGGTGATGTCATTCAATTGTTTCTTGAACCAAAACTGCAAAACAATGTATCTGAAGTAACAAAAATTCTGGAATGGAATTTTTTCCATTAGCCCAAAGAACTCGACATTTTTAATAAAAAAACAAAACATTTTTGTGAGGTCAGACTTCACAAAAATCAGCATAGATTCTCCATGGATGAACTTTACATTATAACCAACAGTCTAAAAGTTTATGCCTAGCCTTTTGATTGAATGATAGAAGACTACACCACCTCCACATGTATTGCTTGAAACTAGGTTTCAATCTGTTTCAATGGACTGGTTAAATACCATGTGAGACTTCATTATGGAAGTGGACCTCGTGGGATTTAGCACAGATCTAGGCAATGGGTCAACAGGTAAATTTTTGGATCCACCAACAAAGTGTCTCATGTAACCTGCCTTGGGGGAATTATAATTACATGCACCCACTGTTAAATTTCCCCCATAGGAATCTCGTGGAATATTTGCTTTAGGTATGCTTGCAAATCTGAATACCCAGCATAACCATCACCCAAATTAACCTGTGTTTATGAGTATGTGTGTATGGTTTATTTAAGACAATAGGACAGCAAAATAGTAGCACAAAATACTTTGATTGAGTTACACAATAACAATACTGATGGACCACTTACAACAATTTTCCATTCAGCAATTACTAGTGTGACCAGGGTTGGGATCTGCAGACTAAGCCTAGTAAGTCCTAAATGGCTTCTAACCGTCGATAACCTTTAATCGAGTCCTTCCTCACTCTTAAAGAAGATTACATCTTGTGTTATGTTATATTAAAGTTACCATTGAGTGGTGGAACTCAAGATTATTTGCTTTGGAAACTGTTTCAGAAGTATTTCAATTATTTTAATTGCACTTGGCTGCTGTATAGTTTTTCAAGCAGTCTGCATTGATTTCTCAATGGCCTTTAGCTTATAGCACAACATAACATCCTTACTTAGACATTCATATTTTCTTTTAATCAGTAATGTAAGCCAATACATAATTCATACTTTATTATAACTACTAAAAATGTAAAGAAAAGAACCGTCTTGCGTTACATGACGGAATACTGAAAAATACGAACACCCTATTATATATCATTCACTGCTCTTCTTGTAAACAAATGGTTTCATGTGAAAAAATGGTCCAGTCAAAATGTTATATACATAAGTATTATGTATTATATGTATGCGTATTGATTTAACAAGCTACATTGATATTTCTCACGCACACTGAGGGAAAATGCTACCATTGTGGATAACATACACGGTGTCTATGGTATTTTAAATGAACTTATGCACAGGCCTGTTAAACATGCAATATATACGTTTCTGCCATTTGCAGACATTAAATCTCATCTTAATCAGACCTTTTGCACAGCTAATTGTTGATTTAATCTATCTTAATATGTGCGTCAAAAGATCATTTTCAGAGGAGCACCAAATCATATTCTTTTAAGATCAACATATAAATAAAAATTGAAACACCTATATATATATATATATATATATATATTATAGTCATAGTATACACATATAGTCTTTATTATCTCATCTGAAAGTATCGTTGCAGATGAGAGGTATGACCAAGTCCAGGCTGTCTGTGGGGCTCGCCGGACAAAAGTCTGGTAGGATGGTGCCCAATAACTCCTCCCGTCCATTGTGGATACATTTGAAGCCACTGAGATGGCCAGTAAAACTGTAGCGGGCAACCACCCTTTGGATACACTTGGGTGTGCATTCAATTTATACATCCCTAAAGGTGTAACATGTGGCCACATGTATCCAGCAGTCGACAGCATGCTTCTTTAAGTGCAGTGGCCTATTTTTGGCCTCAGTCTAGTCCTTGGTCAGACCCTTTCAAGCTAAAGGGTCCGAGGCCTAGATGTCATGTTAGAAAACATTTCCTTTCTTCCTAAGTCATTGTGTCAACTTTATTTGGAGGTTTTTTCACCCTATTACCATGACAGGCTACCAGAGCTCTTCTGGGGGTATAGCTTTGCAAGTGACAGGACTAGCTTGCTATGTAGGAGGGGATAGCCATTCATGGGCCAAGGATTCCTCAACCACATGAGTAGGGCCAGCCATGCAAGGGGCTGGCATAGCTATCCATAGAGGCAGGGTTAGCCCCAAGCAGCTTTGAATAGGAGAGAAAGTCGACAGGGAGTGGATGCAGTGGCGTCGGCAGGGGGGGCAGAGGGGGCCATGGCCCCCCTACACCATGCTGTCCCTCCTCCAATTGCCGTAATTTTTTGGGGGTCCTTTTTTTAAAAATATAAAATATATTGGCAGCAGGGCTTAATATATATATATATATATATATATATATATATATATATATATATATATTGGCAGCAGGGTCTAATATTAATATATATTGACACCAGGGGCTAATATTAGTATATATTGACACCAGGGGCTAATATTAGTATATATTGGCAGCAGGGGTTAATATTAGTATATATTGGCAGCAGGGGCTAATATTAAAGAATGAAAAATAACTGCCAGTTCAGTTGTTATTTTGTTATCACGTGTTTAAGTCAAAGAGATAAGCAAATATTATTTAGTAAAAAATGCATGTCTTACAGACATATATATATATATATATATATATATATATATGTGTGTGCGTATAAAGCATGTAGTTAGCGAGTGTTACTGTATGGTGTTTGAGTGTATGTGTTAGATTATAATTTAAGCGTGAGTTTCTGTGTCAGCATATGGTGTTAGAGTGTGTGTATTTTAGTGTATGGTGTTAGCATGAATACACGTTACTATTAAGTGTGTTTGGGAGAGTGTGTGACGTATGTCATGGGTCCAGTAGGGCCATATTTTCATGATGTACCTGCTACGTCATTCCCAATCATTGGTGGCCCTAATCTGATCGTCCCTCAGCCTAGACCATCAAGCAAAATTGCAGGGTTGTCCTTCTAACCCATATAGTTACCTCACTTTTCAAAAGAATAGGCAATTCCTGTTATAAAATATTCAGTATTCTAATGTGTAATTTCATATTAAAAGCATTATTTTTACAGCTCTTAATAATGGTACAAAATGTGGTTTTATGAAAACCCTTTAATGGTATCATAACAATTAAAAATCAACTGAGATAATTATAATGTTGTAATAAATGGCACAATATAAGTAGCATCCCAAACATGTTGGTAAACACAAACAATAGCTTTATATTTTTCAGGTTGTAACATATACTTATTTATGTGCCAGACAAAGGCATCACCACACTTAAGGACACATGGTTAGGCACACGATCTGCAGCAAAGGCTTAGGATAGACATTTGCCCATATGGCCAGTCTAGGCAGGTATATATACTGTATATATAGCACTGTGTGTCACGGGGTTTCTGTCTGTATTTTGAGGGGTCTTTATGTGGATTTCAAAGACTACAGGAAGCAGAGTCTGTTGCTATCAGCAGTAGAAAATATTTTTTACATTTTTTATGAGGAACGTTCAAAAGAACTTTCTTCTCATTCAAGAATGAGAACTTTCTTTCTCATTCTTGACCCATCAACAAACTGTCAAATCTTGAAAATGTTGGAAGACAAAAAAAATCAACACAAAACTGCAACCTGTGGTATCATGTTCCTCTCCTGTCAACCATTTCAAATTATATTTCATTCGTTTTTGGCAATATGTCTTCCAGCTTATTTCCTGATATGACTAATTATGTTGTGAATACCTCTTTACAAAGCATAGCACCAGAATGACAGTAAATTATACATATATATATATATATATATATATATATATATATACACATATACAGTATATGGAACAGTTCTTAATACCTATAACTTATTTTGATCCAACATTTTTGTTCACTTTCTAAGGGTCTGTATATTATCACTTAATTGTCACTTTTCTAAGGGTCTGTACATTACACCTACGCTACGTCCTGTAATCAAATAAAGTCAACCAGTAGAAAACAAAAGATATATAATAATACAATTGTAATCCGTTTAAAAATCAAATTAATAGCGCATTTATACCTCTGCACTGATTGCTAGATTAAATTAATAACACAAATAAGTACACAGACAAAGATTTCAAAGACCCCAGCATTTTATTAACCCCTTTAAATCCCTGTTGGTGTACGGGTGGTCAGGTTGTCAACTCGTGTTATCATGATGATCTTCCCCCTGCTAGCCAGGGGCCAACATGTATGACCCCAAGATCAATGATTTAATGTGAGAGTGTCACAGGAATAGGACTGCAGAGGACTTTAACCCCATTTGGATTTGTTTTCTCCCTGTTTTACCTTCCCCAAAAGGAGTATAATTATGGACCCTTGTGTTTCTGGACCCCTTTGGATTACCCATTTACCTTGTTTGTCCCATTGAATCCCTGTTTCCCTTGCCCTGCACCTGACTGGGTCTTAGTCATGATATCCTGTAACTGTTTAGAGGCTAGGACCTGTGGGAGTGCCCGGTGACTTTTGAACATGGATATCTTGAATGCCCATTGCCAGAGCATTATTTTGTGGATCTGTTGGATACTTGGTGAGGTACAGGTGGGGGTGATTACTGAGGGAGAGCTCACTGCAGGACCCCAGTTTCTATCACCATCTTCAGACCGGGGTTCAGCAGCCATGGCTATGGATCCTCTGCCTGGTTGCATCACGGACTGTCCCGGAGAACATTCCACTGCTCCCGCATTGGCGATGGACATGTACCCTACGGCTAGCTCCAGGGCTATTGTGTAGCATGTAGCAACATTCCAGCCTCCTTTTAACGCTGGTTTTGCACTTGAAGGGATTAATCACTTTGCCTAACAATGTTTCAAATTAATTAATTAAAGGTTGTTACATTATTGGTTTATCAGATGTCTATTCCATACCCCAATCAAATAACATACCCCTTAACAACTCATATATCTCTTGTTACGGTGACTTGGAAAAGAGGGGCAGTGCTATTGTGTAAATTAATCTTGTCATTGTCCTCTACTCAAGTTAATGCATTTAAGCTAATTTTAGCCATTCACCTTCTACAAATTCGTGACAACGCAACTATCTCATTTTATTGCAATTGTTTTCTCTTTAACACAGTGTCCTGCAGTCTATTATTCTTTTGATTCACCTTAACTCCAAATCCCAAACATTCACATTCTTTAGACTTTCTTCCCTTCACTTGGCAATGTTCTGGCTCTGTTGTAGACTTGGAATCTAGAAAATAGGTTTCCAGATTGTGGTTTGGAATCTGAAAATGGAAGCCATAACAAGTCCATCACAAAATTGCAATCACGACATTTTAGCACTTTGGTGCAAGTTAATTCAGCCAGAAAGTACATATCATACTAAATGTAAAACACACGGCAAACATTTCCCAAAGTGAAACTTTTTTTGTAATTTAATTTTGTCTAGTGATTTCCAAATTATCATTTTAAATAAAAATATAGTTTGAATCAGCATGTTACATTGTGTTGTAACATTTAAAAGAATTGGTTTTCCTAACAAACATTGAAAATAGAAATTATATAAAACAATTTATTCCATTATGTTTCAAATAGCAAGTAACTTTGTTGTGAGTTTTGAAAAATATTTCAACCTCCTAATGTAAATTACATTTATTATTGCCACTATATCTAATAGCACTCAAACTAGTATTTGTATTTTTAGTCATAGCGACACTATATACAGGCTGTACAATTAACACAAAAAAACACATTTTATGCAAGGCTATAGGTTTATGGTTTACTATGGAACTCAAGTGGACACTTTAATAGTTTAAAGCAACTATGTTGGTCTGTAGTCCTATTTAATAAAAGGTAGGATGTTCCATTCTATGAGATCAAACTTTAATAAGGGGTTGATCACTAATAGTGATGTAAACAGTGACAACTACTAATACAAAGCTCTGCGTTACGCCTACACAGTATGAATTAAAAAAGCAGCAGTGGAATTTCATTTGTCTCTCTATCAAGAAGATGACAGGATAGTTTTTACTTTACATGAATACAGCGCCAGCAGATTCTGTATCTTTATTTCAATATGGGGGAGTGAAAATGAACAATAATGTTCAAAATATTAATGCCCAAAATTGACAATAATATTAACATAGACTAAGAACTACTGATCCAGAAGGTGACGAGGGCCTTCCTTGTTCTTCCCAGTGGGGGCTGGCAAATGAAAAGGCCTTTACACAATGCAGCCTGACTTTTTGACCTGCAAACTCATCTCTTAAGCAAAATAATGCTTATTTAATGGAAAAAAAACATACAACACAAGCCATAAAAACGTGCCAGTATGGTTTGGGATGGTGGGATCATACGTATATTACAACACTGGTAAATATTTCCTTCTTTCTGACCTTTACATTCCTTGCTGACAGTAAACTTGAAAAACCATTTGATTCATTTGAGTGGTTCCAAGCTACTCTCAGTGTTACCAGCCATCCATCACTGAATCCAGAACACTTCTAATTAAGTGTTTACAGCTGTGACACGAGCAAAAGGTTGATTAAACACTTTAATATCATTTAATCATTTAATAATGATCTCTTCTAAACAATAAAGAAGCACAATTTAAATGCAATATTATTTTAGACATTTTTAGAATTTAGAAACAAGCAGTTTATAATATTTTTTCCTATGCCATCTGATACTTGAATACAATTCCCAGAATCCTCAGCTAGAATAATTCTAAGAAAAAATATCCAAGAGAAATATATTGCCCATTGTTTTTTAAATTTCTCTGTTTTTTTAACAATGATAATTTCTCTGGAAGCAATGTGAAACCAGTATTATGTGGTGGGCAATTCCGGTGTTTCCTAGTTGCTAAGCAGTTACAAGAGAATTATATTATTTTGTTATTATATTTGTAATGAAATGCATTAATCAGGTTTCTTGCAGCTTAAATGTAAATAAACACTACTGGCTTTTCCAACATAAAGGCAATGTAAAGAAAAATAGAAAAGTCAACCTATATGCATTTTACATACTTAACAAAATACTCTGAGCAGCTTAAGAAGCTACGTTCCCTTGATACCGGGAATTTGCTGCTAAACAGAAATAGAATTACAAAGTTGCAAATAAGCATCTTCTTGGTACATCTAATATATTTGGATGACATTGAATTATCCGATACCCACTAAGAGCAATTCTTTGTAACAACACAACTAATATGCTCGCTCCCAATTCTCCTTTGACAGATCCTATTGTAATGAAAATATCCCCCCAGCCATGCCATGTTGTTCACCCTGTGGCTGCTGACTCTGCATTTGTACTCCAGAGGGTTAATGTCATGTCAAAGGTTCCTGAAAGACAGTGAGTAGCAGGTTAGTGAATAAGTGACCTAACAACTCCCCGTTCATTGATCACCTATTAAAGCAGTTACTTATTTATCTGGATTAAAATGCTACTTAGGGCAATTACACCTGATACCATGGCAAGTGGTACAGTCAAGAGAACAAAACTATATAAACCTGACATGTGCAAATGGACCAAAAATGATTCAGGAACAAAATTTGTTGTCTGGTGCCCACATTCACTCTCTCACACTCTCATTCTTTTTCACTCACTCTCTAATATATTTCCCTACCTTCTCTGTTAACCACTTCCACTTCTGCTTCCACTTCCGTATCCTCTCTCTTTCATTTTCCTCTTTTATCTTCTATCTTTGTCCTTAGGTGAACTTCCTCCAAAATGAATTTAAGATAAAAGAGAGGAGATGAAAGAGAGAAGATAGAGAAGGGAAGATGAAGAACAAGAAGTGAAGGTGGTCCGCAGAGAAAGATTTAGGGAGAGAGAGTAAACGCGAATGAGAGTGTAAGAGAGTGAATGAGGGAGAGTGTGAGTGAAAGGGCCCATGAAATTCGGACAAAGATTCTGAGCTTTTTGCTTCGTTTTCATCCCCGTTTTCTTATTTGACCCCTCTGGATATTAAAGATGTCTGCATTCAGGTTACTTCCTGATTCCGGTGTGGATTGCCAGTCTTTCTCTATCATGGCTTTTGTACACTAACAGCTTGTAGTGTCATCATTTACACCAAATGAAAATTGAAAGCTCAAAGGTGTTAGCTCTTCACCTAGATGTTTTAGCATTGATGTAATATGAGTTACGGTAATATGGGTTATGTTTTTGTGTTAAGTGGGGATCTAGTTTTTAATTCTGCTTATATGTTGTTTTCCTTTGAGTTGAGCTACCCAGATCAGCTGTCAGTTATCCCTAGCAGGGTCAGATATCTTGAGCGACCCTAAGTAGATTCTGACTTACACGCTGGCCCTCAGTTAATTAATAGTGAGTTGACAACTGTTCAGTTGTACAATAAATCCCTGGTAGCTTACACATGTCATGCATAAATATTATCATTGTTAATTTATCATTGTCACCCCATTATGGCCATACTCATGGGCGCTGTATAGATGTAACACATATTCTCTTGTACAGATGTAGATAAATTATTATTTTTTTGTGCAATTTAATTTGCAAGCTTCAATAAAAGTTCACAAATATAAATTTTATACATATCAAAAGACATCGAAAAAGTGAAACAGCTACTGCAGAATTTTGTTTAAAATACTTTGCTGCAAGTCACACAAACGTGGACACCCACATTCTCCTGGAGATTGATTTGTTTAGAGCTACGCAACTGTGTGGCAATTGACTGAAGCCTACATGATGGCCTAAGGCAAACTGTGTATAGGCAGCTAGTAATTGCAATTGCTTTGTAGAACATCAATTATATCCATGTGGTTGTTTTTTGCCTGTAATCATGTCTAGGGGTCTGATTCAATGTTTTTCTTAACAGGCCGTTTATATTGCAACCGAGTGAATTGACTTTCATGTCCATGGTAGCTTCCAGTCACTCTCTGTGTATATAGCTGTTTTCAAACAAACCGAGCTTCTTCTGGCAGGGGCCTCTTTTCCCCTTTTTTTCAATATGTGTAAAAGTGTCGTCATCAAATATGTGTTTGTTGTTGGCTACAGAATAATAAACACAATTAATGCTTTTGAATATAGGAGCCCCAGAATAAACGCTGGAACTGACCACAAACATGCAATGTATACATACACAATCCGACCATGTTGGCTGCAAGATCTCTGCTTTGTCAGGACAGCAATAACCCAGATGCCTTCTCCTGACTCGTGATGTTCTTCAGCCAAATTAAACAGATTTGATGTGTTGTGAAGACAGATTAATGTATCTTCCTTCTTACTGTACTTTTAGGAAGGACAAATTAAGGGGGATCGACCGGCCTTCACTTAAATTGCTTTTCATGGTGTGTGCTGACACAGTTTAGAACAGTCAGGTATCTGGGAAACGGTCTGTTGGTGTCATCCTGGTCTTCTTCTAATAGATGTTTTCCCAAACTGATGGAGCTTGAAAGCAAATAAAGAAATTTACAGGTACAAGGATTTTTGAGGCCAAATATTTTAGCTGTCAAAAGAAGACTGAAATATATTATGTATGCAAAATAACTTATTGGAAGAAAGCTAAGATGAGCAACACAGCCGGCAATGAAACAATTGGGCTTTTTTTGTATATTTTATTTCCAAGATTTTTTATGGGTCATTAATAATAGGACATTTAAATTACAAGTTCAGTAACAATAAAACAGGTTACTGCCCCATTAACCAGCTAATGAAACCTGATATGACAACCAATATGTCACTTGAAACCATTTTTATACGCACACACACTTTTATCATATGTATGTCACATACTAATAGAAAAATAGAAATTATATGATGAAAAAAATATTTTAAAATAAAGCACAACGAATACTGAAAAGAGGTAATTACCTAAAAACGTACAATATAAATGTGGGGTGCTGCAGAAATTATCAATTTCTACACACAGCAAAGGAAGGGATTTGTGCCCACCTTGTAACTATAAACTGCAAATCCTATAAAATATGGTACAGTACAGAAAATGCTAAAAACAAAGTGAAATGTATATTCTTAGACATTCTAAGGCAGTAAAAGACAGGAGAAGGGGGGAGCGATTAATATTTTAGTAGCATCTTGTGTAAAGAAAAGACAAATTTGGGAAATATTTCATAGGTGAAGGAAGCAAGGTATGGTAAGTGATTGGATATGAGGGGTGAGTGGAGTCAAGTGTAAAACCAAGGCAGTGAACCTGATTTGTTGGCTAGATTGTGGAATTCTTAACAATAATGGAGAATGATGGAGAAATTATGGATAGAGGCGGAAGCAGAATGAACCTCAGGTAGTAGGATGCCATCTAGGATGCAATTTTTATAGAGACCGTTAGTGAGATAAATTAGAAGAGACGGCTAGAGGTCAGGAGGGAAAAGGTAAATTAGCTGGTCATCAGCATAGAGGTAACACTAGAATCCCAAAAAGATACAAGCTATCTAAGAAAGGTATAGGTAGAGAAAAAGAAGAAAAGAGGCCCCTCAGTCACAGAAAACAGAAGGGGAGTGGAACAAGCACCAAGGAAGGAATCGCTAAAGATATGGTGAGAGAGGTAGGACTAGAGCCAGGACAGAGCCGTGTCATGGATGCCATGAGAATGAAGTGGATGCAAGACAAGGGGGTGGTCAACAATGTCAAACGTAGCAGAGAGAACAACCAAGGAGATGTGAAATTTTGTTCTAGCAGTGAGGATATTGCTAAAAAGTGGTAATTGCTAGGTGTGATAAGCAGAACAAAGTATGCATTGTCCATGACTATGAGTAAATGCAAGCAGTGCCCACTTCTCTCCTGTCTGGCCAATGCCTAATAGAACTCTGCATTTGCAGTGATGCAAAGTCAATATATGTTTTTATTATAATTATTCCTTTTTTTAGGGGGTTGGGGCATTTCCAATACTTATGACTAGAGGTCTTTCATTCTGGATACTAAAGCAAGAACTACAGTATTACTATCATGCTAAATTAATGCTAGATCATATGATGATTAGCACTTTATTGGATTTGCTATCACAGGCTACATCTTAGTAGACCTAGGCTACAACTACAGGGGAGGAAATTACAACAAGGTCATTAATTACCAATAGTCATAGTTGGGTTAACTGACTTCGTTATATTTAAGATTTCTTACGAAATTCTGTATTTTAGTGACCACAATTTTATTTTACAAATATTTAAACAAATTCAATTGGCATTTGTTTAATAAAAATCTATGTAGGGTCAGTAATATGACATCACAGCAATATATATATATATAAGGCTATTTTACCCTCATTTTAAACTGCTCATTGCATCCTAAAAATGTGGCAAACATACTATATTTTTGCACGTCCTCACCAGGTCAATACCTATGTGAAAGTCATTTTTAAAGGTCTGTTTTAACCCATAGAAGGCATGTATAATGGTGCTAGTAAATGATTTGAGTTTATTACACTCCTGTGACTATATGTGAAATTGCAAGTTAAAAAAGATGAAAAGGCTGATTGCCCCACTATGTATACTAAAGCAATTGAGTATTGCTCCCAGGCTCACCCTCCCTCCTCAATTCCAAAACAGCTTCTGTGAATCTAAATTTCACAACCTGAAGTTAACCATTGAGTCCAAAAATCGTGCCAAATGCCCTTTTTTAAAAAAAAAAAACAAAAAAAAAACCTTTTTTAACTGCAGTCAACTGATTTTCTTCACTGGTAAGTTAAAGTGTCATGATTTGCATTAGTTATGGTCCTGGTTTGGAGCCAAGAGACATTGATAAATGGTCGCTTTGTGCTAGTAGCGAGACTAATTTTTGATTAAGTTTATTTCTGGAATTACTTAAGTACTCTCATAAATAAAGTATTTTGACTTCAAGAAATAAAGCCGCTCTGTATTTAAAATGTTGCAACCGTTCCACACGCAAATTTGGAAACTCGTCATTGCTGATGTTGCAATACCATCATGTCATCACAACATGTAATCATTTATTGTGAATATAACATATATACTCCCGTGGCTTGTCTTAAACATGACCTTCATTCCTTATGGCCAGCGAAGTACCAAGTAGCATATGTATCAGAAGACAAATATATTCATGTCAGATACAGGAGCAAGAGGTCAAAGCACTTGTGTGATTCACAGATCCTAGTATGACAGATATCGTCTTGAATTCTTTAGACAGAAACTGTCTGTTTTCTCACAAAACCTGACCAAGACTGCTCCTTTGGACTCTAGCCTCTTGCAAAATCAAAAGACTTTAAATTGCGGATGTCCTGAAAGGCGCAAGGAAGGCCCGAGGCAGAACAGGCTTTATCTGATGTTTTGATCCAAAAAGGAGGGAGAAAATGGAAGGGATTGTGTACAGCAGCTGTCAGGCTGGCTTGTACTTGACAAATGGTTCTGTCACTTTTCCCATTGATTAGCAATATTATGACATTTCCCTTCAAAAACACAGATGTGGCTTGGGCTTGTGAAGGGAACAAATCCTACACTGACCAATAAGGTTACTCATTGTTTTCATATGCTGTTTTGCATCTGTTAGTCACATTGGTTATTTGATGCAAGGGTGAACCCGGGGAGAAAGGTGAACATTTTGAATTTTAAATACCAAATGCCTTTCAGTATATAATTAAGCACTCAGGAGCTAAAAACCACTACATCAAGCAACAAACTGATTACATGTCAAATGTATTTCTGTAAGAAAATAAGAAAGCTGATGGTGCCCATGTTGTGGCAACATGGCCGCTCCGTCTGTTCAGTACAGTGTATGGGGAAATCTCAAATCTTCAAAAATGTATTTCTTTGGGCTACAAACGCAAAATAGAATAATAGAACTCGTAAATGTTAATGAGAATACCTAAGTCTTTCACCTGAGTCTTTTACAAAATCAAACCGGGAAAGTTACTGGTGAAATAAGTCATTAACTGGTACAATTAATACTTTTAATAAATAGATAAATGTATAAATAGACTATAGTGTTTTGCATTAATACAAAAAGAAACCAATAACATTAGAAGCGCTCTTAAAAATACAAGTGATCCATTATTTAATAATATCTATGTGTGCAAGACGAGCAACACGATTTAGATGAGAGAATAAAACTACATTTAAAATGGTTTTAAACATAATAATAAATACTTGAAGTACTCGCGTAAAATATTTATTACATAGAATTCACATTACATGATTTGCATGTTGCTTTAAAAGCTTGCTGGTGCAAAATATTTTATGAAATATAACTTAAAGGGGATTTTCACTTCTAAACATGTTAATGCAATAACTTGGATGTTTCTCATTTCAGATTTGTCTGAAGGTGCAAAAATTAACAATATACCACAATATACTACTAAATGATCATTTTTAGTTTCTTATTAATTTGCAAAACAAAATTTAAGTAAAACGTATCTAGTAGATTTAATGATTTCTAAGTGTAAAGAGAAAGTTTTTGTCTAAAACCAATAGCTACCAAAGAAAATTAAATTCACAATTTATTGTGGATGGAGAAGCCACACCAGACTGAAGGAAATAGAAATAAAGAGGTCTGGAGAGCAGAGAGAGGGAGAAAGGTTGTGATCGGCAATTGGAAACGGCAGACAGTGTCCCATAAGTTGATCTCAGGAAACAGCAAGCAAGAATATCAAAAACATATAGACTTGTCATATATATGATGATACAGGATCCAGTAACCTATAAAAAAATTGACATATTTTGTATCTTGCTCTGGTTCAGGAAGGGATTTGTACCAGTTTGTTACTATGTGTGATTTTAATTTATACCTCTGATTCTAACAGTGCTACGGAATCTGCTGGCGCTATATATATATAAATAAATATAATATAATTTTATTATATCTGCAGAATGTATTATTGGTTGAAACGTGTTAGTACAACAGTATTTGGTTTCAAATATAGGGTAGATATATTACCTTATCAATGTAAAATATTTCAAACATTGGCAAAGCATTGACTTCAATATTTTATGGAAAACCTTTTTTTATTACAGACAACCAAGATAAAGCATTGCCTTATTCTTAAGAAAAAAACAGTTTCAGCAGTATACACGACCAGAACCTATATGAATAAATTATCAAATAATTTAAAATGTTTGAAAGCCATGTAAGATTCATTAACTTTAGACTAGCTGCAATGTCTTGGGAATGGGTATCCACTATACCTAGTCACAAACCAAATGCTGAGCCAGGTCACAATTTATTAAACTGAACATACAAATATACAACACAATGCCTTTTCAAAATACAAATAAGGGCTTTATGAAAATAGTTAACTATACCAGGGGACTATCAGGGTTTTTACACCAATTTCCAGGTCTCTGTCAGGAGGCAGACTCACAGGATCACACAGCGATCCGGTAAATTCTAGCATTGATGTTTTTCATGAGAAAGGGCATTAGAGCCAGTTTGTCACCATTAAGAAGTCACTACAGTAGAATCCTTGTAATGGCTTAGTAAAGGGTTAATGTTAACAACCTCAGGTTCATCTCACCTACAGAATAAAGTTCCTAGGTATAGAACTGAAGGTGCCTAAGTGTCATAATGCTGCAACTTGGCAATGTTGATGCATGTGTGTTCTACATATGATATGTTGATACAGTTGATGAAGTAGTTTTGTGTGCAAACTGAGGACACTTACATTTCAGCAATAGGAGAAGAATAATGGAATTTCTTACATAGAGAAAACTGCGTGAGTGTGACCTATAATTGTGGTTGGTCTGTAATCAGATATTTATTTAGTGTGGTTCTCTGATAGGGGATATGGGCTACAGGTCATTGACATGCAGGGACACTAAGCATCGTGTCATCTATGCAGCTACTACAGTTCAGTAATTAGCACAGGGCTCACCATGATGGATCACCAAGGAGAAAGCTGAAATGTGAGGAGGACAGAGGGTCTACTTTTCTTTTTTATTTATTTAGGGGCAGGTTTCCATTCAGGGGTGAGCTGGCAACTTTCAGCTTGGGGGCTACAACAGGTTCCCCATCAGCTTACCACAATTTAAAAAGTAGAGTTGCAGATCTAGTGCAGGGTCATGTAACCTCTGGCGCTCCCCATCCCCAAAAAAAGAAAGGAAAAAAAATCTCCCCCCTCTGCCCCTTCTCACTATCTACCACCTCTGTCCCTTCTCACTGCCTCCCTCCCCCTGCCTTTCTCACTATCTACCCCCCTGCCCCTTCTCATTATCTACCCCCTCTGCCCGTTCTCATTATCTACCCCCTCTCCCTATCCTTACTTACCTTGTTGCCGGAGTCCTGCGGTGAGAGCGGAGCAATAGTGATTGCTAGTAGTAGTACTAAGATTAAAATATGATATAAATTAGCATTCAGTTGTTTATCATTTCTGTGGTGGTTGTATGATGAAAGCTTTTGAGGGGATGACTATAGAGGCGCTGCGTCTCTCTGCAGATTCCCAGCCCCATAAAATATGGTGCATGTTTTGGTGGGTTTCTAGAGGTGGGAGAAAATGTTTACCAGTATTCTCTAAATTGCTGCTTTTCTCTCTGATGACATTTTCACAAATAAATATTTCCGTACAGCGTTTCCACAGGCATTTATGTCATGCCGTCACACTCTACTTCATGCAATGTTGTGGATGTTGGATATCTGAAGTTTCTACACTCATTCCACATAGACTGTATCAACATTCCCACCGGAGGTTTCACAAAAACATTAGCTTTGTTCCTAAATCACAAATGATGGGTCATCCATTTCTAGAGTACTGAAAAAATGAGTTTCTATGAAAATGAACTAAGTTGTTGCTAGTCCTCTTTGAAGTTGCTCTAATTAGGCAACTCCCAATAAGTATTTTTGAGATGTTTTTCATGTAATTTAATACATTACGTAACAGATCATATAGAATAAACTACATCCTTGTCATTTTATTGATTCATTTATTATTGAGGTATAAAATTAGTTTACCCAATCAATAGTTCAATTCCTGAGATCTGTTAAATAAGGAGAGCTTCTTAACCCCTTAATGACAAAGCCCGTACATGTACGGGCTCAAAATGCATTGTTTTCAATGGATTTAGGGACCGCCTATTGTCCTTAAGGGGTTAATGGTCTACCCTAACCAGTTGGCATCAATGTCATGTATTTCTGAACTAACTAAAATGATCCATAGGTCAATATTTTAACCAGGCTGGCACACCCTGAATAATTAATAATTGGGAGTATTGAAAGCAAGTGGCTATATCTTTCAGTTCTGTGAGCAAAAGGTATCTTGTTATTCACTGCAGGGGTCTCATGTTGGGTAACTGGTAACTTTTTTGGCATTTTATTTCAAGTTTTGCTGGTTTTCATGCACCACAATTTTTCTTTAGCCATGCTTAAACTGAGAGAATTACATTTTTGTAAATTAGCATTTTTGTCTGCTTATGCCAGAAACAATGTTTTTGTATAGAGGAGATGCAATTATAAAAATACGTTCTTCATTGTCAAATTTATTTATGACGTTAAGGTCGTTAGTTTAAAGCCATTACGTGTAATTGCTTGCAGATGTTAGTTTACACTTTTTATTCATAAGACATTACTAGAAGTACATTGATATCCATTAAATAAACCGTTGTGCACAGTTTAATAATACACAGTTTAATAACATAAGGGGAATGTTCTGAGAATGGGATTTCAACTATATAGTATTTTTGGTAAATGTGTTTTGTATCATCATCATGACTTTCTAAATCCTCATATTTATTCACTGTAACCTATTAAATTCTGTTTTGGAATGATAGGAGGGGTTAGTTAGTGGTGTCTAGTGAGAAGGAGCCTTCTATGACACACAAGTCTTTTATTCTTGCCCCATTCCGTGGCCCAGGAAGACGATAATATGTAAGTGTTAAAACCACTGGTCTCATAAGCATGTGGCTTGGTTATCAGGTGGTGGATCTAGAGCATGCAAACTATTCTCCCAAAGTATAAACTTGTTCATTCAGTTGTTTCATCAACAAGTCGAGCAGGCTACGTCAAGACTGCACAGGAGGTCCCATGGAGTGGAGGGAAGCCACCTGGACTGTGATAACCCTGTCTGAAAATAACACACTGGACTGAGGAACTGGTACTTCTAAAAGCAGTGAAGAATTTACTTAGTGGCCTGATCTTACCTCAATTCTATGCCTTCAAAAATCATTAATACAGCCCAAATCAGAACTGAATACCCTTACTTACTTGAAACAGATGATTATATGGTAGATCACTCTGTTTGAAAATAACTTTCTACAATTTTGGTATTTTCTCTTTAATTTAGGCAACCTTATAGAAACTAGGGCCTTCATAACCCTTTGTGTCTTTAACTCCAAATTGTTATGTGATTTACTACTTGCCACTTGTAATGCATGCCATACAACGGGGCTACATAAATCCATAAACAAGATATTTGTTTATAACACAACTACACGCAGCTACTGCTAATCATGCAAGAATTATTGGCTATACTGAAACAGATTTTGCCACATCATGTGAACTGTATTTGAATTTATTACTAACCTTATCAACTTTTTACTACTTCTAGCTATGTTTTTATAGTGAGAAATGGGTTTGGAATTGGAGACAAAATTCCAGGCACATGGCTCCCTCATCTGGAGCTTTTAAATAATGCAGTACTAAAATAACAAAGGTGTCCTTCAGAAATAGATTTATGCAGCGTGCTTCGCTTCTTGTAATTTATAAAAAATGAGGGCTGAACTATCTTCCAATCAGTTATTGATTTAGCTACCTCCTGGCATCTAGCCCAACTTCCTTTTTCTGTAGCCTTCAAGATGGTATCCAGCTCATTTGGATTGTGGATTTTAGCTTAAATCAATGGCATTTTTTTCTGAATCTGGTAGCAAAATAATTAAGACCCCGATAGAAAAACGTTACCTTTCTCATGGGTAAACAATCAGCAAAGAACAAAGTACTGGAATTAGGTAGGTTTGGGGGAATCAAAGAAATAAAGATCCAAACTCCCAACTATTATAAATGGCTTCATTTATTCACCATTTCATCAAATGGCAATTCAGCAGGGAGGTTTACCCAAAAAGTATGGGCATGGAAATACAACGCCTGACGTGTTTCACGCCATACCAAGCGCATAATCATAGGCCTGTTAGAACTGTTTTGTTCTTACCTACCCAGTTCATTAAAAGTTATCTTATCGCTATTGGCTTAACTCTAAACTGAGCAAAGTCTAGGATGGGGAGGCAGGAGGTATACATGTGCCCCAGCATAGGGTTTCA
Source organism: Spea bombifrons (assembly GCF_027358695.1). Lineage (NCBI taxonomy): Eukaryota > Metazoa > Chordata > Amphibia > Anura > Pelobatidae > Spea > Spea bombifrons. The sequence continues at coordinate 22,485,447 of NC_071091.1, read as the reverse complement.
TGGCGTACTCGACAGGTAAAAACAAAATGATTTATGAACTACACATTCACTGGTCTCTTTTTGGGTTTCATGCAATTCTATGAGAGCATAAAGAATTCAGTAGGAGTTCCTTGTAATGCCACTATTGGAAAATAATTATTAGAAGCAAAGTATTTGCTATACTATATGGCAACAGTGTCCCTGGTTTCCCAGGCCGAACACCAAATCAATCTTAACAGATAATTACTGCAAAAAGCAGTATAATTCCAATTCTACTACTGTACAGCCAATATATTAGCTTCTGATTGGTACGCTATGCATTTTAATCAAAAGTTGCAATTAACACATCATTTGCAAAAAAACCCCATAAATATTGCCTTATCAAAGTTGATGCTATTTATAGAGCTAACAAACAAATAGATGTAAAATGACATAAGGTTCTGGGACCTTGGTCTACAGAAGATATCTCCTGAGGAAACAAACACAGGCGTCCCAGAGGCTATTGTTACTTTACATCTTTTTCTATGTTGGCCCAATAAAAGGTATCATAATAATGATGATAATAATAATAATAACGCCCTTTGTCTTCACAAAAAATGGTTATCCCAAATCTATAATAATGTCATTTTGTGATACCCTATTTGTTAATTGACCAGCAAGATGTCTTTCTAGGCATTCAGTCTTATGCGGTGGGTTCTTAATACCCCTGATTAATCAACGCACCACTGAGCTCACAAGGTTTCAAAGCTCATAACACACAGCAACTATGAATAATTCTCTCGATTGACATGGCATTATAACATAGAAGATATATTAATGTTTTAAGTAACACTTTTTGATTAAGTGCTGCAACACTTTAAGTGGTGTGACAGTTTTGAGTAGCACTTTAGATTACTTAAATAACTACAATAAGTAACATCTGGAATGATTTAAATAAGAAGTGCTATATTCAATAATGAAGACACAAACTTTGTTGTGGATTGTCGCTTTAAGGATATGTCCTATTGGGTTTGGTTGCTGCAGGTAATTTCTACAAGCACAGTGCAATATTCTGAATGTGTTGCTATAGTAAACCACTATGTTCTAAACCAGATTTTCCATAAGGCAGACTATATACATATTTACAGCATCATTTTAAAGAGGGGATGCAAAATATATGTGCTTATGTTTCTCCTCTTTCAAACTTGTTATGCCCATGTCTTTTCATATGCCACCTAAAGGCCTGTGTTCTTTACACATTGCAAAGAGTGAAGTTAAAAAATAATCCATGACATTGTAATATTTAAGGGGATTGGTGGGTCTGATGGGTGGTATGGCCCAAAAAGTCACCTCGCAATGCTAACAAGTGGGAACTGCAATGGAGGTCTGTGCTGCAATACTGGCCCATTTACAATATGAAGGACTATGTCTAGCCAGCAGATCCTCCAAAGTGTGCTCTACCAGGTACTGAACATCCTTAAAAGTAAAAGTGCCAGATTACAATATCATATCCCAGCGGTCAGAAGTAAGGACAGCAACATAAATACATTGCTTCAAATATATGGGTTTGAAATGTCTTATTTTTCTTTGGTAATCTGAGTGTTCAATTCTTGGTATTACGGTACAATGGATTGATCTTTTTTAGGTCCCAGTGGGTTGAATTCTTGTGTTTTCGTTGTCATGTTCCCCAATAAGAAAATCTAAAGCTTAGATTTTTTAACTGGAAGACACAAAAAGGACCTTCAGAACTAGACACCAACTTTAGGTTTATATTCTATATTACTGTAGTAAAATAGCATATTGATTAAGACTGAAACTCTTTTCTCAAATTGGTAAGAACGATCTCTCTGCTGCAAAACATTGTATCTCACCTTCTATTCTCCAAAGACAGTTTAAGCAAGGACAACAGGTCTTCAGTTAAACATATTTGTACATTAATTGTGAGTATTTTTGCAAGGATGCCGAATAGCTGAGCAAAAGGTCTTAGTGTTCAACTTGTTCTTTTATCTGCATAAAAAAAGCTACTTGATACAAATCAAGGCTCTGTTTACAGCGGCTGTTGCAGAAGCCCCAGCAGAATTTGCATGCAATTAATGTTATCCTATTCTCAACAGTAACTCAATGGTTTGCAGAACATGCCATATGTTTGTCAGTTTGCCAATGAATCAAGATGTTTCGTTGCCTTCAGAGTCTAAATAATTAATGGTAATGTCTAAAACCTAACCCAAGGTTCATGGCTGGGAAACAAAATTGGATGGTTCCTTGTGATGCTGAACATCATCAAGAGGATCCAACGATTTATGTCTGAAATTGGACATTTTAATGACTTCCTTCCCTAATTAAATACTAACTTAGTCTTTTCTTGCCATATAAATGATAGCTTGTCTCCACCTTTACATTAAATGCCCACCTTGTACTCTACTTTAGTTAAATCTTTTGGTAACAGTTTATCGCTCTTTTATGTTTTCCTTTTTTATTTTAACTCTATTGTTTGTTTGTTTTTTTGTCTTTTGTATAAGTGATTATTTTTGTATATGTAAAAATAATATTTATTTGAGTTCAACCATAAATTTCCTGATGTCTTCCTTTACCTGAAAAGTCCTGTATATTTGTGACACCAAAGTTTGTAATATAATAAACAGACATTTTCCAGTTTAGTTTGCTTACATGTTTTTATGTTGAAGCTGCTAGGCCTTATATTATTGGGCGCAGAAGAGAGACCCAGCAGTACTGCCAGAAATTACCCATTAAGCATAACAACCCCCCTTAAATCATGACCTTGATGACCTTTTCAATGTGTTATGGGCAAAAAAACAGCAGTTGAACACATGCCACAGAAACGTTAAATGGACTAACATGTCATTTTTAAAGAAATTATTAAAGTAATTTAACTAATTATTGAATACATGCTCTTAGCTCTGCCCTTTTTAATTTGATGGCCCAAATATGACATTCACGCTACCAGAATTATTGGGAGGAGGGTGTTGGGAGGCACCTCACAAGCTGAGAAAGGGATAACACCGTCCTTTAAGAAAAACAAAATAAAATCAGATACCATTTCTACAAAAGCTAAACTTTTCTTTCAAATCCAGGCCAGGGAAGTTATTAGCTATTGAGATTGTCTGCGCGTCTGTGCATTGTGAAATGACAGAGCATCTAGCGAGTTGAGTGATATCGCATTATGCTGAAAAGCCTACTAGTTAATGGGTCAAGCTGAGTCTGAAGTCTTGGTTACGTCAGCTAAAGATGGAAATGGTGAGCAGTTCCAGGGACTCAGGTTCAAAAAAATATTCAGGTAGAGAGTCTCTGTTCAGGCTGTCCAACTAAAACACTTGGGGCTTCACCTTCTCAGCTACACCCCTGCTAGCCAGTGAAAGGCAGAGACCATTACCACCTATCCATATTTTACCTCACTCAGCACTGGCTCATAGCTGATATCAAGTTGGCTCAAACTTGCCTTGAGCTTTCATTGACTAGCCTAATGCAACCACCAATAACTATAGGAGCAATGTTTGTAGTATCACAACAACAGTGTGGACAAAAGTCCAAGAGAGTGGGATAAGAAGTATGATCAGCTAGCTGGACATGTATGAATGTAGGGATAATGTTAGATCTTTGGAGTGGAAGTATGACGATTAGCCATGCTAATCAATTCACTGTGTATGGTCACCATTATTTTCTGGTCTATGAGTCATCATTAGTGACAGAGTTAATGAGGTATGTGACTAGGAGCTACTAGACCTTGCCAGTAAAAGAGTATCAAAATGTCTATGTCTTGCTATAATTGAACAATGTGATTAAATACAAATATATAAACAAATTAAGACAAGTCACTATTAAAAATGTGCTTAACAGAACACCTACAAGTCCTCCCCATTTTTTTAACTAGATCTGTCAGTTCTAGTTTTGTCATTCCATTCAAAAATATGAATACTGTATGAAGCACTGCGTAAATTGTTGGTGCTGTGTAAATAAAAGCAATAATGATAATAATAATCAAATAAACTTTGTAGAATCCCAAGGGGAGACAGCACATGACAATGACATTGCTCAATAAAACATAGCACAAAAGCTAGGGAAGTAGGGAAAACGTTTTGATCATGTTCCAAAGTACCAAACCTGAGAAGAGTCTTAGCATGAGTCTGGCCTGCTTAAATTCTGCCTATTGTTTGTCATTTTGGTCTGTATGAATTCTTGCCATGTATCAAGGCACAGGAAGACGTACTCCTTGCATAGACCTGACAATGGGTCAGCATCACACTGCTATTTGGAATGCTGCATTAGCGGTTTACATGGAGTGCTTCTTGTTTTAAGAGTTTGCTTTCATGCCAGTAGCGTGGGTATTTTATGGACATATTTATTGCTCTTAAATCAACTCTGCATAATTTCATCTCATCATATGGTGTTGTTTTAAATGTGTGTGCATGTCCTGCCTTACTCATCACATTTATACCTAAAGGCATTTTCCCAGAGTGGGTAGGAGAGAACTTTGCTAAATTTGAGAGGAAAAAAACATTGTTTGTTATTTATTATGGATTTTACTATGTATGTATAATTTATAATTATCAATGCTCAATTTTTTTAAATTCATTCTCGGTCTCTCCTTGCAAGCCGAGCAGTGTTTCATTGGGAAATGTTGCTCGATTACTTACTTAATAGTCGCTTCCTGGCAGCCTATCTGTCTGCAGTAACAGGTTATCATGCATGTGCTTTTGTGTGCACAGACATTGGGAGCCTTCATTCCTAATGCATTTATTTCTTCCAGCTGGGACACAGGAGCATCCCTTCTGTGCCATTGGCACACTGCTCCGATCAATAGACTGAATGTTGAGGTCAGGAAAGGAGAGCTAGCAAGTTTCATGGAGGCTAGGAAGATTCATTATTTTCAAAATAAAAGATAATAAAATCATAGAGGATGACGATCGTATTTAATTTGCATATAAACAAAACAATTAACATTGTTTATTATTAATCAATGTACCATGTGTTGTAATTAATAACTGGTGGTATATGGGCAGAATTTCACTTACTTATATATACATCCACTGCCACAATATATAGATATCAATGTTTTTGGAGGTTTCATTTTGGTCTCAAAGGGAAAACTCCTATGTTATACTATATTACTAGGGACTCTGTTTATCATCTAGAAGATGATAATACACTTCAACATTTCATTTGTAGATGAGTCTACCTCAGCATGAATTTATTGTAAATTAATATTTATTTTTTCTTGATAAATACCTTTGTAAGTTTTGACAAACAAGTTTAGTCTTTCCATTATTTTAATTTCCTTATAATTGTTAGAGTTTCTGCTGAAAACAGCCATGACAGCCAGTTGAGCTATTTGGCTAGTTAGTATCTACTTATGCCCATGTGCACCTAGCTAACAAAGTCCTAGATATATGTTCATGTTATGTGATGTTTGCCATCCCTATTTAGACATATCCCTCATCCTCTATTGCCAAACAAACCAGTTGGGACTTGTACTCGTCTGGAGGGGCGTTGCTCAAAACAGGGCAGATGGATTGATATACTACTAAAATAGGATTAGTCTTTGTGCTCTGCTTTAGCTTGGGACATCGTCATCCATCTGACATATCCCTGGACCTCTGCCTGGTCTGTCGTTATTGGCATAGATGATTTTGGAAGAAGAGGCACAAAGAATTTTTATTTATTTATTTTTTATTTTAATGTAAAATTACTCGATACATAGTATACAAATATATTTCAATAGTCCAGCGGTAAGACTCACACAAACATCAAATCCATACCTGGGAACTCTCCAGCTTTGACCTGTAGTCTCCAGGTCTGTTTCTTATTTCACTGGGCATGGTTGCAGCTCGTTGCTATGCCCATTCCAGCCTGCTCTCCACATATTTCCCTCTTCACCCTGGCTTAGTATTCACCAGACAGATTTCATAGTGTCTAGGTAGCTAATTCTTTACAATTAAGCGATATTATAATGTATATGAAATACTATCTAGTCTTGCTTAACGTCATTTTTTAATGCAGCCTCTGCAGTCTTGTCATATATTTAGCAAGTCTCACAATTTAGTTAATAGCCACCCCCCAAATTTATCAAATCATTTGTGGGCAGTCAAAGGGTTAACAAAATGAGTGAACTGCATTTTTTAAGGAAAGTAGGCATTGAAGGAAAATGTAATTATTTTGTTGGCTACTATTTAATATGTTATTTTATAATGTTTTACATACTGAAACACAATTATTTTTTACATGTAATGCCATTTTTGATTGGCATTTACTTTACTTAATGCTTTCTCTTTGGAAAACATGAATAAATGAATAAACTTGAAATTCTGTTACAGTGGAACTATATGGCAACATGGTCCGACAACTAATGTTATTACTGGTATAAAGCAACATCTTTTACCGCACTGTGTGGAACATGCCGCGGTGTTTTGCAGCACCTAAAATATTTACAAATCTCGGGTTTAAGGATTATACCAACCTGGCGCTTGAGTTTTCTAAATCAATTAACTTTTTTTTGTTTAATTTATATATTTATTTCAAGAAGCCAAGAACCTTATAGAATAATCATGTATCGCTCAGGTTTCCTAAATGTTGGCAACATAAGTATGGCTCCATTAGCTTAAAATGTCAGTAAATTAATAAAAAAGTAAAAATTACATTATATTTTGTGAAATCAGACATAATGTTGTGACCTCCTTTCTTTTCCGTTAATATTCCCAAAGGTTAGGTACACAAGTTTTGTTTTGACTCTTGATTGTAGTCGTTATATCATGTTTAACTACTAAAGGACCATAGACGTAGGGGATACATCCCAAGAAAATGATCCCTTTTAGCTCTGGCAGGGGTATCAGATTAAATGTGGCAGCACTCTAATTGAGCACCGTTACATTCAAATGGGGATTTAAATGCTGAACACTAGTTCAGGCATTTCCCGCCAGTGACATCAGGGGCTCACAGGGAATCATCTTCATACGCAGAGACTCACAGGAATTTGGTTGTCTACTATTCCTAGACATATAGTTTTATGGGGTTAATTGGAACTAAATTATCCAAAATCGGGATATGGACCCAGAAAATTAATCTCTGTAAATTCCAAATATGAAAAATAAAATGTACATGCTCCAGCTTTTGGCCCTGTAGCTTCCACAAAACTTTCCAAACCTTTTCCTGGGGGAATTGCTGAATTATAGGATGTTGAGGAATACAAACTTGTTTTATTTCTTTTTGCAGTTACACATAATCTGTTTAACCCTCATTGCAATATATGCATAAAAACAAACGTTTTAGAAGAGATTGGTAATAAAAATGGCTGCCTGAAAAGTGACAGAATTGTCCTAGTGAATTACCTTGGATTGGATTCTTCTAAGTCACATATAGATTTATGAAGTTCTTTCCAGATCCGTGAACGCTATTGCGGTTAGAATCCCAGCAAGTCAGATTTGAAAAAAAGTGATAGGCACCAAATAATCATCCTATAACTGACAAATTTGATGAAAATATTTTTTTCTATTTTTTCAAATGTAATTCATACAAAATATTGCCTTACATATGTGAATATGGTTTCAAAAGAAAGCCTTACTTGCACTCATTGAGAAAAACCTATTATTAACACAGTAAAACATGAAAATTGCTCTTGTAGTGTAAAATAGTACTGGTCCTAAAGGGTTAAAGGGATACTCCAGCCATCAAATAAAGAGTGGATACTTTAAATTTCTGTTGCATTCTTTTTACCTCTTTGCTCACCCTCCATTTTTTTTCTGATATACTTAATGACAGTCAGCTCCAGTGCTGACTCAGCGAATGTTGCAGACATGGGTCAATTCCGACCATTGTGTGCATGCGTAGGAAATGGGAGGATTTTTTGTGCTTCAGGCAGCCAATTAGTGACAAATATTGTCAGACCACCGAGAAGGCAACCTGTAGAGCTACAGCTTCTAGCTCAGGTAAGTGCCCAGTAAAAGCAATACAGTGGACCAGCCCAGCAGGACAGCAGGAGAGTGATAGATAATGGGGACTTCATTTTTGGACAATCCAAAGGTAGAAGTCCATTTCAAGATTTACAGCAACCCCACCAACATCCAAAAATGAAGAGGCCACTGCAGTAAGCAAAGTATATACAATAAACAATAACAAAAATACAGTTGTGTGAAAATCTCACTTCTGCTCTGAAAGCATATAACAAAGTCACAATTCCATGTTCATTATTAACTCTTCAGTATTGCTTTTACTTTGTTAATATTTTGTTTATAAAAACTCTTAATTATTTAATTATTTGCTTGGAACCAAATTCTGTTGCTCTATCAAATTACGTTTGTCAAACAAGAACAGATTTGGAACGGAGGAGGCCTGGCTTGATAGCACAGCATGAGGTTTCTCGAGTATCCAGCATGGGTCTGAATCTCTTCCAGAACAGCATTTTCACAGATGGCTCAGTAATAATGCTTCTCGCAGTATTATACTTCTGAATTACAAGCTCAGCTGAAACAATTTCTGAAACTTGGCAATCAGCTCACTTCACTTCCCATAAATTATGTCTTTTGTTATCGGAAGTTTAAAAAAAAAATCCCAGGACTTGCTTGCTGTTGTGTTTGCAGTTAGTTAACCCATTTTTTTTAGTTGTTAGTTTAACCGTTTTATATTATTTAGGAATATATATAGTATTCTGTTTAAAAAGTTGGTCCTTTTCGCTTAACATTAGATTTCAGCCATAAAAATGTAAATTGGCATTTGATTAAAATCATTAATAAATCATTGCCTTGTGTGCTATGTTTCTGTTTGTTTTTTTATGTTTACAGAAAGAGGATCTCCCATTCCATTATGTATATATTTTAACTATATGTTTTGAATTTATTTTGGGCAAAATTATTTTTTATTTTCTTATATATTTCTCAAGGTCTGCATCAGTTAAAGAAACAGTTAACCTAAAAATGTTTTTCATAGGACAGTTCATTTAGGTGTATTATGTCTCCATTCTGTCTAGCGTTAGCATTCTATCGAGCGACCTGTCCATTTACCACCCTCTTTTTCCCCTCATGGTTAGATGTGAGCTCACAATATTCCTAAATATAACAAACCCTGTTTATTACAACAAAGTCAGCAGCTGTCGTGCTGAATCTTAAAATATCTTATTATATAGAACATTGCTCTAGATTTATGTAAATGTAACAATACATCTTTCCATAGATCAACCTTTACTGTTTTGTAGTTATCTACTGCCCCATAACTTTGTTTATTTGCGTAGCGAATAAAATTTAAAGAGAAAGTTTTTGTAGGATTGCCTCATAAACAATAACTATGTGAAATGCCATTGTTACTCGGTATCCTTTAACGAAATCGACTTTTAGATAGTTTATCAAGGTCACATTTCCCAAAAATCTATGACTGTTTTATGTGAGATACACAGTCCTTTATAGCGGTAATTATTTTCTTTGTGTTTTTTTTCATATGGCAGAACATGGCTATACAACATATCTTTTGAGACTTCAGTGTCCGTCGAGGCGCGGTATGAAGTATAAACATTTTACATGGTGTCCTGAGAATGTGTGGAACATTTAATTATTATTACTTTCCTTTTTTTTCCCTCTAAGCAAATATCTGCCTTTATCATCACCTTTCACAAACTATTGATTTACTTACAGTCTTAAAAATATTATCAATAGAAAGCTGCCTTGGAGGGGAACAGCCATTTGATCAATCAAGCTAACTTTTACCACTATCATAAAACCATCAACTGATTTTATGATTAGATTCAATGCTGGACTCCTAAAAATGTAACTTTTATGCCCTTGTGTTTTGATATTGTATCTGCTGGCGGAGTCACATTGATCTAGAATCGCTTATATTGTGTCAATGTGCATTGTATTTAATTAAGTGTTTGGTAAGTCAAAATGCTACATTAAATTAGAAGTGAAATTAATTTTGTGTGAATAGGGCTGTTTTTGATTTACACTGGGATATAACCAGAAGCACACCCAAATTGCTTAGGAGCCTTCAAGTTGTGTTGAGGCCATACTTAACAGATCTTCTGGTTTGTTCGAAATGGCAGCGTCTCTGAGATTGTCGCTGGGCATGTGAGAAATCAGTACTTACGTGTCGTTATATTATTATAATAATTGGCCCAGAGCCTCTTGCTTCCTGCCTCCGCCTCACCCATTTACTGCCCACTCTCCACCCAGTAAAGGCTATTTGATGCTGACCCCACCCCTATCTGAGGATGGCCCTGTCCCTTCACAAAGACATTCGTAAGTGTAATTATGATGCCAATTTTAACGAAAAACACCTTGCACATGCTTGTGATAACGAACTACTGAAGCCATTAGCAGCAGAATACATGAATACCAGCTTTACTAGGAAACCCTTCAACACACACAACAGTGGAACTCCACACACCAATGATATCATAGCCTAGTATTCAGAACCCTGTGGCTGCACATATCGCAAGGTAGTGATACCTTGAGAGTCTAAGCTGATATAGGCAGAGTCCTTATTCTCCTCCCTCTAGATTATCAGCCATCAGGGTGACTCTTACTCTGCTCTAAATACCCACTGCACACAGGGCCGGCCCTATAATGGGGCAGACTGGGGCAATTGCCCCAGGCGGCACTTTAGAAGGGGCGGCACTTTGCCGCCCCAAGCGCTTTTTTTTTGTTTTTTGAAGCGGAGGAGAGAGGGGCACCGAGTGGTTTTCGCTTACCCGCTCGGCGCCCCTCTCTCTCTCTCTCCTCTGCGGCGAGTCTCCCTGTTCGGTCCCGGTGCCGGCTTGTAATGCAGAGCGCCGGAAGTGACGTCAATTTCCGGCGCTCAGCATTACAAGCCGGCACCGTGGCAGAGCAGGGAGACTCGCCGCAGGACTGTTTAAAGGTAAGTACCGGGGGGGATCGTAGATTATGGCGTCGGCGAAGTTTAAAATGCCGCCCCCCCCCGGCGTCGGCGGGGGGGGCGGCATTTTAAACTTTGCCCCAGGCGGCGTTAAGTCTTCGGCCGGCCCTGACTGCACAAATGTACAAATGTCCTGTTATGGTGTTATTGACTATTCATTTTGTTTTTACTGATATTATGTATATTTTGACATCCATTTTGATGTGTTTCATATATATCTATGAAATATCCCATGATGGAGCTATTATCATGCTAATTATACAACCTGCACTCCTAGCCATCATATGCTAAGGAATTATATATCTTATTATTGAGAGGCAGAGATGGTATGCACACAGTGGGTAACCAGGTTTACTTCTGCATATGAGTGTGTTTGTGTCTGAAGCTGTATTAGACTCATTGCCAGCATCCAATAAAAAATAATACATTGCAGACAGCTCCTGTAGTAATTATTAATTTTACTTTTTAAAAAGTCACCTTCAAATGTTAATTAGATTATTTACATATGATTTTTTTTTCTTTTGCTTCCTCCCGTGTACACAGTAACAGAAAGTTCCTGGCCTATTCCTTAGGTGACAAGCTAAAGAGGAGGGTACATCTGCATACACTATACACTATATGGCAAACGTATTGGGACACCTGTACATTACACCAACAGGGATGTTTATGACATTGCATAGACATTAATATGTATTTGGTCCCCTCTTTGCAGCTACAGTTTCCACTCTTCTGGGAAGGCTTTCCACAAGAGTTTGGGGTGTTTCTGTGGGAATTTGTACCCATTCATCTAGTAGAGGATTTGTGAGGTTAGGCACTGATGTTGGATGAGAAGGCCTGGCTCGCAACCTCCATTCTAGTTCATCCCAAAGGTGTTCGATGGGGTTGAGGTCAGGACTCTGTGCGGGCCAGTGAAGTTCTTCCACACCAAACCCATCCAACAATGTCTTTATGAATCTAAGTTTGTGCTCTGGGGTAAAATCATGCTGGAATAGAGAAGGGTCTTCCCCAAACTGTTCCCACAAAGTTAGAAGCATAGTGTACCCCAAAATATCTTGCTATACTGAAGGGGACATTTTCGTTGTGTCTGCTCATACTGTAATTCTCCAGGACCTGGGGATAAGCCACCTGCCTTCTATGATCAACTGTAAGGGTTGGGCTTCAGGAGACCACACAAGGAAAATAACCTTGGAGGGCTTTGAAATAAGTTGGAAACATTTTGGAAAGGTTCATGTTCAGTACAATAACATTTATTTGTGTCCATTAACTTATAGTATTTGAAGTTGTAGAAGAAGTGGTTATAAAATTCAAGATTCTTGGTTTTGAAAACAATTTGTCCTGCATCATAAAGAAAGTGATGTGGGGACTGGATGGAGCTGGGACATTGCGTCATACACATTAAACAATGGTGGCATAATGTCAGATTATAACACATTTATACAATTTATGGTTTTATATGCAGCAATTACTATGTTCTATTAATTCAATACGAAAGCTAGATAATGTGATGTTAAATATCAGAGCTGTATCACCATGGAAGCCTATTGTTCTGTTCAAGGAACCATAACTTTCTGGAATCTTGTCTTTGGCTTGGGTGTCTGCGGAAACCTTGATGTATCCTGGAGACACTAATGTTATTTTAGGTACCATACCCGTCATGGTTATTTTTTTACTTTTATTATGTGTTCTTTTGTTAAATAAATAATGTACAGGGAAGGCTTTCGAAATAACTCACAGCAAACATGAAAATCATTGCTGTATCATCATGCTCTAGTATAATGAATGCTACAGGTGGCATAGCACGGTACATTTTATATTGCTGGGCAAGGGAGGGCTGGAAAGGAGGGGTTGTCTGATCTCTCCAAATTGTTTCAGAATTCTGCCACCGGCAGAATATTTGTTTTGGTGCTTTCTGAATCCAAATGCTTTCACCAGAGTGTCTACTGCAAATTTAGGCAGCATTAACACCCTAGCTTGATCCTTTTTGTTCTTCTTGTATGGAGTTCAGTGTAGTTCCAGCCAAAAGCATCAGTCTATTATCAGGCCATTTGGTGTGCTTGTCCGTAGGCTGGAAAGTGATTGGTATCACCATAAAGATACCAATGTCCTTGACAGTGACATTTCAAATACTTTCAAAGGCACCAAAAAGATTAAATGAAGAGGCATTTTTGGCTCCATCCAGCTCTCCTACCTTTCTATGGCTTATTCCTAGCATTTGTTACCATGTTATCTCAAATTGAATTTCACAGATTGTATGATATAGGTAGAGAGGACTGACCTAGAATGCCACCCACCGCTGCTAGACCTTAACTTAAGTAGTGCTCAAAGAACACAACCACATAATCCTGGGCTGTTTGTTGAAAAAATTTAACACACATAAAAATATAATATACACATAAAAATATATAATTTCTGTTGAAACTAGATTCACACGGTCCGTTGGAAACAGTTGAAATTCCATTTGTTTTTACAACTATTAGATGTCAGACAAAACCGCCAAAGCATGCATTGTTGAGTTTATTAATTCTTTTAAATGGAAAAAGTAAACTTGACATGTCATGCTTGAATCTACCAGCTAGATTTTTGGCTTCTACAACTTTAAAATTACTTTTAAATCAATGTATATTCCCATTATGTTGAAATGCAATCAAATCCACTTTCTAAATTAATTTATATTTTTACTGTGCTCTACAAATAATATAGCTCAAGTTGTATTTATTGAACAACCAGAAAATGCACATACTGATCCATGCATATACATAATCCATAAATTAAAAGGATGGGTTAGGTCAAAGTACCTACCTAACTTTAATGTAATTATTTATCTCCTTGTGAAGACAAAAATATTTCATGTATTTAGGAATAAATAGTATACAGTTCCTCGTAGCCACACATGGTCTGCTCATTCCAGTTCATGGTTTATATATTTTCTGCAGATTCTTCCCAGGGATATGAAGAGAGTACATTCACCTTCATTCACAATAATATTTCTAATTAAAAGGCAATAGATGAAGTCCCTTCAATGTTTGTAGCCCATCTCCCTTCCTTGGTGTCCACTTTGCCTTAAGATGGTGGATCTATTCCAAAAGCTAAGAGGCCACACAAGAAAGAAGGCTTAAAGCCCGGAGAAGGGCATCTATCTACACTCAATACCAACGTCTATTGGGTAATGTCTATTCCTTCTGGCACTTAGGAAACTACTACTTTTCCTTGATTTCATTGTGGTGCTCCACGTCTCAGTGTGACCATCAGAATAAAAGGTTGACGGCTGCCTCTCGTGACCAGCAGCAAACAACATGGTGTCAGAAAGCAACAAAAAGAAGAGGAATCAATTTACTTGCCAAGGCCAAGGAAGTAAAACAGGCTGGAGTCTAAGTTCAAGGATATAACAATTATTTATATTACAAAACACATTGTATAGCACATATATAGCGAGGCCCATATATGATATAAATTTAGCAGATGCATTAGTCAGTATGGTACAAAATAAATGACACACTTTTTGAAAATGTACTGTTTGTTAAACACCCCTTGTATTGTGATTCTCTAATAATTATTATTATCTTAATTATTATTCAACAGAAAATAGTGGCACTGACAGGACACCGTGCCCTTAATGATGACCAGGTAAGCAAAGACTGTTCAAATGAAACGTGTTCCAAATATCAGTAGTTGTACATTAAAAATAATACAAATCTGATTAAACCTCTGTGAGTGGAACGACTGTATTTTTTATATTTTGCAGGCAATCAGTGGACTCAGATGTTCCTAATGAGGAATGTTGTCTTCCAGAAGTGACTGGCTCATTGGATTCCCTTTGTCAGCCAGTTGGTTGGGGGTTTATGAATTGCCTCTAGCTTTGTTGTATGGTTCGCTAGCTGATAGGTTCCCTCGCCTTTTGTGTCACACTAAATGTGTGCATTTAAATTCCACTGAACACATAATCTGGATAAAACTGCTGCTTCAATCACATTTGGCAATAGCATCAACAATTTGTTAGGAAACATAATAGGCTGAGCTGGATTGATATCCTTCAACTGGGACCAACAAACATTAGCCTGGGAATATTGTATGATTCAGTTTTTGGATAATGATCAGCGATGTTCAACTCATAAGCCATCAAATTTACAAATTATCATAAAGTGGATAACAGGATTAGGTTTTCAACAAAACCCCTTTGATTGCCAAATATGTATGTATTGTGCGTTATTTTAATAGAATTTTCAGCAATCTGGAAAGTCGAGGAACTTGTGAAAGCAACCACACTGTTGTTCTCTGTCAACATTATCAGTTGGTTCAGAAGCTGTGATTGGTGTTCCGGTGCTATTCACGACTACCCATTTTCAATCAGTGCATATGATGGTTGAAGTGTTCCTTTAAGGAAAGTCCTATCAAACCATGTTTTACTGTGACCTATAGATGATCCTTGACTAGCAAGGGTAAACATCATAATATTCTTTTTATTTAATATCCTAACTAACTATAAATGAAATGACCAAAAAAAATATATACCAAAATATTGAAAAACCCTCAGTTGTGTGATTCTACATCAAAAACTCAGCATGTTTTTCTCCATAAATGTTATTGGACATGTAAACATAAACCTGAGATCATAAGTATCATCAACCACAATTCTTACCACCGATTGCACCACATCTTTTGTATAATAAGTTAATTGCCGGAAGATTTCATGTGGTATTTATGAAAACTGTTTTTATGTTGAGGTAAAACAAAAAAAGAGTTTTTTTATACAATAACCGTGTCATGGGATTCAAAGTTGGATGCTACAAAAGAAATGCAGCTATAATTGTTCTCGAAAATTATACATCATTCATTTTCTAATGCATTCTTTATTTTCAATATCAATTTCTTATTCCCAGAGTTAATGGGCATGCTATTAAACGGGCATAAGGTTACCTTCAATTAGGAGCTCGGCATTATAATGAATTAATATGGTAATACTGTGCGTCTTAGGAGCCCACAAAGAGATACTAGAGGAGAACAGAGGTTGAGTTAGGAAAAAGACAAATCAATTTATCATTATGTTAAAACATTTCTCATTTCCCAGCAATTCAAAAGTATAACCATTTAAACCTAATCAACTCCTTCTGACGCTGGCATTCACAGAGATGGGGTCATCTTTATTGAGATTCTGAAAAGATAAATGTAGTCTTTCGCATATATATATATAGATATATATATATATATATATATATATATATCTATATATATATACATACATGCTAAATGGACAAAAGTATTTGGACACCTGATTATTACACCAATGGGCACTTTTATGACATTGTCTTCTAAATACATAGACATTTATATGACAAGTAGTTGTTCCACTTTGCAGCTATAACAGCTTTCACTCTTCTGGAAAGGCTTTCCACAAGAGTTTGGGGTGTTTCTGTTGGAATTTTTGCCCATTCAGCCAGTAGAGCATTTGTGAGATTGGACGAGAAGGCCATTCTTGCAATTTCTATTCCAGTTCATCTCAAAGGTGTTTCATGGGGTTGCGGTCAGGGCTCTGTGCGGGCCAGTCAACTTCATCCACACCAAACTCTTTCACCCATGTCTTTATGTTGGACCCTCGTCCACCATCATTGCCTGACTTGCGAATGGGCAAAGACTCCCACAGAAACACTGCAAAATCATGTGGAAAGCCTTCCCAGAGGAGTAGAAGCTGTTATAGCTGCAAAGACCCATTACATATTAATGTCTATATATTAAGAATGCAAAGTAATCAAAGTACTTTGGTCAGACATCCCAATATATATACATACCATTTCTTTACACTCCAAACAGAAGCAGATTTGCACAGTATTGCACAGTCTCATTTATCTTTCTGTTAAAGTCTAGGCAGGATTAAATTAGTACAAACCATCATACATGATAAAAGAAACTGTATCGCCAATATTGGCACATGCAAACTTCATGCATGTCAATTGTCTCACAAAGTACAATCTGCAAGTAGAGATAGGCAAATTCTATATAAACAGGTAACTATGACTAAATAGTGATTTGTGCTCGTAAAACTTGTAATTTGCAAGGCAAAATAAAGACAATGGGTTGCATTTCATGAGAGTACAAGCTCTGAATGTAAATATATCATGGGACTATAATTGTAGATATTTGTGATGGGATTTTATTTGTTTATTTGGGGTATGTGTATACAATGCTACCACTAACATTAACGTGTACCCCACATAAAAGTCACAGTTTTGTGTAACATTGTAAAGAACAGCGTTGCTATGATTATTATTATTACTTATTAAATAATTATGAATTTGTTGTCTAAATTGAAAGATTGCAAGCAGGGCGCCCTTCAACTAATGTATCCGTTTGTCTTAGTTTGTCAATTCTAGTTTTGTGCTGCATAAATTGTTGCACTATATACATAAAATATAATATTAATAAAAACAATAATAATAACAATTATTATTTTAATTTCCATCGTTTTAGCAGCTATATAGCCATAAAGGCAACACTCAGGTTCACAAAATTGAAAATCTCATTTCATCAATGCTTTTAATTCAGTTACATTAAGCAAGGTGATATTTAAATATGAAATGCATCCTGTCTACATAACACTCTCTATAATAATGGATATCTTTTCCTTTGATCTGTGGAGGGCTGTGATTGAGGACAGACTCCTCGTTGTACTAATGGAATTAGCGAAACAATTGATTTTCCAACCTGCATCCTGCTAGGTAAATGGATGCAAAATACACACAGGATACGGATGATCATTTTGCTTCTTGAGGCTGTTGGCTAAACCAGTGAATGTCAGAAGAAGTTCTATGTTTCAAGAAAATCCTTTCCATAAAACAGCGTGAGACGAATGCAAATTATTTAATACAAGCAGAGCTAGGGGAAAAAAGACAATATTTATTAATGCAACACCCTCATATATCGCCTGAAAACTAACACTACAGTGTTACATTGTTCATACTTTTGGCTTTGTACTGATCTGAAATAGCTTTTCAAGTTCATGGTTTTTGTTGGTACCCACTTCCCTTGGCTAGCTGACACACTTGCTTCATTTTTAATCTTTCATTTTTAAAAATAAAATACTTCAGGAAGAAATATTTGAATCAATTCAATATTTCCATAATGTGCCGCTTTATTGCATTTTATTTTAGACTGAATCATGCATAGACTTATTTATATTATTTAGACTGTGTTGGGATGAAGTCATTTGTTCATGTAACTATATTATATATAAAGTATAGCTTCATATATATTTTTTTATTTATTTAATGTCACCAGCTATATACAAAAGAAAAATCAAATTGTACTCTAAGCCATGTGGACTTTGTTGGCATACAACAAATATAATATAATACATCACGGGAGCTTTAATAAATATATTTATTATATTTCTCTACTCCAAAAATAAATTCCTAAGAGTGATATATTCTTGGCCCATGATTAAGAGAGAAGTCAAAAAATGAGATACTGGTATAATAATAATCACTGTTACCACAGAAACCAGATCGGAAAAAGAATGTCCCGTGCCATCACACACACATAAATTTCAACCCTTAATTTCCAGCAGAAAGCTAAAAAACATTCAATAACAAGCCTAAGCCTTTTGGTGCTCTGATTAGTACCCTTCCAAAAACTCATTATTAGATTCACAACACATACATTATGGTTATGCTATATGATAGGCTGACAACATCAACCATTTATGGAATTATATATTCAATGGACGCATTAAAATCATTGGGGGTTTTAAAAAAAAATCTCAGTAAAAAGGAAAATGTTGAAAGCCGTTCGTATGAACTGAATACAGACTGGTTTTTGGTAAGTGTTCCTAGGATTTCTGGGATCCGGTGGTGTGTTTGTGCCTGAATGTTATTGTATTAGTAATAATTCGCCTTTTCAATAAGTCCTATTCTGTGATAGAACCATTACCACCTATGCTTAGGACATAAACCTAAAGTACTTGCCTAACGCACCTTCTCATTAAATTAAATTCATGTTTACTTCCTGCAAAAAGCAAATAAGGTTAATTTGCTCTGACCTATCCCTGTTACAGCAATCTGTGCACAATTAAGCATCATAGAATTTTTTAACATGCACTTTCATCACTTTCATAGAATATATATTAACAAGCATCCCTAATAAGAGGCTTAACCTCGTCCGAACTACCCATAGGACAAATAGGCCAAATGGGTTGTTTGGTAGTGGGCTAGTGAGCAAGGCTGGTCCTAGGATTGCTGACACCCGAGGTAAACTTTATCTTTAGTACAACCTAATAAAGACATTATATACTGCAAATACAAAAACTGGCCATATTATAAATTATCCTGTGCCAGTGCATAGATTTTATACTGCAATGCCCAATGACTGATCGTAGACACTGCTCTGTACAGATGTAAAGCCTGGCCTCCTTATCTACTATACACTTGTATAGTATTATATACTGCTTAGTTTTTGTACAGTTATTTCTTGAAATAGCCTTTATTGCCATGATATGCTAGACACTAGACTTGGGCACCAGGGGGCTCTTCGTCTTCGTGCTCGTCTTCGTAAAAAAAAAATCTTCGTATTCGGCGAATATTCGCCCGTTCCTGTCTATTCTTTGGGCGAATATTTGTTTTTTCTTTGTTTTTCCCGGTTAAGGGGTTAATACGGGGTTAACGTGTACCGCAGCAGCTCTGGCGCCAGTAGTTCACATCTGCGTATCAGCAACTCTATTGGTCGCTAATATAGCTAATATATTCTCGGGCAGAATATTATGATACTCAATGTAAAACCAACAGAGGGCAGCATTCTGTCCGAAGATATATTAGCCATATATGCTAGTGTGCTCATTTGTATTTATTCAAATAAAATATATTCTCATGATCCTTTCGTGTAATGGTTTAATACAAAAAAAACCCCCAAAATAAATAGAAAAAAAGAGTTTGCAAGTTCGACTGAATTAATGTCCGCGAGTGCGGACATTTAACTGTTGCAGCGGGGAGACCAGTGGATCATGGGAATATTTTATTTAAATATTTTATTTAAATAATTAATAAATTAAAATGAACACACTGCCACATATGGCTAATATATCTTCGGCCAGAATGCTGCCCTCTGTTGGTTTTACATTGAGTAGCATAATAACTTATTAAGCTACTCAATGTATCTTACCAACAGAGGGCAGCATTATGTCCGAAGTTATAATAAGTTATTATGCTAAGTTAAATGTCTGTACCGGCGACTTTGTTGTTCGCTGGCACGGATTTTTAACTGTTGCAGCAGGGTCCCAGGTTTTTTTTTCTTTTTTCTGCATAGCAACTAGTGGTAAGAGGCCGTGCGAGTGAGCCTATTGGTCGCTTGCACGGCACTTTACCCTAGAGATTTCTGCTCCCGGTATCCAACGCAGCATCGCAGGGGTTAACGGGAGCGGAAATCAGGAGTTAAAAAGGCCGTGCGAGTGAGCCTATTGGTTGATGCCAGAGGAAGACCCTGCAGGTGACACATAGGCTCACTCGCACTGCCCTGCAACCCCAGACGACGAACCTGCGGATTAAACTCCCGCGATGCCGCGAACATAAGGTAGGCTATATTGGGAAGGGACCGGGAGATTAGTAGACGGAGATGAAGACGATAACGAAGATTCTTCGTGTGTGTGTCTTCGTTTTCGCTTACGTTTTACCGGCACTGTCTTCTCTTCTACGTGTCTTCGGAACAAACACAAAAACGCACTCTTCGTGTTCATTTTCATGTTCGCCCGAAGACGAATGCACAAGTCTACTAGAGACGCATTAGCCATCTTACTTTTTATGTGAGTTGCCATTGTCTGTCTTTACTTATAAGCCTCTTGTTCATTCCAGGGGGTAAGTAGAGAGAAAGGGGATCTACATTGTTTATTCTCCAGTTAGGAAGAGATTCACCGTGCCGACTCTTCTGAATTCTGTGTGACGGGTGCTAACTTTGTAACAGAAACTTCCCCACTGTGGGATCATCGTTATATAGCCAATTGAAGAATATATGTTTGAAGCCAATTGAACGGAAAAATAAAGTAAAATGAGAAGAAGGAGTTACAATACCATTTATGATTACAGATACTAAAAATACTGGGTGCTCTTAGCGATAAACATGTACCAATATTTACCAGTGGATAATCAAATATATCTTCTAAACAGCTATCCTGCCATGGCAGCAATAATTTGTAAAGCATAATCAAACTATGCCCATCTTTTAACATTCCAGTCACATTGTTGCTTTACATGTCACATTTTTATTACCCAATATGGTTTGGTGACGTCACTTGGGCATTGTATCCACTTAATTTCCACTTTTTAAACGTAACA
Organism: Spea bombifrons; assembly: GCF_027358695.1. Classification (NCBI taxonomy): domain Eukaryota; kingdom Metazoa; phylum Chordata; class Amphibia; order Anura; family Pelobatidae; genus Spea; species Spea bombifrons. The sequence goes on along the minus strand of NC_071091.1, from coordinate 22,464,307 downwards.
AACCAGAAACTGAACCAAACCATCTTCATATACAAATCAAATTGATTTAAAATAATGTAATTCATTCTTCTCCAACAGCAATAAAATGTACTTTGTCATTTTAATCTCTTTGTACAGGAGCACATAACATAAATCAATGCATTATTTATATTGGAATCTTTGATTTAAGAGTTGCAGAAAGCATAGAAAATGGTCATATCCACTGAAATGAGGAAATTCTAATAAGAATCAAGGGCAGTAAGAAAAACGAAATTTGACAAGGAACGTTAAGCAGGCAAATTTTAAAGGTGGTGACTAATGTCTCCTTACAGATAAACTCTAAGATAATTCTCTGAACAACTCACCAGCCAATTTTCATCTCATTCCAAAAAATCAATATTATTTGGATTGAGTTACTGCTTTACTAATAATTACAGAAGCCTTCGTTGCTGTAGGCAGTATTTGGAACTGCTAGTACAACACATAAATAAAAAGCTTCTGGTACAAAAATCTAAGCAACTTCCTCCCAGGGAAAGGATATCTTCAACGCAGAGCAAAGAGGCATCTACTCGGGACACAGGCCTTCCAAAAGGATTGCACTGCATCTTTCATTGCTTTACCAGTACGACAAGTGCTTCTGAGTCATCATATTTAACAAAAATGACATCACACATACCTTAGTGTGCACCAAATGTAGTGTGACCACACATTGAAATTGTCAACAGAATGAGTTGTAAAGAGTGCTTAGCTTGGAAAGAGGCATTCTCGACAATACTCTAAAAACAGGAAATGGCCCACATTAATATTACCCACAGCTGTATCCCTGCCTAGAGGTGTCCTAGATGAGTATATGCATCTAAACTGGTGGGGTATGGAGTTAACTCAAAACCATTCATAAACCCTAAAGAAGCTAAATCGGGATAGCTTTTAAAACTTTGAGATCTTTGTTTCAAGTAATGAGAAATTAAAAACAACGGCTTACTTCAATGCTTTCCAGTATATGCAAAAAAAAAGGCAGCTTATGACTAAGCAGAGTTTGTGCGAAAAGCGGCAAGCGGTTTAGCCTTTTTCTGTTTGTGTTCACGTACTGTTGTTCCTTTCGATTTTATTGTCCACGGATGCTTAATAAAATTATATTTTTTTATACATGCATGGACTTCTTAGTGTGATACTGGTGTCGGCTGGCACAACTATCGTTTTTTATGTCACAGTTTGGAACCTGGACCGGGTCCTTTTGACGTTACAGCACCCAGCTACGCTTTGCTTTATCATTTGCATTTATATGGGATTGTAGCCTCTCCATTTGTTTCTTTTAGTTACAGAAACAAAACATTGTTTTGTTTAAGCAAATAATTTTCCCATTCTCATTGAGGGTAATGTAGCTAACTTTGCATGTGAGATGATGTTTTGTGCTTAGTGATCCATTTCTAGGAATAGCTAGACATAGGAAATAGCAACCTATCAAATGTTTGAAGAGACGATGACGGTTTATCCTGTATACATCTATAAGGATCTATAATGTTATAGTAGGATCTTAAACAAAACTCTGTAGTGTATAAAGCATATTCACATATTTAGTGATTGTTCTGCACCCTAGTTTATACTAGATTACTAGTCATTAATGTGCAGGGGCAACATTTCGGGTTTGTAGAGGCCCAGAGCAAAATAATTTAGTAGGACTCAATTGGTAACAAGTTATAGATATATTAGGAGATACATCTAAACTATTGTGATTAATGAGTAAGTAGGTGACTCTGGCTGGGAAAGATTAGAAAATTATGCAAAACAACTTGTTTACCCTTATAACTCCTTCCCGTTTTTGTGAAAACAGATATAGTCATATTAACCCAGGAAAAAGTTGGGTCTTTAGTCGAAGTTGATACCTCTTTTTGAGCCAGTGTAGGTGGCAAAGAAACCTTTAGGGTCGCAATAGTTAAAGTATCAACTTCAAGTATTGATACTGTTTTGGCCTTTCCAGGGTTTCTTCTGGCAACCTGCAAATCTCTAAAGAACTTTATCCAAAATGTATGGGTATCAAAGAAATCAGTTAAGTCCCTGTGAAGTACCATGTACTAAATCCCTATAAAGGATTCATAATGTTTATTTCAATGCGTTAACATAAACTCTATAGTCTGAAGAATAATGTCCCTGATAACCAACAGGGGTCATATTTATTTATAATAGCAATGTTCCAGCATAATCAAATTCATTTTAATCTGATATTTTGTTTTTTTTATAATGGTGCCTTGGCTGAAAAGGAGATTTTTAAAAAGGAACAATAATCCACTCATATCCTTGTGCATACACCATGGGCTAGGAGCCCCAAAGGCTAGAAACTCCAAAACAGCCACAATGACATGTTTCGATGACTCTCTGATACGTAAGTGGGTTGTGGAAATGTTTTATCCTGGGAATCGCCTACTCACTGCAAACAGTTGTGACAGTTGTGGAGACGGGCAGGAAAAGGAGCCCAACTTTGTCCTAGTTATAGAAATGCCCAGACCTGTGACCCCACAGGTCAACCCAGGAGTCATCTGGGGCCAAGGGGAATAAACATTGCAGTACTGTACTCCGCTTTTAAATTACTATATCATTTTACAATAATCTTTATTTTGTATGGGTTGAACAGAACAAACAATCAGTGTTTCTTTCAGCCACTCAAACTAACTTATGAATTTAAATGTTGCTTAAATTATCACTATGATATCCAGATACAACAGGGCTTTGTAAAGCTGAAGAACCTCAAAAGACTCTGATTATACATGAAAATACTCAAGTTTGGTTTTAAAAGACTGGTTAAATCACAATAAGTCTGTGAATACACCAGTAATTAACTGCTATATTTACAAGGGCTGATATAGATGAGAGATGTGCTTTTCTTCTCAAGCAAGCGAGTCTACGAATGTGTTTTTATAAGACGACTGGTTTTGTGTATCCTATCTTTTGTGGATTTGTATGCTTTAAAAAACAGTTCCAAAGAAGACAGGTAATTGGTACAGAATGCAGAATATACATTTCACAGCTATGCAATTTTGCAAATAGAAAGCTTTTTTTTTCTCTTTCACATGTCACTGCAATATTTCTCTTTGGCCAGAGGCCCCTTCAATTGTTCGTTCCAAATCAGATTTCCTCCAATGCAGATCCTCTTTCAGTAAGCAACTAGAATTACAAGAAAAGTATGTTCAAATGCCTTTTGTGGATAGATTAAGGAAGTATAAAGCCATGTGTGCTTCAACAGCAGCTAGCTTGTATACCTAGAGCTGTAAAAGAAATGGCGTGTCAAAGGCACATTCCACGCCTTGAAATTCATAAGCATGAACAAACGCAAAAATGCTTTTAACTTGTTTGCTGCATGTTAGTGACCCCTGACTGCTTGATGTGAAAGTGAAAGAATTAGCACATTCAGTCTTAGAAACACTGCCGAATCCCCAGAGCAATTTATATATTTCTGACCTTTTTTTGTATTATAGCTTCTGAAAATCTGTACATGCTGAGTGAATCAGCAATGCTTTTCAGAGATTTTTTTCTTCATATAAATAACACTGTTAGTTTATTATTTTAATAGTGTTGCTGTATTCTAGTACAATGGTAAGACTTTCCTTTCGGAATGTTTCAGACAGAGGGATAGATTTTAGAGTTAAATCCTCCCCAAACAGCAACCTTTCTGTTCATTCGTTCTCTCTTTATGGGAAAAAAATGTGAATAACATAGTGAAACATTTTGAAATGTGTGCAAATCATTCATAAGGATCAAAAGAAGTAAACTGTCAAGTAACTTTATAAATGGCCATTTCTAAAGCAGTCATGGTGGTAAAATAGACTGTATTAGGGCATGAAATAGGTGGTGTATTTATGGGGGTCACTGTCCTGGGCTTGGTCCAAGGGTCTTCTCTTGCACCATCTATCCTATGTTGTGAGTGCCATTACATAATGTCTTATCCGGGGGGAAAAAAAACCTGAAATGATTTTATCTAATGAACAAATGTTAAAAGCATAAAAACAGTGTCAATATAAACATGGTCTCGGTAAAACTAGGCATCAGTCCACACAATGAACTCAATAGATAATGCAATGCAGAGAAAAAGGAATAGCACCAAAGAGTAAATGTCAGGGTTACATGGATTACTGCAGGTTTTCTGAATGTTTCACACTGATGGAATGTTAATGGTGTCTTTATTCAATAGATAAGCTGTGAAAATGCCATTTTGTCACAAGCCATAGAACTCTTGACGCAACAAAAGCCCCTCACACCTTTTTCAATCTTTAGATCAATAACCTCACAAACATTAATGTATGCTGTCAAATAGTTATATAGTTATTTTCAGCAGTAACTTATACTAACAATATTTCCTTCACCCTACATCCTTTACACTGAGCTTCCCCATGTTCATGAACTCAAGTGAAGTTCATAGCATTTTGGGTCCCACATGTTTCCCTAGGACAGCAGAATAAATAAATAATTAATCAGAAGGGCACTTTAACTTGGCCTAGGTAGTTTACGTACAGCATTGGCATTATGGTGACAAAGCCATCTCAGACTAACTCGGACTAATAAGCTAGATATCAGAAATGATAAAGAAAGTAAATAATTGACTACTGCTAAACTAAAACTTGAATCAATCATATGAAGTAGACAGTTTATCGAGGAGTCATAGTTCAACAGCAGTTCAAAACACCCCAAGATTTTTTTGTTATTTTGTAATTTACTGATATTGGGGAAACTAAGTAAAGCATTAAGAAGAACAAATATTTGATTTTTCGTGAGTGTTGTTTCTTACATATTATTGTGACTTGGGACTGTAATACACTCATCCCCAGCAAACATGATGGACAGAGGGATTTGGATCGTTAAGAGGGACATTCGAGAGGCATGCACTTTAATTTTCTGAATCCAGAAGCTGCACTAACCACCCATATAGCACAGTACAGTATAAGAATATCATGGAATAGTTGAATAGTTGGAGATATACATTTTCTGTATTCCAGATTAGATTTTCACTTTGCTGTAGTGTGCATTTATGCTTCTTTGATCCCCAGTATAGAATATCTCTCAATTAAGTGAATTAACTTGTCACATTACAATTTTCCTGAGGATATAGTGACAAAGAAGTTTTGAAATTCTAGATATGAGGACTTTGGGCGGCTTGCCTAAGATTGCAAAAATATTTTTTGAACAGCTTTCTAGTCTAAAAATATATATTTTTAATTTTATTGTAATTTATTTTATTGTGTCATTTTTAATATGAGATACCAAAATGGTCTTTAAGCAGCATAACCTTTCCTTGCCCCTGCCATACATCTTTTGTGTTGTCTGATTTGGTGGTTTCTAATCTGTTGAATTTTTGTTTCTTTGTATTCTGCTTCTAACTTGTTATTGGGCTGCTATATATTACTGGAATTCTAACAATAATAATAATAATAATAGTAACTGGGAACTCTCCTGATAAAGTGTTGCTTCCATAAGTCTCCTGGGTACGGGAACGGTGTTTAGCCAAGACCACTTCCCACTCCAGTTTCTCTCCCATTCCCAAACATTTCTATGCTATATGGGGCAAGCCCAGCCCCAATCAGCTAGCCATGCCCATGGTATAGCTTGCCCCACCCCCTTGTAAAGCCACTCCCCCTGAAGGGTGATTTCTGGGCAGTTACAGGGTGGTAGACCCAGGACTGCCTTATTAGCTGAAGCTGACAGCCAATTTCTGTGAGTTTATGACCCATAAATAGTTGATTAATTGGTCCTGAATTGCTAAGAAATATGCCAAGGTTTTGTAAATAAATGGCAATATTTTTGTTTTTGATTCTGCTGAGATGACATGTTATTGTGAAATTGCATAAACATACTGATAATGGAAATTAAAATGAAAATTAAAAATGTAAATGAATGATATTTTCCCTAATTTCAAATTCTAGTGCGCCATAGTGTATATCAGTGATTTAGTCTGGTATCCGATGATAGGGTTATATATGATATTCCATATGTCAGTTTCATAATATATTTCATGTGGGAATATTATCATAAAATCACAATTTTACACTATAAAAATAACCATTAAAGTCTAGGCATGCACAAACAAGGTAATATGCAATAAATTGTGAAATGGAAAGACACTTCAAATGTAAATTTATTCAACTCCCATTGCGATGCATGTAATTTCCACTGCTTTATTAGAAATCCTGCAGTTGCTGTGCTTTGGCAATGACTTATAAATATCACGGCAATGAGTCAGCATGCAAATCCCTTCTGCGAAAAACAATTTAAAAGGTTTTATAGCCCAAAGCTGTTCATTATTTTATTTGAGAGAACAGTAATACAAGTTCATGTGCAAGAAACATGCGGAGAGAAGAAGTCTCAAAATATCCTGCTATTGACCGAAACAATAAACATACAAGGAGAAGATGAAAGGGAGTGAATGTGTCAAATATTAAATAACTATAATATCCTTAACTTTTATGTTCAGGTGCAAATGGAGGATACGATTGAAATATTTATGAAGTGTGTTTACAAGAGAAGCTGATTTATTGGTTGATTTGTATTTTGCGAGCAGGTTTCAGGCATGTGAGAATACCTGGGAAGACTCAGGTTTGGTCCCCGGATCCCTTTCCTCTTTCTTTGGAATGGAGAGCTCTGTTTGACCAGGTTAACAATGATCACGCTTTGCCGGTATATCCATTTTATGCATGGATCCCTTGAGAACAAATGTCCTTTTATTTTGTTTCAAGCCGTGTCATATATACTTTCCATGAAAGCAATGGTTATGCACATGTATAAAGAAAATACAGTGTGCATCTTGACAGCTACAACAGATCATAATATATTTTGCTTATGACATAACATACAATATTGGTGGAGCAAGGTACAGTTTATTTGAAGGCCATCAGTCAATTCTGGATAAGCCACTAACGCATGATAATAAAAGTCTATATTATTGTAATGTACAGCACTGATCTCAAAGGTCTAAGACACCAATTTATTTTTAACCCCTTAAGGACAATGGGCGGTCCCTAACCCCATTGAAAACAATGCATTTTGTCATTAAGGGGTTAAGATTCTAGAACTCGCCTCATTCTGATGGTTGAAAGAAGAGAAGGGAAACCATTATGTGGTAGAATGGCATAAGGGGTTAAGGGTTGCAGAACACACAGTTGGAAATAGGTCTCAGGTATCCAGAAACCCTATAGCTCTGCACTCTCTTGATGGTCTAACAGGATAGCAGGGAAATGGTTATCAGCACAGACTCAATTAACTTCATTAAAAGGTGCTGCGTGCTTTTAAGACACAGGGCACCGTAATATGATGTCATTGTTATTGTACCTTGGACACTGACCAATGAGGAAGAGACCACTGAGGGGTGCTGCCCTAGGTCAGGTCTAGTCTAGTGAATATATCACTGATGCCACAACATCCTTTTTCATAGGATTGTTACAGTTGTTGTTCCACCTAAGTAGCTGTACTGTTGAATGCTCAAGAATTTTCCAAAGATATTGTTTTAATTGTGTAAAACATTGCATCATTCAACTGGCAGAAAACCGGCTGCTATAAAAACTGAAGTTTTCTTAAAGTACCCGTGTAGCTTATCCGTGATTAAACCATTGAAAGAAATACAGAAATACCCCACTTTAAGGACATTCACAGAACACTCGCAAGTAAGGACGTAGTGGCAGCACATCAATTCCCCTGTTTATGTACACTTGCTTTGTGAGAACAGACACATAACAGCATGACCCCAGCACGCCAGCTCGTCTATTTCGTCATTTGAGGGTCTTTTGAGCCTGGTGCTTGCAGCGCAGTACATGCTTTGATAAGTTAAAAAAGGTAGTGCTTCACTTAAAGTACATTTTCGTTTTACATACATATTCTGGCCCCATTGTGTAGGTTAATGTGGGGTATGCCTGTAATAAATTGAGAGATCTATTAAGTTTTAAATGACTTTACATATCATTAGCTGTTTGCGGTAGAGGTAATCAGTGATGATGGTTCTACTGCCTCCACTTCCTCATCTCAGACTTTGTAAACAAGCAAATTGGAAGGTAACACTTATTACTGAAACTTTATAAGATATGAATAGCATTATATAGAATATAAATTTCAATAATATATATTCTTTTAATTTTTAAAGTGCATTCCAGGAGTATTATAGATTTTGGAGCAAGTGAGTCTACAGAGCAGCTGGCACTAAACAAGACCCTGTGTAAAACATGGCATCATTCAACTGGCAGAAAACTGGCTGTTGAATGTAATGTATATTCTTTATAATGCTATCATATTATAGATTTTTTTTTGGAGCAAGTGAGTCTACAGGGAACCTGGCATTAAACAAACTTCAATCGTGGCTCATTGTTGACTTTATCCACTTTTACTGCATGTAATAAAGTGTATACCCAAATGTGTTGTTGGAAGTAAATATCATAAACAAACCCCATGAAAACGTAAAAATATTAAAATACAAACATTTTATATCCTATTGCTTTAAAAAAATATTTAAGGTCATTGTCATTCAAAGGAATTGCTGAGAGTCCTAGGTTAAACCAGCTCATATGCATTGAATTCTTTTTTCAGGTATCTGTGTTTTTTTGTTGGAAAAGCTATTTTTGCATGGGTTTTGGTAAAGAAATCAGTTTAGGTAAGGATAGGGTCTATGTGGGACTACACCCTTAAAACTGATGCCAACTTCAAATATGATCCCATATAGATTGTGTTTCAGTTTCCGTTGGGCAAGTCTATCACCAAACCCAAACCAAGGTTGTTCAATTGCAAAGCTGTGATTAAATAATTTAAATAACAATATACATTATAGAGTTATACATTTACAAGCAATATGTACCTCACTCCTCTCACATCCCCTAAGGATACCCCTTAGACAAATAGGGGCCCTAAGGAGACACAATTTTAATTTTGTTCTTTAAAAGTATTTTCTCGATGCCAAAAGTCATAATATCATTTCCAAAACTCCATTGAAACAGGACCCGGTACTTTTGTGTTAATCCTGTTACCATGTTTTATTATTGTTATAATGTATTTTGTAAAATGGCCGCCTTGCACCTATAGCCCTCCCCATATTTCTTTGAAACTGACCATGTTCAGGCTTCCAAATTCAAATTGTAGGCACCATTCCCTTCTTATGCCTTTTCTACCCCCTACCTAATCTGAAGCCCCTCCTTGGTTCCTATAACGTACTGTCCCACAGACTAAACCTTTCTTCCTCGGTCAGAGATAACTGTAGGCCATTCTGTTTGTGTTCTGTGTATTTACCCAAGGTTACCATTGCTCTGTTCTTAAAACTGAATGTTTTCTCCCAACAATATGTATGTGTTCATTTGTATACTGAATGGTGTGTCATGCCGTTACTTGAGGTACAATTCTTTGGGAGATTTCATCTGAGGAGCACACTTACCGATACTGCCGCTCCAGACTGGGTCCTTAAGTCTGGCATGCTGCAAAATTATAAAAATCCAATGTGCTTTCCTTAAAGTGCCAGAGCCATTTAGCCGGCCTTGACACTTGAATGCAGCCTAATTTTCAAATTCACACATAGAGGTGTCTGACATCATCACATGATGTCACTGCACTGTTTGGGCCGTAGTTCGGTTGGGAAAGGCTATGCTGGAGCATACTGTGAAGAAATGCCAGGCTGACCGACATGGAGGAAACCAGGAAGCAAGAACTTCAAGTAAGTCACACTACTTTACTCAATACTAACTAGCTAATGTACAACATTAGGCCCCCTACTGACTAGTAAGACGAGGAAATAAGGCTGAGACTAGCCCAAACCTGGCTCATCCATTTACTTTGTATTCTAAGACAACTGCACAAACACAACGACTGTCTCTTAGAAGAGAAGGTTACTGTCAGTTCTGGTTCTGGCTTTTACCTAATCACCTTCATAAAGTTTTGATCTTCACTTCTAGAGGCTTTGTTTATTTACTGTACAAGAAATTTTCTCTGTAGAAATCTAAATTAGGCAAATGCCAGACACTCTCAGCGGATGTCGCATACGGATTCTGAAATGAGAATGTATGTAAAAAGAATCATTTACATGCACACATTGCTCTTATTGATCATTATTTGTAAGTGTATTACAGAGACATGTTGCTTGAGTGATTCCATGGGGAAGAATTGCATTTAAGAAATGTAACACAAGGGTTATAATTGACTTTATACTGTTTTATTGCACTTTTTGAAATAGTGGCTCCCCAATGTGCTGTTTTATATAAATACTGGATATGTTTTAAAATTCAAAACCCAAGTGTTCTACCTAAGTACATTTGTAAAAAGCCCCCAAACGCTTAATAACATCTACATTCCTAACAACAAGATATTAGATTATCATAAAGTCATTTTAGAACAAACCAAAGGCAATAAGGTGCTTAGATAAGTTAATATTCCTAACTATTCGTAAATAGAGTATACATCAATAGGCTCTTTTTGTTTCTTCTTTTCAACACTTGAAACCATTGTAAGATAAACATAAAACACAATCTAAAGGAATACGTTTCTCTTGATCTGTGCGTCTGTTGATTAAACGTAAAAGGGATAGGATGTTCTTAAGAGTAAGGGCTGTAAAACTCTGGAATGCACTGCCTATGCAGGTAGCAACCCTAAATACCTGTGGGGGCATTCAAAATAACCTGGATATTTATTAGTAAATATTTGAATTTAAAAGATGTTGATCCCGGCATTGTTCTACTTTCCCATAAAGAACACGTATGTTAGACCTCTCCATGTTCTGTTTCCTTTCTTGTCCTGCTCTGTAGGCATTAGAGATATTTGTTCCCATGGCTCATTGGGTCACTGACAGCATTTTCCTTGTAACAGCGTACAAATGGATATGTTGATGAAAGAGGTATATGGCAGACCAGACACTGAGGTCATTAGAGAACCATTATCCCTTAATGTGACACGACTTAAAAGCATACATCACAATTTCCCTACCTCTCCATTACAATGTGTGAGTCTGAAATGTACTGCTTTTTGTTTTTCAGTGTGATGTGAAATTAAAATCCGCCATTACTTACATGCGCTAAACAGCTTTGAGTAACAGCCAGGAATGTGTTTCAAGGGAGATTATATGAAATCAACAGGGGACCTGACTTACTAGAGCCATAACCATCTAAGCTTTGTAGCTGGAGGGCACAATTTCCCACCAGGGTGCATCTGAAAACAACATATTGTATGCATGTATAGGGTTCATAACAGAAATAACACGTTCCCGTAGTTTAAAAAGTAGTACATATTTGGTCTTAAACAGCTTGGGATATAAATGTCTCAATCATGTTATATTGAATGTGGTAGGTTTCCTACTCAAGAGGTATTACTATTCATTGAATGTCATTGTGTGGATGCTTAGTTTCACCATGTAAGACCATGTCACATAACATCTAGAGTTGTGTATGTAAATACACATTATTGTGACTTTGATTATAAAGTACAGTCATCAAAATGAACATTACTTTGATTTCTACATTTAATGCTTGGTATTTCTGAAAAACACCATCAGACGTCCATATCCAGAAAACACAACAAACATATCTCTGGAAAAGTACCTCGATATCTGAGAAGCACGGTCTCTATCTCAGGTCATGAGACTTGCTCATGGTGCCACAATGCCTGAAATAAGTAGGTTGAGACGTCGTCCCTTACAGAGCTCCTCAAATGTGGAAACCCTCAAAACGCCCTGCAGTTTAGGATCCCTGAAAATATCTGCTTCATTGTATTTAGCATCAAAGTACCATTGTATTAACTGTTTGTTATTTTAATTTTACACCTTTTGTTTATAATAATCATCATTTTTTCATATGTTTTGGAACATCTCTATGCTCTCCAGGATGTACTTGGCAATGAGAGAAATCTCAATCTCATTTTCTAAATAAATATTCTGAGCTCCCAGAAAAGTAGGATATCAGGAGAAGAAAGAGATGGTAGATGGACTATCCCTGCTAAAGAGGGGCACTTTGGAAGGTATGTATAATGTATTCACTAGACAGACATGGAAGTGTTACATTTTACACACGACTGGATTTAGAGTTATGTTCCTAGCTTTAAAGGGGAGACATGTGTTCCAAGTTTTAGTGAAATAAACATTAGCAAGTGGGTTAGTTTATCCATTCTGCAGGATGTTTCTCCTTTGAACCAGTATGGAGAGGCCTTAGGAAGGAAGAGAAAGTCTTCTGTTATATGTAATTTAAATAACTAAATTAATGCCTTCAGGTAACTGATTTCTCTGGTATATTTATGACACTCTCCCACATCTTATATTTTCCTCGACAAAGTTAAGTCCTTTCATCCTTTTTCATATTTTTTTTCTATTTTGTGCCACTTATAAAATGAAAAACTAGAAAAAAAAATAGGTTTTTGTTAATACCGTTGTAGTCTGTATTAAAGAGCCGTATTATTTCTAGAAACATTTTGGCAAACTTTGAACGACCCGGCTTTCAGGGTAAGATTTGTGTGAGATGCCTGGATATTCAATCAATTTTATCTCACACAGCCAGTCAGCAGTCAGGCATGTAAAAACTGAAGGCCGTGCAATACGACTCTAGATTTGTGTATCTAACCTTAAAAACTCCTGTGTACCTCATCTCGGTGGTTAAAAAAAAAATATTCATGCCACTTCCTGATAAATTTCAGACTAATAATAACGTTCAGTCCAATGTACTGTAAAAAAAAATAGCATATCTGTAAAACTGTAGCACTGAGGGAAAAAAGCACAGGTGGAAAATTCATATAAAGTATCAAACATCCTTATGTGGTTAACTTTAGCTAGAGGTAAACAAACAGCCTATATAGTTACATTAATGATGACAGAGCTAATTACTTTCTAGTTGACTCAGTTGTCGATGACTCTGTCAAGGGAAAAAAGGTATTTTTTTATCGCCTGCCAGGTAAATTTCAGAGTTTTCAAACCACTTCCTTTGTAGAGTGCAGATCGATGAGAACCACTGGCCAGTAGTTAATGATCTGCAATGCCTTTGGGTTCACAATGTTTGGCTTGTGAAGTGAAGCTTTCTTTCAGCACTTAGGGATATTGTTCACTGACACATTGCACAGTCTCTGGTTGCTGATAACCTGTATAGATGTAGTTGTAATGTGTCTTCATTCATTAACAAGTCGAGGAAACATGCCAGCCAATCAAGAGTCAGAGTCAAAAGTTCCTAGACTACAAACTAGTTATGCATGGTTGGTTCTCAAGAGCTGACAACAGGCTGGGTTCTACTGATATTCCACAACATGCACAAAGTACATCAATTCAATTTGACCGAGAATCATTAAGTTTGAGCCTTACCTTATATTTCTGTGATGGACTTCATGATTCACAAGTAAGTAAAAAGAATGACATTTTCAAAATCTTACTACAGACAGAAATAATCGTGATATCCAAACATGCCCCAGATTAGTAATTTTTTTGCATCTTATGGATGTATATGTTAAAAGAACAGAAAGTTCACTGAAAAGTAAAAATTCTGGGGTTTTTTGCATAATATTTTTTGCGGAAGTGTCTTAGACACAGTTAAAACGTCGGTATTAGACTCACTGTTGTATTTACCTTGAGTGCTGCCCTAGGTCTGACTATAGGTAGGCCCTCTGTAGCAGCCGTCCTTACTGAGGAGTGCCAAGATATGATGTCATATCCCAATGTGTCTTAAAGGTGCACAGCACAGTTTACTGCATCTTGTGGCATCTAGTCAACTATCTCCCTTATATCCGGCCCATTGAGCAGCAGTATTCCAGGGGGCCTGATTGCCCAAGTGGGCGATCTACTCCCTGGTTTTGTCATAAGGGGAGTATTGCCCCATGGACCTTCCACCCTAAGCCTAGTCAGCCTTAGCTAGACTACATCACATTATATATAGAAAGAACGTCATTCATTACCTATCATGTTTGGCTAGGGCTTATGGGAATAGTTTAAGCCAATGCTGGAGGGGGTGCTTGCAAAAGGGGGGTCTGGCCCATATTTGATGGTATTGCCCCAGCGTTTCAAAATGGTATGAGCTGATATTTGAATTAATAAGAGAGGACACCTATGTTGAGCTGCTCTGGCGTCCCTCTACCTCACCGTTGCATTTTCTAGCGGAGAGCATTCCAGTGTGTCATTAATTGCTTGTTCATGTGTTAATAGCAACTAAATTAGCAAGAAAGTTTGGTGTTATCCTTGTGTTAACACCAAATCAGTTTTTAGGCAACTGCCTATATCTTGGCACACATCAATGTGGGGTCTGTGATGAGGTATGAGATATGGTTAAATATCTTGAAATGATAATCAAATTGGAAAAGATGAAAATGATAAATCATTGCTGTTTTCTTCAGCTTCTTAATACAAAGAAAAACACAGCTGACCTTCTGGACACCACTGGCATTTAAAGGTCAAACTCATCCATTTCAAATTAGTATAAAACCATTATTATACCGTGATCAATAATCGCTATGGGTAATTATAGCGTGTCTTGTGGTCAGTACTACTAGCTCGGTGCATATGTTGCCAGTATCCTCTGCAAATATTGAACAAAGAACAGATCAATTCTATGTCAGAGCTGTGACCTTGCGAAGCATAAATGAATAGACACCGTCTTTAGATATAAATTGTGCCGGTGATTGCTTTAATAGCAATATTACCTACTTAAAGGGACCATAAAAGTTGTAGGTCAACTAGCACTAAACTATTTAAATATAATAAATATGTTAGAATTTTAGCTTTCAAAGTATTGCATACATTTTGCTATGGCTGAATGAAAAACAAACATAGGCCATTGGCAAAGGCTGTGGGCTTGACCCAGCAAGAGATATAACACTCAGACCCAAACCAAAACCAGTTTGAGTCCGTGCTTCCACACATCCACCTGCGGGTATATACAGATGCCGGAAGCTTTTCTTCTGAACGTTCTGAAGCCAGAAACTGACAATGCTTTTTAATTGTAATAGAGCGACTTAAGATCCCAGCGAGTAACCCCACATTACACTCAAGATGCTTTTAATGTTTTTTTTCTAATTGGAAACGGATATCATTGACTAGAAGTTAAAATAAAACAATAGACCATGCTCATGTAAACAGCTGAAGGATTTCTAGTACTCAGGGATAGGTAACAAAAATCTTTGCAACAGACATCCATGGGGTTTATCATTTGTCACCGTAAGCCAACAATAGACAATTAATTGTAATGCATAAAATAAATAATATAACATCTATTTTTGGTAACAGTAAATGTAGATTACACATTTGAAAAAACATACTTGTCTAATTGGCATAGTTGGGAGCTTCCTATTCTGGCTTCACATGGAGGCACACCTTCACACCTAAGATTAAGTCCACCACTTGGATGAAGCACGTCAGGAGACCATTCAGGAACATATGTGGAAACACTTTTGTATCAGACATTTAATCTGAATTCAATGCTGCTTCATCTCTTGACAAGGTAATCCTTGCTACATCTTGGGCTACTACTTTACTGTTTATAGGTGCAGTTTATGGTTGGGTTGGAGAACCCACACTCGTAGCAGCAGTTCGGCTATACACACATGGCTAGCCCCAGATTGCCTTAAATTAGCTGTAAGTAGGGGAGGGAGTGGGTGCCGCTAAATAATAACCCCCTTTCAAGAGAAAAATAATAAAATCACCATAAGTCCTGGAAAGGCAAATTTTCACCTGGAGACTCTGGGTCAAACCTAGAGAGTTCCCAGGCATGCTAATTAGGTCAGACCATTTTTAGAATCTATTTCATTCTACACCTATTACAGCCAAGTACTCTTTCCATACACATTACAGTTTAAATATGAGGTCATTAATCACGAAGATCATGATGCTGTTTCATATTTTCTGGCCGCATACAAAAAAATTCTAAACTGTCATTTCAAAACCTTCTAAATATGCAAGATCATGTTTTAATGATAAGTCTTATCCATATACATCAGTGATAAAGGTAATGTAAAAAAAAAGTTCATTCATTTTTAGGAATTTGAATTCCATACCAGAGATTAACCGACGCATTTAAAAAAAACTCACTCTATAATCCTGCACAGAACAACTGTTTTAGAAAATCAATTAGCCATTGCAGAAACAGTCGTTTCTGATGCACCTCAAGACAAAAGTCAGTGATTACCACATTAGTGTTGATAGGGGAAAGTATATTTTGCTAAATAGTTAGAATTATTTGAATCCTAAAATTTAACGGAATTTCATTTTAGCAACCAGAGCTTTAGGAAGTAAAATTTCTTTATGATTAGATCAATCATTTTCTATCGATTCTTCCAAATAAATCTTATACAAATTAACATTAGCATTATAAACATTTTATTGAAGTAATGTACACAGCAGGGTTAGCCTGAGGGAATATATGTCCTATATTCCTTTCTGACAGAGATTTAAACGTTATTTTTAGGAATATTGCGCCCCCCTCTGGACATTCTGAAATTAGATTATTATTTAGATAGTGATTTAGTAATAGGAAATATGAAACAAAACTTCGGGAAATGGCTAATGCAATGCAATAAATGTAAGTTATTGGTCATATATATTTATTGGTTTTATATATATATATATATATATATACATATATATATATATATATATATATATATATATATATAAACTGTTAAAATAATATAATATATACATATAAAATATATATAAAACATATAAAATGTTTGGTATTTTTCTTTTTATGTTTTATATTTTTGCAACTACTTTATTACACTGCTTGATTAATAAGGTTAAACTAAATTACTTAGCTTATATTGCTAAATATATATTATATATTATTCAAAAATAAAGATTTCCATTACACAAACTACTGGTCACTTTTTTGGAAAGTGCCTACACGTGGTTGCAAGTTTTGTAGAAGTTTGGCTATTCAAATGGAGACCTCCACTCAACTGTGTCCAGAAACCTAGTATTAGTTACATTTGAGTATAGACTGACTTATTGTTCCATGTTGAATTTCTGGTAAATTATTATATAGACTTTGTCAAATGGCAAAAGTGTAGCTCCACTCATATGACTTGGACTTTTACTTTTACCAAAAATCAAACAGTAAGTTGATTAAGTGTTACTCGTGGCATTATTTTGAACATCACCTTGACATAAAAATGGTTAAAAATACATGTAAAAAATGGATAAAGATTAAAAAGTTGATTTTCAGAATGCACTCACCAGTGAATGAACCAAAACTATTTTTTTTCAGGTTCATTAGCAACATTTCATAATAAAGAGAAGCTAATGCGTAAGATGTTTAGATTTCTAATATTAATTAACAGCGCATTTATATGCCTGTGAAATATAGCATTTGAAAAATGAATTTTACATTATGAAACTGATGGATGAAGAATGTGCTAATTGTACATAGCTTGTAAGAATCCTAATTGCTATGGACTCCGAAATCCCCTAATTAATTTATGTACAATTACATGAAAAATATTTGCAAAGTCAATGTGTTTACAAGAAGGAAACATACCGGAAAAAAAACTCTCAACAAACAAATTCTTCACATTCTTTTTGCTCTAATTTAAGGTTCCGTCATTAATTTCCAAGAAGAGATTTTACAATGTCATTGTTCAAAAATAAGTGTTTTGTTCTGTGATGATATATATAAAGTGACGGGCACCGTGATTCTAAGATAAACGGTAAATTAACCGAAGAAGCCAAGAAAATGGAGATGTTCTCTGCCAGTAAGACTATACTTTTCATTCTTGGCACCATTGCCATCTTCTCCTCTTCCTATCTCTGCGTAGACGAATTTACGACTAATCTGGAAAGCCAAGAGAAATACGATGACTTATTTGAGGTATGAATTCAACAAAAAAAAATCATCAGCAAAATTACGTTATTTCTATTAATTCTAAAGATTTTTTTCCAGTTGTTTGCATTTACAAAATCCTTTTAAATTGTAATTTCTAGTTTCTAGCAGAATTTTGTAAATAGTAATTACAGTAATGGTTGACTACCATTGACAGTACATTGTAGACGATGTTAAAACCTGTTCTTTTGATACTTGATAACAACGTGCTTTCGTTGTGTTAAGGTAATAAATCATGTCTTCAGGTACGTCTTAATAAAGAATACTCTCAGCTGTTCTTTAAGTAGCCTGTATATGTCTTTCTGTGCATGATTTTGCTCTTTTGCACACCTTATTTTGTGTTTGTCCTGATGCTTCCTATCAGTGCGTTCTTAGTGCTCCCTCATTACATGTCTCTCTTTTGTGTCCTACTTTCTGTAGTCAGTAGGCATCTTACGTTCGTGGTTGTGTTGTTTTTTTTCACACTATGCTTTGATGACATGAGATTGTCCATCTACTGTTTCGTTAAAGTCAGGTTTCATTCATTTCATGACTATAATGAGAAATAATAAGATGTAAGCCAATAAATATCTCATATTTTATTAAGGGGTATAACTACTTAGGCAAAGCTTGCTTTCACTCACAATGCAGGCTCTGTTAATCTCAACTGTGCAGAAAATGCAAGGCAACTAAAATACCCAGCTTGGAGCTGGCAACTGGCTCCGCAAAGTAGTTTCCCTTTTGTTATACAGTATGTACCTACCAGTCAGTGGAAATAATAGTATAATGTAATAGGTTGATATGTATTATTTCGATTTTTAAACAATAATAGAATGGTAGAGATTTAAATGCCCAAGGCTTTGTAGTGGCGATTTAATAAATGCCTCGTGGGTACCTAGCTTTTTCATGGATATTGGTGTCCTGTGGTATAGCTCACCCGTGAAATAGTGCCAGAGGGACATGTAACGAATTCCAATAGGAGCTGCTCACATATTTCATATACATTTAAACATAATCAACAGGGGAAACATTCTTGTGGTAGTTACCGTGGAAAATTCTTTTATTTGTTCTTTTTATTATTATTTCCTAGCAATCCTCAGAAGACGTCCTAAACCAGAGAAATGGTAATTCTGAAGAACTTCAATACTGGGGTACAGATGGCGTAAATGAAATTGCATCTGTACTGAGCAAGTATAGTAATTTACCAATAGAGGTTGAGAGAGGATTTCTGGAAGAGAGAGGCATCAAGCCTGCTGTAAATTTGCCCCAACGATTTGGAAGAGGCTCTGACGACAAAGTAGCAAAGAGCGTCCCTAACCTGCCCCAACGATTTGGGCGATATCTTCCTGGCAAGCCCAGTATCCAGTCAGCAGCCAATTTGCCCCAACGGTTTGGCAGATCAGTGCACAGCGGCCATTTGGTACAGTCTCTTGCTGCATTACCTCTTAGATTTGGAAGAGGGACACATCTCCAGAGACTACAATGTGAGACAAATCCGTATACACAAGAAATAAAAAATTCCCAAGAAGGCAATGACAGGTAAGTGATCCCATTGTACAGCGCTACAGAATTTGATGGCCCTATATAAAACAATAAATAATAATAACCTTACTATAAAAAGAATTGACAGACTTAGACAAATCAATACATTAGGTGGAGAGAGCCCTGCTCGCAAGCTTACAATCTTGATGTTGTTGAACATAAATCAGGGGAGGGGTTATTTTTTTTTATTTAATTCATACTAAATGACAGACTATAAGAAACAAAGGGGTATTGTCACAGACAGCATAAGGTGGAGACCAGATACAAGGTAGGGCATAGAGAATATACCAACAAAGTCAGGGCACCAGGAATCAAGATGATCAAGTCCAAGCCAAGGTCAGGAAGCCATAGATCAGAATAACCAAATTACAAGCCTGGGTCAAACATGGGAACCCAACAAACCACACACATGAGGCAAAGGCACCATATGTATAGGCACAACCATCAGAGGGCAATGTCCAAGTGAATTCTGATGGTATTTATGGAGTGTGGGAGTTAATTAGCACCAATTACAGGTGTGACGGTGGCCATCTTTAGTGTGGAGCGGCAAGTTCCAAGACTTTAACCTACTGCTAAAAGCAGAAGGAGTACATAAAGGCGCCACTAGAGGGTGTGTGGAGCCAGAAGAAACTCTCCCTCTTTCATGCTGCTGCTGTGGCTGAGGTTGGTAGGAGGTGGAGGAGGGTGTGGTGATGGCTCTGACTGATGGGAGTTGGATGGAGGTCTCCCTCTCCTCCATGGAATCGGGAATGTAACAGGTATAAAGAGAAAGCCCCATCTGTCCTTAAAATATATATATATAGTTTATGTTGGTACACTAAACATGGAAAGGGAGAATTATGGGTGAACAAAGATATGCTAAAAATACCAAAAAGAAAGCTCCTGTCACTTAGGGGAGTGAAATCCTGTGTCACGAAGGGGATAATGTTTGTATATATGAGTTTTAGGTCCAATGAGAAAGCTGCTTGTGTGGTCCCATTATATTGAAACTCTCATTAGCCTGTTCTGCTAGATAATGAATACTATAATTAAACATTTTTTCTGAATGTAAAGGCATTTTCTTAATTAGGCTTTATTTTTCTCATTTGTTTTTAATACAGGACACAGGGACTGAATTGTGATTATGAGAGAAAACTACAAATGTGACTACAAACCACGCACTTAAATGGATGTCAAATATTGATTAGTTATTAGCTAAATATGAGATAAAATTCTATAATAACTTTCAACTGTTGTTTTCCTTAGACGAGTGCAATCTACATCCAGATATACACTTCTTGTACAGTGTTGTGAAATCTGTTGTACGGATCTACATGTAGTACTGGGTAATCAGTATTAAAATAATGTAAACATATGATCAATTATTGTTCTTAAAAAATAAGGAAGCAAGAATACAAAATGTGTGAATTATTTGTCCAAAACGTGTTATTTTATTAAAGAGCTTTTATTGCTGAAGCATTTGTTGATGTGTGGTTCAATTACGGTCAATAGCATTAGTTGAAGGTATTAATAAAAATGGCTCTGTTACACTAATACGTACAAATATGTATTATTATGGTGCCAATAGTTTTTGTCCTCCGTGGTCTTTTAGGAGGTAAGCATTATCTCTCCCATGGAAGGTATTTTTGACAACCTGCTAAATGCTAAAGGTTCAGTATGTGCATGTTTTAATTCTACCAAGTGACAAACTCCAGATTAAGTGTCTTCATAATTTTATTTTTTAAAGAGATCTTTTTGTTAAAAAGTAGCATTATGATGCTCCGTCATCCTTTATAAATACATATAACACACACCGTGGTTTGGATATTCTTCAGTGTAAATGCACCATCTGACCATACTACATTTAAGATACATATTTGCGGCTCCACATTCAAATTTACATTAGTGTTTTCATTTAAATAATAGTAATATAGTTTTATTTTAAATATTGACTTAATGTGTGCAATAATAAATGATTTGTATTAGTAGTTTAACAATCTGCTAACAGATCATTGTCTGAAAGCATCTGATTTAATTGTATCATTGTGATTCGGTATGGATGAACAGGTAAAACATGACTATGGAGCATTCAGATAAATTATTTTTGGTTTCAATGCTAAAACCAAATATGTCATCTTCAGCAAAATGTTGCTGATCCATAGGTTGATAAATTCATAACTATGAGAGAAAATGTGTATAGATGCAGAGAAAAATGTTTTCTTTTTTCTATTTTATGTGTTACCTTTTGCACCTTTTGTACAGACTACTGCTAAGTCTGAAATGTGTTTCTGTTAGGCTATTATTCAAATGATTGAAAATATACAAAAAAAGCCCACAAGGGGGCAGCAAATTGTAAGGGTTACAAAGGCCACAATAAAAAAAATGTAAACAAAAAACAAAAACAAGCAAAAAAATAATGAAAGTTTGAGCACAGGTGCAGGTGAAACATTAGCTGGAGATCACTTTCCTAAAATAGAGAAGAAAGAAAACAGTGTTACTGATTGAGCTGGATACAGAATAAAAACTTGGATTTTTTTTCCCATAAATGTGCATAAAAACCATATTTTGAAATGTAGTTAAATAAAAAAAAAGAGACCAATTTGAAAGAACTACTCGTGTGCTTAAAAATCAGTTGGTGAATATTGGTAAACTGATCTCCTTCATAAAGCAATCTCTTCTGATAAAATAATTATTGTATAATTATTTTACTTAATGTGACTTTAAAAGAAGTTGTGAGGACTGCATACTACACAGAATGGCATAGAGGAACATAAAAATATTTAATTGAAAAGTTAAGACAAGAAAACCCAAGGTGGCTGAAAATCTGTTTTCTCCAAAGCGGATAAAGACATCTAACATATGATCGGCGGTCTTTCAAAACAGGATTAAACAACTTTAATATAACCTGCGCTGGTATTTTAGTAGCAGGGGATTTGCTGCTTGAGCTTGCAGTTATTTACCCAGGCGACAACAATACCCACATCCAGGTAACTGTATCTATGTCTGCGTGTATCAGACTACAGCGCTGTGGAAATAGTTTCCTGGGCTACAAACCGGCCAGGTCAAGATGGAATAAACATTTTAAACTCGTTGTAGCATCAAGAAATAGGGCTATAGAATTGTTATATTAATAAATCTGGACATTATTTAATCTAGTGCAAATATGTTTTGTTTAAAGAAACAGTAAATCCTTGCAATACATAAATCCCATTAAAGGTGCTGTTCCACTTAGACAAAATATTGACTGCACTCTCTAGTATGTTAAAGACTTTCATGTAGATGATTGCAAAGTTTCCCTTTTAAGTTTTAACACATTTCCCCTGGATCGCATTAGAGCTCCCTGGGTTTAATGATCGATGTGTGTGTATTACAGGAACCACTGCTATTGTTTTCAATAGGAGAGATTGGCTGCTTTAAATAATGTCATTGGAATAAATACAAGAAACATCAAAAATGTAACGGGTTGTTGGAGGCATTGACATATTGAATCCCTATTATTGGTATTAACTGGTATTATTGAGCTGACACTCACTAAAATTACATTGACCATAATATATAGTTTTACATTTTGTGAGCATAGTTGAAGTCGGAGGCCAACCACAGTAGGTACAGATCAGTAATCCACTAACTGTAACAACTGATAGGTAACAGTCCACAGAAAGTATCAGCATATAAACTGCTCTAATATTTTAGACAGTTGTAATCCAAAAGAGAGGTGAGGCAGAGCAATGGTTCTGGCAGGTATCAAAGCAAGAACAAAATAAGCATGTTCTTCGTAGTCAGGAATCGTCCAGTAGGTTAGGATGGACAAGATATAGATAAAGGACAAAGCAGGGGATTAATAATGAAATGTCAAATGGCAAGAACAACTGAATGCGGGAATATATACAGGGGCTGGTTGCGACACCATTCACCGATGTCTATCTGTTGCCCACCTGGATGAATAATACATATAGGAGGCATCTCACTTTAAGCAAAGCATGATCAAGAAGTACATTGTCAAAAGAGGCATTCTAAGACTATAGAAATCCAAGAAAAAACTGTCTCCACTACCATAAGAGTGATGGTCAGGTTTATTTCAGATTTCATGAAAGCATTACAAAATGTATATATTTTAATATTTTTGTTGGAAAAAAGCAAAAGACTAATTGTTTACATTTCCCACCTTAGCAGAAGAAAGTTAGTAATTGAACCAAAATCCATTTGGAACCATGCGATCTGACCTTAAATATATAAGTTCTCAAGTATGGCACAAATTAATTTAAGATACTAACATTTCTAATACCCCATTGCAATAGTTAATACCTCCAGCCCCATCCCTTCCAGAAAGCACAGCAAAAATGAGACAGCAGCAATCACAATGCCATTTACTAATGCAAAATAGAATTTAAAGCAAAAAATGTTGCTTGGAAAGGTAATTTACTTTAAGACTCAAATAAAAACAGGGGTCAGAAATGGATGGGAATCCTGAAAATACATGTTTTATAATTGAGATGATAGCATTTGGTCAAATATTCGCTAAACTACTCTATTGTGCTCAGTTAGTTGATAAAATCTGCCTTTTGTTTAGCTATAACTCCCATTATGCTCAGGGAACCGCAGACCAGAACTTTATTGTGAAAAACAGTTAAATGAGAATTGTAGTATTCTATGTAGTTAAAATCCTCTGGCACCTAGGTAATATATCTAAATTTCACATTATTGTTATTTTTGGTCTCCAGAGGCTACAGCACCGTCATATTCACACATGTCCAAGAAAATGCCTATTTCTGGCTGTAAAGCTGGCTTTTACGTATACAGTAACCCTGCTCCCAGTAACGTGTGCATTTCACCTGACGTTCTGTAATGCCAACCAAGTATTTACATAGGCAGTAAACTACTTACTGTTCAAATGCATCTTTTGTACCCGTGTTCATAAAAGGTGAGAAGCATTGTATGTTTTGTTGATATATGTTCTTGCTATGCTAATAGTGTCAGTAACTACAGTGCCTCTGCCTTCTGCATTATTGAAGTTCTAAACAAATGACCAAGAAGGCTGATCATGTTGTTTCTAAGAGGCATGTGTCGGTATCTCAGTGGCTTGTCTCATTCTGTAACTCTGTAATCTGAATGCTGCTTCATTGGTGTCAGACTTGAGAAGGTGACATTTGAAGAATGGAGGTGCAGTTTGACTTATCACATTACTACAGGCAGAGGGAAGGAGCCCTGGAACTATCCCCAAGTCTGCAATCATCCGAAGTATGGACTCCTCTACAATTACCCCAGCGTATTACTGTATCTCCAGACCGGTAAGAAATTTAGGAAGTTGAGGAAGAAATTCTAGATCTGCATGAAACTCTTAAAAATTATAATTTATGAGATGTGAGTGTAAATTAATAGTCTGGGACTTTTGTCATGATTGCCCACTGTTTATCAATGAATGATCTCAAGTGAATGTTTGCCCAAATTAACCAGATCAAGTTAGTAAATTGAATAATCTGACGATGCTGCCTTCAATCAAAAAAATAATGTTGCCTCTGCAAATGTGACATTGTGGGGGTGCCTCTGCTCACTGAAATGGAGAGCGGCTGATACCCTAATAATATATGTGTGAATTAGCTGAAAAATCTTTCTTAAACCACTGTGGTTCTCCAGTAGACATTATCCTCTATTAGGCATGGAATGTGGGTAGGAATTCATTTTTTATCTAGTAGTTTTTTTCTGCTAAAGAGAAGTTTTGCCTTGAGTAGGTTAAATCAGTCAGTATCTAGGGGGCCGTCTCCAAACTGACCATGCCATGACAGAATATACACAACAATTTATTGGGCTCACAATTAATGTCAAGGCGCTTTGTTATTGCAGGCAAGCAGGATACTTTCTCAGATACTGATTGATAGGTGACTTGCTGCTTTTCCACATAATTTATCAGAGCTATTAGTTTTATGGAACCATTGTCTGGAACAATAAAAAAAGATATGCTGGAGGGACATGGCAAAAAAAGAAAAAGGAGAGCAAAACTTCAGGTTTTAATTGTGCCTAGAGGGTGAAATGGACAGAAGTAACCAGGGCACAAGCATCCCCTACCACTTAGACCACTTTTTATCTGCTTCCTGACCAATTTCCGCATACACTTAAGCCAGTTTATTTTAGTATGTCATGCAGAAAAGTTTGTGCCTGGCCGCCCCTGAAGTGCATATTTATCTCTGCACTGAATACCGTATAATAACTAGAAGATGAGATGGTGCCGCAAGTATATTATGACTGTTCCACAAACCTGGGAACTCTCCAGAGTCTCTGGGTGAAGTGTTACTTACCTGGGTCTTACCCAGGGAGAGGAAGAGAGAGTGTGTGCGTTTAGGGGGTGTGGTTAGAGGTGTGACTAGGGGAGGAGCCTCACCAAGGCTTCTTATGTGATTTTGTGACCTCTTGATTATTACTTATGTTACCGAATTCTGGTGAATTCCTCTATTCCATCTGCATTAAATAAATATTATTTTAGAGGTGACACTTAGCTATCATATGCAATAAATGGAGTATCCTATTAACTTACTAGAGCATGCGCTTAAAATTGTGTCTTTGTGAAACAACACATTTAGAGATGGGAACCATAATAGATATATTTGCTTATGGGCCCCAAAAACTGGAGCCACACCTGCAACCACCCGTCCAGCACCACGGCTATGTTGTATGACCCTTTTATTCACTAACTAAACATTACAGAGAATCTGGAGCTGAAAATCATGTATATAATTATGACTACTCAGTGTTCAACATGTATTAACATTTTCCAATGTGTTGGTTTACCTTGGATTTGTCACTCAAACACAAAGCCACCAAACCTCTATGTGCATTTCCCCTGCTACTTGTGTGATAATTTGTGTCAGTAACATAATGTAACACTATCCGTTATTCTAGTATCGCATTTATGGTTTACAGAGATTAAACTCCCTTTGAACTCAGTGATTTTCAAGTGTGCTCCTTACCGCAAAAGGATCATTTTTCATTTCAGTACAATACACATACGTGTCATCGGGAATCATTTACAGGTAATTCAATGACACTCGGTTTACTAAGTTGTCACAATACAATCCTGTGCTGATGTAATGTCAATAGCATACATAAATAACCAATACAGAGAGAAAAACTGTAGCGCTTATTTTTATATATGTAATTTGTGTTTTTCTTGTGTAAACAGGCTAAATGTCCAATTTACAGGAACATTTCATTTTCTGTTTATGTGTAACGCCCATAATGCAGCATTGCATTTATTCCATTATAATTATGGAGTATATGTCTTTTAAAAAAAAACACTTTTAAAGGTTAAATAGGGTAAACAGATTGTTTGCAGCAATTCGATTTTAGATGTGATATCTTTAGTATTGCGACCTGTTTAGTAATTATTAGACTTGTGCATTCAGATTCATATGAACTTGCTTGTTAACGAAAATTGCTTTTTTCTTATGTTTGTACGAATCTCTGAAAATGAGGGCGATCCCCGATGAAACGAATTGCAAAGCCACCAAAACATCCATTTTTTTCAGTATAGATTTTAGATATTAGATATTTCATCTATACTGAAAAAAAATCTCTGATCACTCTAAAATTAAATTTTTAATAATATTTTTAAACAGCTCAACCAAAACACCAACTTAAATTAAAGAGGTGCAAACAAGAGAAAAAGGACAATAAAGATTTCAGGGCTCTGTGGACCTCAAGTTACTTTTACTGGGAGGTCGTTCCTCATATACACCACCCCCTTTCGTAAAGTACATCTACAGCATTTTATGTAGAAGGACCCTGTCTCACATACTGACCAGAAACAAGACCAGGAGACAGAGAGAGATATAGAGATATGTTTTCGGGCAACAAATTTTGATTCAGAATTTTAAAATGCCTCTGAATTTCATCTGAAATAAAAGGCCAGAAAACTAAATTGGCTGTCCAAAAATAAATGAGGGAAAACGAAACAAAAAGCAAATGAGTTTGGACCTCGTGCACAAGTCTAGTAATTATATGTTCTGCTGTATTTTCTAGTATTAAGAGCAAGGCCAGGTAAAGGAGCAATTAGACAAAAAGTAGTTTCCACTGTTTGCCCCCCCCCCGGTCCTTCATCTCCTTCATAGCCAGTCCTTCATGCTCCCTCACTGACACTGTGTACCGAAAAAGCGACGTCTGGGTACACAGCATAGTGAGGCAGGATGTGGCCTGTAGCTCACTCACTGACACTGTGTACTGAAAAATGACATCACTTCCTGAAAAAAAGAACATGGCTAAATAATTTTTCTGGAACTACAATGGTTCTTGAAAGGTTCTGACATTATTCATATTCCCAATCTAATTTATAACATGACATGTGTCCTGACTCTTAACCTGATTGCGCTAACCTTTGACACTTAATGCAGGGTCTAGCTTGATTACAGATGATTAAATCCCTTCCCGGAGTTGACTATTGATTTATAACTAGGACTTTAATTATGTGGAAAGAGCTAAACAGATTAAATTTACTAGCTCAGCTATGTTTGTAAATTACATTTAAATTTCTAATGCCAACAATTACTTTGCCAAACCAAAACAAAACCATACAACTTGAGTGACACTGAAGTTATTTACCAGCTCAATGGTCCAAATAGTCCTGATATAGTCAAAGATGCCAATGTAACTGTTTCTATGCCAAGACAAATCAATGAGCCTAGCTTACAGACAGACACCAGTATAATCAAGTACAAGAAAGAGCGCCCACTTCTCACTCGCCCAGAGGGTCATAAGTTAAAAGGGAAGCCCCATGAAAATAAGTAGTTTTGTCCTTGAACATAAAATATATATATTCATAAAAACCTGGCTTTATCTAAATTACTTGCAATTAACTCCCTATATTCAGTCCTGGAGGCTGTCAGTCATGTAATATTTTGTGTGTATGCTTTTCATGCCGTTTAGGGTATGCTCCCCTTTCTGTATATTGTTTGTGTGATGTATTCGCGGAGTATGTGCTGATTTCTTGCTCAGTTTTATGTAATATTTTGCATAACGTTCCCAGCTCAAACACTACACTGAGCTAATTCCTTATGGTAATGAAGTCCACGCTTACATAGACTTTAGAACACATAATATGACTAATATGCAGCTGTGCGAAAACATATTATACAATAACTAGAACTGATTAAGAAACAAAGCAACCCAATATGTTTAAAAAAAAAAAAAAATCTGATACTAGTAATACGAAACAGTGGGAGATATTCCTCCAGATTTTTTTAAATTGAGTTAGCTCCACTATAAGAAAATAAGTAGATTTTAAAAATCAGACATGTTTGTGCCTTTAATACATATTTTTAACAACAGTTTTGCAATATATATTATGTGCTAGTTCGTAGAACACAATATTTACCAGCTAATGTTTGTATGCAAATAGTTTAAGAAGATAATATAATTAAATATGCTGCCTTTAGCTTTCACTGTGTATCAGAATCATTACCCTTTGTCCTGCAGTCGCTTTGTGGAAGGTATGTTTGCATGTCTGTTGCTACTTCATTAAAACATCCTAAAAGCTTATTAACCAGAAAGTTCAGACAGTTGTCATGCATTTTACAATACATACAGTAGGCACTGCTCTCTGAATATATGATCCTATTGTTCTTTTAAATTCCGTTAATTTTCCTGATTAACATTATAGTGGAAGTTCCTGCTCTGCCAGACAATCAAGAATCACTTTTGGCTCTGGAGTAAAGTGCATTGGAATTATCTACTGTACAACTGATGCTCACAACTTAAAGTGGAACTGTTGTAGAATTTGTAGCAAAACTAAATGTATTAAAACTACCTATAACTAGCACTTTTTGTTTCTTGGTTGGTGCAAGTTTAGGATATATTCAGTTTTTTAAAAAATCAAGAAAAGAGGTCTAGGAGGGTAATAAGGTGGAAGGACCAGGGTATTCTTCTTGAACATGCCTAGGAGTGAGTTTAGATACTAAGAGTCCCAGATTTAGAGATTTTTGCCTCTGGCAACCTATCTTCATCCACAATTTGCTTTCAGTACCAATGGAAAAGGTTAAAGTGACAGTATGAGAAGACAGCAAAAGCAGACGCAAAAGAACACTAACTGCAAAGAGATAGTGAGGCTGACACTAGGCAACAGAAAGAGGGGGGGGGAGTATTGTGAGCTGGAAGTCCTGCACCCCAGGAAGGGCTATATATACCCCCAAATGGGAGAAAGTATAAAAGGATTACCAGGGAATCTCCAGCCCTCCGTTCAGCTTGTAAATTGCTTAATTAAAAGTAACATATATATATATAGGTCCTGTGTGTTTTTGAATGACTAATAAAGCTTTGTGATTATGTTACAGAACAGTGCTATAATCCCTTTAATTTATTGGTATGTTTGTTTACTGGTTGAGTGTAAATTAATACATTTTACACAGTAACGTAGTTATTCGGGTTGAAAATTACACAAAAGTCTAGGGCTGAAACAACGAATCGATAAAATCGATAATAATCGATAACGGAAATCGTTGTCGATGATTTCCGTTATCGATTAATCGAGTGATCGATTCGTTGTTGGAGCACTCGGCTCCTTTTACTTACCTCCGCGAGCGTTCCCCGCTTCTGCTACACGCTCTGCAGTCTCCGCCTTCTAGCTACGTGACGGATGTGACGCGTTCCGGAGGTAAGTATTCTTCATGTCTATGTGCACAGATCGCACAGAGCCACTC
The DNA here is from genome assembly GCF_027358695.1 of Spea bombifrons. Lineage (NCBI taxonomy): Eukaryota > Metazoa > Chordata > Amphibia > Anura > Pelobatidae > Spea > Spea bombifrons. The sequence continues at coordinate 22,434,366 of NC_071091.1, read as the reverse complement.
GCACAGAGCGAATCGCTCTGTGCGAATGGAGCCACTCGCACAGAGCGAACCGCTCTGTGCGAATGGAGCCACTCGCACAGAGCGAATCGCTCTGTGCGAGTGGCTCCATTCGCACAGAGCGATTCGCTCTGTGCGAGTGGCTCTGTGCGATCTGTGCACATAGACATGAAGAATACTTACCTCCGGAACGCGTCACATCCGTCACGTAGCTAGAAGGCGGAGACTGCAGAGCGTGTAGCACAAGCGGTTCGCTCTGTGCGAGTGGCTCCATTCGCACAGAGCGGTTCGCTCTGTGCGAGTGGCTCCATTCGCACAGAGCGATTCGCGGGGGTGGGGGTCCACGGTGGGGTGGGGGTGGGGTTTCAGGGGATGCAGGGTGTGAGTGTGGGTGCAGGGCAGAGTGGGGGTGGGGGTGCAGGGCAGAGTGGGGGTGGGGGGTGCAGGGCAGAGTGGGGGTGGGGGGTGCAGGGCAGGAGACTGGGTGCAGGGCAGAGTGGGGGTGGGGATGCAGGGTGTGAGTGTGGGTGCAGGGCAGAGTGGGAGACTGGGTGCAGGGCAGAGTGGGGGTGGGGATGCAGGGCAGGGTGTGAGTGTGGGTGCAGGGCAGAGTGGGTGCAGGGCAGAGTGTGAGTGTGGGGGCAGGGCAGAATGTGGGGGCAGGGCTGGGTGCAGGGCAGAGTTGGAGACTGGGTGCAGGGGCACAGTGCAAAGTGCTGGGTGCAAAGTGCCAGTGCTGGGTACAAAGTGCCAGGGCTGGGTGCAAAGTGCAAAGTGCTGGTGCAAAGTGCTGGGTGCAAAGTGCTTGCTGGGTGCAAAGTGCCAGGGCTGGGGCAAAGTGCTGGGTGCAAAGTGCCAGGGCTGGGGCAAAGTGCTGGGTGCAAAGTGCTGAGTGCTGGGTACAAAGTGCTGGGTGCAAAGTGCCAGGGCTGGGTGCAAAGTGCTGAGTGCTGGGTGCAAAGTGCTTGCTGGGTGCAAAGTGCCAGGGCTGGGGCAAAGTGCTGGGTGCAAAGTTCTGGGGCAAAGTGCTGGGTGCAAAGTGCCAGGGCTGGGGCAAAGTTTCTTGAACAGTAATAGTCCACCTCTTTTCAGAATGTTTGGGGTTATTTTGTTTCATAAATATTGTGTTTGGGTTCTTGTACTTTGAAAATATTGTTTTTTATTACATCATAACAAAATAAGAATGTTAATGTAAATTTTAAGTTGTTTTTTAACATCCAGTTCATTAAATTATTTTAAATAAACGAAAAATTTGCATATTGTTTTTTTTTATCCGATTAATCGATTAATCGAAAAAATAATCGGCCAACTAATCGATTATTAAAATAATCGTTAGTTGCAGCCCTACAAAAGTCTTCAATCTCAAGCTTCCCAAGTACTAATATCTGTTTAGTCCAGTCTCTAAGAGACTGGACTAAACTGCTCTCCAAACCTATTTTATGGAAAATGTCCTGTTTATTACCATAATAGCACATCACTTGTGTGGCTGTAGTAGCTGTAATATTTATTTATAATATATTCTGTTAAATGTGCTAATTTTGTAGATATCAAGAGTACCTTGCAAGATCCCCTTTCACACCAAGACTTCCCTGGGGAAAGGAAAGAGAATATGGAGGAATAGGGCCAGTATCCCTTCCGGACGACCATAGACCAAAGGCAGAACCACCGCCATTAGATGCCAAGGGACACAAGCACTATGGCTATGGAGGAGACCCTTGGCCAAGGTACGTTGATTTCCAATTGCAACACTGAAAATGGTGCTTAATTTTCTGCACTTTCCTTTTTTCTACAAGTATAGCTAATCAGAGTTTCTTTAGCAAATATAGGCCATAAACTTTAAGGACAGCCCTGATAAATCAATATATCTGCTGTTCTGCACGTTTTCTTAGATGTCCCTTCAAAAAAGCATATTCCCAGTTGGCCACTAGATGTCAGTGTACAAATGTTAATGGTGCTGTGTATTTTCACATTTTACCACTAGGCGACACTAAACAACAATTTAACATCTGAAACCTACAGTAAAATGAGCAGTAAGTAAGCCTAAATTAGTATGTGACAAACAAAAATAAACAAACATGTTTACGCAATTAAGTGTAAAGGCACCCACACAAACGATTTTGTTGGCAAGAATATTTATTTCACAAATGTGTCAACTATATGTCAACTGGAAAAAAAACTAGAAATCTGAAAAAATTAATTATTAACTTATAAATAAATTAAATAAGTTTAAATAAATAACATTTACTGAACAGATAAAGCACATCGGAACGCCTATCACTATATACTGAGCCAGACATTGATGGTGGTACAGTGTAACCCCCATCACTACACACTGAGCCAGACATTGACGTGGTAGGCTTCTGCACCCAAAATAGCCTGCCTGTGCCACCTCTGCCCCTGAAACAGGCAGGCTGTCTGTGCAACCTCTGCCCTTGAAACAGACCGCCTGCCTGTGCCACCTCTGCCCTTGAAACAGGCCGCCTGCCTGTGCCACCTCTGCCCCTGAAACAGCCACACTGCCCCTTAAGTAGTCTGTCTGTACCATTTCTGCCCCTAAACCTGCAGATTTCACTGGTCTGGGGGCCGGCCGAGGAGCACTCCGGCCACGCAGCGACTCAATGGATTACTGCTGTGGCACAGGCACACTGCGTGAGGAACTAGCACTACTTTTTGTTTAAAATAACTTGATAACAGACTACTACTGCAAGGCATTTGCTAAAAAACAAAAAAAAAAGACAATCATACACTTCCATGGTGACAGTGTTAAAAAGGGGGAGAACAAAATACTTTTTTCCAATGAGGAAGACATTTTGCTTGTTTTTCATAGAGTAAAAGTTAATGGTCCTGCATAGCTAATCCACAATATGCAATGAAGAAAGAACTGGATTTATTACTTTACCCTTTTATGATGTTATGTGGCAGCACACCAGGGGACTTTGGCTCTATAAAACCACTTGATGATACTGCAGATCATGCCTTCTCACCCATTTTGGCTGTATACCGGCAATTCTGGAGCTCCATTTTACAAAACCGGCCGCACGTAATAAAATTCTACATTATTAGCATCTCAGAGTGTTTCTTAGAAAATTGTTAGCTATGTTGGATACGGCTGGATTTACTGGTTTACCACCTACCAGGATAACTGAGTGGGTCAAAAAATGGATTGCCACCCATTATTCCTTTTTCGGTAACCCGGATGTCTTAGTAGGTAAGTTAAGAAAGATCCTTTCAGGATTGTACACTGAAAAAAGTCCCAGCCATCTCCATCTAGAAATGACAAATCTTATTTAATTGTGTCACATCTTGATATGCGTGCATAATGTTTAGCTTTGCCAACCTTGACTCTACTTACGCTCACCAACTGCCCCTCATTTCTGCCAAGGAGCAAGAGATCTTTTTTTTTTTTTTTACAAAAAATAGAACCAACTTATTCTGCAGAACCGTAGTAATACATTACATAACAATTTGGATTTACAGAAACAAAAAGTGAGCAGGGGTCTTTTCAAAGAAGTTTACAATCCATCTTGCAATGCCAACAGATTCATCCTAAGCCTAAAACCAGCCCCTTCCAGTTGGTGGCACAGGGAGGTTGGGCATGCTCAGTTTACCGGGTGGTGCACATTTATAACTGTTCCTTTAAGAGTCTTGTTTTATCATGCCTTGCTTTCTACTGTTCTTCGTAGAGGACTTCCTATACAGCAATTCAATGAAATAACCCAGCTGAAAAAAAGTGCAGTTCGTGCAAGTGATGACTTGTAAGTAAACAAAAAATGCTCTGTGTATTTTCTCCATAGTCATATTGTAAGATACCAGGAAATAATATAGGTATGAAGTATGACTCAGAGACTCGAGACTCATATAATCAGAATAAATGTCACATTGCATGGCACTTTCTCATTTCTTCTTACATGTCTGGACAGTTGTTTTTTATATTGGACACTCCCAAATTGACACTTACACACCATTTTTAGATGTTAAATAACAATATAATCTTATGGTTCAAAATGTTTTTTTAATTGTTGTTATTGGTACGCAGGTACATAGTCTTGTTTTATGTGCCTGTATCAGTAAAAGGCATCAGACTGGTATACCATGGAGCTGCCCAGAGACACTTTAAATGCCTTTAAAACACTACTATGTACATTCTATGTCAGCGACTTGTTAGTAGTCAGGGCCACCATTAGAAATCCTGGGGCCCAGTAGAAGCTTAGGGCCTGGGCTCCCATGTCCCTCCCATCAGCCTGCCCCATGTAAGTGAGTAAGGATAGTCTGAATTCACGTGTATTAAATAATATTTCAGATGTGATGCAAAAGTACCAGGGCCGGCCCGAGGCAAAATGCCGCCTGGGGCGAATTTTAAAATGCCGCCCCCTTATCTACCCTTCCTCTCCCTCCGTCCCTGCCACCCCCCCCCCATTATCTACACCCCCCCTCTTATCGACCCTTCCTCTCCCTCCGCCCCTGCCCCCCTCCTTGTACTTACCTTTCAGCAGTTCTGCGGCGAGTCTCCCTGTAAATCTCCCTGAAATCTTCCGGCACTCAGCATTACAAGCCGGCACCGAGACCGAACAGGGAGACTCTTTCGCTTTAAAAAAAAAAGGGGCTTGGGGCGGCAAAGTGCCGCCCCTTCAAAAGTGCCGCCTGGAGCGGTTGCCCCACTTGGCTCCATTGTCGGGCCGGCCCTGAAAAGTACATATTGGTTTGCTCCTTAAATCATAATGTAAATCCATGTATTAATGACTCAGCTGCCGGTGTGACCCTGAGAATCTGTGAATGTACCCCAAGACCTAAAGTCAATTCACAACAAATGAATCCCCACATGTTCTCAACTCCTGATGTGTCTGTATGTATTAATGTATATTCGTTATGTATGTGTTAGCTGCCCTATTTAAATTGTACAGTGCTTCATAATTTGTTGGCACTAAATAAAGTTAATAATCATAATAATTTTCAATCTCAATTATAGAGCTGCCATTATTTAAATCAAAATATGTATGTTTACATATAAAAAGGTTTCCTTACCTTCATTCCTTTATAGGTATCCTAAACCACCTGCTGCTTCTATCAGGTAAGTAAAAATACATTTTTGAAAATATAGAAATTACATTGCTAATTACTGATAACAATGTTGAGGAATAATCGTATTTTAAATTTTGCTTTTTCAATTAGCGCAAGACAACTATATGTGGATTTCCCAGCAGAACATCCATACCATTCACACATATCGAAATTTGCCATGTTCCCAAGTTTCAAGTCACCAGAAGAGTCTCTACACTGCGCCTCTCCCCCCGAGCCTGAAAGGCCATCAAGGCCCTATACCGCTGTCATTTTAAAGAAAACAAAAGGTATCACCGCTCCTGGGAGCTTTCAGGCTTTGGCTACCCGGAGCCCCCCTTTACGGGATGTGGGATGGAGGTCCCGCTGGTGTTGGTGAGCGGTCCTGCTGATGTTGGTTGGCGGTCCCGCTGATGTCCTGGGCGGTCCCACTGATGTCAGTGGGCTGTGCCACTGATGCTGGGGGCAGTCCCACTGGCATCGCTGGATACACAACATTGTTGAAGGGGACGTTGGAAGGGAGTATGAGGTGATGCAACACCGCTCCCGCGACCCAGAGTTTCCCCTGTTATGGATATGACTTAGTTATTTTGTCTGTATTTGGTTATGGAGATACTAGAGCTTTCTTCTCCTATGGGAAATTTAGAAATCCAAAATCCTAATGTTTTTCTGATAATTTACAATGAGATGGTTTTACACAGAAATAAATTATTGGAGGTGGAACCGTTAAGCCCATAGGTAAAACCTGTACACTTGTTTGTTCCTTGTATTGTTTGGAAACATGCTAGCTGCTAGGGGGCTTGCCTCTAAGTTTCCTAATTTAATAACTTAGTGGATCTAATAACAATGTTTATCTCTCTATATACTTTGTTTACGGCTTCTAGGAGTCAAGGTAATTGGTTTGATACTGAAAATAGAACACACACACTATAGGTAGTTTCAATAAATCAATTTAGATTAAAAGGGAAACTATTAAAAGTTCCCCTTTAAAAGTAATGACACATTTACAATAGGAGTTGGTGGCAAAATGTATGTATATATAAATAAAACAAAGATCCAGAACCTGACAAGACTTAAATATATATATATAAATAAAACAAAGGTCCAGACTCTTGCTTTGCCAATACACCTTTTAGATACAAAGCAGAGAAGAAAACACCTACATTGAAAAATGTCCCCGGTGACCATTACATTTTTTTCTGTTCAAGTCTTGGGATCCTTTAATTTATGATAAATCATAGATGATATATATTCTGTTTAAATCTTTATTTTCTACTTATGATATGCAGCATGTGCCAGTACCACTGCTGGAAGCCTATTGTGTGCACCAACAGAACTTTCTTATCTAACATTGGTGGAATAGTAGAGAACCAAGCATTATTTAGAAAATTACTCAAATGGAGTATTATATGCCTAATTATGTCTTTTTTAGGAAATCCATATAGACATGAGGTCATTTATATGCCTCCTGATTCAGAAAAGGAGCCTTTGATTTGGCCAGGCCAGCAAGGATACTTTCATGTACGTACAATAATTTTTCTACCTGATCCTCCAGACCTGTCTGTTCTCCCTCAGTTTGGTAATCTGTCGTAAGAAACAATTAGCTTTTTATTGTAGTTTATATTTTGTTTTTGAGCTTTGATTAGTTTACTGAATAACTGCTATATTGTCAGAACATTTCTCTTAATGGTTCTGTTTCGCTTAGATGTTAATTGCATTCTGTAACATTATTTTTACCTGTGAATGTTAAATCACATAAAATAGCACATACAATTTTAAGAAAACTTTGGAGTTTCTATGACACCTACCTTCCAGTGCCTGGTTTTGTGTCATATGACCATACCTGGGAACTTGTGGGCATTTCCTGCAATAGCCTGAATTTCCCTGACCTTGCAGGAAATTCTCCTTGCGGGACCTTGCAGGAAACAATCCTAAATTGAGTAAAAGTTTGCCTCCTCATGTAGCCAAACCGGGAGAGTTCACAGGTGTGCATATGACACATGTCACATGAAAAAAATATGAAGGAGGCAAACTTTTACACAATTTAGGAATTATTACTTTACAAAAGTGTTAAGTGCAGCCTAGTAGGTGAAACGGCACATTTACATATTTGGTATTGTCTAATTGACCTGCCTTTAAATATTTGTATGATTGTTCTTTTAAGTAATTTAACTTTGATATTTTGATTTTTAATGCTAGCGGTAGCACCAATCATGGTTCTTTTTGGATTAAATAAGTAGAGTTAAGTACCTCTTAGCACATTGGCAGCTGCATAATGGGATTGGAGCTCTGATGCAATAAATTAACTGTAAAAGATTGTTTTAACTCCTTAGCTGGGAAGGCAACATGTAGCTTGCTTTCCCCTTTGGCCTACTTTAGTTACTATAGCAACCACGTGCTAGTTATTACACTCCATATTGCTGGTGTCATGTGTCTGTATATTTTTAGTGATAAAACGTGTCTTGAGACATGTCTTGCACACCCTAGAGCAACATTCTTTCCATTCTGTTCCTTGTTGTGTTTTCTGTGTCTAATCACATACAGTTCCACAGCAAAATGAAAAGGTTCATGAAAGCAGATGATTCTATAACACTAGATCACTAGATACCTAGGAGTCGATTCTAAAAAAAATGTAGTATTTGCTACCGGGTAATTCTGCAGTGCCAGGTGCAGCTGGACTTTTTAGGGGGCTATGTGAGAGGATTAATAGGGTACCCATCCTAAACATAAGGTATGATCTGGTGTTCTAGAATCCTCCGCTTTCGTGAACCTTTTCATTTCACTGTAGAACTGTGTATAAACAAAACCAACATTATTGAAAGAAATGTGTAAGTTATACCTTAAATGGGGTTATGTTAGGGAAATCATTAAACAAGAAACAATTGTAGACAACTACAAGAAACATAGCAACAGTGTTCAATGTCAGGTAGCTGCTGCAAGGGCCAGTAAAATGTTGTCATGTATAAAACGAAGTACTGATTCACAAGAGGAAAATATAATTTTGCCTCTTTTGCTGAGGTGGGCCACAACGTTAACAAGAGGACTGGGACATCTTAATTATGAATATAGTCTATTGAAGTTAAATTTGTTTACATTACAAAAGACGCATCTTAGAGGGGATAGAATATAATTATACAAATATGGTGACAAAACCAGCTACTGCTGATGACCTGTTCGTTAACAGTATTATACAAAGAATAAGAGGTTATCCACTCAGACTCAGAAATTAATTTTCCCTTAGAGCGCAGAAAACAGTTCTTTACAGTAAGAACAAGAAAGAAGTGGAGTTCACTACCCGCATACATTGTGCTATCACATTTGAAAGATGCCTTTAAATATGGGCTGATGAGAAAAAAAATATACAGGGATATAATGGAATTTAAGGACTAGCTATAGGTTGTAAATCTAATGAGAGATCAACCATTTGGAGTCAAGAATACATTTTCCCTTTTTGCCACAGTTTGAAATCGCTTCAATGAGGGGTTTTGCCTTCTTCTGGATAACAGTAAGGTTGGACTTTTTCAACCTAAATTACTATGTATTTACACATTAAGGCGCATGATATAGACATTAACATTGCTTCTTTCAATAATATCAAATATCAAATCTTTAGTAAGATCAGGACAGATCTGCCTCACCCTTGCATATTGTCTCCTTTCTCTTATGGGCCCTCTATATAACAAAAAATAAATAAAAACCATAGTTATCACCATAGATAGCTATCCTACGATATATCTTTTATTACTCTTTAAATATGTCATTTTCATTTTAATAAACCTACCTCTCAACTTATTTGTTCATAGTTTCCCAAATTCCATCTGAAAAATGGACAGATATATTATCCCATGCCCCCCAAAACAGTGGCTCCTAATGCTTCAGAGAAGCCACCTGAAGAGAGACTCTCTGACAGGACAGCAAATATGCAAAAAAATGTAATAAAGTCTCAGTGGATAACATCATATAACCGCAGCTTCACAGGTAAGTCATGTATGGAGATCCTGGCCCCAAAAAACAAATTCATTGAATATTATGTCACAATAAAGTTATTGAGAGCAAACCCCCCCATTGGATCTCTCCTACTAAAGTGAACACATTATATCACATATAATTAGCCCCAAGCTCAAAATGTCTTCTAAGCACCATTTGTAATAATAGCCATCGTTTCTGTCAATATGTAGCACTTATTCTTGCAGCCTATCTGAAAGAACACAAGATGAAGAATTAGCTTCCTGACAAGCCCATAGAGGTTCTGTTGGTCAGGCTAAGCACATCCCTTTCTCATTTGGGGGGTCTGTGGCTTAGCGAGAGGCAGGGTTAGCTTAACCAGATAGCTTAAAGATAGCTCCAGATAGCTTAAATACGTGTAGGAGGGGAACAGGCGGACATGCCTAAACACTCCGCGGTCCAGAGACAGGGCACAGAAAACCAAAGAAGCATCTCCAGTATTTCAGTTACAAGATGGGAAGTTTAGATACTCTTCGTTAAGGGGACATAGACAATATGTACATTTGCTTTGTATTGCTTATCCATGGTTAGATGGGCTCCCTAATTTATATACGCCTGCTGTTTTAGACCCACCCATTGAGAGCAGCATAAGGCTTGCTTCGATGTTTCCAGATTTCCTTGTTTGAGCAGGTAAAATAGATTTATACATAAACAAACGAGCTTACGACTTGATCTCCAGAATTTTTTTATGTAGCGTCTTCCCATTATTAACCAGTCTAATGTTAGAACCATATATAATGTATAACATATATGCTAATACACAGTAGTTTTAATAAAAGACTGAGTAATTTTCCAATTTTCAGGTCGTGGTGAAATGAATCCTCTGAAGCTTGATAATTATTATGAAAAACTTCATAGCAGAATCGTAGGACAATCAGATGAAAACACAGAACTGGTAAGTGATGCTCAATGTAAAGAACCATAGTTTGGGGAGGGCTGCTCACCACACCATTTTTTTAAATGGTGGTTCTTTCCTGTATTTTTTAAAACATACAGTTTTATTAAGTAGAGCATAACATGTTGATGGTAATTTTATAATTGAGTCCAACTTTCCCATAATACAGGAAGCCAAGCACTAAATAATTGGTATCTGATGCTGTCAGGTTTAGGCAACTAGGAAGTTTTAAAAGAAACACATATGTGTACATTTACTGGGGTATATAAACTATTAAAAGCTGACTCTTTATATGTGAAATAAACAATTTTGCCAAAATATCAGCTTTTATTTGTCCAGCATTAGAAAAAAAGTCTTGCTGCCAGAGTTGATGGAACGAGAGTGAATTCTCTATTTTAGAGAAAATAACCTGGACCTGAACATGAACAGTCCCTAAATCAAACAAGCTTTTCCATAGCCTAGGCAATCTTAGAAAAAATGCAATGCAGTCGGCCCTTTGCAACCTGTTTCTGCAGCTAGAAAAAGCACAGGGGAGAGCAGACAGAGTGGAGTCCACTAAGGTCTCTTTTACAGTTAAGGGAGACCTTCAGACATCTGACCCCCCCTGCCCTCCTGGAATGTATATTACATGACATTTGATACCTTTTTGTCCATCTTGTGAATTAACTCTTTTACACAAGACAATCATTGCTCATCACTACCTCCCCAGGGCACAGAGAAGCCACACCTAACCCAAACCTGTTCACCCAAACCCCTTAAACTCAGCGCCACTACCTAGTGTTGTTTAAACTTTATAAACACATAAGGAGGCTTTGGTAACCTCTTGGATTACTAAAATTATATAAAAACCCAATTTAGCCAAAAACATATTCTGTTAATATTAGAAAAATGCTGATAAAACCACCAAAGACTGTGAGCTTGAAATCGACACACCAAGACAGAACTGATTTATTTCAATCCCAATGTTAAAACAGACAACTAATGAACACAAAAATCATATACTATGCCAAGGTAAAATCATTTAATAAAAATGCCTTGTTAAAAAACAAATCAAAGTTTAGCCCTAAAGATTACCATTTTTCACATTTACGTTTAGGTTGTAAAACCTGAAAATAAACTAGCCCTGAGGATGTTACATGCTGAATCACCTGTAGAATTATGCCATCCTTTGAAACTAAACTACTTAGATGCTCTTCATGATTCACTAATTTTATGATGGGATCTGGCAAGCATCTGCCAGAAGAAAGAGATATATTTTTGTATATATGCAAGGCGCCTTGTTAACTCTTCCCGATACACTGAATATGTGCATTTCCTGATGAAAAAAATATACAAAAAAGTGAGAGCACAACCTAAAAAAGCATAAAGGACGTACAGATTTAGATTCCTGGGTTGGTGCTATAATAATTATGGCTAATGAATTCACAAGGTGTGTATTTGTTGTCTGCTCCCCTTTTTGGTATATTTTTTTGTGGTGTTCACACTTGGGGTTGAGCAGCCCCTCCTGCCACACAGATCCCTCATTAATGAAGTCCAGAGAAGTCTCTTCTGGGTCAAAATGCAAAGCAGTTTCACTGATTCAGCTCCTTGGTAAGCAATATAGTCAAGTAAAATTAAACAGGACTGCCTAAAGTTATGGTACTTTGACATAGTGTCAGGCCAAACAATATATGAACATAAGGTGTGACGGAATCCCCAATATTTATGCCTTGGATTTTTGGGTATGCGCTGAATTCTTGCATTGTTTTGTGCATTTGCATTACAAACCGTTCACTAACCGTGCACTAAAATGTGCAAGAAAAATTTGGCAATGACTGGTGGTAGAATTAGTGCATGGAAAGAGTTAAAATGCTAGCATTTAAAATATGCTGGGTTGTATAGTTTTCAAAAATATATGGTATGATGGAGTGAATTGAATGGGTGGCTTTAAAGATGTCCCAAGTAGCACCTGGGGTCAGAATTGCTAGATTTGGAAAAAAATTATAATCTTCCTGTGACCAGCTACTTTCTGAACTAACCAAGCATAGCAGTTATATAAACCTTGTATGGACAATGTTAACAAATGGCATTTTCATAACTTTCAGTATACTTTTTTACAGAAGCAAGCTTTTCTCTCTGCCATGCTATCAGCAAGACCACTGAAAGACCATATTGCTGAAATGAAAGAGGGTCATCGTATCTTCGGTGGAAAGGAAGTAGTTCAGAAAGTTGATGCAGAAGATGAAAACTCAAAAAGCACCAAACCTAATTTGTATGAAGAAAGTGGTACTGGACAGTTTATCCGTTCCGTATGGCCTCCTAGAAACGACTGTCATATCTCAGAGGTCCCCAGCAACTCCAAGGACTGCACCACACAGCAGGAACCTAAATGTTACTCACCCCATAGGATGCTCACAAGTTTTGGTAAGATCACAGACACGGATAAACACAATGCTTTGTACAGAAGACAGGTTACCCCCATGCAATTAGTGACTGAAGAAGAGCTTAAAGCTCCAAAATCACTCTGTTACCGACCTTTAACATCAAGAAAACTGATTGGTGGCTCTGAGACTGGTATTGAGGATTCTACTGTTTTAAAGGCTAATGAAAGCCAAAATGCATTGAACTCCTGCAACAAGCAACGTGTTTCGGGAATACCAGCACCAGGAGAAATATCTAGCAAGGATCTAAAACGGCCACACACAGCCTTTTCAGAGCTCCCAGAAGTGATCTCTAAATCAGAAATGAGCAAGAATTTTCATCAAAACTTCCCAGAAAAGGCCAAGGATCTAAGAGACAATTATCATTCTGGGAAAAAGCACACCTTCTATGGTTTCCATTCGTTTTATTTTCACAATTAACTATGCTAATACGCAAAAAATATGAGCATATTTAATTGAAATGTCTATAACCCTGCTTCACTTTGAACCTTACTTTATTCTTCTTTGAGGAAAAATACATTTTAAAGACATATTAATGAATCAATACAATCATGCCATAGAAAGAGAATGCCTTCCTGCTGATGACACAGAGCTTTGTATTCTTGTGTTAACAGGGACAATAGGATTTGTTGTTACAGGTTTTTTTTTTTTAATAAAACACGTGTTTCAAAATGTTATTGTTGGTTTGTTCATTGGACTTGTGCAAGAATAACAAAATGCCATATCTAAATGTCACTAATATTAATTATTTTATAATGCCTTAGTTTTATTAGCTTAATATTGTTCTGCTTTATAATTCATATTTAAGTTAGACTCACATTTCATCTGCTCATTAATGTTAAAGCAGATCTGTCACTTTTCTCATATCCTACATTTTACTACGTTCATACCTGGGAACTTTCTAAATGAGCTGACCCTGAGACTCTTTAAATATTGTAATAGCTCATCATGACGATTCTATGTAGTAACTCGCCAAATGGCTCTAATATTGGTCCTCATGGAAAGCTTGACTTCTCCTTAAAATACAATTGAGTGACCTGGATTCAAACAGAGGTATCAACCATGACAAACTGGTAACAGAAGCCCCAGTTGGGAGTCTCATATATGATCACAGCAGTGTAGAATAGGAAGGAGCCAGATCCAGGTTTTCTTAATCAACAGAGCAGTCACAACTTTGTAGGGTTGAGTAAGAATCACAGACAATGGTGTGCAGTCACCAAATGGGACTATGTGGGATATTATGGGTGAACTGAACATCTTTTTTTCTTGTAATTTCACAGGTTTAGCTGTTTATGTTAACCGTTCCTCTCTGCCCTTCTTGTAGAAGACTCTGAAAGAAATTGTCTCTTTATGACGCATAACAACATTTAGTTGAAATGGTCTTTCAGTTTAGTCAAAATACTTCAATGTCACACCTATAACGCAATATATTTTAATATTTTCATATTTTTGATAATGATGGTAAAACTGTCTGACAGAACTGAGCAAAACAGATGGGCCCCGGGGCCACCATCTGCACGAAGAAGGGGGATTTAGTGTAGAAATTATGCTGTCATAGAGGAGGGTAGATTATTTCAATATTTATTTAAATTAACACTTAATAATTAAAAATTAAAATGACTGTTCCTTCAATTTATATTTAGCAATCACTCTATTACTTATTAAAAAATAGTTATGGAAATAAATATATAACTAGGTACAAACATTATTCAGGTGCTCTCATATTATGCAAAATGAAAGAATATAATTTCATTAAGTTGAAAAACTGTCTTCAACCTCTGCCTGACCTTCCAAGCATCTTCCATTTTAAGTCAGAGGACACCTTGTCCTTCCCTCAGCAGGTAAGGCAGCTTACAATGTGAAACGTTTAGTTACATCATGGTGTGGAATGTGACCGCGTCAGCTGACTTACTCCACCAATGCAACATGTTCATGAGGGCTTTAGCCAACTTAATGACGTCATGAGGAGACAGCACAGGGACACTGACCCCTGTAGCACTACCATGCTCTCCATACACACAACTCTGACATTTGTCCTCCCAGATTTCCTGGAACGGGTGGCTTTATGGACTAAAGAAGTGTCCTAAAATCTACTATCATCCATTTCAACTACGCACCATGTTTACTACGTAGTAACCAACACTAGGAGCTCTAGCAATAGAGTCAAGCGTTTTATGAATAAAATACCAGCCATACTCATACGGGATGCCTATTGGCCACACTGGACCAATACCCTTTGCCATGCAAAAGAATGGGCGGGGCATTATAATTTCCTCTGCCAACGTGCGGCTCAACCTAACTAAGGGGCGAAGGCGCGGTTCTTGATAATGTGAAAAGCCGTGTGCTGATTGGCTAGAATGCTAATTTGGGGCTAGAAATTTGGTGACGTACCACAGTTAGACATCAGGTTGAGTTGAAAAATACCGGTTACAAATGGCTTTAGACGGCGTGTCCTTCAACAGAGCATCGCAAGGAGCGGAGAGGTGTTCGTATCCGAGCGACTAACACTGATCGCGGGTAAGAGGAAGCAGCCCGCGGGCGTCTGTGTGACTGTATTGATATACGTGCGATTTACTGAGCCGTATTCATTCAGATAAATATGATTTAGATAGGATGATACTGATTTTTTTGTCTGGTTTTACTCTAATATCTGTACATCGGGGACACTAAGATACAACTGCGTCCCCTGGAGCGGGCAGGACTGACAGAATAACGCCCTATATATTTAAGTAATGTTACACGGGTTAGATTTTTTTGGTGTAAATGTATTTTATTTTTTTCTTTCTTAGAAGTATTCATTTTATATGAAATATTTTCCGTTCATCTTTTTAGTATTGCCAATATCTTGCATATTAAATCACCTTTCTGATTTTTTTGCTTGTGTGTTGAATCGATGAATGAAATTGAATTCAGTGAATGAATGAATGAATGAATCAGTTCTTTAAGGATATGCTGATATTTAAAGTTACTGGGTTTTTTTTGTTTTTGCTTGTGTGTTGAATGGATGAATGAAATTGAGTTCAATGAATGAATCCGTTCTTTAAGGATATGTCAGATATTTGAAGTTACTCCTCCCCCCCCATTATTATTTGTTTATTTTAATTTTTATTGGCGCTGATTGAAAAAAAAAATATTGAAATGGGTCCAAGGGCATTGGTATTAACCCTGTCCTGATCATTGCCTGATCCAATATTATACATTCTGTAGCACCACGTTTGCTGAACTTTAAACTCATTCTACCAGGTTATTTACTCCTTTGTAACTCATGTATGTTCTTTGATCCTTCTAGAAGGTTGTGTAGGTCACTGGGCCAATTCTTGTGTTGTCTACAGGAAATTCATTGGAGGTGGGGGAGGGGATCCTGCCTATTGCTATGTCCGATTGTTAAACCTTTACTACCGATGGCGGCTTTCTAGTCTGTTTTGATCTTTAGTATCTATTTTTACATATTGTAAACTTTAAAAAAAATGGAGGAGGCTGACTGGCAAACCCCATGTTTAAACCTATTTTACTGTTACGCAAGTTTTTAACTCTGTTTTTTGTTTTTTTTTTGTAGTTGGAACAATGGGAGACGTTGAAAAGGGCAAAAAGATTTTCGTCCTGAAATGCTCCAGCTGCCACACTGTTGAAAAGGGAGGAAAGCACAAGACTGGCCCAAATCTCTATGGGATATTTGGGCGCAAGACTGGGCAAGCAGAAGGCTTTTCTTATACAGATGCCAACAAAAACAAGGGTACGTGTTTATAATAATATAAATATACAGCTATTTTGATGTATATCCTTGTCATAATGATGGCTAAAACATAATCTGTAGGATTAACAAAAGGATTCACAAAAAGTGAACACTGATCATTATATAAGGGACTTTAATGGGACCCTAAATTCAGATGTAATTTTTTTTTTTGCAACCGTTTTAAGTTATATGAAAGTTTTATCCAAGTAATGGTGTAATTGTTTATGATTTGGAGTCCATGGACCACTTAATATCGATCATGCTAGTTGCTACTACTTTTTGGCAATTAACATGTCTAACTATTGATTCTGTATCTTTTGTAGGTATCACTTGGGATGAGAAAACACTGTTTGAGTATCTAGAGAATCCAAAGAAGTATATCCCCGGGACAAAGATGATCTTTGCTGGAATAAAGAAGGCGAGTGAAAGAGACGACTTAATAGCATACCTCAAACAAGCCACCTCCAGCTAACAACGACACCTGCTGCTTTATTTATTTTATGGCATTATGTGTGATGAGATCATTTTAACTTTTATATATATTTTTTATTTGTACTGTCAGTGTATCATAGATTATGTCTCATCAACCAGATGTAAACACAATGTAGCAAATAAATTCGGCAATGTCAATATGATCCGACTGTGAAATGTTGCCACCATTAAAATAATTATCCCAGTCATGTGTTTTCCCTTTAATTTATAAAGGGGGGGAAAAAAAGTGTCCTTGCAATAAAACTTTGTATTTTGGTGTAGCTGGAAATGTAGGTTTCCGTTCGCTTTTCTTCTTCTTGATGATACTGATATCTGCATTCGGCAATTTTTGCTACTTTGATCACTATCCATTAAATATATATTTGGTCACTGTGTGAACATTTTGCCTCTCTGCACTTCCTACTGTGATAGGGCACAGTAAGTTATGTAGGGAGAGGTGACAACCATGTGGCACACTGCCCACAAGGGAAGTGCATTTTGTGAATATGTGGGGTGGTTTAAAAGTATCTGCTTTTTGATCTCTCCAACAGGCCAATTTCCACTATAGAAGCTGTGCCAACTTAGCACAGCCTCCATAGACTTGGAAGATTAAAAGGTCCTGCGTGCCTTTAAGATACGGTACACCGGGATATGATGTCATATCTCAAAGCTCTGTTTCTTAAAGGTGCATTGTGCCGGAGACTCCGACTGCAGAGGGGATTAGGGGCGCTGCTCTAGGGCAGGCCCACAGGAAAATACATTGCTGTCTTTCAGAATATTTAGCCAGAAAATACAAAATATGTACAATGACTCCCTTATATTCTATCTTTATTATAAACCATAACCTATTTATCCTTATGGGGCAATAATATTGTAATTTTACTGGGCCAATTTTTGGGGGTTCATGTTTCCAAACAAACATTACACTTATCACATACACAAAATGAAATCATGCTTATCGCAGGACAGTCACTTTCTACCCATCTTGAAGTAAATAAATACATAGGTAAATGTTTAAAGAGGAGCCCCCACATTCCTGTCTTAAGTATTACATATGTTAAGTAACATGTACTAGTTGTCAGTTTAAATCTTTTATTTTAGTTAGTTGTAGCTTTAACAGAAATACCCAACTACCCATGATCCTCTGGTACTCTTAAGCCTCTAACGGAACAACCTAGAATCCTATAACTTAGAGAACCTCTGCAGTGATGATGTCTCAGCATAGGTAGTGTGTGACATCATCATCTAAGCAGGGGGACCTTGTATTTGCAAATTGGAACATTTGTGGCCTTATTTTCAGCAATACACCCGGTGGCTGGTGTCATTGGAAGATGTCAAGGCTTTGCTTGGTCTGTGGTCTTGCTGGGAAGGTGACGCTGGAGACTTAAGAGACAGCAGCCTGTGACCATGGAGGGAGTTTTAAAGCCCTAACTATTACATACTGCTCTGGTCAGGTGACCATATATTTAAAATTAACTCCTTGGAAAATGTAAGCAAATGTATTATTAACAATTTTATTTTAAGGGTAATAGTCACTACATTACCGATGTCATTTTTTGGCATACAATAACAAATGTGCTTCAGAAGAGTTCTTCTCATACACCACCACTAGATGTCTCTGTGTAGACTAAATTTTCCAACTGATGGAGTTTGTAAAGGTTTACAGATGTATTTCCTCCTTTTTTGTCTTTTCATTTATTCATTTTTTAACATAAAGTGGTGTATGTAGTTAGAATGCCACACACTTGCCTAGATACTTTGGAGGTAATGTATAAAGAGCAACTCTGGTGCAAAATGAAAGACTGAATCAGCAGCAGAGGCGGACTGGAAGTGATTAGGCGCCTGATGATGTCAGTGCTGCTGATGGCTGGATATGCGTCTAGTGAGTACAGGGTGCCAATGGCCAGTGGCCCATCACGCATATGCCCATTATGCCAAATCGCCAGTCCGGGCTGATGACTAATACACCACGGATTTAGACAATAATTTATCTTTATTAATAATACCATTAATGTAAGCAAACCCAACACCATGTTTTTTGTGGTATCCTTTATTTCTATAAAGTGTGCTTACAATGGAAATATGTTATGGTGGCACTTTATAGTGGTGGAGATTTCCTTTTACCATTGTATTTCATATGTGAATTCATGAACTGTTATGTTTGTAAATAGCATATACATGTAATTATAGGAATGGGGGAAAGCTTCTGTCTCCGTATTATTTTACGTTAGTAAACCTTCAAAGGAAACAATAATGACAGATCTCAACAGGTTTACTTCTTAGCATAAAGAGTGACAGAAATTGTTTTGTCCAATGAAACAGCACCATTGAACCAAATATACAACTGCAGACAAAGCAGAGAAATGATTTTCCTTTCTGCCTTGTAGTACCAAAATCAGTCACTAGGGGGTCCTCCACACCTGCAAATGCCAAAAAGGCAGTCATCTTTTTAAGTGGTTCCTTCCTAACCCTATGAGATGAGCAGACAGAACATAAGAATCCAAGACTTGTGGAGACAGAATGATCAGCGGGGGCCCACTGCGTTGGGCTATATATCTGCCTGTATTCTGTGGACTTATGGACCCCTTTTTTCCCCCCTTTGTCTTCCCTTCCCCACTTATCTCCTGTTCTGTTGTGATAAAACAATAAAACATATATTCACAAAAAAAAAGAATGACCAGCTGGGACAATAATCTTGTCGTATTTGCAGTGGTGTATTTTGGTTTTGTGCGGCACCCCCCTAATCTAAAATTGGCCCACCCCTTCCTGTCAAGACCACACCCCTTCCTGATTAAGACCCACTAACCATAACTGCCCCTAAATTAACCCTAAAGACCCCATTAACCATAACTGTCCCTAAATTAACCCTAAAGACCCCATTAATTATAACTGCCCCTAAATTAACCCCCACCTCCCCTAACTTTCAGCAGCACAAATATTAATTTTATACTTACTGTTAGATGAGTTGCTGAGCAGTGTGGATGTTATAAGGAAAGGGGCGGGGCCAATCATCAGTGTGACTGCAGGGAGGGACTGGGAAGTAGCAACTGCTGTGAGTTACATTGAGTGATCTGATAAATTGGTTCATGAATCGATTTATTTTAATGAATGACTCGAAATGAACCGATTCATTTTAATGATCTGACCTTCCCATCACTAATGAGAGAAACAGAGACCTGTTAGGGGTGAGTTTGGATAAGAGGGTAGATATGTAGGGGGGTGCAGAGTTGTTATGGGTCTGTAGGTCAGGGTTTGAAGTTTGAATTTGATTCCGGAGGGAAGGTTTCTTTAGGATGGTAGAGATGATGGCATGTTTAAATGAGGATGGGATACTGGTGGGATACTGGTTAGGGTTGGTGTAAAGATGCCAGAAAGCATAGGAGATTTTAGGGTACAGGGTCAAGGGGGCAGGTGGTGTGGTTGGAGGACAAGAGGACCTCAGAAACTTTAGTAGGGGTAACTGGACTGAAGCACTTAGGAATGGCTTGTGGCAAGGAGAGGGTTCAGGGTACAATAAAATTAACACCATGGGGGAGTATGTTATCCCTGAAGGTGTCTATTTTGTTTTTAAAATAGGTGGCAAGTTCTTGGGCAGAGAAGTTGGAAGGTGAAGGAGGTACTGGAGGACAGAGAAGGGTATTAAATGTGGTGAACAGACATTTAGGGTTATGGGAAAGGGAGACGATTAATGAAATAAATTTGGAGAGATGGAGGGCTGATGTATAGGAACATAGCATGAGCTTATAATGTGTAAAGTCTTCAGGTGAGCGAGACTTCCTCCACAGGTGCTCAGGGGTATGTGAACAGTTTTGAAGGAGATGGGTCTGTGTGGAATGCCATGGCTGAGGTGGATGGTATGGGGGGTGGCGCACAGTTACTGGAGCGACCATATCTAGAACTGAGGCAAGAGTTTGGTTATACTGAACTGTGGCAACATCAGGACAGGAGGAGGTAGAGGTGGTTGAGAAAAGTGGCAGAAGTGTGTTAGTAAGCTGTAGCGTGTTAAGGTCTGCAGCGCTGTGTTGATCTACTTCCTGTGCCTTTACACTTTTAGGGATATAGCATATAAAGGACAGCTTTATCCTAATGTAATTAATGTTCTTCAAACAACACCAGCTGGGGGTACACCATGTTAAATTAAAAAAAAAGTAAGGCATTGAGGGGGTAAGGGAGTAAAGGGGTAAGAAAATAGAGTGGATATGTATGTTAGAGTGAGTGTGTGTTAGCATGTGTGTGTTATATACATAAGTTATACAGTTTATGTGAGGCAAAGCTAGGGGACAAGGCTGGCTCCACACAGTGTTTGGCGAGCATGAATGAAGTTGGCAGATAGTGAGCATGACCAAACCTTGCTCTCCAGCCCGGAGAAACAAGAGTCCCAGGAAAACAGGGCTTTACCTAGACACTCCGGGTCAAACCCAAACAGTTCCCACTTGAATAGTTACAGTAGGCGTGGAGAACTGCATCTCATTCTATATTCTCATTGTAATTCTGCAATAGACTTGGTTCAAATCAACCAAAAACAATACAGACAATTTCTCATTTTGTTACTGGTGCGTTTGTTTTCAGGCAACAATTTGTCCTGCCCTTTGGTTTCAGACATAATTTGAAAGGCTTTTTCCATTGAGAATTCACTTGCCCCCTCCCATGGTCTCACACACTCTCTAACAATCACTCTAATTCACTCTTACTCACTCCTTATCCAAGTCTCAGTACTTTCTCTGCCGATCACTTCCTTGTCCCTGTCTCCTTTTCCACAGCTTCTTCTTTTACATCTTCTTGTTCTTCTGTCTTTCTGCGCATCTCCCCAGTTTCAGCTCCATTAGTGAGGCCTCCCGCATGACTTCTGCAAAAGGGCAGAACCTCCGCAGTTCTATGCATAATTTTTATTCATACTTAATAAGTTAACATTTTTCATATTTGATTACCCCTCTATAGCTAGCTGGGGCCTCTACTTTGACATTGAATAAGGGTATACAATAATGGTAAGAGTTCTTGTACCCATACTCCTCTGCCTCCCTCTTCCCACAGTACCCATACTCCAACCCTCCCCTGTGTCCTCTACCCTCCACACTCTAGTGCCCACACCCCAGACATGAAAAAGGAAAATCGCATTACTGATCAATCTGTGTTTTATTGTTAACAATTTATTATTGACAGTCTGGCATAGGATACAGATAGGAGCAGTGAAACTACATTTCCTGACATATCTGATCATCTCTGGAAACTGTAAGAATTTCTTATGACTGGCAATGATACAATCACATTATGTGAGCTGGTTGTGCTATCAGTTAAGTAGTTATTATTACAATAATACTCTCGCCATTACTTTGCAAGCCCAGCAAATAAATAGGACTTAGCAAATTTGAAATATCCTTACAATTTTTACACCTCGTTGAATAAATATTACCTGGTATGCTAAAGTACTCCATTTATAGATACATAACATAAAAAAGCATCATTATGTTCCTTTTATGTTAACTTGAGTTTTTTGATTTCAACAAGGAAAAGAAGGAAGATTTATGCACTGTAATAGTAATACCACCCAAGTGTCACTATTTAGAAGGGTAGCCCTCTTTAAGACCCAAACTACTCTCTCTCCTCCCTTTATGTCCCTTTTTTAAGAGAGCTTAGAATATTGGCTGGGTATGAGTATTAGTGGGTCCTCTCGTCGGGGAGGCCCATAGAAGTTCCAGTCCTCCTTAGGCTTCGGTCTGGAAGGAATGGAAGGAGCCCTATATACGGAGTGCGGCCATAGAAGAGGAAGACTGGGGATCTGGTTTTCATTGTGGCCCTACCACTTTTGGAGCACCAACTAGTGTTTTTGTACACGACATATAAACCACAGAAAAAGGGTTTCAAAATTACATTGTGTAAATAACACATATTATTGCCTCATTCCATTTTTATTGGTAATATTTAATAAAAATGGGTTATGTTAATTATGCCATTTAAACAACAAAACAGTTGTGAAATCACACATATTTTAATTGTTTGACAGTCCCCTGAAAGCCAGGAAATCTAGTATTGTGTTAATGTCATCTTAACAGGAAATATGTGCTATCACCATAGCAATCAGTGAAGTGTCAACTTTATACCCAACTCAACCTTTATGCATAACTCCCATAAATATCAAACTATGGTGTGACCTAGAGTGACATTGTTACAAACATTAAGTGTATTTGGTAAAAGTCAAATATAGCATCTAAAGAATTTCTCTCTTGAGATTGTTGGCTTCAGTGGGATCTGGCCAAGATTTAAAAACATTTACCTATCACAAAAGTTCCATAACACCCTTTAATCCCATAGCATCCATCGTGGAGTTCCATGACATAATGATTGGCAAGTCACATTAACTTCATCACAATGACAATGAATGTCATGGATATAGGTAAGCGGTCTGCTCTACTATTGACAGGTTCCCAGTGCAGGGGATGTATCCTTGAAGATCCAATTTCCATGTCAGTAGTGATGATCAGTATGATTCCTTACTTGATGTAGAGTCGGCAGCCCGCCCATGCTCTTCTCTTCAGTAGGCAGGCAATTCTTGCCACTGATTGGCTGCTTGAAGTAGCCAGTAAGTGGCAGGAAAGAGCTCACATTATTTTCAATGAAAGTGCTTTCCACACACTGCTTGCTATGTTTGCTGAGCCAGTGCTGGAGCTGACTGGCGGTGAGTATATCACATGCACCAAAATCTGTCTGCCTGAACCTTACACGTTATATGTTACCCCTTATGCAGTGCTGGATTTACCTTGTTCCGTACCTTGTTCCGTACCTTGTTCCGTAGCACTGTACAATGGGATATAACATGTAGTATACACTACAACAATTTGACTTACAGAAACAACAGACGACGAGGGCCATGCTCAAAGAGTAATATGGCAGGTTGAGGAGAATAATGATCTTTCTTTAATGTCCCTTTGTGCAGAGGGACATGGGGGGGGCTTGACTGCCCAAGAGGGTGATCTGCCCCCATGGATTTGTAGCAGTGGGACTGCGGGCCCCCTACACCTGTCAAACTTTTATGACCTTTGGCTAAAGAATGCATGTAGATAAAGTATACACCATTTCCTGCTTGAGTTACAAAGCTTTGCAGAATCATATGGTAAGAGCATTTCCAGGATATAACAATTTCCTTTTTCTATGGCTGTGCCTACTAAAGCATTTCGCCTAGTGTTCCCTTTACCTGCCCACAGCCCTGTGACGTCACGAAACATGGGCCGTGCTTCTAGTACTACCTCGTAACCTTAGAATGCCTGTGGCTGGCGGTTGGCCACGCCCTTCCGAACGTCCTAGGCTCTCGCTCCATAGCTGACAGGAGGAGTCCGCATTCAGAAGCTCAGTGAGTAGCAGCGGAGAAGTTCACTTTACCGCCGAAGCGCGGGTCCCCGGTGACCGAGCTGCCCCAGCTTCCTGTTAAACCGGCGGTGACAGCTCGCAGCTCTAATTGATGAAAAGCCTCTTCTCTCTGTCCCCCGGTAACACAGCAACTGCAAAGGCGATTACATGACGGTTGATTGCAGACAGACAGGTAGGAATTAACGCAATGAAAGACGGATTTCCGAAAGCACCGGATAACTTGGGTTGATCGGTCTCTCCCGTGTTGGATTTTATACCCAGATGAGTACATTGGGTGAGGTGGTGAAATGTGTGCTTTAAGTAACGAATGGTCGGATGATGGGTGATTTAGAGCAGAGGGTTCACTGACCTGCTGGCTTTTGTTGATCGGCAACTCTCATGACCCTCAGCCACAGCAGCAAGTTGACTATTCTTGTGTCATAACCGCAGGAGAGGTGGCAGCGAACACATCCAAAGGAATAGCACGTTACCTTGGCAAACCCTCTGTGTGGGCTTAATGCTCTTCCTTTTATCACCTACCGGAAATGAACGTTGACGTTGTACTTTAACTGTAATAGAAAGTGCCTGTTCTCAGGCTGTTGGCTGAATTGTAGACGTTGCTGGAATAACTGTGACCCTGCATGGAGTTAACCCTTGCGATTTTCATATAGGGCAGCCCCATTCTAAACTATAACCCCTGATTCTCTTTGTTGCACCATGGGGGTAGATACCTTTCTTGCCCCTCCCTTAATACTTATCACATCACTCAGTTTAGAAATGCATCAGATTTGCCCTGATGGCTGTCTCTTCACCTTCATTCATTTAGATCACATTGGGAGAGATGCAGAAACATGGAAGGTAGTTCTCCCAAAGTATCGGAGGGCATATATATGTTTAGGCACTCGGGTATATATTTATAATGTATTCAAAAGTTAAAAGCGATCGTGTGATTGGCTGTTGGTTAAATTTGCCATTTAAAAAAAAAAAATTGGCATTTATTTGTATTTTAACATAATGTATTCAATTAGAAGTGATATAATGTTACTACACTGTGTGATGGATAAAAAAAAGACTGTAAAAATATGTTATGGGTTTATATAGCACCGACGTATACCACAGTGCTGTATACCGGGTATATAACAAGTAGCGTAATTGGATCTAAAGAAACATAAGGTAAGGAGGGCCCTGCTGAAGGGAGCTTACAATCTAGAAGACAGAAAAGTTTAATTCGAACTCATGCTGAGTGCATGATAAGGGTGAGACGTTCCTAGAAATTACATTTTTATATATATATATATATATATATATATATATATAATATGTTGTATTTTGCAATCATATCGTCTGAAAGGCTTAGATTTGTGTTTTTTTCACATTTAGTTGCTAAGTCTGCCCTGCGTCCTCTAAGGAAGTGCTTTGCTGGCACCGATCTGCCGCTGTACAGTATATCTTTGTATTAATTCCTAGATCAGCACAAGGCAGCACAGTGGAGCATCTCCTAGGGGAGGAATTGGATGCCGCTGGGTACTCTGTCTTCACATCCTTGATGCTCTGCTGTTATGTAGTGGTGTGAAATGGAACACATACTACTTAGCACAGTTATGTTTAGATGTGCTTTTTTGGAACCAAAGCCATAAAGTGTAATTTTTAATATTTGTATGTAATTTTAGATTGACTGGTTACAGTTACATAAATTTACTTAAAAAAAAATTTGAATATTGAATAATTAACACATGCTTCTTGAAAGTCATTTTAGATTTATACATGTCCTCAATAATTAATTAAAATGGCAGATAAAGTATGCAGAAAACATTAAGCGTTCCTTATAGTAACTGTGTTCTAGTTTAAGATTAGTTTAGAACATATTGTACTTAATTATCTTAACTTGCCATTAAAATGTATAAACATGTTTGCAAAGAAGAAGAACGGTTATAATGTGTCTTTTGAACAGTTTAGAGATTACGAGGCTATGTTCTAATACGCTATGGTATTTCCTCTGGACTAATTAATATTGTGAAAGAAGGGTTGGGTCATGTAGTAGTGTAGTGTTTTCTTATAGATGAAATATTTCTTGAAGGTGATGTCTTTAGTTGTATGGAGGAATCGGGCTCCATAAAGATCCACGTATCCTGTGGATTTATGATATGGAATGACATGTTTTAATAAAGAGGGAGTTCTTTATTCAAAGTCACACCGATTCTGTGACCTAGGAGATACAGATTCATTATTTTGCTATTGTCTAGTTGTCAAAAATGTATTTATTTTTTAATGTTTACAGCATGTTGGAGTCTATTGTGCTTGAGCCCAGTGCGTTTTACTACAGGTGTTCCCTCACTTTATTAATCTCTACCATTTTTGCTAGGAAGCTGTTCCACTTATCTACCACCTTCTAAGTAAAGTAAAACATGTCTCTCCAACCTGTGAAACTTGGGTAACATCTGTCTGAAGGATGAGCGTCCTCAGTGCCACCTAGAGCGCCCCTAGTTCAGCTGTGTAACTGCATGATGTCTCGACTTCAAAACTGCTGCTTTTTCACTACTGTTTTTAAATAATAATAATAAAAAAAAGACAATCACAACGGCATTTGCCACACAATTAGCCTTTTGTGTCCTTGCCTTGGCTTGACACTCTGGAAAAGTCCTTCTAACCTTCATCTCGCCGCTGACATCATGGTTAATTGGTTGGTGAGCACTAAGTGGATGGAAACTATATGCAATATTTATGAATGTGTGCACCGGCCTCTGTTGGGTCACTGTTTTCTCATCTTACTATGTCGGATACTTGAGGAACAAGCTCAGTAGCTTTTCTCAGTTTCACTGAGTCAGAAGCGAGGAGCATTGTGTACAACGTAGAACCTCACCTTGTAGGATTCACATAGTGCTTCTCTGAATGAGCTGTGCAATGTAACAACACGTGCTCTATAATATGGGCCACATTACAACATATCTGACTAACAGCGAGGATCAATATGTAATACTGTATGTAATTTACCCAATATCATGCCCATGTGCTACAGGCTTCCGTGAGTAAACTTTTTTTATGTTGTTGATAAAAACGTGGCTTTTGTTGCAAATCAATCAGTATTGTTTGGTAATAAACAGTATGTTTTTTGGTTAAAATGCCACATGGCTTGCATATTGTGTTTTTGGCAGTTGCACAGGTTTACACAAAACCCCATGTCATATGGTTATATCCTTAAGCAGGTTGTCTCCTATTTCTTTCTTTCCCTTTAACGCTGGCCAAAATTGTCCAAACAATGGCCAAAACAAGCACCAGTCGGTGGTGAAAATCAACAGGCCACAGAGGAGTTGCACTGCAGCTTCTCCTAAAGGTAATCTTTTCTTTAGTGAATGTATTCTTTGTTGAGGAGGCTGCCTTGGGGGCTAGAGTGCCCCTTTTAAATCTATTTGATACCCGTTATAAATGCCACAGAAGTTCACCATAAAGTTCATTGCTACACTGTTTGCCTCAACTGGATCCTTGATTCTGGATTCCATGTTTGGAATGCCTTTTCTATTTTCTTAATGCAATATAAACAGAACCCTATGTCTGTCCATTAGGTGACCTGCCCAACTATATCTATAGGTATTCCATACATCCCAACCCTCTTTCCCTACCCCTGGGAGGTAGCCTGGAGGCATACCCTGGGAGGTAGAGTGCCACTCAAACTTGCAGCGCTACTGTACATGTGCACAGTTCTGTACATGTGCAGAATGGATTCTCCAAGGAATTAAACTGGGGCCGCAGGGACAGAGGTAGAACTCAGTGGGAAGGTAAGATAGAGTGGAAAAATCAGGACTGTCCCATGCAAAGTAAGACAGTTAGGAGGCATGGTATTACTGGTTGGTGAATGGATTTTGCTTTGTTACATCCATAGGCACGGAATCCATACTCATTAATGCAATGCTGTAGATTGATGCTGAATCATTCCACATAGGGATTTGCCAAGTTTCTTCAATATATAGTAAAATGAAATTGTGCGGACTGATGCAGTCTAATTATTATACCTACTCAGTCTCATACTCTCCTGTGAGGCATACCTTGCATGTAATTATGTTGCTCTTTTACATTTATTTTTATCTTAGGAAATTAAGTTTATTTTAAATGAATGCAACGTCCTTTTCTTTTTCTTTAGTTTTCATACTGTGTTCCTAGGTAAATATTTATTTTTAGGGTTGTTCGATTAAGCTGCAGCCCTAAAATTGTCTTGACTTGCCCATGCTATGCTGCGATGGAATGCAGATAGGAAATAATACATAGTACCTTGCATCATTTTACCCCACGTTATCGCCGTTTCGGAAAATCTGGTTCCTAACGTTATCAAAACCTAAAATGATAAAACTTAAACCTCTAGTTGGATAAATTAAGTTCTTTCATAAAATATATAATTCGAAGTGCCAACAAAGGTCCCTAGAAAATATATAGAAGAATCCTGTGGTTTTACATATCAGGAGATAACAATCATCAACCTCAGATGAACAACATATGACATATTACACCGTGTCATGATTTCTTCAACAAAAATAAAGCCAAAATGGAGAGCAAGTAATAACTCACCTCTGGTTATGGCTAGTGGTGAGTGTAGCGTACATGCTCAGTGGCACGGCCGTTAAAATGGCTTGTGGTAGGCCTAAATATGCATTGTCTGTGACCATTGTGTTCGCGCGTATGTACACTATATGGCCGAAAGTATGTGGACACCTCCTAATTGTTGCGTTTAGATATTTCAGTTGTACCCATTGCTGACGGGTGTATAAAATCAAGCATATAGGCAGCCATCTCCATAGACAAACATTGGCGGTAGAAAGGGTCGTATGTGGGTTTTGTACTGGGATATCCTATAGGTGCAATGATCAGGTATCCACATTGCTCTTTTTTTTTTTCTTTTTACATTGCTTGAATTATTTAAGAATTTTTTTTTTTGCTACACTTCTTTATCCCCTACCTAAATTATATGTTAAAAACATGGCAATTGCCTCTTATAGCGGCACGAATGCATGTTTTAACTTGCACAAGCACAATATTCATGAGAGAGCTATCTTAAAATATCCGCAAGGAATGTATATACTTGGAAGGCGACCAATTTAACAGCTACAATAAACTTAAAAAAAAAAAGTAGGGCTAGCAGCTACTAAAACCAGTACAAATATTATCCGTATTCCAATCTAAGAAATCAGTGCACTGTAAAACCCGGGTGACTAATATGGGTTTTGCTGTTTGTGCTCTATTGTGAAGCCGTGTATTCACCATTTTGGCAGGTGTGTGTGTGTGTGCGTGTGTGCGTGTGTTTGTTTTTCTTCTTCTGTCTGTGCCAATAGCAACAGGAATAGTAGTGCCAATTGTGCATCTGTCATGCATCCAATGTTGAAGCCGCACTCCCTTATCATCTATGAATCTTTTGCTACGCTTTCCTTACGTGACATCTTGCTCTACCCCCCATTGAAGAAAGTGAGTATATTTTCTATGAATGCGCTGTAGTTTCTTGGAAAGGAAAAAAAAAAAAAACAAATGATGCACTTTTTCTTTATCACGATTCACCCTGGTGGCGTTTAAAAATCTAGACAAAGATGCACAGCGCAAAGATTGCACCCGGCCTTGAAAACTACCTGCAGTTCACAGCGTGACCAGGAAAAACAGAGTTGCTCAGTTGAGCTTCTGCACTTAACCCGAAAATGTAAACATTTTAAATATGATTGTAAGTTTGTTTGAACAGGATCCTCCCTACCTTTTGTTTCTAGAAATACAAGTAAAAAATAAAAATGTATAATGTTTTAAAACATATATATTACAGTATATACATATGTATAAAAAATATACACACATATGTATATAATATATACGTACAGTGCGGGGGTGGTTTTATTGTCTTGCATTGTTTTTAGTTACTAACATGCACAAGGATTGTATTTTAGGATATTGTGTGGGATGGCCTTGCCAGCGACATGTTTTATCACTTCTCTGCATTTATTATGTATGATGAGACCGGCGAGGGATTAGCTTTCTCTTGTGCTGCTGACTGCATCTGTCAGTCATAGGTAGGGAATCCCTTCCCCCAAACGGCAAATAAAATACCTCGTACTAGGAAGGATTTCCTACTGTACCGCAGCACTTCAGTTCCTGATTTTGAAGTATTAATAGAGCATAACAGCAGAGCATCACCTGTACATCATCATTTTATATTTATCTGGACATCTGAGATCTCCTTTTTTAATTTAGTAACAAATTTGCTACATTTTCCTTAAAGTGTATGATTAAACATGTTGCATCCATGCAAAGCTATTAAGTGCTGATGTACATCTGTTTTCAGATTTTTCCAGTATATATACACACTAAGGAGAGCAGCAGTTGGACGCAGAATCGGACACCATGCAGTTTTTGCCAAAACGGCATATCTGTGACAATTTGTAATAAAATAAGGGTCACCTGGAGAAATAAAAGAAAAAATACTTTATGATTGGAGACGACGCAGTCGTTTGTTTTTGTTGTTATAGTGCTGTTCCACAGAGTCCGCTGAATGAAACCACCTCTTAATAAATGCGTTTTAATGTCAACTTGTTATGTTATATACTACTTATATATATATATATATATATATATATATATATATATATATATATATATATATATATATATATACTACTATTGTTATGTCCTGTCTACCCATTGTACAGCGCTACAGAATTTGATGACGCTATATAAAACAATAAATGATAATAGTGAGAGGGGATTGAAGCCATAGTATAGGTCTTCCTCATACATGAAAAAAGAGAAAAGAAAACATAGTGTAGTTTTTGTCGTATTTAACGAAAGGAGAGTCTTCGAGACCTGATCTAAGGTTATTCATGATATTCAGAGATGTTTTCTTTCTTTTTTGCTAGTACTGTAGCATTATAACTAGTATTGGTGAATCCCCAAACTGTTGCTAGAAACTTTTATCATGTTAATGGTTGCCTTGCTTGTGATTTTTCAGGGAATTCTTGTCATGTGACATAAAACAGGCACTGATAGGTTGTTGCCATTAAGTGAAGTGTCTCTATTTTTATGCACATAAATGTTTCAGAAAAAAGAATAAAATCACAGATCTGCTATTCTTTATTTGCTTAAAATGCTCCATTCATTGTAAGATTGCAAGACCAGGGCTGCCGCCTCCTTTGGTGCCAGTATGTCCTAAGGTGTGTTGGTGTTATTGTCAATTTGAATGTTTATAACTTTATTGATGTGTTTAAGAATGCTTTAAAACAGCCATTTGTATTGATAATTGCTTGTACTTCCTATATACATAGCTTCCTATACAATGAACCTTACAATGAAGAGAAGGTGCTATTTCCCGGCATAAACTGGACTTTCTTATTGGCAGCTGTGTGTTGTATGTAGCTAACATACAGAGACACACACTATTACATACGTAAATACGCACTCTATATAGTGCTAGGATTATTGGCTTTGCCCTAGAGAAAGACTGGTCTAAAAGCAAAGGTCTCAGAATGGTATTATTACTATGATGGTAGTAATGGCGACACATCTGCTTCTGAGGCCTACTTAAATTGATTTAGCTTTACTTACATCCTCCTTGAAGCTTTATTTAGCCTTTTCACATGAGCGAAAGTCAATACAGAAATTAACTTCACCTACTCCTTGATTTGGGTTCACGTCTCCATTAAATGATTTGGCTTTCTTTTCCTTTAAATGCATACAAATATAAAGGGTAGTGTATGGGGCCCCGGGGAGGATTCTGACCTCCTTCGATTTGCTCAAATACAGCAAATCCAACGTAGGCTGCGTATTTGTTCACTGAGGGACGTTCATGATTATGAATTTATGCTTTGTTGCATCAGAGATGTATCGCAGAGATGAGAGGTACAAATTTTACAGCAAAGTAACAAGGACACATCTCTCTTCTAGCTAAAGCAGCAAGGGACCAAACAGATAAACATTTTTATGCGGTTTGTTTGTATGTATTATACATATTTTAGGTTTATAACAATAGACGTATCCGTGAGCAGCTGTATTGGGAATGATCTCTGAAAATCAGGGCTTTGTTAAGTCGGAGAGTGTATTTTTAAGTGTTTGAGCGTTTATAGGATCTGAAAGCATTGATCTGCTAGTTAATGGTACATTATTGCTATGAGTCATTGTAATTTGACACTTGATACATGTGACAAATCACACGGTAGCTATGACGCTGCTTGGAACAAAAGCACGGCAGGTGTGTAGAACCTTCTATTTAGTTTAAATATCTTCATTAAAAGGCGATAATGAAATCTTGCTTTCCAGAATCTCTTCTGTTCTGTGATTTTTTTTTTTTTTTATTTTTTTTTTATTGTTTTTTCCGCTTTCACATTTTCAAACAGGTTATGGGATCTAATAGCGAAAGACTGGGACCCAGATATGAGTGACTAGCCAGTTCATAATAAGAGTGGACTAACAGTCAGTGTATCACACATACAGATGACTTATCGTTTTTGTCCATCCTTGGATGTTCCTAGGGTCTCAGGAGGCTTTGAATAAAATAATGGGACAGGAATAATGCTATGATTTGTTTCTGGTCACTGTTCCTACGTACTGGACAGAGTACCCAAAGTCTAGATGTTCCACTTCTATGTTTGCTAGATGCCTAGCAAACAGATCTTTTTTACTTGGTAAATATAAAAACATAAAAGTACTGTCCATTTCCTAAGATTAATTTAATGAGGCATTCATAGAACGGTGACAGATTATTAATTTTTTTTCTTTTTATAAATGATTTATGTTGAGGGATAACAATACCACCAGCCTCACTTTGGGGAGCCTTTAAATAGTTTGGCATATACAGGCCGTAACCAGAGGTTTGAATGCATGCTCAGCATTTTGGTTCAGCAACTACTCAATATGCATTATAAATTATAACCCTGGCTGAGTTTCTGCATCAAAAAAAGGTTGCATTGGCCTGCATAATAAAATATTGTGGTAACTTAAAAGAAAGCCACTCGCGTAAATTATGTACCAGACAGGACAAACGCTGCCGTTATTGCTAGAGAACCTTTATAATAAACTGTGCAATCAGAAATTGAAATGTTCAACCCATTTTCACATAAATGGTTTAATGAAAAAATGCTAATTCCATCTCTTCCCTGGTTTGAGGACCTTAAAGTAGAACCCCAGCATGCATTTTTATTACTAGTATTCATACCTAGGAACTTTTTAAAGGACCCCTTGCAGAATGCTCCATTGTTGGTGGGGAGTAGGGTTTGCCCAGAGTCTATGGTCGCAACCTGGAGAGTTCCCAGGTATTGATTTAAAAAAAAAAAAAAAAAAAAGTTTTGTCCTGCTTCTACCTGCATATTAGTGATGTATGTATTCTAAGTATT
Organism: Spea bombifrons; assembly: GCF_027358695.1. Taxonomy (NCBI): domain Eukaryota; kingdom Metazoa; phylum Chordata; class Amphibia; order Anura; family Pelobatidae; genus Spea; species Spea bombifrons. The sequence goes on along the minus strand of NC_071091.1, from coordinate 22,401,102 downwards.
TTCTTGGCCCAATCTGCTAGACGGACAGCCTCAATTATTATTATACTGCCTTGTTGTAAGAATTAGAATGACCTGGTTTTGATCACTGACAAACCGAGTAATGGAAGTCTACGGGGGAAATGATTTAATTGCCAGACTTCATTACACACAAGTATCACTTGTCTGACGGCATTGGTATAATATAGGCCTGCAGATTCAGGGCCTTATTTGGAGCAAAATGAAATAAAAGTAAGTTTTGTAACACAGTATCCTATTTCTGTACATAGCACTTCATTGTGTGCTCAAAATAAGCAATGATATAGATCTCTAGATCATGGGCTCTGGTTGTAGTAGGGGGAAGATGATGTATAGCTTGTATATTGCTTATTATTCTCTACTAATGAATAGATTTAGCTAATTAAGTACTAAGAAATACCCAGGGCACAATGGGACTCATTGGAGGGAATTAGTAACCCTCCATGGAAACAACTTTAAAACCATAAAAGCATGCATCAAATCAAGGCAACGCATAGTTGTGGGTTAGTTACCCGGTATAGAGAGTAAACTGGGGAACCTGGGTTAGATTTTGGATTAAACTAATAGTGAGTGAGTGAGTTTAGCTGCTGTGTAGGACCCTTGAAGTGAGTAGAACCTACAGTGTCCATTCATGGTCTATTTTGTGTGCCAGTTACTCAAGTAATTTGTTTTCACAAACAGCCACACAATAATCATATAATTATAATTTATGCTGTGGTCTTTAGCGTACCATGGTGACCCCGTAACACAGTTTACTGAGGATGCAGAGGTGAAGACAGAAGCTTTTATCTTCCAGCTGTAGAAAAGCTACAAACCTAAACAGCATAGATAATAAAGAACCAGGTGTTTGGGCTACTGAGTGCGTACACATCGCCAGCTGCCTCTGAATTTAATGTACCTTCAGCCAAATCTTTCTCAGATGTGCATGTCCTCATTAGTTTTTTCTCGCATGCTTCATAAGGTTTATTTTCACGTACGGTCAAAATAAATCTGTCTTGTATGAAATGAGTAAGTATGAAGTATGAAATGAGTCAGTAAATAGGAAGTAGAATTTTTGTCAACCTAGTCTTGTTTGCATTTTTTCATTCTGGAATATTTCATTGCGTGAAAGGGATTGTGCACATCTGATATGTACAAGTGGCATTTTGTAGCAAATATGTTTATTTGCATAAAAAATGATTTGTTCCAAGAATGTTCTTTTTATAAAAAAAGTATCCTCAGTGTTCGGAGCTGTATTTAAGAAAATTGTGGGAGTTAAAAGTGTTGACTTGACTTTGATCTTGGCACAAAAAAGATATCAGAAATGGATGTGATTAAAAATAAAAAATAAAATTAATAGTAAATAATAAACCTGTCTGTGTAGGTGACACTCCTGGTGATATATACATTTTTTTTTTTCTTTTACAGCGCATTTATTTTCATTTATGGAATCCTAGCACAGTTTATAGCACTATTACAATAACATGAAAATTATGAACACATGAAAGACATACTGGTACAGAAGAGGTTAAAGTAAATTTTTTGGCATTTTATAAGATGAACTGAAATTACTGAACATACAAATACGGTATGCTGTATTTTAGTTTCCTCGATGACCTCATCTCCAAGAAGTATTTCTTTCTAGTTGACTGAGTCATATCATGTGATGTTAAGGCCTATCTGCTGTAAAACCAGTTTATATTACGACACTAGCAGATATTTGTAGGCTCACCAGGTAACAGATTAATAAAACAATGTGTGCCAAACTTCCCTTTTAACTTGATATATAGGGGGAAGCTCGAAGGGGACAGAACTTTCTCTACAGTTCCTATGTTATTTAATTGACCCTATTTAAACTAAACTGGGTGAGTGGGGCTTGGTGATATGATGAAGATATATATATATATATATATATATATATATGTATATATATATTGGAGCATATATCAAGGCTATTAATGCAGATAAAAGAAAGTAAACCCTTCAGTGGGCTCATGAAGCCATCTACCCAGGAATCTGGACAATTGCCATTCAACACATCTCACGTCAGACTATTGATCACAAGAGGAGGACTTGTAATGGAATCCAGCTAGGATTTTTTTTCATGAGATGGTCAATTTTTCCTTCCGATGCTTTCAATACAGATTACTTTAAAATATCCTAGTGTGTGATGGACAAAAAGGGTCTATAAGGATATTGGGATTTCCACTGTATTTTGTCTTGTCTCTGTATCAAGCTAAACACATATATAGGAATTCAGGCAAATTTCAAGCAACATACATTGACTGACTGTATTAATTAAAAAATAGCATACCATTTAAACATTAAGATCCAAAAAATAGGAAAGATTAAAAGCCATTAGAGTATCAATCTGGCATCACAATAAATGACAGCATAGCGGCTCTGTTCCTCTGCTAACAATTCTCTGTCCATTATTTGTCTGACTTTAGCTCATTCGACATAAAAACTCACAGGACCCTTTCCTCCTAGAAAACAAATGTCATTATAATTCCATTACATTCTGTCTGGATAGTAATTGTTTGAAGTACTAAAGTAGATAAATGGCTAATATTACAAAAAAGCACAATACACTGCCTCTGTTTTGTTTTAAGATGCTTTAGTTGTTACAAAGATTACAGGATTATCTTGGACCATCTCAAGTATCTCTACATCACAGGATGGCACCACTAGGAATTATTTTTTGGTTGCTGTAGAAGAATAGAGACATTATCATGCTGTTATCTATATGGCAAAGTCCCTCCAGTACACTGCTATGGTTGAACCACATTGGTCCTGAAGGGGGCTAATATGTCCATAGTAATGTAAAAGAGGTCATTATATTACCATGGAATTGAAGTGCACGGTATTTCGGACTGTACAGTTACATGTTTATTTGGTATTGGTGTTGTGTATTAAACCTTGGTGCAGGAAAAATGTTTTTATACTAAAATAATGTAAATATAATCCTTACTGGTAATGCAAAATAGGAATTGCAATATTCCAGCAATAACCTCGGGATATATGCACCTTTCTGTCTCCCACTTGAGTTTGCATTAAGCAGTCGGCCCTATCGCTAGTCAGTGTTGACAATCCTCTAAAAGTCAAACGTCAAGCTGATAAGGCAATTGCTTGTACAATTTCTGTGTTTCACGCTGCACAACTTGAATTACCCTTTTGTGTGGTTCCAGTAAGAAGAATGGCACATAAATAGGTTTTAATTGGAATAAATATAATTCTGGGAGTACATAAATAGATTTCAGTGTGAGTGGAATGCCTTTGTGATCTAATGTGACACACTGAGAACACCTATTCCTGTAAAGAAGTTTCAAACGGTTTGTTCAAATGCTTTCCCAGATTTTTTTATTTGCATCACTATTCCTTTTTCTATCCCTCTGCATTACATGCAGTGTCCACATCTGAACCTGACCCTATTTTGGATTTTGTAAATGAACCCGTTAGTGTCAGGAGCACTGAGCACCATCTATAGTGCAGCTTGTACTATTTATGCGAGCTTCAACGTGAGTTACATGACCCAGATAGGTGCCTTGGTTACTGGGACAGGGATCGACAAATAAGGTCTGAATCTAGGAGCCAGCCAAAAAAAGTAAGGAGCCAGTTTTTTTCTTCATCCCCCTTCATCCATCATGTTCCTGGTGCCTTGCCATACATTAACATTCAGTTATACACTCTAACACCATACAGTAACAGACACACGCTAACATCCTATGCTCGCAAACACGCTCATGTACACACATGCTAACACTATATGTCCGCATATAGCGTTAAAGTGTGTGTGTGTATTAGTGTATGGTGTTAGCATGTACGTGGCCTGATGGTTTGCCCGCACCATGGTTTCGGTGCTGGCACTGGTGGCGAACCACTGCAATGTTACACTAGTGGGGCCGGTAAAGGGAGACACGATGATCTACCTTACCGAGCTTCTTGAGGGTACCGGCTGCACTCGTTATTGTTCCGCCCCTGATGCGAATGAAGACTTGCTTTTTAAGAAAACAGAAGTTTTGAAAACTTATTTTTAAAGCATTAAATTCAGTTTTTTTTCTTCCAAAAAAGGTGGTCTGCTATGCAACAAGATACCAAAATATTATTGTGGCGTGTCAAGACATGAAACAAATAGCATTACAGTTCTATTTTCTGATGTGTCATTGTTGTAAGCAAGAGATGTGGTGGGCTGAGTTCCAGTTAAAATGTAGACATCCGTCCCTGGACGGTAGCAAAATATAACCGACACACGCGTATGTTCTTTGCCTTAGGGGAGTCTGGTTGGCATTGTACAGACTTGGCTCGGTTGACGGCATGCTGCAGAGATTAAGCAATTATGAGTACCTTTGCTGGGCCTTCCACCATGCTAGTGCTGTTACACAACCTTGTTCTAGAGTTATCTGCAGATAGATAAGAGTTCACAATCATTTAAGGTTTTCAAAATCAAAAGGTGAATAGTCCCACACCTAAAACCTGGGGGAGGCTGAGTGAACTCTGCTGCTCTTTCTTCCTCCTTCTAGTTCTGGGTTTCTAGAGTGTTCTGACCTTGTTCTCAAACTCTGGCTAGATCTCAGGGCCCACAGTACCTGCCACGTTTAGCTTGGAAACGGGGCCAGACCAAACGTCGCTTAATCAGGTGATTGAGTCTTTTTTTTATTTGCGCAGGGAGGTAAAATCTCAGGGGTGTACCAGTACGGCTTTTAGTAATGTGACCTCTGGATCTGCGGTAGAACTTTGTGGAATCGTAACAGTACTTGCAGTCAGACTAGAACATATCCCGTAATCTTTTGCTGATTACAGAATGCTTTGCTGGCCGGTTTTTACTTGTTCACCTTAATATTTAAATGTTTACACATGCTAAAAGGAAGTGGCTCCAGGTTTTGTGGAGGTTATTACTGCTGATAGCCGCTGGATGTGACTTATTGGCTTATTATTTAAACAGCTCTACCTGTCTTTTATGTGTAAACCTTGCATACAGTTTTGAGTTACAAATATCTACGAAAGGGCATTTGCAGAACTTTTCCTTTCTCGTCACATGGTACGATAGGGGAATGATAACTTAATGGAGAGGAATATTCATGTAAATCCTCAGAAGACAAAGTTAAGATGGCTGCTCCCATGGTATATACACACAATGAAGGTCTTGCTTTCCAGAAAGACAACAGGTCTGACATCACCCAACGAACGTTATACCCATCAGTATAATCTTCAGATTTGACTTCAAATAAGACGCACTGATTAGTCTTATTGTATTTTGCTTTTTATATAATATAGGTTGACTTTTTTGTGTTATTTGAGGAAGTAAAAGACTCACTGGAATAAGTTGGATTAACAAGAAGAAGCCCAATGCTTAGAATTGGGGTGGTTCGCGTTTCACATTAGTGATTTTTGTGGCTTCGATTTATATTTAGTGTACTTTCTTGGTAATATTTCAGATTTGGAATTTCGCCGTAAACATGTGACAGCTGGATGCCACCTCTTGCACCCATAATTTTCAGGCAGTATCCATTTAGAGACAAGGCCCTGCGCATTATTACCGTATTGGCTCGGATATAGGCCGCCCCCGTATATAGGCCGCACCCTAAAAGTTTGGTGCTTTTTTAAAACTTACCGGAGCAGACTCCCGGGTGTCTTGCGAGACATCTACGCAATACAACTTCCGGTGCCGGCACTGGATGTGTCGGCACCGGAAGTTGTATACGTGTATTGCGTAGATGTCCCTCGCCGGCCCCGCAAGACACCCGGGATTCTGCTCCGGTAAGTCAGGGGTGGGCAGTGTCACGGTCAGGACTACTTGCCAAGCCGTGACTGTGTGGAGGGCATGGGCATGAAGGGGTTAATAGCACCAGGCCTCTGGATTTACTAACTAGACCCCTTAACAGGGCATAAGTTACACCAAATTAACCCCCAAATCCTGCCTGTATCCCCCCAGGTAGTCTGCCACCACTCACGATTTTGATACCGGATTCGTGAGAAATCCGAATTAGAACATCAATCACTATATATCTATCTATATATATATATCCTGTAGAACTCAATAACAATACGGTAACGTGTTATCCTCTCTTAGGGTTTGTGGATATCGATACTAGAGCCCAAAGACAGACTTAGATTTTGAATATTTTAATAACAAAAAGACAAGGATTACACAGTGCCAGAATTACAAAAAACAAGACATACAAAATAAAAGTAAAACAGCAAACAGTTCTTAAAAACAAAGGGACTTAAACACAGGACCCTCACTCACGAGTTTCTCCAATACACAGGACCCTCACTCACGAGTTTCTCCAATAAGCAGGCCTGTGGGAACTCCTTAAGTCCAGATGGTTTCTTACGATGTTGTCCCGATCAGAGTATATCATGGAGTTCTGCTTTTTGGTCGCTGCATTGTCCCTAAATCAGACTCTTGCAAGCAAACGCCCCTCTGACCACATGACCGATTATATGACACCATCCCCAAGAATCGGGTCCCATCTTTGATGTGCCAATAAGTTATGGTGGGGTAAAGGTGATGGAAACCCCCCCACTTAAGATAGGAATGGAATTCCTATAACTAAGGATCCTTATCAGTTAGGCCATGAATCACCACAGGGGTCCTTTGGGAAGATGACACCTCTAGCCAGAACAGATACAGAGGGCATTCACAAAGAAACACATTAAAATCAACCTCAGATTAACTCATTGAGTGCTGAAACAAAGAAACTAACCACCTCTGCTGGGTTACCCTTCCATGCATCCACTACATTATATGAGTTAATCATGACAGGCAGAGGTAAAACGCATTGTGCGGACGGTCCGCACGATGCGCTTAGACAACCTCCCGTGCCGGCACCCCCCCCCCGTGGGAAGTGCTGGCAGGGGAGGCTGACTGAGCGTATCGGGGAGTAGGATGCAGGTCCCCTGCACCGCTGCGGGGGATCTGTATCCTGACCCCGCTGCCTGCCCGCCGCCCGGGACTGCATGTCCCCGAATATAGGCCCCCACTTTAAAGACTTAAAGTGGGGGAAAAAAGTGCGGCCTATATTCGAGCCAATACGGTATATTTTTGTATATAGGATTTAGTGGCCATAATCATTGCAGATATTTTCTAATTATCATGCAGTTAATGTTAATGTTCTTTTAGAGTCTTGCCTTGGTAACATAGAATTTGACTCCGGCACTAATCCTTCTTAATAATTCAAATGGTTTCTGCAGGGTTTAAGATCAAAATGATAAATGACAAAACGCCCTTTTCTCTTAATAAAGCAGACTAAGATGCATTCAGAGCTGTACAGAAACAAAAATTAAGTAAATACAAGGGAATGGCAAACTGTGCTTTGTTACCACTATTATGTGACATTATCATAAGTGGTTTGCCAAGTACCAATGAAAAATGGCAAAAAGTGCTAGGGAGGGTAGGTTTAACAACAACAACAACTGGCAGTTAAAATAAACGCATTAATACAAGTAAAGTGCTAGTGTATCACATAGCAGAGAGATTTTAGATAAGACCATTAACCCTTTATTGATGATATATAGACACTAGTTTGTGGAGTAGAATATAATTTGCTCATCTTACTTCTGAGAGATTAGGTTTAGAAAGAGTAGTGTCAGAAGGTTTAAATATTTAACACTACACAAAGTTAATATAATTCTCATTAAAGGTTCAAGCAAAGCAATGTGTAGCTAACTTTGTGTATCTGGACTTGTAACGGGAAGGACTCTGCAGGAGTTGGGTGAACGTTTGGCGTTTTCTTTTCTTTAAGAAGGGTATGGCCATGTTTTGTTGATTTGGTGACAGTATGAACTATTATGATTGTAGAATGTGATAGTATTGGTGACGTGGACAACTTATAGCTCCCATGACGCTTAATGTCTGCTATGTGTACTTAACCCTTTGTATGCATTGATATGACTTAAAGCCAGTATTTTTGTGGTTGTCCACATAAAGAAATGCAAAGAGTTTTACGTGGGTGAGTGTATCCATGTTCAACAAAAGAGAAGAAAATACGTTTTCCATGGAAATTTTGTATTTGCACGGCTTTCGTATGGAGATTCTACAGAAAATGCCTCCGTGACTCTGGTATTAAAAATATTTACATTCATAACCATACTGAGTTGGAAAACCGTTTTCGGTTTGCTTTAGGTGGTGGTTGTTTTTTTCCGGACATTCTTTATACTCAACATGGTCACATATAGATCAATGCATATTTGGTGTAAGCACATTTATGACACATTTTAGATTTCACAACCCAAAACATTTTCATACTTAATGATTTCTGGTTGTTATCAAATGAAATCATTCATTTACATCAGTTGCTGTAGACTCCAATACAAAACTCTGATTCTTGCTATAACATCATAATAATGTTTGACATACATAGATAGGCAGCGTCTGACACTCTAGGTGTCGAGGACTTAAACGCTCACCAGGCCTGGCCAGCTTCAAGCTGTAGCCTAGTTGTTGCCTGTGTCTTATGGTTAAATTCCTTATTATGGGAAGTTGTTGAGTAATTGCATGGTTTTTTTTTTTTTTTTTACTGAATACCGTAACTGTTGCCAAGAAGTATCAAGTGCCAACAAACTATCTTATCCTGCCGAGAATACAGAAGAATTAAACCCATTAAGAGAACTGGGAATGTGTGCTTGTTACTGTGTCCTATGTGTGTTTGCCTTCAAGGAAAAGTAGACAAGAATGCTTGAACAGATACTTACTGTAGAAAAACATTACACATATCTTGAATGAGCTGCTCTGTAGTGTTAGGTGTCAATGAATACACTTTGGTTAAAAGTTTGTTTCTGGTGAATTTCAAGTAAAGCCCTTAAAAATATTAACCTCTTAAGGACAATGGGCGGTCCCTAAACCCATTGAAAACCATGCATTTTGAGCCCGTACATATACATTAAGGGGTTAAACCAAAGAGGGGTGTGTAACAAGTTAAACCCGATTATACTATAGCTTCTGTCCTCTAGTGTAGTGATTATATTATAAACTCACGAGCAGTGCCCTCGAAAGCCCACCTTGTTGCCAGGAACTTTAAGTACCATAAGGTAAGATGGCGAGCTCATGGACAACTCCTCAACTCCTGTATGTGTAAATGTATATTTGTTAACCACCCTGTATTTAAACTGTACAGCACTGTATAGTATGTTAAATAGTAATTAAAAAAAATTAACGGCAAGAGTCACAAAACAAAGACTGACATTTGTTATCATTATTATGCGTTTTAGCTCATAATTATTGTTTTTTTTTCTCGGAGCTAGTAAGTTCAGAGTCAGTGCGCCACAAAATGTACTGGAAATCATAAACCAATTATCATTGGGAAATTTTACAAATAGAGGTAGAGGAATAGGCAGCATAGGCAAGTCCGGATAGCAGAGCGGAAGAGGCAAAGCAGACAGGACGTGAGCCCATCGGAGGTCAGATTGATGTGCAATATTTCTAATAGTAGCAGTTGATTTGGAACTCTGCTCACCAATTCAAAGGTAAATGTATCCGATATCACGGAACAAAAATGTCATGGATATATTTAGGGTGCAGGACTCAAAAATGTAAGATTTAGGAGAATACTCAACATCTATTTTATGTTTCAGTTGAGGTTTCTATTCACGACTTTACATTAAAATGATTTGCTAACGACTAAATAATGTCTCATTTTGCTTTGGGGCAAGTGACAAATTGAACTGTAAAATGCAATAAACACGGAATTATTTTCTGTCCATTGGTTCAGAATAATAAAAGTACTTGGAAGGATTCTTTTTTTGGCCTTCCTGTGCGAGTATGATAAACCAAATCACTCATTTTAAGCAAGGTCCCAATGTTTTGATGGCCGTGCGCTTTTATGAGCTCACTGGTCAGATAATTGCACAATAATCTTTTTTTTTTTTTTAATTAAGAATGGATTTTGTATTAAACTTGGGTTATTGCTGGCGGGGAGGAATGCTGATATGGATTGTAGATTCGTGTTTATTTTAGGAGTGACCAGTGTTGTTGGTCTTTAAAATTTCTTGAAGGATTATAAAGCCTTAAAATGCATATTTTTTGTATTCCTCCGCATTACGGATGAGGATGGAATATATAATGGTATTGTTTTTCTTATACAATGTGGTTTCAAGCCAAATTCTGTTTAGTGTTTACATAGGGTTTGAGTTGTGTGTTCCCAGAATATTTTGTTACCTTTCCATTATGGATCTTAGGGGAAAGAATGCTAATACCACAAACACTACCAAAAAAACTTGCCTCCTAAGTGCTGCATTAACTTTGGATAAATATTTTACTATCATACCCTGGGGATCGCTGCATAAATGTAAGTTGGGCAATATATTTGCTCTGTGATGAACAGTTAAAAAGCAAATGCATTGATCGCCCTGCAGTAGGTAAAGTCCTTTTAAGTGATGCCTGCTTGTTGTACCTGATCGCTCTCTTTCCCCTTTTGGCAAACCAAGATTGCTGATTACCATCTTGAATACCAATGTGCTTTTTCCTCTTTTTACTTTGTCTAGTTTAATTGCTGTGACATGGGACCCGTAATCCTCAGAGGAAGGAAGATTCTGTGGACGTGTCCACTTTTTCACCCGTTATACTCGCCGTGCTATGCCTGTGCTTCCACATAAATTACACGTATTAACCTTGATAGCCAAATATTATGCCTGGGTAGAGAAAGTACATTTTGTGTTATTATTCAGTGCAAATGAACAGTAGTTGAAAAGACTGCATGTGATGTGACGCTTATTGGTACAAGTAGCAGCGGGGTGAGGGTTATATTTGCATTTGATGATTATTTGTTTCGTTATTAAGGCTGTAGCTGTAAAGTAACAAATGGTAAAAGGAAAATTACCCAAGACCATTATGATTTCTCGCCTTCCAACTTTCACGGGATATGCAGGACAGTGAGCCTGGGGCTTTAGTTCCTGCCGTCTTGGATGCTCCATCTTCTAAAAAGCATTGATGAAGCTGTAAACGCAGTATTATTTGTTAGAGATTTCACATTCCAATAGTACCCATGTGCTCGATGTGTGCCTCAGCCCGTTTGTGATGGTTGCTTTTTGGATGAACTGTACAGATACAAACAATCTCTAGTAATAGAGCTTCCTACAGGGGCGGACAGAAGGATTCCAGTCCGATCCTAAATGATGGCTCGTGGGATATAAATGGAAACTTGCATTAGCACTCATGCTATGTCTTTGGTAGATATTGGGGCTGAGGTATATAAGTATCTTGAAGGGACTCTCCAGCCACCCATCATTGGTGGCCATTAGAGTCCTCTTTAATAAGGTGCTTTTGAATAAGATAACTAGAGTCATGTGTGTTTGATATCAATTATGGTTTCAAATCATTGATGACAGGTCTTCAAATTGAATGGATCCACTTTCTTTTATTAAGAACTGGCTCAAATAATTTAACAAGCATGAACCTGTCTTTGGATGGGTCTTCACGATTTGATATCACAAGTGATGTGTGAATGAGCTATTAGCTACCAATTCGAACACACAGATCACTTTTTGTTGCAAATCTTTGGGATTCGTCTCTTTCTGCTCTTTTGTTTTATAAAGGAAATTTTAATTTCTGTTTCTTGGCAAAAGTTCTTCCAGGTATAGGTCCTGTTTCACCGCACAGTGCTTCTATTGTCGGTGAGCTTTCAAAGTCTGCTTGATGAATGTGTCGGCCTTGGCTGTCTATGGTAAAATCATTAAAAGGGCACCCAGGGCTTAATTCCTCTGTTTGTTGGAACACTTACAAATGATTCATTCTTACTGTACAAATTGTATTTAGGAAATTATTTCCCCCCGTGCAATAAATATTATAACCCTAAAAAAAGTGTGAACACCTTTATAAAACACACAGCTGCGTCTGTGAAACTATTTTTACTTGCCACATCAGCAAACAGCTCATTATAAAATGCATACTGTCTTTCCAGAGTCTTGCTCTTCTTCCTACCCTGCCCCTTTATGAAGCTGCTCCTCTAGAAGTGAGAGAGCTTTGGGTAGCCTACTCCATAATATAAATAAATAAAAATTAAAAAAAAGATATAAAAATAAAAAAATATATATGATGTGTGTGTTTATATATTATTCTAAACCAAACATTTGCACGGCACACAGATACCTAGGAACTTTCAAGGTTTGACACTGAATTTCTGAAGTTTTGGCCCAATCTTAGGGTAAAGGGACAGATTCTCAGGGTCTCACAGTCTGACACTGACTCCTTCCTATTCTGCATTGCTATGATTGGATATAAAACTCCAAAATGTGTTGTTATGCTTCCACTTGAACGAAGGTTTTTTTTTCTTTGTTTTTTTTTTTAAAATAATGACAAGTCAAGGATTCCAATAGAACCAGTAATGACCGGCAGCTTTAGTGGCATAGGCCAACATGACAGTGGGGACCAGGGGATACCTCATCTTATTTGGTTTGATGTGGGGTTTTAGGTGGAGTCAGAGGAGAGGGAGTGGGAGCGCTCCTGTCAAGAATTAGAGCCATTTGGTAAACACATTTTTATTGTTGCCATATAGAATCTTTACGATGAGCAATCAAATGGTTAATATTTCAACATTCTCAGCTCATTTGGAAACTTCCAAGGTATGCTTATACATATCTGTCCATGGGGAACTCTTTGAGTGGTGGTGTACTTTCCCTTAAGGTTAAGTGGTATTTTTACTATAATTTTGTTACTCATTTATAAAATTACTTCTCAAAGCACCGCATATAGTTTGATGTAGTTTGTTAAAATATGAAATCATTGTATTCTTTTTTTCTTAACATGTATAAGATAGGGTTGTATGGCTGTCATCAGACTTTTTATTGTTTGAGGGATGGGAAAAGTATTTTTACAAAGCCATACTGATACCAAGAGACCTGAGCTTCCATTAAATTCAGACAAATAAACATTCTGACAGCTTTTTCAAATGATGTAGAACAGTAGCAAATGTATTATTTTTTCTTTATGGTCTTGAGCAACATCTTTTCCTCTGCCTTTTTGTTTCCGGTCTTATGAATAACATTGACTGTCTTTTAACAGGATATCTGTGGGTTCAATTAAAGTAATGCAGTAAAGTCTTTGCAAAAAAAAAGTATGTTTCTTGTCTATATAAATAGATTTGCAGAGTAACTCATTAGCTATTGGCATAAGAAATAGATGAATCGCCACCAAGACATATTCCTTTATCTAAGTATAGCTTAGCTCAGCGCTTATTTAATGCAATATTCATTTATCTGGGTGATGGAATAAAGGACATTTTCCTTTTTGGTAATGAACATCTGTGTCTTTAATGAGTGGCATGGGTACAATTAGGTAGTATGCATGGGGAAAGGGGGAATTAAAGCTTAAGATATGCTCGGCAACAAAAAACTTTTCATATATAAATGGTGTGTTTCTTAAGGTCTAATAGCTGATGTCCTTGGGAAAATGTTTATTTTGGGTAACTGGTAGCCATACTTGGTAAACATGCCAGTGTAGTATACCATATGACAGTTTGCACTCTGAGACTGTATATGTATGCTGCCGATGCCTGCAAAAGCCACATGCATGTGTAGACACCTGGCACTCCAGCATAGCTGGCATTAGGAAGTATATATTGTGTACCCTCTCCCTCGTATCCATTTAGCCCCTTTACAATCCATCACAAATGCTACTGTCAGATGTGTTTTCCTCACCATAACCCCTCTGTCAGTCTCTTCACTTGCTGTCTCTGCTGATTCATTTTAAGTCATGACTCTTGTTTTCAAAGCTCTTCATAATGGTTCCACTACCTACATCCGCTCCCTCATCTCAAAATCTACTCCCACCCGGACTTTCCACTCATCTGATGCTCTATCGTCTGCCCTGAGCTCTCATTTCTAGTTCTCATGCACAATAGCAAGACTTTTCAAGGGCTGCTCTTACCTGGGATGCTTTTGCCCAGCCTATCCATCTTTCCTGCCTCTTGGCTCTTCAAACAACCCCTCAAGGCCCACTTCCTTAGGGATGCCAATGAACATACACCATTAACACCCTTCCCCCCCATCTTCCTTTAGCTCACCTTCCCTAGTTCCTCTCCTGCCCTCGGAGAAGACTCTTTCACCGTTTGCATAATTCACCTTAACTCCCTCTAGATTGTAAACTCATTTGCCGAGGGCCCTCCGTACCTCTTGTTTCTGTACGTTATGTTATGCATTGTTTACGTTGTATATCTCTGCTGAATATGATGTTGCTATATGCACCAATAAATAATAATATAAACCAAACAATGCTTGGACAACAAGAAAGACAGGTTTGCCCGAAAACCATTTGGCTGTTCTTCATGACTGGAAATGTAAAAAACACAGTTATGGTTTAGTAAGTTAAATTGCCGTGCTAATATTTTCCTAATATGTATTCCTAATGAGTATTTATTCATAAGGTCATTGTTTATTATTATCTTGCCTTTATGTTTGATTTACTTTCTTATTCTAACCCTGCTTGGCATAGCCAGAACGTCTTGTTTCTTGAATATTGTGTGATGCTCTTTTGTTTGTGCTAAAATAATGTTTGTTATTGTGCTTAACTTGTGTATCCAGGGGTTACAAATATATAAAAAAAAATATACATAAAAATTAAAAACATTAGTCGGGTATGTCCCAAATGGGTACTCCATAGAAAAATGGAATAGAATAGCATGCAAAAAATGTTACTTGGTCTCACAAAAAAGTTATTTTGGCCATTTTTTTCGTCAGCGTATTATAGACAAACTTATTTTTCTATTTGTGATGGTGAATTATTGGCGATATTAATAATTCTCAGTATATATTTCTAATAATAATATTTATTTTGCTTATTTGTTACTTTTAAATGTTTCAGATCATTCAACTAGTTTTAATAGAAGACAAAGAGAACATGACAAATATGCAACAAAAATAAATTGGGTAGGGGCAAATACGTTAGTGAAATTATTAAATATCTTGGCAAAAACAAGGAAACTTGGCAGGTTGTTAGGCAGGAATTTCCGTAAATCTGGGTTTCTTGTGAAGGTGTGTTCTTGATTCTCTGCTCTGGGATTCCATATTAGGAGACATATTTTTTCCCTTGGAGGGCTGCGGCACAGATGCATCTAATTTGTTTTCTCATCTTTTTGAAGTGTAACCTCTTCATAAAAATATAGAAACATAAAATGTGTGTGTAGAGAAAACAAGGTCGGGGAAATCCAACGAGCCAGGTAGCCATGACTCCTCTATTTTTATATCTACCGCTTAACTCTGTTTCGTTTCATGTCTGTTTCTACCCAGTTCTTAAAACTTTGTCTATCTGGGCTGTCGATCAGTTCTCCGTCGACCTCTTTTTCACGATTGCTGTGCTAGACAACAAATGTATATGATGTGAAAAAGAAGTCCGATGAACACCGCAGTTGTGTGCAAAAAAACACAGAAAAGATAACGTTGTTTGTTAAATGTGAGTCCAGCATCCCAATAAGCGTCTGTTCTATTCAATGTACCCTCAAAAGTGTCTCCTCTAAAGGTTTTAGACCCAGCGAGGCAGCCACAGAAGGTGATGGTGAGAAGGTGGAGGTACCTGGTTTGGAAGTGAATTATATTTAGGTGTATTTATATTACGAGGATGAAGCAGGTTATGAAATCCTTATCTGATTGAAATAATGCTTTTTTTGGTATGGTTTTCTTTTTCTTTTTTTTGTCGCCCTGATTTCTCCTGAGGTCCAATTGAGACTCATGAGGCCCAAAGCTATTTCTAGTAGTTGAATGCCCAAAACTTTCCAGGGGTAATTCTTTAATCATGCCTTTTGGTTTTTGCTGTGAACACTTTTGTATTTGACACAGAACCAGCCCCTGATAGGTTGCTGCCATTGAAACTGGAAAAACATCAAAAAGCTTCGGTGATTATTTTCCTGTGATTCATAGCTAAGAATCGAATGGCAGATTTGCTTACATTTATTTGCTTAGCCTACTAAGAGAAGTCGTTATTCAGTGGAACTGCACTTTTAAGTGTTATTACTCACCTTATTATTGTGGTTCCTTTTTAAGGCTTAAGAAGCTTTTAGGCTTTATGTTACAGTAAATAGCTGTAAATATGTAGAAAGTAACGTCAGACAGAGAACTCCTTGGGAGTACTTATGAGTAATGGCATCGGGTTTCCTTCTATACATTGCAGACAGTCTTAATGCGTTTTTGAAGTTTCAAATTCCCTAATGAAACTACGGTAGTCAGCCGAGACAACACGTAATAGAGTGTGAACGACTGCTTGTAAAAATCCTAATATTTTTGTCATTGTAGTTGTCAGAAACAAACATGTGTAATATGTTATTTTTTTTAAAAAAATCTCCGAAGAGGGTGAAAGGTGTGTGTGTGTGTGTGTTTTTTTTTTTCTAGTATCATATTTGCTTCGGAATTCAAGAAGTTTGATTCTTGCAGCATAACTTTAATCATTCCTAATTAGGGAATTGAAAATTAATTAGTAGGTCATGTGACGAGTAGATATGGCGCTACAATATAAGCAGAATGGAAGCCTATTCTTTAAGACCCCCAACATTGTGGCAGATAAAGATTGGGGGTCCCCACTAGTCTGTGAGGCCCCCCTTAGGCATTGTCTTAGGGATGAGGTACTGATTCCTTAAAGTAATAACCCGATAGTGTATGTCTTACAAAACAAACTTATCAGAAATGTTGTGTTGCTTTGTTTTTCTGTAATTATACCTTTCGCCACTTAGATTACAGATGAGCCTCATTACTTAAATGTTTTTGCTTAGAGACGCTAATAACCTGGAGCCGCTTTTATTGCCAACAACCCTTTTACTGAATAAACACTTATGTTACATGAATGCATCATATAAGCATCTTTATTGGCCGAGTCAAAACGTACTTGCGTATACTTTACTCTTATAAAGTACATACTTATGTCTGATAAATGACTTTACTGTCGATCTTCTGACATTTTCAGGTTCATGTTATGTTTACCCTCTGACATAGTTGGTGTGATACAGAACAAAATATTGGTTTTCAAACGTCTCCTGTAATCGTTTTGTTTGCTTAACTGGGATTCAAAGACAACTCGGTTTTCCCCTGTTAAAAAAAGTGTAATATGAGAGTCTGTAATTACCCAACAATCTAGGTAGAGCATTTAGAAGGGAACCTTCTGCTGTATGAAAACCCCTTAGCCACTGGCGGCAGGTGGCGGTCATTAGTAGATCTTGGAAGATGGACGCAAGTGGATAGTTTCCAGCAAAACTGCTGAGTAATGGCGGTTTAAAACATTTGCCCAGTAGATGATAGTTTCATCCTTGGAACCTTGATTGAGAATGGTTTAATTTGTGGCTTTAGGGTTAATGTTTACATTCTGCCAGTTAACCATTTAATTCGTGGGCACTGTGGGGTGGAGGCCCCTTGACCTATTAGCATCCAAATTGAAGCTTTATTTATTTTCTTCTAAATCCCATAGACTGGCGTATTTTATGTACCCTTCTGCTGGATGGCTAGTGTTGCAGGGTTTCGTTTCTCTGAGAGGTAGGTTACACGCTATGACCTGATGATATGTCCCAAATCAAATTACAGGATATGTAATTTTTAACTGCAATTCCGGTTTGCTCCGTGTGATTTATCAGAAACCTTTTAGAATGGTTTAGTTCTTCTACACTTTGGCATCCAAATCAGGATGTCGAGAACATAACATGATGAATGAATTTTGACGCTGCCAGTGCTGCAGATGTGTGTCTAAAAAAAAAATCTACTCCCTTCCCATATGCTTGGCGGCAAACAGATGTTTTCTGTCTCACAGTTGCTCACATTTAAAAATTCTTACAGCAAATGTCAGCTGCTCCTTAAAACATGACAGCAATATTACACAGCCGCATACAGTGTATATATTGGAAAAGGCTAATAGAAGTGTTTTTCCTAAAATGCACATTTATAAAAAAAAAAAAAAAAAAAAATCGCTTCGTAGAGAAAGCAAAATGGCTAACCCCAGTGTATTCATTTCTTTAACATTATGCCTATTAACCATTTTTAGTAAATCTGTGTCCAGGATAGTGTTGACATCTAATTGTTAGATTATCTATGCGCAATACTATGCTGACCAAAAATTATCTGCCATAGCTCACACTTTGCAACTTTTTTCTATTAGCCTAAGCACCTATTGAAAATAACTTTATTTTTTTTTTCTACACGTTCAATAGCCAGTATTTCTTATGCATTTAATTCAAGCAATAAAAAGATTAGCACTTTATGCAAACCATTTTGCAAGCGTAAAATGAAAAAGGGTTTTCTGTCCTAAAATCGCTTGTTAAAACCCACGATACCTCCTTACAGAGAGCCACGTCAATTAAACAAGTGTTACTGTAGCAAAAATGTTACCTGGAATGTAGAAATACGGTGCTTTTTTTTTGTTTTTAATCACTTGGTTACGTGAATAGCTAACAGTAAAACCTATGAAGTCGCCTAAAAAGCCCCAGCAATGTGGGGGTCGCACCCGCAGCAAGTATTCCCCCTTGGCCATTGGAAACATTTGAAGCTATGCTACTTTAGATCTGTTTTTGTGCATTGTGATAATATTTTACAGAGCTATGAAATTAAAATAATATTAAAGAAACAATCTAAAGCAATTCGGCAGTCCAGTTAATTCAACTAATAATCTATTCTTCTGTAGATTTATTTTTCTCAGCAGCAATATTTACTGGCTGTAATTAAGTGGATTTCAGAGCTCTAATTATAATAATAGATTTCATTTTTGCAGTGTATGTAAAATTGTATTAACTATATAGTCAGTGTGTGTGTGTGTGTGTGTGTGTGTGTGTGTGTATATATATATATATATATGTATATATGTGTGTAGATATATATATATACATAAATACAGACATGCATATAGTCCAATACTCTTGCACTCACTACAAACATATTCAGAAACTGCCCAGGTGCTACTACTGCCAAATATATGGAAATCCATATACAATCCAGAACAAGTGCGCACTCAGGTCTTAGAGATATGCCCCTGGTTTGGTGGCCAGGGACCTGCACCAAAAGGCCTAGGCCACGTATATATAATATGTCAGTTTTCCTAGAATGTTTGTGGAGTCAATAAGACACATGAATACCAGACTAGCTAACTATGTGTCTCTCTTAAAACAATCAGCGTTTAGCTATTAAACAATACGTTTAATAATGAATGATTCCTAATTTAACATTACGACATAAAGCATGAACAATAATTGCCTCGCAGTATAGAGTATGAATAATGGGATAAATGTTCCGCACACTGAATGTTTTATGGCTTATTGACATGATAAAGAACATTGAGGTCAAGAAATCCATATCTATCTTGTCTTTATGGAAGCAGAAGGTCAAGAAGGTAATGGTAAAAGCCCAGGACTATTACTTGTTTGTTCTACTTTTTTTTCTAGTAAAATAACACTATATATACCGGTGTACCGGTGTATATATAATCCTTTTTTTTTTTAAAGCTTGAATTATTATTCTGAATAATTTAACACAATTTCATACAGCAGTTAATCACTGCTTTCTCCTACAGAGGAATCAAAGCCTTTCCAAATATTTTTTTTTTCTGTGTTGCTATTAATAACGTAAAATGTAAATGTTAGAGCCTTACCTCCTAGGGTGTACTTGCCACACTTAGCTGGCCGTTAGTCACAGAGAGAAGAATAATTTGTGGCCTTGTACCCAATGCATAATAACACACAGATGCCTTCTGCAACAAGAGAAATACATTGTCTAACCTGGGGTGATGGCGGAGAAGTAGAGGCTGGGGTACCATAATTGAAGTTTAGTTTATCCCTGTGATAATTTAGTACATTTATGTAGTATCGTCAAGAGGGTAAAAACATTTTATGTGAAATGTTAAATGTGCTAAGCCCACCAAATGTTCCTTACAACGTGTCATAAACAGTGACGTGTTTCTGGTGACAGATCCAGAGGCTGCTGTGCCGATATTCTTTGGAGAGGAAGTGATTAGAGGTTTTGTTACCCCATGGGTGCCTAGGATAAAAACGCTAGTCATCAAAGAGTCCTTCCCTTATAGAACAGGAAACCGCAAATCAACATGTGCCTAACAAGCCCATGAATGAAGTAACTGCTGCATGTGTTGGTTAAATGCGGAAGATACTTTATTAAGTAGGTCATCGGTGACAATTTACCGAAATATTGCTTTTTTTGGCTTGTCTTTTTAGTAGTCAAATATTCTGTAGACATACGTGATTTTAGTTACATTTAGTGTTCTAATTATATAGCACCATTCAATTGTACGGTAATGTTTAAGAATCATAAAAATGGACACAGCAGACTCATTCTGTCTCTAACAGGGCCGTCTGATAGTGTAACTGCGGCTGACGTCTGGAAATGCACGCTGCGTTTTTAAGCTCACATAGCATGCGACCGGGCACATCCAGCCAGTGGCCGCACACTACAGGACCCGGTTTGCCACTGGAGCGGCACATCGGGTGTGCGTATGGTCCTGTTAGGCCAGCGGCCCACTGGACATTTGTCCAAAGTGTCAGATGACCAGTCCAGGCCTGGTCTCCAACAATTACCGGTATTTTTAATTAGTTCCAGCACAGGTATCTTTTGAGACCATCATCTAATTACAAAGTGCAACATAATCTTTATTTTAATACTGAAATTATGATAAAATGAAAAAAATATTGAGCTTTTTAATCTCAGTAAACATTCTGCCTTATATTTACCTATGGTATTTTGAGTAGTGAAATGTATAAATATCCCCAGGAATAACGTTGGCTGTGAAATCTTGTATTGAGAACACATTGGCTAATTAATTTATGAAATCCATCGATGTTGAAGAACTATGTATTGTAATAAAAAAAATGTTGGAAGCTTAGATTACAGGCTCCCAGTCCCTTCGCTAAACCTCCTTCAATTCTTATAATCAAGCTGCTACTTGTGCTAATGCAATTTAATATAAAAAAAAATAATACATTTTTTAAATGCCTTTTCATTATGCTACAGAACAAAAAGCTGTAGAATTTGTTTTCCAACTTGGTGCTTGGGGGTTATTTATCATATAATGTTACCTGGATCCTAATTTGCATCATTTGTAAAGCAATGGGCAGATAATAAATTGCATGTAATTGCACGCAGACTATTTCTTTGTTTCCTCGCGATCAGAAAAGCAGAGTAGCCAAGGAATTTCTCCAAGGATGTCCTGTCACAAAATGGTACGTTTCAAAATAAGACGTCTCATCTCGGGCTGCGTCTCTATTTTCTATGATAATTTTAGCCTTCTAACATTCATATATAAACATAGAGTACATTAAAACCGGGACCGGTTTTCTATCTTTGATATCTACCAAGGGTATAGCCAGTGGATTCTCTACAAATTATGCTAGAGATTGTTTCTAGCCGCACACTTTCTCTGTATAGCTAATGTCGCAAGTCACCAGCAGGAAGATCTGCTCAACAGTACAACAGAAACTAACAGAGGTAACTTTTATGTTAAGTGAACCGTCCAGTCCCGATGTATTACTGCACGTAAACAGTACAAGCATTCGTATTGAAATTAAAGAACAAATTAATAATAAAAAATAGCCTTCTGTCTCATTTAACCCCTCTACTGAAACTGGTTAGTATAAGCAAAAGGTATACGTCCTGCATATGCTCGGTAGCAGCCAATCACGTGTATGCTTACACAATATGGGTGTTTTGCAAGCATACATGCAGTTGGCTGCATTGAGTCATTTGAGAGTCCTACTGAGCATGTGCAAGAAGTGTACCTACAAATGCTTCCTTCTTTTGGTAGAAGCGGCTGGGGGAGGAGCTAAATGAGACATAACACTCATTGCTAAACTCCAGTAACTAAAGAATGCATTCACCAATTTCATGCAGTAAAATGCATTGGCGCCTACACAAAGTGGATTTCTATGTGCATGAAGTATGATAACAGAGCTAGGGCGGACCTTTTTTAATAAAATGGGGGCATAAAGAGAAAATATTGTTGTTGTGTTGTATATCTGTGTAAGAAGTATGATCAGGGATCATCTGGAAAGTCTTCTGATAGCAATGCTGAATATTTATGTATATTAAATATTTACGTGTGTAAATATATATTTTTTTTTTACCCTTATTCCATCTGTCAGCATTATTCCATAGATTTAATTTACTGAATAGCAAAATTAAATATTTGGGAAAGTGACAGATCCACTTTAATAAATAGTCTTGAATGGCATATTTATACTTGCCGTTGTATATTTGCTTTATGCATATGCTTAGAAATCTTTTTTTATTATTTAATTTTAATGGTAATCTAACAGTTCTTCCTACACAGCGGTATGGTAGACCATACAATCAGTCCTGATCTCTAATGAAAATTTACCAGAAATGGACCTTACAAGAACTCTATAATCTCTGCCCCAAAACAGTCAGCATTGCATCGCTTGTGAATCCAAGGCAGCACTCAGATTTCACGTGGTTGCTGACAATAATAGCCACCAGATAGTGTTTACAGTAAAAAGTAAATCAAACTTTCCGTTAATGCCGCATTACACTAATGTGTACCACAGAATATTTCAATTATATATATTTTTCCCATTCAAACACTCTATATTCCATTTGCAGTATTAGTCATTCATCGGGTTTTACTTTGCGTTAACCTATGGAAACTTATTGATAATTATGTGTTACCGGACATAGGTTGAATTAGTAATGTATGCATATCTACTCCTTAGGACACATAGAATAGTAAAGCAAGAACTATGGCATTTTATGTTAATCTTCTTTGGCATTTGCTCGAAGCAAAGGATGAGAATTCTTTCCAGTGTAGACACGAAATAACCATTTACAAAATATATAAATTTCAGAAAAAGTGCAGAAAATACCTTTAAGGCACAACCATGACCTTTCAAGACAGAAAACCCTTAATATAATAAGCAGAATTTGTGAAACGTTCCAAATAATTACAAATAATTTCCCTAATTGTCCTCATTGTCCAGCCTCCAACATTAGAACATAATATATTCCAGTAATCATCAAAATTGCTCTTCCTTATTGGCTTCAGAAATCGTTAAAGATGAGGAGGGGATAGGTTTGTGTGTCTCCCAAACGCAAATGTAGGTAGGTTGGTAACAATTTCTAAGATTCATAAAGATCATGTTCATTTCCCCGGGTGTTGGCACTGGAATAATCTTTCCATTCATTAAGGCATTCATTCCGTGACTTTTCTTTCAGGATTTTCATAGTTTAAGTAATGTTAATTTATACTCAAGGAAATATTTAGTCAACAAGATGATGACTGGTAGCTTTGCCATTTTATTAGACATAAGTCATAGTTTTAATAATAGGCCAATTAGCCAGGGCAGAACAGGTGTTAAAATAGCAATCGTTAATTGATATTAACTAATTTGTGTTGACAGAAATGGGGGCAAAACAGCACTAGAAGTCACATGTTGCTGTATGATTGCGCAACATTTTGTGGGGTTGGCCTTGAATTTTACTGCAATGACTTCAAGATAATCTTGAGTTGGCATATACTGTACATCTGACTGTTCATCCACAGTTCTGTGGCCAGTAATGTGTTAATTAGATTTAATGGCTTGAATGTCAGAAGCCTTTGGAAGCAGTCGGTGATGTCATGAATAAACAAGCTTTGATGCTGATCTATCACCTCTATGGCTCAGACAGAACAAGAATAGACGGTTGTCTTCACTGCCCTGTGTCTGCTACATTATTTATCTTCTGAATTTATAGTGACAGCGTGTTTTGTTCACTTTAAAGCAAGTGTTATTAAAATGTAAGTAGCAGACAGTTGGTGTCCTGCCATCAACAGAATAAAAATGAGGACCTGTTATCAACGTGACATTTTCATGTCACCAGTCAAGCTCTTTAACATGCACGAGGTTCTATGCAGAGATTATTGGCTTTACTCTGACAATAGTGTATGGTGCCTGTACGTTCTGAGCACTTGCTCAATTGTGGAGCCTATTGGAGTCAATGCCAGTTAGCCAAATACTCGGTCTTACCAGGATGTATTTCAGAATTGCTTCTGATGTTGCCAGTATGTTTGTTGTGCATTAATTATTACTTGTAATTTCATATTCCACTAGATGATGCATATTTAACAAAGCATATATTGGCTTTGCTAGCCCCACACGCTGCAAAATGTCTGCCATTTAGCGAGCTTGAAGATTTCTTTTTTGTTTGAAAGGAGACCCTGATGGTTTTTGCATGGAGAAGCCACCTTAGAAATATGAGATGGGAATGTTCAGCTGGACCAATCTGTAATTAGTGCTTAATTACTTTACTTGCACATTTGTGATATTATTTAAATGAAGTTGTGTAATGTTATTTTAAATAGACAATTTTATTAGTTATTCATATAAATTATAATTTTTTTCTTTATGTGGAGGTTATTCTGTGTGTAATAGGCATATAATGAGCTCCCGCGATGAACTGCTGGAAGTTTTCTGTTGCAGAACAAAGTGTAACCCATTAAAGCAATTTACCTGATGAGTTATTCTTAAAT
Source organism: Spea bombifrons (assembly GCF_027358695.1). Taxonomy (NCBI): domain Eukaryota; kingdom Metazoa; phylum Chordata; class Amphibia; order Anura; family Pelobatidae; genus Spea; species Spea bombifrons. The sequence goes on along the minus strand of NC_071091.1, from coordinate 22,376,687 downwards.
TAGTTTTTAAAACCATCAAGCTTTGATTTCTTGCCTTTTATTCTCACATCACTGTTCTGTTACAATACTGCTCCTTCTTTTCAAACTGCATCAAGCTTTGAAGTATGTAAAATAGAAAAGTCAGTCTGGTTGAATTGTGTGCAGGTGTTGGGGGGGAAAAAAAGACACTTTCAGCATATGGTAAGTGAGATCTTGAATCAGATCGGTCTACCAGGTAGTGAGTTTGGATGTTGGATACAAAGTGTACGTCTCCTTTGTAGCTTTAAGAATGGAAGCTTTCAAGGAAGTTCTTAATTATTCTGTGACATTATATTGTAACTTTTTTTTTTTTCATGCAGCTCTTTCAAAAAGACCACAGCCATATCTCTGTCATCATTCTCCAACTTTCTAATGCCACAGAACTTGGTGGATTTCTGTTATTTCTTTAATTCTGCTAATTATTAAATAATTCCGGGGCTTTGGAATTTTAAGAATCGGTGATCTTTAAATAGATATATCCTTATATATTATCACATATACTATGTTTATAGCACACATGCCAGGTTGACAGGTCTCCTTTAACGCAATCCTATAACGGATGACTGCACACACTTTTCTGCTTTGATTTTCGCATAATACTGGAGGACGGCATTTAATAAGATCAATCGTTTTGTTTGCTCTGTTAGCGAGCTAATAAAATAACTTAATTCTAGTTCTAGTGTATAAATGTATTAGGGGATGATTCATCACATCCACGCAGTTCACTAGATTACAGATATATGTGACCAGAGGTCGTCTTAAACTGATGACACAACACGTTTTTAATTGGTTTTGGTAGGAGGACATGGTACCTGCACTGTGCAGTAGAGTGCAAATGACTGCAATAAATTATCATCTAGTGTTACAGATCTGTTATCAGAATTGAGTAATAGTTCTAACCCTTCAACATAGTACGGTAATTTCATTTGGGGGAAAAAAAAGACAAGTTCACCTTGCTGGTAATCCAGAAGACAACCAAAAAACCCTCATTGAAGTCATTTCCGATTGTGCCTCAAAGAAGGAAAAAATTATTTTAGTCTCCAAGATGGCAACCTGATTACTTACTGGATCCACAAGCTATAACTAATCATGTCATTATAAGTAATTATATTCCTGTATATTCGTCTTTGCTAATTAGTCATCAAGGCCATAATTTAAGGCATCTATCACATTTGGTAGCACAGCGTCTAAGAGAGAGGAAGAGAGAGAAATTCCTTTCTTCAGGTTTGAATGAGTGATGTCCAGTCCTTTACGTAGTCCAATTAATGATCAGGTCACCTGAGAGTAGCTGGAGTTGTCCCCTGTGTATTTGTGTAATGCTGCCCTGTCCCCTCGAAGAGGTATTTTTTGTAATGTAAACAAATTTAACTTCTCTAGCCTCTTCATAATTAAGGGGTCCCATTTCGTATTAATTCTGTTAATAAGCCTGCCTCTGGACTTTTTCAAGCTCCATAATGTCTGCTGCCCAGACTTACACTGCTTGTTTAATTTGAATGCCAGATGTGTAAACAACTCATTTGCCATTTATTGGCGTTCTGCATTTTATTTTGTAAATTAGCTATTTTATGGGCTTCCTCTATCTTACTCTGTCTGTTTGAAAAGGGAAATGACCTCTAAGTATATGCGAGATAGTTTGGGTCGGTGATTATATACTTTAAGATGAGGAGGAGTATCATGTTAAGTAATGTGCTGGGAATGTTTACGGATTTCTTGTTGCCAGAGAACTGCACTTTAATTAGCATAAACAAAAAAATTCAACACAAATATGAGACACACAGACATAATTACGTTCGTAATTAGTGGTTCTCGGCTCTTTTTCCTTTGGCCTTTTTCCTTTCAATGGCCGCATTGTTGTTCTGATCTCTACACAATCTCCATCGTACCTGCCTAAAGACACTTATACACAGTACGTCTGAGGGGTGTGTTAGTGTGCGTTGTTCATGTGAGTATGTCTGTGTGTACAGAGGCGTACCTAGAAACCACGGGGGCCCTGGTGCGAAAATTGCCCCCCACCTTCCAGCTAGTATGGGCCATCATTGCAATTATGCATATGTTTTTATATTTATTTCTCCGAGCGTCCCTCAAATTATTATTATTACATTTACTGTAGGGGAATGCATGTTAGATTCTTTTTTTTGTACTTAGGAAGTTGCAAATAAAAATGAAGTAATACATCCGGATCCAGGAAGAATTTTCATTTGATATTAGAGAATAGTTATACCCTTATTTGGTCTATATAGATTTTGGTTTTCCCAACAATTATAAGTAGACCTGGAGAAATTTCTATCATCTGATTAGCTCGTGCTAGTTTTGCTATAATACCAGGAATCAAACTTTCAACAAATAAACTGCCGTAGTATTTTACATTCTCAGCCCCTAAGCTACAGAAGGATTTGTTGTATGACTTTGATGCTTGAGTAGGTTAATCTGTGTTTGTAAAAATGTCAGGTTTTCCCAATGCCTGGCAGTAGTAATTTTAGAAATATTTATGATCTCATTTATTTAGAAGAGAATCTTCTAGTGCCTTACAGCTTAACCGATAATTTAAAAATATGACATACATCTTGAGCATTATAATTGTGGTTGCAACCTTTTGCTGACCTGCTTCCTGGACACTCTTCGCTCCCATCCTCTCCTTTTTTCTTTTCCCATCTCTCCTTTTCTTATTCCACTTTTCTTTACTATCTCTCTTCCATCTCATATACTTTCACTCATCCCCCCCTTTTCTCTGTCCCTCTAATTTCAGTATCCCTCCCTTTCACTTTTTTCCTTCTCTTTTCTATTGTCTCCATCTACTATCTTCTCCCGTCACTTTTTCTGTCTTATAGTCGCATTGCTTCTTTCTTGTCTCATTCATCTATTTTCTCTTTGCTCTCCTCTCTCCTTTTTCTCTTCTCTCCTTTCACTCACCTTTCTTTTTTCTTTTCTTTTTCTCTTTACACAACAAAATGCCCATTTTTACACCCCGAGGAGCATCCTTTCAAAGAATGTCTAGGAAATGGCTCTGCAAAATGTGGTAAACCTAATGGCATATCACCTACATTTACACCATCTTCCAGTGAGTATTGTGTGGCTGTTTTACAGCCTTTGTGACCCTGAGAATTTCTGTGCCCTGCAACGTACAGTGAGGTACAAATACCAGATTATCAAATCCTGTTAATCTATGTAATTTTTTTTTATTTTGCCATTTACATCTCTAGCAGTAGCATAACTAGTGTGTAGAGTATCTTTTATGCTTTATCCTATATCTTTTAGAGAACACTGAAAACCCCAAGGATCTGTGCTTTGATGGGTAAACATCTTGTAGATACATCTTGCTCTTTGATGTAGAAAAATTGCATTTCATGGGAATCGCAGTTTCTTCTTAACTGTGTCATTTCTTTCATTCTGTCTTGATCCCTATTTTTTGCTCACATGGCCTTGTCGTTGATTGGCGTTATTGTTATGTTTCTATTTTTAAATAAGTGTGTGTGTGTGTGCGTGCGTATATGCGGTAAACCTGGACAGGTAATGCCCTATTTTTGTATTCTAAGCTGTATAAAAACTGCTTAATCTCCATGGCAATGGATTCCCACACTGAAATCCCATGGCTAGGGCATTTTCTTCTGTTTTGTGCCTCTCGGCACTCCATTTACAAATTCTATTAATATTTCTGCAGGTTGTCACTATTTTTAGCCATGCTGTGTTTCTGCTGGCAACCATATAGCTTGGAATAAACTGTGTCAATCCTCATTCTTTTTATTAAGTTCAGTTTGCAGGTTAATGACACTAGATTATTGTATTACTTATCTCATCTGTGTTGCCTATCTGTATTACTTATTTCTTATTTTGCATGGATATAAAAATAAATCTTTTTAAATTGTGCCACATTACCTCAATCCATAATTTTAGCCTCATAAAGACTTGCGTGTCCCGATCACACAAGCAGCCGCCTTAGGTCTTCATAAATCTTTGCAGGTGATCAGAGGAGTATGAAACATATTATTGGCTCAGTATAACCTACACACCTAAACAATCCTGAGTATATTATTAAGTATTGAGTTTTTAGTGTGTATATAATTAAATCCATTGTTTGTTTTAAATGTTATGTCCCCAGTGCCCTTAAAACCTAGCACACGTGACAAGGGCATCTAACATAAGATGCAGCTACTTGCAGGATTTCACTTAATGCTGGATCTGTGTTATATCTTTTGCTATTAAAAAGTTTAAGAACCATGCTATTTTTGCCTTCCATTTTAAGGAGTTCTGTTGATCCCTACACCATTTTTAATTAATGGGGCATATTCACTAAACACAGAGTTGCAGGTATGTGACAATGAGATGAGGATCCTCACAATACAAGAGACCTTTAATGCAGGGCTCGACAAATCCCAGGTCGCCATGGCGACAGAGAATTTTGTCCTGGCGCCTAGGTTTTGTCAGCCTCTTACATCCAGAAAAAATTGTGGATGTAAGAGGCTGAGTCACCACACGGGGGCGCTGCTGCTGCTGCTGCTGCTACTGTCTGTCTGTCTGGGCAGACAGCACAGCCACTCCGAGCCCGCCCCCAAGCCTGAGATCACTCCCATGGAGTGAGCCTGTAGGCTGAAAACGTGGTTGCAGCAAAACCAGCAATCGCGTTTTCAGCTGCCACAGGCAGCTTCAGGGAAGGAGGTTGTGCGTTGATTGGGTCCCCACACAAGTGTGGTTACCTGACACAACACCCCCCAGCTGCCTGATTGCTCCATGAGAGCGACAGTACAGCGTTAACCCCTTCAATGCCGCGATCGCAGCATTTAGGGGTTAATTCCCGTTTTGTAAGGGGCTCTGCAGCTGGTGGTCTGCCTGGAAGCCCAGGAAGACCAGCAACAGCAAAAACGAGCCCCCACAAGCCCTTTGATGATTCCTGTAGGCATGGAAGCCTACAGCAGTCATCAGAGACTCCCCACTGCAATGGCTGGTCTATAGACCAGCAATTGAGTCCCAGCTGCCAGAGGCAGCTTCAGGGACAGGGGAGAGGGTTCTTTGGTCTCCCCATGAGTGTGGAGAGCAGCCCCAACACCCCCCTGCTGCCTGGTCGCTCCCTGAGAGCGACAGTGCAGCGTTAACCCCTTTAATGCCACAATTGTGTATGACACATTCGTGGCATTGCAGGGGTTAACATTTGTCCCCACAAGCTTGTGGGGACTAAATATCAGTCAATGCTGTGCTCCAATGGAACATCAGCATTGAAAGGGTTAAAAAAAAAACCAAAAAAAAAAACCAGCACTGACCTGAAAGTCCAGGGTGCTTCCAGGTCAAATGCTGTGAGTTTAGTAAGTGGGCTGATGATGATCAGATCAGTCCTGACCAACTGTTAGTTTAAAAAAATCCTGGCTCCTAGCTTTTTTACCTGGTGCCTAGATTCACAACAAATTTGTCAAGCCCTGCTTTAATGCATTGCTAATTAGAATCTGGTGTAATGTTATACGTTGATTTGTAACTTGATTACCTATATGTAGTGTTTCTTTTGGATTTGCAGGAAACTGTAGAACAGAAATAAATTTGGGGGCTACCGGACATTATTTTTAGGTAGATTGTAGACATATCTGTTTCCTTATAAGCTCTTGAGGCAGGTAGCTTTGTGCGTGTCATTTGCCTTTGTCATTGCTTTGTATAGAACATACTTTCGGATGGTCCAAGTTATGGCCAGTTTTAATTGAAACTGTTTAAGGAAGTTAGAATTGTTATCCATCTCCATTTAGTTGGTAGACTTTTGTGTTTAGCCATTATGTTCTAGTTGCGTGTTGTCAGCAGCCGATTCCTGATTGGGACTTTTATGGGCGCTAGGACCCCATTTACAGAACCTCTTGCAATATTCTGCTGTGTGTGTTTATGTAATTCTGTTGAGACTGTTACTCATCAGTTGTAGCCATGTGGTTTGTGTGAAACTTTCAGCATTTGTACAAAAGGTTTCTAACCACAGGTCACTAGGCTTAAAACCTAAAATGTCCATTGTTCCAGAATCGGTGTTAAAATGTGTGAAATTTAACACATAGAGCACAAAACAACTCTACCATATGGGTACATGTATTCGCATGAAAGAGTCCTGCGTTTATTGCTTAGAATCCCGTCAACAGCTTGATTGTTTTGAGACGAAGAAGTGATGCACCCATAGATCCCTCTGAATAGTAGCACAAAAACAAAAAATAAGAAAAATGCAGCTCCTACTCATGGAATTTGTCAAGCACGGCTCCTACCATCTCCATTTATCTATATTGCTCACATAATCATACAACAATGTTGGATGTAAAGCCATGTTGATTAAGTAATTCCACGTAGAGGAGCTGATTGTAGATTTACAGAGCGTAGATTATGATGTTAAAAGAAGAGATGCAATTTAAGATTTGAAACACATTTCCGTTATGCACATATATATATATATTTTCTTTACTGAAGACGTGACTTTTACTTAGGCCGCTTCCTATGTTGCTATATAAAACATGGACGGGATTGGCATTGCTCGTTCTATATTATGTAAATGTGTATTATGCATTAGTGTTTGTCATTAGCGCATTGCACGGTATATGTTAATTACAGTAAATGGAGGTAACGTACCTGGGAGGTGAAATGGAGGTCATGTATTACTTCTGCAAGCGTGCGCATGGTTACATTGGCACATGTTCTGATGAAGATTACTCACCTGAGGCTGTAATTACATAGTTCATTAGGCAGTGTGTACTGTATAAGATTAGAAGATCACAAACAGAGTCTATTTTAAAAAAATATAAACAACATAGCTTTGTTTGCCATCGGGACCAGATTTTCAGTGTACCCCAAGGTATAAATGTTTCCACCCATAGGAAAAAAATCACAAATATCATTTATAAGAAGTTACGGATTCTGCATAATTCAGTTGTTGGGCATAAAGGAAAATTAAGTGGAACATAGGGGACTTTGGTCCTCTCCTGGAGCACCCTGGGGGCTACAGAAGTACCCCATCAAGTTTATTTCAAACGGACATGTCATTTTTGGTATTTACTAATTTACGGGTAGAATTTTAAACTGGTTTGACTAAATATCCACAAGCCGAGCTGTGTAAGTCTTAGCAGATGGCTGAGCATACGTGATGGGAGATCAAAGGACACTTTAGCCACCATGCCAGGAGTTGCTGGTTCTTAGCTTTCTTTAGTTAATGTATCGTAGTTTTAAGTTTCATATTCGCTGAATGATTTTACTAATTCTTATGTAAATTGGGCATTTGTAAGATATTGTAAAGTGTATTTTAAGAAATGTATAGACAAGCTTCCCATTGTTGTGGTAAAGCATCAGTTTATTCTGGAAGGGCCAATATGCCGATTGTGTGCAGAATACTAACCATTTAAATGCTCTCCACCAGAAGATTATGACTTGAATCACTTACTGAGTTTTTTTCCCACTAGGTGGTGAAGGAATGTGTATGCAAAGCTCAGAAAATGAATGAAACAGTTTGTGTACCTGGTGTCTCCCAACCTGCGCTTACAGAATTTTGTGAGAAGCCACATTGCTTTCCCTGAGACCAGCGCCAAAGCTTCGTTATGGGGGAAGAGAGAAGTCTGGCCGTGTCGCAAAAGATGCTTTCTCCATCTCGGAGTACTAGCAGCTGCTCCTCCAAGTTGGGGAGTCGCCAGGTCAGTGCACCACGCTTCAAAGTTGGGGCATCTCAAAAAACTGTTTTATAAAAACTTGCTTCTAGTGTATGCAAATTAATTATACAATGATGTGAGAAATATGTGAAGGTAAGGGTCGTGATAAAGAATAAAAGAGGATTTATTTCAAAGGTGCTGATCTACCTATTATTCTGTATTTAACAGTTTTATAAACCAATACGGCATTAGATATGTCCAAGTACTATTCAATTCCCAAGTCTTGTCTAGTAATAATTCTTTGATCAAGTAAAAGTTTGCTTCGTTTTAATTTTCAATGAGAACACCTAATCACATGATCACAAAACCAGGCACTAGCAGCATGTTGGCTAGACACTAAGAAGCCTTCCTAAAAGTTTGTGATTTTCATGCGATTAAATATTCAGAGGAAATAATAAAATGACAGATCGACCAAGGTAAATTAGCTTAACATACTGGACAGCATAATTAATACTTTAAGTGGAACTCAAAATATCAAATGTCTTAAAACTAGACACTTTCCTTTAAGGTAATGGGGGTTTGAGCTGTGGCTGGGGCTTAATTACCTATTTTATTTCATACATTATAAAGTATTCGGGAATGCTGCTCTTTTAGCTTGTTAAGCAATAAATTGATGGATATTCATGGGACTTATTTGTAAAACAGATAGGGGTATAGTCATATTTATGCACCAAAGTGCCCCCCGAATACATTCTTTATACACCAGCATTGTACGGAGCCATGTAATATTAGAGTGGAAGAATCGACAACTTGTTAAAGCTACAGTGGCTTTTGTATTCCATTTGCATTACTGGGGGACTACTATAAGTACCCAAAATGCTGTATTTTTTTACACAAGTGCAATAATACAAGAGAGAGAGAGAGGTAAGATTGAAGGTTTAAACAGTGGTAATAGTGTGATGGCAAACGAAAATGTTATCCCTGTCTTCTAATAGTCAAGCAAAGCAAGGGCAACTACCCAGCATGTCAATTATATGTGGTCCTATAGAGGCCAAGGGATAGTAGTCACAGAATATTTATCCTCTGCGAAAGAGTTTCCCTGTGTAGAAGATCATGAGGAAAGTAAATGATTTATTCAGTCATATAGTGGCTAAATAAAAATGTCAACTTTTACAATTCTTTTAAATATGTAATCATTATTAATTTAAACCCCCACTTCTTGTTGGAAGATATGAGATCAGAAGTTGTTCTTAACTTGGAAACATTATACGATGGGATAAAAATTCCACTGAAAGAGACATTGGATGGATTGAAAGCCATTGTATGTTATATCCCGCTTCTTACACAAGAATAGCTAAAAATGTCTTGGTACTGTGTAAAAAAATCAATAATGTGCGTTCTCCCCTTGCAGGATTGCACACAACATTTAAACCTATTTGTTTAGCACTTTAGCCTGATAGGCTAACATTCAATATTACTATAAAAGCAGGGCTTTCCGTAGAAACCCTCCTTAGGGCATGAGGAGGCTGAGAAGACTTCAATTTTGTTTGTCAGGATGGATGGTCATTTCATTATTGCACATTTTAAAAGCAGTAGAACACAAGACGTTGGCCACCTGCAGATACGCCATGTCCTGCGTTTTGTCCACCTCTCTATAACATAATTATCTGAGTGTACCCTCGCTCTCGACCTGCAAGAGAAGGCCTTATATGCTGTTCATTGTGACATCTCGTGTCTGTGTTTTCAGCTATTTGGAAATACAGCCCTATTTATGAGGCATAGGGTAATTCTTATTCACCAATGAGTTATTTGTTGCTATAGGGAAATGCCTGTACTCTCGGTCATGTTGACTGAAACTATGTAAAATGATCTTATTCTATGTCAGTGCCATGAGCATGCAAAGACCTCAGAGAATAAAGGTAACTCCTCTGTGAAGAATGCACTCTAGAATTTCCGCCTCCCTTGCCTAACCGGCTTTGCTGCAGCTCCGTGCAGTCAGTGGCACTACTGCTGTCATGGGAGTAGAAGTTGTATCCATGTGGAGAAGATCGTAGAGACTCTGTGGGATGGTCTGTATCAATAGTGGTATTTAAGAACTGTATATTTGCAGAGGAAACTAATAGGAATAATGAACTAATGGAAAGAAACATGTTCAAACGCTAGAAGTGTCATGTTTAGAAGAAGTATTTTTATTCTACTTTTAGCTTAACCAAATTCATCTATTGAAACTCTGTTCTACTTTTTGGTTTGGTTTGTAATCACTCTGCTTGTTTTAGAGATATTTAGAATGTTTGGTGTGTGGTATTGAAGATTGAGGCAGTACACTTCACTATGCATAATTCTGTCATTCACCCACTCATGGTTCTGGTTGTGTTGAGGAGATGCTTGTCTCTATTGTCTGGCTTTGGTTAAGATGGTGTTTCTTTCTCAAGTAAGCCTTGCTGCTCATTCTTCATGTCACATGTTCCAAAGCAGTATGAGTCAGGCCTGGAAAATTACCCTATCTGTGGGCAATTGGATGGAGCCAAATTATTAACCCCACCATCTGGAGATGTAAAAAATGTCCTGCTGGCCCAGCAACAGAATGTCATAGTCACAGGGTCAAGGACAAAGCTGGACCATTCCACTGATTATCAAAGTATTTATTTACCTTCAATAAAAATGTGAAGATTTATAAAGAAACAGTGCTCTGAAATGGGTGTCACCGCCCCATATGTTGGCTATTTTATAAATAGCAGTCTCAAAACCTACAAATAACGTCTCCGGAGTCAGCAACTGAAAGTTGCGGAGCTGCCAGTTCTTTCTCTCTTAATGATTATTTTTCTTGGATAGGTTTGTATACACAATACTACGGAGTACACAGAGTACACCCATAACAGATAAAATATTCATTATGGTCATATATTTACAGTAATATGTGATGAGTAAGAGAGGCAGTGTAAAACTGTAAAAACATTCATTGAAGGAATTTGACTCATTTTGTGTCTAGCTGCAATGGCAAACAAAAACCTAAATTTATGGTTATTGATGGTGGCTTCGATATTTGAAAGAGTGCCTTTTACGTGAGTTTATTCTCAGTTGAAAATGTGAATGATCACTTTCACAAGCAGCTTTACAAAAAAAATTAAATGAAAACATATCTTTATAGTTCAATTTTTATCCGGATTCTCGCTATCCTATCCAGTGATGTCTCTGTTCCTCACCATGTATGGTCTCAGAGTATCATAAGCCTAAATGGTTAATGTAACTGCGGACGGCAAAGGGCAACCACCGGAAATCCACTTCCAATTTATTCTGCAAAAGGGGGAATTTGTATACCTACCATCATGACAAAGCTCTCCAACTTGATAAAGACCTCATTGTGAGGTCGAAACGTTGTTGTCTGTTTCCTACAATAAATCTGTCTGATGGAACCCCTGCGTGCCTGGAGCCTTCTTCTATTTTTAAAGCTCTCCAAGGGACATTGTGCTGACTATGCCTTTAATGCACTCCCAAAACAAACATATCTCTGCTGACAATACACGTTACCGTGACCTTTAGGGTTATAGAACGCTATGATACGCTCATACCCAGCAAACATTCCAAGCATAGACATATATCAGGGGACGTAAGAGGGGCAATGATTTGGGTCCCAAAGGGGGGCTCTTACACAGGGACAGTTAGAAGGTGTACATATTACGGCTTTCTGTCAGTAGATGGGCTTAATGGATATTATACTTGAAATTATCATTTTGTAAAAGAAACCTGAGAAATTTGTCCGTAACTTCAGCCATTAGCTCCCTCCTAATAACCGTTTAAAAGGCTAATTTTAGCAGCGGCTTTATTTGCCTCTGCAGTAGTAACATGTTTAACGTTCTGTAATTATTCCTGGGGCATTAGTGCTTTCAAACTAGATCTGGTTCCTTCTCATTCAGCATATTTTTGTAAGATGTAAGTGCTGGGAAGTCGGAGATTTGTAGGTGCCAGACACATTCCCATTCATTATTCATGTATGTAGACCGCTGTCCTAGCCCGATCGTATGCACATATGGATCATCACAAAACTTCAACTTTTCAAGGAGGTAGCAGATTGAAAGTAATTGGTTAAAAGTTAATATTGGGCTGTTTGTTTACATTTTATTCCTCTGACACGGAAAGGGTTAAAGTATTAGATTTACCAGAAATCATGTATTTGTTCCAACTAGGCTTCCGGCTCTGTTCTGTTTCCTGCCGAATACTTCCTCACCTGATCTTGCCTGGAACGACTTTTGCTTATTGTAATGGGAAATTATGAATGCAGGGAAATATAGGCATGTCCTTGGCTAAATGTTTTAAAGGGACAGTGTTTTTTAAGATATTTAATGCTGCTGGTTCCAGTTTTTCTGCAAAATATGAAGTGTTTCACTTTTAAATGCCATTCTCTCAGTTTGCTGAAGGCTATTCTTGACTTCAGTCATATCGTGGCACTGGGCCTATGAGAGGCTGGTTTATACCCACTGGAGACATGGGCAGGTCTGGGTTTAGGATTAAACCAGTGAATGAAATGTATTTTATTTTTTTTTTACTGCAATTTGGAAGATGCGATGCCGTTTTATATTAAGAGGTTGTTAGCAACTGTGTATAAGATAGGGCCATCGCTGAAGGGAATGTAACTTGTAGGGAGGAGAGGATACATTGGGGACGGATGATGATGACTTCTTATTGAATGTGAGTCCAACAATATGATACAAAATGGGCAAAAGTACTTTGGCTTGATACACTGTTGTTTTATTGGTTATTATGTTTTGTCAGTTTTGAAATCCGATGTAATATTTTGTGGAATTGCCATGTGGGGATTATATACAGATCTATATTGGATGCTGGACATTATGTCTTTTACGTGCTTGAAGATGGCCTCAGGATCTGACACGCAATGTAACACTGTTTACTGTAATATCTGGATCCTCTATAGGCATTAGGGACATAAGGGGGTAAAATTTAAGCCTTACACCTTTATCCTGTCCATGAACTATTACAAAATGTGATGTGTGTACCAGCAGGGAGTGGGAGTTTATGGAGGACGGGACCTACTGTAACTCTGGACGACATATCTAATCGTTATGTTTGAGATATTTGATTTGTACTATACGCTATGATGATGTGAAACTAGGGGGCAGTCAAAGGATAAATGCTCTGAGAGCATCATTATGACTACCTGTTGGTGGCTTTTTCGTCTGTAGAAGTCCATAGATAAGTTTTCTCTGTTGTGAACAGGATAGCTGGGAAATAGTCGAAGGCATACGTGGCAGTGCAAGCTGCATCGAGGAACCATGGAAACTAGAAGGCTTCCTGCTGAAGAAAAGAAAGTGGCCGCTGAAAGGTTGGCACAAGGTATGTACCTGCGTTCTGAAGAACGATCACTTATAGTAAAGTTTAGACAATGACCTCTTTGCCCTAGCTTGCCCAATGTTAGTGTGTGTAAACCGAAATACCCATTACCTCTGCTGTTGACTTGTCATCCAGAATAATTTGTTTTGGAGATATTTAGTGTAAAATTCACTTCATGGAAGCAGATATTGGTGACAGTCTGGGTCAGGACCGGCAGTATATAGTCAGCAGCTTTGTATTAGGGGATAGAGTATTAATGATGAAGAACGAAGACAGAACTATGTCAACACCACTGCACAAGTTTGTGTAGTGTTTAAAACTTTCAAATGTAATATCTGTAAGAAATCCGTTCCTGAGTGTACAAACAGCCGGCTTTTCAAACATCCATCATCTTAATTATTGGTTTGTGCTTACAATGACGTGCGTCATTAATATTTACAAGGAAGGAATAACCTGGCACATTTTTGCATTTGGTTATGTTTCTGCCACAAAGCATTGCTGCCTCCAAGGCACATTTTGCTCCTGTTGTACAAAGCTAATAATGATGCAACAACAATTTAAAAGTTATGTATAAAATGTGGCTCCCCGGAAATGTAATCACAATTTTCCAAAGTAATTTATTTCAATATGTAAAATCATTTCTGACAATGTGTGCAGCAATTGAGCTGCATGCGGCGAAATTTCTATCAGACTAAAAATTGTTTTAAAACTGTAAGTGATGTATTAAAATCAACTCAATGCTACTCTTAATCTTTCACCTTTATAGAATTTTTTTTTTTACAGTAACTGAATTTCTTGTGTTCTTTCCTTAATATACTGCTGCTTTTGGTATTTTACCATTTGGTATTTTTTATCCTTACTTTGTTTTTCTGTAAACAGAGATATTTTTTTCTGGACAAAGGAATCCTGAAGTATGCCAAAGGCCCGACTGAGGTAAGTTTAATTTCATTACTTTTATTTTGTCAGGCAAACAAAATAAGTAATAATGCCTAGAAAAGAGTAAAAAAGAAGAGTCTCAAATCCCATCTAAAATTAAGTAAACCAAACAAAACCCAATGGTTCATTCAGATGGAACTTTTAATGGCACCAGAATCACTTTTTTGAATGCATAACCCTTATTTCATATTTATAGAAAGCAGTTGGAAGAAGTTGGACATGTTCAAATGAGCTTGAAGGAGAGTTCTGTTTAAATTCTATCACTTCTGTATGCAATATGATGGGCCAAAACAGTTGGCTTCTCCTCTTAATATCCATATTTAGCACTTTGCACCAGTATTTTGGTATAATATTTGTATAAAGCTTCTGCAAAGTTTTAAATGTCAAGATCCATCTTAGAAGCCAGTAGACTGATCCTGCTGGCTGCTCTTTGTAAATATGGCCCAATAAATCTTGCTTTGTCATTTAATGCACCTTATGTCCTTTCTATCATTAACTTGAATTTTAAAATCGTGCGCCTTCCATTACCCAAATCGATCCTTCTGATCAGAATATTAAGTTGTAGTGTAGCATTAGTTTAGGTGTTGAATGCTAAGGAAACAAAGTAAAACCATGAAAGTTGGAAATGTAGTTGATATTTCAGCTGAAGAAGGTTTCTGTAGGAGTTCTACACATCTATACATACAGAAAAATCCCAAAGTTAATCAATAATACTACCATTTAATAAAATTAGCAATCTGTAGTGGTGGTTTTAAGTGATTTGGCCACCCCATTTTAATGTACAATAAAATAAAAAATACCCACAAAAAGTTATTACTTGGATTATGATCTGCGTTATTTTAGAGAAAAGCCATTTATGCAAAAGCTGTGAACAGAAATGTACCTAGACTTGTTCTTCTGCAAAACGTGCATGCCGATGTTGTAATTGTTGTTGCACAAAATGCCGTAAGAATCCCATTAAATTATCTTCCTTCCTTCTTTCGTTCCTTCCTCGAAGATGGAGAAGGGAAAACTGCACGGCTGCATTGATGTTGGTCTCTCTGTGATGTCTGTCAAAAAGTCAACAAAGTGTATAGATTTGGATACAGAAGAACATATATACCACCTGAAGGTAATCCTTCTACGAAGATCATAGAGATATGAGAAGACCTTGTTAAACTTTGTAGTTCCTGGTGTTCCTCAGGGCACAGCTGAACTAATGGTGGATTAACCAGGGGCAATGGAGTGTTTGCCAGCCCCAAACGTTACTAATGTGAATTATATGAGGCGGCCCCCCTTTGTTTTTACTCAATATTCCATGTTCGGCTTCAATTGTATTGTAGCTGTATCGATTCCCGTCTGTGTTCTAGAGGCTTTTGGTCAGGAACATTTTAGCAAGTTCACATATTTGAAATGAAACTGAGAAATGTGCTTTTATTGCTTTAAGAGACACCAATTTTAATGACTTAGAGGAGAATGGATGCAGTCCTGCTGATTAATGAATTGATTGAATTTATGTAATGGTCACATAAAACAGGGAAAAAAACAATGTTAACGACCATTACTATATCCTAGTAAGGGTGTAAGTGTCATAGAGGTTCACTGTGCATAGATGATTTCTGCATAAAACTATGTAATGTGTTACATTGTATCATTGTGGAACCTGATGAGACATCTTTATGTAATTATTTAGGCAAAGTCTCCAGAAGTTTTTGAAGAATGGGTGCTAAAACTTCGTGATCACCGCCTCTACCGGCAGAATGAAATATCGGTGTTTCCACACGATCTGAACCTTCCCTTTTTCCCAGTGCTTTCCAACACTGAGTCATCTTCCAGTTTTGATCCAGTGTCATCTCAACAGGTAAAGGCCTAGGGAGGGTAATATATGGCGTGGATGGTCCCGTATTTGTTTGGTGTTTCCTCTTGCAGAGTATCCTGTGTCAGGTACTCCAAATGGTGTAGTGATGACATTGGGACCTCATGGTGTTGGCAATTGGTTATTAAGAGAGTTGGCAGGACGGTTATGGTTTCAACACCTTCACTTAATTATTCATTAGGAAAGGGACAGCATTGGCAGGTTTCTCCGGAAAGAAGGGCTAAACTGGCCCTGCTATATGTATAGTTCAATGGCCGAGGAGACTTTGAAGAAACCTGATGATTTAACTAATCATTATACGGGGCCAGCCAAGCCCATCCTGCAGCACTGGGGTCGACCCTTCATGATGTATAGTGTAGTTAAGGAGTTAAAATAGACCATGTTTTCTCTGCTGTGTGTTTTTCTTTTTGGAAAAAGGTGCCTCAAAGGTTTGTGGAATGACAGTATACCGGTAGCTTTTCACACAATGCGTGTTTTTCCTTCTTGATTGACAGCCGGAATGTGTGTAGTTAATGTCGGTCACACCTAGCTAGGTCTTTTTGTCTGCGGGATGAAGGGAGGTTACCATTATATTCTAATCCTTTGTGTGATTCCTCCCTGATTACAGTTGTGGCAGCCAGTCCAGGACTGACCTGCTCAGTGAATCAGAGATGCAGCTACAGCTATAATGTATGTGCGAGCAGACCTCGTCACGCTGATAACGTGTAGATAACATCACTAATTACAAAGTAGATTGGTCTGCGACAGAGCCCTGGAGAGGTACATTGAACTGGGGGCTCATTAGTGCTAAAAAAAAATAAAAATAAAAAAAAGCACCTTTTCCAGATGTGTGAAGGTTTCTGTTTGGTGTTTTAATTAGATAGAGTCTTAAAAAAAATATCCCGATGTAACTCAGACATTAAGTAATAGCCCCAAAAACAAGCATTTCCTGTTAGATAGAAGAGAATAAAAAGTGAATGCACGGTACTGTTCTTTATGCGAACGGGAGACTTGTGACTAATAATTCAGCTAACGAGCCCGGCTACAAGCCGAAGGCAGAGACTTCCTTTGCTATTGTAGGCTGTCGGAGGCAGGTCATGGGATCCTTGCACTCTGGAGCCAAGGTGTCTTTTGGCATTTTTCCCAGCTGCTGGCAATTAGTAGAAGTATTTCAGTTAGGGCTGACTTGTGCCCAAGGTCGCTTTTTCTTTATTTATGCCGCATACTGATCAGTTTTTCATGTAAGATGCTGGATATGCATCGGAGATGCCAACTGCTCTGAGCACAGTCACTGTCTCCGCTGCTGGATGGACTGGATTATCAATGTATAGGCTATCCATATATCTTTCCTTTTCTTGAGAATATGCACCTTGCCGCCAGATGAACATGTGTGTCATCTGTAGTTATTGATTTGAATTCTTATGTTTAACTCTACTGTAGTAAACACACAGGTCCGTGTATTAAATGTTATGCATCGAATGAACAGGGAGGTTACTTTTGCTTGCACGCGGAGTCAGTCATGTGCAGGCAAATAAGTTCACTCATTTCACTTTTTCGTGTGGATCATCATCTGCATCCAGTGCACGAGGGGGGGGATTATCACTAAGAAAAAAACCTGTACAAAGTTCTTGTCCAAGACCAGAACCTTTAAATATTTAGAACATATTTGTAAATATGTCATTCATCATGTGGTTTCTGTCGCTCCGCAATATAAAATTAATATCATTATTATAGTTTTAGTACCCCAGGGACAGGTGTCGGACATGTCAGAGAAACTCAGAAGTCAATAAAGTTGCTGGCAAATCTGGACATTGCAGAAGGGTTTTCTTGTCCCACCTTCTAGCTTAGTTAGTTTCATTAGATATTCCGGCAATCTACACCTTTTGGCAGGCTGGGGGGGTCTTTGTATCCCAACATAGACTAAGGGGCTTGTTTGCTCATCCACAACCTAGCTCGACTTAATGTCTTGCATAATAAGAACAATAATAAAACAGATTTGGCCGTGTTTGATGATCTGTAACGCATAAGGTGGTCATGTGCACTGTTGTGTATTGATCGCTTTGCATGACATTTAGCAGGAGATTGATCAGTTTGCTAGAATAAATGAACGCTGAGTCCGATACTCATCTTACATATACATTATGCACGAGGGAGGCCTTTACAGTGTTAAAGGCACAGATTCAGACAAAACAAGCTTAGAATATAGCGTTCTCCAGAATGTAATGCAACACATTATCCTTTGATGGTCTCTTTAGGGATCTGTCTTATATATAAGAAATATAAACAGGATAATGGGGTGTTCATATTATATTTTACACATTGACTGCATTTAATGTCACAAAGTGTTACAGCAACTGATTCCCAAAGCTTAAAGTGTCATGAACATGTCACGCTTTATAGATGGGAAAACGGATCTTGCAAGCCAAATTAATAAGAAATGTAAGTTTTTATGCTTTGTGCAGATCTTTTCGGAAAATGCAAGTATGTATGGGTTTTTATTTAATGTCGCAGGAATCCAACTTCAATAGGAAGAATTCTTTGAAGCTCGGACCCAGTCTGCCATTTGACACGAGAATACCAGCTTGGCTCCAGTCTTCTGATGATATGGAAAAGTGTGCAAAAGGTAAAATGAATTCTTCGTTAGGTAGCAGTTACCTTAGCTATATATCTCATATAAGTGGGTATTTCCACAAGGACAGATTGTGCTGCCTTATTTGCCTGGAGATGTATTGATGAAAATATAAAGCCTGGTTAAATGATTAACAGAAGTGGTGTTAATGTGGTGTCAGTACTGCCTTTTTTATCTTCATGCGTTATCCAGTCTTTTGTAATTATATCAACATAATGATGGTATACACTACTTAGGTGTCCTGGAAATAGTAGTATCATTGTGTGTATATGGTATATCGGTCCATAACACACCACTAGTAAATTGTGTTTTGAAGATTGTTGGAGATGCGGGCAGTGCTGACATAACCTGGCCTGGGTGCACTGTACAGTAATTGTCTTCATTCTTTCATGTAGACCTTGCCCAGTGTCACGGTTATTTGCTGGAAATGAGTCAGCTTCTGCAAAATATGGACGTTCTTCATAGGACATACTCGGCACCTGCAATAAATGCTATCCAGGTGAGAATTAACCCTTTATATAGATGTATAGATAAACTATAGATTAGATAACCCTGACAATTTACTAACGGCTCCTGACTCAGACCATGTCATAGCTGCAGTCCATTCCACTTTATTTGTATAGCACCATCGGATCCCATAGCGCTATTACAACAGGGGAGAGTGAAAAATAACAATAACCTTAAAATTAACAGTGTCATAACACATTAAGACATACTGGTACAATACCATCTACATTTGGGTATTACACAAAAATGTGCAATATTTATTTTTAAAATGACCCTAATTTACATATGTGTCGCATGACATTTGTTAGGTTTGGGTAGTTATGCCCAGTAAATAGTTTTTGAGTCACTTGTTTTCATGGACACTGCACAATACACAAAGTTCCGTATTTTCCATAATTCAGAATGTTGCTATTGCTTATATTCCGATGGCCTCATTTGGTATTTTCTCAGCAAGTTGTAAGTGTTGATTGCCCTTCCCGCATACAGCTCACGTATGTCATATTTTTGTGACACTAATTGGGGATTGTGTTTGTTGTATAGTCAAGGAAATAATTTGGCTGAATCCAAAAATACCCAGCTGTCACGCATCAATGTTTCAAAGGCTGATGGTATTTGCAATGATCATAAGACCAACAATAAAGAAAACACATGTGGTGGAGGAAGAAAGGCACTCTCCTGACTCATGAAATCATTTATGCCCCATTTAGCGTGGAACTCTTTTCTGTGTCCCAGCTGCCTTCCTTTATTATGGTGGTCACCATACGTGATAGCAGCCGTTGCGAAATATAAGGAAAATCATACACACACGTGTATCGTAGCAAAATTGTTTACCGTTCACAGCTGTTTAGCAGCAGCCATCCATCAAATAATCGCAGCTGCTTCTGTATCTTTGACACGACTATAATGCGTTAACTTTCACGTGCTATGATTGTAGACTCATTAGATGTGATCAATAATGAAGGCTAGAATGACTAAGTATGACATAAAGTGGTCATTTGGTTACAGTAACTAGGTGCTTGTCTGGTGGGTTTTAGCAAACATCTTTTTTAGTTTGGCCATGGTTAGGAATTGGACCGGCATATTATTTTTAACTTGTTGATTAATACTAGCTGATGCCACAAGACAGAAGGCTAGTACAAAGGAACAAAGATCACTTTTAACATTCAGTAGATATTTTATGTTTAATCACCCTTTTCCTCCAAGGTAAATGCTTTCGAAAGCCCTAAAAAAGAAAAAGGAATACACAGAAGGAAGTGGCGGACAAAAGGAATGAGCAAAGATTCCAAAAGATCACTGCAGGTAGTAGCCAGTCTTTAAAGGGAAATTAAGACTACCTGTGCTGATCCCCATTGAATAAAAGAGAAGACAGGCACTTCTCCAGTTGGTCACCATTCCCCCATAGGGTAACATGGAGAAAGTAGTCACTTCTCCTTTTGGTCCCCCTCCCCTGGACAAGGGAGGCAATTCTCCCATGAGCCACCTTACCCCTAGCCTAAGTGTGTGCTGTAATCCTATTGGTTGTTATTTGTGTAAATCCCTCTGCTTATTGGTTAATTTGTTCCAAACCTTAAAATAAATTGTTATCAATGATTTATTCATCTCCCTATTGTTCATATAATAATAGATTTGTGTCCTAATAAAGGTGCGTGTGTTCCTGGTCTGGTCTGTCTGGTAGTTACTTAAATTCCAGACTGTATTAGGACAATCTATTTAAATACCAGAAGGCTGTGCTGTATTCATGCTACACGACAAATACAAATTTTAGTAGGCGATTGATTACATGCACTATAATTTTGGGGATTATATGTTTAAAAAAAAAAAAAAAAAAAGTAATTTTGAGCAATACTAATGGTCCAAACAGCAATAGTTGCTATGGTGACAAGATCATTTTTTTTTTACTTAACTGCCTATAATGTGTTTTGAGGCTCTCTGATGTCATATTAATTTTGGCCATTTGGGCCTTCACATGTAATATCTTATAAAGGTCCAGATTTTTGTGCTGGAGTGGTGATAACCCTGCTAAATCTTCACTTGACTAATACTAGGGTGATCAAACCAAAGCACTATTGCTTTATTATGCAGTTCAGACAAAGTTCTGATGACCTCCATTTGTTTTCTCTTTTAATACTAAAAAAAAAAATCAGAATGTAAACGTGGTGCTTTTGATGTGCTCTGTTGTCCTGACCAGCTTTGTGTGTTGCTTGCAGGTGCCACCAACCATGTCTGGCAACATGAGGTTACACGCTTCCAACCCAAACTTATCTACCATCGATTACGTGGAGGAAAAACAATACTCCACTAGCTCCGAAAGCTCAGAGTTTACCAAAATGCAAGATGATCTGTGTCATATAGCACACAAAGGTGAGAAAGGTCACGTAGGATATGATTTGCGTTTACATTGCAATAATAGCATATTAAGGAGCTCTACATGAATTCCATTTAGTAACAAGCCTAAACTAGCCAAAGGATAAAATAGATAATCGCATAACATTGCAATCCTAAATGGCTTTTATTTAATGATAGTAAAATAATAAAAAATAAAACATCAAAATCTGATATCAATCTTTTACCCGATTGGCTGGTTGGATACGAGTGTTTCTTATCTGCCTGATATTTTCCATGTTCCATCTTATGCCTGCTGTCCGATTGTTAACTTTATATTTATACCATATTTTTTATACTATGGACTTGTTCATACAATAGCTAAATATGTTCTACTTTTTCTCCCTTATCAGCTTATTCTACTTTAAAATCTGCTTATAGCACAGTCTTCACAGAGAGAGAAAAACTGAAACAAATGCTGGAACAAGTCTCTTCTCCATCTGCTCAAATTGTAAGTTCAAAGAATCCTTTTTCATTAAGACCTCCTCTGTTAAAATAGTTAAACGTGTTAACCAGACCTGCGTGTTTGACATTTTTTCAGGCATTTGGCAGATGTGGATGTCTTACTGCATTATCAGATTATTTTCTCCAGTGATCCTGAAAATCCATCTTCCATATTAACATAGAATGAACACATTTTATTAATATGGACATTGATGATCATGTTTGTCCAGTTTTAGATAAAAATATTTATTTGGTGACCAGTGGATCGCATTGCTGAATATTATGGTATATCCAAAACTGGCTTGTTAAAGTTTGTTTTTATTTCGTGTTATGTTACTCCAATAGTTTGAGGGTTACATGTAGGCGAGTCTTAGTCTGCACTCTGTTACTAGATGCCACTGCGTGATTTTAAGATAGAGATTTTGGCAGACAAGAACCAACTGAGCCATCTAGTCTTCACATGGATGAACTTATGGAAGAGAAGTCTCTGGAATAAATTTGTAAAAACCAACTTAAGGACAGTTATACTATACCTCACTCCTGTTGCTCAGTGACAGCCATGATTAAAAGGAACTTTTTGGTCACAAAAAATAACTGCTACACAAAAGTTGATCCAGCAATGAAACCGTTTCCAAGGAAATCCCCAGGCTAGTACTTTACCCAGGTTAAATTATCTGTGCCACAAGAAGGTAAAGTTATCATTGACCAATTAGTATAGAACTACTGGTTTCCAAGTATGTCACCTTCACTCAATCAACTCTAGTGAGGCAGATCCCATCTGCCGGATGTGTGTTAATAATTGTTTATCAAAGCCGCCTTAATTCACAAACTACTCAAATCATAGAAGAAAGGCTTTAGACTTCTTACTTGTATAATGGAAGCATGAATCTTGCGTGGGTCCTTGAACACATGAGAAAAAAGGCATATATTAATAGTATTGTCTTGAATTATTTCAAGTAATATAAAGATAACAGTGCTGCTTTAACTGGTGACCCCAAATTGTTATCATTTACTTGATACGGACATACGTCATACATAGTATGCATAACTAACTGAGATAAATGTACAACACCATATAACTGAGATGGAGGAAAGTCAATCCAAAAGAAAATTAAAAGTTCAGAAGTAGAGTGATGCTAGCACTTCTAGAAGATGGTGCAGATCTTCCACTAATAATCATTCTGAAAATAAATACAATGCCTAAAGTAACACCTCCATCAGGAATAGTCATTCAAATTGCAGAGCAGGATGGATGAAAGAAAGTCTTGTTCTAGGCTGACTTTAGGTTGGAGAAGAAAACAAGGAAACCGCTGTAAGCAAAGATGGTGCTTGTCCTTCAGGTGCTCAGGCACCTAAGTAGAAATGTTTAAAAAAAAATGCAAAAAATTAACACTGATCTACTTACAAGTTCTGGATGGTGTTTTTAAGAGAGTGCTTAAAGGTCATTTAAAGGAGCAGTACACAGGTGTGCTTCTAGGTCATACACACAGTCACACAAACAGGAAAAGTCCAGAAGTCAGATTTCCATGCTTGGAGTTAGATCTCTGCTGACAGCATCTGCTACAAGAACATCGGCATCAGCAAATGAGACACACCACAGAAAAGAGTTGAAAATAAAGAGCATGGAGATGACACCAATGATGTGATTTTGTTGTAACTAAAACACGCAGAGCATGCTTTTTCCCCCCTGTGTTGGAAATGCTGCATATTTTAGAAATCTTTGCCACATTTCGCCTTAAAGTTTGGTATGTAGTATGAAAATATCTCACAACCATGCATTGCGATAAATACTCGGTGTTTGTCCAAACAGGTTAAATTTTGTCCCTTTAGTGTCTTCTTATATTTTTTGTTATCGTTCATATCATTTCATTGATTTGTAACAATTACCACCTTAACTGAATAAAACATTTCCCATATGTAACGTTGCCTCTTTTTATGTTGCAATTCTTGTTAATAGGAGGTCCCATGCGAGGACAGCAAACCTCTGGTCCATCAGATGTCCAATGAAAGTAGACTGTCAATCACAGACTCCCTCACTGAGTTCTATGATGCTCAGGAAGTGCTACTATCATCGAGCTCATCTGAGAATGAAGTTAGTAAGATTTTGTTTTCCTTCTTCCATATGTAGAAATCTGTGCTCATTCATGTCCTCTGGTCTGCCTGTTTCTCTGCTCCAACGTTACTACCCTTGTGTCAGACCACAGGATGCATTCGATACTAGAACTCTAGCTACAGTGTTCCTGAGATAGTTAAAACATTTACAGTGCTAATCAAGTTTTATCTGGGTATCTACAACATAAACATATTAGGCAGAGTCCTTTGGTCTTTGAACTTCACACTACAACAACTCAAATTCTTCTTGTACTTGCGTGGTTTATGTGAAGTCTCTCTACCTTTGCATAAAGTGGTCAGAAGACTAGCTTGGCTGGCATTATCCATTGCATTGGTTGTTGTCTCCAAAATATATTTTATTATTAATCCACATTCTTTGTCCTCATTTCTTCTCCAGATATCAGATGATGACTCGTATGTTAGTGATATAAGTGACAACATTTCAGAGGATAATCTAAGTAATGATATTGACAATGAAAGACAGTCTTTAGGTAGGTATTGGGATTTATTTTCCAGTGTTGTTCTAGAAGGTGGTATTGAACAAAAATCCAATGTATGCATAAAATACGTCTTCAGGGCTAGATTTTAAAGAAATGTTTAATCTTGGCTTGTTAAATCCTATTCAGTGGTGGCAGAAATTGCAACTTTCAAAAGTATTTCTCACTACTTTCCAGCTTTCCAGTTGTTCCATGGGAAGTATTTTGGTTATTGTTGGTTAGAGCCACTGTGTAGTGAAGAATGAGCAGTCCTCAAACCAGGAACACTAATCTCATTTACTTAAGTTTATTTTAGGTGATTTTATTTTTGTCCAACTTTATTTCTTTGATTTTAGATTCAGCTGGTGTCACAACGGTGGATGGTTGCATAAAAAGCCGTACTTGCCTTCCTGCCCCGTGCCCAAACACAAGTAACATTAGCTTGTGGAACATCCTTCGGAATAACATTGGCAAGGATCTGTCCAAGGTGTCCATGCCAGTGCAGCTCAATGAGCCCCTTAATACTTTGCAGAGGCTCTGTGAGGAACTTGAATATAGCGACTTGCTGGACAAGGCAGCTGAGACTCAGGACCCATACGAAAGAATGGTATGAAGTAGGGCTTGTTCGTTAGACATTAGCAAAACCAAATGCGAAGTGGCTGTATAACTAATATACTTACTGTACCTTCTGAATACTAAATCAGCTATCCATTATGTACATACTGTGCTACATATGCAACCATACATTACCCTGTAGTGTAGTATAAAATGAACTGTAATGCTCCAAGCAGGCATGCTTACACTTCATAAAATAAAATCTACATGCAGACCTACACAAGGCTCCCCTGAGAATTTTAACAAATACTTTAATATATATATATATAATATAAACAATACATTTAGCTTGCATACCTTGAAGTTTGGAGGAGGTGTGTTATAAGTTTAAGCAAGTAACTACCTTTTGTGGAGCTTTTGTATTGTTTAGGGGAGAAGAGATGAAATTAGGTTAAGAAGTTCTTTGATGTGCTAGCTCTGGCCCCTTTGGCCACCATTCTTAGTTTAAGTAAATTAATTTACTCAAGCTATTAATATAAATTATAACATTGACAGCCCCCCTGTTCCCATTTCCAGTCTTTTCACAAGTTGTTTTCATTTATATTCAATTATTTTCTTTTTTTATGTATGTGTCTGTTACAGGTTTACGTTGCCACTTTTGCAGTATCTGCATATGCGTCTAGCTTCTATAGGGCTGGAAGCAAGCCTTTTAACCCTGTGCTGGGAGAGACATATGAATGTATTAAAGAGGACCAAGGCTTTAAATTCATAGCAGAGCAGGTACGATTCTTTATTCTAACTTTTTGTTAAAGTGTAATATAAAGTTAATATCATTATTAATAAAGGGGTGATCATTTCACTGTGCAAAAATATTTGTGAGTACTTTAATATGCAAAATCCTCCAAAAAAAATTAATTAAAATAGAGCTAAAATAGGCCTTCATTGTCCAACTGATTGCCACTGATTGGTTGCTTGAAGCAGAAAAAATGCTTCCTTGGAAATCAATGGACTGGGCTCTGAACAGAACCCCTCGTGATTCAACCAGGCCGTGAAACCAGTTTGTTGGCGCCCCATATGAAGACTGCAGCCGGATTTACTCATGTTTTCGCTACTGTTTGTACATAGATTGACAACTGGCTTAAACATAGGGAGAATGGAGGTCTCAAACATGAGTCCTTACAATGTTGCTGCATTGTAAGTAATGTTTGTAAAACTCTAATAGGCACATCTATGGATATGATGGCCACAGGTACCGGAAGGTAAACTGGATTGCATTTTGGTAATTGGGGTAATTGAAGGGTATTTGGGGTTTATTCTGACTGGAGGTGAATTCTTCCTCTATTCTGAGCAAATGTTGCTTGTGCATAAAAAGCATTTATTTTAACCAGATTAGTGTAATTCGGTATATATATATATTTCAGAAACATAATGCTAATCTCTTCCTTCCTTGCAGGTCTGCCACCACCCTCCAGTATCTGCTTGCCATGCAGATTCTGACAAATTTGTATTTTACCAAGGTAAAGAATTTACAATATTGCCATCATTCCTTTTCTTTCCATTCTCAGAGAATGATAACATCTATTGTAGTAAAGGGTATTCATCTGTTCATAATCTCGTATTGTATAAAGGATATTCACATCTTGTTCATAAAATGGAACAAGCTGTGAATAAGCTGCACTCCCCAATTATTTTAAAAGCTCTACACATAATTTCAGTGCTGTACTCTATCAAATAAGGTCAACAATGACCACCTTTTGCCTCGGTGTCCACTTTATACATGGATCCCTTGAAAGTAATTGCCCGCTGTACAGCACAGCCTTTAGACAAAACTCGGGTAAGAGGTGCAGTAGCCAGATCACCGCTCATGGACAGCTGTTTCGTCCTTAACGGGACTCGTCAGCATGAGGTTGGGATACTGGCTTAATTCTTGAGGCTTGGGAAAACATAAATATTGAGAGACTGAGCAGCTTTACAAGTTGTATGTTGAAAATAAAGATTTAATGGCTTTTAATCGATAAGATGAAGATGTTTAACACCTTCCAATTATTTTTACACATTTCCTAATTGCAGTTTGCACCATCAAGGTGTGATAGAAAACATGTCGGTCCAATTAAGAAGTATTGTTATGTGTTAAGTGCTTTTAGCTTCCTCCATTCTTTTTTCTTTAGTAAATGGTTTTTCCAAGAGATTTCTGGGACAGTGGACCGTGGGGTCACCACAACATGTTCATGTTGAGACATGCTAAACCATTAGCAGTAAATTAGTGAGATGCTGCCTGCTTGGCTGAGATCTCTTGTAGCTTTTAATGGGTCAGGTTTCACCATGGGATTCACAAACACCCTTTATATTGATAGCAAGCCTGGAAATGATTGGGAACGTTACGATTCCAAGTGCAAATTGTAATGAGGTTTGCGTTTCTGAAACGGACTGGTTTGGTGATTAATTAGGGTGAGACATAATGGTGCATAATGCAGCTTTTAATGGCGTAGCTTGTGGTAAAAAAAAAAAAAAAAAAAAAAAAAAAAGTTGTAGGTACGGTTCAAGGATTTATTGGGATTTTGCTTTCATCTTTCTTCACACCATCAGGAGGGTGGATGTTGGATTTGCATTTTTATTTTTAAATACATTATTTTACTTTATTTATCTCCAACAGTGATCTTTTATTTTTAACACCATTTTTCTGCCTAATGATCAAATATTATACTAGCAATTATTACTTACTGATTTGTGTGGTGTTAAACCAAATATAAAAATATAACAAAGGTTCGTCTACATTCAAAGGTATTTATTATAAGGTAACAACACAGCAAACACATTTATCTCATATACACACGCATAGCCAAACCCCACAGGACAACAACCCCCTTTTATCTCTCTCTCTCTCTATACATATAACAATTCCCTTCAATGCAATTTGATCTCACCCAATGTTAAGCCTCCAGATCCGATAATAGCTCACTGCTGGGAGCTGACTCTCACCACATCCACCATGGAGGAAAAGGAAAAAGAACTGAAGGAGTTCATGTGTGGCATTATATTATATACCCTTCATTTGACATCATATCCTGTTTCATCACTTCCTTTAGTGAATTGTGGGAAGGAAGGATTCTAAGAACGCCCACCTTAATGTTTATGGGGACAAGACAAGTTACTACAATTTGTAAAGCACCATCTACAAAAAGACACTTTTAGTATTGTAACTTTATACAATATATAATTTATATTCACTTCAACTTAACAGGGACCATTACACTGTAAATTTATATCTGCTATATTACTTGTGAATATCTTCTTCCAGTGAACCTTTTGTCATATGCCTTTGTTTGTGTCTGTGTTTGTTTCTTCTACTTCTACAGGCTAACTAGCTACTTTTCTGCCTTTAATTATTAATCCATGAACCTAAGAGAATTAATAATCAATTTTCTGCTCTTTTGAGAACAAAGGTTAACCCTTTCTCTGACAGAAAGCACTATGTAGAATACAAACACTTAAACAGTTGAAAACTGCTTCCCATGTTCCCTACTTCTCGATTAGGTCTTTATCCAGTGGAATAATGTATCCCACAGCATATGCTTTTAGTGTCACCAAGTCCAATGGCTCTATATCCTATGCTGAAGTGTTTGGGGAGACAAATCAATTATTTGCTAATGACTTGACAGCTTCTTGAGACATTTATGTAGATTTGCAGAGGAATATGTAACACGTAATACAGTCAAAAGCTGCAAGGTAAAAGAATAGGGATCACTGAGAGCAAAGAAAAAATATATAAAAAATTGGGGTGCCGTAAAAGAGAGAACTGACATGTAAAATGCAAACGATAAAAAAGTCTCCGCACCCTTACTTACATTATATGGACAAGCATATTGGGACACACCTCTTAATTATTGCGTTCAGGTGTTTCAATCAGACCCATTGCCACAGGTGTATAAAATCAAGCGCCTAGCAATGCAGGTCTGCGTTTACATACATCTGTGAAAAAAATGGGTCGTTCCGAAGAGCTTAGTGAATTCAAGCGCGGTACTGTGATAGGATGCCATCTTTGCAATAGGATATTTCATGGTCTATTGTAAGTGGTATTACTGGAAAATGGAAGCCACGAAGCGGAAGACTACGTAAAGTCATAGAGTGCTGAGGCACATGGTCCATCGTCAATGCTCTGCTGATTCCATAGCTGCAGAGTTCCAGCCTTCCACTGGCATTAATAACAGCACAAAAATTGTGTGGCGGGAGCGCCATGGAATCAGTTTCCATGGCCAAGCAGCTGCATGTAAGCCTCACATCACCAAGCACAATGGCAAGCGTCGGACCGGTATAAAGCACACCGCAGCTGGAGTCTGGAGCAGTGGAAACGCGTTCTGTGGAGTGACGAATCACGCTTCTCTATTCAAGTATGACTGTGCCCCAGTGCACAAAGCAAGGTCTATAAAGACATGAATGGATGAGTTTTGTGTGGAAGAACTTCACTGGCCCTCACAGAGCCCTGACCTCAACCCCATTGAACACCTTTGAGATGAACTGAAAAGGGAGATTGCGAGCCAGGCCTTGTTGTCCAACATCAGTGCCTGACCTCACAAATGCTGTCCAGGATGAATGAGCAAAAAGTCCATCAGAAACACCCCACAATCTTGTGAAAAGCCTTCTCAGAAGAGTGGAAACTGTAATCGCATCAAAGAGGGGACCAACTACATATTAATATATCTATTTATAATTTTTATAATAATGGTCCCAATAATTTTGTCCATATAGTGTATGTATGTGTTTATATGTATGTATATATAATGCATACAAATATATACATATATATATATATATATATATATATATATATATACATATATATATATATATACATATATATATATATATATACACATATACACACATATATATATATATATATAATTAGTATGCGTGTTTGTGTCAGATAGGTTTGTGAAAATCCGTTTTCCCTTTGTAAGTTCTGTTCCAAAATAGTCCACTTGATCGCCCCCTAGTGGAGAAATGCAGCTGCTGTTTCACTGTTGGTCAGGAATTTACTGACAGTATTAGATTAGTAGTAGTAGTAGTGGTAGTATATATTATTGCACAAGTGCCAGTCATACAACAATAACAAAGACTGACAATAACATGAATAAACATAAAACACACTAGTACAGAAGAAGAAGAGGGCTATGTCCTTGTGACTGAACAGTCTTATTAGGATGCTGAGTGGGGAGCGACTGCTTTCGTCAGAATTATTTGGTTGTAGGGAGAAGAACATGCAGAAATCAGTGTATGAAGACCTCAAAGTTGGTGGGAAAAGATGATTTCTGTTTAGAGTGTGGTTGAAGAAGCAGTAAGATAAAGGAAAAGTGAGGGGAATTAATAAATTGATGAGACAACCATGATTGAAACTTAGTGCTAACAGGAACAAATAAGTAAATTAAACTTAAATACGTAGGGATGCCAAAGGGAGATGGAGTTTCCTTCCAGCTGAACACCAATGAGTCCACCTGTCCACTTGAGATAAGTTCACGTTGGGTGACTTAACTGCCTTGGAATTTATAGGACATCACGTAGGATATTTGGATATACCATAAGTGACCCAAATAGTTTATTATATGTAGTCAGTACCTGGCCTTCAACAGTTTCAAACAAGCAGGACAGCTGGATACCAATTAATCAGAGATTTCAATTATGAGATGAAATCAGGAGTGGGTCAGGTGTAGAGTTGGATGTACCAAGCAAAAGACAGAGGGTTACAATGGTTCACAAGAGGGTGACATTTGCAATATAGATATAGTCTGGAATAGGTGCCATAGGGTTAATGCAGATTGCTTAATATTGGAATAAAGTAAAATGTGGTGTATATACTTGTGATAAGTTCACGTTGAATGAGTTTTGTGCTGTCTCGTTGTAGTACTTTCTGGAGCATGGTATTTAATATGGTTAAAGTCATCCCTTCTTGTCCAGCTACCACAATTTCAAATGTGTCCGGTATAAATTTAATAGAATAATTTGTTAAATGTGATGCATTTACATAATGTGCTTACATTTCTCATCTTATATACATGACAAACATATGAAACATTTATTTTATTTTTGTTTCAGATATCCGGTGGAAAAATAAATTTTGGGGCAAATCTATGGAAATTGTACCAATTGGTACAACACATTTAATCCTACCCGGGTAAGTTGTTATCATTTAAGTCAACACTTGTGTAGTAAGAGACTAACTACAATAAGCAAACATGAGACAGAAAATATTACCCTTTCCCTCCCCTTTTAATCTTGTTTATCCCCTTATTTTATTGTTGTATATTGCAAACTTTAATAATAATAAAAAAAAAGACTGCAATAGATGATGAGGGTGTTTGGACAAGTGTTGATGGCTATGATTGGAGGGCAATGGTCCAATCATCATTCTGTTCATATTGATAAGTGTGCCATAATTAAGTTTATGTTAGCTAGAGTTGTGCTGTGTTCTTTGTGCAATCTGTCTTTTCTGATGATTAGCTTTTTAGAATTAAAGCTCTGTAATTGTGTGGATGAAGGTTCCATGGTATGGTTGCAGCACCAGTTGAGTCATGGGTGGAGGAGATAATTGGATTGTAAGAAGTTAATCTGTTTCAGTTGATGATGGGTTGTGTCTGTCCACGGATCTTGGTTTAAAAGATGAAATTATTGGCCTCTGTTGCCTTTAGGTTTTTAATACAGTAATTTAGGAATCAAAATGAATGCATCACATACGGCACGTGTTAAGGTGGCTCTGTATAGATTAAATACACTAGTCCTGTCCACTTTGCTCTCACAAGATAAGATCTGACTGCATGTACGGCCCAGATATAATGGCTAGATTTTTCAAAATGATATACATTGTTTTAACGTTATTGCAGTTAGAACAGTAATTATCTTGCAAATCATTTCAAAGACATGATTACAAAAGGCGATTGTGTATGAATGAAATTGCTACTTAAGGAATCGAGCGTGGGAGGTTTTACAGTTTTACTATGGATGCTACAGTCACGAATGATCATCTGTCGCTAATTCGAAACATACTGCTTTTTGTGCATTTGTGTTTTTGTTTTTTAAAAAAAGGGTAAGATTTGCCATTTTAAGTATAAAGTACAAATCTGACACGTTACATCCGAGAGTTTTATGGTATTTTGGTTGTGTACTAAATCAGGTATTTACAAAGGTAGATTTTTTTAACTGTTATTTGAATACCTGTTGCAGCAACAAAAGCGTTAATTCATTTGAAATGTACTTGAAATGTCAATATATGCAGTGAAAATATGCAGAATGAGATATGGGGTTTTTTTTACAACTGGTTATTTTGTTTCTATTAAGGTTTGAGGACCACTATGAATGGAACAAAGTGACCTCTTGCATCCATAACATTTTAAGTGGCCAGAGATGGATTGAACATTATGGCGAGATAATAATCAAGAATACCAATAATAACTACTGTCATTGTAAAGTAACCTTCATGAAGGTATGAAACTACTCAGTGTAGCTCATGATCTGTATGTATAGTATGTAATATCTTCCTAATGTGGTGGACTGTGTATATGAAACTTTTTAATGCAATATTTAATGCAGTGAAAAGAGAGCATCTGCTTTAGTAGCTTTTGGAAATGTAGGATATTGCAGTTGTTGTTATAGTCTGTAGATTAGTTGTCATGTTTTATATAATTACCATAAATCCTGAAATTTCAAAAAAATAAAGTGAACAAACACCAATATTCTTTAGGAATCATCACATTGCTCACGACTAAACTTTTGTTAAGCCAGACCACAATATCGTATCAAACTTATTATATGGTCAATATTTTATCACTATTGCAATAATTGTTGAAGCCTTCAATGTTTGTATTCAAACAAATATCCAAGCAGGTAAAGATCAATCATTCTATAAAAAAAAAAACAGTTGTCTTGATGATGGAGGTGGTGATGAGAGAATATTCAGTAGGACACTTTAGAAACGATGGGCCCAAGACGGCTATTTCCATGAAGATTAATCTTCAGTGCATTCCAACCACTTTCTGTACTCTGATGACTGTTTCACTGAAGTGGCCATCAATTGTCTGGCAATACCCAATATGATTTTGTGACATTTCATTCTAGCCTTCTATTCATCAGAGCTGACACGACAAAGCTGTATAAAATGTTTTTGTGACCAGAATCTTTAACACTTTGGCTGTACCTACTAAATATCATGATTTTTATCGTTTTTTGTCTCCCTGGACCCAAAACTTTGCAAATTGGCTTCTAAAACTAGACTGTGTGACACTTATATATAAATGTGTCCCACCCTACATAGACTACACACACATTGTGTATGTATAAAGTTTTTCCTAACCAGTGAAAATAATTTACAGGCAAAGTATTGGAATCCAAACGTGCATGAAATCGAAGGAACGGTGATGGACAGGAATGGCAAGGTGGTGCATCGGCTGTTTGGGAAGTGGCATGAAAGTCTTTTTTATGGCTCACCTTCTTCACCGACGTGCATCTGGAGAGCACGTATGTTCATGAAAATGTCTTTGGGCTCATACATTCTTTGGGATATGGGTTTGGTCCAGAAGATTGGCCAAAAATACAAATGTGACATTAATGTGACAAATGCTCAACCTCTTAAAGTCTTTTATGTTTGATACATATCATGTACAAGTCTCAGAGCTCAGCTGCCAGGGGAAAAATGCATTGGGCAAGTCCATAGAACACATTCAAGAAATGGGTTACATTTCAAAACAAAAGCTTCAGATTTCTGCAGTTTTACCTCTAAAGGCAATACATAACCAGTGCAGATTAAGATATATTTAGGTATTTTTTTAGATTTCAGAAACCCCTCATATGCCATGGTATGTCGTGTTTAGCGGGGTTAAAATTGGACGTTTTCATTATGCTTGGATATCTATATTTTTCTGCATAATAAACGCTACACAAATTCAATTCAGAAAAGTTGAGTATATGTAAAGTGTAACTCTAGGGCATGGGTTTGTACTCCAGGCCTCAAGGTCCACAAACAGACCAGGATTTAAGTAAATAATTTGAACACAAGTGATTTAATTAGTTCAGACCATTTTGACTGAGCTGCCAATGCTTACGCTGGGATATTCAGAATCTGATCTGGTTTGGCCCTCATGGATAGGGTATGACACGCCTTCTCTTGGATTGCAACAGTTGTACTTGGTAATTTTTTTTCTGTTTTTTTAACAAGTGCTGTTTATTCCTGCTTATCTATTAGACCCCGTGCCTAAAGACTCTGAGCTGTACTATGGATTCACAAAGTACGCATTGGCATTAAATGAAATGGAACCAAAGATAAGACCACATCTGCCGGGGACTGACACTAGATTTAGACCAGACCAAAGGTCAGTATTTATGTCAATTTCAATTTTTTTTCAGGTGGTAAGTTTTAGATGCCTACAGAACACAGCTCACCTGATATAAAAATATCAAATGAAACTGGTTTGTATTTTAATAACATATGAGTTACACTATATGACCAGAAGTATACGGACACCCTTCCTAATTATTGAGTTCAGTTGTTTCAGCCACACATTGCCAACAGGCGGATAAAATCAAGCACATGGGCAGCCATCACCATAAACAAAAATTGACAGTGAAATGGATCTTAATGAAGAGCTTGGTGATATTAAATGTGCCACTGCCATAGGGATACCACCTTTTCCACAAGTCATTTTGTGAGATTTTTGGCCTGGCCTGGCCCACTGTAAGTGCTATTATTGTGAAGTGGAAGCCTCTAGGGGTAACGTCTCGGCCATAAAGTGATAGACCCTGCACCTTCACAGAGTGGGGCTGCTGAGTGCTGAAGTGAGTAGTGCGTAAAAATCACCTGTCCTCTGTAGCATCACTCAGTACCGAGTTCCAAACGGTCTCTGGAAGCAACATCAGCACAAACACTGTGTGTCGGGAGCTTCATGAAATGGGTTTCCATGTCTGAGCAGCTGTACACAATGATCACTATGTTCAATTCCAAGCTTTGACTGGAGTGGTGTAAAGCACACCACCACTTGACTCTGTAGTGCTGAATCACGCTTCATGATCTGGAAGTCTGATGGATAAATCGGCTTCTGGTGGATGCCTGTGGAATGCTACCTACCGGAATGCATTGTGCCTACTGTAACGTTTGGTGGAGGAGGGATAATGGTCTGGGGTTGTTTGTCAGTGTTTGGACCACTTAATTCCAGTGAAGAGTAATGTTAATGCTACAGCATGCAAAAGACATTTTAGATAATTGTATGCTTCCAACTTTGTGGCACCAATTTGGGGAAGGTCCTTTCCTGTTCCAGCATGACTATGCCCCTGTGTACAAAACAAGGTCCATAAAGACAAAGCTTGAAAAGTTTGTTGTGGAGAAACTTGAGCAGCCTACACAGAGCCCTGAACTTAACACGAGTAAACACTTTAAATTGGAAGGCCAGTTGCAAGTCAGGCTTTCTCGGCCAACTTCAGTGCCTGACCTCACGAATGCACCCACAGAAACACTCCATAAGTCGTTCCAGTAGAGCAGAGCCTGTTATGACCATAAACAGAGAGGGGCAACTACATATCAATGTATCAAACGCATACTTTTGGTCATAGTCCGTGTTTTTGCCGTAGAGTGACTAATGCACCATTAGAAACAACTCCATGGGGAACCCAAACACAACTAGCATCTAATTGAATATTTAATGTTTTTGGCACAGGAAAATAATTAACTGTAGCTTCCAATATATAGATCTATAGATTTCCCCCCCCCCCCCGGAAACTCTGACACTCAAGTGTTGGCTGATGGAAAACACAATCAAGGTAACTGAGTGTCTAACCATGCCCTTTAAGCTTCTCTCACTTTTCAAGACCATGAAAATAGTAAGAAGTTAAATCTCCTGGACATCATAGGCATTCGTGTTATTAAAAATCTATTTTTGCAGATATCTTGAAGAAGGAAATGTTGAGGCAGCTGAAATGCAAAAACAAAGGATAGAACAGCTGCAAAGAGAGCGAAGGAGGGTTCTGGAGGGGAACAATATGGAGCATCAACCTCGATTTTTCAGGTAGAGCTTAAAAGATGTAATTTGTCATTGACGTTTTCCCAAATTCTACATTTTATAGTTCTATAACCTAAATAAACAGATTAAAATAAGCTATATACACCTATCAAAATAACTTCTAATACGTGTCTGGTCTGTCACAACGAATGACACTTTTACCTTCTGTAAAATATTCCCTAACGCCCTATCTTTTGTTTTCGTAAGTGAAAATTCTTATGTTACATGCTATTTGTTATGTCTTGTTTACCCATTGTACAGAGCTGCGGAATATGGTGGCATCTTAACATCATGTTCTCTGGATCTGCATGATTGTTTCTCCTCACTAAGCTAGCTCTCCATTTTTGTCAAAGCTACATTCCACCCTCGTATGCACTTTAATGCATATGATTGCTGAATGTTACCTTATATTTAAGGGGGAGGGGGTTGAGGTTTCATCCAAACACATAGAAGGATTCATCCGAATTTCCCAGTAGACCAGCAGTTTGCCTTTCAAGAGATGTGGTCAGCCTAACGCATCTCCTGCTCAGCAATGCGCAATAGCAGGTCCTCCACTCCGGCCAGCTGAAGGGCTGTATCACACAAGATGTTCAGGTAGTCTAATGTGAACCTCCATGCGTATGTGCATTTGGCACTCCCAAGGAAGTAGACTGTCCCTTTAAGTTGTTGATTGTTGCAGACAGTCTTTTTTTTAAGGGTGTATTTCAAGTTAAATGTCCCCATAATTGATTGATAAACAAAAAGCACAAGCAATAGGGATATATTAGTAAATTAACTATACTAAAACCATACTAATGCTAGGATTATCATTTTGTTTCCATTTTAATGCTCTCCACGTCACTCTGTAATCCACAGTTGGGTTAACATACCAGGAGTTATAATGTGGCATTTTTTCATGATTTATATGCATTTATACCAGGGAAAGTGTTATTGTGTGTCTTGGCAAACAACCAGGTTTTGTTGCATTAACACAGAAATATTCTGCATTTTCAGAAAAACAGAAGATGATTCATGGGTTTCAAACGGAACATACTGGCAACTGAGAAAAGACCCAGGGTTTTCTAAAATGGACTGTCCAATATTGTGGTGATGAACGGATGGATCTGCACCAAACACTGTTTAGAATTTTGCTGAATAAAATATAAAATTCAGTGTGTTTTAAAAAAAAAAAATAAGAAAAAAATATTGTGTGTGTATATACATATATATACACAATACACTTGTCTAGATATTAATGAAGCCTGACCTAATGTTCCTTAGCTATAGTCAACACATTCCAGTCCTGAATATTATAAAATATTATAATAAAAAATATACTTTCTGCACTTTTTTTATGCCTGTGCCTACAGTATGGGAGAGTTGTGCTAATTTAACAAAATAAAAACCCAGTCTTCAATTCTTTGGGGACATGTTTTACCATAGAATATACATTTTAACAAACGTGCTTAAACTTGTCCTATTCATTTTGACAGTTACTTAACAGGAAAAAATATCAATTACATTTTTTATGAACAAATTTTGAAAAAGAAATGTTAAATAAAAAAAATATCAGTTGGTCCTGACATTAAGACCACATATGTATTCTCTGTACATAGAACTGGCACCTTGAAAATGTCTTTTGATAGATATTACCTGTTAATATGAACATCGGCATCCGGATTTAGTAGCGATGTTATTTTTCAAATTAGATTAAGAGAGGTGCATTATAGGACTTGCCTTAATATTTCAAGTATGTCCTTGAATTATTATAGCTGATATAGGTATCTGTATACTATAGCTGATATCTAATAATAACATTTTAATAACATCTTAATATTCATGGCATTTTATAAAAAATAGCACACAGAGAGGTCAAATGTGCGTGAGATTTAGGACACTTGTCTACAAGACCGCTATCATTCAGCTCATGTCATTAACCAGAAAACATCTAGATTGCAGCCCATTTTCTGTTATAAAATGGGGAACTACAGCATTCATATGTCCCATACATTTTATTTGTATATTTGAAGGGTTACTGTTTCTGTTTTTTTTTTTTTTTTAAGTTAAGATATTTTTTTTATTGAAAAATCTAATGGGAAGATGCAACCAGCATAGTAAAAAAATACTCTCCTAGCAAAGTTATTGTAGGTGAATAAGCTAAATGATCCTATACAATCTACATCTGTTTACAGTGTTTGTTAGAATAAAAGCCTTTCCACCTTAAAACCTATTATCTGTATATGTATTTAGGGGAGGGTGATGGGATGTGCCTATGTGTGTGTATAATATATATATATATATATATATATATATATATATATATATATATATATAGTATATACATTGTCCTTAAACGCATTAAAAACAATGCATTGTGAGCCTGCATACGTGCTTTGTCATTAAGAGGTTAAGAGAGAATTGGCAGGAGAGATAACTTCCCTGTACAATTGAAAGGGACATCCTTGGAACGTTTCTCCTACAAAAATGCTTAGCTGGCCCTGCGTAATGTATAGTTCGATGAATGAGTTGATTTTGAAAAATTCTCATTGATCGCAAAATTAGCCTTTTAAACTTAAAATTGGAATAGCCAACTCAAGGTGCTATTGGAACACAGGAGTGTTGCTGATAACGTGCCTCTGTACGCCTATGAAGATATGCCATTTAAAATCAGCCGTTTCCAGCTGTAATAGTCATTTACAACTTTAACAATGTCTGCACTGTATTTCGGATCTATTTCATGCTATTGTAATGAACAGCATTTGCGTTTCTTTCAAAACAAGGACATTTCTTAGTGATCGGTAGTGTGCATATATATATGTATGTGTATATTAACAAAATACAACTTTTAGGGGTGCCACTGGCCACACTAAGGTAGAGTGGCTACACTCATGCGGCCATACAGCGGCATATATACTGATGGTTCCATGCGAGCAGAAGCCTCTAAAGTGAAATGTAAGAGATCCTACAACTAGTTCTAAAATATATCATATTTTCACTATTACGTTTTACGCATTTCAGAGTCATATGTTTAATGACAAACGTGCAGCAGTAGTGATGCAAAGTACTAAATCTCAAGCAATTAGCGGAAATATTGGTTTCTAAGGAATATGGAAAATGATTGGAATAGAATTACTCTATACTCTAAAAATTGAAAGTTTTGATTATAATACTATCCATAAGCTCTTAAATTGTGTTTTCACTGGCAAGTGTGTTTCAAAACTAATATGGGG
Source organism: Spea bombifrons (assembly GCF_027358695.1). Taxonomy (NCBI): domain Eukaryota; kingdom Metazoa; phylum Chordata; class Amphibia; order Anura; family Pelobatidae; genus Spea; species Spea bombifrons. The sequence goes on along the minus strand of NC_071091.1, from coordinate 22,337,620 downwards.
TTTTTTTTCCAGGTTGCGTTTCTAGTACTAATGCAGACCTGGTAAATTGTGTCGTTCCACAAGGTGGAAGGAGTCTATTTTCCTTTACTCTCGTACTAAGGCATAGTTGAATTATCCATTTATTTTTGTACAGTAGATTTAACTATGCATTATGAAGGGCCAACTCATAAGCAAAACTTCCATATTCTCTTACACCCAAAATAGAGATCTGAAAATTATAGGCTGCCGTTTGCTTAACAATTATTATGTAAAAGACAGCCAAAAATATCTGTAATCTAATTAATTAATAAACATTTGTGTTTAATATTTACTGCAGGATTAAGAGATTTATCTATGTGGAGCTGATGGCTTCCTAATCCTTTCACACCAGGACCACTGAATTAGATTTTATTTGCTTTTCTTCCCTGTATAGTGACAGCTGTGTTTTCCACTGTCCATCGCATTGTTACTGTTTAAGGCATATTTATAATGAACATGTTCTTTAAAAAGGAAATTGTAATTTGGAAAACCATAGTGGTTGCATCTGACATAACGACTACATTATGTTTTGTGGGGGGGGTTTTTCCCCCTTTCTGTCTCATTATCCAAAAGATGGTTAATGTCATTTGTTATACAACCCAGACCCCTCCAGAGTACATCTATAACTGAATGTATCTGCTAATAAATTTCATTATTACTGTACTATAACAATGTCCATGACAATAAAGTCTAAATGTCTTCCATAACCAGACAAAACAGCCTTACTTCTGTATAATAAATTAAACATTAATCTAACTGGGCGAGCTGCTATAATGACTTTTAACTGTAGAGGGATTCAAATTTTGGGCACTTGAAACCTGCATGACAATTTACTGAAATTGTGTAAATAAAACTATTTAACAGAAAATTTGCATTCCGTATTCCTTTACTGTGTGCAAAATATCCTTGCCCTTGCAATATATATATATATATATATATATATAATAGATATACACACACACACACACACACACACACACACACAATGGTGCGGTGAGGGGGCACCCAGGAACCATGAGCATTGATGGGTAGAAAGGTTCAATGAGCATGGCTGGTTTGGGGGAGATCTTGAGAGAAACACTTGAGTATGTGGTCATTGATCATTTATAGCTTGTATTTGCATAACCAGTAATATAAGGTCATTAGAGATTTAGACGTGATTTTACTCCCAAATGAAAACTCCAGATATCTGACCACTAACCAGAGCAGTTCTAGTTGTGATGGATGGCAAGAAAGAAAAGATCTTCAAGAAGCAATGCAGGCTATCAATGTCACCAACTTTATCACAAGATTTACAAATCATATTAATCAAAGGGACACTCAAAAGGAACAGTAATCTATGATCATTTAGTCCCATTCTCTATCCATGATTATAGGAACCAACGAGAAGAATTCTTTCTTAGTGTGTTTGATGTTTAAGGCCTGGACGATCTGGCTCTATTTCAGCCGGTAATTTCCCGTGCTGTCATGGTAGCAGAAGGTATTTGACAAATGCGTATTGACATGCAGACTAATTTATACACACTGCAGTTTAAATATCCATATGCTTGGGAGTTTTAATAACACAATTAGTATTTTTACGTACCCTCCCACACACGTGTATGCATTCACTTCAGCATACAGTAAGATTTAATGACTCTTGGCATTCAATATTACATTCCTCACAAACCACAAAAACTCAGAAATACAACAGCAGGGTCTAATTTCAACAAGCCATGTTCTATGGGCCCCACTGCGGAGCCGAGGAAAGCAAGTGGGTTACACGCATGAATACAGGGTTTTGGTCAAGCTGCCATTGATGAGACCAAGGACTGATTAAGGTTTATTTTTTAACATGAGGAACATGAGCCGAACGGTTCTTATCTGCCATCAAAGTTTTGTGTTTCTATTTTATTGGCTGTACTGTTTATTTAGGTACTGCAAAATATCACAATCATTTTTTGTTAATCTATTCTTTGATTTAATCAACAATATGAAGGTGATATAATAGAAGATAATAAACTAATATGCATATTTACATCAAATAACCAATCAGGAGAGGCAGATTATTAAACATCCTCAGGGTGGGTATAAGGTTGCTCAGGGGAGGATTGCTTTCCCTCTTTGAGGGAGGGCCACCAATTGGAGAAGCATCTAGCTTTTTCCATCTTATCCTATAGGGAAGGGTAACCAATCAGATAAAAGCCTAGCAATGTTGTTCAGTGAGGGTCGGCACAGGCAGACCAGCATAATCTTTATGGCATGTGGCCCCTCGATGCTGATCTCATGACATCTCTCCTCCTAATGGGTGCCAGCTACTCCATTCATGCCTCCCCACTTGATCTTTTTCCTTTCCCTATTTTATTGTGTCACTTATTGCCTTGACTCTTTTTCTTACTGGATGTCTGTATGATTCTGAAAATTCAATAACTCCTAAACTGAACTTTTCCTCGCTCCAATGCTAACATTCAACAGTCTTTCTGAATGTAAACAGTCTTCCCCACACACTTACTATCTTCTTGTGTCCATTGGCTCCAAACTCTCATTCACCCCTCACATTCAGTCTGTTGCAAAAAAACTGCCACCTAGACATTAAAAATACAGTCTACAAAACTCTCAAGGTCTGCCTCTATCCTTTGGAATGCCCTATACTCGCTATACCTATACCTATACCTGACAGGTAAACTCCTTCCTCCCTCTATTTCAATAGCATTTGCTATTTGTATCTGCTGAATGATTCCTTTCATGCTGCCACATCGCATTGCTTCTGCTAAGTGATACTTTTACCTCTTGTGTAATATACCCTATGTAGATTATAGGCTCTTTCTAACAGGGCCTTTCTTGCCTCTTGCTTCAAGTCAAATTGTTATGGTATGGATTACTTGTTATGCCCCGTTTACCCTTTGTACAGTGCTGTGGAAGTTGTTGGTGCTACTTAAAACAAGAAATAATAATAAGAGAGATATTAGACTAATATTTATAGTAATAATAATCACTCTTGCACTGAAAGTGTTTCCATTCCACCTTCTGTATAAAAGGTTTTTAGGTATGCTGTTTCATCAAGGGAATTTTGCAAAAATACAGTGTTCAAGGTGGTCATGTGGCGCCACCTAGTGAAAATCTGGGATGACTTCACTTTTGGCACCTTAAGCTTTAGCACACCTCTTATTTATTCAACACCCATGTTTCTATATAACGTTGTATACATCAACTTGACACAATGTACTTTATAATAACCTCTATAACAAGAAAGCTTTTATGTAACTAGCTTGTTGTAGCTAAATCTAGTGTGATCATGTATATTATATCCTTATATCTATGTTTCATGAAATAGCTTGTTGAAATTTAAGCAGCTGCAGTCGCTCATGAACAAGTTTTCAGCAACCGCTCGGCGCCCCTCACTCTCCTTTCGCGAGGCCTCTGCTTTGGTAGCGTTGCCAGAATTTCAAGCTGACGTCATATCCGGCGCTCAGCATTGAAGCGGTGCACACTGTGGCAGAGGCAGACAGACACCTTGCGCTCCCACCGCAGGACTTCTGTAAGGTAAATGAACTACAAAGGGGGGGGGGATAGATAGTGAGAAAGGAGGGTAGTAAGAATATTTAAATAAATAAAGAGTGAGAATGAGTGAGAATGGATGATCTAATGTGTGGATGAATGAAAATGAATGAAATAATGTATGGATGAATTGTCTGAATGCGTGAGTGTATGAATTAATGTGGAAGAATTGCGTGAATAAGTGAGAGAATCAATGAATTTGTGAGAATGCATTAATGAATATGTGCAAATGATTTGTGTGAATTATGTGAATGAATTATTGTGTGAATTATGTGAATGAAAATGTGAATTAGTAAGTGACTATAAAAGTGTTTGTGTGTATCATAAATCTATAATTGATTTGAGGAAAGGCAAAGATGGCACAAGCCGGGTGTTTACGCCTTGGGGACCAAGATGGCACAGTTGATCTATACATGCACGTGCCATTTGTTTATTTGATCTAAACCTGAACTACATGGAGTAAGTAAAATAGATGTATGGCTTAGTGAATGTGGGGACAAAGGGACTCTGGGGATGATTACGGGGGAGAGAATCTCTCAATGTCAAGGTAGGAGGCAAGACTGCAGTCTTTCCCTAATCTGCAGTCACTGTGGCAAATACTTTTTTTGGCGAAGGAGTGGAGGGAGTGATTGCATGCTAGGGAGCGTGAAGCGGGGTCTAATATTAAAGAATGAAAAATAACTGCCAGCTGTTTACTTCAAACAAAGGGATAAGTACATCTTATGTAGTTACAAATGCATGTCTAACGCATATATATAGATAGATAGATATATAGATAGATAGATTTATATATATACACATACACATATATTTATACATACATACATACACATAGAGTGTTTATGTAGCGTTTTATAATTGGCCCCCCTACTTTGGTCCCTGTCCCCCCATGTGCCCCCCCTAAATATGAAAGCTGGAGACACCGCTGAGTATAATCACTATATATGTATGTATATATATATATATATATATATATGTATGTATATATATATATATATATATATATATATATGTATGTATATATATATATATATATATATATATATATATATATATATATAGTGTCAGTGGCGTCGCTACAGGGGGGCAAGGGGGGGCAATTGCCCCCCCTAGGTTATTCCTTGCCCCCCCTGTTGCCCCCCCGCCGAATTTGTAACCCTTTGACTGCTAACGACGGCATGGTGCCGTCGCTAGCAGTCCCAGTCAGGTGCTAACGACGGCACCATGCCGTCAGTAGCACTACCTTACCTTGATGGAGGTCTGTGGACCTCCATTACCATCTGCCCCTCAAACTGAAGGGCATCACCGGAGCCACCAGATCTGCCCGGTGACGTCTCGCGCAATGACGCGATGACGTCACCGCGCAACTTTATTAACAACTGACAATTGTCAGTTAAAGAGGTATGGGGGCATGCTGCTTAGATGCCTGTATCTCAGGCATCTAAGCAGCTACATACCCCCAATATATACCATTGGAAAGGTAATCGCCTTTATAGCTTGTAAAAAAATAATAAAAAATATTAAGTTAAAAAATAAAAATGTAAAAAAAATGATTTGGTGGTCTCTAAAGGCAGATAAAAAAGATCAAAATTGCCTAGAGACCCCCAAATTAAATTATTTAAACAAAGTAGTTTAACTTTAAAAAAAAAAAAAGTTTAAGTATTCTAGCTAAATGATCACTGTGGTAGCCAATGTTACCACAGCAATCATATAGCTATAAAAAGTCACATTCCCTTTTTAAAAATGGCCGATACTAATTTTTAATCCTATGATCCCTTTGATCATGGGGTTAAATTTAGCCAACGGTAGAGGGAGGCAATTTTTGAAATCCTGATGAACTGCAAATATTATTAAAATCAGCCAGTTAGCCTGTGTGGTACGTGAGTAACCATATCATCCCTGGAGTGCCTTGCAATTTTACTGCAAAACTTATTTTTGCTGTAAAAGTGATTTTTTTTTTCTCTCCCTTTACCATCATTTCTTTGGGATTGTAAGGGGAAAGAATGGTGTGTGCTTCTGTGAGTGAATGTATTTAAAGTATGGTGTGTGTGCTTCTGCGAGTGAATGGAGATATGAAAGGCGTGTGAATGGTCAGTAATTAGGGTTGAAGCCTTGACGTGGCATTACTGCTCACGTAGGAAGTTAAATTATGGCACAAAAAGTACACATTTGCAAAAACGACATCCCTTGCCGCATCAAATGAGGGGCTGCATGTGTTTCTAGTACAAACCTGGAGTGCGCAAGACACAAATGAACATGTCGCTATGGATAGAAAAAACATGTTTCCTAGCCAAAGCGACATATTCCATCATTATTTGTGCACTCAACTTTTGTCCTAGAAATACATGTAGCCCCTCATTTGAAGCACCAAGGGGTGTAGTTTCTTAAAATGGATGAATTGTCTGAATGAGGGAGAGCATGAGTTAATGTGGATGAATTGTCTGAATGAGGGAGAGCATGAGTTAATATGTGGATGAATTGTCTGAATGAGGGAGAGCATGAGTTAATATGTGGATGAATTGTCTGAATGAGGGAGAGCATGAGTTAATGTGATTGTGCTTATCATAGATGTATAATTGTGGAAGGGCAAAGATGGCACTAGCAGGATGTTTGAGCCTTGGGGACCGAGATGGCACAAGCCGGGTGTATATGGGACAAAGATGGCAAATCGTATGTGTGTTATCTGGGTGTGCAACCTGTGATCTATCCCTGTAATTTAGGGGGTTTTAAATATACCATTAATGCCGTGTTTTTATGTGAATTCCAATTGATCTATACCTGCAAAGCTGGGTTTGTGTGTTTTGATCAGTTGATTAATACCTGCAATGCTGTTTCCATGTATTTATTTGATCTATACCTGCGATGCTACATTTCATATATTATTATTGTATACCTGCAAATACAGGATTTGTATGTCTGATTTATTAGCAGGGACTAATATTAATATATATATCGGCAACTGGGGCTAATATTAATATATTTGGGCAGCAGGGGCTAATATATATATATATATCAGCAGCAGGATCTGATATTAGGCCCTTAAATCATTTAGTGCAAAAGGTAAGGTATTGTGTTGTTTAAAGGATTTCAAGGATTAGTCTTACTAAATTGTGGCTTCAGGCTTCCCATGTTGAATGATCAAGTATTGTATTGTCCAATAACAAAAGTATCATTCCATAGCACATTACTTTTGGCTATATATATATATATATATATATATATATATATATATATATATATATATATATATGTGTGTGTGTGTTTTTTCAGTGGTATGATTTTAATGGCGGAAATTATTAATGCCCCCCCAGTTTGACTGTGGTATCTTGTGTGCCCCCCCTATATATTGTTTCTAGAGTCGCCACTGTATAGTGTATAATGAGTAAGTGTTTGGTGTTAGAATGAGCTTGCATGTTAGTGTGTTTTATTTCTAAAACTAAATGATGCTGACTAAAACGATCAGCTGTGCATGTTTCAAAAATCTTTCTGCAGATTCCTGTATGAAAAACCGGTACTGGGAAACCAACCGCCATTGATTCCGAGAACCGATTTTGAATAAAGTAACAAAACAAGTAACAACCTCTTTCCATTTCTCCTCACAGTACATCGCCTGCGGAATCCCGCCCATTGTGGTGTTTGACTGACAGCTCATGTGTTCAATCATAGGACAGCTCAGGATAACACCCAACCAATGAGACGCCTCGTGTGAATGTTTACAGTGAGCGGAGGAAAGTTGTCAGAGGAGAGTTCGGGGGTGACTGTACGTTCATCGAGTCGCTGGGGTGCAGGTGAGTGCTGGGCGGGTGCACTGTGTCTGGGGCGTTCCCTGGCCTCTGTATAAACAGCTGCCGTCCGGCAGCCCCCGGTCTCTGTGAGCGGAGAGGCTCTTCCTTTATTTGCCGGGGAGACGGCAAGCGGTGTGTGACATGCGTGACTGCACAGAAATGCATTACCCTCTCAGGCTGACTCTGGCTGTCTGTTTTGTTGTATGTGCCCCAGTTCACCCTCCAACAGGACTGTCTGGTGCTCAGGGGTCCACAGGCCTCGAGTCTATACTTTCGGTCCAATTCCAAACTCCCTGGTGAAAAGTTGTCCTGTAAATATTCATCAGAATGCAGTTCACTGAGAAATCTTTTTATCAGTCTATTAACATTATTTTTGCACCTTTGCAGGAAAGAACATGATTAAAAAGCATAGTTGAAAATTTAACAGGAATTAACCCTTTAAATGGACACAGGGATTATACCTGTTTATAATGATTTTATACCTGATATGGTGTGTATCTGCTCCTTTCACATTACAATATGTAACAACTATAAAACCTTTTTAATCTGACTATGCCAATGCCAGTGATATTAGTATTATCTTTCACATGCTTCATGATCTCATTCCTAATTGTAAACTGGGTAGGAGGTAGATGTTTTACAGCACATGTCCGTGCTGAAGATGTCACCGCAGTCTGTTTCATGTTCCCATCTCAGTATTTATAGCTGCAGATAAAACATTCCTTGTGTAACTTTGTCCGGACGTGACTCCTTTCTGTCATATGATATACCATATTTCCCCATGTATAAGACGCTCCCATGTATAAGAAGCACCTTAATTTTGGGGCCTGAAATTTGAAAAAATATATATTGCATAAAGTTATTGTACTGGCTGCCTGGGCATGATATGAGTGTGATTGATGTTAGCTGCTAGCAATTGTTAGCAATCACACTCCTATCACGCTCAGGCAGCCAGTACATGCACATCACTTTCAGCCTCTTGTGCCCCCTATCCACGCATCCATGCTAACAAACACACATTCATTCAATTACTCCCCCACCCCTACCTGAACTGCAGATCTTCTGGTGCCGCTCGCAGACTTCCGTGGGGGCCGCCGTTTCCCTCTGCGTTGCTCGAACAGGAACTGAGCGGAGTCATGTGATGTACATTCACATGACTCCACTGACGGAACAAGAGACGCTGCTGAGCAACACAGAGGTAAAAAAAAATTATCTGCTACCACTGTGTAAGACGCACCCAATTTTTAGACCCCAAATTTTTCTAAGGTGCGTCTTATACGTGGGGAAATACGGTAGTTACATGCTTGGCTTTGCACGGGTTAAAGAACATTTGAATGTTCTAATGTAATAAAGGGACGAGGAATCCATAATAATCACACATAGCAGTAAGCGCCGTGATTGAATGCCTTATGGATCGTATGCATTTAATACAAGCCATGAGACAAACTAATGGGCTGGTGGTGTAAGCAGAGGTGTTTGCATATAAACATTCTCTAAGGTCCAAATAGGTTTGGGAGAAACAGATTATTCCTTTCATAAATTAACATTATCAACAGGCCTGATTCAGTATGAATAATAAACAGTTTCAAGGCATGGCTGAAGACAAGTTGTTAATGACATACAGCACAGTCATTCTTGTTTACCAGTCTGCACAGTCTCCTGACACGAGGAGTGCCAGCACAGTGAGTGCCTGCAGTTGCTTGACAGTCCCCCCATTTGTTTCATTTAAAGAGCGTCTGTTGTGGAAATTCAACTTAGAGCATTTGACAGAATTGACCAAAAACATTTAGTTTTTAAGATATTAAAGTTATAAAAACTATGCCTCCCTCAAACGTACCCTTAGCTGCCAATCATTTCTCTAGTTCTTGTTGGCTTTAGACAGTTCTGCAATTCCTTCCTCTCCCTCTGTCTGCGCAGCACACAGGCAGGACGACGACAATGCAGCTTCCCCTTTAAATGTTGTTATAACTGATTGTGAGAAGAGATTGTGATCAGAGTTTAACCTCACCTCCTGCAGTGTTAGATTGTGCTAGTTAATCAGTATGTTATACAGCTACCTGCACAATACACTCTCATACACACAGGTACAAACACAGCCTATATTTGTTTAGAGGACACGTCCAGCTTTATACTATGTTAAGCTTCCCATACAGGTCTGGGTGTTTGGCATGACAAGTCTACTTTAAAGTGTGCAACGTGATGCTCTACTTATTTCAGACCCCCGTGTGCACGTGCAAAAAGTAGTCCCATTGAATTCAGCGGAAACGCTTTCCTGCTGCTGGTTGGCTGCTTCAAGATTCATCAGACCACAGAGAAGGATAATGTTTCTACACTAGGTAAGTGTCCCTTGAAGTGTATTTTATGCTGATGGCTGCATATGTGTGGCATCATGCAGTTGCTGCAGATTTGTCGGCTGCACATTCATGATGCAAATCTCCAGTTCCACCACATGCCGAAGGTGCTCTATTGGATTAAGATCTGGTGACTGGAGGCCATTGGAGTACAGTGAGCTCATTGTCATGTTCAAGAAACCAGTTTGAGATGATGTGAGCTTCGTGACATAGTGCATTATCCTGCTGGTAGCCATCAGAAGATGGGTACACTGTGGTCATAAAGGGATTGACATGGTCAGCAACAATACTTGGTTAGGCTGTCGCACTTAAACGATGCTCAGTTGGTACTAAGGGGTCCAAAGTGTGCCAAGAAAATGTCCCCCACACCATTACACCACCACTAGCCTGAACTGTTGATACAAGACAGGATGGATCCATGTTTTCATGTTTACGCCAAAGTTTGACCCTGCCATCTAAATGTCGCAGCTGGAATCGAGACTCCTCAGACGAGGCAATGTTCTTCCAGTCTTCCATTGTCCAGTTGTGGTGAGCCTGTGCGAATTGTAGCCTCAGTTTCCTGTTCTTAGCTGACAGGAGTGGCTGTGAACTTGACTATATATGTGTGTGTGTAGAATATATATATATATTCTACACACACACACACACACATCATTAATTACATTTCATTTAATATAACAACTTAACATGTAATTGTAATAACTATGCATAATATTGTGTAAAATCTTCTGTATATTTATCAGTTATGTATTTCTCATCAGATAATCTAAGATGTTTGCAAGAGCTACAAGGAACTTCCTGAAAGATGTTGATGCTGGTGGTGATTTAATATCTGTGTCCAGTCTCAATGACTCTGAAAAGGCCCAGCTTCTTAGTGTGGTCTCAAAGAAGAAGCGATTCTGGTGTTGGCAAAAACCAAAATACCATTTTGCATCCTTAACGTGCATGTTGAGTGATGTGCTGACCGAAAATAAGGCATTGAAACCAGGTAGGCTTTATATCATCTTAATGGCCATCAGCTTACTGCATGACACCACACAAAACACTAAGAGAGGCTTTGGAATAGTATAACAAAAGTAAAGAAATACATTGTGTCAATTGGCAATAGACAAAATTCAGCCACAGAAGTGGCATGACATTTGGCCATATATAATGAACTTTAGTATTGTATTTTGGTATAAGCTCACCTGCCATATAGGAGGTAAGTCTTATATATAATATATACTTTAAACAAAATTCAGAAGTTGTACTTATAGTAAATCCACTTGGGAATAATTTCATACTTTTTTTGTTGTAAATTGCTTGTGCTATTTACTGTATTGGCTCGATTATAGGCCACACCAGATTACAGGCCGCACCCTAAAAGTTAGGTGCTTTTTTTAAAGAAAAATTTATATTCTTAGAAAAAAATACACACTGGAATAGTAAAACAGTATTCTACCAAACATACTGTATTTTAACATTTTTGGTATCTATTATGAAGTTAGCCAACATATATTACATACAAACAGAAAACCAATAGCCATTTTAATGCACCTTACTTATACACATGCCACGCTGCCCCCAAGATATACCACGCTGCCCCCCCAGATATGCTGCCACTCTGTCCCCCCCCACCAGCTTACCAATGCAGACTCCAGGTGTCTAGCAGGGCCTGCGGTGAACGTCTGCGCGATTTGCGTAGACAACTTCTGGTGTAGACAAGGGTCTGCATAGGTACCTATAATAATGTTTTTGTGTAATTTTGGTTTTACAGTGACATTTCTTGCGTTAATCACCAAGAACATAGATTTTTTGAATTCCATTTGGATGTGATATTTTTCATGCACAAATGAATATATTTATATATAAATAATTGACAGTGCATATCGCTTTCTGTTCTATATGTATATGTATTTTGATTTTCCTGATTTTCCCCAAGCTTCTTGATCACGAAAGCATTAATTGCAGAAATAAAACATATTAAAAAAACTCCTTTATTTTTCTTTTCTAGTGGTAGTGGAATCTGAGTTTGTGAAATATCAAGGGACCTGTGGAGATGTAATACGAGGAAATATCGGAGCTGATGTGGGTGCTCTGCACATGAACATGGCTGGGATAGGATATGTAGAGAGCCAGTCATCTTTTGGTACCCTCAGGAAGCAAGAGGTAGACCTGCAGCATCTTATGACAGATGTACAAGAAAGGTATTTGCTTCTTTCCGAGTCTTTAGGAGTGTTTTCACTGCTTTCATATTATATGGTGTTTTATTTTTGTGCATATTTCATACTGTCACTCGTCAGTGCCAGGTCCTCTGTATATATGTGTGTGTGCATTGTTCTCTAGTGGCTGGTTTTAACATTAAACTTATGTAGGACAGGCTAACATACAACTAACTGAAAGGGTTGACACTTATGTCTCATGTAGTTTGCTTCACTTATTGTGTGTATATATTTAATTCATAAACCCTGTGAATATTATTATGAAAGATGTTAGGTCACCTGTAGGCTTTATGGTGTAAATACACCTGTCTGTAAAAGGCTGCACCAAGTAAACCTTGTATACAAAAAAATGTGATCACAATTTCATGAATATACAGTACTGTGCAAAAGTTTTAGGCAGGTGTAAAGAAAGCTGTAAAGTAAGAATGCTTTTAAAAGTAGACATTTTGTCATTTAACAAAATGCAAAGTGAGTGAACAGAAGAAAAATACAAACCAAATCAATATTTGCGGTGACCTCCCTTTGTCCCCAAATGGTTTCAGTTCTAGTTATACTTGCAAACGTCAGGGAATTTGTAGACATATAGTGTGGTATAATTGTTTAATCATACTCCTAACAGGTGTCAATGATCATCAATTTAATATGTGTCACATCTGCCGTCACCGAATGAGAACTCCCAAAAGAAGTTCTTCAGCACTAAGTTGCTTTGCAAGGAGTGGGACCCCAAGCTAAGCAGATAGGGACTTAAATGATTCCAAAAGTGAGGAAACTCAGGAGTAGGAACACAGTCACTAGGCAAACGAGTAGTCAGGCAAGCCAAGAGTCAATAGCAGCAAACATGCAATCTAACTCCAAAATACAGAATAACTGGAACGCCACATGTCACAGGGGCGACTGTCGGCATTACTAGACGGGACTGGGTATGTATGCGTTGCTTGGAACCTCCACGCTGGCAGACAGGGGGCTGTCTGCCGGTAACAGGTCCCGACGATGTAACAATATGTAGGTGAAACACAATAATTTACTGAAACAGGTGCAGCTTTGTAAGAGGAATAAAACTGGGTGAGGGATAGCCAAACTCCATAACAATTGACTGTAAATTGACTAAACTGTTCAACTTGTGTAAAAAAGTTTTCACGGCAATGAATTGCTCACATTCTCATATCAGGCAGAGAGCATCACAGTATTTCAGAACAGGGAATCTCCCTGAAAACTAGGCCAATGACACAGATGGGAGAATAGAGGTTTTGTATAAAAGGTCATTATAGTGCAAAGTTTTTAAAATAAAGTGATTTTTATCCTCTTGAAATATAACGTTCCTGCTGTTTGGGCCATTCTGTTGGTTACTACAGTAATTGACAAACCTTTCAAACTTTGCACCAGGATTACTTTTATATATAAGCTTGATTGATCTTTGTGGATACATCAACCCAACGTGGCTACTCATTGAACTGTTTTTTTAAATTCTGTAATTCTGTGCTTTGATCAGCCATTTAATAATTTTCATGTCAATATTTACCAAACCCCAGAATTTGTCACTGTATTGCATAGTAAGTCTGCAGAACATTTTTTTGGATTAATCAATGGATTTATGATTATAATACTCGAGAATACCTACCTTAATGCAGCATGAGAACAATGGAATTACGAAATATAATTTATATGTGAGTTTTACATTAAAAGCTATAAAAAAAAAAGAAGATTAGATTGTGGTCACCATAGCAACCTTTATCCCACATAGAAAACAACAAAGAAAATCAATGTATTGAGATTGCAATACAGCAAAAGTATGAAATATTGTCTGATCGCCACTCAAAAGTGTATTTTCTGTGTACACCCAGGAGGGGGGGCACTAGAACCATAAAACTCCTAAGAATGACACCCCTTCATGTCATAATTCTATCTGAATGTTAAACTGTCATAACAACATGTTAAATAATCTGCAGTTTTCTATTAAACATTGTAAACATTTTTGTAGATTGCCTTTATAATTCTTTTCACATTTTATTTTCCCTTTGGCAGCATAAGCTGTTGTCGATATAGAAATCATTTTTATTTTGCGTTTACTTTGGTGTTGAATTACATTCCTGTATAAATAAATATGTTGTGGTTTTCTCCGTTTTCTGTAAGATTCCTTGTTCAACTGAGCCCATGGGTTGTTGTTACGCTCGTTTTAGTGTAGCACGCTTTATCTTGCTAAAACAAATAAGGAGAAAAACCTGTGGTGATCCTTACCTTTTAAGCTACACATATACAGAGAACTGACTTCCGATGCTTGGAACACCAAATAGAACTGGAAATCTACAGGAAGTTGGACAGTTTCTGGACATATCTTTGAACAGATCGCTCACTTTTGTAGTGTACTGATCTGCTGATGATGAGTGGATGGATAGCGTATATGGACAGGGCAGCCATGGAAATGTGCCTGCTACAAATATTGTGTTTGTTGCTGTTTTTTTTTAGTCTGTTGCTGTATCTAGAGTGTCGTGTCATAACAGTCCCTGTTGGTGTAATGGTCACGTGTCCCAATACTTTTGTTCATATAGTGTATGTTACGTTGGTTACAATTTGTAAACAACTACATGCACACATCCATCCATACACACAAAACAAATCACCTTACACCTCAGGTGCATGGCTCCTCTCCTCCTTTAAAATCATTAATATAAGGATCCTCACCACTAATGTGAAGAGATGATCATTCGTTGTTAACCAAACTTGTCCTTACAGGAGTCCTTTTTTGTTTCTGTTTTTATTTATTGCTCCAAACTTGTCTCTTTAAGAAATCACAACAGTAATGATTTATGTAACAGATGCGATAATATATACCGTATTTGCTCGATTATAAGACAAGGTTTTTTTCAGAGCAAATGCTCTGAAAAATACCCCTCGTCTTCTAATCGGGGTCGTCTTCTAATCAGACCTCAAATAGAGGTCTGATTAGGAGACTAAGATCCAGATCCCCCGCACCGCTGCAGGGGACCTGGATCCTCCTGTCTCACCCGACCCCCCCATCATACACACACTTACCGGTGCTTCCTGCTGTGTTGCCGGGGCAGTGGGTTGACGTCTACGCGATCCGCGTACACAACGTCCGCTGCAGCCGGAAGGAGGTGTGGCTAGCAGCGGGAGAGAGAGAGTGTGTGTGTGTGTGTTAGTTAGTTAGTTAAATGGGGGTATAGGGTGTGTGTGTGTGTGTTAAATGGGGGCATAGGGCATTTCTGGAGTGGCGTTAAGGGGGCATTTAATAGAGCACTCTGCCTCCTGAAATGCCTTATACCTCCCTATATGCCACTCTGCCCCATAATATGCCTTTTAACCCCCTAAATGCCAGAGTGGCATATAGGGGTATAAGGCATTTCTGGAGGCAGAGTGCTCTATACAATGCCTTTTAACTCCCTTAATGCCACTCTGCCTCCTGAAATGCCTTATACCTCCCTATATGCCACTCTGCCCCATAATATGCATTTTAACCCCCTAAATGCCAGAATGGGATATAGGGGTATAAGGCATTTCTGGAGGCAGAGTGGCACATAGGGGGTCAAAAGGCATACCATGGGGCACAGTGGCATATAGAGAGTTAAAAGGCATATCATGGGCCACAGTGCCATATTGGAGTGGCAAGCCTGGGGGCAGATGTGCGTAACTGGGGGACAGGTTGGAAAATACAAGAAATAAAAACAAAAAAATCTTTTTCTCAATCATAGCTTTTATTAAAAAAAAATAGTTTACATGAATTAACATTTACTGGTAAAACTTTTTTCCTTTGGGGTCGTCTTATATTCAGGCTTTTTCTTTTTTTCCTAAGTTAATATTCAGATTTTGGTGGGTCGTCTTATAATCAGGGTCGTCTTATAATCGAGCAAATACGGTAATACTGGTCAGGGAAGGAGACAGAATGTAGTCAGTGATAACATTATTATTTTTTCTTTTACTTGTGTTTTATTATAGTTCTGCCATGTATTTGAATGGCACTGACACTATACTGATACTTAAATCAATTAGAATTCACACATTTATTGCATGTGTAGACATTTCTCAATATTTTATATCTCTTGTAATTTAATTTTTATTCTGCTTCTGATATGGCGTCTGATAGTCGCATCAGAACATATGATTTGATCTGACGTGATGCAGGTCTTCCTTTACACATCAGTCTAGTAATAAAGTAAGAAGTAACATTGTCAGTGTCATTTATCTATTGAAGTAATTGGCATTGTAGAACCTATACGTGCGAGATAAATATGGTGTTTCGGAATGTGACTTAAGTTATAGAACAAAGAATATTTTTCTTAAAGTTATGATTCATTTCAAAGTTGGGCAATTTAAGTTTGGCTGACTTTGGCTTTATAGAAAGTTATATAACGACATATATTAATGGAAACACATCTCTAAGCCTATTGGTGAATCACAGTGTCCCGAAGAAATACATTTCCCTTCTGGAATTCATCTTATCTGAGATGAATATGAGGCTCACAGACAGTCAAAGGGTCAGTTTATTGTCCTATGCAACCTTCCTAGCAAAGAATGCATATTAAAAACATTTATGTACTTTGAATAAGCATTCTTGTAGAAAATAAATCACTCTAGGAGAGCGGGAGTGCACTCCCCCTCCATGGTCTGTTTTGCATCACTTTTGGCCACTTCAAGCTGCCAGTCAGTGGTCAGAAAGAACTGCCATTGAAATCATGTAGGACACTTGCTGCATATGTTTGGGGGGGTTCATTAGCCCCCTGGAACTCTTGCGAGAGCTGGCACTGGAGCGGCTTGGCTGTGAGTATTGCATGTGCACAGTGGTAGTCAGCATGTTCTGCAAGCCAAGTGGCTGGGAGACAGGACTGACACATAGGAGGTATTCTGATAAATCCATTCATGCAGTTGCAAGGGAACAAAAATAAGTAGACTCCGCTGTCATCATATGTGTTCCAATGATAGGAGTGTCCCCTTAACTCGGTTAATCTGACAATTGGATCAAGTTTAACATCAATGATTTATAAACCTATAGGCCCAGTGGGAAAGAGTTGTAATCCACAGCTATGCAAGACGGCTTTGTAGTTGGAAACGGCACGTAGGTTCAACTTTTACTTAGGGAACAGCCTTTTGAACAAGGCCTCTGTCTACCTCGATGCCGTGCATAATACACAAGAGATGCCTTTTAATTATCACTGAATTAAAGGGCAATATATTAAATAATTTTATCAGGCAGATTTCTTTAACAGCCAAAAAAAGATTGGCCATAGACACCAATGACCTCATTTTTTTTTTTTTTGAAAGATGATGCTTCATTGTATTCCGTAAAATAAATGTAGTCATATGTTATTCTATGACATTTTAGCCTATTGTATTCATTAATTTTTAACGCGTGGCAAATGCTCGTTTTCAGTTTACCATGGCAAAAAAACTACTTTGCAGACATTGAAAAGGTATAACATTTTCTAATGTTTATTGTAATTATTGGTATCATGTTTGTTTTAGACAGCCTGCAGCTGGATTGTATGACTGTATGAGGTCTCTTGGTCACATATGGGAAACACTGACTGGTATAGGAGAGAGGAAAAAACACAAAGAAATACCTGATACAAATACCTGATACAAATACCTGATACAAATACCTGATACAAATACCTGATACAAATACCTGATACAAATACCTGATACAAATACCTGATACAAATACCTGATATATGCCTGTAGATATTTAATGCATGTTTTGACCAGCAGTGAACCAGCCCAATGGTTCTGCTATTTTACGTTAGAACCACTAGAGGGCGACAAAGTCCTCGTTTCCGCATTGCGTTTCCACATGAATTATGGCTATCATTGTAAGTAGCTGCTTGCCAATTTGATAAGCGGAAAGTTAATTTTAATTCCTACGGCTATACTCTATTGTTGCACTGCAGGCTCTGCACTTCATATTAGCTGCCAGCGAGGGGGACATTCGTTTTTAGATTATAAATGCAAAAACGCAATGAGAAAAATGCTGTTATATCTAAAAGTACCATTTACATTGTCAATTATTTTTAGACGAGACTTGTAGATTTGATCTTTAGGAACGATAACTTACCTCTGCCATATCTGCGGATCAGTGATCGTTGTATTACAGAATGGTTGCTTGTTCACTGTAATGGATTTTTGTTTTCTTTATTTTAAGGAGAATAGACTTGGACCATCCTTTTATTAAACAGCTGCATGAAAATCGAAATGATGTACTGTGCGTCCTAAAAGAGAAAATAGTCACCACCCAAAAATGCGTGATTACAGAACACAGTCAAACAGAAGAAACGTTTGGGAGTAAACTTGGGATGAAGGGAAAGGTAGTGAAGGTAGGATGGATGTCTGCTCACCCAGAGTGTTCATTAATTTATTGCTTGTATTCAGCAGAGTCGCCCAAGAAACCATAAACAGAAGCAGCAAATTAGAGGGATCCAACTTAAAAAGCAATCATCCAGGATTCACATCTCAATCTGTTCTGGTTTCTCTAGCATGCCACTTTGCAGCTTTTACTCTTTAGTGAAGCTGTGACCCCTGCATCGTGTAAAAGATCCAAAGCTTTATATAACTATCTGGTCCACAGAGCTAGCAGAATGACCCAAACTGGGGGTTGTAAAAGACTCCAAACTTTTATTTTATAAGCTCAATACTATCAGACGGGTCAGTGGACTGATTGGATGCAGGGCCCTATTTTGCTCTGCTCCCAGACACTAGCTATTCCAAACTTACTGTACCAGTCAAATGGTCAGTGGCATTAATAGATTTGACTGCTCTGCAGGTTAATGGTTACACTGAAGATGTGAAAACTAGCAAGGGCAACCTGTCAAGGGCAAAGCTGTTAAAAGCTGAAGGAAAATGTTCAAACGAAAAGTTAAAAACAAAACATTAACAAAAAGTACCCACTGTCTTCTTCTGCTAAATATATCATCTGTAACTTAATATGCATTACTATTAATAATATAGTTCATGGTCAGTTCAGTTCAAAGTCAGCACCAAGTTATAGTTGTTCTCCTGAAAGTTAAACCAAGCTGGCCAGCACAGGCACATCCTGATATACTCAATTTACTTGACATTTATTTCTTAATGCGAAATGCTTTACTAATATTAATGTGTAAACCACAACTCCCCTAAAACATTACTTTTTCTATTCCTTAAAATTGTATATGTATGTAATTTCACATTTTTAAGTCATATTCTTTCTTTATTTGTATCGCGAAACCGGTAATAAAGTAACATAGGTACTTACCTGTACCAGGAACATAGTAGCTATTAGAAGATGAGGTTTGTTCGTTTAGCATATTTATAAGAGCAGCGACTTCTACATCTGTTTATTTATCTTTACTACATATACAGAAGTAGAGGAGTACACTATGTAAAAAGCATAAAAGGTATGAAAATACAGATTCCTGGGTTGCTGCTAGAATAATAATGACCAATAAGTACACAATACGCTATATTCTTGTTTGCTATCTATAATAAATGTTTCAGTAGCTCCTGCCCCAAAAAATACCTTCTGAAAAGATAAAACGTAGAAACAAAAGAGATTTGTAGGCATATAGTTATGACCCGCAATTTTTGTTTTCTCACTTTATCTTCCTTTCTTTTCATTGTTCACAAGCCATTGACTCAGTTACTTGTATTTTGAGTTATAAAATTGAGAAGGGTTTGGTCATTTGTCTCCAAAAGTTCAGAACTCAAACTTTCTGTAACAGTGGAAAGAACATGTAAGGTATTTTTGTTAGTTTGTTTTGAGCATTTTCATTTGATTGGAGCTATTTGGTGTTTTGTATAAGATTACTTTATATAATCAGTAGTGATTTATACTTCTATCTGTATTTTGTCTCAGTCTCCATTTGTATAGAGTCAGTGGTTTCATATCATTGAGTTATTTTGTTCTGTGTTCCATATTGTCAGTACCTTTTTGCTCCCCCCTTTCCACATGTATAAGACCTCATGCTTTCATAACATTTCCATAAATCTCAGTTTTTTTCCCCCTTAAGTCATCCTGTCTCCATAACATGTTTCTTTATGGCTCCTTCTTGTGTCATACATGGTGCATGCTTACTGATCACTCCAAATACAATAGCTAGTTTTCCAATGCCATTTGGAGTCAGTATCCAATGGCTTTTTTTTTTTTTTTTTACTTTAATTTTACCTGCATTTGCATCTATACCGGACCCCTTCTGTGTACCTTTTTTGGAACAAAGTAGATAATGCACATTAAACGTATTGTGTGGCGGATGTGATTTTAACCAGTGGGCCACTTGGATGAATGTTGCCAGGCCTCCTGTAAGTAAGATCATCTCACCGCATATTTTTCTGTTCATCAGGTAGCTGTTAACGACAATGGAAACTATATCAAAGACGAAAACACAGTTCTGGAGATCCCTCCTCCTACTGTAATTGCTTTCGGTGTTGTGGAGCTGTTTGTTCAACGTGATGGCCGCTTTGGTAAGAAAACTGTCTTTTGTTTTGCAATTCATATGCAGCAAATGTTATAACTAGTTGAGATCTTCATACACACATTTGACTAATGAGTTAATTTGCCGCAAAAATAATTGTTTCTAGTTTGTACTGCTTACCTTTGTGTAAAAATGTACACTCAAATGTTAATGCGACAATATGTGAAATGATCTGTAACTCACTGAGCCAACACCTATATAGTTTATCGTATGCATCATAGGGCTAATAAAATAAAATGTAACACTTCAAATTAGAAAATTAACTTCTACTACCCATGAAAAGCCTAAACCCTTCCCCGAGATAAATCTTTGATCATTTAAATCATGTTTTTTGCTCAAAAATAGACACTGATAGGTTGTTGCCATAAAACCCGAAGATCGCAATGCCAGTGAAGTAGTGGTAACGTGTTCTCTGGAGTGATAAATTAGGCTTCGATATCTGGAAGTCGGATGGATAAATCTGGGTCTGCCGGTAAAAAGACACCTACTGGAACACACAGTGCCTACTGTAAAGTGTGGTGGAAGAGATAATGGTGTGGGGCTGTTTCAGGGTTTAAGGCCATTAGTTCAAGTGAAGGTAATGCTAATGCTACTGCATAGAAATCTATTTTAGAAAATGCATTCTCCAACGCTGTGGGAACAGCCTTTAGCTTTTCCAGCATGGCTGTGCCCCTGTGTACAAAGCAAGATCCATAAACAAATGGTTTGACGTGTTTGCAAGAACTTGAGTTGCCTGCATAGAGCCCTGATCTTAACCCCATTGAACATCTTCAACATCAGTGCCTGACCTCACTAACGCACTTTTGGCGGAATGGGTATACATTTCCAGAGTCACGTTTCAAAATCTTGTAGAAAACCCAAAGAGTGGAGGCTATTATAGGGGCCAACTCCATATTAATGCAGGGTTTTTGAATGGGATATTCAACAAGCTCAAGTGTGATGGTCATATGTCCACATATAGTGTACATTTGGATCCCATATTCTGTGGAACATCATGAGAGAAATAGCATTACTTTTCCTTTAAGGCTTAACACTACCGCATTGGTATATGTTACAGGTGTATAGTTTTATCTTATCTGACACACTGCCTGTGCATCTCTGTACGCCGCTTTCTCATTCTTCCGCTTTCTCATTCCTAATGCTATCTATAATCTGTTTTCACCCTGAAATTAAACCAACAGTTTGAAGATGGGAAGTAAAGGTCTAGTCCGTTTTTATCACAGTTTTTTCTAACTAGTTTCCATCTGCTGGGCGCTAGGCGTCTCTTTACTCTGCAGCTGCCACATTCTGTGAGGTCATATATGAATGTTCCTGCGGTGAGTGCCGCGCAGTATCAGCATGGTATCTGACAGGGTGTGATTTTAATAAGATGCTTTGCATTCCTTTAGCGGTGTTATTCTTCTTCCTGACTAAAAGAAAGTGAAACATAAAAACAAATGTATTAGTTAATGCCTGGCACCCCTGTGTCTTCTCTCAGTTATAGCGTGTATTATTCGTAAATCTTATATTCTGTTAACCCTTGGTACCCAGAGTTAGTCATTCGGATTTATCGCCACCTTTCTGTCTCTGGTACAACTCAACCAATCAGTGTTGGAACAGAAAGATCAAAGCTTGATTTAATAGTATTTGATATATTGCATCACATGAAGCCTTTGTGATTAATCGACAAACTTTTTGATCCTATTTTAATTATTTGAAATATTACAGAGGGTTGGCATACCATAAAGTCACAAACAGTGAGCCATTGTTTCATCCACACAATTCATTTGCAACATCTGTTCATTGCTAAATCTATTCGTAATTGTTTTTTCTTGTCAGAGTTCTGTTTGTTGCTGGAAAAACAAGGAGGCTTTGAGAAGGAAAACTCTACGTCTAAGTATGATTACGATGATATAGATGGTCTCAGAGAAACATACTTGGATAGGAAACATGTCCAAAGCAACGTGCCTTTACATTTAATAACCCAAGGTACAGTACATGTGTGACATGAGTAATTTTGCTATGCGAGGGGAAAGGTTGAATCCTCACCACCACAATAATGTATTGAAAAGGTTATTAATGAGATGAATGTGTCCTGTTCTAATGGAGATGCCATTCTCTAGTATCGTAAAAGGGAAGCTCCAGTTGCTGTTTATTGATCACCGCAGCCGGCAAGCTGTTATGTGCAGCGTTTATGAAGAAAATGTGGGAAACCTAAAAGTTAGAAACATTGACAGAGAAAACCTCAGAGCAAGAGCCGTAGACATAGAATAACAAAGATACGTATAGCTATCTGTAGATTTTTAGTTTTTGATTACCTTATCAACAAGGTCTATGTGCTGGGAAGCTTTAAGTTTTGTTTTTTATGGATTGTCAACGAGAAAATGAAGTCTTGGGCCAACATTACATAAGCTGTCAGATCCTCAGTGGTCTCTTCGTCAGATGGAATCAAAGATTTTTGCCCTTTTTTGCAGATTTTTATATACTTATATACTTTTATATACTTAAAGATGTATGTATGTATATTTTGTGACGCTGTACATCCCCACGGAGATGTTTTGTGCATATTCTCTACACAGGTGACGTGTAAATTGTGTGTATGGCTCCTTGGTGTGAAGCATTTCGAGAGCAGAGCGGCCCAATGCTCCAACTCCAGTGTTGCAACAGACAAGAAGTCCATACCGGATTTTCAAAGTCCAGTCCAGGACTTGTCCCCTTCCAGCACATCAGAGAGACTGTTGAGTGTAGAGGAAGTTTCCCGGTGCTTTCCACCCCAGGGACGTAGACAAACAATTTGCACAAACTATCTCCCGGGTCTGTACAGCCTCACAAAGGCTTCTATAAAAATTAGAATGTTATCGGTGTTGACTCCGTTACGGTCGAGTTCCTTGCACACGTTTCCTATAGACTTTGCATTCAAATCTGCTGAACACATCCCAGTCTTGGTCCGTGTCTTCAGCTTCCTTGAGCAACCTGATAATAAATTGCAGTAACCCGCACTAAAAAAGCTTGCATATTTTTGCAGCAGATTACATTTTTGCAAATGTTCTTGCATGATTGCCGGGATATAATCTTAGCAGCTAGTGCCATAGAACAATTGTAAATATTGGAACACAAAATGTTACAAAAAGGAAATGTAGAAAAAAATGAAATTTAGCATGAAGTTTAACAACTACTATGATCCAGTATTCTGACTTCACAAATACCAGGGTAAAAAAACAAACATTGTTTGTGCTAATCCTTGGCAGATTACGGGTTGTCTTCAGTTCATGCTCTGTCTACGCTGCTTACCTCTCCCTACTAAAGCCCGGTACTGGACGTACTGTCTTTTGTATCATTTACAATCCAATGCACTGATCAGGGAACTTTGATAAATTTGGTAATGAATATAATAAATGTGTGTACAATGCATGGCATGGTTCTGAGAAGAAGACATAAATGGAAAACTGTTATGCCATTGCTTGTTAAATGAATATAAGGAAGCCAGATAGGGTGTGAAACTTGTGTCTAGAAGCTGGTCTTGTATTCTACCCAATTAGTAATTCACTCTCATCAAGCACACTATTTTGTGGATCTTGCTACCGTTCATAGAAATGTTACTGGATCAATCTAAAATCCTTTGAAATAAAACAGTCGCTAATATTCATTTAATTATCAAAAATGTTTCAGTTCTTTTTTTTGAAAATGCAGACAGCCTTTCAAAGCACCAAACACAGCAGGAGAAAGCAATGCTGTAAAGAATGTTTGACTTCTGTGCAGGATCAAATCCATTAAGTGGTTCTCATCCTTTAAAAGGTTATTTTGAAGATATGAACGCTGCCTCAATATTTTTAAAATGTTTCTGCAAAATTATGATTTTTTTTTTTTGTTGTTGTTTGTTTTTTCCCCCTTCTCTCTCTTCAAAGACGTACTGGAGTTTTCAAAGCACCTTTTGGCATTGGAAGAGGTTCCTGAAGCCCAGTGTCTGGACCTGTATAAACTGCTTTGTGAAATATTATATGATTATCAAACAGTTACTCTATTACAGACTATGGTAAGATTTACTTTACTATTTCTACACATAGTATTATGGTCTAAAAGGGGTTTATTCATTAAAGGGAAAATTGTCAGGTGAGTGTGCAGGAAGAACTTGGCTGGCCTTGGGTAATGCATAGCTAAATCAGTGAGAGCCATTGAATTATGCAGTCCCATCTGATCCTGCTGGAGAAACTTACCAGTATTAGTCTTCATAATAGCAGTATGATTATTTTTTCTTTTATTTACATATCCCCTTTGAAATAATGTTATATGCGGTTAACACATGCTCCTGAACAAAGTATCTACAGACTGTAAATACTGTTAGGAAAAGCTGTTATTGTACATTGCAGTGGCAAGGTAAGACTTTTGATGTTGGTTCATCATTTTACATGTCCCACCATTCCCCTAGGTGAAAAGATATACCAACATACATCAAGGTATATATGTTCATATATATTAACATGCAACATGCACAGCTAGTTTCAGCATGCTTTATGTGCTTATGGTTTAAAGAGAAAGCTAGAATGACATCAGCGTAACATTGCGATAGTACATGGC
Organism: Spea bombifrons; assembly: GCF_027358695.1. Lineage (NCBI taxonomy): Eukaryota > Metazoa > Chordata > Amphibia > Anura > Pelobatidae > Spea > Spea bombifrons. The sequence continues at coordinate 22,312,721 of NC_071091.1, read as the reverse complement.
TCCACTGCTTTTATTCACCCAAGAAAAAGTTTTCTGTGCAACACTAATAGCAAAACACCTGCCACTCGATCTCTGAAAAGGTTTCTGGCTAGTGAAGCAAATTACGTTTGGATGTGGCATCGTTTAGAATACATGGCCTTGAAATTGGATCAGATTTCCTCAGTCTCTTACCCTCTCTGTTTCCTTAGGTAGTCTACAATCACAATCCTTGTTGAGTCCTTTGGCTTTCCTTTTATTTCCTTGTGTTAGTAACTGTTAGCAGGAAGGTGAAAGGTTAATCTGTGTGTCCACCTACCCCTTACTGAATAACCAAATAACATTAACATTTCCCTTCTGACTAGAGACTATGACAAATAAAATCCATTTTTACAGAATGTAAGAAGCAAATATAATATAGAATAGATTCTTAGGCTGGGTCAGTGTAAAAAAAAAAAAAAAAAAACCCCACAGAGCCACATCTACCTTTCTTTCCAACAGTTTGACTACAATTGTTTTAGTCATTTTACTTTCACGCTGCTTAGAAATGGGAGAGATGTGGGTTTTCTGTGCTGCAAAGTAAGATAGCTAAATTGGCTGTAAGGTCATTTTCATATCATAAATGACATCGCTACAGTACAATCTACTTTAATATGCTCAGGGCCACAATTAAAGTTTCCCCGTTCTGTACCATTGCCTTTGCACTGTTTAAATATAGCTAATGTTACTGCTTTCTGCTCTGTCAAGCAGAGAACTATATGTGAACAGAGATCAGATGTAATTTGTATTCCTTCTTAGGGCTGACTAATGATCACATTCATTATTATTATTATTCTTTTTTCACTCCTGTCTCCGGTAGGTAGAAGAGATATGTTCAGGATACCAGCCCAGTCTGACAGTCTTGGATGAGTTAAAGCCTTCCCAGAGGAAACAAGTACAGGCCATTCTGCACCTTGCAGGATATGATATGCAAAATGGAAACCCTATCTACCGAGTCAAAAAAGACGTGTTAACTGCCTTGCATATCCTCTTTAGCTCTCTAGATGGTAATTTTTCATTATTGTTTTTATCTGTTTATGATTCTCTTAAATAGTATAATTTTTGGATAGTCATCTCACCACATGAACTTTTAATTATTCTACATGTTATGAACATTCAACTCATTTGAGTGGCTTGTCCCTGTGGCACTCAACATAACATAATTTTTTAACACAGCCAAAACAGCATTCACTGATTAGGATATGTGACTGTAAGAGTAGATGAACATTTTTTTCCATTCATAAAATAAGGACGATGCCAGGGTGGAAAAATGTTGGGTGTGGCAATATTGCTAACTCCTCCCCTTAACAAAACATAACCTTTACAACCACACCCATTTTCTATGGCAACCACTCTACCTCTTTACCCCCCCCCCGACTTCACCATATCACATGTCACTCACTTCCCACAGTTTGTCCTCAAACAGTTTGTCAGTGCCATTTTGGGCCCAAGCAGGTTATCAGTTACATCTTTGCCCCCCCAAACAGCATTAACACTTAATGTCTCAGTGACATCCGGCACCCTGACTTTAAAGAAGCTGCTGAGTGCAAAGCTGTACCTAGCCCCTTTTGCGCCCAAGACAGAAAATGTTGCCCCCCCTCTATCTTCACAGAGGTTATTTTGAGGAGAGTAGATACATAAATAACAAGGAAATTCATGAGATTGGAATTGCAGAGAGTTAAAAAAAAAAGTAAAACAAATTTCCCCAAACTAGTCACATTTTGGTACAACATTACTCCCATCATTATATACTGAGCCTTACAGTGGTACAGTGTAACCCCAATAAATATATATACTGTTCCTGACAGAGGTATACCACAACAGTATAACTCTTATTATATAGCAATATCTTATAGCAAGACAGACACAGACAGTAGCACAGCATATCTCATACAGTATATTTTTTTATATACTGTGCCAAACATTGACAATGGTACAGCATACCTCCTATCACTTTTTAATTATATGTGCTGGGCCATTGGTGCAAGCTTTCCTAGTTTTTAGTTGTTGGTAAAAGGTTTCCAATAATTAATATATTTAAACTGGCCCTTCATAATGTATAAAGGACCAGCTAGAAGAATGCACAATTAAGAATGACATTTATTCATCTCAGATCAACACATTCAACAAAAGTTAGAATAAAAAAAGAAACAGAAAACTAGCAAAGTGCAATCAAATGAAAAATGCACACTAGTATTGATAGGTAGATCACTGGTTACATATCCCAAAGCCCAGCCCTGGCACCCAAGTTGCATCCACAGTACTTGCTCAGCACCCAGGTTGCATCCACAGGACTTGCTCAGCACCCAGGTTGCATCCAAAGGACTTGCTCAGCACCCAGATTTCACACACAGGACTTGCTCAGCACCCAGGTTGCATCCAAAGGACTTGCTCAGCACCCAGATTTCACACACAGGACTTGCTCAGCACCCAAGTTACATCCAAACCACTTGCCCAGCACCCAGGTTGCATCCACGAGACTTGCCCAGCATCTAGATTTCACTCCTCTTCCTCTCTAGCACCACAACTGAGACAGAGATCTCGCGCTCCCACCACCGCAGACACAGGTGCACTGAGGGTTGCGGCAGGGAGCGGAGGAGAGAGGGCATCTAGCATTTGGTGAAAACCACTTCATGATCCAGTTGTTCGTGAGAACGTTTTCAGCGACTGCTCAGTGCCCCTGTCTGATCTCTGCTTGCTGCTGCCTGGGCGCTGTGCACCTGCCTTAAAACAATCCAAATTAATAAAGCATGCACTATATCGCCAATAGCTGACCTTTTTGTGATTAAAGGTGTTGTGGACCACAGCAGCTGTGGATGCAGTGTCACTTAGCGTTATGAAAAAAAAAAACACGGATTCTCTGTCTTTCAGAATTTTCAGACTATGCCTTGGCAACACTTGGGGATTGCTGTAAACTTCAACTTTTACCAGTACTCTGTGCCTTGGTAAGTTACGTCACCTTATTAAAGTACTTAATAATAAATAAGGTTACCCTGTGCTTGCAACCGAAGTGCATGAAAATGAACCTAATAAATCCCTGTCATGTGAAATATTGTCCCTATTCCATGTAGGCGTCTTATAAATATTGCTGAATGTTTTGGAGTTTATGTATAAAACAATGTTTCCTATTTTCTGACCAAATCTTAGTTCAAAATACATATGTTAAATATACAAATAAAGCTCATTTCAGAAGTTCCAGTGTGTTTGGTTGCTGCTGGCGATGCCTCTGAAATGCTCTATAAACTCATTGTTTAGAGCAATAAATCATAACCTTTTAGGCCATGGGATTAACGGCATATCCCGGTGTTCTCTTTTTTTTTGATTAGCCAAACATCACATCAGATGAAGGACTTTGTTCAAGGACAGACCCAATGCTGTCAGATTTCATCGACCAAGGGAAATTTGACATTGTACAAAGACTGTTTACCTTATCAAACATCAAACTGGAAATGAATGAGCATAACATAATTGCAACAACCACCAACAACCCTGGCTTTTTACCCCTTATCCTTTACATTTCAATATCAGGGTTATCGGCTTTACAGAAGAAGTTGAAGACATGAATGGCAAAGTCTCCAGTCTCTGTAAAACAGTATAAATAAATATTGTATGTGCTATTTCTACAAACATCACTATCTTCTAGGTCTTCCAGAAACCCGTCCAACTCAAAAGCAGCAGCATACAGCTCCTATTAACAATCAGACAAAAAAAAATGTCTGATCTTGCTTTTGCTCGCTGTAATGGAATAAAACTGTGGCTTTGGCTATGTTTTTATTTTTCACTTGTTTCTCTATGCAATTTTATATCTCTGTATTCTCAGCCTTCCTTCTTTCTCTCATCTTCAAACAAACCAAAATACCCTTATTATAACCCCACCCTAAAACATAACTTTTATTAATATGTTTATTAAAAGGTATAACCAAAAAAAGATTTTTAAAAACACCAGTGTCACTAGTCCTACCATGAAAGGTATACGTCACAGTAACATAAGCTGTGTAACACTAATATTAGGTCATACATACTGTTGATGGCTGCAGTCCTAACAACAGAAATAATTCAATTATGACCAGTGACAGAGGCTAATTAAAAACTCAGACAAGTAGCCCCCCTGACATGTTTCGCTCCTCAGAGCTTCATCAAAAGTCTGGGCTAATGGCATTAGTCTTGGCAGTGTCTTGGTGACACTGGTGTTTTTAAAAATCTTTTTTTGGTTATACCTTTTAATAAACATATTAATAAAAGTTATGTTTTAGGGTGGGGTTACAATAAGGGTATTTTTTGATCCCGGGAACGGGATTGGTTTGTAGTTGTAATTTACCCTTGTCCCTGCTGGGGCATTATTTTGGAATTGTGTTTCTCTCATCTTATCCCATTTTCTCCACTCCACCCTTTCTTACCTCCTCATTTCCATACTCTTCCCTTTTCCATTCCAGGATTTGTTTAGACGTCACACCCAACCATGATTTTTTTCTCAAATTAGAATCATCTTGCTTTGTAACAGATAAAAATGTTCTTGAGACAAACCCTGACCGTGTACACACCTTAAAATATTTAGTAATGAAATATAATGCATAATATGTAATTTTTAGTGTTTATTAAATAACATTGTAATAATGATGTGATGCAAGACAAGTGGGTGAGTGGTGTATATATTTGTCATTTTATTAGGCAGAATTTGATTGCTTTAGTCCATCAATGCACCATCGCATACAACAGCATACAAACCTTTCAAAATAAAACAGACAAAAACAACTGGACAACAAACGAGAGGAAGAAAGACTTTTAAGTCTAGATGCAAGAACCAGCAAATTCAATGTCATTCATTGTGTAAGTCGTCCCATCTAAACTCAGCCCTGAAGGCCTCTTTAGGTCATTTTTCAATGTCAGTCATCTTATACTTTTTATACCTCAGGTTGTTCAACCTTCTAGAGGATTTGTATTGAGAATTGAGGTACTAGCTTGCAGCGTACATTTTTTTTAAAAACATCCCTTGAAGGAGCGTGGTGCTCAATAGCATGTCTAACTTTGGAGTGTTTGGAAGTCAGTCACATTTCTGATGCCTTTCTTCAGGAAACATTGTTTTTTTCTATTATGCCACAGCCTATGGCTGGGTGGGAACAATACCCTAGCAAGCCCCAAGGTGCCATGTTGCAGAGTCAAAGTCACTGGACCATTCTCACTATGGTATATAGCATATAGCATAGTCCACAAGGGCCACATTATGGCCCTCAATGACCTGGGAGGTTCCCCAGGCATTTTCTTATATTTTTCTTTCTTATATTCTCCCAGATGTGATTTAAGTGACCATTTAAACTGTTTACAGAACACTTTGAACTATTCATTGATACTTAAAACAAACCGTTCATCCAATAAGATGATATGAGGGGTAAAAATAAACCCTTTGGTGCAACTGCTTGTGCAGGCAAAAAACTCGTATTACCCTCATCATCATGCTAGTGTGAGGGTTAAGGGATGTGTATTCCAAAAATTAAAGCAGCAAGTGTGTGAGGTAGATATGATGGTTGCATCATTGACATTTTGAAAGGGGGCAAAATTAGTTTGCCAAGAATGGCAGTGTAATGCGAGAACAGACGGGGTCCTGTGAATGTCCTACATTGGACAGCTAAACTAAGCAAAATCTTAATGTTCTGTATACACCAAGTAAATAAACATCCCAGTTCATGCATGCAAGGAAAATAATTTATTGTTACATTTCGCTTTGCAGCAGAACCCTTAGCCTTCCATGTGTGGAAAGTAGAAGCACAAGGCAGTTATCTGCGAAACTGAAGCAGAAACTATATTTTAATAAGAAAAAAAAAACCCATTATTTTTAAGTTAAGCTATGACCACTCTTTTTGAAGGCAATGTTTACAACAGGGAACTTCCCAGGCAGGGCCAAACAATGATACTCTTCTAGATGCTTTTTAAACTTATGTTAAAAATCTGTGACCAAACAGCTACTATTCTATTTTCATTTTCTGAAGCAGTAGCGTGCTATAAATACAGCAAACATCAAAAAGTTTAGCATATGCAAAAGTTCCTTGCCTTTTTAATTTTTTATCTACTGTCGCAGTTGCAAAATCTCTATAAATAGAAAGTCTGGTCAGTACTGGAAAGACGCAGTGTGCAGGAGGGCTTTCTTGTGCTTTCAGTGCGTTTTCTCGGCTGGAAAAAGAACGTTTCTCCCCGACAGCTGTCTCAGATGACAACGCACAGTTCTCTTGTTTAAAACACATACAAATAATGCATCACAGCACAAAACTGTACTATTATTTGTAAAAATACCTTAATCATTGAATACTGGATATCCAATCCAATAAACTTAATATAAAAACATTCTATTTGAACCTAGTATATTCACTCTTTTGCATGCACGTGATGGGGGTTGGTGGCCTCTTATATGAAACAAAAAGGTCTATTCAGAAGCGTAGATGTGTGTGTCCTGGGCCCGCAGGCAAATCGCAATGGTCTCTGTTTTATTTATCTTTGTAGTGGAATGGGGATAGAATACCGTTGAGATCAAATTCCTCAAGAAATGAACTAATTCATTAAGATTTCTTCCTTTATCACTTTTTTAGCTTCTGATCCCGTTTTTATGCATTAATGCACATCACACAACTTAGCCAAAAAATCTTTTGCGGCAACTAAAAAAAAATAAGTGATAATGAATACAGCTGCTTCTAATAGTAGTGATTTGTATACAGCGTGATCATCATAAGGCCAGTATTTTCCAGAAAATTTCACTGATGCAGGAAAAGCACTTAAAGGGGCAGGAATCAACAAGGCCTTCACAGACACAGAAAGAGTGTTCCATATGCTTAAGGGCCGCTGGAGTGTTAATCTGGCCCTCGATCTGTGCTAAAAGGTCACCTGCGATATACGAAATTAATCAAGTTGGTGAATTAAAGCAGTACAGACTATTTGAGGCTACTTTTATGACATTGTTCAGAGCAACTTGGTTTGTTGTGTTTCCGTGTGTATTTGTATATAAAAATGTTGTCTGCAAATGTACCTGTAAACCAGCACAATCCGTGTTTTATCCTAAGCAGTAATCAAATGGCATTTACAGAAGGCTTGCCTCTTAAATGTCTATATAATAGTTATTTTATGAAAACAATTGTGCAAATCTCTAATGAATTCCCTAAGGGTGAAATTATGCACAAAACAGAAGAATTACTTTTTTATGAGGGTATCATTAGGAAACAAAATGATGCAACTTTATTCCTGATTAAAAATAAGTTATTCTTTATCACTGACTATATCTACAAAATATATCAACACGAATACAGTATATGACTATTCTGAAGCTGTACCAAACGTCTCAGGTCTCACATGGGCTCTTACATTCTCCTCGCCCAATAAACAGCATTATATTATATAAATATTGATTTGTATTCAGCAACATCTCCCGAGTACAGCAATGCCCACATCCATACATATGTCATGTTTCCCAGATGTTGTGGTGTCAAAAGGCATGTGCATTTCAGTCTTCAAACTTGGAATTTTGACAATTTTCTTAGCCCCATGTCTCATTTTAATTTAACCCCATAAAACTATATGTTCCCTAAAAGCACACCCCACTTAGCATCCCATGCAAGCACAAATCTAATAGAACACTGAATTTTCAGGGGGTTCTGTACCTTTTCACATATCAGGCACATTTTGGGATAAATGCTACCCACTGGGAAACCTGAAACAAAACAATCTCCCACTTCTGAGCACATAGATACCGCACATGTGGTATGTCAGTATTACACGATCACAGGAGACCCCCAAATCATGAGCGTGCAGAGATACAGCTATTACCCTAAAGACCAAAATATTCTCATAACCTATATACTCCCTGAAAGCACAAAGCTGGAGGACCTCAAACCCACCCCACTTACCTCTAAAAATGGAACACCACAACCAGGAATCTAACGGGAACACAGGAGAGGACGTTTTCTCTGTCACATTTTCTCTGTCGCATTTTATGGCACGTAGCAGGACGAATTTAAAGAATTCCTTTTTCTTGCACACATGGCATGGATTTTTTCCTTCCCTGGCTTTTGGGGCATTTTTTTAAAATGTTTTTGTGTGCGTGTCTGCTCTCTGAGTTTGGGGTCAAGTTTTCAAATGTGTTTTTAGCATCACAGAACCAACTAGCATGCAAATAACCTAACAGCTTAGTTAATATACCTAGGGGTTAGGGGATAGTGTAAGGTGTAGGGCCGGAGTACTGTTGGCATGTTAGATGTTAGGCTTAGGATACAGTTACTGTATAGTGTTAGTGATAGGCATGATCAGATTAGGTCAGTGAAATATTGCCTTACACATGGATCTCAAATTTAATAATTTCACAACATTAAGGGTCAGGTGAAAAATCTCAATACAAATGTATTCTTATCTATCATGAACGTAAAAAAATGCCTTAACAGTCTATAACAAAAGAAGTCATTTGAGATACACATTTTTGAATTTACCAACAGGAGATAAAGCCATTGACATCTAGATCCATAAGCTTGAAGCCCAATGAGATATTTAGATGGTTTTTTAGATTTTTGGGATTTGATGGATAATCTGTTGATTGATCTTCCATAAAAACAGAATGTGTTATGTATTTTAGTATAATGTGTGAACCCAATTTTTTTATTTTTTATTTTTTTGCAAATAGTACTACAAAACAAAGCCGTCACCTTAAATATTGAATTTTATTTTACCATTGTGACTTCCATATTATCAATATAAACTCACAACTGTTAAATATCTTAAAATCATACTTTAAATGCACATTTAACATTATTCATAAGCTAACAACGTTCATTCTTAAAAATTATTAGGAGATTTGTCCTTTGGAAAGAAATTTTCACAGGAAGCTTCCTTCAATCACATCCTGTCGTATGCTTTGGTGTCAGGAGTCAAAACATTAAATAATTATTTTTTTCAGTAAGGATCAAAGACTACATATCCACTAGAATTGTCATATTAAATACTTGAGAAATTATGCTAAAAACATGATGCTCCATGTAAGAATAAATTAGAAATGTTCAAAAATAGCAGCAAGTGTGTTTGTGAGCGCCAAATTTAAATCCTTTATAACTGGTTTAATAATAGCAATGGTTCCCCCAGTATTATCACCCCATAAGCAAAATACTCACTATAAGATGTAGCTGCTCCATTATAAAGAAACATTTGTGTATACACAAAACTACATATGTCTACACCTTAATAACATGGAACAATTAGAGGGCAAAAAAAAAAAAAAGACCACCAAGTTTAAAAAAAAAAAACTGTACGAAAATGTAAAATTGGAAAAACAGGCCACATTCTAAACATTTAACACAAACATACTAGTACACCACTAATATCAAAACACAATACAAGATCACAGGCCAATGATGGAAGAAAAAAATAGAATTACCACAAGTAACCAATTTTAATTTAGCTGGATTATTAATACAAATATTGAGCTGTCAAATTAAAATTATGTAAAATAATTGGTATATATTTAAACAAGACTTCTGAGCAGCAGACACTATAGCTGAATGCAGTCAAATGTAAAGCTCTTTTAATGATAACACCTTGGTCCCATCTGTACTAAAAGAGAATCAATTGGCAACTGGTGTAATTGGCAGCACCATATTAAAAAACTGTAGAGAAGACTGCTAATAATTTAGTATCACAACACATATATACAGTATCTCACAAAAGTGAGTACACCCCTCACATTTTTATAAATATATTATATCTTTTCATGTGACAACACTGAAGAAATGGCAATCTACTACAATGTAAAGTAGTGAGTGTACAGCCTGTATAACAGTGTAAATTTGGTTTTCCCATCAAAATAACACACAGCCATTAACGTCTAAACCTTGGCAACGAGTACACCCCTAAGTGGAAATGTCCAAATTGGGCCCAAAGTGTCAATATCTTGTGCGGCCACCATTATTTTCTAGCACTGCCTTCTTGGGCATGGAGTTCACCAGAGCTACACAGGTTGCCACTGGAGTCCTCTTCCACTCCTGCATGACGACATCACGGAGCTGGTGGATGTCAGAGACCTTGTGCTCCCCCACCTTCCGTTTGTGGATGCCCCACAGATGCTTAATAGGGTTTAGGTCTGGAGACATGCTTGGCCAGTCCATCACCTTTACCCTCAGCTTCTTTAGTAAGGCAGTGGATGTCTTGGAGGTGTGTTCGGGGTTGTTATCATGTTGGAATACTGCCCTGCGGCCCAGTCTCCAAAGGGAGGGGATCATACTCTGCTTCAGTATGTCACAGTACATGTTGGCATTCATGGTTCCCTCATGAATTGTAGCTCCCCAATGCCGGCAGCACTCATGCATGCCCAGACCATGACACTCCCCCTACCACGCTTGACTGTAGGCAAGACACTAGTCTTTGTACTCCTCACCTGATTGCCGCCACACCCACTTGACACCATCCGAACCAAATAAGATTACCTTGGTCTCATCAGACCACAGGACATGATGCCAGTAATCCATGTCCTCAGTCTGGTTGTCTTTAGCAAACGGTTTGCAGGCTTTCTTGTGCATCATCTTTAGAAGAGGCTTCTTTTTGGGACGACAGCCACGCAGACCAATTTGATGCAGTGTGCGGCGTATGGTCTGAGCACTGACAGGCTGACCCCCCACCACCACCTTTCACCCTCTGCAGCAATGCTGGAAGCACTCATATGTCTATTTCCCAAAGACAACCTCTGGCTATGATGCTGTGCACTCAACTTCTTTGATCAACCATGGCGAGGCCTGTTCTGAGTGGAACCTGTCGTGTGAAACCGCTGTATGGTCTTGCCAACCGTGCTGCAGCTCAGTTTCAGGGTCTTGCCAGTCTTCTTATAGCCTCTTTATGTAGAGCAACAATTCGTTTTTCAGATCCTCAGAGAGTTCTTTGCCATGAGGTGCCATGTTGAACTTCCAGTGGCCAGTGTGAAAGCGATAACACCAAATTTAACACACCAGCTCCCCAATCACACCTGAGACCTTGTAACACTGACGAGTCACATGACACTGGGGAGGGGAAATGGCCTATTGGGTCCAATTTGGACATTTCCACTTAGGGGTGTACTCACTTTTGTTGCCAAGGTTTAGACATTAATGGCTGTGTGTTTAGTTATTTTGATGGGACAGCACATTTACACTGTTATACAAGCTGTACACTCACTACTTTATATTGCTTCAGTGTTGTCACATGAAAAGATATAACATTTACAAAAATGTGAGGGGTGTACGTCTACAGGAACTCCCTTGACATACTACAATGATTTCAGTCGTATGTAGTTAGACTGTATATAAGTAACAGCACTGCAGTTTAGATTTGCAGACTTCAACTCAAACATTTTTCTTTTAACTACTAAATAGTGTCTTCAAAGTGTACTTGATTCACAGCAACCCAAACCCATCATCAGTGAAGTAATACCTCAGATTCATTTGCCTGGGAGACATCTCCAAATATACATCAAATCTGTATTCAAAGTCTTAAAGGGCATTGGAGATCACCTGTTGTCCTTCAGAGAGGCAATTATTTTCTGTGTGCGTTATTGAGCACTTAATATAAAGTGTAAAGACATAAAAACAAAAACTTTCCAGGCAGCTGCACAACTACACGTATAATCCCAAAGGTCAGATATAGTATCCAACTCTCATACATATCATTTTCACTTTCATTAGCTATAGTTTTTTATGGAAAAACACACAATATATAACGCTGGATAAAATCTGCTAACAGAACACTGTTTAGCTTTCACACGTGTAAGGAAAACGCACACGGATAACTGGTGCTTTTTTTCAGTATGGTCCACTGTATGCGTTCTTGATAAATATTTTATCTAAGTTTCCACTGAATAATAGCTGTAGACTCAGGCAAAATTGCTAATACACTGCATTAGCAGCTCAATATGAGATCATTGTTTAATCAAACATATTGTACATGTACCCTTTCAGAAACTTAAGTCGGTACTTTACAACCTACTTTTTTCATAGAAAACAATTATGGGTACCTGTTGTGCAAAAGCTTAGTATTGGAACACTTAGTAGGCGGAATATGATATAGTACCTAACCGAGAAAAGGCTAAGAAATGCTATTACGAGATTTCGTTAAATGAACAAAATTGACTGAATGTGCCATGTCTTTTGTGTACCTAATGGCGCTGCCCCTGAGAAGCTGCTAGGCAGACAGCCAGGCCAAGGGCTCTTCATGTATTGCTCTGCGGCACATCTCAGACGTATGGCAGCGACTAGATTATCAATGAGAATACAACATACATGGCGTCATACCACAATGGTTTACATTGACTTGAGTTCTCTTTATTGTATATCTTACTAAAAGGTACTATTCCCCTAACTCATACAAATTCGTTTTAATTCATTCATGTATCAAACAGCAAAGATTTACAAAATTATTTCAAGTATGCTTTATATCACAGTGAAAATGTAAGACCAAATGTTAATGCAAATGACAAACCTTCTTGGATGAAAGGCAAACGTACCCAATTGAAATAAAAAAAATGCTTTAACGCATTTCTTTCACGTATTATGAATAAAAAGATTATCTGTAAAAAGTTATAAAAATTAAAATAAATTACATATTTATGTACACTTTCCCTTCAAAGTGTTATATAAAAATTCAGAACAGTGTACGATCCTTTAACTGGGGTAAATGGGGAAAAAAAAGACACCAGAGCAGGTCTCCTCGCTCAGTGTATGAACTCATTGTAAATGGTGTCTTTGTCTCTTAATAAAATACTAGCTCAGCAAACAAGTCAGTACACCCAACTAATGGGAACCCACTGCGGCTCCAGCCTTAACTTCTCTACTGCTGCCTGCAGCTTCTCAAAGGCTTTGTCTAAATTATCATTCACAATTGTCAGGTCAAAGTAATGGTTGTAGGCTCTCATAACCCGGGCACTCTCGTCAACTGTTTTCTTCAGATCTGTATCCTAGGGAAAAAAAATACATTATTTAATTTACATTTTATAAGCAAAGGAAGATTGTGTTATAATCACACTGAGATCATCACTACTGAAGAATAAATATAATCATGGCTGGTAGGTAAACTTTCTATATATATATATATATATATATATATATATATATATATATATATATATATATATATATATATATATATATATATATATATATATATATAAAGGACTCGCAAGTATTGAAAAATGTGTGATATTACCATTATCTCCACTGCTTCAAATTTATTTTTTTTTAAATATTATTAAGTGCTTTGTTCCTACTTGTGTAAGTGAAGCCAGCTATAAGCTGTGGCATTTATTTTTTGTGATTTTAAAATATTCTGCTGTCTCTGGTTTGTGCAGGGACCACAAAGTTGTATTCATCCTCTTGTGAGGGATCTATATGGCTTATAGGATAATTGTAAGAGAAACTGTATGGCCGTGCTCTGCATTACACTGCATTAGAATGGACGGTGCATCATTTGGATTTCATAAATGGACCATATAAACATTTCACATTTCATTTTAAATTAAGTTTTAAGGGACCGTGCAGCTATCAAATGCATCAGAGAACATATGATGGCTGGAGTGTCCCTTTAAAAAAAAGCGGTCTTAGCAACATCACATATAAACTACACAAAAAAACAACCTAGGAAATGGTTAAAATGCTTACAACCACCATTTATAACTTTAAAAGACTGACAACACTGTGCAGGTTAAAGAAGATCGTGTGCCAATGTTAAGAGCTCGTAGCCATTAAGAGCTTGCAGCAAGTAGGGCTCCAACGAACAATTATCTTCATAATCGATTAGTTGGCCAATTATTTTTTCGATTAATCGGATAAAAAAATAAATGTACATTTTTCATTTATTAAAAATAATTTAATGAACAAACTGGATGTTAAAACCAGACAGAATAAATATGCATTTCTTGTTTTTACTTCCCAACCTGCCCCCCAATTATGCACATTTGAGCCCAGGCTTTCCACACTGCCTACCAGATATGCCACTCTGCCATCCCCACATATGCCTTATATACCCTCTATGCCACTGCTCTCTGATATTGCCTTATAGCCCACTGATATGCCCCTCTGCCCCCCCCCAGATATGCCTTATAGCCCCTATATGCCACAGTGCCCTTTGATATGCCTTATACCCCAAGATATGCCTCTGCTGCTGCCGGCACTTTCGCTGGAACTTCTATGGCTGAGCATCGGAAGGTCATGTCACGCTGGTGCTCCATCATAGAAGTGCTGACAGTAGTGGAGGATGCCAGAGAGGAGGATCTGGGTCCCCTGCAGCGATGCGGGGGATCTGGATATTAGCGTTATTATCCAACCTTTGTTTGAGGTCGGATTATAACAGGAGGGGTATTTTTCAGAGCATTTGCTTTGAAAAAACCCTCATCCTTTTTTCGATAAAAACGATTCAACTAATCGATAATGAAATTTGCTGGCAACAATTTTCATTATCAATTTTATCGATTAGTTGTTGCAGCCCTAGTAGCAAGATTTTTTACCTACAGGTTTAGTGCATATCTGAAAATACAAAAAAGTGAAGCGCAATATTCTAATTAAATATAAATATTACACCTTCTGGTGAAGTGGTGCTGCAAAAACACAGGAACAAACTCCCCAAAATGTTCCAAATTAAATACAATCAAAACCACACAAGTGTCTGCGCACCCAAATAATAAGTGAGTAAATTATATGTGCAACACAAAAATAATATGTACAAAAATACCCTTCCAGCGAGAGTTCCCACACAAAGTATCCAAAAGGTTCGTATATAAAAGGAAGAGAAAAGAAAAAGAAAAAAAATTATGGTGTAGTATATCAAAGTACGTTTTTAAAAAAACGCTATTAAGCAGATCGGACCCTTACAATTTAAAGGGCATAAATATGCCCATACATAGAGTGTAATGGTCTCCTTAGGAGCTTCTTTATCCCACACTGGTACTTGTAGATAAAGAAGGTAGGCAGTGGAGGGGAGTAGGTAAAAACGATAATTTTAATGTATAAAAGAAAGGCAAACTTGTTGTCCTCCGTTTCGGATGTCAGAGTCCAGGCTTCAAACTTCGTAGCAGCGCTACCACAAAGAGACGCCGTCTGGTGCATGCACCAGATGAAGCGATAAGCGAAACGCGTAGTGCGTGTTGACGACATCGGGAGGAGGAGTAGCATTACGGAAGTGGATCAGAGGACTAAGACGGCGTCTCTTTGTGGTAGCGCTGCTACGAAGTTTGAAGCCTGGACTCTGTGACATCCGAAACGGAGGACAACAAGTTTGCCTTTCTTTTATACATTAAAATTATCGTTTTTACCTACTCCCCTCCACTGCCTACCTTCTTTATCTACAAGTACCAGTGTGGGATAAAGAAGCTCCTAAGGAGACCATTACACTCTATGTATGGGCATATTTATGCCCTTTAAATTGTAAGGGTCCGATCTGCTTAATAGCGTTTTTTTAAAAACGTACTTTGATATACTACACCATAATTTTTTTTCTTTTTCTTTTCTCTTCCTTTTATATACGAACCTTTTGGATACTGTGTGTGGGAACTCTCGCTGGAAGGGTATTTTTGTACATATTATTTTTGTGTTGCACATATAATTTACTCACTTATTATTTGGGTGTGCAGACACTTGTGTGTTTTTAGTGCATATCTGGTATGTTTCCTTTTAACAGTTGCACTGGACGGGAAGCAGTAAGGTCCATACACTGATAAAACCCAACAGCTGTCTGTGTGAAAGTATGCTGGATCAGGCATTTCCACACAGTTATGTGCACAGTACCATTTGAGATCATAAATCAATCCACCATTGAAAGAAATCTTGTGTTTTTATTTCACGTCCTGTTTTGCCCCGGGCACATGATTTTCATACACTGAGCATTATTAAAATAAATTGGTGTTTTCTGCGCATGTGCAGGGCTCTCCTTAGAACCCTGTAACTCTTGTATTAGCAAGCATGAGAGTACTTTTAATAAGCGTGTGTTGCTGTAAACATTCTTTGCTAGTCAAATTTAAGCCAAGCATTTTTTCCCTCAAACTTTTTGGGCTTTATTCATAAATCAGTCACTGGACGTGTTTTTTTTTTTTTTTTATCACCATGATAAATGCATCTACTGGTTATGTACAAATTGGGCAAATATTCATAATGTATTTTTAATTAGATCCCTGTCAATTAATCTAGCAAGCTTTCATTCAATAGAGCGTGCGGTTTTGGTAGCGTGAACAAATGCCATAAATTATATCAGCAAATGTAACATTATTAATTATAATGAGAATCAACACACTACTCATTTCACACTATCTGAAAATGCCTATACAGAGTCCAATGTGTACCAGGGTGTTAAGCACAACACAGATGTTCTCAACACTTTTCTTTCATATGCCATTAAACATTTCTGTAGTGTGTGAAAAACACGTTACCTTGAATATTTAAAAACTATCATAGCCACATTGTGTACAAATGTGTGTCTTCGTAGATAAATAGAAATAATAAACCTTGAATGTAAGCACGGATATCATAGTTTGTTGGCAGCAGATTACTATAAAAAATGAAAATCTTCAGAAAAGCGATTAAATTAATGGGAGCGGAATATTAAATTGGATATACTAATCCAGTGATTTTTGAAATGGGATATTGTAATTCCTTACACACAGCTTTAAGATGCTTACACAAACATTTCTGTTTTATTAAAAACAGCCGAGCAAAGGACACGAGGCGGCCTCTTCAGAATTACAAAAAGGATGTTTAGAAATGTTGTTTCTAAATAAAAAAGGGCTAAACACATGCTGACTACAATGTAGCCTCCAGGGGTTTTGAGCAGCCTGGGAAGCCTGAAACATAATAATTGATTAGATTACTACTATAATTTAACACATTCATGTAAAAAGGTGGACTGTAAGGCTAGATATAGCTCATTTCAATTTTTGCATC
Source organism: Spea bombifrons (assembly GCF_027358695.1). NCBI lineage: Eukaryota > Metazoa > Chordata > Amphibia > Anura > Pelobatidae > Spea > Spea bombifrons. The sequence continues at coordinate 22,295,796 of NC_071091.1, read as the reverse complement.
TAATCCAGCCTCTTGGAAAAACTCCTAGGTACTATTGTACTACAAAATTAACTGTACAGTATCTATCCCAGTTAGTAACACTAACAATTTTATATGGAAAAATCCTTCACGCACTTAAAATTTTGAGATACGAAGGAATTGGGATTTTTCTTAAAAAAATAAATAAAAAACAAATAAAAATTACAGGATATTTTAAATCCGAATTGGTGCAATACATACAAAACAGAGCTGTTGCAGAACATTCCAACAGTAATAACATTAGCTGTATGCACTTGGAATATTATCTAAGGAGAGCTTTGGCTCAGGTTCAATAAATATTTTCAACAAATCCAATTTAATAGTTTAAAAGCAAAGATGAAGGGCTTTAATCTACTTAATCTGATGACCAACTAAAAATACCTTGGCAAGTATGTTTTTCTTTCTCATAAATTCTGTGCAAAGTGCATCCACTTTTGAAATTATAAAATTAAGATGTCATGTAACAAATCAAGATACAAGAAAGTTTTTTTAATCACAGAGAGCTTATGCTATAACACTTGCGTTGTGTATAAATGACTTACGGTAAGAAGCTTGGTTGTGATTCCCGCGTCCACAACAGCTTTGTGCATCGCACGGAGAGTCTCCAGCTCAGGAGCCGCAATAAACACTACGTATGGCATAAATTCAGATGTCCTTAGCACTTTCAATGCCTGTGGGCGGAAAAGCATTCAGAAAGATTTTATTGCTATTAAAATATATTTTAAATAATAAACACACAAGCAACTGATTTCTCTGTATGACATAAAAAATGAGTAACTGGAAACAGTAATGCCAACTATGATGTCTAGATTATCCACATATTTCAATCGTAAACAGCAACACCATTTCAATGTAATCTGAACAACTGATCGCACACAAAGCTGGCGCTGGGGTGTCACATGATAACCTGTTTAATATTTACAGTAACTATCATGATATAGTTGTAGTTAACATTCACATTCCATCTTAAGTCTTAATCTGGTACTGCATTTGCATGCTGAATCAAGGACAATTACTAAATCAGAAGGATGGGATACAAGACAACTGTAGAGTGTTGAAATTTCAAATGATCACGTAAAAACAGAGGGTGAGCAAACATTGTGTTTGCACTGAGCTTATTGGTATCATGCAGCAAAATGGTGGCCATTACTAAACTGTCCTATATAAGGACCATTTATCTCATTCTATAAATCATTTTTATACATGTGTCCTGTAACCCAACTTCTAGTACAGAACAAAACCATTTCAAGGGCCCAGAAGCGGGCCAACACACTACAGCTTCAGATCTAAGTGCTGGTGACTTCGACTGCCAACAATGACATCTTGGAACTATGGAACTTCGAGAAGACAACGTGAGACTACCTACCACAGTGATCAGGAGTGATTCCAGTGGTGGATGACACAAACAAGGAGCCCTTCGTCTTGAAAACAATATATTAATATATATAACTATATTCAAGCAATATTAAACCTAACAACTAACTGTGTAAGGATTATAACCAGAACAATTTGAGCTTCGCCAATCTCTCCATCTCTGTATTTCATAGGAGACCCATGCATTATCTTTTTCCACCATATATATGAAAACATTTAGGTTTCTACACTGGATCTATCCTCCTGATTCCTCCATACATATTTTTAGACTGAAATCTTTCTTAGATGGTCTATCTAGCCATCCCTTTAACCTGTTTTACCAGCCCCCCTACTCTCCATCTGAAACACAATTACAGTTTTTCTTAATTTAATATTTTTCCCTTTTTCCTGAAGTACACATTTCTCAGAACTTATGTTGATATTTTATCATGCAAGTTTACTTGTATAAGAACCTCCACTGCTTCACCTATGTTTCGATTCACTTCCCATTTCTCCCCTAGGACAACTTACCATCTACCCTTTTGTTTATGAAATCTTTGGTAGAGGAGTAACATGCTAGAAATCGTATGCAACTACAGGGCTGCAAGTTTGCTACGGAATAATGTGCATTTGTTCAAAGGTTACCTGTGGATTTACATCTAATATACATGTTCTTCCGGTCATTACAACTTCATGTATGGAGTCTATCTTGGTCCCATAAAGATTGCCTTCATATTCTCCATGTTCCAAGTATCGTCCAGCTTTTATATCTGCTTCCATTTCTGACCTGGATACAAATCTGTATGCATGCCCATCTTTTTCATCTTCTCTTGGCTTGCGTGAAGTGACTGCAAAGATTATTAAAGGAAGAAATGTTCATTTTGCATGGCTGTGGAACATTTGGGTGTAAATGTTCTTGAAATCTCCCCTTTAAGATTGTAAGCTTGCAAGCAGGGTCCTCTCTACCTAATGTATCGGTTTGTCTTAGTCTGTCAATTCTCATTTTGTCATTCCCCTTGAATATATGTATTTATTAAGGGCTGCGTAAACTGTTGGCGCTATATAAAATATAAATCTTTAAATGAGGACCAGTCAGTACATATTCATGCATCTGAAGGAAATGTTGCCTTTGTTATACACTGTTGAGGCTTTCCTATAACTAGAAACCTGCTCTTGAGATTTTAATCTTGCTGGGTAGAATACCTTTTTTCTATATACCTCTTGGGCCCTGATAAAAGCATGATTTATCGAGAACACACTTATGCAGTTAAAACTAGCTCCTATAAACCATATTGTTCTGAATGCATGTATTATAAACGTAGTTGATATTTTTTGGAACAATAACATAAAAACAATACAATCCCACATCAAAAATAACGGCATAAACCTTAAAATGGTTTAAAAGGAGTGCCACTTAATGTATCTTAATTAACTTGGGGTGCCAATGTTCTTTATCTACACACGAAGCACTTAGACAATGTGTAATGAACTATGATCAAAATATATTTGGCAGAGTTCCTCCTACCTATTAAAGATCTGGTGTTCCCATTATTTGAAAACGGTCAAAAACAACATTTACACTTCTAGTGTTACTCAGAAATACTGCTCCAAGGCAAGTCTATATAGCCATTATATAAAATAATTAATATTTAAACACAATATATTAAATGTATAATTATATTATTATAAACTGAATTAATAATTAAACAAAGATGGTAGTCACTTAACGTCTTAGAATTTGAAGTCTGTGGTTTACCAGAGTCGCTTTCCCGCTTTTAAAAATCCTTTCAGATCTTAAATTGAGTACCTTGCTGCAAACAGAAAGCTTAAATGTTATCAGGAATGTCTCTGAAGCCACAAATTGTGGTCAGTGTACTTCCATCAAACTCACCGACCCATAAAATTAGATTTATCTGTAGCTTTCACTAAAGAGTTAGAAAACAGTTCATGTTTTTAATGAAAGAGGAGCTCGGTAGGAAAACATCCCCTCAGAACAAAAGCCATTTTACACCAACCTACTACACAAGATTTAATCATATATATTTAGTATTGAGCAGTATTCAAATAGTTGAAATTAATAATTCACCCTAAAATTGAAGCACATTAACAGCTTATAGCTTTCCTATGAATTTGTATCTACCTAGTCTCTACTATCAATATACTGTATGTTTTGTAAACTTTAATGTTCCATACAAGTGATTCTACTCAAATCACTTACAAGCACATAGCACTTACACGGAACCGTTGTTCCAAAATGGGCTGGATTCATGACAATAAGTCTGTTTTTCAAGCTTCTACGTCCCACTCCTTGAGCTCCTATTAAAACTAATGTCTTCCTTTGAAATGGAGGCATTCGAGCTACTTCTTCATATATTTGAATTTCATGTCGGTCGAATTCTGTAGGCCAGAAGTTGGAAGAAACATGAGAATGACTGTGGAGAGTATACATAATTATTTAGAAATGTTTTTTTGACCATCACTCACAATAGTGTATTTTTCTCTTACATTTAGCTTGTATACACCTGTTAGCTGAAACACGTAAGCAATTACGAGGAGTGTCCATACACTGTTGGTCCTATAGTGTAGATCCATCTATGCACACAGAGCTGGAATTTTCCACAAGAGCAGCAGAAAAGTTCTCATCTTCCATATATCCAACAGTGGATGTAATCACAATTTTTACCTATTAACTTTTTTGCTGCTTGGAATAGCTTAAGATTTTTCCTTGTCAGTAAAGACTGGTTCATCTATGTAACCATAAGCTACAAACATATTACGCTGATCCAAAAAAATGTAATTGCTAGACTATGAACAGAACAGTACTGCGCATGTAACTGAGCAAGGCATTGCAGGACTGAAAAATGTGCAATGGGTACCGTTGATGATTGGCATCACGGGCCCGCAAAGTAAAAAAAAAAAAAAAAAAAAAAAAAAAAAAATGTAGACATAAACAACTTTTATTCTGATCAGACGTTCTAATTCAAGTGGCTTTTTCGTGACTGCTGGGTTTCATAAGCACAGGCGGAGGGAGTAAAACACTAATGGTACTTTTTGCCATAAGATCAGTAGACAGCTGATGAAATATCTGCAGATCACCTTACCAGCATTTCTTGTTGTGAGGTACATCATTTTTTTCTTTTTCTTGCTTGTAATTGTACCACAAAACTGCCCTAAAAAAAAAAAAAAAAAAAAAAAAAAGTTATACATAAGCAAATTTTAGTTTTACAACATAAAATCTGTCAAAACATTTGCATTCGCACCAATTATTCTAGCAGAGAACAAAAGATTATGGCACTTTTCATTATATCCTAGTAGGCATTTAACAGGAATTTCAATGTCTACTTCTCTGTTTTATTCTTATGTATAAATTACAAATTATGTTCACATTAAAGTCTGTTGATTTACACTTTTATTTTACACTTTGTTTTATATTGATTTTAAAATCAATCTTGCACAAAAACACAAAAAAAATCACAAACAACAAAAAACAAGCACACTTAAAAAGAATACAGAGCCAGTCAACTTCCAGATTCACAAGTGTTTCAGAAGCATATAAAGGGACATTTTGATGAAATGCAAATAAAGAAAGCAAAACACATCAGTGGGCAGAACTAGTCATTCCTATTAGATTTAAAAACTCCTACCTGCACCATCCCAGTCTCTTCTAACAAATGCTTTCCTCTTTTCTTCCAGGAACTGACTGGGTATAAGACCTGCGCTTCCTCCTTCCTTCACGTGGCTTGCCTGCAAATAGTCAACATTGGCAATTATTGCACAAGAAAGAGCCCCACATCCAGTCAATATCCGTTTATGCCAGCTTGGACTTTCACGTGCTCTAATGTAAAGCATCCAACAGCATTCAATATACCGTTAACAGAACAATTCTTGAATGGTCCACCAGAATGCAGTCTGATTTGTTCCACCGGCCACTGAAGGAAAATCATTAGATAGGACTGCCCTGTTAAACTAGAGATGCATTTACAGTAATAACATCTTACGGGATTCAAGATATTTTGCATGAATCATGCATACGCATCACGTTTAGGATTTATGATATTAAAACATATTTGTCCTCTGTCTGATTTTCTGCCCTGTTCTATATTTTCCACATTTGGTCAGATTGTTGTGAACGTTGCAGCATACAGGAGTCGTCTAAGAGGACAAAATAATGGAGTGTTGTTCATTTGTTTGATGTATAAGCAAACATACAATTGTCAGGTATGAACAAGTTACTCCCCGTCTCATAAAACTCATCACTATGAAAGGCACTATTGTGGTCAAGGGTTTAAAGACCTTCCTAACAGCTCAGGTCTGGTTTGGGCTAGCGCTACCCAATGTAAAACTTACTAAAGTTGACCACTGCCATCACAGGGTTCAAGCCACATCATGCCAAAAAAAGGGATTCCAGAACAACCCTGGAAAACAGTCACAAGCAGTCCAGAAACTATTACACATCCACTTCTAAGGCAACAGGACTCTACTAAGACACTAACAACCTTATTGATGAAATAGAGACGTTCTGGGACAGTATTGAATCTTCCCAAGTCTGTTGGTCTTGGGAAGGACACAGAAAAAAATAGAGATCTGCAGGCCTCTCTCACAACTGCTACAGTGTTCATAACTCCATCATCAGAAATACACTGGACAATCATAGGAGGGAATCATGGTACATCTGCAAGGAGAAACCACCTCTTAGGACATCACTGCTAGTCTAGAGTTTGACAAAAGGGCACCTGGATGAATCTTAAGCGTTGGGACAACATTCTGCAAACAGAAAGTGGTACTTTTTGGTCAAAATGCAGATGTTTACATCTTACAAATCCCACATTACACTTAAGGCTTCAAACATCTGTCATGCAAGGTGGTGGTAGTGCCATGATTTGTTGCATCACATCACCTGGACAACTTTCCACCACTGAAGTAACCATGAATTCTGCTATGTATCAGAATTCTACAGAACAAAGCCAGGTCATTGATCAGTCAATTTAAGTGCAACCCACAAAGTAAAAAGGAACAGTGCATGAAGGAGGGGGACAAAATCCATCCACAATGCTGTGAATGACTGATCACTAACTACAAGAGGAACCTAAATGTAGTTATTGCTACAGGAGGTGATTGTTGCATAGTTTGTTGTCCAGTTTTCAATAATGATCATTTAATAGGTCTTAATATCAGGTTTTGGTTGAAGACATAACCCTAACCACCAAAAACATACAAAAAAAAACAAAAACACAAAGACCACTGTATGTAAACTTATATTGCTCGTATGGACAACTGAATAAATCTTTGGCAGTGAAACATGAAAGGGAACATTGGCTTTACAGCAGACAGCTGTGTTTGTTGTATTTGTTTGAGGAGGAGACTTCACAGAAAATACTATAATTATAATATTTATTAATCCGGAGGAAGTTTGGAGTCGGATCTAGGAGCCAGTAAGGGAGAAAAAAAAAAAGAAAGATAGCAGCCAACTTTTTTTTCTTTTCTTTTCATTTATTACCCCTGGTCTGTAGTTAATGGATGTTTATTAGGGCAATACAACATAAAATCACACCCTTCTGCATTTAACCCCTTCATGACAAGGGGTATGTCAAACCATAAAGATTCAAGCTTGTATGTTTAACCATTATTCTTATACTTACACACGCTAATATGATACAGTAACAAACACGTTAGTGCTTCTGAACACAAGATGTTAACACCAGCAAGCACACATGCTAACATTTGACACTCATGTACACACATGCTAACATCATACACTAATACACACACTCTAACACTATATGCATTAGCATGAGTATGTAACATACACAACACCACACTCTTATACACATGCACATAATATCCAACAATTTACACTCATACACGCACTGGCTAACACTATACACTATATAACACTATGCACACACTCACTGAATCTGGCACTACAGTACAGTGGGCTGTGCTGGCACTAATATATATTTATATATACATACATGCATACATACACACACATTATATATATATATACACACACACACACAAATTGACACTACAGTATACACAAACATACTCAGTAACTTGAGCACTACAGATATACACACAGACTGACACTATAGTGTACACATTCACTAATACTTCTCCTCCTCACCACCTTGTGGGGACCTGCCACATCTTCTGCTACCGTGACTCTTGCACACTAAGCTTCCCTGCGGGCGCAGGGAAGCAGGTGCTGTGAAGCACCTAGCGGGGTCATGTAACATTCATTACCTGACCTCATTGGCCACTTCACGGCATCCGCTCACCAGGCCCCTCCAGGAAAACATAGGGTACCAGATGCACGCTGGCAGCACTGCCCCGGGTGTCAGGAAGTGGTTTCTAGTCGCCAAGGTGACCTGGTGCCATATTTATATAATATATATACACACACACACATACATATATACACACACACACACACACACACACTAGAAGGTGCAAATAAACAATGTATCGCAAGGGTTTGCAAATGGGTTAGTATGTATAGAGCAGAGTCATACCTTAATATAAATAGAGATGTTGGAATTGCTCTGTCTTTGTTACAAGAAAAATAAAGAAAACAGAGCAGAGACTACACACCATGCTCATTGACATGGAAAGCCTGTGCTCCCCAGACAGGACACCTTCATCTCAGAACTTTCTGTGAATACCAAGCAGTATGTCGGAAGCTTTATGAAGAAGTAGTCTGGTCCATCAATAAGCAACAAAATATAGCAGTAAAGCATCTGTGACACAATAAGTGTCTGTGCATTGGTACAAAAAAAATTACTCCCTGAAAATCACATCAAAGAAAGCTCTACCAAAGTGGGAGAGATCTAATTTTAAGAGTTCTGTATCAGACTATGTGGAAAAAAAACAAGTTTGAAAGAAACAGTTTCCAAATTGTTTTGCCACACGTGAATTTTCTTCAGCACTGCGGTGTTCTCCCTTTATATCAACTTACAGCAAATCATTAAACCATATTTTTATTTAAATACAACCTAAATATAAATTTTAGGCTTTGGAATGTGCTATTGCACTTACTGTACTAAATGTAACTAAATGGGAAACAATTTAAGAAACAGAAATAACATTTCTAGTATTGCTGAAGCCTGATACTTTAACAGAAGTAATGTACTCATGTTTAAATTTTAGAGGAAAACACAAAAAAGGCACAAATTCACCATCGCATTAACAAACCATATCCACAAGGACAAAAGAAATGGTAGGATTTTAGTGAACAAGGCAAGAATCACTGAGGCTTTCAAGTGGTAACAAGAAAAAAAAGGGCATGTCATGACACACAAAATAAAAAAACATATTTTCGACACACATGTAAAGAGTGAAATACGAAGAACTTGTCAGTGTCCGTAATAATTTGCTTTTGATAGTGTGTTCTGACATGGCACCAACCCTTTCTGGATCTCATACAATTTGAAATAACAATTAGACAGTTCACGATAGAGTTAGATGTCAGAATGCAATGTACAAAATGTCAAATGTATTTGGAAAGAAATAGTTTGCCCCACCTGCCACCAATTTGGATCTTCTCTGTTAACAATGTGAAGAATTTCTCCTTTGGAAAACTTTAACCCTGCCTCTTTGCAGGGGATTAAATTATCATTGAAAGGATTGTAATCAAAATGACATTTCACATATACCTAAAAAGAGAGTAACAGAATATTTTTATGTAATATATCACATCTAACAAACGAAAACGCACTTATTTCTTTTAACAGCTCATTGATGGTGTTGGGAACATTACAGGGTTATTTAAAGATTTTGACTGCACACGCTAATAACTCAATATAAAGATGGAGCCCAGTGACTGACAGGTTCAACATAACCGGCTACTGCCATTAAAATACTATTTGTGCTCAGGTCGGTGTTCTGAATTTCCTTTATGTTCTCCTACTTCATGTACTAAGACGTATTTAAGAGGTAAATAGCTTCACTAGGGTGAGGACACAAATGTTTAAAATGTTCTAAACTCCTCTTTTATATAATTTTGTGCCAGCGAGTGTTGTGTGCTCACAATATTGTTCCTTCTAATGAAATGTATGATATATTACTTACCTACTCTTTCATTAATACTGCCCAATGTGTGTCATTTTCAACAGCAATATGATTGGCATATATGTTACTAATTCTACTGTCATATAGTTTGTTGATGTTCCCATTGATAACGTGCCATCTATTTATCTATTTTTGGGGCTGTACTGTAAACTATTTCATTTATCCCTTTGCTTATGCTGCCTTTCCATAACGAAGGGCAAAACCATTAAAGAAATAAAAAACAGTAAATTATTGATAAGCCAAAATGAGATTCTGAAAAAAAAAATTGTGAACAAAAGCTCAATTAAAATGACTCAGTAAAATTATATTTTTACTGGATAGATTTTCTTTCAAAAAACAGCAAAAAAAAGATAAACTAAACGAAATGAGAAAAGGCACAAAAAAAGTTATTTGCACGCAAAATTGTATGACCCTAAACTAGGTAATTAAGGTGGCTCAGAGAAAGACGTTTTCTTGCATCATAATTACAAAAATGATATTCTGCAGGATTAATTACCAAACATGCAAATTAGGATCAGTTATTTATAACGGTTTTGCGGCATCTAGTAGAGTTAATCTGAACAACAAATTAATAAATCAACCAAAGGTTCATGCTGTGATTTGAAACAGTACAAATAAAGCCATTATCTTGCATACTCACTTGCTGTGGGGTAAATGTATCTTTATAGCTGGGTAGTATTTTCAGAGTAACACTGCCACTAATACTCTTCAACAATTCTTGCAACTCTTTTGGGTTGTTTCCAACTTCATGTCCGTTGACTTCTTTAATAATGTCACCCACGTGGAGAAGGCCTTGTCGGTCAATCATCCCACCGTGAAGGATTCGAGCAATTACCAAATTGTTATTTTCCACTTTAAATGTAACTCCCTAATAAAAACACAAAGTAAGCTCAGTTTAGCTAATAACCTTGAAAATGTGTGTAGAATACTGTATTGTAAACATTCTCTTAAATTCTAAGAGTTTTTTGGTGAACAGCCAAAAAATTAGTAGTTATTTCAATCACAATCTCCTTAAATTATGGCGTAATTTAACTTTCACAAGTTTCTTAAATGAACCGTTAAAAACACCTAGCTGCATGATGGTAACAAGTTTATTTAAAAATCAATACTGCAACAATAAACAGATGGAAAGCTTGTTTCTATGCAGTTCTGCTCTATTTTATTTCCTTGTGGAAATCTTCAATTCAAAAACAAAATTAATTACCCTGGCGTGCAGATGCACATGAAACCTTGCTAACATAATCACCAGCCTCTAACCACTTTGTGAACTGCACCTTTATTGATTATTGTTCCTTTCAAGGTGTGCATTTCATTTTTACTTAACCGTCCCATCTGATTACACATGCCTTTGTTTCTGTGATTATTCTTTACAACACTGACAATGCAGTCAATTATCAGCTATAACAATGTAGCAAGTTAACTCCCCGCTCTGGGTTCACTGGTACAATATACAATCCGGAATAAAAGAATATATAATTACTACAATTAATTTTACAAGTAAAAAAATACTTATTAGTTACAGTGTAATTGTAATTACTCAGTACAGCTATGTTTTTATTCCACCCTTTTCTTGATTGTTCCTGCCTGTTTCTTTGTTTCCTAAATCACTCCTCCCTCTACACGATTTTATGATGTGTGCTAAGCACCAAAGGCTGTTCGAATATGCTACACAATCGATTTTTACACTTATCAAAGTTAGCTATTACTGACCTTTACTCAGTCGATTCTTACCATATATTTAGAGAGAACAAGACCGCACTTCCAAGATAATTTTTTTTATAAAGTGTTTTTTTTTTTTTTAATATTGTAAATGGAATAAAAGACAAAAATGAAGGGAAAAAAAAAAAAAAACACCGTAAAAAGATTTTCCTTCAATGGACAGCCATATACAACTACCATGGTTTAGTGAGTCTATTGAGCTCAAATAATCTGACTGATATACACCGATCAGCCATGACATTATGACCAGACAGGTGAAGGGAATAGCACTGATAATCTTGTTATCATGAAACCTGTCAGTGGTCTTGATATATTAGAAGCAAGTGAACATTTTGTTCTCAAAGTTAATTTGTTAGAAGCAGGAAAAATGGGCAAGCGTAAGAATCTGAGAGACTGACAAGGGCCAAATTGTGATGGCTATACGACTGGGTCAGAGCATCTCCAAATTGGCAGCTCTTGTGGGGTGTTCCCGGTCAGCGGTGCTCAGTACCTATCAAAAGTGGTCCAAGGAAGGAAAAGCGGTGAAGCGGCGACAGGGTCACGGGCGGCCAAGGCTCACTGATGCACGTGGAGGGCGAAAGCCGACTCGCGTGGTCAAATCCAACAGACGAGCTACTGTAGCTCAAATTGCTTAAAAAGTTAATGCTGGTTCTGAAAGAAAGGCGTCAGAACACACAGTGCATCGCAGTTGACCTCTGTCCACTGACAAAAGCACCTACAATGGGCACGTGAGCATAAGAACTGGACCATGGAGCAATGGAAGAAGGTGGCCGGGTCTGATGAATCACATTGGATGGACAGGTGCTTGTGCGCTGCTTGCCTGGAGAAAAACACCTTCAGAGGTCTAGTGGTGTCCATGCCTCAATGTGTCAGGGCTGTTCTGTTGGCTAAAGGTGGACCTACACAATATTAGGCAGGTGGTCATAATGTTATTGCTGATGAGTGTAAGTAATAATACATATCACCTATCATCCAACAGAGCTTGCAGGCCTGCCGATGGCCTCTGGGAGGACTGCAATGAGAATGTATACACTACTCAGTAATCCAACACCCCATTTTAAAAAACTCTCTGTAACCCTCCCCATTCAAGTCTGCCCAAGCACTCATTGTGATGGACTCCTATGAACCATCACTTTACAGCAACAGGACAGAAAACTATTGACATGTACAGTCCATCTGTTTATGCTGCTGACAAAACATGAACCCTGAAGTGCCACTACTCCAGGAGCGGTTAATCTGTCAGTGGCTATTCTATTGAGGCCCCTGTTGGGCCATTTTGCCATAATTGAAATACAGGTTTTTGGATTAAATCACCATATGCAATCTCAACCTGTTGAACTGAACACACCATTGTCAAATGCCACACAGCAGCTTAGCACATTCTGGCTCCCTTGTAGAGAATGTTGGGAGCACCTACCCTGAACTCATATGCAGAAACCGTATTTTTTGATGTACCCATGGCTTCTGTTTACCCCAAGTAACTGTAGTTATGTCCTTCAGTTTAGCATCTAATGTGATAGTCCTGTTCAGGACACAAAGAACAAAAAAAAAAAAAAAAAAAAAAAAAAAAGATAGAGGCACTACCAAGGTATGTTTTATTTGTGCAAAATGTGTTTATCACAGAACATTGCTAGAGCTGTAAAAGAACACTTATTTTGCCTCGTTTATATCATCTTTTCAAACTGCCTATTAACCAAAACATCTGCTAAAACAGGATTAATTTCTAGTGGAAACTACAGGTCAATGAGATGCTACAAGACTCATACTACAAGGAACACGTAGAAGTATTCTTGTAGGCATATAGTTAGGTGTATGATTAAACATTTATAACAGGTGCTAGTTATCTAGTTTTCTGTCCAAGCTCTTTTGAAGAAGCACAAAGAAATGGGCAATGTTGAGGACCTTGGATGCAGTGGTCAGCCAAGGAAATTTAGTGCAGTAGATGAAAGACAGATCAATGCTTACTTCCCTTCTAATCAGAAGATTGCCAGCAGTGGGATCAGCTTAGCAGAAACCTGTAACCCTGGTATACCCATCTACTGTCTAGAGAAGTCTAGTCAGAAGTTGTCTTCATGGGGAGACTTGTGGCCTAAAAGCCATACCTCAGATGTGAAAACAAAACCAAGCAACTTAACTACTCACAAAACCACAGCAATTGTGGTGTGGGGGAAATGGCAAAAATAAGCATGTTGGAAGTTCCTTGCAAGTCTGGGGCTGCATATTGGCACATGGAGTTGGGGACTTGGTTGGATACCATCAGGGAGGCATCTGATTGGCCCTAAATTTATTCTGCGGCCTATTTACATTTCTATTTTTTGAAAGGATTTTTCACACCCGCTTTAAACTTTTATAGGCACACATACATGTATATACATACACACTGCAAATGCAATACACACTCAATTTCTAGCAAAAAGAAAGCTACGTAAAAAAAAAATAGATATACATTTTAGAAACTCACCAAGGGTTCCCCTGCTCTCTTATGGATACCAACCATGCGAATGGCATCAACCGGCGCAATCTGATTGTTGACTAATGAATTATTGATTTCTGGACTTGAAGGTGGGGAATCATAACATTTGGAAGCAACTATGTCATGAGCTTCTAGAAGAGACTGCAAATAACATACATATATTAATAAAGTATATGAAAAGTAACATATCAGGACTTAACATTTCAAGAAAGCCTAGGCACTAAGCTAATAACCCATATATGTATGTGTAATAAACAACAGATCTATACATATTTTAACAATGTTATTGAAAGAATTAAAAGCAAACTAAAGATATTTATTACCATCTTTAGTAAAGAGATATCTAGTTAAGTCGCATTACTTTCTAATTTTATTAAGGGTAGTAATTCTCCATACCTGAAAATGCGGCTCCTTAAGGATAGCAAATAACTCTTCAACATTCTTATCTTTGTTAACTAAAGGGCTGATATCTTCTAGAATTTCTTTTAGTAGTTCCACATTATTTTCGCCAACAGCTTCCAGCTTGCTATCTTCTAGACGCTCATGTGCCTGCAGCGAACAATTAAGCAGTGTTATGCTAGCACAATAACATATGCATCAACGAACACATTTTCAGTCTTGGATAGTTCCAGTTATACAGATTATTGTGGAACAGCAGGACAGTGAACACAACGAAAAATCCAAAATTTCCTTATGAGAACTAAAACTTACTACTAATAGTAACAATACAGAATGGTCGGCAAAACAAACATTAAGCTTAATGTTACTTTGTTAACAGTACAGATTAGAGTGAATAAAGCAGTATAATAAAAGAGTTTACAATAACATTATCATCAATTATTTTGCAAGGTCAATGCCCAACTCTACCTTATGATTTTAGTATAAGAAGTTTTGCTTGAATTCAATAATTTAATGCCAATATTGCCAGTTTAGCGTCAGTATATTAAATAATTAAACTATTCTTTTTTTAAATTGTATTTTATGAACTGTAAACTGAAAATATTCTTCAGTGCTCGTTACTTACATTGATAGTAACTTAGATGTGTATTTGCCTACGTTTTGTTCCCAGGGTCCAGTGTGGGAATTTAAACCACAACGCTTGAATTGCGTGGCCATGTTTCAAAGAGGTAGTTGCAGCTTGGCAGTGTTTGCAACAGACAATAAAAGCGGCCTAAGAAAGCCTGAAGTGGATTGTCTTGGTGGCAGAGTTTGTGTCCCACTTTATCAGTTTCAGGAATTCAACAGCAGCAAATAAAAACTTGGTGGGTGTCTTAGCAAGTGAAGCCAAAGGAAGGCAATACTTTCCCATTATTTCCACAAAGTCCTGGGCATAACAACCTGGTTTTTATCTAGCACCAACATAAAGGCATGGCTCAAACCGTCTTTTAATAAGAGGAGAAATTAAAGTCAGTTACGTGACCCACCTAAGCATTAATGTATTACATTAAATACATGGTTCAGCTTAAGATTTGTTATTCTCTGTTCTTCTGAGACACTGAAGTGTGAAATGTGTGTTTTGTTGTCTCTTTTATTCACAGAGCTAGATGTGAAGTAAAAATCTACTAAGGTCTTGTTAGGTTCCTTCTCCAGCAGGGATGGCATAAAATGCCTGAGCAGACTTAAATATATGAAATGTGAATGAGTGGTTTGGAGGATTAACATATTGATGATGCATGGTTAATGGTTTTTAATATCTAAAACAGTGAGACAAAAAAATGTAGACCATTCTACAGCAATTAACGTATGAACAGAATCAAGTTAACGCAAGAACTGTAACAAAATTCACGTAAAATACCTTTTAAAGAAATATTAATTATATCATTTAGGTGGTCATAGCTCAATCTTAACAGGGCGTGATGAGAATAACCTTTATATCTTTAAAACAGCCTTTTATAAGTTAGGTGATTAAAAAATTACCTTAGCAAGAGATTTTACAATGGGGTTTTCCATTATTCCTTTTAAGAAAATAATATCGATTTCCTCAGCTCCTGTAGAACAGGGTAGATCAGTGAGTTTGTCCAAAACTTGCTGCATAGCTGGAACAAAAAATAAACAAAGAATGGTCAGAGACAGCGCCAACCATCTCCTCATATACTAGAAAACTGTGTAAGATATAAGTCTGCGTGCATATTCATCTACCCAGGGGGTCCAAGTTTCTTCAGTAGCGGGCCACTTCATCGAAATGTATGCGTCGGCTCTTGAAAGAAAACATACAGCATGACTCCTATCATTATATAGAGAGCCAGACAAATATGGCGGTACAGAATGGCTCACATCATTATATAATGATCCAAGCACAGACAGTGGTACGGTATGACTCCAGACACAGATGCTGGCAAAGCATGAACCCTTTCATTATATAGTGATCCAGACAGACAGTGGCACAGCAGGACTCCTATTATATGGCGAGTAAGACAAAGATGGTGGTACAACTTGACTTCTTTAATTGTACAGTGAGCCAAAGATGGTGGTACATCATTATATAGTGATCCAGACAAAAATGATGGTAGAGCATGGGCCCTTTCATCATATACCACAGGGCTTGACAAATTTGTTGTGAATCTAGGCGCCAGGTAAAAAAGTTAGGAGCCAGGATTTTTTTAAACTAACAGTTGGTCAGGAGGGATCCGATCATCATCATCAGCCCACTTACTAAACTCACAGCGTTTGACCTGGAAGCACCCTGGACTTTCAGGTCAGCGCTGTTTGGTTTTTTTTTAAATACATTTTTTTCATTTTTTTAACTCTTTCGATGCTGATGTTCCATTGGAGCACAGCATTGACAGATATTTAGACCCCACAAGCTTGTGGGGACAAATGTTAACCCCTGCAATGCCACGAATGTGTCATACACAATTGTGGCATTGAAGGGGTTAACGCTGCACTGTCGCTCTCATGGAGTGATCAGGCAGCAGGGGGCTGTTGGGGCTGGTCTCCACACTCATGGCGAGACCAAAGAACCCTCTCACCCTGTCCCTGAAGCTGCCTCTGGCAGCTGGGAAGCAATTGCTGGTCTATAGACCAGCCACTGCAGGGGGGAGTCTATGATGACTGCTGTAGGCTTCTATGCCTGCAGGAATCATCAAAGGGCTTGTGGGGGCTCGTTTTTTTGCTGTTGCTGACCACCGGCAGCAGAGCCCCTTACAAAACGGGAGTTAGCCCCTAAAACGCCGAGATCGCGGCATTGAAGGGGTTAACGCTGCACTGTCGCTCTCAGGGAGCGATCAGGCAGCAGGGGGGTGTTGGGGCTGGTCTCCACACTCATGTGGAGACCGAAGAACCCTCTCCCCTGTCCCTGAAGCTGCCTCTGGCAGCTGGGACTCAATTGCTGGTCTATGGACCAGCCATTGCAGAGGGAGTCTATTTGATGACTGCTGTAGGCTTCCATACCTACAGGAGTCATCAAAGGGCTTGTGGGGGCTCGTTTTTGCTGTTGCTGGTCTGCCTGGGCTTCCAGGCAGACCACCAGCAGCAAAGCCCCCAAAACGGGAATTAACCCCTAAATGCCGCGATCGCGGCATTGAAGGGGTTAACGCTGCGCTGACGCTCCCATGGAGCGATCAGGCAGCTGGGGGGTGTTGGGTGAGGTCCCCAGACTTGTGTGGGGACCCAATCAACACACAAACCCCTTCCCTGAGGCTGCCTGTGGCAGCTGAAAACACAATTGCTGCTTTTCCAGCAACCGCGTTTTCAGCCTACAGGATCACTCCGTGGGAGTGATCTCAGGCTTGGGGGCGGGCTCGGAGTGGCTGTGCTGTCTGCCCAGACTTCTGGGCAGACAGGAACAGCTCCCCCATGTGGTGACTCAGCCTCTTACATCCACAATTTTTTCTGGATGTAAGAGGCTGACAAAACCTAGGCGCAAGGACAAAATTCTCTGTCGCCATGGCGACCTGGCGCCTGGGATTTGTCGAGCCCTGATATACCATATTTGCTCAAATACGAGACAAGGTTTTTTTCACCCCTCGTTTTATATGCGAGGTCGTCTTACAATAGAGGTCTGATAGAGGTCTGATTATAAGACTAAGATCCAGATCCCACACAGCACTGGAGGGGACATGGATCCTCCTCTCTGGGAGCTGGTGGAGCGTCGGTGTGACATGGCCTTCAGGCGCTCCGTCATAGAAGCCCCAGTGAAAGTGCCGGGGAGCAGCAGAGGTTGTCTACATGCATCGCACAAATGGCTGCCCCCACTAGACACCAGGATGTCTGGAGCACGGGGGGGGGGTCTGGGATGCCTTGGCAAGTCTGGGGGCAGGTTGGCATATCAGGGGGGCAGAGTGGCATCTAGAAGCATATAAGGCATATCTGGGGGTACAAGGCAAGCCTGGGGGCAGGTTGGCAAATAAAAGGAACTAAAAACAAGAAATGCATTTTTTCTCAATGAGTTTTTATTAAATATGAAAAATAGTTTACATGTGAATATTTACAAGTAAGAATTTTTTCCTATAGTCTTATATTCAGACTTTTTTCCTAAAATTATATTCAAATTTTGGGGGGGGTGGTCTTATGATCAGGGTTGTCTTATAATCGAGCAAATACGGTTTATCGGTAGTTAAATCATTATAGAGAGAGCCAGACACAGACTTCACCCCTTGAGCTGCGCTGCAAGCCAGTTGTGCCCCAGCCATTGAGAGCGTACGCTCATGCACCCAACTAGGCATGGCTCTGGTTTGCACTGCGGTTACGTTTGGCCCTCATGTTGGACAGCCCCGATATATTCCCTGCTTCCAGCACTGTCAAAGAATATACAACAATATTATAGATCACATGCAACAATATTCATGTCCTACAATGATGGGCCTTAATAATCAACACAAATGGTCCCTTATAATGATCAATATAGTATTTTACCAAGAAAAAAAAAATCAAGGTTTGCTTCCAGCCAGTTGTGGTGACATGTAAAACTATCCAAATGGCATTATCACTGGAGCAAAAATGTAATTGGGCAGGACTGTGCTTGTACATTTTAAAACAAAGTCATGTTACTGGAATGTTACAGAATAGCACTTTGTAATTTGATAGTGCTCTAGAGACGCAATTTGTAACTGACAGAGTACCAAAGCACAAGTTCATGTCAAAGACACCAGCACTGTCACTCTCAAGTAGCACCCTACCAAATAAACACAAAGCAGAAATCAGTGAAATATATTAGGACACTGGCTACAATAGTAAGGTGGTTACAACACTGATACTCAAGTGTTACTGAATACACAGATTACAGACTCCTAGAAACCTCAGGGTGGTCACTGGTATTGTAGGAAGTGTGCAGTGTGTATCTGATATGCGTAGAGTGAAAATACTTTGAGGTTATTGCCTTATGAAACCCAGGAACCCTCAACAGTTTGTGATGTCCCTAGATTGATACTCCTACTGGGTTTCTATTAAACAGCCAAGCTCTGTAACAATGTTGTGTTAATTCATGTTTTGTTTCCCCCCCCCAATTGTGCACCAAGCCTACACATATAAGGACTGCAATAAAATGATTATGTAGAACTTGAGACTACATGCAAGACAATTGTTTGTCATAATTGCTGTACAATTTTATCTTGGCTGTTTGTCAATGACATTCTTATTCTTAATGCATATTAAAGTAGTATTTACGTATGTGGTTTCAGAAAGGGTAACAGGCAACACACCAAAATGTAAAGGGACCACTCAGCCAACATATGCATTAAATGTACACTGATCATCCATAACATTATGACTACCTGCATAATATTGTGTGGGTCCCCCTTTTATCGCCAAAACAGCCCTGACCCGTTGAGCCATGGACTCCACTAGACCTCTGAAGGTGTGCTGTGGTATCTGGCACCAAGACTTTAGCAGCAGATCCTTTCTGTAAGTTAGGTGGGGCCTCCATGGATTGGACTTGCTTGTCCAGCACATCCCACAGATGCTCGATTGGATTGAGATCTGGGGAATTTGGAGGTCAAGTCAATTAAATTAAATATTCACTTTTCATTACTTCCAAAAGAAATGATTTACATCTTATGGCTCCTCTCTACTGGCACTCTAGATTTTCAACGATAAGCCCACTAGCGAGAATCAATGTTCTGAGAGCTCCTCGAGCATTCTCTAATAGCTGGACATCGTCATTCACTGAACCATGGACTTCAGACAAGTCCAGAAGCTAAGTGAAGCTCCACAAAATTGTGATTAGAATTTAGCGAGACAGGGTCACAGAAACAATCATCCAAATCATAATTTCCTCCACTAGCTCCCAGGAAAGATAGGTTAGGGCATAGCTGCTTTTTTTCCACAGTGTATGATTTCACGGAGCGGCATTTGCCGGATGGGTGTATATGTTTTTTTAATAAAATGTAGAACCTCAATTCTAATAACAATTCAGCAGCAAAGAGTTCAAAATTTAAGCGCGGATGTGAACATCAGATATAGTGTGCAGAAATATGGGTAACTACACTTTACACAGATCAATGCAACTGTGCACACAAAGAAAACATTAAGGTCATGACACATTTCTCATGTTTCATTTAACATTCACAAGCCAATATTTTTTCCACTGTTGCAATAATACAAAAATACCTCCCACCGTGTGCATTACAATAAATATTTTAACTGCTCTACTGACTGAACTGTCCGACTTCAACATTTAATTGGCTGCGTGGCTATTTGGCAAAGAAAGGATTGCTATTCTGTACAGATGAGGCAGTGCAGTAGAGCTGTAATGCTGTCTGAGCTCAAAGTCTATAAACGGAGGGAAAAAAACGACAGAGAGGTGTTCTATGAAATATGGAGAATTTCACATTAGACGCGGCCTGACCTTAGATACAGCAAAGTATACTTTGGGACATTCAATAAAGATCTACGTTTCTGTATTTATGATGGTACCAAAGAAGCATTCTAGCAATTTCAAAGGTTTTTGTTAATAACAAGTATTCGTGGCTAAAGGAAAATCCCTACATTTTATTTGTACTTCACCAACACTAAATCCAACTAAATGGTGGCTCATAACTAAAGAAAAAATCCCAAGGGGGAAAAAATATATTTTTCTCCTTGAGCATAAAGTGCGGTCCCATGCACAGTGATGTCCTTTTGCGTTGATAGAAACTGGCTTATCTTATTTTAGATTCTTCTTTAGCAGGGCTGTTAATAGTAAACTGTCTCTTTAAGGTAATTATTAAAACATTAGCGCAATATTTCTGTCACAACAAAAGGGCCAACAATGTAAGTTTTTGTTCAATTAGGTTATCACCTCACAGTATAAATATAAGAGCAGTGCAGAAAAAAGTGTTTCAAGAATAATTTTATCTTCCCAAGATATTTTTTTGACTATTTATACATAAGTATATTTCACGTAATAAACACAAAAATTACAAAAGAAATTTTGCGGTAACTGCTTACCCTTCCAGTTTTACCGACGATAATTTTACAGATTTTTTTAATTTTAAAAACACCAAAGAAGAGTAAACCCATTTGCTAATCACATAGCAGCGTGTCAAATGGAAAGGCTATGAAGAGGATAAGCAAGATTAAACATTTACAAAAACAACTCCAAGCCAGAGCAGGAAAATATTGATAAAAGTGAAAATCAAAGCATGTCACCAACATGCTCAGGGTCAAAAAGGATTTGAAAAAAAATATTCTGAAAAGAAAGTTGGTGTAAGTGATCTGTATTTCAGGGAAATGCAAGTGTTCTACTCCGCCTAACAAGGGCTTTTTATTCAAAGAAATAGGTTGCATGCACTTCATGGAGACCACCTGCTGGTTTAAAATTACTGCCTGCTACCAGAATACAAATCTCTCTTCAGGCAACCCCCCCCCCCAAAAAAAACCCACAACATTTGAGTGCCCCCAATGCACTATAAAGCCATTTAATAGAAATCTTATTAGTGTAAGAATTAACCAGTAGGAATTTGAGGAGGGTTGATCATTTTCATAAAAGTTAACACATATATACATATAATACACATTCATATTATATTTGTGGCAAACAATGAGTACATATCGATCTAGAAACCTATTTAGCAAGGCTTGTATACACTGTATTTTAGCATATAGCATCTTGAATCGAATGTAAAAATAGAATTTATTTCCCTAAGCAGATCATTTAATCATAGTGCTCCGCACAGAAACAGACATCTTAATTATTTTTAATCAGTGCCTATTCTGGGTAGTGCAAACCTCACTTCTTAGAAAAAAAAAAAACACAACATCAGTGTCTTTTAGAAAAGACATTGTTTTGGGTTGTTTCCGTTTTCCTTTGAGCCAATTGTCATGCATTTAGGGAAAGAAAAGGAATTTATTAATTATGGCAAAGACAAGGTTGTACGCGTTTACTGTAAACAATGTTCTAGCACTTATAAAATAAATTTATTTCTATAGCTTTGTGTGCTTTTTTTCCTTGATTATATGAAAAAAAATCTGTAATAGTTTACATTCATTTGATTTCAATTTGTTTCTGGTACCGAGCTACAATAAGCACTGCTGTTCTATCAATATATGAGCTATCGAGCCCACTACGATGCCTACAGATCTATGCAGATCTAATGCTTCGGATGGGATATTTATTCATATTTTTTTCAATAACTAACTTATGCTTAAATAAAATAGGTCAATGACGATTAATGTTTTTATTACAATCAAACACTTGAGCACACTCTGGGATGGTTGCCAAAGTAGATAAAATCTCCCAATCTCCAGTAATCTGTTTACAGACAACTCATACATTTATACTGGTACGTGATGCTCTCTTCAACACCGAAAAAAAAGAAAAAAAAAAAAAACAGAACGGCAAAATAACTGGTATCCACATGATACAGACATTAGGAAATAACATCTGCCTATGTCAATTAAATGAATAGTTTTCATTAAAGTGATCAAACTTTAACATAATGCTTTGTTACCTTTGTAAAACTGAAATCTACTATAACCAGGTTTAAGGATAATCATGCACCAATACTGGATTACATACTACCGTAAATAAAGCCTTCTATCCAATTTCGATCTTGTAGGTTTGAGCAGCGGCAACAATATATAACATCATTTTCATGATCAATGGAATCACATTAAAAACATTAAAAGAAAATACTTAATTTCATTATCGATTAGTTGAATCTATTTTAATCGATTATAAAATGAGGGTTTTTTTCAGAGCAAAATAATAAAGTGCACCTGATGGGTTAGAGCATGTCAATGCTGTGCAATATGATAGGCTACCAGTTCCAGCGAGTAATAACTTACTTGTCTATAGGGCGGCAACTAACAATTATTTTCATAATCGATTACTTGGCTGATTATTTTTTCGATTAATCGGATAAAAAAATGTAAATTTTTCATTTATTTCAAATCATTTAATAAAGTAACATAGGATGTTAAAAACAAACAGCAGAATAAAAAAAAAACTGATAAAAATGCATTTCTTGTTTTTATTTCCCAACCAGCCCCCCCCAGTTATGCACATTTGAGCCCAGACACTGCCTCCCAGACATGCCACACTGCCTCCCAGACATGCCACACTGCCCTCCCCACATATGCCTTATATACCCTATATGCCTTATACCCCCAGATATGATACTCTGTCCTACCCAGGTATGCCGTATACCCCCTGATATGCCATAGTGCACTCATAGATTTGCAGACTCATTCACAGACAATACTTTTATAAATAAATACAGGGTTAATCTTCACTGCCCCCAGGATTTAGATTCCCCTCAGTTTGCCCCCCTTTACCTCTAACTACACCTTATTAAATTAAATTAACCCTCAGTCCTCAGCATTAAATTAACCCTG
This sequence comes from Spea bombifrons, assembly GCF_027358695.1. Taxonomy (NCBI): domain Eukaryota; kingdom Metazoa; phylum Chordata; class Amphibia; order Anura; family Pelobatidae; genus Spea; species Spea bombifrons. The sequence continues at coordinate 22,272,410 of NC_071091.1, read as the reverse complement.
AAGAGAAGACCCCATCAACCACAACTGCCCCTAAATTAACCCTAAAGACCCCATTAACCACAACTGCCGCTAAATTAACCCAAAAGACCCCATCAACCACAACTGCCGCTAAATTAACCCTAAAGACCCCAGTAACCACAACTCCCGCTAAATTAACCCTAAAGACCCCATCAACCACAACTGCCGCTAAATTAACCCTAAAGACACCATCAACCACAACTGTCCCTAAATTAACCCTGAACACCCCATCAATAACTGCCCCTAAATTAACCCTAAACACCCCATTTACTATAACTGCCCCTAAATTAACCCTAAACACCCCATCAACCACAACTGCCCCAAATTATTTTTGGTCAACTTCATAGCTAAGGAATGAATGCAATCCTTTTTCATTCATGTTTGTTTTTGAATTAACAGAAACTTTACAAATACTTGTTGCCTAGGTGATCAGTTGCTTTGGTTACATTTGTCATCAGCACTTAATGAACATTGTGGTTACTTTCACACACTTGCAGGTAAATAGATCCAATCCCCTATACCCCCCCCCCATTTACAACTAGCAAAAAAGACTAAATTGCTCAAAGAAAGGACAGGGCTGCTGTGCTGTTTGGAATCTTGGCAATGTAACAGCACGAAGCAGGCTGAAACCCGACTCCTTTTACCGGAATAAACACATTCAAAGAAATTAATTCATTTTTTTTTTGTAGTATGAATTGGAATTCCAATAAATTCAACATATGTGACACCTGTGTGTTCCCTTGAATAGTATACATCTGTTTTCTCTTAAAGTTACCTGGCACCTTAAAAGAACAAAAGATATTGGTATAGATACCCTAACTTTTTTTGGTATTCAAGCCTGTAATCGAACATATTCCTGCGATTATGGTAAGGGTGACAATGCCAGAAAGGAATTAATGACACCCCTGGGAATTGCAGGGCACAAACGCCAACATTTGGTCCATGCTTTAGACTACAGCAGCATCTTCCTAAAATACTGAAGCCAATTTGTATTTAATAACTCTATTGAGCTGCAATCAAGAAACCGATTGCTAAAATCTGAAGCATTATCAACCTAATGGAAAATTCAAAAGTTACAATACAAGCATTACTAAGCATCAGGCACTCTAAAACATTTATTGTTGGTACTATGGCACTACAAATATTCTGCCTGTACCAGGCACCGTGTGATAGAAAATTACTGGGAGCTTGGTCACTTTCCCAGAGGCTGCCTACTGTCATCATATCTTCTCTGAATGCACACATGCATTCTCAAAGCTTTTGTCCCTGGATGGGTAACACACTTCTCCAGAAGTTGGTGACCCAACATATGTACGATAAACCTATACTATGGTGTTAGCATGTGTGTAGAATGTTAGCATGTACGTTACTGTAAGGTGTTAGTGTTTGTGAGCAAGAAAAAGATAAGTGACGGGGGGGGGGGGGGAACTAGCTGATAACCTATATCCAAAGCAAATTTGTTGACCCCTGCTATACCATACCAACTTTTAATATAAATTAAATCATTCAATCCTTACATGTACTTTTGGTACGCTTTATGCAAAATAAAACGTTTTAAAATCACCTATTAAGACAATAAAATCCACTAGACAGTTTGTATCTGCAAAAAAACAGCTGCTCAGCAAGCATCCTTCTTAGTTTATGTCCCATCACATTAAAAAATAAAAACCCCAGATTATATTGTAGTTCCTATTTTTCTCATAAGATATCAAAGGCACAATAAAAAGAAAGAATGCTTCCCAATTTTAAAATAACCAGGTAAAATGCACTGTAAATGCACTGCATTAAAAATACATTATCCGTGTAAATACAGCATTTTAAATCAGCTCAAAAAGCTTAAGCTTGTCAATCAATTGTTGATTTTACACCATGCTAATATGTTCCCTGTATTCTGTACTGTATATTCAATAAAGAACTATATTAAATGGTTACTTCTGTATTACCAAAGAAACAGATTATTGTTGCCTGGGAATGTATTTTTCTTCACAGTATCAAATAGAGAAGATACCACAACTGTGCACCATTCCCCCTGGCGTGACTCTACTGAGTGGGCCTGGTACAAGGGAGGATTTGAATCCCCCATCCAGCCCATGTACACTATTACCAGTCAGCGCCTAGCTTCTATACTCTGCTTTAAAAGGCAAGGAAAGCGAACACTGATTGGAAGATGGCTGGGGCCAACACCATAAAAGCAAGGAGCCGCCTTTTACAACTATGCAGCAACTCAGACACAGACTCCAAAAAAAAATATGGCAATGACAAGGTAACTTTAAAAACGACAGCCTCGTCGGTCCATCTGATAGCTGGGGCCAAATTCCGTAGCTCTGAGCTATCAGATCGAATTTAACAGTGCTCTACACGCCGTTACGTTCAAAGGGGATTTAAATGCAGCAGGGATTCACGATTGGCGTGCCTGAGCCCTGTGACACACTGCATGTATAGGCTGCTGTGACTGCTGTAAAGGAGAATCCCACTGAGGAACCTTACAGGAGAGCCAGCCGACTGCCGCGCAGGGGAACCCTAATAGATGAGGCCACAAGAGACATCATAGTGGTTCCCCTGTTCTCAGATTCCTAGGGTCATAGAAGACCCCAAATTGGATGCCTACACACTGTGCAGCGCTCTATTTTTATTTTTTTAAATCTGTGTAAGGTGTTTTAATTTTTTGTTTTGGAAGAATACATACAAGTATAGCGAGAGTGTCAGGTACACTAAACTGTCCCTTTAAAGAGGAAGTCCCATGCAAAATCAAATATTTTTCTTTGAGCATTGATTACAGTGCAGTACACAGCAATGTAATTCATCTCTGAATATTTATTTCATTTTGTTTCAATAAAAGCTACCTTTATCCACCGACTTTGAAGCTGCCATTGAGGGTAGACATGATACTTGAGTTTACAGTTTATAGCAATGATACAGAGGCCCTGTGTCTCCAATGAAAACCTTTCTTCCATAGATTTTTATTAGTTGGAGTGCCAACATTGGGGTGGTTAAGACTGAGACATCTTTTTGTGTGCCACAAGTCAGTATCACAAAGAATCAGGGTGTTTGTTTAGTAGGTTAACCATAATACCGCAAGGAGAGATGGTGGATCAATAAAGTCTATACTAGGGCTGCAACAACTAATCGATAAAATCGATAATAATCGATAATGAAAATCGTTGCCAACGAATTTCATTATCGATTAGTTGAATCGATTATTATCGATTATAAAATGAGGGTTTTTTCAGAGCAAACGCTCTGAAAAATCCCCCTCATTATATAATCCGTTTCAGTGACTCACCGTCTCACAGCAGCAGCTCCTACTTACTCCCCCTCCCTGTAATCACTGTGACAACTGGCCCCGCCCCTTCCTTCTCCAGGCCAGAACCACATGGCTGTGACACTCATCTAACTGTAAGTATAAAATTAATATTTGGGCTGCTGAAAGTTAGGGGAGGTGGGGGTTAATTTAGGGGCAGTTATGGTTAATGGGGTGTTTAGGGTTAATTTAGGGGCAGCTATGGTTAATGGGGTGTTTGGGATTAATTTAGGAGCAGCTGTGGTTAATGGGGTGTTTGGGGTTAATTTGAGGCAGTTGTGGTTAATGGGGAGTTTAGGGTTAATTTAGGGGATGCTGTGGTTGATGGGGTCTTTAGGGTTAATTTAGGGGATGCTGTGGTTAATGGGGAGTTTAGGGTTAATTTAGGGTAGTTGTTTTGATGGGTTATTTAGAGTTAATTTAGGAGCAGTTATGGTTAATGGGGTCTTCTCTTCAGGGTTAATTTAATGATGAGAACTGAGGATTAATTTAATTAATTTAATAAAGTTAACTTGAGGTGCAGTTAGAGATAAAGGGGGGGCAAACTGAGGGGAATCTAAATCCTGGGGCAGTGAAGTGACATATCTGGGGGTATAAGGCATATACAGTATATAAGGCATATGTGGGGAGGGCAGTGTGGCATGTCTGGGGAGGTTGGAGTGGTGTATCAGGGGGTATAAGGCGTATCAGGCACAGTGGCATGTGGGGGGTAGAGTGGCGTGGCATATGTGGGAGGCAGCATGGCAGATGTGGGAGGCAGCGTGGAGTGGCAGATGTGGGAGGCAGCGTGGAGTGGCAGATGTGGGAGGCAGCGTGGCAGATGTGGGAGGCAGCGTGGAGTGGCAGATGTGGGAGGCAGCGTGGCGTGGCAGATGTGGGAGGCAGCGTGGCGTGGCAGATGTGGGAGGCAGCGTGGCAGATGTGGGAGGCAGCGTGGCGTGGCAGATGTGGGAGGCAGCGTGGCAGATGTGGGAGGCAGCGTGGCAGATGTGGGAGGCAGCGTGGCAGATGTGGGAGGCGGAGTGGCAGATGTGGGAGGCAGCGTGGAGTGGCAGATGTGGGAGGCAGCGTGGAGTGGCAGATGTGGGAGGCAGCGTGGAGTGGCAGATGTGGGAGGCAGCGTGGAGTGGCAGATGTGGGAGGCAGCGTGGCAGATGTGGGAGGCAGCGTGGAGTGGTATATGTGGGAGGCAGCGTGGCAGATGTGGGAGGCAGCATGGCATATGTGGGAGGCAGCATAGAGTGGTATATGTGGGAGGCAGCGTGGCAAGCCTGGGCTCAAATGTGCATAAATTGGGGGGCTGGTTGGGAAATAAAGACAAGAAATGCATTTTATCAAAGTTTTTTTTATTCTGCTGTTTGTATTTAACATCATTTGTTTATTAAATTATTTTAAATAAATGAAAAATTTACATTCATTTTTTTTATCCGATTAATCGAAAAAAATAATCGGCCAACTAATCGATTATGAAAATAATCGTTAGTTGCAGCCCTAGTCTATACTATGAATTACGATGGGCATACCCTGTTTATTTTATATAGTTATATCTCGAATAACAAAAAATACTAACGGCAACTGCTACAGCGAATCTAAGTGCAAGGACCCAGCTAGGTTCAGCTAAATACGTACATAGAAGGCACCAAGAAATCCCTTGTCAAGCAATGTACTGCAGACTCCTCAGACGAAAACAAATTATATGTATGTTATATACGGTATATGATGTGTTGCTTGACTAAGCTTATTTCACCATTCAGCGAAAACAGAAAACACCCCAACATCTTTAGATCCGGAAAACATCAGTATTTAATACAGGAACTGTCTTTTTACTATTAATTTATTGTCATGTGGGAAAATCATACAGTTAACTATATGGACATGGGCAAATAAATTATTCTATTCGGTTTCTGACAATCTATAAAACTATACTTACATAAAATTTATCATTTAAACATTGTTATAGTCACAGGAATTTAACATTTCATTTCCAGCAGTGGGTGTACAAACAGTTAGTTGTTAGTTGGAGAAAATAAGTTTATCCCACATAAATTTCTTAGTCCTACAACTGCTAGGAAAAGTACCAGACATCCAAAGACCACAAAATATCTTAACACACAGCATTTTCTGGTTAAAGCTGTCTGCGGTATAACTTTCTATTGATGTTTTACTGGAAGAATAACAGCAGCCTGTAGAAGGCCATATTCTGTTGAACTACAGTGGTCATGATCAGTCCCCAACCACTTGTCACAGTAGTGACATCAGTAGGTTGTACATGGCTAGGAGCATTTCATAAGATTCAATTAGCCATTACTTCTTATTTATAGGTAAAGTATATTTATGTTTCCTTATATCTGCATAAATATATATATATACACACATACTCACATGTGCCCCTGTATAATGGCTCATTTATGTTGGTGTAGCACTCCTCTGTGTAAGGGGCTCATGTGCCTGTATAGAGGATTATAGGAGCAGGTGGTAAAGATATAGCATAAGGCAGCACAGTCATGTGGGACAGATGGACATCTGGTTCGGGGCAGGAGAGGGATAAGGATCGATTGGGGTTAGAGGATGGTAAGGCTCCTGTACGGGGGAAGTCCGCTGTGGGCAACACAGTTATTCTGCGGGGCTGAGGCATAATGCACCTGGCCGTCTCTCTAGAGTGCCATCTGTAAAATTCTCCCACACAATGGCTGGGCTTAGGCCGCTTCTCTGTGTGCTCGCCCGCCCCCCAGGCCACATTTACCTCAAGCCGGTCTTTGTTGGTGGGGAGGGGAGCTGCTCTTGCCGCTCTCTATGGGACACCGGCAGCGATTCCCCATCCCTTCCTTGGCTCTGCCTCAACTAAGTTACTCAAGTCTGTCTTATTATAGAGATTGCTCCCCTTTTGTTCCATAGCGTTGTTTAGTTCCGTCACACTTTAAAGTCGTAGGGTAAGGAGAACCAACATAATTTAGAAAAGCAAATCGACAGATGTTAGTTTTATATAAGATCTCTGCTTCCCGAGGCAAAATAGTGTCAATCTTAGACTTTTCCATAGAATAAAATAGCTTTTTTTCTTCTTCTAGCTGATGTCGATCTCAATAACGGCTATCAAGTATTCAAGCAGTGCATGTCGTACAGGCTAAATGTACAACAGTTAAACAAATGTATCAATGGTGACTACAGCACCTAACAAAGCATCAACTACTAAACATGATAAAAGGAAGTGTCACAGACAGCCAAAGCATTTATATTAACAGCTGGGTATTAGCACTTTCTGTCTGGTAATTCACACAGACTGCCAAGCTAACTGGTAACCAGCAACTCAGACAGAGCGCATGATCCATGTTTGTGGGTAGTCTATATCAGCCCTATTTACAAGCGCTCGTACAATTAAAACTTACTGAATATATTCAAGTGAATAAAATACTATCATATAAATAAACATTTTTATTTTGCTTCCCATTTACATACGCAATACTCTGTGGACAATTTGGCCTTTCATATGAAATTGTTTTTGCACTTAAATAAATTAGAATAAGTCAAAGACAAAAAGGTTTGTTCATCTCAATACGATGATAATATCTGTGTGTAAAATGCCTCTCACACTGTGAAACATTTTAGTCCCTCGTGATCTCAGAAAAGTTGTTTGCAGTAAACAAAGAAATGCACTATGTACAATTGCCCAATTTCCACTGGGGAAAGTATCACAAAACTAGTAAAGATTTACAACAAGCAGAAATGTTTGTTGTGTGAAAGTATGCGTGTACTCGAGAGAATAAAGGAATATAAGCAATTATGGATTTGTGCTAATGTGTCAATTTACTAAACTCGATATTTGCACTTTCACTGTTCACAGCATGAACAAACTCATGCTGTGCAGAAATTATGCTACCCCACATAAATAAGTGATAAATCTTATATTATAGAAGTAAACTAATGCAGGAAGTGTAAGAATTTACCCTTTCCATATTTTATCTAAACAATGAATAGAGTTTAAAACATGACTAGTAAATAAAATCCCTAATTTGAGGTCTTTTAAAAATCATAATAAGTGTAGTACAGAAACTGCAGTCTAGTTACACTAAAACCTTTTTAAACGTAACTTCATCTTAAATCAATAGATTAACTCAAGAAAAGATAAAGTATCAAAAGTGGAAAATTCAATTAATGGCTGTTGTATGCCAAAAATCAAGTTCAAAACATTGCATCACGTGGCACCCCTCCAGAGACAAAAAGTAATGTCCGCCGCTAGAGGATCTCCCTCTAACCAGCTTAAAGACAATCAAGGGAGCAGGAGGTCTGTTAATGCAGACCTCCGATCCTGCTCCCTTTGCAATGTGCGCGGTAACTGATGCTGTGCGTCGGGATTTGCTGTCATATCCCGGCACACAACACTGAAGCTGTACCACGCCAATGTTTGCCTCTATAATGATAACAGTTATGCTGTACCACCGTCAATGTCTGCCTCAGTATATAGTGATAGGTGTTATGTTGTACCCCTGTCAATGTTTGCCTAAGTATATTATAATAACAGTTATGCTGTACCCATGACAATGTTTCCCCAACGATAGAAGCTATGCAGTTTTAAAGTGCGCGTGTGTTGGTGGTGGGGTACCACATACAGGATTCGCACCAGGTGCCAAATACTCTAGGTACGCCCCTGCACCTATAACTTACAAAGCAGGATGATGCATTTCTTCTTCCCCCTTAAGCAAAATGCTACCTTACAGATATAGAAAATATGACTCTTCTTGTAACTTTATAACACACTTGATGTGACGTGGGGCAATGGGGCCATTTTTATTTTAACAGCTTAAAGAAAAATATTGCATCATAATTCTTTGAAAAGGTATACTCTTATTTTCCTTTTAAAAGCCCAGATGGAAACATTAAAATTAAGGTAAGGCCATCTTTCAATCATAGATAGTAGCTTTATATTTAACTCCTTAAGGACAGAGCTTGTATTATGTTCATACCCACACAAGTTAGAAATATTTTTTTCAGGACAAGAAGAGCTTTCTTTAGATACCAACATTTTGATCATATAATTTACTATAAAAAAAAAGTATAAAATATGGTGAAAAATTGAGAATAGGGACTCCTGGCTTTTACTCATCTACAAAAGCTAATGAAAAAACTTCTAAATAGATTCTACTATTTGTCCTGAGTTTAGAAATCCCAATGTTTTTTAGCAAGTTATAGGGCAAGTACCATATCATTTAAAAATATGACCATATTTTTATTAAAATATGGTCATACCGCCCTCATGTCCTATTTGGGAAATCTTTAAACCAGGCCAATTCAATTTTCAGTGTTACTAAATGCCTGGACATCAAGGCATTACACATGAACACCGTTTAAAGTCATAATGTGCCAGGCATGTCAATTGTCACCAACGGGTTAAGCAAACAATGTACACTATATGGCCAAAAGTATTAGGACACAACTATTATTGATTCAATTCAGATGTTTCAATCAGACCCATTGCCACAGGCGTATCAAATCAAGCACCTAGCCATACAGTCTGCATTTACAAGCATTTGTGGAAAAAATTCCGAAGAGCTCAGTTGTGGGGACAGTTTGGGAAGACCAGTTTCTTTTCCAGCATGACTGTATCCCAGTGCATAAAGCAAGGTCCATAAAGTCATGTTTGGATGAGTTTGGTTTCGAAGAAATTGATTGGCCCGCACAGAGCCCTGACCTCAAGCTCATCTCTCCTTTGGGATGAACTGGAATGGAGATTGTAAACCAGGCCTGGGGTTTCTTGTTAAAAGCGGTATTGAAGTCAAATGAAAAGCTACATCCCAGTATTATAAAAAGCCCTTATTCAGGGAAGAATTTAAATGGGGGGTAGCCCTTTACATTTATGGCTGCAAGAATAAATGATTCATCTCACAATAACTTACTGTTATCAAATCAACCTAAAAATTGAAATTACCAAAAAACAAATGACTTGTGAATCTACAAGCCTTTGCATCTCTGTAGAACATGTATTACCCTTACATAACACCATGGTTTTGGAAGCACAGAATAAACCCGCTAAGATGTGCCTAAAACAGAATTGGCCTTTTCAGCATTACCCCCCCATAATCAACTTTTTTTTTTACCTGGGCATCCAACTAGTTTTTCTACCGTGTAGCAGATTTATGCAGTAAAGGGGATATAGATGGCTGTTGCAATTGGGCTTTTTTGACAGTTCTTAAGCAGCCATCGTATGTACTTTAATGCATATGATGGCCGAGAAGGCCATGTTAATTTCCACAGCTCCAGCACTGGCTTGGTGAACTCTGCAGGTCTATTTAGACTCCGGTGCATATGTGTGGAAAGAGCTGCCATCGACTTCATCATCAGACCACAAACAGGGGGCTTCTACCCTCAGGTATGAGCTTTCTTTTCATTTTTGAAAAACGCATCTTAAAGCGGGCCTGTCAGAGACAATAAACCGTCGCTTTAAATACTGCTGCGGTACTAAGGAATACAGGATATCTCCAGTAGTTCTTAAAATAATGTGTCATCACGGATACCTACATTTTTCCACTCTTGGAACATGTAATAAACAGATTAAATGCGTTTGATGGCTGCCCAAAACCTACAAAAGAGCAAAGATAAATATGTTATGTTTACGTGATGTAACTGATGCTGTTTAAAGCTACGTCCACGCCATCATACAGAGGGATTTACACCCACTCTTGTTGGAGGACAAAACACACATCCTCTACTCTCGTAACATGTCACTCAATTACATTGCTTTCATTTGCTGTGCCACATTCATTTTTGATGCACCAAGAATAACGTCCAGAAAATCAACCATCAACAATAAATCGCGCAATGCATGGAATCACTTCTGATTCTTCTACAAATCATACAAAACGTGCCCATTTGACATGCCACTTCACAGGACAATTGCGGTTTATTCACTAAAGGAAAAGTTGTGGTTTCAGCTCCCTCATTGCACTATTCATTGTGAATGGCCAACACTGGGCAGTTTCTCCACTAATTATGCTTAATAGAGGGTCAGCCAAGCTCTTTCTTCTGTGGAAGTTCTTTGGAGTTGCCCCTTCACAATGTAAAGTACAAATTAAGGAGTTAAAAAAAGCATAAATATTCTGTAAACTATGTACAATGAAGGAAGGAACGATTGTAGCTATTAACCAAGTCTAGAGAAGATGTATGAATCGAGCAACGAGCAAGTCCTATAGGTCTATATCCCAGTAAAGTTACGCTCTGCTTTCTCTTAGGAAGATTATGTGATGAGCCCTCTGCTTAGCTGTTTTTGTTTATTACGTTCTGTGTGATATTACATATTATAGGTTGACTTAAATAATAAAATCCCTTTTTAAACATTCTTTAACTTGAGGGCATTTCATTCTGATCTGAAGAGGACACAATATGTCATGTGTATGTATGTATGTATGTATGGATAATAAAACATAGTTAGCACCATTCCACTCTGCACAGAAAGTGAATGCTACTGCTCAGTGAGAGATAAGATAACAAATAAGGCGGAGAACAAAATTACAAGAAAAAAAAAAGCCTTCTAACATAAGACTTTCACACGTGGCAATAGAATCTTAGGAGTCATACCTGAGCAACCTATCAAGCCTGAGCCTAGCATGTCACATCTGGATTCATAACCTCTACTTTGTATTCACATGATGTTTACAACAAAAGCTTAGCAATCTGATTGCACGGTCATACAACACATGGATATACCATTAGATTTGAAATGGATAAACAATGCAACAAGTTAATACCAGTTAAAGGCAGCCTTGAAAACACTTTATATGTAGAATTAAAGGAAAAAAAATTAATAATGGGACTTGTGAAATGTCATTTCTAAACCAGGGAAACTGTTCCCACACTGAAAGATGCCCTTAAATGACACAGAACAAGATAACAACAACATTGTGATACAAAATGAATAAAATAAGCTATTGGTATCAATGCAGTCGCTTTCTTCCAGCAAGTTTACACAGAAAGCTGATCTAATATCCAATAGACTTGTGCATTGGGATTCCTACGAATTTTAATGAAATTTGGCAATTTTGATCATTTGTACGAATGTCTGAAAACAAGAAGGGAAACACAACAAAAACTAAGCAGAGAGCTCTGAAGGTTTGTTTGCATTTTGTTGCTCTCATACCCTCCGTCAATGTCTCTTACCTTCTCCGCCGAACATCTTCTTTCATTGTCCGCTTCTCCCTACTTTCTGCTCTGTTAACCAGACCTCCCAGACCACTTCCGTAAAAAGGCAGAGCCATGGCATGCCACGCCGGGACAGCCTCCTACCCCTTCCTCCAATCAAGGGAGAGAGATTCCGCGCAGAGCCACTCCAGGAAGCCAGTCTAACGGAGCGGGAAGAGGCAGACAACGATAGAAGACAGAAGGGAAAGAGGCAAGAGAAGAAGCTGAGCTGGAGAAAAGAAGACCGGGACACGGAAGCGGACGGCAGAGGTGGTAGAGAGACCTTGCGAGAGCATGAGTGAGGGTAATAGATAGCGAAATTTTGTTTCCAAATAGAAAAAGCCCTCGAAATTGTGTCCAAACAGAAAGGGCATGTAACGAAATTTGTTGTCCGAAAAAAATATACCCGAAAAACAAAAAATGAGTCCAAATTGTTATCGGCCCATATGCACAAGTCTAGTATCCAACATGGGCAGAAAGCTTGGCATTATGTAAACCAAGTACAGACATCTCTGGCTAAAAAGGAGTTAAAACACACGCAGAACAGCATACATATCAGCTCCATATTTTTGGCCCACGCAATCATGAATGGGAAAAATGCCTTTAAGTGATTTGGTGGAAAATGACTGCAATTATTTGTATTGTGTGTGTAGGAATACAAAATAGACAATATGTGGAAGCTGTTATGTTGCATAAAAAGCACATAGTAAAAATACGCTATAAAGTACATTCAAAATACTCAATATTCATCAATATACAAATCCCTGGGATACAAAGGAGACGCCAGCGAGCTCTTACTTTTAAACATGATTGTAAAGCATCTTAAGCACCTGGCACCAAAAAGCCCGCAACATACTGCGCTGTAAATCTTCCCCGCAGGTATCAGTTCCCTAACAAAATATTAACAAACCCATCTACGCTGCTGCCATCTTAAAACAAAGCTTAAAGCCACTGGATGACCTATTCCCATAAGTTTGGAGACGCAACACATGAAAAAAAGCAGGATTTTGTACACCGGCAGCGATCTCACACGGGAAATTCAGTATATGATCCACACCAATTCACTCCCCACTCTCCAGGCCAGGATGACGGCTGCAGGCAGAATTACCTCCCAGGATAGAGAGAGGGAAAGGAGGACAGCAGACTAAGCCCTCCCTCCATGTCCTTATGCTGGGCCATTGATTGTGAGGGCTTCCCCGGCAGCAGGCTCACGGGGATAGAGCCCACAACTGACACGTTGTACAGCACATATAACATGTCAGCACACAGAAGCCATCTGTACATACATGTAATGCTATACATGTCACTTTAAAAGGACATGGCCATGTACAGATAGTACAGGCTGACACGTACAGATATATCGTGAGGTAAAACAAGTCCGCAGTGGCACACTTATTCTTTCGTGCACTTTACGGGTGCTCGGAATACGGATATCATATACAGACACGCACGAATATTATAATGCAAAACGACACGGGCAGCCGTAGCTGTGTGGAACTGGGGTATATTTTCACCCGCTAATGGGCTACTAAAGCTGTAATGTTTGCTGTGGCAGCGGACATACTCCTTATGTCACTCACAACGCACATGTCAGCGTCTGCTCCTCCTCTCCTACAGGACACAAATCAAAGCGTTACTAACCGGTGACAGGCACTCACTTCTTCTCCGGTCTCCCTGGCTGCGAGTGAGCTGATCCTCTCAATCAATAGTATTAATTTCCGGGCCGTGCACCGGGCTTTGGCCGACGCTTTTTATTCACACACTCCGGCTCCTGCGGTTGATTGAGAAGCGAGCGAGAGGAAAAAATAAAAAGAACATTTAAACGCGCCTCCTTCCAACCGAACTCCCCGCGAGCGCGACCGCAGTCAGCTTGATGCACGCGCACCGCACAGCGCGCGATGGGGGTACGTCAAACAGGATCTAGAGCGCGCGTGCGCGCGGCCCAGCCACTTTTACTGTACCCTGTCTGGGTTAGGGTCCCTGACGTCACGGCCTAGCGCCTGTACGCGCCAGTCCCGGGGTAGTGCAGCGCCTTATTGCTCGGTAAAAAGCCCCTAGCGGTCACTCACAGGGGGACTAGCGCGTTTTCCTGTCACCGTCGCTCTACGGTTCTGTTCCTGGGATGTAAAAAGTTACGGTAGCCGCCAGCTGCGCATCACGATAAATCATTCTCTAAAAGAGAAGCCTGGTTTTGACACCGTATCGCGTGTCTGATTGGAAAGCCTACAAACCGGTGACCACGCCTTCTATAGTATTCATATTTTATGAACGTCCCGAGGCAGCCGGACTGTGTTTATGCAATGATTGCACTGCGTGGTGCAGGGATTCTTTCCTCTCATTCCTATTACTGTGTTGCATCTATGGGTTATATATAGCGCGGTAATATTACACACATCTGTTTTCAGGCACATGGTGACAGATTAGTGGGAAAGGCGCAGGAGGGGCTACCTGATATTCCTGTTGGCAAGCTGGCAATGGCTATAAACCCAAGGCTTCTCTGAATTGGAATTGACACCATTGCATTTTTGCCAACATACTAAATGGCCAAAGCTGCACTCCTGAGGGGCATAATTAAGGCTAATGATATACTTATGTGACTGATTTGCGACATTCAAGTTCATAGAGCACACTCATGCCCTGCAACTATGCTGAGCCGATTGATTTCAGTGTTTAGTCTTTCTTATGAGAGAATTTATTTTTACCAAATGATTATTAGCGGATTAGGCAACTGTTTGTGTCCCCTATTAGCCCAAGGGGCCCCCTTAGAGATTAAAGGAGCCGTGGGTGGGTGATCTAGCTAGTGGCTTGGCAGGAGCTGAGCCAGACCTTAGGCTCGGCTCATCAAGTCAAGCTCACGCTCAGCAAAGGAAAAATCCAAGACCGGAAACAAAAGGAGCATTTTGACCGAGTTTAACACACTAGCATTGGATGTTAGCCAACATTTTATTGCCCTGGCAATTTGAAGATGAAAGACTTGTTCAAGCCTGACACAGATCCTTCATAAAGTTACATTGAAAGAATATTTGTTTGAAATACATTCATTATTGTTAAATGTTTGCTTTTTAGTTATGCATAGTTTTTTCTTTATTATTTATATTAAGGAAGGGGCGTAATAAATAATTTCCCGCTGGTCTACAAATCAGAGCCATATGAACTTGGCTTCATACATGCCGAATTCAGTGTGCGATTGACCCTCAACTTCTAACAATAACCTGCAACTACTATTTTCATCACAGATCTATTATTTCACTAAGCAGGCACTAAATAAGTCACTCAGTACGAATAATAATCTAATGGAAGCCAGGCAAAGCCTCACGTCCCACCATTTTTATGTATGCGCATATCCAACATATTTTAATAAAATACCTTCAGTGTTTTATTGGCCGAGCCCTGACGTGCACCTACCTATATCCGATTACTGCTGCTGATTTTACTCTGTATTCCAGAGGCTTGTCCCACCATTATAAAGTGAATTTGGATTACTTGGGCTATTGACATTTTAGGTGCAGAATCAGTGGATTAATCTAAGCACAGTACAACATTGTTCCATTTACCTGAGTCATAAGAGGTCATAGGCAGCTAAGCATAGAAGAGAGGAGCGGCGTTACAGCTGCTCATCCAGTCGAAGGTGGAGAATCCATGGTTACGTGTTATTTGTGTGTGTGTGTGACTTGGACCGCACATCAAATGGACAAATTGATACATATTTTTTTCTATTTCCAAGTCTTCTATCATTTAAAAAAATGCTCAACTGTTTTGTAGCAATGGATGCCTCCTGTTGTATGTATATATATATCTGCCTAGTCATTCATCTGCCTAGTCATTCTTGTACTTTCAAAATTCAAACTTAGAAAGCATTGTCGCTTATTGTAAATTGTATGGTGCTAACATTTTGGCCTTTGTTTATTTCTTCAGAAGAACCAACATCCCATCTTCTTCCATTTCAATTTAACATGCTATCCCCATTACGTCTTTCAACCTTTCTCTCTTTTTATGCAGTTCTCAAAACAAGACACTGAGTTGATTCGTTATGGCAATGCTAATGAAGTCTTGCTTCTGCTAATCAAGTCATTTCCCAATAGATGTTAATGATTCAGAAGATCTTTCTGGGTGATTTAAACTGGGGCATTCTATTTAGTGAACTAGGCCAACTACGGTGACAGGTACATGGGGGTGGTGGTTCCACTGCTCCAAAACCGGGGGGCGCAGATCGAGTCCCCCGGTGTCCCACTGTACAATGGGCCTGTCACAAGGGAGATCTCCATAGAGTGCATTAAAATGCCATATCCCGGAGCTCCTTGTCTTAAAGGTAATGCCGGACGCTGAGAGGGGCAGACTGGGTAGGGGGACAGTTGCTCTCCCAGCAGGCCCAACATTGTTCACAAAGGGCCGATACAACCTGAGTGTTAAAGTATGTATGTTGGTATGAGGATGTGAGTATATGTAAGTGTGAATGTATATGCGGGAGCATGAGTGTGTACGTTTGTGCCAATGTAAGAGTGTGTGTAAAAATGGGTTCCAGTTGCTGGCTGGGTGGGAGGCAAGAGGCCAATGGGGTGATTTGGATTTACCTGTCCTCCAAGCCAGAAGGTGCCAGCCATCCCCTGCCAAAGGTAAATGCTCATTGATTCTTACTAAGAGGTATGATAAGAATCGTATTTTGCAAAAACTTTTTAAAACAGAAATGTATATAGAAAAAGAAAACCACAATAGCAGAAATCTCCCTTAAAATACTTTTCCTCTGTCTTACGTCTTTCTCATTTTCTTGCCCCTCTTTACCGTACATTCATGTGGGCAGCAGTGACTAAAGGTTTTGGGAGAATAGAGTCTTCTATGTGTGGAAACTAAATGTGCATTACACCTACTCCTGTTCTGTACACATGGGATCAGAAGATATCTGCATCTTCTAGGACAGTCGTGTGCATGTGTTCTTTCAAAAAATACATTTATAGGCTGCACTTGCCTTTCACTGAGTGCTTCCCAAATGATTGATCAACATTTTTATCGAAACTCACTAAACAGAAAAAATGCAGTTGAAAGATTATCATCTACAGTGGAAGTTCATGTGTTTTCATTACTCTAGTTGTTATTCTGCTATCTGAAATTCTACTGTTATCTTGGCACGATGTGGATGATGCTGCACCTGTACAGACTAGGGAACTTTAGTAGATGGTAGATATTACTTATGTAAAATTGATCTTGATAGTTTTCCCCCTCAAGTTCATCAACTTAGAAGAGATGTGGGAACATTGTGCATTAACATCAACAGCTACCAAAGATTATTTGAAGTGTTCAGCCCAAGTGAATATGTATGTATATCACAGATGATAACTGCTGGGTGTTCACCTAACATTTATCATAAATCACCTCTATACAGGCGGATACTGAACAACCTCCAATCTTTTTTTTTTGTCTTAGTTTGTTAACTGTTACAAAGGTGAATGTAATATGAGACCGTGTTCTTTACGAGGGTGGAAGCGTAGATCTGGTAACAAAGTGAGGCAATCTATAGGTAGAATTTCTTTTGCATTAAATGTGTAGTGCGACAAGACTTTCACATGTTTGAATGATTGTTGTTTGATGTGGGGTTTCATTCCAAGTCGTATCACAAAATAAACACAGAACCTTTATCACTGACAACCCCTAGAAACATTTAAATGTCCTTTAAATTTGCTATAATAAATAAGGTGTTGCTACAATATAATCCTCAAAATTGACAGAAATTTATAGACCGTGAAAATAACCTGCTGTGTATTATCAGAACTTACAAATTGATTCAGGTGGAAGGCCGATACAATATTTAGGCAATAATGGTAGGTCATTTATATTTATATATGCAATGTCTGACGGATCTCACCTTTGAGACATTGAGTGGATTCAGCCAGTTGAAAGAATTTGAATTTTCATAATTGGATGTATTGTATAAAGCAAAAAACTGTGAATTTTGTGTTCAACTCTTGCTAATGAATTGTGTTGTAACCCAGCCAGAAGCGACTAGCCTTGCTGTTATGATAAACATGAGTTAGACGTTCCTGCCAGGAAGGCCGCCGATGGCTTCCTGTGTTTACAAATATTACTGTTTTCCTCTTGATGATTAAGCAGATTACAAATCCCAGATTGTGTACGTTGCAAA
The DNA here is from genome assembly GCF_027358695.1 of Spea bombifrons. Lineage (NCBI taxonomy): Eukaryota > Metazoa > Chordata > Amphibia > Anura > Pelobatidae > Spea > Spea bombifrons. The sequence continues at coordinate 22,254,792 of NC_071091.1, read as the reverse complement.
AATCATGACCACAATGTTACATTTTATTCATTTTTGTAGAATTCGGTTTCTTGGCAAAAGAAGAATCAATACACCTGACTTTCAGGAATCGTAATTCAGGTAAAATTGTGTGTTTCGTGTATTTCATATTAAAATGGAATGAAGTACTCTTTTATGAGTGTCATCTTTATAGCCACAAATCCCATTTGTAATATTGTAACGGTGATGTTATAATTTATTGATTTATATATATTAATATATTCTGCAGCACTGTACAGTGGTTAAACAGGTCAAAAGTACTACATCCCAAAAAGATTTGGATTTATATGGCTTGCAGTCTGTTGTTTAGTAGCTTTCAGGAAGGCTGTCACCTTCAGGCATAAATGCAGGGCTTTATTTTCAGCATTAGCAGACCTCCCGCTCCCTTGATTTTGGGCTTGTTAGCGGGGCAACCATGATCTCCTTAACCGGCCTTGCACCTGCAGACCCCTCTGACTGACGTTTCAGCCCACCCCTGGCCCTGCCAAATGCAGGCACCTACAGTTTAAATGATTGACCAATAAGAACAATGCTATGGTGGTGACAGATCCCTTTTAACAGAATGGTACAAACTGTAAGGAAACTCAAAAGATAGAGATGGGAACAAATTAAACCACCACGTTCTAATATATTATTAAAATAAACCAATGTTTACAAGGCATGTGAAAATCAATTAGTGCAATAACCTAGAATATCATTACAATAAAACATGTTCGCTTCTGAGTGAAGCAATCTTTCCTGAGGGTGACCCATCCAATTTAAAGGTGCCAGTATTTGTGTAGTATACTCGGCTCTGTCCAGAATGAAATGAGATATACACTCTGATACTTTTATTGTGCTTGCGCCTTATAAAAACTACGATGTGGTGATGAAATGGATTGTTGAGCTTAAGTGTGAATTTAGTGTTTGACAGTTACCCAAACAAAATCCCCAAATTGTTCTTTATACCTATAGTATCAGCATAATAAAAGGGAAAATGTCATAAAAAATGCATAATATTGTATATACCTTTATACAGTATATTGCATCTCTGTTATTATGGTGAATGAATGCACAGTTGAGGTGGGAAGGCAATGGGCATTTGTATTTTTTCCTTGACAATGGATCCCTGTTGCATTTATATGCACTGCCTGTCAAGGCTTTGAGATTCTCTGTGTTTACCTGTCTCTGCTTTGTATCTCATGTAGTTTTCCTTTTGTGTGACTGTCACATGTTTTGCTCTTCTGCATTCTTTCGTTGTTATGAGTCCTTCCATGTTTTTCTGTCTTGTTTCTCTTGCTCAGTGTGCACGTCTTTCTATAGACAGCTTCTGACATTTTATTGTATTTCTCATAATTATTGTATTTCTCAAATTATCATATTTTTTGTCAGTGTATAGCTTTTATTGTTTGTTTATTTTTCAACGAAAAGAAACAAGAAAAAAATGGCCAATTCTGTGGGTAGAATCCTTTAGGGTGTAAACTAACATTATATCAGGCTTGAAATAATTAAAGTCAAAAACAGTATGGTAGGGGGTTAATTAGAATGAATGTTTGTGGTGGAGTTACACCCTCCTTGTCAACAAAACAAGAGACCAAAGTATAGCGGCCGAGGTAGAGGAGTATGGGTAGCACTTTGTGACCAATATTAGCCATGACCAACATTGACAAACCCTAATGAACTATATTGGTCATGACTGACAACAGCTTGTGTGGCGTCAACCCTCAGATGGGTGTCCTTTCTATGTCAAAGGTCCTTTTGTAGGATAGAGTTCCAACCTTTCGTAGGCCTCCTTGGAAGTCAATTTAATCCAAAGGGGTCACCTTGCTATGTATAGATAGCGTCTACTATTTGCCAGTATTATTATCCCTTCGGGTTTGCATATTTCTGTGAAGCCATAAGAGGAACTGACATAGTTCCTGAATAATGAAGAGACTACTGCTTCGGTGGTGTTTAACTGTAAAAAAGGTTGGGAGATGTCCATCTATGAATGAAAATGTTTATTACTAAGGAGAGTTTTCCCTTTTTTTATCGGCACTTTTTCAGTTCTGATAGATATATCTGTGGGTACTATGGTACAATGTATGCCCTCCTGTATGTGTTTCCTGATGAGATGCCTTGTAATAATAAGGCTTTTGCAATGATCTTTACACTTTATGGGATAAGTGTAAGTCTTGGATGTAATAATTTTACCTTGAGATGAAGCTATGTTATAGGAAAAAAAGACCGGGAGCTTTTTGTTGAAAAGTACCGTAATATCCAAAACAATTTTTTAAGTAAGTATTGATGTAGTGTTTGATGCGGTCTCACTAAGAGAAACAGCAGATTAAAACAAAGATGTTTGTTTTATTGATCACTGAAAAAATATAACATTACCGCACCCTTATAAATTGTTAGAAAATACATTAAGATATATGCTGCTGTATTTTAAGGTTGTTATTTAAATCCTTTAAATAATAAAATTGTATTAGACTGTCTGAGTGATTTTCCATAAGACATGACAGAAAACAAAGTGACCACATTGTGAATGCGACAAAATAATCAATAGGGGATGCGTTCGAAATGCCCCAACATTTATGGGTGTAATTAAAATCTCAGTAACAAGATATTTCATTCAAGCCTGAGGTGTTGAAGACCGTTCAGTATATGTGTGCTCCAAACACTTAAAAAGATGGAACGCTGCACGAAAAATGCAAGGTCAAAGGATACAAATCTAAAATAGCAAAAGGCATACGTTAAAGCGGGAAGCTAAAAATTGTCCGCAATCCTGGAATTTTGCAACCACATCACCAAAAGGTTCTGTTTCATCAACAAGTTTCCTTGTTACTTTTCTTTGCACCTATACTACCTTTACATGCATGAATGCTAGGTCTTGGGTGCTTATGTGACATTACATTTTAGATTTTGTGACTATGTTGGCCTTATCTATAGTATTTCTTGCGAACTAATGTAATATCCAACATCCATGCATATACACCACTCTCGAGCAATACACAGGCCCAAGCTAGGTCTTTTTAAGTAAATCTTTCCCATATGAAATACTGATAGATTAAGCCAGCACCATGCCAATTTCATATCACAGTAGAAGGAAATAAAGACTGTAAGTGAATTTAAATTCTTTCTTCACATTTATCCAAACGCCAGTGTATAAAATCCCTTATTTTACTTACTTCAACAGGTACAGTCAACTGTATCTGTATATATTTGTATATATACAGAGTTGGCAATGTCGATACTGTTTTTAATGCTTTTACAGCAATAAACATTCATTGTCCTTATATACAGAAGAAGCACATTATCAGTAATACCGTAATTATCAATAGTTGACTTTTATCACAAGACAGGAATGGAGCATAATCATTGCATTATATTTTCACATAGCAGAAGCTTCTATTTAATTGCAGCCATTTGTACGTTTGGTGACAAGACACATTTGATTCAAATGGCTCAATGCGCATTTGTATTTGTGTTATTGTTGGCCTTCTAGAAGCACTTTCATCCTAACAGCAGTATTATGTTTTTGATGAATGGAGAAATTGTGTGCGCTGTTAGCTTTGTGCGAAGGGATTTCTTTGCAAATTGTAATGCATTGTTAGGTAGTGCTTACAAGTTTTTGGTCAGGAAATCCATGTTCTTTGTTTTGAGAACAATTTATTAACATTTGTATACAATGTATAGTGCTGTTAATGGCCCAACTAAAAGTGTTTTTTGTTTTGAAATAGTATACGTATTCATGACTGCTGCCACGAGTCATTACCAGAAGGATTCCTTCATCTCTTATCATGGTAAGCTGAAGAGCTGGCACAGTACAGTATCATTTGCTTCAATAAGGGAGACTGACAGCTTTTTCACTTATTTATGATTTAATATGCAGTGGTTTACCAGTTAGACTGCTGAAGAATACAGCTGAAAAAGCTGAACATGTGTAAGAATATAGTTTGTACTAAACCATGATCTATTAGTAAGACATTTTAGGGCTGTCATTACACCTGGTAACTCTCTGGAGACTCCATGCGAAGTGCTTTTTCTCCAGTTCTCTTGGTCACAGCACAAAATATCCAGGTCATGGAAGTTGAGCCACATCCCGCTTCTCCCCAATTTCCCTTTTTATCCCCACACAAAATTTAAGAGGCACCCACAAACATCACCAAACCCGCCCACAAATACCCGTCACCAGGCTGCTCACAGCGTTACACAGGAGGTCAAGCTGTCATTCAGCCTAGTCTCACCTCTAGCCTGCTAGCTAAGGCCCCAAGCTGAACCATTTAATGTGAGAGTGTTCAAAATAAGCGCTTACACATTACAAGGATGTAAATGTCTGAAGTGATATTTAGGCATTCCCTTTCAGGTGAAGTCATTGATGACATCACTGGCAGATCCCTTCACTCTCACTGACACCAGAAAGGGATCTGTAGAGACCCCGATTGGGTCTCCTTGCAGATTTTTCTGCTGCTGATTTCTCTCTTTAGCTGTCTACTTTTCAGAAACATAATTTTTTTTATGTAGAAGTTTTGAGATCTGTGATTTCCCTTATAACTGTAAATAACTTATAAATGTATAGAAACCCAGGACAGATAAAGAACCTTGTGAGGAATATGTTTTGGGGGTTTTATTTCTCATTTGCACTAGCTGTGTACAACAATGTAAAACAATGTGTTTTTTCAAAACTTGTGCCTTTTTAAAAATACTTTTTACACTAAATCATAGATTATATAGATGAATATGGTATCCTGAAAACAACAGGACATAGCAGAAATGTTGAAAATGCTGTTTTAAAATGGGGTTAGGAGTGCAGATCTACTTAGGCAATGCATTTTAGCACACTCTAGTTTCTAGTATGCCATTTTATTTTTTTATGTGAAAGTGTAATGGTTTCTGCTTTTATATCATATGACAGCAATAAGTGCTTATTGCAAAATTATACATTTAAAGGCTGTCCTGCTCTGTGGTGGGTTTTGGATGTCCCATCCTTGATTGTGAAGATGACACACCACTCTTCTATCAATTGCTCTGTATATGAGCTGACATGATCAGTAAGTTAGCATTGCAGCTGATGCGTCTGAGGCAGCTCTTCTTTGCATTTTCCCTTGTTTGCTGCTGCTGCTGCGTACTTGGAATTTCCAGCTGCTAACTGTATATATTACATATTACGAGGTTTATACATTATCCTATTTACATATCCTGTAAACATTTTAGCAGCACTGAGTATAGTACAATGGGCAAAACACACAAAATCTATCCCCTGTCCTTGAAAGAGCATGAACTTAGTTCTCAATGAACAGCTGTTTCGATTTTGTCTCATATGTTCGCATCAGTGCTGGCCTTCACCATTATATAGCCGCAGAATAAGGTTGCGCTAAAGAACCATATCCTGAGTATTCTTAAAGGCATAGTCTAGCGTCCTGTACAGCTTCACCCAAGGTACCGTCCTTTATATTGGGCAAAACTAGTCCAAAAATATCTTCTTCAAGCTTAGGAGATGGGGGCAGGGAAAGAGGCAAATGCAGATATGTACATATGATAGCTGCAGTGTCCCTTAATGTAATCTTTTATCGTATTCAATAATCTAATCACCATAAAGATGAGTATTATCTGACATACCTGCATCCCCAACTTAGGTCTTCACCCCATGATTCTTTAAACAACTTATTCCATATTAAACATTCTCATTAAGTACAAGCTGGACACTATATACCCATACCCATTAATTATTCAGAAATATTTTGAAATGTGTCAATAGCTTGAAGGGAGTTAAAACGAACACACTGTTCATACAGATTCAAGATAGAAGAGGAAGGGAATATCAATAGGCACTGCAAACTAAACCTAATGTAAGGTGGACGCATCTTCTTGTGTCCACGGGAAAGTATCCTTGGAAAGGTCACAAAGCTGCTTCACCGCCACCTCCTGATCTCTGTTTACTTTTTCAGTTTCACGTAAGTGTGCTTAAAAACTAACAAGGTCAGGCCTCAGCAGGCAGCATCAGATACCCTGGTTTATATACCTAAAGTTATTTTTTTCTTTACAAGAGGAATGAATGAATTAATGCTATTAACACTGTTGTCTTTTGGAAAATAAACTGGCAATTCTAGGTCAACTCACGGACAAGTTGTTTTTGGGGTAAAATAAAATTCTACTCTGGACTGCTCTGATTAAGTATAGACCTATTAACATAAAGTTAATTGTTGCAGTTAAGTAAAACTTTACCAAACTTATTTCAATAACATAACATAGTTCAACGCATTACTTTGATCTACCCTTACTTCCTTCATGTTTACAGATTATAATAAGCCATATGTATATATATCAAAACCCACCATACCTGGAAACTCTCCTGGTTTCACCCGGTGCTCTGGGTCTATCCCTAGGACTGCCCTTTGACGCCAGTGAGACCACCCACCAATGTCAGCGGAACCATCTACCTGACGTGAGGGGGTATTCCTGGCCACGTCCAGCAAGGGTAGGCTCTGGATACCTTGAGCCCAAAAGTTCCCAGGAATGTTTATATGTTTACCATGGGGAGAGGCCTCTGGACCTACATGAGCGATTCTCTCTGTTATCTTATCTCCCCTCTATTATTAATTTGCTGATTGGTAAAGGTAGCATTTGAAAGGGTGAGTGGAGTCTGTGGCTCCAAGAGTTTAAATGTTCACCTCTGAGACCTGGTGAATTCTTCATCAAAGTTCTCAACTACCCAGCATGCATTTCCAGTCTCTTTCAAAGTGAAGGGAGATGGAACACTGACCCACCTTGGTCTCTAATGACCTTCTTATATACATGATTTGTGCATCTTATGTGCATAAAATCCAAACAAAACATCTGCTCTGGGCTGTAAAGTGTCACAAGAAGCTAGCACCGTGTTCACACAAGCAGAGACACAGTCCAAGATTCCGCCTTTTAGATCCAAATAGAATACACATTCCTGACGATGTTGCCCCTTAACACAGCTTGCTTGAGGGCAGCAGACTTCTATCTTATGCCTCTGCTTCCTAGTACCCAATGTAATCTTCTAGTTTACAGATGGTGGTTACTGAGAAGAACTAGCTTTGGCAAGACACTTGCTTCACTACGATGCACACAGGTATTAGTGGCTTCACAACATTGTTTTACATAAACTGCTTGGGGTTTTTACTTACTCTAAATACTACTGATAGAAATAATTGCACCATCATCCATGACTGCACCTTAAACAGAAATCAACATTTTCATATTTTCAGTTGTTAATGAACTATTAGCAAGAAACAAACATGCAAAGTATTATTGGAATACTAAACTAAAATGCATGTTGTGCTAAATGAATTAGCATTGGAAGGCACTATTCACCAACTGCTTTATGAGAAGCAGTTTAACAATATCCCTGTGGCGAGAGATATTAAAATCTTAGAAGAATGAAATTATTTTTTTTCCTGGGGCAGCATGAAAGTGAGAATATAATCATTTCCTTTTTTCCTTCATGTATAATACTGTATGCATAATCATGGCTATATAAAATAACGCTCAAAGCATGTAATATGTAATATTTTCAAAAGCCACAGTGAGTTTGCATTTCAGGTTTTAGATTCCCAAAGCAGGCCAAAAAATCTTAACAATTGTTCACAAAGCATAACATTATTACTGCTAGGAATTACCAATATTAAAGCGAATGCATGACGAAAACCCTCGCATTATATGATATTAACCTTTTTTTGAGCGCCAGAATGTGTGAGTGCACCACAGTCTAAATTGAATACTTAAGGAGTTGGCTGCACACAGGGATGGACTGGGGATTAAAACGGACCATGGCACCATCACATCAGTGGGTAGTCTCACTGACATGGGTGGACGGTCAGCTGATCTTGGTGGGCTGCCCACTGATGTCGTATACGAAGTTAGCTCCACATGCAGAAACATTGAAAGGGGTAGAAGGGGAAGTGGGCAGGGAGTGGGGCGTGCCCCGGAGAGTTCCCAGATATGGTCAGAAATCATCTGACTTTGTTTTGTGGGGATTCACTAATATACACTAGTGGCAACGTACAGCTCTAGAACTGCTCGATCAACCAACTCAAAACCCCAACTCACAATAATTGTGTTAAAACTTAACACTGCATAAAACTGAAAAATAGGGGTGCACCAAAGTGTAGTCTTGCCTGCAGTTCCCAGTGGTCCAAGAATGACCCTGAATAACAAAATCACAAGTTACTGGATTTTTTTTCCCTATGAGGCAAAACTCCAATTTGCGGGTCACTGGAGATCAAGCGAATGTTAAACTTCATGAATTTCTACTTTTTTCAGCCTGAATGACTAATGAAAAAAATTAATTGAAATAGCTAAACGCTACTTGTACTTATTGCCCCAGTATGTGCAGAAAAAAGCAAAAAAACATAAAAGGATTGGGTATTTCTAAACTCAGGACAAATGTATTTAGCAGTTTTTTTCATTTGCTTTTATAGATGAGTAAAAGATTTTTCAACTAAAAGTCATTTTTGTTCTCAATTTTCCACCATATTTTATACTTTTTTAATGATAAATGATATGATACAATCAAAACAATGACATCTAAAGAAAGCCCTTCTTGTCTTCACGAAGGGGCTAATCTATAATCCTTCGATCAATACCATACACCCCCTATAGTTTTGCACAACAAAATAAGGAATCTTGACACGTATAGCTCGGAGGTGAACATTTAAATACATAAACAGAGTACCCCCTTTATTTTTAATAATAAACGCATTCCTGAGCAATTATATTTTTTGGGAAATGGATTAACATATTTTTAAATAAATAAACCAATGTACTACAACACCTGCTAAGCTTTTCTCATATGCTACATTAAATTTCAAAAATGTGGATTCTTGCCAATCAAACAGCATTGACCTGATTGCTTGCATGCTAAGAAATGTTATTTTATAGCTAATCCAAACATCAAGATTGAAATCAATGAATTACAAATGGAACTATGGCTGATAGCTTGTCTAGGCTTAAATCCAAGCCACGGAAGGGATTCATGCAGAATTGTGACAGCTAGCAGTATTTATAAAGCACATATTAAAACGTCAGTTCATTTTAAAAAGATAACATAACTAGCAGAAGGAAAACAGTTTGGCGTTTACAAATGTTGCCCAGGTGTATGAATGCATTATGAGATTTTTGCTAAAAAAAGAATCTGTTAAACAAAGGCGTTTTTGTATACGCTAATCAGTCTCTGTGAGGTTTAGGTGAGGTGTCTTTGAAGGTAGTATTAATCTATTCAATCTATGTAATAATAATGCGAAAGTTGCATGATTTATTTTATCTCATCTTGAACCAGACCATCTGGCATCATATTTGAATACCGGTATTGTAATCCAATGAATCGCGATTCTTTTACCCATGCCATTGCTGTTGTGTGTATAAAACTGTTAAAAAGTTCACCGTTTGCCTTCGGAAGAGAACTCGTGCTTTCTTGGGGACAGAATTTTTTATACTATATCATAAAATACAGTATGTACTGCGATGCAGCGCAGAGGCAAAATGCATCCTCCGTACAAACAATCATAAAAGTGCAGGGCAATACAGTACAGCTTCAGATTAACGGAAAGCACAGAGATACAGGTAAAAACAAATGGGTTAAGAGGGGAGTTGGACTAGTCTTTTTGCTTATAGACTGTCCATAAGAGAGTAGTTCCTCAGCTGGCTGTGGATAAGTCTGCAGCAGTCATGGACTGTGACCTTCTCCTTCCTCAACACCAGGCAGTTAGGCTGATCCTAGAGAGCTGGGACGCCAATTTTTAAGATTGCATCTCTCTCCCTTCTGCTCAGGATCGTGATCATTCCCTCTCTCAGCATGGACAATTGGAGACTGAAAAGTGATATATACAGGGGCGTAACGAGAAGCCTCAGGGTCCCGGTGCGAGAATCTGTTAAGGGCCCCCCCACCCAATCCAATCTACCCCCTTCTCACACTATCTACCCCTCTCTCCCCTTCTCCCCTTCTCAGGCTATCTAAACCCTCTCCCTCCCATCTCACTATCTACCCTCTCCCTCCCATCTCACTATCTCCCCTCTCCCTACCCCCCATTCTTACTATCTACCCCGTCTCCCTCCCTTCTCACTATCTACCCTCTCCCTATCCCCCTTCTTACTATCTACCCTCTCCCTTCCCCCCTTCTCACTATCTACCCTTTCCATACCCCCTTCTCACTATCTACCCTTTCCCTACCCCCTTCTCACTATCTACCCTTTCCCTACCCCCCTTCTCACTATCTACCCTCTCCCTACCCCCCTTCTCACTATCTACCCTCTCCCTACCCCCTTTTGTAGGTCACTTACCGTGCAGTCCTGTGGTGGGGGCACAAGGCCTCTGTCTTGCTGCTCTGCAGCTTTCACTTTTATCGCATTTAAGGTGCAGTTCAGATATTTTGATACCCCTAATCTTTCTGTCCAGTGATGTAGTTGAGGTATAAAACTGAAGCTTGTGACCAGGATTTTTACTCTTTTAAACTTTTATTTAAACTTTAAGTTGAAAGGTTAGTGTTCATGGTGACCATTAGTCATTTGGAGTCAGCATAACTAGAAACCACAGGACCCCTGGTGTGAAAATTGCCCTACCCCCCCATCTTCACCAAGCCACATGTCCCACAGTGCCATCTTTGCCCCCCAAACAGCTTGTGAGTGCCACCTTTGCCCCAATCAGTTTATCAGTGCCATCCTAACCTCCTAAACAGCCAGCCTTCTGTCTACCTTCTCCGACAACTGCTTCTGTGTCTCTGCTTCTCCGTCTCCTTCTTCACAGCTGGAGAGCTGGGAAAAGGTGACCAGCGGAGAAGCAGAAGCTGAGCTGTGGATAAGGAGAAGTGGAGCTGTGTAGAATGAGACAGAAAAGCTCATCCTCATTTTTGTTTATTTCATTGGGCCCCCTCCTTACTTTCATATATTCATGCGAATTAACAAATTCAGCAAAATTAATTCAAATTAAAATTTGTGCGAATCTGAATGCACAAGTTGAATGCCCCATGTCTTCTAACTTGATACATGGTTGTGTATAGATATATACACATAAGTGCACCTCTTTGGGACCACTTCTCTCGGGCAAGTGATTTTTCAGCCTATGTGGAAAGTTAAAAATAATTCACTAAGCTAACAAGTACCTTTAAAAGACCCACTTTTCTAATTTTGTATGTCAGAGCATCTTACTGTGTTTGATATTTATTGAAAAAAAAAAACAATTCCAAGTTTCTACTTTATTGTAAGTGACATACAGTATTTATTTTATCTATTGACCTTTCCGGGATGTTAAATTATTTGTGATTCCTCTGTAGACCATTGAAGGATTTATAAGAGTTCATACAAGGTTTTAGTCCTATACTAGTATTGCATGCTAGCAATGAACATGATTCAGTCAACACAAAGGCAAATGCCATTTTAATTTAACTAATTCATTTAATATAATAGGCGCCCTGTTTGCCAGATGGAAAATTAACTTAATAAGGTAAGCGGGATGGTTTGATTAGGAATGGTCTTTTATGTGGCATGATAGAATCTAAAATAATATATTGTTCATATTTTAAGATAAATTGGGACTAGCTGCAAAACATAAATAAAACTATAATTTAAATAAAAAAATCTGATTTAAATACCATAATGACTTTTTATACATTGCCTACATTCCAATATATATATTGTACTTATATACTATGCCTCAAGAACAATGCTTAAAACAATGTCATTGGCTCTTGCTGTGTCTGTATCCAATGGACAGGTTTCAAGCAAAGTCATGGTTATTCTAAAGCAAATTGTAAGTGAGCTGCCACCTATAAGAACGTGAATGCTCTATGAAATTGCTTGAGGCTGCTCCACAATAATTAAACCTACCTAAACCGCCCAAAATGCCCTATTGATCACCACTATTTAGCAATAAAGCCATATGCAGTTTGTTAAAGTCAGTATTTTTCTGAAATAGAAATGATTGGTTCCATGCAAATAAAACAGAAGAATAGAAACGATTAGTAAAAAAAAAATAGTGTATCAAATAAAAGACAATATCATTTGCTAAGTTGTGTTGCGGAGATTCACCTGTCTTCAAGGACTTTTGCTTCAATGGGGCCAATTTTTTGTGTATAACTAATTCATCGCATTGCATTTGTCATTGGCACAGGTGCATCTGAAAATAACTAATTAAAAACTCATGTACTTATATGAGTTTATCTGTAAACCCATTCCTACCCACAGCTCTTGAAGATGGTTATTGAGTGCATTTGGTAAACTCTGTACTAATGCTTTTGATACGACAGGTGTTGAGTAATCAAAACAGGAATGGAAGGATTATTTTCTTATTCAAATCATGTATGTATTTAGAACACTGTACATGCATAAATCCGTGTTAGCTTGCCCTTTTCTTTTGCATCCCACATGTCCAGGTGGCTCTGCTTCTTAAGGCAATAGTTACAAATCAATGCGAACAGACTTATACAGTGTAAATCTGCTGGTTTGTCAAAGCAAGATTTTGGGGTTTTATGGATCTTGTTCTCCAGGTTGTATTGAAGGCTCAGTGTCTTGACCCAGGTGCAGAAACAGATCAAGATATTCTGCGAGAGGTGAAAGGATCAAAACCTAGGAAGTAAAACAGGGAATAATTGCAAGAAAATATATATAAAGAAGAAAGCAGAATCAATAAATAAACAGAGATACCCATTATTAATGGTATTTTCTTCAAAAACAAGAGCTGTTTTCCTGCACTTTTTTGCATTAAATCACTTGTTTTGCAACAAACTTAAATAAATGTATATGTATGTGTTGCAAAAAATCAAAGCATAAAAAATTCTTACAACATTTGCTGTCTCTATTTTTATGTCTACTGCTATATTGTGTCTTTTCCACAATTCCCATTTGAATTTGGCATACCAACCAATACAATAAAATGTAATAAAAGCATTGACAGGCGCAATAAATGGCCAAGTTACATGGGACAGGAGTCAGCAGAAACACAAATGCTGGAACAAGATTCTTTCACTTGTGTAGAAAAAATTATGGTTTGCGTGTGTATTTCAAGATGGGTTTTTTTTTTCACCCAGCGTTAAACAATACATGAACTTTCCCATAGTCTTCGCCTTCTTTCGAAAAGGTAATTATCTCTGTATCTACCTTCTCTCATCTTATGTTTCTTTAGTCCACATCATCCACAAGGTCTTACCTTCATTTGGTTCCACCTTTCAATTTCATTAATTAATTCCTCTCTACGATAAATTATTTTTAAGTACAAATATATATATGTGTGTGTTATGATAAATCGATGCACTGGAATGTTATCCACTTCTTATCTAGAGCCACACAGCCTTTCTGGGTGGAAAAAAAAATGCATACAAAGGCACGATATGTGAAAATAAAGGGCCTGTTTAATGAGATCCCAGTACAATGAGAGTTGAATGTATCATTTGAAGAAAAGAAAAAAAAAATAGACCGTGCTCAACACAATCACTAGCTAAACAATTAACATCCAAACCCTAGTCAGGTTGCTATACCTTTTTCCAAGGATCTAAGCCTTGTCATAGCACAAACACTCTCAGATCTGCAGTTAAATAGATCCTTAACAAGGTGCAGATGAACCAATTACCACTGAGAGGAACAAGTATATTTAAACCCTGGACCAAAACATCTTTTAATGATACATGCTGAAAGCTAGCCGGCATTATGCTAGAGCTGCAGAATCATTGCATGTGGAATACACTGTGCAGAATCATGGGTCCTATGCACCTTCCATCTACTAAACAACCATGGATTTTGTCAATATTTCTTTCCCCATGAAATGTAATTCTATTTTTAATATCAGTGATTCATCAATGATTTCGGACATTTGGTTGCTTACTCTCCTTGAAACTGTTTAACATTAAGTAATGAATGCCTAGTAAAATACAGATTGCAGTATTGCAGCTAATCCATCATTCTGTTTTCAGTCCCTTTAATTTTAGATACCTCACACCTCCTCAGTAAACCGTGTTCCTAATGTATATTCCAGCTTCTTCATCATGTCAAGGACTAAGCTGTTATTTGAAATCATATTATCCATTATGAATTAAAGACACTCTAAATGTGAAATTACTTTTTACATAATAAATATATGCATTATTTTATGTTGTGCTGTAGGAGATTACATCATGTTTTAGCAGATGTTGCTACAGGTTCCTGTGTCTTGGAAGCCTTCCCAAAGTTGTCACACTACTGATTGTACCACGATGACTTTAATAAGCTTCTTCTGTGTCAAAAACAATTAGAGCGTTTCCTTTGATTGTATTAGAAGCTCAGTGACTTAGAAGTAGAATAAATGCACAGTGTGCTGTGGTTACGAAATACGATTGATAAATGTACATATTGAAGGGTATGGCTTGTAGGGCTATTATAGAGGACTGCGAATGTTTGTAGGCATCCATGCAGGTGTATTAGGTGCTCTCAACACTTTTTGTTGAAACAGGATTTCCTCAGAAACAGTTTTCTGACCTTACACAGAAAACATTCCTGACTCAGCAAACATTTCCTCAAAGGTTAGAATGTGAAATTCCTAAAGCACAAAGGTGCATCTTGTGTATTTTTCACATTTCTATAGGACTACAAAGGCTAATCTTACATTCCCTCCTACGATTTTACCATGAGAATTACCTTGAATATGTATGTCCTAAGCTTTCTGTCCAGCTTAACCCCTTTAGTTCTAACCAAAAGGAAAATTAAGTAGTGTCAAACATTTATTTCCTAATATACTGGAAAAACTGAATCACCTAGTCCTATGTAAATACTTCTACCTTTCTCCTCTTCCTCTTCTGGCTTTGGTGCTCCCTAAGCACAATGCACCGGCAATTGATGCAGAATGCCGGGATATGACGTCAGCATCAATAGCCAGCGTTCTTTGCGGAGCAGTTAAACAGAGGTCTGTGTGAACACTCCCTTTACTTTGGGACGATATAAAAAATAAACCAGCTAGTCTGTAACCTGGCCATGTGCCACAATATAGGCCCTGGCATACCCATTGTGGGACGCATGCCATAGATTCGCCATCGCTGACCGAGACTATAGGGTTCTTGAGACAATGAGTCGGCTTCATTCAGAATCAACAGAAATTTCTGAGAAAAAACAAAAGAATCAAATATAATCAACAGTACCAGTCAGTTTACCTTATAATATCTAATTACATCTACAAGCGATACATAACCAAAACAAGGAACATATATTCTAGCTAAACATAATAAATATAAATGTTATTAATTGTTTTATATAGCATTTGCATGATTTGGATTTGCACTACCACCTCCCGTGAGTGTGAGTGGCATCTAGGCTGTAAATGGAGGTTCATGTAAGTTCACAAAAAACTCCCTATCTTTAACAAAAAAATAAACGTGGTTTATAGTACATGAGTCTGTATCTAAAGTCAGTTTAACAAAGCATGGTATTATTAAAAAATGGTACATTTATGTGCCAGTAGGATTGTATTCTCATCAGATCCATCAGTTATATTTAATTATATGTTAGAGTCAAATTAAAACTGAATTCCTCAGCTTTTCTGTGATTATTGTGGAAGCTGATTATCATAATACAGGCTGATTAGTGAAAATAAGACTTGGAAATGTGCCCATAACATAATACTTTAATATCTTGTAGTCTCACCTTTTAGTTAATGCAAAACTTTGGTCGGAGTTACTCAGAAAACAGATTTTTTTTTTTAGCAACAAGAAAACTGAGCCACCCTTGTACTAAAATGATGTCTTGATATCTACCTATATACCATATGTGTGGAGGTATACTATGTTTATGAAAATATGTATACCAGACTTGTGTTCGCGGTCAGTTGGAAAAGTAATGTTAAGCCCATGCCCCATATTTTGTATCAATCTAGGAATCGTGTGCTTACTGAAATGTTTTATTAGTTCAAATAGTGTAATATTGGTTGCAAAAGTAGGGGCCTCCATAACATCTACTCGAGATGTCTTTGTCTTAAGTTAATTCATGTAAACATGTATGACATTTTTAATAGTTTTGCTATGATTACACTTAGGTGACTATCTTAGTCACAGATACCTAAATATACCTAGTTTAAGGCAAATCATCTTATCACAATATATAATGATAACAAAAATCTTTATTTTTTTCTCCACTATTCCCTTATATTTTCCGAAGCAAATTTTAAAGGAAACAAAGCCCCCATCTGCCTTACTAAATATATCTAATGAACATGTAGGAGACAGTCCACAATATAAAGCAGGGTTGGCACACTTATGAGGCCTGTTAAATTCCACAATAATACACTACATGGAATGTCACTCTAAGGGTTAAACATGCTCTTAAGCATTAATTGAGCTTCTTAGAATATTATGAAAATAAACCATTGAAAATCCCTCACCTTTATTTTTTTCTAAAGATTTAATTGCATCTAAACAATACAGAAACTTTTAAGAAGCTTATTCCTCTTCTACAGAAAGGTATCAGGGCCCTGCCTTCGTGTCACACGATAAGTAGTCCCTGGAAAAAAAATATACTAATAAGGTAATATTTGCCAATATTACAGAATAGTGCCGTTTCTGGACTTTAATAGTAGTAGGATGAATGTTTCTAATGCTGCCTTTAATTATCAATGTTTTAAATACCGCACAGTTGGTGGAACATAACCTAATGTATCCCCTCATTGTGTATTGTAGTGTTTATTATACTATTTTATATTTGCACTTAGATTTGGTTTTTATAAGAAATGATTCAAAGAAATCCCACACACCAGACTCGTACTCTTCGGCATGTCAGGGCACCCCGTTGGCATATGTTGCTGTAGAGTAAGATATATAAATCAATACATAAAAATATTAATAAAAAGTATATTTATCATACAGTTTTATAAATTGTGCTTCTGAACTGTACAGTGTTGTAAATTATGTTGGTTATTTTTGTAAATGCTACTTGTCATGGCTTTCAAAATGCCAGTGGGCTCAGTAAAGCATGTAAGAGTGTGTGAAAGAGCTGTTCTCATGAATGATAATTGTACATAGGAAGCACTTACATGAATGAGGTTGATACATTCCATCTTGCATTTGCTGATTAAATGCAATTGAGCTTTTTAATCTCTGTCACACAGCAGAAAGGTTTTCTGTACCATTTTATGGTACAAAATGTAACTGAGATAATACGAGTCCCAGTTTACCGTTAATCATCAGTAGCTCATATGCTAGACATGTGTATATCAAATGAGACAGATAAGCGTATAGATTGCATTCCTTTAGTCTTGAAAAATACAATGTTTCCAGAAAGCTGAATCTAAATCCAGCATGTTATTAAATGTTGTGATAGTTCTGTCTCAGCGGAAAGATGTAAAATGATTTTTAAAATTGACTTAACAGCAGGTGCGTATATACCACGAAAATAAAATCATATCATCACTTGCAAAATGGTTCACATAATGGTCAAAATGTTATATATTAATAGACCTGGACTAACATGGGTGCAGTATGTTCTCCCCCGTCATAGCTTAAAAACACACATACTAACACAAAAACTCGCTCTAACATCACACACTTATACCCCAATACTCACTCTAACACCATACACTTAGACATACATATACTATCTCCCTCCTTTCCATTGCACTAGTAATCCTTGCGTCACCCCCGACACGCTAGCACCATAGCATAGACACACATTCATGCTAACACCATACACTAACACTAACAACAGATATTAATAAACAAACTCAAGCTAACACCACATACTAACATACACATACACCATATGATGGCACATACACATGCTAAATACTAACACAGACTCATAAAAGGACCACTTTCTGCTCTGTGGGCAGCTCAGTTGCCTAGCGTGCCGCAGGGGACTAACATCTTACTGTGACATTTTTTGGTTTGCAGTCTTTCAACTATTGGAGCAGGCTATCTGTGTACGATGCAAGCTGTGATCCAACAGCTGCCATATTAATTTAAGTACCATTTAGCCTTATGCTGTGGATGCAGTAACTCACCTCTATATCTTAGTACCAGTAAGTAGTTTAAAATAATGCAATAAAAATTGAGGCAGAATCCCTTAAAATCAAAGTAAATAAGTTGCCAATTGGTAGTTAGAACTAGCAAAGAACAACATCTGAAGCTGCCAGGTCAGGGACCCTAGCAATAGTACTAGCTACAAACCTATTTAAACATATGCATAGATGAGTGGTTGTGGCTTATTGAGATTTTGCAAAATCATTTCATATAATTCCACATAAAAGATTGTTCCTTGTTCTAAAACAAAACATGCACTGGAATCATTTAAGTGTTGATAATTTTTTACACTGCTGATCTGTAACAAATGCGTAGTGAATTAGGAAAAGATAAAGATATGACTTTTATGCAGAGAAAAAGTTCCTAATTAATAAAAAAAACTATGCATTTCACAGGACTAATTAGTAAAATGTACTACTCATCAGGGCTATCTGGCTAGCTTTGGTCAGAAGTCACCATTCACTTTTAGAAGTTCAGATTGGCAATAGTACATTTTTTAGATTTCTATGAAAATACCAATAGCATGGACCGTGTGCATAATGTGCACAGTGGGATAGCATCTTCATTAAAATACATGTCTTGTAATCAAATCCAAGCCACCTTGACAGCTATCTGCAAAGGTGATGATTTGTTTTTAATTATGGTGCTGGTGCATATCCGCATTTAATAAACAGATGGATAGCTTATTAGCAGGTGTTTACTATACAAAAAGTGCTTATGCATATAATAACTCACTTTTACATATTCAGTATTTTTCATCTGCCATATTATAATAATAATTATTACTGTATTATTATCTTTTATTTATATAGCATCACTAATTTTACGCAGCACTTCTCACGATACATATTTTCAAAATGTATTACAAAACTAGAATTGACAGACTTAGACAAACCGATACATTAGGGAAAAGGGCCCTGCTCGCAAGCTCATAACCCCTACTGTATTTCTTTAATTAAAATGTAGCATCAAAATAACTACGTACCCATGGCAGGAATATACATGTTCTATTAAACAAAGTTGGTATTTTAGTATATCCAGAAAATGTAGGGAATGGCATTTAAAGCCAACCACTACTAAAGTTCGATAAGTTCAGACCCCAACAGGGCTCATAACCAATATGACAAACGCAATTAGACCAGTCTTTTATTAACTAAATTAAGATGGATAAACGCTTTATTCAAAGCCATCAGTGATTATGTATGGTGGAAGGAACTTGATTATTATGTATAAGGTCAACAATTATAACTGAACAAGTATTCAAGTGAAACAGAACAGATTGGAAGTTTTATGGTCTGATGATACTTATGTTTCATTGTACTCACAGCCTTGGCAAAGCAAAAATTACCTAACATGCTAATAAATGGTGGGGTTAATGGAAAGGATCAAAGGTTCTTCTCTCCTTGTTTGCCACTTGACCCAGGGCACAGCAGGGGTCATCTCTGTTAGTATAATAATTGTAAATAGGCAGTTAATAACTTCAAGTGTAATTGCATTATGTGTAAAGCGTTATTAGTGCAAGCAGACCTTTTCTAAACTGCACTTTATCTTAAGCCTGGTATATTTTAAATTTAAAATGTGCTTTATCTTTTGCCAGGTATATTTTAATTTGAAATCTAATTTTCACAGAAGGAAGGGATGTAATTGAATTTGGCATAATCCGTTGACTAGATATAAATTAATATCCATTGATTTATATAATAAAATAAAATGTTTTTTAGGACAAGCTATAAAGTTGCCATTGAAACAAATCATTCATGTCTAGTACTTGCTGCAAAATGAATGTGTTTTCAATATGGCACATTCTGTTTCCGTACAAGCACAAATGATTTTCTGGAAGCAAAAGGACATTCACATTTCAATCAATTAATGGAATGAGAATGCTAAATGTGGCAATCAAAATTGGCTTTGATAGCTTCATTATTTACTTGCGAATCATGCCTTGCCATTTTTCATGTGAACTACAATACTTAATATTACTTGATTATTATATAAATATATCAGTATTAACAGAATCTCCATCCCATTCTTTATTGTGTATATACAAGGCCAGATGCGGCAAATGTGTTGTGTGTAGTAGTGTGTGTGCCTCGATGTGTCAAGCAAGTGGCAGCACAAACACCAGTTATTGGCTGCCCTACAGGCACAGAGGAACTTTGTTTCATCAAAATCTCGGACTATGGGACCCATACACACTTCATTCATGAAATGTGATCAAATCTACAGGTGTTATCCTAACAGCAGTGCTAGAGGAATGTGTTCCTGGCATTTGCATTTTTGGCTTTGGTTCTTGTTCTGTTTTGGATTACCCGTTGTGACCTGGATTCCGTTTCGTCTTTGACGGGTTCTGACCCGGCCTGCCTGACTTTGTGTGCCCAGCCAGAGGGCTTCCAGCCATGCTCCTGCTGCGTGCCCTGCCAGAGGGCTTCTAGCCGTACTCCTGCCGCATGCCTTGCCAGAGGGCTTCCAGCCGTGCTTCTGCCGTGTGCCCTGCCAGAGGTCTTCCAGCCGTACTCCTACCTCTTGCCTTGCTGGTGCGCTTCCAGTTTCCTGTCTGTACTGTGCTTGTCACCCCAAGTTTATTTCTTGCTAGTTCTCAGAACACCTATAGATGGCGCCCAAGAGAAAGACTCGAGACTCCTACCTGATCCAGCACCCAGTGTCCTTACAAGCTGACAGACAGCCACTTTGGCATTATCCTGTATGATACCTTGATAAACTTGGGAATTATTTGTCCCCTCAATGATGGCAAGCTGTCCAAGCCCTGAGGCAGCAAAGCAAGCCTCAATCAAGATGCTCCCTTTACTATACTTCACCATTGGGATGAGGTTTTCATGTGGGTATACAGTGCCTTTATACGCCATACGTAGTGTTGCATGTTCTTCCTGGAAAATTCAAGCTTAGTTTCATCAGTCTAAAAACATTTTCCCAGTAGAGTGTCAAGTTGCTATCTGGCAAACTTCAGGCAAATAGCATATGCTAAAAAGGAGAGCAGTGGCTTCCTCTGAGGTGTTCTGCCATGGAATCCATGCCTGTTCAATATTTTGCGTATGGTAGGCTCATGAACAGAGATGTTAACAAGTTCTAATGATTTCTTCAAGCTGTTACTCTAGGATTCTTTTTTACCTCATTGATCATTCTTCATTGTGCCCTTGGAGTCCTCTGGGCTGGGTGTACACGTCTAGGGAGAGTAGTCAAGGTACTAAATCGTCTCTATTTGTAAACAATTTGTTTAACTGTGGACTGATAAATATGTAAACTCTTTGACATTACTATGCAAATCAACAATTCTTCATTGTAGGTCTTCTGAGATATATTTTTTATTATTATTATTTTTCAAGCATGGTTCAGGTGCTTCTTGAGAATAGAACACTTAAAATGAATTTGAGGTTTTTTTTTTTATGTCAAACACCCTCCCAAACCTGTTTCATTGATTAGACTTCAGGTTGCTAACTCCAATTAGGTTTTGTTGAAGTGATTAGCCTAGGGGTTCACCTTCTCCAACCCACACTGTGAATGTTTGAATGATGTATTAAAAATGGACAAGAACAATATAATAATATGTCTGTTATTAGCTTTCATTGATACATGAAATGTAGTCAAGAAAGGCAGTTTAGTAATAGTTTATAAATCTAAGCATTGGTGTTGAGATATTAAAATAACATCTAAGGTCTCAAGAAAAATGTCACGTTTATAATATTGTGGTAAGTATTTCTTATTGCAATAAATTACAAACAAAATATGCTTCAGTTTACCATATTATCACATCAATAAACCATGAAAAGCACCAGTTTAATGAGGAAATTCATAAAGTGATGAAAGAAAGGTTAGCAGTTTAAGAACTGATGATATTGGAAATGCCACAATGTTAATCATCTTGATTAGCAAAGAAACAGCAATAAAAGTTCATGTGGGAGAACATTTAAAAATATAAACACATAATAAACAAAATACTAATAAAGTAACATCAAATTTTTCATGATTAAATACCACACTTGTGTCAGGGAGCAATAAGAAAGGACGTTAGTTTCTAAGGATAACTTTTGTTATTTTTCTTCTAGTTTTGAAGAATATGTACACCGTATGTGCCCATGTAGGCAGATGATTGAAATTTTAAAACACATGCGAATAAAAGCTCTATATAAAAATATAGTGAAACCCAAAAACTATAAAAATGGTAGCAAGACACAAGACTTTCTGCAGGCTAGTTGTACCTGGACCTAAGTATTTGTGGATTTCTGACACATTACATGTAATGTAAGGAAGTATTATTTCACTGAGAGGGTAGTAGAGGTTAATACAGTGGATAAATTAATAAATATGCATGGAGTAGGGAGAAGGCCATTCTGAAGATAAGACCAAATACGTTTTGAAGTTTTTGCAGCAGGGAAATATGGGTACATTATATTGTCAGAATGGTTTATATCTGCCATTAAATTCTAGATTTTTATCTTCCGTCAGTGACATTTTCCTTCCTCAACCAGGGTTTTGCCAGAATTGTGTTGTGTGCAGTCTAGCAGTAACAGGAACGGGTCTAAGAGGGCCTAATGTGTAGGTTAAACAATGCTTACTGGAGTCTGTTAATGGGTTCTGGATGTATTTTTGGAGTATGTTATTAATATTGTCACCATCAGCTATTGTCAGAAGTACCCAGTGGTGCACACACATCAGAGTTGTTTTTGTATACATCATCATCTTAACATAAATGTTGGTCATGAGGAAGATGATTGAAAAAGGTGATGATACAATCTGATTATGCATATGATTGAGAAGTATTTACATTCAGCTTGAGTCCCTTCAAGAAGATGCTAGTTACAAATGTGTTAGTGATTACATTTTATATTATTTTCAAGTTTTAACAGGGTGAAGCTGCAGAAGCCACCCACTACTGACTCATGAGCAGACAAAGTAGGAGCCAGCCAGGAACGGAACATGAAGACTTTCTTTTCAATTTGCAATATTCTTGAGAAAAAAAACAAATCCATGGAATATGTGAAGAAAAATCCACTTTACTTTGTTTTCATGCAAAGTATGCACTGCTTTCAGCAAACAGCTTGGATCAATTTGCAGTACACAAATAAATCTATTTTTTGTTAGTTAATATACATTAATTCCTGCATCAATATAAAAATAGACTATAAAACCCAGGAAATCACAAGCCCTCCCAGCTATGAATAGGTTTGAATCTACAATGATCTTTACAGGTAAGCAAATACTGCACATGCTTTCAGTCCAGACTTTTATCACAGTCACACCAGATTGTCAACGTCTCTTCAACATTTGGACAGGCTGGCAAGAGTTTTAAGGGGAGTTCTTTGTGACCTGGCTATAGAGTAGTGTGTTCCCCTTGGCATGCATCGGTGTACATTAGCCAATCTGTGAATATGAGGGAAACATAACCAAATGAGAGGGTAACAGTCCGAAATAAAGTAACCTTGCTTGATTTGTTGTTTTTTTAAATTGCCAATGTGTCATCGGAAGACTTATTATTCAAATGATACCTATAAAGAATGCCTGCAATTGCCAGAACAAAGCAAGCAGGTAGACCTGAAAATGCAAACAGGGGGACCATGAAGAAGTAGAGGCCCTTTTGGAAACTCATGCAGTGTGTTATAATTTCAAGCAATTCACATTGTCAGCATTTTAATTGCTTTGCTGTGAGTAGCAGATTGCAAAACACTCTTCTGCTTTATTGAAACAAACCATATAGATGTTTATATATTATAAGTGTATCAAATGACAGGAATTATAATTTAGTTATGAGTACTTCGACCTTCATATTTACTGTATTTTATATTGTTCATCATCTGAAGCCTCCACAACATCTGCTGTATAAAGCTTTGGCAACAGTCTAGCAATTCATCTTTATGTACTGCTCATACAAAATAAAATTGACAGCAATAGAAAGAAAGATGGAGAGTGTGAATATTAGAAAAATAAAACTAGAGAAGTAGAGAGAAAGAGACGAGAAGTGGGAGTAGCACAATGAGAAAGAAATTGATAGAGAAAGATGAGAGAGACGAAAGGAGAGATATAAATGGGAAAAGAGAAGGGCAAATATAGCAAAAGAAGGGAAAAAAGTAAGGAATGGGCATATTCCTACGGTGTCTGGTGTGAACGCCTCTCTTGAGGTCATTCCACAGCATCTCTAATGGGTTAAGGTGTGGTCTCTGACTGGACCACTCCAAATTTTAATCCATTCTGTTTAAGATTTACTTCAATGTTTAGGGTAATTGTCTTGCTGCATTATACAACTTTTACTGAGCTTCAGCTGGTGGATATCCAAAGGTATGAACCCATCCTACTATAATTTGTGTGTTATTAGTTAAAACAGATTGTTCTTCATTGTAACTTAGATGAAGATCATATCATGTTTTATAAATATCACTTTTATAAATAAATGATGGTAATTCCAAAAGGTTCACTTTCACATTCACACATACTGAAACGTACACATATACAGTCACATATTAGCATAGGTAGAGGATGAAAAATACAACTTGGGATCGAGGGAAACAGGCAGACACAGACAGTATTCTTTACCAGTATGTCTTAATGTGTGTTTATATTATTGTCAATCAGTATATTCTCAATTATAATATATTTCACGGTCCCCTATTGTAACAGCAGAGACAACAATGGATAAATGAGTGAGAGACAATAAAATAGGTAGAAAGATAGAGAAAGAGAAAGAGAGAGGAGAAGGGAAGAGAGAGAAGGAGAAAGCCAGAGCATTATGATATTATATGTTCTTAACATGTATTCTGTATTTGTTGCTTATATGCACTTTTTCATATTTCATAAACATTCTTTGAGGATGATTTCAGGTCTGAATCACCTGCAAATGGCGCATTGTATTTTGTCTTTTATTTATCACCTAAACAATATCTTTTGTCAGTCTTGATAATTATATACATTATTCTGAGAGTAACAATAGATTCATCATAGCAATTCAAATCTACTGGAAACCGAGCATAAGTAAATAAAATGAAGCATCTGTATCATGTTCATTTGGTAACTAAATCGGTTTTAATTCACTCCCTTCTACAGGAAGAAAAGACAATAGTTAAATTAAATCATATAATTTACTCATTCATCAGATTCATATATGGATTGTTTAACATACCAATGTCAAATAATGTACATTTCAAAAGGACTACAAAACTGCTGAAGGGGGGATGTTAGTACTCTCATAATAAAATTATTTCATCATATCTATGCAGCCAATCGGTGGTAAGAATGATCGGAGGAGGAGGAGGGCAGCCGCAAACATAGGGCTGTAGTTTCTACATCATAAGTGCTTTTTTGTTTTGAAAGAAGTACTTTAATATGCATTTCTTTTTAGAGGGTTTGTAAATGTACCTTTTCATCAACCATTTTGTCTCAGGGATACCTATATAATTATATACTCATTCACTCACCCTATCCGCAACACTTCAGATTTCTGGCTTGCAATTTTTGATGGCACACTTATGGGCAAGTGCAGAAGGACAGTTGAGGAGAGGAGGATGCAGCCGACAGTGACCCATCAGCAGCTTAAGCTGTAGTAAAACCCAATACCTGCATATGCTTAGGGATTGGTGTTCGAAAGAGGCAGGTTAGTATAACTACTGGTCTTCATTTTTAATTTAAAAAAATGAAATGTTTGTCAACATGCAGGAATCATCATCTGATCCTTGCTTACATTTGTACTTAGCATTTAGTATCAAATAAAAAACTAGACTTGTGCATTCGGATTTGTACAAACTTTTTTTTTTTACGAAAATTGCCTGTTTCGTACATTTGTACAAAGTTCCAAAAAAGAGGATGATCCCCGACAAAACTGCCAAAAACAAATTGCAAAAGAATTTGTTGAAGCCACCATTACAAGCTGTTTTGTGCATTTTTGAGGAATTTCGACATCTGGTCAGTCTGTGCCCATGTCCTATTATTGGGACATCTTTGAATCCGGTCAATTCAATTTACCTCAATCAAATCATACATTTTATAAAACTAGACACCTCATGGGCATTTAAAACGCCAGTATATTTATGCGAGAATTTTTGTTGGAACTGGATGGTTCCCCTAATGGTGATATCAGTGGGGAATAATTTCTGCTATTTTTATTCTTCTTCTTAGTTTATTTATTTTTTGTATGTGATTAATAGGCTGGGCTCCATTAACTTGCATGGCTGAACGGGTGGGTTTTTGGCATCACTAGATGCCTCGTTATTGAGGCATTTCAGTGACACTGTTTAAGCTTAGGAGGTGGTTTTTGATATTAAGGTACTAAGTACATTGAACAGCTAAGATGAAATATTTCCGCTCTCTTCTAGAAAATGCTTCTTTCTAACCCATGCACGTTTATAATTTATTGTGATGTATTTGCTTTTCTCTGATGTTTTACACAATCACAATCTCATGCTTTACATGGGTGACTATGTAATGTTCTTTTGTATTTGCTCATGTGGATCTTTAGCATTCAGAAATGTTAAAAACAAAATACTACAAAAACAAGATGAGCAGGTCAGAAAATCTGGAGATCCTGAGTGATTCTTTACTCCTTACCTTTCTGGCTGTTACTATGTTAACTAAAGCTGCTTAGTCACTTAGATCCTTTTATGGCAAAACTAATGAAAACAAAATCCTTAATTATATTCTCCTTCAAACTCTGTTCCTATACACATCACAGTTAATTGCCTGCCTGATGATGGAAAAAACGACTGGTGACAAAGAGCTCTTAATATTCACAGGACACAGACCAGCCTGAATAGAGAGTGGACCCTGTGCTAGTATGATAGATGTAAAGGAACAAATAGATGCAGAACATTCTGATTGGTATTCAAGCCTAGCTCTTTATGACCTTCACTTGTCATGCAAAATGGAGAATGATCTAACAGTGTCATCGTAATATCACTGCGGCTTATATAAAGAGCCAGCATAGTTTCCCTGAGCCTTTTTATGCCCCTACAGATTAAATAACAAATCTAATACACAAACAACAAGAGGAATCCAAGTGAGCTGTATTCGGTAACTTGTTCCCTGGGCACTATATGCAGATGCTATTGCATTCATATGTGATAAATGAATAGGTTTACTGTGATATGCTGTTCCATGTTAAATTATTTTTATTTGGAAAATAGCTTTTAGTTCTGTTAAACAAATAGTATATAATATAAATTACTTATTTACAGTTAATTTTGTCAGTAATCAGATAATAATATACTTGTATTATTATTAAATGCAGGGTGAAATTACTTTTATTGAATCCAGGTAAGATGTCCATTTCTTATAAAACTTTTTTTTGCTTTCAGACTGTACATTTGGTTGTTCCATACCGCACGTTTTGTGAAGTTTTAAAAATTTTTTTTTTTTATTACCTAAGTTGTGACTTTGGGTTCCCTGGTCACAATAATATATACATTTTTATATATTTGGGAAATAGTCTTAGCACATAGAGACCTTCAGGTGACAAAACAAACTTGTATTAATTTAAGATTTGTTTTATGGACTATTGTCTCAGTTTCTTCCATTAAGAATGCTTTATGACTTCAAAGATGTGAAGGTCAGAGCGGTGAGGCATGACATGGTATTTAGAGAGGATTCTCGGCCAGCTCTTGATACTGTTTGTTGCCATAGTCTTTTCATCAAAATAATGATTCCCTCTGCTCCATTGATATCTCTTGGAAAATACACGGTTGATATGAATTTCAAGTTTGCTGAATTGAGAATACTGTAGCAATTTTTCAATTTAACATTTTGCCATCCCATTCAGCAGCGTAACACAGAATGCTAGGGCCTGTTTGCATATGAACAAATTATGGAGAAAAAATAAATAAATGGTGCTGGTTTTGCCAAAACATAAAGCTAGCAATATGAGCTTAAAACTAAGGTCCATTCACAGTGTAGTTGCTGCATCCCATTATGAAAATGGGAATTGAGTAAAGGGGACCAATGATGCTAATGTATTGAGTGCACATTTCCACACATCAAAGCCTATTACTTAACATTAGTAATTAATAAGTGCAATGGAAAATCATTACATTTCATTATCAAATATAACAAGGCATTGGTTAGGTAAGCCCATGTCAAGACAAAGTCTCTCTAAAGAACTAAGTATGTTTGATCCTTTGTAAAGTGGATTCTAACATGGTCAATTTATAAAATATAAGCCTTCCGCTGAGAAAGAGAAGCATTTCTGCACCTCCCTTTCTCTGGGAATCCCTCTGCATTATTCTGGCCTCTCAGAATAATTCCGCAAAAGCGCGGAGCCATGGCGCACTCCATGGGAACAACCTCTCCAATCCGTGAAACGCAGCAGATAGCGTGGAGAAGCAGACCTAGAAAAAAGAAGACGAAGACAGAAGAAGCAGAGAACAAGAAGAGGCAAGAAAAAAAGTAAAGCTGTGGAAGAGGAGATGGGGACACGGAAGCGGTTGAACAAGAAGGTAGGGTGACACTTGACTATATGTGAGAGAATGGGAGAAAACAAGTGAGAATGTAAGAGAGTAACTGAGTAAGGGTGAGTGACAACAAATTGTGTTTCCTAATTGAAGCCCTCAGATTTTTGTCCAAACCGAAAACTAAACAACAAAAAATGTGTCTGAAACGTTTTAGGTTCATGTGCAGTTTTGCCCCAATCTCAAAGTGAATGAGTAGATTTTCAGGGTCATAGAGTCTGCAGTTTTCTCCTCCATATTCTACACCGATTTAATTATACCTCAGCTCGTACTTTTCTTATTACTATATCACAGCTAAAGTCCCTATATGGATATAGGTGATTAATTTAGAATATATTTACCACCTGACAAGTCATGTCTCTCTAACGACCATTATTACAACTAATTCTTGGCACCATGTGTGAGTTGCTACCATAGACTCTAAGCTATTCAAGGGTTAACATTTGAAGGTTCTCTACGTTAGCTACAACAGACAAAAAAAGAGAAAGGTGAATAAAAGAAGATAGCTTTAGGTTAGAAAACGGGGCAGTGTAGAAGGCCAGAGTGGGAGAGGATCAAGACAAATCAACCAACATTTGGCCAAAAAAATAAACAATGTTCCCAAAATACATAATTGGTACATATACAGGAAAAACATACCAATACAAAATGTGAATGTGTAAACTTGCTTGCAGATATGACAAAGTCCAAATTAGATTGTATACCTTTTTGATTCTTGCAAGGGTATCTCATCAGATGGTGGATTGCAGAGGGCTTGGGATCTTTCAGGAGAATAAAATGGTATTCATCTTGTGTGTTCATCTGGTTTATTTAGTATATTGTTGGGAACTATTATTTATCTTTGTATTCTCCATTCTTACCCTTTTTGAACGTAATGTTAATGATTGTTAAGCAGAGCCAAGGCTATATTATGAAGTAGGAAATGATTCATTGTACACGTGCACTCTGCTCACTATACAGCAATGATAACATTTACACAAGGAAAATGTGCTGAAATTAAGTGGATACAGATCTACAAAAATGGGAACTGTGATATTACATAGAAAAATAGATTTCAGAAATGCATTCTTTGTTCCAAGTGTGACTACATTTGACCATTTAGTGTAACTTGGTGGACTGATCTGATTTGTTTCATGGTTTTCCATTGGAGGCTTGTAGTAAAATACTTCACTATAATATGAACATTGTGTTAAAATGTTATAGACAGTTTCCGAATTGTTTCATTTCCTCTCTGTGTCATCACTAATGAGTGATTGTATAATTTGTATAAATCATTTATCAGTAATACTACATGCAGGGTATGGGATAATAGCTGAGAGCTTAATAATTTAGTAAGCATGACTAATTAATTTGTGACTAATATGTGCATGAATCATAGAATCTCTCAACAGGAGTAAAAAGCCATATTAAGTACATTTACAGTATATTCTCCAGTGATATATTCCATTGATTGTGGGAATTGGAGTCATCTGCCTTTTATTATTATTTAAGTTGTTTAGCCACACCATTGGCATAACTTATATAAGCTGATCTGTCACTTTTCCCAAATCCTATGTATATATACTAGACTTGAGTGCCGGCCAAGTCTTTGTGTTCATCTTCGTGAAAAAGAAAACCCCTTCATATTCAACGAATAGTCACCTGTTCCCATGTTCTTTTCAGGCAAATATTGGTGTATGTTCTTCGTGTCGGTTTTTCTCTTAGTTTTCTAGCAGGGGTTAATACAAGGTTAATGGGGTAACAGTATGCAGCAGCTATGGCGCCAGGATTTTAAAGGTCCATAAGACTGACTCTATTTATCACTGGCAGGGACCTTCTCTTGAAACAACCAAAAAGGGGAAGCTGCTCTTCATTGCTTGATGCCAGACGAGCCCCCTGGCGGTGACCCATAGAGTCGCTCTTATGGACCTTTAACGCCTAACAATGAAAATTGGCCCTGGGGAGACCTTTAGCGTAGGCACCACAAGTTAAAAATAAGAAAGAGTTACTCTATTGGTTGTTGGCCAACCCTCCGTTGGCATCAACCAATGAAAGGCAGCTGCTGGAGACCAACAGAGTCACTCTTATGGACGTTTAACTCCTGACGCCGAAACTTCGCTTTGCGATAGTAATGCCAGTAGAAGTTTGGAACTCTTCAGCTATGGAATCAGCAGAGAGTTGGCGACTTTTACACAACATGCGCTTCAGCACTCGGTGACCCCGCTCTGTGACTTTACGTGGTCTTCTGCTATTAATCTCATGCCCAGATAACACAAATACTAAATTTAAGGTGACTGATTAGTATGAGTCGTCGTTAATTTTTCAGCAGTTATATGGATATCTCCCTATCCAACCCAGGCTTAGAGTGTAAAGCAAAATACCTCCACTCAATGAACCAATAACCCCCAATATACACTCAATGGCCACTTTATTAGGAACACCTTGCTAGTACTGGGTTTGATCCCCTTTTGCCTTCAGAACTACCTTCATTCTTCTACATACTTTCTACAAGGTGCTGGAAACATTCCTCAGAGATTTTGTTCCATATGGACATGATGACGTCACTCAGTTGCTGCAGATTTGTCGGCTGCACATCCATGATGTGAATCTCCCGTTCCACCACATCCCAAAGGTGCTCTATTGGATTCAGACCTGTTAATTGTAGAGGCCATTGGAGTACAGTGGACTCATTGTCATGTTCAAAAAAACAGTTTGAGATGATGTGAGCTTTGTGACATGGTGCATTATCCTGCTGGAAGTAGCCATCAGAAGATGGGTACACTGCGTTCATAAAGGGATGGACATGGTCAGCAACAATACTAAGGTAGGCAGTCACGTTTAAACGATGCTCAATTGGTACTAAGGGGCCCAAAGGCTGACCCTGCCATCTAAATGTCGCAGCTGGAATCAAGACTCATCAGACCAGGCAACGTTCTTCCAGTCTTCCGTCCAGCCTGATGCCCATTCTCCTCTGACCTCTGACATCAACAAGGCATTTTCATCTACGCAACTGCTGCTCACTGGATATTTTTTCAGGACCATTCTCTGCAAACACTAGAGATGGTTGTGCATGAAAATCCCAGTAGATCAGCAGTTTCTGAAATACTCAGACCAGCCCGTCTGGCACCAACAACCATGCCACGTTCAAAGTCACTTAAATCCCCTTTCTTCCCCATTCTGATGCGCGGTTTGAACTTCACGAGTTGTCTTGACCACGTCTGCATGCCTAAATGCATTAAGTTGCTGCCATGTGATTGGCTGATTAGCTCTTTGTGTTACCAAGCAATTGAACAGGTGTACCTAATGAAGTGGCCAGTGGGTGTATATTTTAGTGAACTTTGGCAAAGTATGGTGGCTATTGCTTTACATAATAACCAAGGGACCACATCTGGGCTACTATTTTCACATATAGAGATTCCTAAGAGTCTTCAAATAAAATTCATTAGAAGCGTGTTCACAGCATTAGGAAGGATAAGGTAGAGTAACATTTTAAGACTAATTTCTAAAAGCAGAAAAAATTACAGATTAAAATAAGAAAAACATATGCACTAGAGAGCCACGTGAATACTAATGGAGCAGCGCTCTCTACATCTTGTTCTCGGAATTCTTACTATTGTTCTCCTTATTAGCTTTTTGTCTCTGACAGCCTTTTGAAAGTACAGTGAACCATTAATTATGCTACTTTCCCATCTTTTTCTATTTAATAACTTGAACTATGCTAAGACCCTAGTCAAGAGTGTGTTATAGAGAGTTGTCTCACTTATGTGCTTAACAATTCAGTTGTTTTCAGTTGGGAGTTACTAAAGAGAAATGCTGTCCAACGTGGCTGGTGCAGAGGGTCGGATTTTGTCGGACTAATTGGCTTGTGGGCCAGACCCATGATTATTGGCACAAATACACATACGCATTCACACCAGCACACTTACACCATTCACATTAAAATATCCTCACTCTATTATCATTCCTCCATAGCTCACATACGCACTCACACTCACACTAGCACACACATACACACTCATACTCATACTAATCACACACATACACAATCAAACTAATGCAACAACTTACACATACACAATCACATACACATATAGAATCACACTAATGCACACTCACAAATCATACACATTTACACTAATGTATACTCACTCTATCATCACACCTCTACAGCTCACACTTATGCACACAAACTGACACACTTACACATCCACATTCGCGCACTCAAACACCACTGCAGCTCACTGTGAGGACCCACAATATTACCACTGGGTCACATAACGTAGTGTGACCCCCACTGTACTCTCAGCCCCTTAGGTCAGCGTACTCGTGCTGCTCACCGCGTTGGTAGCTGCAGGCCACAAATGAGCACGTAGCGGATTAATATTTGGACAGCCCTGCCTAATCTTTTGTTGATTCATAAAAATTCATTGGAAATCTAAATGGACTGTCCCTAGAAGAGTATCCAATCATGGAGCCCCAGCAATGTTATGTCTAGATTGATACCCCTGCTGCCCTGCATTACACTGATGAGGATGTTTGATATCCTCTGGTGGTCATATTTTTGCCATAGGCGTGATCATTTGTGATTTATTATAATGGTAAAAGTTTGTAAAAAACCTTTGAGATTAATTTTAGTGGAAGATTTCTATTTTTTAAACTTCAGAGGTTTTCATCGGGTTCAATTTCATTTGTTTGGTGCCATTAAATATGATGGTGTTAAGTAACACAATAAGTTGCATTTTTAGACATACTAAATGGGCAGCCTAGATATGGCCTCGTAATCAAAAGCCAAAACTCCTTGGGGCATTCTACAATAGCTGTAACTTGCCTCAGTCAAACTAGTTTCTGACTTATTCACGTTTTCCTTGCTTAGTTAATCTGAATTTATAGAAGTACAGGTTAAGATAAAACTGTTTAAAATTTGCATGTGTATTTTGGATAATCCACTAGATGGCACTGCTACTGCTTGGTAAGTTTAGAAACTAAACTTCTTTCCACAAAGGAAGAGTCATTAAGATTTAAGTTTTTTAGGCAGTATTAGTGTAAGACATTATTGAAATTGACCTATAAACCATTGTTGGCACTTTCAGCTATATTTATTTATCTGCACAAAAACGCAAGTTATTGTGTGCTTCCAGTGGGACCATATTTTATCTTGCGTAATATCTATAACCCAGATTATGGAAAATGTATGAACTCCTTCCCTATGACCGATAAAAAAAACGATATTTACGCTCTCTACGCAACATTTAAAACTATCATGGATCAACAGAGGTAGACAGATAAACGTGGATCTGTATTATGTGTGCGAGGTATTTTACAGAAGTAAGAAAACATATCAAAGGTTCCCTAAACAGGTCATATTCCTGCAGAAAATGAACAATTGATACTTAATTAATCACAACCAAAAATGTGATTAAGGCTGATTTATTTGACTTTATTTGACCAATTATTTCCTTAGTATGGTTTGTAAAAAAAATAATCCTATAGGTGGCGCTATAGCCAACATAAAAATGTATCACTGCATAAGAATGTTGTGTTTGCTACATTTAAGATATGTTTTGTACCAATACATTTAAACCCTTAATTGACATAATTCTGCACATATATGTTCTAATTGATTCTCATCCAGTCTTGAAACTTCTATGGTTAGGTATAGAATACAAACCCTTGAGCACACCATTTGTATAATGTATCTATGGTAAATATATGTTTTAAATGTAATTCATGGGTGAACAGTACAGTAAAATATTTTTAAGAGGTGCACAATCACTAGTCCAATGTTATTTCATCCTCTCTTTCCAATACTTTTTACATATTTAAATATACATTGATGTATACAGGGGACAGAGGATAATGAGGTGGCTCTTTAGACTGGTGGCCCCCCAATGAAATTCAGCAGACTGTTTGACATGACAGGAAAGACTTTACATCTTTATGTTCATATAATGTGCAGCAGGGCACATCCAGCCGGCAGCTGCACACAGTAACAACTGATCGGGCATTTACCAGATGCCCAGTCCAGGCCTAGATGTATATCACATGGCAATGTATGATTCCAATATAAATTATAGTAAAATGCATTGAGGTTTTAACTATGGGCATTTTTTTCTCAGTGGTGGCAAAATATCCTATGGAATGTACATTTGCCCCACAGCGGAATGAAAACATTAATTTATGTGGGTCCATGTGTGAAGGCTTAACATTTCCCTTGTCATCATGAGACTGTTTCTGTTATTCTATTAAACACAAAACACTGGAGCATATTACTACACATCAATGGAAACAAAGAAAATCCAATGTAATGTCTTGGGAATCAAGTCTATTTGTAAAAGGCCAGATCCATGGTCTCTATTGGTAGATCAAATTACTGAATATCTGTCACTTCCAGAAGAGTTTTACGTAATCAAATGGAAAGTGCATTAAAAGCAATGCTCCACTGCTCTGGATGGCAGTTGGAAAGTGAAATAATTTATTACAGGATGGTCGCAAGAACCAAAGTCCTAAACCAGCTTTCTTTTTTTGTAAGATTAATGATTGTATATAAACCCACTGTGAAGATTAAATATAGGAGAGTTATATAGAAAGAAATCAAATGACCTCTCAGGCATTGTACGACCATGATAACGGGAAAGCAGCACACCATTAAATTTCACCTTTTTGGACCTCTTTGTACTTTGTTCCTGGGGGGAGGGGTTGATCAGACTTAAGACTTAAAACAATAATAAACATTCTGGACATGCCCGATTCTGGGGTACTCAAGAGGGTATACAAGAAGATATGATTGTATATAGTCATCCAGAGACCTTTACTAGAATATTGCAGAAGGAAGATTAGAGAGTAGTTTCTTTGTTGTTTTTCTCTTTCTGTATATTATTATCTCTACTGGCTAATAAAAAAATACACATTTCAAAGCAATTTAAAGCAAAATGCTAGCTCAGTGATGCATACCTATCTCCACTGGTTGCGTGTAAATCACTTTTTTTTGGAAAGTTTATCGTGTTATTTTTTATGAAACTATGTTTTATTGATTTATAGAGTATAATATTTCACAGTACTGTGCAACAAGTAAACAGGACATAATAATACAAAAAACAAAAACTGTCTGCGCTTCTTACCCTAATAAAGTTGGCAACAAATATATGAACATAATATAAATGAGAGGTTTTGGTTATATGAATTGGCCAAAGCATAATTAAGCTCACCCGCCACGTCAAGGCACACTCTCAATAGGGTGAGAACCTACTCTCACCTCCTACATAGTGGGCACACAAAGCAGTTTATACTGCTACCAAAACCTTATTAATGTGTTGGGGGAGGTGCAATTAAACCTCCTCCCCATTAACCCCTGGACAGCAAGCTGCAACCAGACTGATGAGGAGCCAACAACCTCAAATATGTGCAAACAGGGAAAAGAAAAAATGTCGGTGCGCTAAGCTAGTCTCTGGCTCAAATAATACAAATGTGTAATACGAGGCCTACCAAACAGGTGTAAGCATGCTGCAAGAAACAGTGTATTGGCTGTACAATGTATACAAAAAACAAAAACTGTCTGCGCTTCTTACCCTAATAAAGTTGGCAACAAATATATAAACATAATATAAATGAGAGGTTTTGGTTATATGAATTGGCCAAAGCATAATTAAGCTCACTATGTAGGAGGTGAGAGTAGCTTCTCACCCTATTGAGAGTGTGTCTTGACGTGGCGGGTGAGCTTAATTATGCTTTGGCCAATTCATATAACCAAAACCTCTCATTTATATTATGTTTATATATTTGTTGCCAACTTTATTAGGGTAAGAAGCGCAGACAGTTTTTGTTTTTTGTATACATTGTACAGCCAATACACTGTTTCTTGCTGCATGCTTACACCTGTTTGGTAGGCCTCATATTACACATTTGTATTATTTGAGCCTGAGACTAGCTTAGCGCACCGACATTTTTTCTTTTCCCTGTTAGGACATAATAATAGTCCGTAGTCCATTAAAAAAAAACTTAAAAAAACTTACAGAAACAAAAGGTAAGGAGGGCCTGCGTAAATGAGTTTGCAATCTAGAAGGCTGCTTACAAAACAGCCAATATCCGTGGAAACTTTTTCCGCCATGAAATCTGCAACTATGTTAAGACTTATTTCATACCAGATGGTGCTTAGTCATGGTAGCTGCATCTGATGAGGAGAGACATGAATGCAGTGTTCTTAGTGTTGTAGTTAAAAAGAAAAAAAATCCAGGGAGTTGTACCGCTTCTCCAAACTTCCTTTGAACCAGAAGTATGCCCACATAACAAGTGCCTTCGCTTATTGCTTAACGAGTCCATGTTGTTTAGCTGCCAGTTACCCTACCTAAGCAAGAAGATGAAAAAGTAAGTTCAGATCACTGTGTGGGGATTTCAAACATTTGTGTTTGAGAAACATTTGTATATCATTTGTATAATATTAGTTTGGCTTGGAATGGACAATACTATAAATAGCTTGCCTTATAATGAGTCCCCACTTAAGCGTATGAGATTAATCCCAAGACATTTGTTTCAGGCTCTTCTGAGCCTCATCAGTGAGGTGTGGCTGGATTCTACATGTCCTATGAGCAGGAAGGTCCACATATGGACTTACCATTTACTCTAAGACCCTAGGGTTTCCCAAAGGAAGAGACTATGCTCAACAAAGCGCGAGGAAAGAAGAGAGATAGGAGATGTGATGTGAAACATTAAAATACTTTAACAGGTACAGGAGGGACATTAATTTCAAAGGAGATAAAATGTTAGTCTTTACATAAGGAAAAATGTGAAAACTAGACAGGCTGAATGGTTCTTCTCTGCATCAAATGTGTTTTTATGTCATACTAGCACTGTGCCTTTTCTTGGCTAAAATAATCTCACACATTTGTGCACCATTTTAAACTAAAAGAGGGGTGTATAAAAAGGCAACGGTCACATCTTTTAGGGTAACTAAATGCATTCATTGTTATATAATTGTAATGCCATTGATAATACAGAGTGAACATATTTGGTTTAATATTCTAAACAATAGGGGAGAATTTTGAATTTAGTCTAATAATAATTGATTTTTTTCTTGATAATTCTTGTTTTTTTAAATAAATCTATGGATTAGCAAATCTTTTATTGTTGATCTAGAGCTAAGTGCTTTCTAGTTTTGTGTCTCATTTTGATGCCGTCTTAAAAAAATTTGGTTATTTGAGGTTAAGAGCTTGTCGATAAATTAAAGTTAAAATAATGTAGCTTTTTGTAATGATGTTTCTATTTTGATGTCCAGATATTGAATCATGAATCCAAACATGGTAGATAGATAGATACGTGTTATGGCCAGTTTGACAAACATGTCCATATTTAATCAGTATCTCAAATGTTGTATGGATAAAATAACTCATTGTGTAATGCACAAAATCCTACACAATAGCGAGTAGCTATTAGATAATAACAATATGGCTTCCAGTAAGAGAAGCTCTTGGTTGACCTAGCTAATTTACATCTTCAACTCATTTTTATTTTTCCGTAGTGGTTCCTGAAAAATGGCAAGTAAAATTACAGCGCTGCAACTCTGGTTTGCAAAGTCTACAAATCACCACACAGTTCTTTACTATGTCATTACTGTCTTCAGCTGTCACCTTTTTTGTGATCTACTTT
The DNA here is from genome assembly GCF_027358695.1 of Spea bombifrons. NCBI lineage: Eukaryota > Metazoa > Chordata > Amphibia > Anura > Pelobatidae > Spea > Spea bombifrons. The sequence continues at coordinate 22,216,766 of NC_071091.1, read as the reverse complement.
TCAAAGGAACTTATAATTAGTAGTGACAGATCTACACAAAGACAAATGTATTGCATCACTTCAACCACTCACAGGCATTTGTGATTGAATTAAGCAACACAGAGTCACACAGCTTTCTCAAACAGTGATAATTAAAACTAGATAATAATCCTTAGTATCTCTTAATAATGGTCAAATGTAACCTTAATGACAAAGCTAATGTCTCCACTGAAAAAAAGGAGTTCAGTTTGTGACAATGAATTACTTTTTACTTCATTTGATGCAGAATAAAGAATAGTTTAGGGGCAAATCAAAATGACTTAGGCATCACATCAATTAAATTAAGTAGGATTACTCATCAGCATAGGGAAGAAAAACACACTGAACTTCAATACAAAAAAGGTGTTTTTGCCTTCTGCAAATATTATAAGTGATTCAACATACAGCCAGCTGCCTAACAGCAAGAAACAAGCATTATGAACACATCAATTATCCATCCTGGTTGACATCCATTAAGGTCATGTAATATGTTTTAAATTTAACCTTTTAAGTGTATCTACTGCAATTAGATCTTATGGGAAAATTTAAGATCAATGCCTTTATTTGTTATACAGGTATATACAATTTAAACATTATACGCCATCTGTCGAGTCATTGTTCTTTAGTGAGGTTAACCACAGACTAAATCACTATAACTCTACATGTATTTTTAGTTTTCTTTAGGTTTTTTTGTTACATTTTCGCTACATATATTCTAGCTTTTCCAATTCATAAACAAGCAGACGCCATGTGCAGAGCTGACGTTCAATGGCCAATCTCATTCTGGATCCTTTAGGTAATAATCTTGCTTCTGCCGCACACAATTAATTGCTAACTCTGTGTCTATCAGGGATAGACAAGCTGTTTGAGTGCATCACGGCTGTTAGTGCTTAATGTTATGTTTGTACCAATATGTTTCAAGTAAAGAGAAGTTCTGTTCTGCATGTGATGAGCTATTGTGGGGGATAATTGCTTTGCTTAAACAATTGGCATCTGTGACGTTGAAGAAGAAAAAAATTTGATTTTGGATGCAGAAACGTCCACACAAAAAACCCCAGCAGTTTCTAACATCTGTCTGTCATGAGATATGTTGGGTGACTTTACCTGATCAATTGATCAAAATGATAATGAAGTCCGTTCCTCTGTAGACTTACATTAGGTGGAGTGCAGGCTGTGTGATCAAGAATGAACCATCCTATTGTTTACCACGAGGTAGTATCATAAGGAGTCAGGGTGTTTGTCTAATAGGTTGTGTATAAAACATACAAATGGTTAATATGCAGCTGCCTGAAAACATTATGGTATGCCTAAACAAGAACTGTTTTAAAAAAAGAAAACAGCACAATATTTTTGAAAGCATTTTTTGTAATCTGAAGGCACCTTCTCCTATAGCCAAAACAAAGTAAACCCCTATTCAAATTACTTAATATATTCTGGGGTGAGTTGCTTCATTTATCCAAGTTGTAAACAATATAGGACAGCTGAATCTGTAAAAAAAATTGTGTTATTTGCCCTCCTCCCAAGATCTATATTATTGCAATAAAACTAAACAAGGAAAATTATTAAACAAATGCATAAAATTAGCATAATATTCAAATGATTGTTGAAGAAGGAAAATGAAAAATGAAAGAAATACAGAATTCAATATGCAAGGCTTTTTTAAAACATAACAGTGAATCATTTACACATGTAATCTCAGCAAAATGTAAACAAATATTACAAATGAAATAGGATCTCTCACATCTAAAACACATGAAATAAAAATATAAATACTGCCACCTGATATTATTACATTCAATGTTGCTTTAGTGATCTATTCAGATTGCTATTTTTCAGCTGGTCTGGCAGCAATATTCCAATGCGGTCTTCACTCGGAGATCATGGGATGTGTTTGACATTAGGGGCAAATTTGATGTCAGAGCTTGAAAATATGAAATAATTTAAAAACTGAAGAGGAAGAAGCTTCAGCTGTGACAGTTCTTTAGTTAACCTATGGAACGGTGCTTGCAAAGTGAAAAATGCAATATAAGTTATTAGAAACCCCTTTCTTTTCAGGGCAGCCATCAACAAGAAGTGAGTGGAAATGGGCACCTTTATGAAACTTGGTAAAGTTCCTTAGTGGACATTGCACGGGCTGTAAAACTATCATCATAAAGAATATTGACGATGCCAAGGTGCTGGCGTAGACCGCTATTCTTGCAAGATCACTGTCACTATGAGTAAGAAGAGGATTGCAAAGGGGTCAAAGAGACAGTCTTTTGTGAAAGTGTACAACTACAATTACCTCATGCCAAATAGATACTGTTAATATCACCCTTGAGAATGTTGCAGTGAACAAGGATGTTTTTCAGAGACCCTGCTCTGAAGCACAAGGCTAGTTTGGTGGCCAAAATTAAATATGAAGAGAAAAGGTACAAAACAGACAAAAACAAAGTAAGGTTCTAAACGTTTCGTGTGTCACTGGTGAACAATTACAAAAAATATTAGAAACCATCTTATGTACGTAATTGAGGTAGAAGTAATCTTAGCTTCATGTTTTTTGGATTTTCACCATTCTTTATTAAATTAGTTATGGAGGAAGCTCATTCGGATACAAGGAAAGATAAAGAAATCTATTAAGAAGAAACTATAAATTAACAAAACCTTTAGTCTAGTATATAAACATAACATATGTGTATTTCTGCTATGTGTATTGATATAATAACAATCTATAGAACTAAGGACAGGCTAACGGTGGTTTCTATCACCGAATTTACTTTGTTAAAAACTATTTTTGCTACTAAAACCATAGAAACCATTAAACCATAAGATCACATTATTGTTGAAAAATACTTTAGTTTTAGGCTTAAGAGGGTTTTACTTCTAAGAAAGGAGAAATATTAAATTCAAGGACTGTCCCCTGAGAACTGGGACATTTGGCTGGAGTATGTTTGATCCATTAGAAAACATTACTGAGCAGAAAAGGCAATAACGTTGCTTGTAAGATGACATAAAACACATGAATCATGGTAATTGCTAATCTTTGTATATATAAAGCCTGATATTTTTATTTCCTAAAGGTTATACTTGTTTGAGTACTTTTCATGAGTCATTGATTTCAGTAATTCTACATCTAATTTCTATGTTTCTATATGAATCCATGTTATGTTGTATTTTATTATTATGCCTATCAAAAGCAACAAGGTCCATTGCCTCACGTGGAGAATAAAGAGAGATTTAAAGTGATCCTTTTCAAAGAGCATAAATGGAATTCTAGAATTATTACTGAAAGCACTGAAAGAGCATGCGTGCATGTAATGAACATTTAGGAAACTTCTACTTAAAATGTTCAAATGACTTAACATTTCTATGATACTGTGGTGAGTCAGAAAATTCAACCTAATCTAAACAGCTCAAGCCTCCTCCTCACAAGGCTCTAACGTTTACTTGTTAATTTTAAGTTACACCTCTTTCCAGAGAAAAGATGTGAGGATAGCCAAGAAAAAAAGAAAAGGTTCAGAGGTGTCATACATAGAACCAGTGTAGCATTATTTGCTTTACAGAACACTAAAAATCAAGATCTCAAACAATGCAATAAACAAAACGACAAGGCCAGAGGCCGATAAAACAGACATGTAGCCACAAGCTACACTTTTACAGCCACATGCAAATTGTTGAGGGAACACAGTCACACAGTCTGTGCTCATGAGACCTAGAATAAGGCCTATTTAGTATGTACATACTATATGCGTGTTTATATATATATATATATATATATATATATATATATACACCGGTCTACCATAACATTATGACCACCTGCCTAATATCGTGTAGGTCCCTCTTTTGCCGCCAAAACAGTCCTAACCCGTCAAGGCATGGACTCCACTATACCTCTGAAGGTGTGCTGTGGTATCTTAGCAGCAGATCCTTTATGTCCTATAAGTTGTGAGGTGGGGCTTCCATGGATACATCCTGTTTCCATGTATTCTCCATGTAAGCAACCCACACGGCCATTCACGTGATGTAAAAGAAAACATGATCCATCAGACCAGCCACCTTCATCCATTGCTCCATGGTCCAGTTTTTATGCTCAAGCGCCCATTGTGGGCACTTTCGACAGTGGACAGAGGTGAGCATGGGCACCCTGACTGGTCTGCAGCTACGTAGCCCCATACGCAACAAACTGTGATGCACTGTATGTTTTGAACCCGCATTAACTTTTTCAGCGACTTCAGCTACACCACTTCGGTTCACCGCTTTTCCTTACTTGGACCGCTTTTGATAGGTACTGACCACTGCAGACTGGGGAACACCCTACAAGAGCTGCAGTTTTGAAGATGCCCTGACCCAGTCATCTAGCCATCACAATTTGGCCCTTGTCAAAATTGCTCAGATCTTTACATTTTTTCTGCTTCTAACACATCAACTTTGATGATGAAACGTTCCCTTGCTGCCTAATATATCCAAACCACTCATAATGTTATGGCTGATGTATATACGGTATCTCACACCCCTCACATTTTTGTAAATATTTTATTATATCACTCTGCTACAGTGTAAAATAGTGAGTGTACAGCCTGTATAATTTGGTTTTCCCATCAAAATAACTCAACACAGCCATTAATGTCTAAACCTTGGCAACAAAAGTGAGTACACCCCAATTAGCCATTTCCCCTCCCCGGTGTCATGTGACTTGTTAGCGTTAGGTCTCAGGTGTGAATGGGGATCAGGTGTGTTAAATTTGGTGTTATCGTTCTCATACTGGTCACTGGAAGTTCAACATGGCACCTCATCGCCAAGAACTCTCTGAGGATCTGAAAAAAAAGAATTGTTGCTCTACATAAAGATGGTCTAGGCCAGGGGTTCTCAAACTGCGGCCCTCCAGCTGCTGCAGGACTACATCTCCCATAATGCTCCTTCAGCTAAGGGGCTGGCTGAGGAGTATGGGAGATGTAGTGCTGCAGCAGCTGGAGGGCCGCAGTTTGAGAACCCCTGGTCTAGGCTATAAGAAGATTGCTAAGACCCTGAAACTGAAACATGTATTGTGACATACTGAAGCAGAGCATGATCCCCTCCCTTCTGATTCTGGGCCGCAGGGCAGTATTCCAACATGATAACGACCCCAAACACCCCTCCAAGATGACCACTGCCTTGCTAAAGAAGCTGAGGTTAAAGGTAATGGACTGGCCAAGCATGTCTCCATGCATGTCGGATTTTGCTTTTCTGTTTGGATCAAGAAGCTCTAAAATATTAATGTTTATTCATGTATGTTCTGCTTTTCTAACAAAAATATCCAGACCTTTTTTTGAAGGCTTCCAATGTGTTTGATAGAACCACCTTTTTTAGCAGTGAATTTTATACCGATATTCCCCTTTCTGTAATAAAGAATCTTGTCCTTTGTTGTGTATGATATCTTCGCTCTTCCAGTCTCAGAGGATGACCTCTTGTTCTTTGTACATTCCTGTTAATGAACAGGTCAGTGGAGAGGTCTTTATATGGGCCATCAACACATATTCTCACAATGTTATAATATCACCTCTAAAACACCATTTTTGTAGCATATCTATATATATATATATATATATATATATATATATATATATATATATACACATACATACATACATACAACCTTTTTAGTCTCTTTTCATAAATAAATGCCCTCATGTCCGACCAGGGGAGTAATGTAAGTCCATACCCACTCTCTGCCCCACTCTCCTTCTACTCACAGGGCATTTAAGGCAGCCTGGGGTTATCCTGCCCATATGTGCAGCTAGCCATGCCCCATGTGGGTTAAACCGACCTCTATCTGAAGCAAACCCTGGCAGAATGGAAACGTCTTTGGTGACCCAACCAGGAAGGTTCCTAAAATGCTAATTGCTCTGCATGTGCTCATGTTCTTTCATTGAGTTAAATTTCTCTCAGTAATTCTCAGTAATAATTGATGAAGTAAGTGTTATCGGTATTTACTCCAGCTGTCAATTTTCCCTCCCGGTTGAAATAATTCATATACTGTGTACTTTTATTTAGGAAGATATTACGCTCTACGTATAAATTATTCACAGAATGGATTGTTAAAATGTAGCATAGAGCCCTCGGTTTGTGTGTAAACAAAATGGGCCTAGTGTTTTCTGTTTCCTGTTCTGTTCCTAAAATACTGATGTATTTTCCTTTCCTGCTACAGAAGCAGGGACGGAATAATGATAATTTTACATTTTAATATGTATTTTGTAAAAGGTAAACATTAAAATGGCACAAAGAAAGATTTAGAAGTTATTTTATGCCACATAATTGGGAATAACAATTGTAAATATCATTTATCCATACTTGTTTTAGTCTTGAAAAATGCTTCCTGTTAGGAATTTGTTTAAATTGTGTAAAGAGAAAATTCTGTACTTTGTTAGATAAAAATATATATATATATTTATTTCTAGGTTGTTGTGGGGTTCGGGAAATATAGTATATATAGGATTTTTTCCATCTTAAAACTAATTAATATGTAAAACTAGTCCCAAACCAGCATGTTCGAGTATTCAGGAGAAAAAGGGGTTATCATTTTTTTGAGGGGGGATTATTTTAATTCTTTGTGCATATTTGGAGCATGTGTCTGCTATACTACATACCGGATATAGTATGCTGTAAAGCAGAGCTCAATATTAACACCAATGGGCACTCTCCATGCATGTGCTTGGGGAGTATAGTTAGTTCCCCAGTGACTTTCACCCGGCCAGCACTCGAGCTGACTGACAGCAAGTATACCAAGTGTCAGGAGATGTCTTCAGCTAAACAAAGCTTCTGCAAAGCAAATGGCTTGCAGGTAGGGAAAGGGGCAAATGTACACCATGGAAATTTAAAAGGACCACTCAGATACCAAAGATTCCATATCAGAGATCAAAGTGCCTTTAAGGTCAGTGGTTAATAAATGATGTACAATTGGCCACCTGCTGGACATGCATGCCAGCTCACTACTCTCTTTTTCATTGTGCACCTGGGTGTATCCAACAAATATCCTCATCGTATGAAAAGACAGGATCTTTAACAAGAGGGGTAATAATGGTACATGGAAGACACCATCAGGTACTGGCAAGCCTAGCAGTTGCCCAGTTTGCCTGATTACCATGTTATGTTAATGAATTCTCTTTAATTGCTATTTGATCAGCCAAAATGCTTCTAAAATTATATAGCACATTGCAAAATGTGCTGTAGAGTCAGCCATAGATTCCCCAAAAAGATAACAAACATTTAAGTGGATCCTTTTTATTTGGCTACTTAAATCTTTATTATATGGAAAACAGGCTCACAGAAGAAGAAAAAAATCAAACATAAAAAAAATCTAGCACAATTTTCATCACTTAATGCAGCTTCAGCAGAGGTACACAATAAGAGACAAGCAGTAATGCAAAAACTTCCAGTCCTGTAGATCAGTAGTGCATTGTACATCTCTCTTTTTAGACTCCTCATGACGTTAAATGAATTGCTGAAATACACTGAAAAATAGTATTTACATTATAGAAAACATATTTTTGAATCCTGCTCTAATATTGGTAGTTAGATTTTATTCTGTGACTATAGGACATATTGAACACATAAGTGTGCAATATAGGTTATATTTATTCCTGTAACTTGTTACTTGGGGCATAATTGCCGAAGTGTAAAGGCATGAAACCTGTGTTGGTGTGTTAATGAGGAGCAGTGGCCAGAAGTGGTGCTAAGACGCAGGGTATGAATTACCTAGAAAGTAATGTACCTCAAGAAAATATAATGAGCAAGATCCTTCATTATAGTGGACCTGACACTTTCCCAAATCCTACATTTTACTGTGTAGTATCTCTAATAAGGTAACACTATTCAATGTACAGAGTAATAATGTAATAATTCATAATGTATATGAATTAGTTAAGCTCCTTATCTATTGACAAGTTACAGCAGATGCCTATGATGTCAAAATTAATTGCACAGTTAGGAGAGAGAAATTTGTCATAATTATTGTTGTCAACTCGCTAGCTAATGTGCAGAAGAAATACATTTTTAGTTATTTTTTCATTGTGTATTAAAAAGGACAGTTTACTGTCCCATGCAGCCCTGCAGATGAACAATGCACATTAACGTACTTTATGAGTAGCCTATTTAAGTACTGCACAGTTACAGTGCCCACCACTAATTGGCACCCATGAAAATATGAGCAAAATACTTTGTGCTACCTCCCTTTGCCAAGATAACAGCTCTGGGTATTCTCCTATAATGCCTGATGAGGTTGGAGAATACATGGCAAGGGATCTGAGACCATTCCTCCATACAAGATCTCTCCAGATCCTTCAAATTTCAAGGTCAGCATTGGTGGACTCTCCTTTTTAGTTCACCCCACAGGTCTTCTATGGAGTTAAAGTCAGGGGACTGGGATGGCCAAGTTAGGACCTTGATTTTGTGATCAGTAAACCATTTTTTTGTGTTGATTTTGATGTATGTTTTGGATCATTGTCCTCCTAAAATATGTTAAGCTTTCTGACAGAGGCAGTCAGGTGTTCACTTAATATCTGTTGATATCTAATGAGTCAATGATGCCATGTATCCTAACAAAAAAAACATCCCCAAAACATTAAAGAACCACCCCCATATTCAACTGTGTACTTTTCCACATGGCTTCCTCTCTGTATGCGCCAAACGCACCTCTGGCGTTTATTATCAAAAAGCTCTAGTAGTGTCTAGCAAATGGAAGACTTGTAGTGAGGTAGGTGATATTGGATTGTTGTTAAATATTTTCAGTTGACTGGAACTTCTCAATTATTGCCCTCAAGGCGGAATATGGCATTTTCAATGCTTTTGCAATTTTCTTAGAGCCACTTCCCATTTTGTGAACCTCAACAACCTTTTACTGCACATCACAGCTATATTCCTTGGTCTTTCCCATTGTAATGACTGACTAAGGGAATTGGCCTGTGTGTTACCTAAAACGTATACCCCTGTGACACAGGAAGGCATGATTGAACATTTTCCTGTTCCCAGTCTCCCAGGTATACTAAAAATTTAATATATCAGTAGGAATATACTTCAAATATATTTTCTCATATGAATTCATAGAGGTGCCAATAATTGTCCATTTGGACTGCAAGGCACTGGGAAAACATCTACTAAAGGAACCCCACTTCTATGCACAGTGAAAAACACAGAATTCTCAACTTTCAGATAATATCCTGTTCATTAATATTCAACATTGGTTTAAAACAAAGAGATAATTCTGCCAGTTCCGCTACAGATCAATTAAAAATTATATCCATTCTTTTCTATTCACAACCAAATTGTGACTTAAACCTCTTGGAATATTATGCTTTATGTGTTTATATAATAATAAAAGAGATAAGGAATCCATTATTGTGATGACACAGAAATTAGTTCGGTATAAGGAAAATAATCTGTAAATTCAACACCGCAAGGTTAATTTGAATCTGCATTTGAAACGCCTTCTACTTATGTAACTGGTTGAAATAAATTTCTTAAATTGACTGGCTTATCTAGCCTGGCCAGAAGTATTTTACATTCTTAATGCACATGGATGTGTTCATGCGTCGGCAGCTATTGCTTTAACAATGTGTAAGCTTCAAAGTTTATGGAAATTGTTCATACTGTGTAGAGTAAAATGTATTTCCAGCTAAAATCTGCGCCAGGCATGTGGAGAAATGAGCTTCATCAAATGAACTGAACTGATACATTTTTGTAAGCTAAGTGGCTCATTTGAGCAACGTCAGACAGCAGAAGCTTTACACTGATACCATCTGTGACGCACTGTCTGTATTGAACGTTGGCCAAGGAGTTCTGCAAATCAAGTTCTCTCTGCATGAAATGTTTGGGTTGATGCGACTGCCACTACTAAAGTTACATTAAACATAACGAGGATGCTATCAATATTATGGATATGTAGATATGTAAAAATGCAAGTACTCATATTTTAATACTAAAAGTTTTATGTGGTTTTGAAATAAAAGTTTTACATATATTTAAAAGTATGTGTTTTTTGTAAATGACTATGGTGACCTAGTGGTGGGTACTACAGCATTTTGGCTAGCTACGTACAGTATGGGTTTTGTTGTGTTTAGAAGCAGTAGATATTGTGCACTATTGTTGACCTAGCTGGAGGGCTTCACTCTTCTTTTTGACCACTCCTTTGTTATCTGTTCTATTATATTTATAGAGTGCCAGGTATAAGCCTAGGTTTAGTGGTGCATAGCAGAGAAGAGATTGAGATGTACAGTATGTGTCAGTGAATGGAGAGAGTTTGCATATGAGTATGTGCATATGTTTTAGCTATGTAGGTGACACAAATGCCGCTAAACCCTAGCCTTGCCCCTAATTGACTTCAGGTTGAGGTGCCTTAATACTGGCACATAAGTCATGGTTAGTCTTGACAAAATAAATAGACATTCTAACCATAGGTGGTTAAAATCCGGTCTGGGTCTGTAGCAAGATATGAAACCAGTGTTTACTTTCGTATACTTCTTTAAGAATTTTATGTAGTTGCCACTGGAACGTTCCGGGAGCTCTGAAAAAAAAACATGCATTAGACAGGGCTGTGTGAGCAGAAGCTTGCCGGCATTGGCCCTTTTGTAGTGTTATGAAATCAGTAATATGAACCTGCAACTCCTTAGTTTGAAGCTGTGATCCAGTTGAAAAAATGCCACATTTAATATTGTGACTTTTGTGTCAATCATATAAGATATGGCTTCCCATTGCAGGGATACTTTAGCCATCATGTGCACTTTAATGCAACTTAATGACACCAACTGATATTATATACCACTCAATTAACCTTGTGTCTATCTGTGATACTGTAACCAGGGTTTTAGGTACTAAATGTTTCTATGAAAATGTCATAGTGAATATTTTTCAACAACAAATAAAATTCAACTTAGAAGTTATGGCTGCGTGTGTTCATATTTCTGGCATGTTTGACCTAAATAGTGAATCAGATTATCCGTCAATCACTGCATTTGTTTCACTTGTATTTATTTCAGTACTCTCAAAGGTTAAGGCTGGCCTGACAAGTGGTTTCCACTAATTGCATAATTTGTCACAAAGGATTTTAAATTACATTTCTTCCAAAAGTGCTTTTATATTCACATTATGTTGAAAGAAGTTCATAAGTTTAATTAGATTTCCTTAAGTGACAGTTTGCATTAGACATTGACTGGGTAGAAAGGACTGTTGAGTTTGATTGTTGAAGAACATAATTAAACTGAAACAAGTTTTCCATGTCCTTATTGTTTTACCTGTTCCAAGGGCTCGGGGGCAAAACCAAGTATTGCATAGCAATATGGTGCTCACCCCTTTTACAATTAGAGGGCTAAGCCTTTCCTCCACAGCCGTAAACTGTTTCATAACCTGCTTAAGTAGCATTAATCCTCATTTATATTCAATAAACATATTGTGAGATATCTTCAAATACATTCCAAGAATCTGGAATTATTCAAATTGTCAGTTGTCCACAGCCCTTATGCTAATTCATAGATAATTACAAAAAATGTATGATTACTGTTAAGCAAGTGTTATGGTTGTTAAATATAAATACAGTATATTGGATATGACAGTCGAAAAGTTAGATACATGGAAATGACTGCCGATAAGAACCATTTGACCAATCTAGTCTGCCATTTTTTGCTGATGTGGAGACTCAGACCTTAATCATTTCTCGGTCTTGTCTTACATTTTGAATAGCTTTTTGCCTATTCAATGTATGTTTAAATTCTCTCACTGCATTACCTCTATCACATCTGATGGGTCAGTAAAATAAAACTTGCTTACATGTTGTAGCTGTAGGAAACCACTGCCAAGCCCAAAATACTATATATACTATATATAATAATGCTGATACTAGTGCAGTTTGGCCAAAGCACACATTCTCACATGGTATGCCATGCCATGGAACTTAATATACAGTAAGGACTTTGGGACATGGCAGGTGAGATTTTGTGCTTTGCTCAAATTAAATGTATCACTTTTGCCACTGCAATAGCTTACGGGCACTAGGATTCAGAGCTTTCACTATTGTTTTTTTCCATAACAAAAATCACAAACATATTATTTTTTTTACATACTGTTATTATGGTTTTAAGTTATTTTATTATTATTAACAGGTAGCTTGTTATCACTTCTGCAAGTTCTTAACTAGCCTTAACGTGCTAAAATTTGTCGTTTGATTAATTTTGCTGGTAGGTATAGGAACACAGATGATCCCGCTGTTGTCTGACTGTAGGCTTCTAAGTCACAAAGGATTAAGTAAAAATTGCACATTCATTTGTTGTCATGGTAACCATATTGTTCTTAATAATAATAATAGATAATGGGGAGGAATTGTCATGGTTACCAACCTTTCCCAAAGTGAGGCCTAGTTATATGGGCTTATAAGCATACCTGGGAACTTCGGGCAAAACCTCGTTTCGCCCGAAGACTCCGGGTGAAAGCACTCCTTCTCTGGGTTACTTGAGGGAAGCTTCAGGTTGCTGGCACACCTCACTCACTGTCCACTTCGCCCCAAAAAATGGCGTGTGTCCTCAGTGGGACCTCATACATGCATCCCACAAGGGGAGCCAGAGAGTTCCCTGGTATGCTTCTAAAATGTTTCAATAAACATTTGGTGCACTTGACTGGGAAAGACAATGGAGACACAATATGAAAAGAAAGAAGTTTCCTATATTTATTAGACACAAATTAGATAATAATAATAATTATAACAGGTGATATCATGTAAAATAATGTTTCACCTAAATCTTTTCACAAATTAAATTTGCGTGAGTGATTTATGCTCCACAAGCAATACATTGACCAACCCTCAATAGTAGATACAATAATAACAATACTGATCATTGTTTTTTTAGGTGCAAGTGAAGTCTGGAGCTATGAATGGCATAAAATTAAACCATTTCCAGAAGGTCCATTCAGTATTTTGAGCTAAAAAGACGATTTTACCTGGTAGATCATCTTTGCTGGTGAGATAGGATCACTGTATTAAGATGAATCCACCTCTTGCAGTAAATTTTGGTTAAACAAATCATGCATGTGATAAATCTGGTTTTCCACAATTTTTTTCTTTCTCAAAGTTCTTCTGCTTACTCAAAGGAGAGGCTACAAAAGAAAATAAGACAAGTAGTAAAGAAAACAAAGTGCATAGATATCTACACATTTTTTAAACTAAAAAAGATGCAATCTACAAATAGTGTTGTTATGGTGATGGGCTTGTTTCTGCCTCCTTTGAAGGTTACCCTGTCACAGGAGACAGGATAGACAGAGTAGTGACTCCCTCACTACCACAGCGACTCCCTGTGTGACCTGGAAAGTAAGTTTAATGTTCTGCAACCCCCTTTGTTTAAAAGTGTCTCTGTCACCTTTATAATCCTCTCACAGACCTCCTACAGACAGGATTTATCCTATTTTAGCCAAGAAAGGGTTCATTGTAGCTGCAGGGAACAGGGAATTCATAGACGATATAAAAAAAAAAAAACCCAGTGTATTTAATTTTGAAATCAAAGAAAATACTAACATTTAGGAATGATATGTTTTCCTGCTGAAGGACACCATGAACATCTTTCACAAATTGGTCTTACAACGTTGTGTGATTACATAATATTTGAGGGTTAATAAAGCAAGATAAATTATGTTTGTTATATATTTAGGAGTCAATTCCTTTGGACTGTTGACTCCACATATGCCTTTTTTATATTTAGGATAGATAGACAGGCAGGCATGCATGACACACAGACAAACGAGGAGAGGTATATGTACACATGTAGCGTGTGACATGTAGCGTCTTCTTTTCAATGTGACTCTTCTGTACATTTGAGCATTGATGCACACATTTTATTTTCCCAGGCTTCTCAATTACGGGCAATTATTTTCAAGGGATTCATGTATAAAGTGGATATAGAGGCAAAGGTGATAATTGTTAACCTTATTTGCATGCGCCTACCCAGAATCCCTTGTGGTTGTGGCAGCACCATGAGATTTCTGAGGGAAAAACAAGCCTTCTGGATGAGTGTTTAATAATGCTTCTACTACCCTATATAGATATATACCCTATATATATATATATATATATATATTTCAATATTTACTTTCCTTTTCAGGAAGTCACCTGTCCTCTCCTATTTCACTTATTATCTGGAAATGTACTGAACATTTTTACATATTTCATTAAAAGAGGTCAAAGGAAAAATAAAATATGATTGTTATTCACATGTGTAAAACTATTTAAAATAACTAAATATTGGTTCTTCTTATGGATATCCCAGCATTAGGATCTTTAATCCAAAACACTGTAGTAGTAACACTGGAATTTCAACTAAGAAAGGGACATAATCTTCTTGTTGGGTAGCTGCATAGTTAATTTAATCTGAGTTCTTCTTAAATGTCAACAGGCAGAAGAGTACCACGGGATAGCCATGCATGAAAAATAGCAAATGATATTGTCCCTTGGACAGGTTATGGGTGGAAAAAATACAAGAAAGGAGGCACACCCTATAAAGCATATACATTTAAATGTGTGAGTGCTGCTGAGTACATACGACAAAGGAAATCCACCCATGCCTAGCAAACACTATTTGAGAGCACCAATAAATATTCTACTTGGCCATATATTGCTTAACCCAAACAAGTACTCAGATTTTGGCGAGTCTAATCTTAACATGGTTGTATTACTATGGAGCTGAATCAGTGAGACTGAATTGCCTATTATTCTTCTTAATATCTTCTCCACACATGAGGCACCAGTGTGGTAGGTGGGCGGCTTAAACCTTAAATGTTGGGATGCTGCCAGGGCCGGATTGTTGAAGATTTACTTAATTTGTAGGAACCTGCGCATCTTGTGAGCGCTGGATTATTGTGGAGGACCAGAATTTAGAATAGGAGGAACATAATTTGTTGCCAGCATTTAATATGAACAAGGTGTGACATCATGAAGGACTTTTTTTCAAATTAATTTTTTAATGATGTGAAAAAAAGATGGGTGCAAGAAAAGAGAGGGGCCTTTTTATATAATTGCTGCAAAAAAGCAAAATTACATTTTTACAGTCATTTGTGAGAATTTCAAGGGACATGCAAGAGAATTTAAATGCTTGTGTGTTCCTTAGGATTTCTCACAGAGGTTAAGTGCAGCTGCAGAGAAATACACCAAAATATTTTCACCCGTGTCTCCAGATTATGGCAATATCAAATGTGGATATGTTTTTTGTGTTATTTGGACTATACGTAACACAAATCACAGCATGCCCATTACAGGTTCCGGATGCGAATTGTTCACCGTTGTGTTTTTGCTGTGCCGATGTTGCTTTTGGAAAGGTTTAGCAGCCCACAAGTTTTAGCCAACCCCACAAAAGTATATATTTATTGAAAGCAGACAAGACAGGGTACTTTCCTAGGAACATTTGGACACTTACCATGCAGCCATTTTGCCACATAAATATGCAAGATTGTTCCATCAACATTAATTGGCTCATAACCCTCTATGTACCAATTAATGCCAGACATGGCTTAAAATGGTAGCATTTCAGGGACCACCATGTTCTGGGGTACCTATATTTCCTCATCAGACATATTATTTGTATGTCTCATCTTTGAAGGAGTGCAACTGACTTATCTGAAGCATCGTATATTTGGTCAATAGCTGATGCTGTTAAGGTGATATGATCAGATGTTGAAAGAGTGGCCTCATCTCCTAGAGCGCTGCTGCTCTCACATGCCAGGATGACAAATGCTTCCTCTGCACTATACAAGTTTAAAAGTATTTTTTAATCCCTAATGCTAAAACCCTCTACACCATCCCCAAATTCCCTTTTACCCAACATACTAAACCTTATGCTAAAACCTCCTCCACTATCCCCAAATCAGTTCTACTCACCAAACTAAACCTTACGCTAAAACCCCCTACACTATCCCCAATACACACTGTCCACCAAACTAAAAACTAAACCTTAGTACCTATATTTTTTTTTTATTTCAAATGAAAAAAGGAGGGAGGCTGGATGGCACAAGAAAAGGTTCTTGATGGCTCAGGGGGTGATCAACCAAAGAGTTAAAATAATGTGGAAAGCAGTGTTAAATGTATCATGATGTTCTCTCTCTCTTTTCAGAGACATGAGCAGGGAACATGGGCAGGGAACATTAGCTATGGTACATAGATGCATGTAATTTTTGTGATTGCTGATCACATGACTTTAGGCCGATAGGATTGGGTCATTAGGAACTGCCTCGGTTGTGAGGCAGTCCCCCTCACCGTGAACTGCCGGGTTGCATTCCCCCCTCTCTACCAAATTTTATTTGTTTTAAGTAACAAAATTAAGGAAAATGCAACAAACTCTATTTCAGGAACCGGTAACCTAGAAGAAGCAGATGCCCTCCTGGATCCATACCTCAATAACGGCTTGCATTTTCCATAGGACGTACTATTACATTCTCTGTCGCCTAGCGCTTGCTTCAGAGAACATCCCGTGTCACGGAGGGGTTAGACGTCTGTGCAAGTATAGTTTGGTCATACCCATTCCCAGGGCGCTAAAGTCTAACTGGCGTTAGTCCTGCAACTTCCCAGGTATGACTATTACTCTGCACAAAGCTTTCACTTCTACGCAGGGTTCTTTGTGCAGTTTTTTACGGTTCACAAGTCAACAACTTGCATTTGAAATACAATATACTTTATTAATTTGTGTAAAACATAAATGAGATGATATAAAATTATAATAACATTTTACATTAAAGGTTTATTATTTTTCATCCTGCTGTTTCAAACGGAATAATGTATAGAGAACCACATCAAATGTATCTAAAATTCAGAAACATGATACAAAATGTTTTTATTGTTTCAGGTGTATTTACTTGTAAAATGCCCGGGGATATAATAGTGAGCCATAGTCTTCCCAAGAGATCTGTCTTCTGGTGTAAGGTGAGACAGTACCAGAGCTACAAACGTAAAGCAGACTGTTGTCCTCTTTATAGTACTGTATATTTAAACAACAAGGTTTTATAAAATGTATTTGCAAGTAATGTATACTACTATTTGGGGTTTCTTACTACATCATTTGTTGGTGGGGGAGTTGAAGAGTTAACCTCCTTGACTTCAATATTGATTGTGAAGGCCCAACCCCAGCTTTTGCTGCTTAAACGGCCAAGCAGCCCCTATATAATACATAGCAAATCTAGGAGGATTTCTAGATATATCTTGCCCAAAAATGCACATGCTCCCAACCATTATACGAACAGCAGAAATAACAGAGCCCTTAGCATGTTGAGCAAATGTGTTGTCTTGGATCCTTGAGCTCAGTTGCCGACTCCCCCTGTGAAACGTGTAGTTATGTCAGTGTTGGAACTATACATCATATGAGTATTGCAAGAGTATTTATTAAACAGAATGCGGTAGTGACAGCAGCACAGTTTTAACTAATCCCCATTTAATTATTTTTTTTGCATGATTTCCATTCATGTAGACAAATTAAATATCAGTAATTCAGAATTTAAAGCAAAGACAAGAGATACCATGTTATTGAAATATACTGTTAAAATGGGTTGTTCGAAATGGGATTTGCATTATTGTGTAATTATGTCCTTTAGATGACCTATTTCCAATCCAGTGCGACAAAACTTAAATGTAATAAATAATATTTATTTTGAAGGCTAATCTTCAAAACAGCTTTTAAAGGATTTTATTTTGCTAAAGTGTGTTACACATAATAAAGATTACCAACAAACAACATTTTACCTTTTCCACACAAAAGATACACATGAAATCAAAAGTTCTATTTAAACGCTGCACAAGGGATTGTTAAAGGAAGGGTATTTGTACACATTTTAGCAGATTTGACCCTATCACCGTCAGCGTAAATCCTTCTGGCAGAGACTGGGGGGAAGTTTCCTGGACTGGCAAGAACCAACAATGTTATAATCTTTGTATTGCACGTTTTAATCCACAAATTATATACTTCAGCCGTAGATGCCTCTATGTAAGGTAGAATGGAGAAATTAAACAACTTTACAGGATTTAGTAGATGTCTGCATGCATTGGGTGTGTTTGGGAGTGTTGATAAAGTCTGATTTGTCATTTAGCAATGATACATGGATCAAAAACTTGGAAAAGACTGAAGATGAATGTCAATTTTCATCACCACATGGGCGGGTCTTCAAACCTGCAGATATACAAATAACAACCATATTAGTGGATTTATCACTTCAATCATAACTTGCAATTTCTGTACATATTTCAATGAAAAAGGTAATGGCTGAAAAGAATATCTGTGGCAGAGACGGGAACAGCTCCCCTGGCCACAGACCCCCATGTGGCTGCTGTTCTTGTTGCTGAGTGCAAGGATATGACATCACTTCCTGGTGCTCTTCCTCTTAAGGATGTGCGGCACCAACCATGGTATGTAATGGAGGCTGTCCTCCATAGTGTAAGTGAGATGGCTAGGTAGATCAGAGATATCAGGTAAATATTATAATTATGCCTTATAATGTTTATATAGAGACAAGCTCATAATGTTTATATAGAGACAAGCTTAATTACATATAATATTTTTTGGAGTAGCGGTAAATAGCATTGGTGGTCCACAAAAAAATGATGACATTGAAAGCATTCTCATATGTGCTAAATAAATATAAACCACACATATAAACATGCATATAAACAACAGTTAATATATACAACACAACAGTGGCATATCTTACAGTAGCTTCTATATTTTGTTGTCACCATGATTCTAATTTCCTCATCAGCAGTGCAAATATTATATTATTATTGGTGATTATGCTTGTGTAATATATACATGTATATAATTGTCATATTCTGATGATTTTTCACAATTCTTCATAATGACCACTAGAACATATTGGTACATGATGCTTTTTTCCTGTCAAGAGTGAGATTTCCCGGTCACTACTGACAATACGAGTGCTGTTACACTCCACATAGCTAATCCTTGTGATCATAAAAGCAAGGCTGTAGAGCCCTGCTTTCCTAATCTTTGTGTAAGCATCACACAAGGAGACCCGAGTAAAAAGAGGGGGAAACAAAAAAAACAACCAGTGATGTCATTAGGATATCACCTAGGGGCATACCCTACACACAAGAAAGATCTTGGTTTTTACGAAGAGCCAAGTGGATCTCTAGTCATGTTCAGTTTTCTAGACCCTGGTCTCTGATATTTAGGAAAAGTAAGATGTAGGCTCAACATTCTCACTGTTCTAGGATAGGCCCATGAAACAAAACAAGCAAAGTATGTTGCTATAATCACAGAGACATTGTGTGTAGTTGATACGAGTCTGCAGTATAAATATGGAATGTCAGATGAGCCCAGATAAATTACAGTTCATGAGTGGCCTTGTTCTGGAAACATGTGCATCTGCATTAGGTTGCCCAAACTTCTGCATGACTGATAACAAACGCAACTGTCCTTAATATTTCCTTGCTTCCTTCTGAAACCTCCTTCTGAAGCCACCCAAGGGTTTGTAACATGGTGACATACCGTATGTCTTACCAAGTTCTCTCTCTCTGGTCTCTTGCTTCTCTGGCACACCAAAGAAAAGCTCCTAAAATGTATTGAGCTCCACTCATCAAATGTAATAAATCCTGAAGTATAATTTTTGATACCTTTGGATTAATTCATATTAAAATAAATCCAAAGGTATTAAATAACAAGGCCTCTTTCCTTTTACAACATTATATCCCCTGATGCTGTTCATGCAGATGTTGTATTGGTGTTCTAGTCAACATTTTATTTTGCTATTTTGTATTCTTCATTGGTGACCTTTAAAATACACTTTAAAAGAAAGACTGCTATCTTATCTAAAAAGCTTTTGAACAGATCACGAATGACCCCTACCGACATACCTCCCAGCTTCCCTTATAGAGGGAAGGTAGAAAATGCAAAATATAGGGAAAAAAAGAAATTGCATTTAAACCCATACACATCTAGAGCATGTAAATCAGTTGTGGTTGTGGGAGGTCTATGCAAACAACTGTATGTGTCTTAAAAAGTTGTATACACACCAAAGCAGGTTTACACTTCATCAGAATACATGTATGCAAAAGCATAGGGAATGGCCAAATGAAAAGAGATGATAATATTACCTGGGTGATGTTAGAGGAGAGCAGATTTATCAGGAGATATGGAAGGAGATGAAACAGCACGTTTCTAAGCTCCAGAAAGAGTGTGGGTAGGAGGCTGTGCAGAGCGGCAAAAGACGACGTGGGAGAGGACAAGGGAATGGGAGAGTGACAGGAGAAGAAATGAGAAAGGAAGAGCTAGAAGGAGGAAAAGTAAAGGGAGAGAGGTAGGTGGTCAGAAATAGTTGAATGTTAAAGTAAACAAAAAAATGATAATAGCAAAGACAGAGTAGTAACATAACTATAATGAAACATTGAGAAGCAGGTATTTGCACAGTTCTAGGTTTTTAAGGATTCTATGCAACCACAATTGGAGGGACCCCATTCAATAATTATAATAAAAACTATGTTATTCAAATTATACTATAACATAGCATAAAATTATTACTCTTTCAAGGCATCTCTTGTGGCATTGGCCATAAGAAGTGTGTTATTCTGTGTACATGGTAGCATCACTTATGGGACGTAATCACGTTCTAAAAACATTATATTGGGGTTTTTTCCCCTATCACCTACACACACTTGAGATGGTGAATGTCAAGGAGGTAGGGTTTTAACAAAACATTCTAGGTGTCTTCCTTAGTTAAGGATAAAGGTATAGAACCCATGTGTGCACAAATATACACTATAGATACAGTACCAATACCACATACAGGCCTAAACCGTAAAACCAATGGTACCTTCTCACACAAGTTACCCCTTGTAGTATCTCTCATAATGTGTGTGCACTGCCCCGATTCAGCACTAGGCATAAATGAACCAGACCAGACCCAAAGACAGCAGATTAATTCACACAGACATAATGTAAACAGCAAAGAATGGGCGTGCCTGTAGGAGATCACGTCTGCCAAAATAGACACAATATCTAAGATTCCAGGGTCACTGTATTACTGGGGAAAGATATGGCAATAGAATCTCGTAGTCTGGGGCAGTCTATAACACCAAAATCATCATCTTGTGTCAAATGCTACATTTCACACTAACAAGTCACACATCTGCCTGCATTTCCCTTTGAAATCACTACACCAATGCAATGCCTGAAGAAGGGACCTACATAGTCTAAAAAGCTAGCAATTAGCCAATAAGAGTATCATCTTTACCAAATTTGCTCTTAGCTAAGGATAGTTGTTAATGTAACTAGATAAGTGACTTAGAGCAGCAATCATTTTTATTAGCATGCTTATTGCATAAAATGCTTCGAAATTTAGTAGGCAGCCACATGCTTAACATACATATGAGGGACTGTCAGGCATTTGCCCCCGCTCATTTGCCCGGTATACCCAACGACCAGGATAGTCCAGGCCTGATTTCATTAAAATGCAGGTACAATGTTCTTGTAATGTCTCTCACCCTATTAGTGGCTGTGTTTCTGGAGACAAGCTACTCATGACTCATGACTTAGCTGAACATAAATTTAAAGAAGGTCGCTTCCAGCAGCTTTTCAAAATCATTGCGGGATCACCAACTCAGCGCTGATGCAATTGATTCTGGATGTTACGCTACCAGGGGAGCATCATGGCAGAGCGAGTGCTCTGGTTTTATTCTTTTCCTCTATGTATTCAGTAAAATGTGTTTTTGTTGTGAAACAAAAACACATATTTCTTTAAATGATATGCTCTGTGGAGTTCACTGGTAACACAGGGTCAGCACGAGTACATTTCAGTTTAATTCAGATCTTATTCCCATCCGCTCCCGAACACGGAGGTCTTAAGCTCAGTGAGCCATAATAATTGATTTTTTTCTAAGCATCAGTGTACAGTAAACACATCTAGCCTTCAACTGTTCAAAGAGATAATTAGGCAAGATTTTTCCTTCTTTGAAACAATTCAATTGAATATACTGTATAAATATATGAAATGGCATTTTGCTGTTGGGATGGAAAAATAAACTTTATGTTGCAAGGTATTCACTGACAATGAAAAGTAACTAGCATTCCTTTTAAAATGTTACATATTTTATATTACATAAATTTTTTGTCTCTTGACAACACTTACTGTAATTGTGCTTTCAAGTACTTACACATCTAAGTATGTTTCATATATTAACTATATACTGTACTTTACGTTACAAAACAGCGCCTAAGGCTTCTTTTGGATTACTTCCATGGGCACAAGTCAATTTTATCTTCTAAATGCACCCTTCTTGTTAAGTAATGCCGATATTTACCTTAGACAATGCCAGCTGATAAATTGGACCAAAGCCCAATAAAGGCATAGTTGAATTACTAAATATTGGGACATATGCCACAAAACATGTTAAACATTGTGGGTATCCTGTAGAAATTCTAGCAAATAAGTGGTTAGACTGGAGTGAGCATGAAGCAATGCTTAACAGGGCTTTTCCACTTACAAGAAACATGAATTATTCTTAGATATTAATTAAATAAACTTTAGCAGATATAACTACAATGCAGATGAACACAAATCAACATACATAGGTTTGCCGATATTTTCATGTTTCTGTTTAACATGCAATTACGCTGGTTATATTGCACAGTATTTGGCTTTGAAATAGTATCACATGAACCTATTGTAAGTGAAGAGAGAGCTTTGTGTCAGGTAAGAAGAAAGATGGACGAGGAGATAGTGGGACAGCTGCCTGCTGCGCTGACGGATAGGGAGAAGAGAAGGAGGCAGGAGATGAGGGAGAGTGTACGTATATATATATGTATATAATTGTATAGTATGTGTTATGCTGTTGGATATCGTGTATATGTATGTATGGTGTAAGAATAAGTTTGTGTGCATGTATATTCGTGTATGGTGTTATAGTGTGTGTGTGTGTGTTACTGTATAGATTAAGCATGAGTCTGTGTGTTAATATTTTTAGCATCTGTGTGTGCATACATTGTTAGCATGTTTATATATATATGTACATGCAATAATCACCTTGCAACATATATATATATATATATATAAATATATATGTTGCAAGGTGAATATTGCATGTCTCTTCTTCAAATCATGAATTTCTGGGCATAGTTACATGTCATAGATGTGGTACCAGTGAGGAGATGAGGACCAGCTAACCCAAAAGCCCAATAAGACAGTGGCCGCAAAGTAGAATCAGTATTATCCAAAAGTGGACTGCATTGAACAGAAGAATGCAGTAATGAAAGAATTCCTAATGTCTGAAGTGTGTAGTTAAGGTGTATCCTAGTGTAATGTGATCCTATGTCAGACTGCAAGCAGAAGCAGAATATGAAAACCCAAATTCTTCAAATAATAACAAACAGGTGGACAACTGGCCCCCTGCCACTCAGTCTGATTCTGAAATCTTTATTGAACTGGCCTAATAAGATTTTCCCATCAAAGAAAATTAAAATCACTTGAAGCCGTTTTCATTTACCAGTAAGGCATTAGCATGTTTTAGCATGCATTATGATTGATATTAAGCATAATAATAACCAGCTGTCTCACATAAAAAGTCAACATTAAGGCAATATTTCAAATTTTTCACTAATTTTATAGAAATTTGTAGATGACAATAACATCTGCAGTTCTACAATCTGCACAAATCTATACAAGGGAATGGTTCAGGACAGAAAGAAGTTTCAAAACCTTTATAAATATGATATGTTCAGGTCATATTAACCTTTAATGTTCATAGAATGATAACCATGTACGAATTAAACTGCTTATTTCTAATCACATATAATTTCATAAAAAGGTACATACAGTGGCAGTGGAGTTTTTGGTTATCAAAAAATGTCTTATTGGCCATGATTAGCAATCTTTATTCACGTGTACTTTTAAAGTATGTTTAAAATGAATAGTCTTTTGAAGCATTATAAGAAGGAATTCATTTCAGGAGGCATCTCATTATGTCCACCAGAAGCCTATGTCTGGAAATACCAACTACCTTACTATCTTTGGGCAAATTATCCTTCCGTCCTTCCTGCTTGCACATACACATATAAGGAACAGAGTTCTTTTCTTACAGAGGTAAAATAAAATAATATTTGGAAGGGTTCCTGTAAGTATTTAACTGCTGACCATAAAAAATACTGCTAGAAACCCAACTTTATGTAGGTGAAAGTCCTGAAAGGTCAGTGTTTTTTGTTATTCCTTTACTTCTCCTGGATGTGTCACTAAGTGTAGATAAAAAGTGCTGGGCAACAAGTAAATAAACTTAGGAAGATCAATGCGGTTACAGTAAACAAACACAATAGGTCATATCATTATGGAGCATCCTTGCTAGTTGGAATGACACTAGCAACTTTTACAACTACCAAGGGTGGCTTTATGTCTATGCTATAAAACCATTGGTGCAGTAATGTTAGCATTTTATAGCAGTAAAGTTGTATCAGTAGAAAGCGTATTAGTTGATTTAGCCTTACAAGCCTTTGAGTCTGTCTTTGAATTAGCTGATGGCTTAATCAGGCGTTTATTGGTAATCCATATCCTCCTACTTTTACTTGTTTAACTAGAAAATGTGGAGACACCAACAACCAAGGACATTTAAAGTTTATACCAATAAACTTATTTAACCAGTTCAAACAAAACTATCAAATGTTTTGATAATTAAATATTTTGTTTACTTAAAAGGAACTTGAATTTTGTAGCAAAAGTAGACAGAACCAGCATATCAATTGGCTTTTGTTCTAAAGTATTATCCTAACATTTAAAAAAAAGCCAGGACCAGTCATCTTCCATCAAAGGCGACTACAGGAAAGGAAGAAATATCTTAATTGTGGAGCCTGAGACCAGGTAGTTAAGGTGGCCTTTCCATTGTTTAAATTAAAGTGTTTTTGCAATACATTTTAATGCATGCTTTTGTGAAAAATGATCATTTGTGTACTAAACTATGAGATATTGGATTTAGAAGTGGCGGATCCTCTGATTTAGTTAATACGTGTGTATCTGACTTCTATGATATAGAGAATAATGGATCCTCAACCATAACTTCATCCTTCATCCTAGCCAGCTTTTGTCTGTGGTGTCCACTAGGTTAACTGTAAATGTATGAATAGTATGTATGAAGGATGAATAATTTCTGCATCTCTTTAACTCAGGTGGCTGTTTAATTAGCACATATAAATCTGTTTCAAACAACATTCTCATTTATCCGCTTGGCCTCATAGAGAGAGAGAGAGAGAAATCTTCACAACTGGAGGTATTTGATATTATACAATTGGTGTTGACAAAACAGTACCTCTCACGTTGATTTTCAACTTGTAAGAAAAACCCTTAAAATATTACTAGATGGTTATCAACAAGAAAGGTTTTAGAATTCAAATTATTTAATTCATCATTCATTCATAAATGAACTCATTCATAATATAATGTGTCTATATCTTTTTGTAGAATTCAGACAACAGAAATACAAACAGCTACAGTGGATACCAGGTTACCAGCAACTACAGTGTTAACATAAACCTGCTGCAGCTGTGCATTGCTTTTTACCGTTAAAGATAACAAACACAACCCATAACACTGCAATTACTAATCAAAGCATGTATTTATTTTACAAAAACATTTATTAAAATATCCATTAAATACCATATAAAATCGGTACGACTATGACTAGGAGTGCGTGTGTGATATCACATTTTGTACACCAGGCCAAAGACCGATCAGAGTTTGTTCTACATGTCCAATATCCAATCTAAGGAACCGATTAACATATTACAGCTAGAAGTTAATTGAATTTCTGATTAATTACAGCATTGTAGGAGTGTATTGGTAAATAGACCAGCAGGGAAATGTTTAACTCCTTCCTTCTCTTGTGTGCAAGCAGCGGGTTTGGTTGCTGAGGTTTATTACCTCCTGTATCACCCTCTGGGCCCTGTAGGCAGGAGGCTGTCTCAGGGAGAAGGAAGCGTAAAGGACCAGAAAATGTAGATTATCCGCAAAGAAATAGGGGGTCCTGGAAATTAGGGCACCTAAGCGCATGCCTAGTGTGCCTAGTGGGTAATGCAGCTCTGCTTATACGTATGTCAGTAGAGGCTTTTTGAAAAGGTATTGTGTGGTCTCTCATGAGACCTGCTCAGTTGTTAAAGTAAAAGTTATCTTGTCAGTCCAATGTACGACCTGATAAGAATCTGATGTTTTTGGGGTTTGTTTTTGCCGAGTTGCAAAATGTTTATTGAATTTTCTCCTAAGGCACAGAGAAGAAATAACGGAAGCTGCATTATCCTTTTGAATGCACTTCCCCTGTTCGCGTGGTATGCGCATGTTATCTCTGAGTGCAGCCCAACATAATACAATGGCAGTACCTATAAATGTGTGGGCAGATGCCAACTCTGCGCACATTCATTGTACAGCTCAATATGTTGTATTTTGACGAGGGGCACTCTCCTTCCATTCCAGCAGTCAGAAGTCTTATCATTGCTGGCGGTTTAGAATCTTTTTACTCCCTGACTATGGCTGACTTTACATAAGGCCCAAGCACAACAACCCCTTTAATCAGAAACATTTAACACTAAAGGGATCAGTGCGTCAAATCAATTCCATAATATTAAACGCATTTTACTAGCTAATTACTACTGCTACTAATAATAAGATAATTTAAAATTAAATACATAGCAAAATGTGAATTACAGATATGCGTATTCTGTTGTCATTCTGTTTAATTAAATAGCTGGAATAATTGAGTTGGTAATAAATAAACAAAATAGAAAGCTCACAGGAAGACATGTTATGTCACTCGGCTTTTATAAAAAGCACAACATTTAGAAACGGATTGGGCAAAATGCATGTGAGGAGAATGATGAGTGCTGTGGTTAATAGCTGAAGAGGTACACGTTCAGTGGGGGGAGGACACAGTGGTGGTCTTCTCCACCCTGCGTTAAGAGCAGAGCCCCCTGGCCCACCTTGGAGGAAATGCACCCTCCGGGGAGATAGCCCAGGCCTGTTATAAAACAACTAGAACGTGCCCTTTTATGTTAACTTACTTTTTACATATGAATTACAAACTGAGTTATCTGACTATGAAATTCAGTGAGCTTTGTTGGATTTAATACACTGACAATTATTTATAAAGATTTTTCTGGTAAAATGTAAAAAAAAAAAGGCTTGTCACTATAGCAACTGATGGACTATTCTACTTCCTTGGTAGCTATGACGATAAGACCACTTTTTAAAATTGTGCACTAAGATCACTTTTTTCACGGCTAGTTTCTGATGTGTGCTCAAGGCAGATTGACAGGTATTATGTTACCCGAGGCAAGTGTGTTTTAAATTTGTTTTACCATTTTTTGTTCCACCTCCTTGTTCGATGGCAAGTGGCTTGTGAAAGGATCAGTGGCCCTTTAAGTGGGTAACAGCAGGCATGTTTGTGCACCGGAGTAGTTGGATCTTGGAAAAATACTCCATTTGCTCCACATAAATTATGAATTTGGTTGATTTATCCCAAATTTACAAGTACATTAAGCATAAAAAGTAAAACTACTTTGTTACTCGATTTTCCTTCACCACAGAATATATTTCTTCTAAAAAGAATAGTCTGTTACTCATCCTAAATATTACTATTGATGATAAAAATACATTTTGTGCGAAACGCGTTAAGCATTTTAGTCTTTTTTCTTCTTTTGCCCTCCTTGATTTTACTGTCCACGGACGTTTAAGAAATTCATTTTTGTACATTTATGGACATCCCTGTGTGATTTGCTGGTTTCGGCTGGCACAACTATTTGTTTTTATGAATACAGACTGCAAAGTTGAAAAATAGTCTGCCTAAAAAATATTTTTTTTAAATAAAAAACAGATATTTTATTTCTAGGATTAGTAGGAGAGAATGTGTCTAACACTTTAATACATAGCACTTTTTGACAAATACAAGTTCAGATAAATTTTACATTGTATGTTGTGTTTTATTATTTATACCTATTTTCTTCTGTAAATTTCACTCTGATTGACAATTACTACTGGTGCAGACATCCAAGAAATGTAGTGATTTGGTTGACAATAAAACAAATTCAGATTGTGCGGGGGAAAAAAGTTATGAATATTTCAACACTGATTTTGATTATACAACAGAATACAAGATTTCCTTACAAAAGCTACAATATATATAGAATGAACATATGCTATAATGTTCTTCTCATGCATGACTGTAACATTTATTTTATTTTAGGATTGGCTAAAGATGACACAATATTCTGGAGTATAATGGTTTGGCACTTATTCGTCTAAGGGATTCCTAGAGCAATCCCTTGCTTTGGAAAAGGTAATGTACTTATGGTTTATAAATGAAGCCATCATACATGACCAAAAAGGAATCATAAAACAATAGTAAAGTGTATTTTTTCACAATTAATATAATAAAATGCAAAAAAAAAGGCACTTTAGCGCTCAAAAGAACAAATCTTTAATTTAAACCTCTTACCGAGATCGAGGGATGTTTTCTGAACTTTCTCTCCACCAAACATCTGAAAGCATTGCCTCGGGACTGGATCTTTTCCCATATCTTACAAGGAAAATAGAGATAAATATCACTGTTTTAAATAAGTTCAGCATATGTTTGCAACACTTATTTCTAGATATAGAAATATATAGATGCAAGAATAAGTCGGTAAAACAAAATGCAACAAATAGACTCAGCATTATGTGGATAACTATGTGGCACTAGCTTTAAGTTCTTAAATTAGCTCCAAATAGTAGATTTATAAGCTTATGATAACCATACAATATATTTGCTTTCAAATTGTTAGCAAGTGCAGTTCGCGGTTAAATAGTTTAACTCATTTGCGAAAACTTTAGTTTTAATCGCTGTTATTACTAATAGCACATGGAGTGGAAATGTATGAAATATGCTAAACATACTAAAATACGCTAAGATTTCCCAGATGACAAAGAAGTGTAAGAGAACCTTTTCATACTATTTGCCCTGGCGGCATGCATTTGGGGATTCGAGGGATTAACTTATTGTAAGAGGCAGTAGAGCTGATTTCAAATTAGCACGTAAAGGTATGATGGCTGATCATTAATATGGAGCTTTTATAGAACTGTGCGAATGTATTCAAAGTAATTAAATACCCTTCAGAACAAAAACTCCCCGTAGATTCAAACTACATTAACAATTTAAAACTGTAAGAATCAATGTACCCTTCAGAAAACTAATCAGTTGGAAATTCCAGAGAAGGACAGAAGTTTTAATAAATATTGAGAATTCCATTCTTTGTTTAATGAATAAAAGTGTATATGTATATATATATATATATATATATATATATATATATATATATATATAGTACAATGACATTGACTTAATGTCTGGCAATGTAGTAAAGAAGTAAAAAAGGGTGCTAAGTTGTATAGCTATAGGCGTTAGTAGTAGAAAGAGGAAGGCGTTTATACCACTCTACAGACCTCTGTTCAGATCTCACACAGAGTTTTATGTACAGCACCTGGGACCCCATCTCTAAAATAGATATTCTGAAGAGAGTTCAGAGAAGGACTACTAAAATGGTGACTGGTTAGCCGGGTAAAAAGGAAAAAACACATCAAGCGCCAGTTATAATAAAAGCACCATCAGTTTTCATCAATTATAATTTAAGAAAAAATGTACATAAATTCCCGATTTATGTTTAAATTCAGTTTTGTACAAAGATGCAGAAGCATTTTTGATGTTATTGTTTTTGCTACTTATAGAAATATACAAAGGATAATCACAGTTATGTACTGTAGTTTGTCAAATCTACAAATTACATCCTGTGGCTACATTATAGCAGCTGCGGAACATTCCTGGCTCCATTTAAGTTAATATATCAATTAAACATGCAAATTATTGCTTTTGTGGGATAATGAGCCTGCAAAATATATAGCTTCAAAAACGACATGGCTTGACATGTCTATTATTTATTCAATCAACCAAATACCAGTCTGTGAAATAACGTTCTTTCACTGCATAGCCAGTTGACACGTATAGGAAATACAGCTTTGCTTGTATGGTTATATAGGTGCGAAATTGAAATAAGTGACACTTTAGCTAAGTCAGTGCCAAACAAGCAGTTGGGTAATCCCACAGAGAGTAACGATCAATGTAAGTGGCAGTTAATGACATGGCCAAGTTTTAATATATATCTTTCGGGGTATCTATTTATTTTGTCTAGTAATATTTTTCTGTGAGTTGTAACATCCTAAATTACATTTTAATAAACGTATATGTGGACAGGGGTGTGAGCAATGCTTCACGTAACCCCTGTGACACGAAATAAAGCAGCTTTAAGCATTAATGTGATTCACCCTTTATGTTAGGAAGCACTGCCACAACACATACTTTCCCTCTGTGTTCTGAAAATGAGACTGTATATTTATCTAGGAGCTAAAGTCCTTAGGGAACGATAAGCTTCCACCGGGCTGTTCTGCCAGCATGTTTCTCTCTATGATGGGTTCCCTGTAGCTCTGAAAAAGGCTTAGTTTAAAGTTAGAGATTATTTCTCACCATGCCTTGAGCTTTCAGGCAATTCTAAATTTTCCAGTGTGTGCAATTTCTCTCTGTATTCTTTTATCAAGTCATAGCAGCATTTTGTGAATACTGTCACAACGCATTCCGCTGAAAACCTATGTGACTTTGCCTCATGAGTTCACCGTGATTAACTCTGAACACCTCTGATGCAATTTATTTTCTACCATAGCTCTTCAGCAATATATATATCTAGATATATATATATATATATGTAGATATATAGATCTCTCTCTCTTTAATATTAAAGATTGAAAAAAATATAAAAGCCTTGGCTATAGTTTTAGTTGTGTTACACCAAGTAACTCAAATACATCTTGGAGTAAAATGTTGATGTTGAACAGAAAAATAATACATTTTGTCACTGAAAACAGCATCTATACGAATATAAAAAACACAGCTGAACTGATGTTGGCACACAATGCTATTTTGCATTCTTAACTCGTTTTTGGGGACAATGATATATATTATATTACTTTTCTTCATTGTATTTGTTTCAGTTTGTGTTTTCTCAGTGTAAATTGCTGATGATGATAAAGATGCCAGTATTCATAAATATATATTCACATTGAGTAGGTATGGCCATAAAAACGCCTACTCATCATAACTCAAAAAAGTTTGGAAAAATTAAAAAATAGAAGCCGGTCCGAAAAGATTTTGGTAGAATGATGTCATGATTCCGAAATGGAATGGACTTTTCCTACCTCTGTCTTGTTATAAGGTTGATATAGTGCCTCAGTGCAGAGTAATATTTGGCCATGTCTTCTGCCGGTGCGTCTTCACCTGGATTATCTGGTTTTGAAGGGTAAGCCTCTGCAAATGTTCCCAGGCATATCAGCAAAGACAGACATACAGTCAGTGCCGACATCCACAACCTCATGCTTCCCTGCATCTGAAAATAAATGTCAGGACATATCCGTTATTGCCACCCAGATAGCACCTTATCAAAATCAAATCAAAAAGAGTAAAGAAAAACAAAACGCAACACAGACATAATGGCCATTCTTATGTCAAGGTTTAACCCCTAAAACTTTGTTTCAGTATAGCACTGGCACTGAAACATTTGAAATAGTAATATACATGGCTAAAAAAGAGGAAATGTATTTTGTTTTCCGTGTGTGTCTAATTTAGCATTTTAAAACATGTACAAATAATGCTTTCATTTCTTGTTTCAGGGTTTGCATTTTTACATTTGTCTGAAAAACTACACTTCTCTCAATCATTTTTTAAAAATCCTTGTGACCCCGTCATCAATACGAGACTTTCTTTTGCAATAATGGTAGAATGACTTAAACATGTAAAAAATATATATTTTTACATAAAACAAAGCGGAACGCAACTAAATAATGTTCTTTTCATCATTTTAGTTCATCTTAAAGATTGAAGCTAAAAAAGGCAAGTGTGTAGAAATTCCTGTGTCAGTTTGTTTCATGCGTGAAATAAGGAGTATAACATTTGAATAAACGACAAACTAAAAGACTTACACAGCATAAGCATAAAAAACAATACAGTTAAAAGTTTATGAAATTGCTTTCAGGACCACGGAGAGCTCTAGTGAGCTATTAAAATAAAGTAACGACCCAAGCACTTGAACACCAAGATCAAGACAATAGTACTTACGTTGGTTTCTGTAGATCGCAGTACACTAATTTCTTTTTTTCTTCAGAGTCTGCTTGCTTTCCCTTTTTCTGCCACTCTCTCTTTTTTTTGTCTTCACGGTAATTAGGATTAATCTGGCTTTACTTGTTCTCCGTGATCACCAGCTTTTGTCGTATCTCTGCCATGCTGTGGCTTTTATACTCTTCCTCAGTTGCAGGAGGGGCCTGGGGTAATCATGCCTTAGTGACTCCAAGTCATAGATCTCCTCCCTGCATTGAGGAAGACCCACGTCACAAATAAGTTAGACCTGAGTGACAAGGGTCATGTGGAAAGGAGGGCGATTTGCGTCTTATATTTTTAAGATGTCAGAGGAGCTGTGTGCGATAAAGGAAAAAATGATACGTGTCAAATATGATATGTAAAACATGCTGAAATACAAAAATCTGTAGTATTATAGTCTTAACATATAGTAGTAGGCACTGTAAATAATAATGTGTTCTTATTCCTTCTTTCTTTTAATGTTAGTTGTAGCTGAGTATTTTTCTTTGACAATTTTCAATTTCTTAGCTATTTCAAGATGCCAGGGTAATTTGTGCCCCCCCCCACTTTAATCATTAGCATTTCACGCAGCTGCAAGAGATAAAAACCTATTACTTTTGCATAGCTCACACAAACTTGCACATATAGACTATGACGAGCCTCTGACTCATCAGACCTAAACTAGAATATTTCAACTAGGAAAATGATTAATTTTGAACTCTGTGGTGGACCAGGAGTAAGGATGTCGAAACCGTTTATAGATTACATCAGTATAGAATTCCTTGTGTGGAGGTGTCTTTGAGCCACACAGAAGGTTCTAATCGTGTTGATGGGATCAAAGGCTATGTTCTTCAAATAGACCTGCCTCATGCTATATGTCAGGACTTAAAAACCTGAAGCTATAAAACATTTATTACGCACTTTATGCACATGCAGTTGAAGATAGTGTTGTTTCCTTATTCATACATGTCTACGCTAAATACATGTTTATAGCATAAACATCCCTTTAATTTGGACACGTTTTCAATCAGCATTTCTAAAACAGGAAGTTAAATATTTGATTAAAAAATCTTTAGGCCATAACCTCAATTGATCGTAGTCCTCTATATCTTGCATTCTACCCATTATAAAATATAACAGTTGTCCAAAGTTGCCCTAAATGTGGCATCCATTTTTTCTGGTTCACCTGTTTTATTGTTTTTGCAGTATCACATTTGCACTAACATTTATTTTCACTCCTGCTGAGAAAATGATATATCCCGGCATGCAACTACCCAAAGCTCAATGGGGTTCATTCACTATAATTCTGAGTGCTCAGATAAGTATTAACTTCTTTGCGTTCACAAAGCAACTTGTATATTCATAGACAAGTTTATTGTGAGTAGATGCAGATGCACGGGACTATAAGCTTTGAAAGTTGCATGTCTTTGACTGTAACTGGTAGAACTAAACTTAAAACACCATGTCACATCCATCTCACCATTCAATGTCCTGTGGGATGAAGGGTGTTAAGCAAGAACTGTAAAAAAAAAAGAGTAAAACATACTACAAGTGCCCCAGATCGAGTTGAATGAGGCTCATCCTGTACATCATTGGGGTGCCTGGAGGGTGGACATTGAAAACACTTTTCCTGTACATTTTAATGTAATCAACAGTTGTCAAGCAATGCCCCTGAGTCTTCATGTTTGGTCCATGGAAAAGAGCCATCATAAAACTAAAATATTATATGTGCTTGATCATGGCAGTGGAATGGAAATGGTGTGGCGTTGCATGAGAGCTTGTTTATATACTCCCACTTGCATTAAGCCTCAACTTAATTGCACTTTGAGGATTGTTTAATGGAAGTGTAAATATGAGTTGGCAGTAGTGAATATGAAAACAGTGACCTTGCAGCTTCAAACTTACATATACTACCAACTTGCATACAAGTACCCAATAGTGTCTTTCAACATGTAGGATAAAATCCATTTTAAATATGCTGGTTGGGAGATCTCCTTCCTCATGAAGGATCCTGCAACAGCTGAGACAGTCCAGGAATGTGGCAAGGCATAAAGAAGAAAGAGGGGAAAAGCCACAGGATGTGAGGAGAGGAAGAGACTGGGGTTGTGAAGACAGGGGAAAAGCCTGAGGGTGTGTGGAGAGAGAGGGAGAGTGGAGAAAAGAAGCTGAGCGTGTGAGGAGAGAATATGAAAAAAAGTCTGACAGTTCATTTCATATTGAATTTTAGAGACTAAGATGTTAAGGTGACACATCTGCCACAAACCGTCGAGTTTTAAAGTGCAGTTGTCGTGAAATAATAAAGTATCAATTTACAAGAAGAATAAGATAAACTATTAGCTTTGTAGAAAAGAAATGTTATTCTAGACTAAGGTTTCTAGCCTGAAGAATACTAGCATACAGACATGCGGGGCATTTGGGGATGAAATGCATTTTTGGCATTGTTAGGTGCATTGCTAGTAATACAGGGTATCTTTATGGTAACAAATGTACAGTTTAAATTTGGCTTCTGCCCTAAAGCAGATCGTTTTATGGATGATACTTTATGGCTCTGGTATAAGTTACAAAAATAAGGAATAGTTATATTTCTAAAAACCATGGTTTGTAATGATAATGTACTAGCGTACAGTACATCCTGTAACATAAGATTATATAAGCACAAAATATCAGGTGAAAATATGTTATTTCATTAGAAGTTCTGAAAGAACATAAAGCAAACACATTTATGTAAAGTACAAATAATCATTGAAAAGCTTTTATACATTTGTTTTAACAGAAAGAGTGGTGAAAACACAAACTCTTCTAAACCGAATGGCATGAAAAAAAATAATCAAAAATGTCCCTCAAAGGCCAAGCAATTTTATTGGGATCTGGAATTTGACACAAGTCGTTGCATGAATATGTTCTATGCTTTAAGATAGTAAGCTATTTGCAGTATGGGTTCAATAAAACTGTATGAAAATATAATATTAAAAGGAATATTTAACATGAAAGTAGTTCTCACTTCTCCAAAAATATTTTCATGTTGTGTATCTCATTACCAAAAGAACACCGGGTACTTTAATTGGGGGTTGGGAGTTCTGGTATGTAAAGGACCATATTTACAGAACCTAGGAATTTGTAAAGCTTTTCCCAAAGAAGACAAATTCACTAAACCTTAAAGGAAAACTGTCAGAGCTGTTAGCATGAATAAATGTTTTAATTAAAGCTACTTATAGATTAGAAACATAGAATTTTATGGCAGATAAAAACGATTCAGCGTATCTGGCCTGCCCGTTTGCCCACGTTAAATACTCACTCCTTTATCAGTACTTGGTCTCATCTTAAATTCAGGATAGACATTTGCCCATCAGTGCATCTTTAAACTGTTTTTTTACCGTGTGATTAGGCAGGATATGGGTCTGCTATAGATTTAGATGTTACACGAAGATTCTTGGTGTTGTGTGTCTTCGTATACGTTTTGCCGCCGCCGTGTTCATATGTTCGGTATTCGACTGA
This sequence comes from Spea bombifrons, assembly GCF_027358695.1. Classification (NCBI taxonomy): domain Eukaryota; kingdom Metazoa; phylum Chordata; class Amphibia; order Anura; family Pelobatidae; genus Spea; species Spea bombifrons. Next base: position 22,181,095 of record NC_071091.1, on the reverse strand, counting down.
ACAACAAAAACGCACGCTTCGTGTTTATTTTCATGTTCGCCCGAATACGAATGCACAAGTCTAGTATAGAGTTTAAAGCCTGGTTACAGTGCAATTTGTAGTCATAAGCTACTCTCTAGGTTTAACGTGGAGACTCTGGGTGAAGCGCCATTTTTCTGGGTCTCCAGGTCATGGCCCAAAATATGCAGGTGCAGGAGCAGCATTTTTTTTACTCCTCTCCTATAGCCATTTCCTCCCACCCACAAATAAATCTAAAACGGTTGGGGCAAGCTCTGCCCACTGATGGCATGACCACAGCCATGAACATATTTACCTTTGCGTTTCATTATGTTGGCCCCACCCACCAACATATACATACCAGCAGAGAGAGGACTACAGGGAACCGGAGCCTGGAAGTTTCCAGGTATGGCCATACCTTAGAGTGACTACAATTTACTTCTGCCATTCAGGGACACACTTTGAAGCGGATGAGATTACACAGAGGTGTATAATATAATATATATATATCACATACACACTGATTCACATAGGCACACCCTGTCACATACACATAAAATGCATTTTAGATTAATTGTTAGAAAGCCCTGAGAACCATGTTGATTTCAGATTAAAGAATGTATTTGTATTATAATATCCAGATAATTAACCTCTCTATTACCAGACATGAGCAGATTCAGAGAATTAACCCCTCTTTTACCAGACATTACACACACGGACTCACAAAAACAGACAAACACAGTCACATACACCTGATACTGGCTGCAGCTTACACTAAGCTCGGTGTGAAGGAGGGCCTACCAGGAGAGGTTTCTGAACTCCTGATTGACTGAGACTTCCTTCACTCAGAATTCTCATTCTGCCCAGGACTCAGGACTTAAAGTCCCATAATGGGACTGTTCCGGGCCATCCAGGACAGGTGGTCACCCTACCTTTGTTGTGATTGCAATTGTTTGATATCAATGAGAGCAGCGTATTTTTGTGTATTGTTTGAAGAAAAGATCAAAAGGTTAAACAATAAAGACAATTGTTCACAGCCTTCTGTGCTCATATTTACCAAGGGCGCCAATATTTGTGGAGGGCACTGAACGTGAAAATGGAAAATATTTATTGACACTAAATGAACTGGCAATTTTCTAAATCAATTCCAAAATAAAATAAAAAATATGTTTTGAAAAGAGATTTTAAGGAAAAGCATTTTAGTGAAATAGAAATCCAATTTGCCACAGAACAAAATAAGTTCCATGTACTTGTGAGATTATTTTGTATCGTAGATACGTAGCTGTAATGGAAAAGACCAGAATGAGGATCAAGAATCATATACAGGATAACAAAGGAAATAGAGACAAACATTTGTCTCTTGGCATTCAAACAATCACTCACGCGGAACAAGTGTACATAGAAAAGAAGCCTTCTAATTAAAATGTCTTGTATGGCTGCAGACTAATAAATTGAATAATAGAAATGATATATTGTTTTGGTGTTTAATTAATTTATAATGAACTTTCTTTACATTTCAATTTAAAGTATTGGTTGTTTTGAGTTGCATTGAATGCCAAATGTTTTTTGTAAAGTTGAAAAGAGAAAAATTCATTCATTCATGCTCACACAGACTTATATGTACACGTTCATGCTCACACATGCTTATGCATACACATTCATGCCCACACACACTTATACCTACTCATACACGTATACATACACATTCACGCTCACATACAAATATACATACACGTTCACACTCACACACACTTATACATAGACATGCATAACCCCTCCCAACTGCACCCCCTTACCTCTCCTGCTACTTTCGGTCCGGGGATGGTCGAACATGTACGAGCAGCCACAGTTTCACCGTGGGGTGACGTAACACTGCGTTCCTGTCTCCTCATGTCAGTTCCTAATTGTTTAGGATTGTTTAGCCCTTCCGACCTGGACCTGTTTTTAGGAAGAATATAGTTTTATGGGGTTAACTTGAAATATGACACCCCTACTGTATCTCACATGATACATGGGCCTAGTAAAGTGGTCTGTTTTTTTTTTTTGTTATGCCAAATCTGAAAGGTGCTGGTGTGAAATCAGCTGCATAGAGCATGCCAATATTCCCCTAATTGGATTCCCTATAAATAAACAGTCGAACTCACAAGATCCACTGCACATAGAACCACGTGCAAAACGTGCCTGAGAACGATATAGAAGACTCCACAGTACCCGGGATCTGTATGTCTCACAGGGGCAGAGGAACCGAAAGGAGACATACAGACCCCGGGCACCGTGGAGTAGAGGACTGCATTGGGAGGCGGGTCCCACGGGTCCCGCAGGACCCACCAAAAAACTTGCAGGCGGTCTTGCTGGTGTTGCGGGCGGGAGCGGGCGGTCAGGCACTGTAACTGCAGGTCCCGGTAATCCCGCGCAGTCCCTCAAAGCTGCCTTCGCGCTGCTCCCTTACAGTGTCTCCTCTCTTGCTCCGCCCAGGAACGAAACAGAGTCACGTGATGTGACGTCACTTCCCGTGACTCCGCCTTGTTCCTGGGCAGAGCAAGAGAAGAGACGCTGTGAGGGAGCAACTCGAGGGCAGCCTTGCGGGACTGCGTGGGAAATCTGCAGTTCAGGTAAGGAGGTGGGCGTGATTGGCCACAAATGTGGTGGGAGCGGGCAGGATTGGGCAAAAAATCAGTCCCTTGCAGGGCTCTACCGTGGAGTCTTCTATATCATTCCCAGGCACATTTTGCACATGGTTCTATGTGCAGTAGATCTTGTGAGTTCAACTATTTATTTATACTATACATACCTGAAAGAATATACCACACCATTGGTGCTGTTTTTCTTTTTGTTGTCACACCTAGACATGGAGGATACCGAGAAGGGCATGAATATTTTGGCACTATTATAAGTGCAATAGGCACCACACATTGTCCGTTTGCCGTGTCAGATATTTTATGATGGAAAATATGTATTCCATATATATGTATTTTACATGAACACAAAATGGAGTCAGGGCCATTTTATTTTACTTAATCATATAATGATTATTTCTTTTTGTCCTTGTTCCCTCTATAATTGAGAACAAAGAAGTATTCATGTATATAGATGTTTCAGTATATATGATCCAATTAACGTTATCTTGAAGAAAGTTAAGGAGTAGACACTACATATCCTTAAGAATGTAAATTGAAATGGGAGATACGTCGTAAGACCACCAAAACCTAATTTACTACCTAGGAGGCAACGTCTGGAGATATGGGTGACAACAAAGACCTGATTTACTATCTAGGAGGTAACATCTAAAGATAAGGGTGACCATGGATAAATTCCAAACGCATATGTAATGGTCTTAAGTTATTTCTTAGACCAGAGCGTCTCTCACAGGTAAATTAAGAAATTACAACGGTGTAACTATGAGTAGAAGTCCTAATTATAATGGGTAAAACCCACCGTTATGATTGGATAATTCCAATCAAGAGGTGGAGGCTATGATAATAAGCCCTGTCTTTAAAAGCTGATGTCTTTAATAATTCAAAAAGGCACCCTGAAACAAATTGGACCCTGATGGACTCATTCACCAAATTTACCCCAGAGAATTGGAATCTTAAAATCCTGGCACCATATTTCACTCTTAGAGTTACTTTGAGTACTAACCTATATAACTTTTAGAAAGTTATATTTCTTTCCACTTAATTTCTTGCCACTTAATCTGGATTAACTTCTACAAGGACCAGTTGGACCACAGCAACAAGTGGTGGTAATTATAATTGTTTTATTATTCTGAATAGAGGTGAATTTTGTCTTCTTCATATAGAATTCCCTGTTTCTGGGAAATAGCAAGTATTTGACATTATTGTATATGACGGCTTGTGAGACTGCAGCTTATAACCCGTGATAATGACAATAATGAAAAGGTATTTTTACCTGTAGATGAAGTTTGACATTATTTGCATCTATTAGGAACTTCACTAATACTCTTAGACATTATTACATTACTTTTAATGTCATATTAGTTGAACTAATATATAGATAGAGTAAGTGATATTTTTAATACTGCCCTGATTATTATCGTTTTTGGTTGCTGAGTGGACTGGAAATTAATTGTGTGTGTTAGACTCATAAAGCAGTGATTCATATTGATAACTTTCGATAATATACTGTTTTTGGATATACTGTAATTTGACATGTTTTTAGAATTTTCTGTTTTATATTATGCTCTGTGTGTTCATATAGATATTTTATAAATTGTGTTTACAATAAATAATATTTTTGATTGACTATCGTGGTGATATATATCTAATTTGAATTATAATTTTCGGCGATCTGAAAGAATTTAGGATTGGAGATTGGAGAATTTAGGATTGGAGAACAGCCGCTACAGTCTACACTATTGTTGTTGTTCCTGTGTTTTCTTTTTGTTTTACATGAGCGCCCCTGAATAGATTTTGTGTTTGTACTTTACAACATTTGGAGAGGGTTGTTTCTAAGGTGGCAGCTGTAAACAACAAAGGGAAGTATTTACCATTTAAAAATATTTGACATATTATCTTTTGAACACTAATTTTTTTTTTTTGGGTTATCCAGTTCTCTTTTATTGCTCACTTTTAGCTTTATAACTATGTAGTTGTATGGGGTTAATATGAAATATGTGACCTCCATTGTGTCTCAAGTGAGACGTGGACCCAGTAAAGTTATCTGTCAAAATTTCAAGTTTGAACTAAAATGCACATGTTCCAGTTGTGACTGCACAATGTTTTAGTTTTTCTAGCTATTGTGGCCCAACTACTTCCAATATATTGCGTTATTTTAAAAATCTAGTTTGGAAAAAAAATAGAAATGCTAGGCATATGAGGTGTTTCCAAAATAAGCATAACTACCTAACTAAATTGTGTTCTTTTTCTTTCATTTGCACTGGCTATGTATAGTTTTTATAGGTGAAACATTGGGCTTTTTTCTTATTTTTTTAAATTATTTTTGTCATACTGAATGAACTTGTTCTTTGCGTAGTACACCTTTACTACCTGTTTACTTTTATAAGGTTTTTTTTATGTTCTATAGGGTTATGTAATGTTTAATCTATGTTTTTTTTATTTTACAGTCTATATTGTAATAATATTACCTTCCTTGGATGAATCCTTGTATGAACCCAGAAGGCACTTTGTGAGCCTCCCACAAATTCTGTTACTAATGGATATTACGTCTATTCCATTTGTAAAATGTATGTCATGAGAATAACAAATGACCGTTACACTTTATTAAAACCCTATTTTCAAAATGTCTGCAATTTATATCAGTCAACTACCTGCCTCTGGCTACTCTGAATTATATATATTTTTAATATGAATAAGCCCTAAACTTATATACCTAAAGTAACCAGATATTTATCAAGCATGTTGCAATGTGTAATTTATTTATGTACGTAAACATTACCTGGAACTAACGTAAAGCATAACTATTCTTCTAAGATGCAATTCAAACTATAAGATTATGTGAAGGAGATGGTTTTGGGGGGGAAAAATATAATGTGCATAGAATTTGTATTTCTTTATTTTTGTTAAAAAACAACTGTGTTTTTCTAGGCAATGGTTGCTTACATTTGTAAAATACAGCATATAATTGTGGGGATAAATAGTAGACTTGTGCATTTGGAGTCATAAGAACTGCAAATGTTCTTAATTTTGGCAAATTCTGAGATTCATATGAAGCAACAAATACAAGGAAAAAAGTTCAGAATTCTAGTCCAATCACTGTTGGCCATTTTACTCTCTCGACCACTTCCGCTTATGCATCTACATCTTCTTGTTCTTTATCTTCTCTCTTCTGTTGTCTCTCTTTCATCTTCTCTCTTGTATCTTCTATCTTCGTCCACATCGCTGCAGATGTAACCTGGCGTGAACTTCCGCCAGAATGGCGTCGCTTCTTATGACAACCTCTCCCCCTTTTGGGGAGAACATCACCAAAGCGCCACCTTTTTGGTGGAAGTTGACCTTAGGGAAAAATGGCAGTGCCTTCTGTGATGTCCTCTCCGACTGGAGGATTGGACATAACCTAGCATGAACTTCTGCCAAAATAAAAATGCGTCCAGTGATGTCCTCTTCCCAGATCCTTGGGGCAGAGAACAGCACGTTTTGGTAGAAGTTCATCTTAGGGCTCGGCCATTCTGGCGGAAGTCCGTGGCAGGTTATGTCGGATTCCCCAGTCGAATGAGAGGACTTCAGTGTAAGTGAACTGTCTTATAGTGAACTTCTGCCAAAATAGTGACCCCCCCCCCCCGATTGGAGGATCGGGCAAGAGGACGTCCCCTGAAGCGCCACCATTTGGCAGATAGAAGATAAAAGATAGAGGATAAAAGATGAGGAACAAGAAGATGCCAAAGGGGTCAGAAGAGAAGGTAAGGAAACGTTTAGAGAGGGTGTCAGAGAGAGAGTAAAAGATACGCACCTGGCAACGAATGTGGTTCCTCAATTAAAAATGCCCCGATTTTCATCTGAAGTTAATTGGCAGGGAATGTATTTTGTTTACATTTGCACATATCTAATAAATAGGTCAAGGAAAGGTTAGTAAGTTAGGAAATACAAGGGCAAAAGGGTTGAGTGCATTAGAGAGAGGTTGAACTGGATTAATGAATAAGTTTGCCGTCTGATGTTAAGGGCGATTGGTTAGGTTGAAATGTTTAGCATTAATGGGAATCTGGTTATGGGTCAAGAGCTCTATAATTTTTGTTGGTTGATAATTTGGTTGCATTTGTTTGTATTGTTATGTTTAAAACTAACTAAAAGACTACAGCCGGTTTTCATCTAATTTGGTGTTTTGTGTTGTATTTACTAAATGCTTTTATTAAGGTTGTTGTCACATATCCCTTACAAGCACATGTTAATTTCTTTTTAAAGATTCATAAAAAATCTGTTAGACTTAATGATTTAACAACACAAGTCACGGTGATCTTTGTCAGTCCTGGAGTCTAAGGAACCTTCCATAGGACAATATAAATCTATTACACACATGTTATGTACAGCTTCCTTCAACCATTTTGCTATTCATGTTACAATCTTTACCGTAACTAACCTAAACCCTGACTTCAACACATCCACTGGATTTAGCATTTATTTATTTTCACTTGGTTGTTTTTAGATTTTTATGTCCTATTTACATTAATGTAGGTATTATTATTAATGATGCCTATAAAAGTGGGCTAATAGGACTAAAGTTCTTTGGAGAAATACCAGATTTTGGCTAATTATTGGATACGTCTCCAATGAGCGTATGTTAGAGCGTATGGTTGTATCAATGCTTGCTATGAAGAACCCTACAACACAATCTCATTTGACACATAAGTGTTATAGAAAAACACAACCTTTATTCAAGTAAATACTAAGAGGTTGGCAATCATATCCTCTGTCAAAATTCACCATCTGCTACATTTGAATTTGGCCTCAAAATTGCATTTTTAGAAACATAGTTATAAATGTATTATTGTTTCTTGTCCCTTATGACAGGAGATATTGCAAAAAGTGCATAAAACTATACCCTGGAAGGAATGTGGTACTTGATGCAATCAATGTGTTAGCAGGTGGTTCATTAAATATATTTTAATGTTTTTTTATTTATGTTACATTTGTATTCAAATGAAAATGAATTTACAATGGCAAAGAACTGTTAAGGATGTCCTGCTGGGAGACCATGTAACGGAAAAGACTCTCGCAGTGCTGTGAGTAAGCCTATGAGATAGACACACAATACACTGGAAATAAGTAAAATCTGTGTAGTTAAAATACTAAGTTTTTTACAGCCTACGCTTGAACTCTTTTCCATAGAAACAAACTTTAATTTCATTTTTTATGTATTGCGGAAACAAGTAATAACAATTCCAACCCTGTCAGGCATCATTTATTCCATATCATAGGTAGCTCCATGATGAGGGATTGACTCAGAACAGATGAACATGCTGATTCTGGAAGTGCCATTTTATTGCCCATTAGGCCTAGGTGTAAGATTACAGGTTAGTTATAAATCTACTTTGAATTTTTTGCATGAGTCATTCTGTGCTTGTTAGTGTTAATAGTCTGGTCTTCCCCTTAATAGACAATAGGGAATGTCTTAGTTGCAAGAGAACCTGGGATAATTTAACTCAGCTAAAGCATTAGTTTGTTAACAGGTTGCACAATTTGGGTACCAAGATGGTGAGCAGTGGTCTCTTAACACTAATGGGGATTGCATTACATTTATTTATATAATGCCAGCAGATTCCATAGTGCTGTTACGATCAGTGGAATAATTTTAAATCACACACAATAACAACCCGAAGAGCGCCGTGCTTAACTGGCCCACATTAGAAGAACTTGACTGATCTGCACAGGGCACTGACCTCAACCCAGTTTAACTCCTATGGGAAGAACTGGAATGGAGATTGCGACCCAGGCCTTCTCATCCAACATCAGTGCCTGATCTCACAAATGCTCTACTGGACGAATGGGCAAAAATTCCCACAGAAACACTCCAAAATCTTGTGGTAAGCCTTCCCAGAAGAGTGGGAGCTGTTACATACTAATGTAATGGTCAGGTGTCCCAATACTTTTTTCCATGTAGTGTATAATGTAATTATGATGAATAGGCATCCAATCATTATTTATATATATATATATAAAATGTGACACATTTGCCTTTTTATACACCTTTGGTAAAATCTTACCTTGAAAATACATTGCTATCTTGAGCCATAATTCATAAAAGTAATGCTATGAAAACACGTCATAGACAGGGAAAAAGCACATTTCAGTTATTAGGATTTGCTAAATTGTGGTTTGTTTACATCAGAGAAAAGGGGATATAATTACTGACAAATAGATACTAGATATGGATTTCTATATGTCAAGGACACATAATATATGTCAAGGAAAGATTTCATTTTAAGTGCTGCACTTCTAATTCAAAGTAATATATTGAAAATACTGATAAAAAAAAACAGCATGAGTGTCTGTACTGCAGAAAAGGATATATAGTATTATACTAATCAGAGGTATAATGCTGTTATAAGATTGAAAATGTGTAGCCAGAAACACATTTACAAGTAAATCAAAAGCACTCAAGCACCAGATAAAATTTGATTTTATGTTCGTTATATTCTAAATAAATGTATGCAATAATTGAATAACATAGATTTGTTGGGTAGTCATTATTACTGTTATAAAGTATATTTTATGTAGCATTATATAGAGCAACTAAATGAACCAAATTCATAAATTAATACTACTGGGATTTCATAGACTAAAGACTGAAGTTTTTCTTATTATTTTAGCACGTGTCTGTTAAACCATTTTTTTCCATATTTGATGTAGCCACACAAATTATACATTAAAGTATCCTAAAGTAGGACCTTCTGTAGTGATTTGTTTATACACAATTTTTACTTGTAGTGGTAAGGTTAAGGGATATTGTGGCACATTTTTTTTAAAAAAAATATATATATATTTTATTATATTTTATTATATTTTATATTATTTTCCTTTTTTCCACTGTTCCCAATACATTTTGTTAATTTACTTTATTTACCCTATTTGCTTGTTTCTATAACCCTCCTTCAGGCAAAGAAAATGTGTTCTGTTCAAAGAAACTGATAGTCCTTTTGCAAATGCATGGGGATAATGTAGGACTCCTTCCCGTCATATGCATTTGTCTCCTCCCCCAGTGATCTATTCAGACCCCAGTGCACATGGGCAACAAGCGCTCCCATTGGCTTAAGTCCTAGGGGTCAGACACATTTTTCCGTGGTAAGAGGCTAGACCAATCTGTTTAGTTTTGCTTTCTGGGGAGGGCTGACACCTCCGAGTCACTTGTTCGCCCTCTTGATAACTAGTACATGCACTATAACACACACTTTCACATACATCCACTCTCATCCTAACTCTAAGAACCAATGCTGTTCGCACCTCCAACTAGCAGATGTCACCCTCTTCATAAACTGTTGCTTCATCCAACATGGCAGATGAAGTTGACATTTTTGCCTGCATCGTGGAACCCAAGCAGGAAATGTGTCTCCATTTGGAAATCCTTTCACTATTTAAAGTTGCTGTCTGGACTTAACAGTTGTCTGTGCAAGGTCCTGAGTGATTCTGCTGCATTTAACCCTGCTGTGTTTATTGAGCCATTCCTGATTGAACTTGAATTTGTTGATGATTATCCTTCAGCCTACCAGACCTGCACCTCTGGTTGAAGATGTTTGCTCCATCTCCTGAGAGTTCTATCTGGTATTGTTACACTAGCGCACTCATATACACACTCACACTAAAACACATGGTTCCTTCACACTTATTATACCTAACTCTCTCACTCCTAATACACTTCATTCCCTGACACCTATCACCAAATAAACATCATATAGGTAGAAAATGCACATTTTCACAAGTATGCCAAACCCCCCTATCTCTGATACACTCACATTCTGGATGAGGGTGTCTGGAGTTGTAGTCTTGTGGTTTTTATTTTTATTAGGGCAAGTGAGCTTTTAGAGTGGGGCCAGGAAGTGTAAGTAAGAAGCATACACGCTCAGCAGCATTTCCTTTGAAGTTAATTTGTGTTGAGCTTCCATGACCCAGTAGGTTATTAATGCACTGTAGTCCCATAGCAATTGTATAATTCATAATCAAATGAATGTTACTTTAGGAGTATACTGACATACTGAGATATTAGTTCTTTAAAACACAAGGCTGCCACAAACCAGCAATGGAGTTTCTCACCTTGCTAATTTCTAAATCAAACACACCCAGGTTCTCCAGTATGTAGCTCCTGAGTTTCTGGTAGCTGTGGGGTTGAAGCTGGGTTTCTTTAATGCAACCAACATGTCTATCAGGGGGATGGTCTGTGTATCTATTAGAATTGTGAATTCAGATTTGTACGGATTTTATTTGTAACAAAATTTGCCAATTTCATAAATTTTTACAATTGTCTAAAAGGAGGAGGGACCCCAATGACACAAACACAAAAAAATAGAGAGCTCAAAATTTTTATTTCCATTCGTTGTTCTTTTTCTGTCTCTAACACACACATTCTTTCTTTTTCACTCTCTTTCACACACACTCTATCTCCCTCACACACACTCTTACACACTCTCTCTTTGTCACACACAATCTCCCTCATACAGTCTCTCTTACACTCTCTATGTCTGCCAATTGCTTTTAATTTCTCCTTTTCTGCAGTGCCATCTTGTTTTGCCTCTTTTTCTGTTTTCTTTTTTGTACACTTCTCTCCGCTATCCACTCCATTAACCTGGCCTCCTGAAGCAATTATGTAACCTCTTTTTCTCAGCGAACCTGTCTGCAATATTCTGGCCTCTTCCATTTCTATTTATCTCAGCTCTCTCTTTGTTCTTTAGCTCTCATCTTCTTTTCTTTTATCTCTCCATTTTCTATCTCTCCCCTTTTCTTTATCTCTCCCCTTTATTATTTCTGTCCTCATTTTCTTTGATCTTTCTCATTATCTCTCATTCTCTTTAACTCTTCCCTGTTTTTTCTTCCCTTTCTTTTTTGTCTCTTTGTTCTCTTTTCACCCCACCTTTCTTTTGTATTATATCTCCTATCGTTATTAACTTCATCTCTTCCATTACTCTTGACCTCTCCTCTGATTTCACTTTATCTCTCCCTTTTCTCCTTATCTTCCTCACTTCTCATTATCCCGCTTCTTTTCATTATACGTCCTACTTTGCATCTCTGTCCTTTTTCCTATCCCTCCCCTTTCTCCTTCTCTTTATCTCCCTCGTCCTCTTTATCTGAATCCCTCTTCTTTTTCTTTATCCCTCTTCTTTATGTCTCCTCCCTTTCAATATCTCTTTCTTTTCCCCTATCTTTTATCCATTTGGCATCTTTTCCCCATGTTTCCCTTGCCTTTCCCCCAATTATTTATACACAGTGGCCCACATTTTTACACACACTCTTACATTTGCATAGACTTATACAATCACGCCAGTACACATACACACATACTCGCTAAAATGCACTTTTGTATACACATCCAAGGTCTCACACATTTACACATCCATGCTCAAACACTCATATACACATCCATACTCACACACAAACATCCATGCTCATACACAAACACACATACTTGTTCAGACACAAACACACATACATGCCTACATACGGGCATGCTCACAAACACTTATACACTTTCCCTCCTTCCCCATTACCCTCCTTTCGCCACTCACCCCCCCCACAGGTCGACAGTAGATTTTCTTTAACCTTTAGCCAAGGGATCATGTGACCTCACATCACAACACTTTGTGTGGATTCTCTTTTTTGTCCAATTTTTTTTTTTTATAAGGCAATGTGTGCTGTAATGAGGATCATTTGTTGAGAGAGTTTTCCCCTCAACATAACTATACATGAGTCCAGGCCCGGACTGGCCATCGGGCACACCGGGCATTTGCCCGGTGGGCCGGGCCACGGCAGGGCCGCATTGACTTTAGGGGCTGATGGAGCTGCAGCTCCAGGCCCCTAACCTACCTACGGCCGCAGTAACACAGGGCATAAGGGGCACCTGCCCCTTAAGCCCGCCGCAACTGCGACCGGGTCCGCCACTCTAAGGGGCCGGGAAGTCCCCACCAAGGCCGGCCTTACGGGTCTGCGGCCGCACAGGGTTTAAATTAAAACATCGGGGTTTTTTTAACTTTATTTAACATCCTCCATGTTAAATAAAGTTTTTTTTAACTTTATTTAACATGGAGGATGTTAAATAAAGTTGAAAAAAAAAACCCCGATGTTTTAATTTAAACCCTGTGCGGCCGCAGACCCCTAAGGCCGGCCCTGGTGGGGGCTTCCCGGCCTCTTAGAGCGGGGCGCCACACTCCAGGGGGCGCGACGGGGGGCGGTCCGCACCGGGTGCCGCTCATCAGGGGCTGCCAACTTGCGGCACCCGGCACTCCTCCAGAGACGGACAGTAATGTCCGCCGCTGGAGGAGCAGGCTCGCAAGGGAGCGGTATCAGAGGTCTTTAACAGACCTCCGGTTCCCTTGAGTGAGTTTAAGCCGGGTTCAACCCGGCTTAAACTCACTCAAGGGAGCCGGAGGTCTGTTAAAGACCTCCGATACCGCTCCCTTGTGATCTGCACGACAACAGCTGTTGTGCGCCGGGGTTTGCTGTCAGATCCCGGCGCACAACACTGAAGCCGCGCCCACCGACCCGGTGACCCGGAAGAAGACAGAGAAGACAGAAGAACTGAAGAAGAGGAGCGAAGAGGAGGAAAAGGAGCTGTAAGGAGAAAAGAGGAAAGGTAGGAAAACATTCAGTGAGAGTGGATTGGTATATATGTGTGGATTGGTGTATATGTGTGTGGTTTGGTATATATGTGTGGTTTGGTATATATGTGTGGTTTGGTATATATGTGTGGATTAGTATATATGTGTTGATTAGTATATATGTGTGGATTGGTGTATATGTGTGGATTAGTGTATATATGTGTGGATTGGTGTATATGTGTGGATTAGTGTATATATGTGTGGATTGGTATATATGTGTGGATTGGTATATATGTGTGGATTGGTGTATGTGTGGATTGGTATACGTGTGGATTGGTATACGTGTGGGTTGGTATACGTGTGGGTTGGTATACGTGTGGATTGGTATATGTGTGTGGATTGGTATATGTGTGGATTGGTATACGTGTGGATTGGTATATATGTGTGGATTGGTATATACGTGTGGATTGGTATACGTGTGGATTGGTATACGTGTGGATTGGTAAGTGTGTGAGAGTGATGGGTGTTATGCTGTACCATTTCCAATGTCTTTTTCATGATCTAATTATGCTCTAAAAGTACATCATAACTCCCATCACTCTATACTGTTCCATACAGTGGCAGAGCTGGGAGGCAGAGGCCTTGCACCCCCACCACAGGACTCCTGAAAGGTAAGTGAACTTTAAAGAGGGAGAGGGTAGATAGTTAGGAGGGGGTAGTTGCGGCAGGCTTAAGGGGCTCTGCGTTAATGCGGCCATATAGGACCAGTCAGTCCAGTCCGGACTGGACCTATTTTAAGGTGGGGGCCTGGAGCTGCAGCTCCATCAGCCCCTAAATCAATCCTGCCCTGGCACAGGCGCGGTCGCAGTTGCTGCTTGCTCCGACAACAAGGTAAGTAGGGTGAGGGAAGGGGGTGCAGTGAGAAGGGGCAGAGGGGGGTTAGATAGTGAGAAAGGGGGAGAGGGGATAGATAGAGGCGGTACATATTGAGAAGTGGGGAAGGGGGTTACATAGTGAAAAGGGGGAACATAGTGAGAAGGGGCAGATAAGATGAAGAGAGGGGCTAGTGTGAATGCGTATGAGAATGAATGAATAAATGTGTGGATGAATTGTGTGAATGCGTATGACAATGAATTCATGTGAGGATGAATTGCTTGAATGATTTGTGAGACTGCATTAATGAATGTGTTAATGATTTGTGTGAATGATTAAATGCAAAGATGGTACGGGTGGGCTTTAACAATAAATAAATAAATAAATATGGGCTGCTCAGGCTTAAATGCCCGGGCCTATTTTTTGTCCCAGTCCGGGCCTGCATGAGTCATTGCTTATTGATACAGAAAAACTCAGAATACATTGAGCATCTTGCACCTGGTCAGAATCGGCTTGATATGACAGTATTCTATAGGTCTTTTTACTCATTATGCTTCCTGCTTAATCACCAGCTCACAGATTAACAAACTGGTGACAGGAAAAAAACAAAAAAAGACAGGATGATGAGGCCATAGGTATTTAAATCATGTTGAATTTTGTCTCCAAAATGAGTGTTGATGAGATGCTATAGTCCTTTGTAATTCTAGAGGCAGCTGATTTATTTTTTCTTCTTGCTGAAGGAAATGAAGAAAAGGTTCAAAATAGCATGACTCTTACAAACTAAAAAAGTTAAGTTTTGCCTGTCATGAATATCCACAGCATTTTTCAACATGACACAGCGGGAGGGATGTGCGTAAATGCCAGAAGTCAAATTAATGCATATAAAAGATACCAACAGATATTTTGGTTCTTGCTACTTTTGATATGTATTAAAGACATAAATCATGAGAGATAAGTGTGTGTATTCTTTACTTGACAGATGTTCATGGATAAATTATGCATTGTTTACAAGAGATGGCTACATTTGTTTGGTATCAAAAGCAAATTATTTGGTATTGAAGACATTGTTTGGGCTAATACCAATAATAATAATAATATTAGAAAAAAACTAATTGTTAGGGGGGAAGGAGCTGTCATATTATTCTTTTGACATGACAGCTCCTAATTAAACTGAAGACTATGCAGCCTAACTGTGCCCTGCAGAGTGTTTCTATGTGAAAACACACTTCAGGGCTCCATTTCTCTCATACAGCAGGTTAGGCTATTGGACTAGAGCTATTTTATATACATATTTGTATTGCCATACAAAAGTATTCAGAACTCATATCAGTCCTCTCATATTACTGAATTATAAATGGTACATATAAATTACTGAAGTGACATTGATTTTGTTATTGTTTTGTTTTCTAAAATGAAATATGTTGCACGCATACTTCTTCTACTCCATGCTCCACAAGCTTCCCTTTTATACAAATAAAAGAACAATTACCTTACCAGTGGACACCAATTGTTTCTTAACAGAAACCCCACTGTTGAATGATGATGCCATCACACCAACTGGACACTCCCAAAGCGTGGAGTTAACTGCTAGGAAGGAGTTGAAAGACATGGAGCAGGGCAAAGTAAATAAGAAGGCCTTGTTCTTGCAAGCTTACAGTCTATGTGAAGGTTGAGGGTGAATCATAACGAGTTGGGGTGTGCATGCATGATAATTAATTGATTTGGAAAAGTCAATGGCATGGAGATCTGGAAAGTGAGATAAACAGATAGTTTCTTGCAGAATACAGGCTGTGGGTATTAAAAGTATATTTTTCAGGAAAATTATGTAGGATTTGGCAAGTGACTGGACATGTCGGGTAAGGAAATGACTTGTGCTCCCTTAGCCTGGGACAACACACTCTTTCCCCGGTTCCCCAGTCACTAGCCGAGACTCAGTGTAGGGTATAACCAAAACGAAGACTGCTTTATTTTTCACACACATGGCTGAATATAGCCAGCAAATCACATTAACATAAATCAAGATATTGGGATACAAACCGCCCCTTAATCTGCCTCCCAGAGACAACAGGGATAGTAAAGGGATTAATAAAACAATGGGGTCCCAACCTCCACTATCTATCACTGGTTGAAAGAGATGATGAGATTAAAACATACTTGAAGGAGCATTTAAACGTACCAGCGATAAAAGAGAGGTTGAATAGATGGATTATGGTAGCTATAAGGACAGTGCTAGAAAAGAGGAAGTAGGCATATGAGGGGGGGTCAAATGGACAGGTAGGATGGTCCAAGGACAAGATAGCACCAGAGATCTCATTAAAGGTGACAGGTCTGAAGCAGCTAAGGGTGGCAACTGGTAAGGAGAAGGGTTGTGTAAAACCAGAACTAGACCATATACACATGGCTGAAGTCTGGCTCTCTGAAAGCGGTATATTTAAAATATTATTATTTGAAACTTTTCATTACATACTTGTGATAAAAAAATGGTTGAACTTCCCCTTTAATAAGTCCATATACTGTTATAGCATAGACTCAATTGGAGGCATATTAAGTGGTTTATTTAAATAAAAATACATATCCATCGTGCAGCACGTAAATGGTACACAAACCAAACTTCATCCCTGTTTGGAATATCAGGGGCTATTGCATTTAAAGTAACCCTACAGTCCATTTATAAAGAACCAATAATTAGAATTCTTATAAAACAGATACATACAAATATTGTTTTTCATATCTTCCCACAATGCTTCATTATATCACAAAACGCAGAGGAAACACAATTTGTGGGGAAAAAACGGTCTGAAATTAATCAGCAGCTTTGTCATGCTCGGCTGGCTAAAGTATGCACCATTTAGCTTATAATGAAAAGTAATGTTTTGTTTTTTCCCTTTTACATCACCAGTGACATATGTCAGTGGCACACATGTGAGGCATAGATTACACCATTGTACGGGTAATTACTGTAGTTCCAGTGGCAAGTTTACATGCATGCCAATGACGTGGTTAGTACTATGACTAGTCGCTGTGGCCACAACTTTACAATGTAACACCCAGCTGCTCTCCTGCGTCAGTGTAGTTTTGTTTATTTTTAATATCTATATTTCTCTAGTTTGCATGTCAGTATCAGCACTCAAATATCTCACATGCATTCAAAGTAATTAATGCAGTGTCTTATTGCAACTTCATTGCAATAACAGCAGTATGTTCATAAATATCACATCATGACAGGTGCAGATGTTCAATCAAAGTGTTAAATGGAACTGAGTTGCCTACAAGGATCAAACACCACTACTGACATCCCTAGGCAATTAAATTATGTAGCGTAATTAGTAAACAAATGCGTGAATTGCTTAGAAAAAGCTGAACGTAAAGGACTTTGTGGGTAATATATATATATATAATTATGGGATTAATCAGAACATTTGTGTTTGCACTATGACTACATTATGGTAAAATTATGAAATCACAATAAAATGCTTCAGTATAGCTTTACAATAATGTAGTGACACAATATTAGAGGACTACTACATACCATAAGGGAGTTATATTATATAAATATTATAAGTATAAATTAAATCTTTATTTACATGATATCATACATAATATTTCTGCAATAGTTTCCCTCTACTTCTGTTATATTTACCTACTTACTTAAATTGCCAGCTTAGAGCACCTAAGGTTTATAATTAATTTGTAATTAGAGAATTAGTTATTTAGATGCAACATATACCACCTACAGTAATAAAATCAACATTTAAAACTCATCCTTTTTTAAAGCTTATATATATATGCTATAAAATATTTAAACAAAATTTAAAAAAATTTAAGAAACACTGATTTATTACATTATGTTGAAAATGTAATTCATCATATCAAGTATCTAATAATGTACAGTTAATGTTCTGAAAACCAGTGGCGTCTCCAGCTTTCATATTTAGGGGGGGCACATGGGGGGCCAGGGACCAAAGTAGGGGGGCCAATTATAAAATGGTACATATACACTATATATATATATATATATATATATATATATATATACACGTTAGACGTGCATTTTTAACTACATAATATGAACTTATTACCCCCTGCTTCCGATATATATTAATATTAGCTCCTGCTGCTGATATATATTAATATTAGACCCTGCTGCCGGTATATATTATTAGTCCCGGCTTCCGATATATATTAATATTAGCCCCTGCTGCCAATATATATAAATATTAAACCCTGCTGTCAATATATAAATATTAGACCCTGCTGCCAATATATAAATAAATATTAGCCCCTGCTGCCAATACATATATATACATATATATAAACATTAGACCCTGTTGCCAATATATTTTATAGTGAAAAAATTGGACCCTACCCAAGCATTTCCTTGGGTCCTGCTCAGCGCTCCCTTGCATGCAATCACTCCCTCCGCTACCACACCGAAAAAAATATATTTGCCACACTGACTGCAGATCGGGAGAAGACAGTGAGAGTCAGTCCTGCACCGTGACAGTGAGAGGTCCTCTCTCCTGTAATCATCCCCAGAGTCCCTTTGTCCCCTCATTCACTAAACCATACCGCTCTTTTACTTACACCCTGTAGTTCAGGTATAGATCAAATAAACAACACATGGAAACAACACATGCAACTGAATTAGACAAAAAAAAACCTGTATTTGCATGTATACATAAATAATGTATGGAAACATAGCAGATACAGATCAACAGAATTACACACACTATTTGACATCCAAACAACTATAAATCATTTTTATCACATTATTAAAATCCCAGAAATCAAAAAAGTTAAAAGGCCCAAATAAATTAAGATTAGACATAATGGAATCAAACATTTGCTACTGCAAAAAATTTTAGATGAAAAAGTCCAGTTTTATTCAGCGCAACAAAACAGTGATAGCATTATTCTTAACAATATTAATGCATTAATGCATCACAACCATCTTAGCACTGCGTCACCAAATGAACAAATGAACACCTCATTACAGATAACACAATGCATGCAGCTGCATATAACTAAGCTGAGTACCACTTGGTCTGAGAAGGCCTGTGAAACCAAAGGGGAATAGCGTCCTGTATAATGAAATGAAGAACTGAGTTTCACAAACTCTGAACCAACATCTAACTTTTAATAATATATTCAGATTGAAATAAGAGTAAATAACACAAAACCTTTACTTTTCCTCTCACTGATTTCTAGGCCTAGAAAGTTTTGTCCTCTGAAGTGACCACAAAATCTGGATAAATACAAATTACAAAGTTCTATTTAACCCTCTACAGCAAGTAAAGTGCCAGGAAACAGATGACCAAACTCATATCAGGCTCTGCCACACTGACACCCAAACACATACCCCAGGGCAGGCTCTGCTGCCACATGGACCCCACACCAGGATGGGATAACCTACTAATATTATTAAGTATATACTACTACTAGTATAAAAATGCTTTCCACATTGCTCTGTTTGTGTGTATTGCCCCTTGTGTATTTGTGCCCCCCCCAGCCACCCTCCTTTGTGCATTTTTGCTATACACCCTTGTGTATTGATTTATTTGATGCCCCCAGCCTGCCCCCCTCCCTTGTGTATTGATGCACCAACCCCTTGTAATGGTTATTATGTGTAATTATGTCCCCAGCCTGCCAGCCACCATCTTTATGTATTTTATTTTCCCAAGGCAGCCCCCCCCCCTTGTTAATGTGCCACCTCCAGTGAGATCTGGTGTACTTGCTCTAGTGCACTGCTCCTTGCTCTTAGAGCAAATAACACAAATATTAAATAATGGCATTTTTAACCCAAACATATTTAATGGGGGTTCTCCTTTTAATTTCAAATCACATTTGAAGACCCTCAACTATTTTTTTAAAATGAAATAATTACTTTTTTGAAGTCTTCGTTTTTCCGCCTTAACACCGCTGCTCTTGCTCTCCTACCGCGTGCTCCCTGTCACAGAGCATCTGTTCCGAAAGTGCCCGCCCCCTTGCATCTTCAAAGGGGCGGGACGAAGAGCCTCAGCGATTGGCAAGCCATTAAACGGCCGGCTGCTGACAGTTTCAAAGCGGTTTTAAAACCGAAGCGGTTTTAAAACCGCTTCGGTTTTAAAACCGCTTTGAAACTGTCAGCCGCATCGGCTGCAATTTCAGCTCAGACAGTTTCAAAGCGGCTGTAAAACCGCTTCGGTTTTAAAACCGCTTCGGTTTTACAACCGCTTTGAAACTGTCTGAGCTGAAATTGCAGCCGATGCGGCTGACAGTTTCAAAGCGGTTTTAAAACCGAAGCGGTTTTAAAACCGAAGCGGTTTTACAGCCGCTTTGAAACTGTCTGAGCTGAAATTGCAGCCGATGCGGCTGACAGTTTCAAAGCGGCTGTAAAACCGAAGCGGTTTTAAAACCGCTTCGGTTTTAAAACCGCTTTGAAACTGTCAGCCGCATCGGCTGCAATTTCAGCTCAATCTGCCGGCACACCAGGAAATGTCCCGGTCTCCCGGCGGTGGGCCGGGTCAAAGCGGCATCGCATTTCAATTGGGGGGGCACACTGGGGGGCACAGCATAATGTAGGGGGGGCCATGGCCCCCTCTGGCCCCCCCCTGCCGACGCCACTGCTGAAAACAATTATGTTGCAGTTTTGGACGCAAAATCTAATGGTGTATAACCTCCGTAGTTCTAAAAATAAAAACCCACAAACTGAATAAACTTTTATTTCCAAAAAGTGAATTCAACATGTGATCGATGATGTATGTACTTCAATGAAGTATACATTCACCTATCTAGTTTATTGTAGTAAGTCGGATGTATTACACTCTGCATTCTCCACCATGGAACACTATCAGTAGTTTAGGACCACATCTTCTTTTGTCCCATAGAAAGCCATGGTGCATCGCATAGATAAAGGACAATAGCAACAAACTCAAGGCAACATACTGTTTGCAATATGCTTTTCTGTATATAATCTGCTAAATTGTTTCATCATAGGTAAATGGATTATTTCACTCTGAGATTTGTTTATTAACATTCTGAAAAAAAGCTATAGGTAGTTCATCATTATTGGATAAAACGCCTCTAGTTCCCCCCCGTGTTCCAAGTTCCCAACTCTTTCTTCTCCTGTTCAGTGCGTCAGTGGAGGTTGTGTCAGACTTGTCTTGTTAAATCAACTATTATACTGCGATAATAATTTCTGGCAAAGTCCAAGCCAGTGTTGCAGGTGTTCATAAATAACTACTTTAGGCAATATTTATCAATGTACAAATTGAACAAGAAAGAATGAGAACATTTGCTTTCTGGAAGACTTATTTCACTTGTGATGACGAATTTGCAGCCACAGTTAAAGCTTACCCTTGTTTGAATTGGCTCACATTTAAAGAGGTTTGTTCACAGGGGTTTATCATAAAGCCTTTCCCTTTCATTGTATAAATACTGGCTTCAACACAGCTCTAGCAGAGAAGATAAATCCATTGAAAGCCATCCAGATATAGAGAAATGGGAAACACTCTGAAATGACAGACTGATATATTGAAGTGTGTAATCTGATTAATAAAGTGTTTATGGTAATATTGTACATTTATAATTCTTTTTATTCAGAGAAGTTATTTTGGGATTTTTGCCCAGAGAGGCTTTTGGTCGGTAAACTGCCTTGTTATATCTAACAATAACAATATAAAGCAACCAAGGTAAAAGTAAATATGTAAAATTAGAGCAATATAATTCACAAAGGTTTAGATATAAACAGGGTAGGAATGGGGAAGACTAAGGGGCCTTGGTACTTTAATGACAAATTACATTACATTACAAGTGTTAGTATGTGCAAACACACGTTGGGGGCCACAGACTGCAGGACCCAAAATATGGGTAAGGGTAAAAATATGGCCCTCTCAGCCGCTGTGTGCCAGGTGGCCAGGTCGAGCTGGATACAGAAAACACATTCTTTAGGTTAGGCACCTGTCACATTGATAGCTCAGAATGTCCTAGGGTGGTTCACCCAGAGCTTAACTCAATGGCTTCCTTTATGCAGCAGCACAGTGATGAATGCCACGATATAACATATGCCCTAGACGCCTTATGCCAAATACCATGTGTAACTGGCTTACAATAAATTTATGACAATTAATGGGTTAATTAAAAATTTTTAAGTGCCAAACCATCTACTGTCCTGCTATAGTAAACTATTTCCACATCATTTAAACTAACATTTTTTTCCAAGAACTGTGTTTTTGCAATAGGTTTCTTTGACATTTTCCACTCTTTTGTATTACTTGTTCTTGTTATTCTTCACTATAATGTTTTACAATAATGTCATCCATTCCAGGAAGCCATTTTCTGTGTTGTCATTAGTTTGAGATTGTGTATTTAATGATGCTAGAAAATTCTTTGGTTGAATCACAAAATAAAGTTTCATTAAAGCTATAATTCCAATAACTGTGAACAGGGCTTTCATATGAAACCCAGTTTCAAACTAAGTGCCTGGGCCCCATGCGATCACAGCCACAGATCAAGTTTTCAAAGATCTCCCTCCAACCGGCTTAAAGTCAATCAAGGAAGTGGAAGGTCTGTTAATTCAGACCTCCGATCCTTCTCCCTTGTGACGAGTGCACTGTACTGGCTACCAGGGCATGATGGGAGTGTGATTGCTGTTAGCAATTATATATATTGAATAGGTAATGGACTTGTGCAGTCAATTAAGTGGCGATCTGGATAGGACTAAAGGCAAATGGTGCATAACTCAAGACTGTCCCATTAATATTAGAAGAGTTGGCAATCATAATGTTGAGCACAGCATAACATCACTTATACATATGGACTTAAGCCATTTCCATACCAGCCAGCACTGCCCATTGACATCCGCTGGGCAGTCCCAATGACATTGGGGGTGTTTCCACTGATGTCATTGGGCATTCCCGCTGACATCGCAGGAAATACTTCCATTTAAAGGGTAAATGGGCAGGGAGTGGGGTGTGTCAAGACCCAGCTCCCGCGACTCGGAGGATTTGGGTGTTGATCCAGAGAAGCAGTGCTTTTTCCAGGGTTTTCTGGGTCAAAACTGGAGAGTTACCACGTATGGCAATTGCACTTCAAGACACATCCTTGTTGTCTGAGGGGAGCAGTCCTCTCACTAGCAGGGGACAAGTTCCTACACAGCTTGTGACTAGACACACAAGCTCAACATGGAGGTGAAGCAAAAGAAGAAAGCTAAACAGTGAATCAGAGCACACTCTGTGACCTGAAGCCCTCCCGCTCTTCCTCTCTGGGTGCAGATGGTCACTGGGAGAGAGATGTTGGCTTTGCATTGGATTAATCAGGTACTATATTGACCTTTTATAGGGCCGGCTCCTCTCTGCTAGTGTCTGACAGGCCCTCACATTGTTAGTGTGAGTGTGTGTCTGAGTACATTAGTGTGTGTGTTAGTGTGACTGGCTGAGTTAATGTGAGTGTCTGGGTGTGCTAGTATTGATTTTGTAATAACTACCTTTCTAATGGAACATGTTTCGAAATTATAATACCGTATATAATATTATTATATAATATTCAATTAAGTGGGAATGTGATGGCGGAACATCACCTTAGATCCAAACCAAATTTGTCAACCCTGATCTAATCCTAGGATATCTGACAACTTAGTTACACGCTGTACATCAGCATTTCCTGCAGACATTAGGAATGTGTATTGTGCATACAGTAAAATATCCATATAGCTGTATGGTAAATAAGATTTTTGTTATGCTACAAACATATATAACTTCTTTATAGCCACAGTTCTGAAAAGAGTATTGTGCCCACACACATCTTGATATGCTCTTAAAGGTTTGACTTTATGTTTAAATGTATTTTATGTAAGTGTGATTATATTACCTTTTTACTTGTTATTCAGGTAGAACTGCATTATCTTATGTGCAGATGCTAATGTTAAATATCTTTTTAAAGGTGTATTTTAAAATATGAGTCTTTTGTAGATAGAATCTGTTTTCAATTTAATCCTAGCACAGATGCTTTGAACAAAAGCCTTGCAAACTTTAGTCTGCCGTTGATAGCAGAATGATTTTGCAAATTATCTTCTGGACTTCATTGAATAACCTTGTTGAAATACTACAGAAAAAATGCAGCTGCTGAGGAATATGATAGCGTGCTTGCAATCAGACGAGATTGTGTTTTTTTTCATACCAACATTTATTGATAATGTGGAGTATACTCAGAGCTTCTTGCTTAAAGTAAAATAAGCAGTAAGACATGTTCCTTGGGAGACTAGTGCGAAGAGATGGTTGTTTTGTTAAGCTGTAGTTGTTACTCCATACAAATGTATCACAGTAGTTTTAGCTAAATTCACAGTTATTTGCTCTAATAACAAGGCATATGGTCTAGTACAGGTATGCTTACTGTACATTCGCATAATAAGAATTCTATATGTGAACTGAGAAGGACCTTGGAGGAAAAGATAACTGTCCAGAATTGTAGTACATCTTTCGGTGGTCAGTTAGGAACAAGGAAGAAGCTGTCAAAGCTAAATAGCCCTCCTTTTGGTACTGTGCATTTGTTGCTTACTGTATATGACTTGCTGTCTGCCAGGCTCCCCAGACTCCGCTGCTGGCTACCAGTTTCTCTGGTCCTAATGTAGCAGTATTGGAGCAGCTCTGTAGATGGGGCCTAGAAAGCCTAAAGCTACAGCAGGCAGCTCAATGTGCAGTCTCACCCCTATTAATGAAACATAAATATATACTGGACATCAGGATGAAGAGGATATTCTGCCCCTTCCTGGACTCCCTTTTTGTATCTTGACCTCTGCTCTAACTATAGCCATCAAGCTGATCCCACATACCAGAAGCCATGCTTTCATGTGATGTCACAGCTAGATGGAATGTGAGCAAATAATTCTAGGTCAAATGGTTCAAATAGTTCTCCCGGTCAAACCTGGAGAGTTCCCAGGTATGTATATGATGATGAGTCCAAGACACTATTACACGCACGTATTGAGATCTACATGACCAATGCTGATACCACCATGCCACTCAGGTTTTTATTGCTGAACTTAAAAAGTATGTCTATGTTTTAGATATTACGTTCTAGGGAGCAGTTCCTAAGTATGTAATTTTAATAAATAATTGTACAGGGCTGTGGATTTGTTTACTTTTTTTAAATAATACAATTTTTACTGCACTCAGTGACGTATCCTGGCCTAGGCCAACTAGACCTCAGGGGGTTCAATATCAGATCACACTCTTGGGTGATCAAGCCCCAAAGTGTACCACCAAACCATAAACTGGTTACAACAGAGATGTCTAATCTCCCCAAATGACCTATTGCCAGGGCACAAGTAAGCAGGTCTGGTAGGAGCCCAGTTGCAGGGGATATCAGAGGCTCAATGAAAAATGAAACACACAGCAGACTGGATCTTAATAAGAGATGGTCTGTATTGAAGAAACCGTCGAAACAGACAAGTACAGTCTGTAGACACAACTGGAAGCCCTCAGGCAGGACACACAGCTAGAAGCCCTCAGGCAGGGCACACGGCTGGAACCCCTCAGGCAAGGCACTCTCAGGCATAGTCAGGCAGGTCAGAACCAGGAGGACGAAATCAATGGCAAATCAGAATCCAGGAGAAGAGTCAGAACAAGCCGGGCCAACACGGGCAGCGGAAGAACACTGCTAGCAGCAGAAGAAGGCCAGGCAGAAAGCAGATACACCACAATTCAAAGGCCCAGCATGGTGGAATAAACTGGTATTTAAGGGGAGGGCTGCAGATGAGCAGACAAAGTTGGTCAGGTCATTAGCAACACAGTACTGCAATCTCATAGGTGACCTCTAGAGGCTGCAATGGACAAGATACCTATAAAATAAAAACAGAGTGGAACCCTGACACCTATTTACGCTATGAAGGCTGTGCTGGCTCAGCACACCTTCCATATACTAGTTTAAAAGATACTGCACACTTTTAAGATACGTTGTAGAGCCCGCTGAATTTCTGACTACTCCCGTCCGCTCCCGCAATGTGTGTGTCCCACTCCCGCAACATATGTGTTCGGTCCCGCCCGCTCCTGCAATCTGTGGGTGACACTCCCGCCCACCCCTTACCTGATCTGCAGATTTCCCGCGCACTCCCGCAAGGCTGCCTTTGTGTTGCACACACACAGCGCCCCTTCTCTTGTTCCGCCCAGGAACCCAGCGGAGTCACGTGAATTTACGTTCCAGGGTGGAACAAGAGAAGAGACGCTGTGTGGGAGCAACTGGAAGGCAGTTTTGCGGGAATGCACGTGATTACCAGGACCCGCATGTACATTGTACTGCAGTTTTTTCTGAAGTAATACTGCGGTTTTTTGGACATGAAAAAACTGCATTACTGCACTTTTACTGCAGTATTACTGCACATTTACTGCATTTTTACTGCATTTGTACTTCACTGTACTGCAGTTTTACTGCAGTTATTTTTTGTAAGGTACAAATGCAATAAAGCTGCAGTACATTTGCAATATAATGACGTAAAAGTGCAGTAAACATGCAGTAAATGTGCAGTAATACTGTAATTTCTACAAACAAACTGCAGTATTACTTCAGAAAAAACTGCAGTAATTTTTCATAAGGGTGACCACCCGCTCCCGCCCGCAACTCCCAAAAAACCGTCCGCTCCCACAAGTTTTTTGACGGGTCCTGTGGGACCCTCATCCCTATGAAGTCCTCTAATACGGTGCGCTGGCATATATCATATTCTGGCACTCCATTTCTTTTACTGTACCGGAGATCTGACCATAGAGGTGGAGATTGTTATATATTGCTTTTACCAATCCTCAATATTCTCCTCTGTGACTTTTAATGCTATATTACTTTCTATGGAGCTGATCCAGTAGTACTGCTTAAAAAATAATTGGGACTCTCCTTAAATTGCTAACCTACTTTGGCATAGTGTTAGGCTATAAATGCCTATAGAGTAAATTAATACCCAATATTTTCTTCTACAAAAAGTGTTTTTAAATTACATGTATAGCATTTGCGGTATTTTCACACTAC
The DNA here is from genome assembly GCF_027358695.1 of Spea bombifrons. Taxonomy (NCBI): domain Eukaryota; kingdom Metazoa; phylum Chordata; class Amphibia; order Anura; family Pelobatidae; genus Spea; species Spea bombifrons. The sequence continues at coordinate 22,154,022 of NC_071091.1, read as the reverse complement.
TTTTAAAGTATTTGCAGTTGTTATTTAACAGGTCTGCATTTATGTCACTTAATGGATCAATCTATTTCTCTGTCTATTCTGTCTGTGTCTATCTTAGATTTAATTGACTTCTGTAAGTTAACATTTTTCTTATTTAAAAGAATTGACTTAAACAAATACATTGGTCACTTTTTTTTCTTTTTTTCTTTTTGCTTAAAAGTCCATTGAATGAATATGTGAAAATGCCCAAGAGAAGAATCGTTTGTGATTCTGACAGATGGGCTGACAAAAATGTTTTTGATTGCTTGTTACTTTTTCACAGCTGAGTATGCTAATGTAAATGATCCCGGATTCAACAAAACAGCTGTCACCTATACATACATTTCACTTTTTTTGTGATGGAGTCCTATATTGTGATTTTTATGACAATGTGTAAAACAATATTTTAAATTTTCTTTCAAATGACATGTTATTAAATTTACGTTACCAAGAAATATAGAGTTTGTCAAATTGTAGTCTCATCTTTGTCGGCAGTCTTCACAGGGCTATAACCATGTTTAGCTTCCAATATTCACAATATAAAACGAAGTCAGCTTTTCAATGTGAGTCCTGTCACATTTAACATTTTGGTACATAAAGAGAAGAAACATAACTTAGCTGCATGTGAAATATTTAAAGGAACTCTGAATGTTTCCTTTTTTTTTAAGTGACCCTTGATATGGGTTCTTCCTGCGACATGTTATATATAGGGTGACCGCATCAGCCATGTTTTTCAGGACAGATATCATTTTTAAATATTGCTAACCAGCCCAGATAAAATGCTGCCCTGCAGTATGGGGGATCAGTAACTGACTAATAGGTTCCCTTCCATAAGTCTATATACCCCACATCATCCTAAAGCATGGAAGGGTTAACATTATCAAACTTAACTTGCACCCTCATGTCCTGTAGCTTTTCCAAACCACTCCTACTTATTTACCATCATCCTTTTTTAAGGCAGTCAGGTCTGCAAGTGTCAGGTGTATTTGGAATGGAAAACGACCAGGGAAAAAGCACGAAGTGCTGGTCCTGGCAAAGACAGATGGGGGTCTGGGGCTTCCAGATATTTTAAAGTACTTTAAGCTACTCACCTTCTTCACAACATAGAATAGTCAGACCACACTTGCTGGGGATGCAGAGAGGCCTTGGGGGGTTATTTTAACATGTGGTGGGAGCGTTCAGGAATACATTCCTTTAGGGAACAGGTATACCGTGCCATAAAACAAATGGTGGATCCTTTATCTCATTTTAGTCTGAATGTGATGCTACTTCATTACTTGATTTAAGTACAAAAACTCACTCGCTAAGCACCTACTGAAAGCTGCAAGATGCCCGATTCCCCTCAACTACTTTTCAGTACTAGAGGCTCCAAGCTGGAAGAGATCAGGACACATGGCTGCCATGATTCTAGTTCACAATGCCAGAGAGCATTTGGTCCTACATGGGGGTACCTGGGGGGAGCGGATTAGAGAAGTATCATTATCTTTTGTTTTTTTTCTGCTTTTTGCCTTCCTCATTTCTCTCTATATACTTTCATCAGAATTGGAGGCACTTGAGGCCAGGGTGTAACCAAGTACCACTATTCTTAATCAATTTGTTGTCACCTTGCTGGTGATTGGAGGCATGGTCAAATGCCTATACGATGTTTACTTAATTTATTTACTTGTTTTACTGAAACTATCCTCATTTATATGTTTATGAGATAATTATGAGATTATAACACCATCAGTAGATCATACCCATGGATACCACAACTTTAATTTACCTGATAGTGGTTGAAACAATATTCTCATTCAGCCTCACCAACAAATGATCCATATTGAAGCACTTTAATATGTATTCTTTACTAGTAAAAAAAAAAATGGCACACACTTACCGGTACGGTAATGTCTGCATTATACGTTAGTTTTGGCCAATGACTAGTATTAAAATCAATGGGAGTGATTTGTGCTCGTGTGCATGAGGTTCATTATATCCCATAGAATCTTCCATGAGCCAGCATTAGAGATATCTGGTTATGAGCACCTGGCGCATGTATGCTGAGAGCAGCAGATTTGCTCAGCCAAAGCACATACAGCAAGGCAAGAAGCAGGGGGCAGGGGAAAGCACCAAATGTATACAGAGGATTCTGCTGAATTCCTCTATGCATTCGGATACAAAAATGCACGATATAAGGTGAAACTCAGCTGTCACATGCAGTAAACAGGGTGTTGTACCCTCACGGTAAAGTTTTAAAATACAAAAAAAAAATACAGTGTTAGCAGAGTCCAGCAGAATATATTTAGTAACTTATAGTGTCTTTCACACGTGATAAAGAAGTAATGCTGTGTGGGAGTTAGATCAAATAAAGCCCTTTTCAAGCACAACCACCTCTTCTAAAAGAGTTTTCAATCATTTTAGACTTTCATGCTTAATTGTCATACTAAATAATTTTCTCAAATGTACACACGATAAACCATCAAAAAAGAAAATAGATGTATTTGATTTAATGGAATTCCTTGTGATCCTTGGAGAAAGTTACTTAAAAGGAGTCATTTATTGAAAGGCATCTGGTCCCTAAGAAAGGTTATGATGCACCATTTCGTTTTTTTTATGTGAACTTTCACTTAGTCTTTCTTGAGGGTCAGCAGTATATTTAGACAGCACTGGCATTAAATTGACATCACCGCAGCCCTTTCAGAAATGTCTGTGAATTTGAGCTGCTTTTAATGTCATCATGCTTGTGATACCTATGCAGCATTTCATGTCAACGCCTAGCATTTACCAGGATCCAAGCTTATGCATGGCCTTCTAATGGGTATAATTAGTGTATACGTTATTTGCTTTGTTTTGGAGACTATGTGTATTGGATCTAGACTATTATAGTCTATCTATCTATCTATCTATCTATCTATCTATCTATCTATTTGTTTCTTTGTACAGGGTGGAAAATAAACTTGCACTACTGTCTATAGTCTTGATGAGAAGCAAACTCCATTAAGTGCTCTGGAAGTAAGGATGTAGCTGTTTTGAGATCTATGAATGCCATTGAAGTTAAGGACTTAGAATACCAAAATAAAATGCACAACTTTGCCATAGAACTGCCAAAATACATAAAAAAATCTATACATGTGAGGTGTATCCTCAGGACAGGTATTTTAATAGTTTTTCAAAAGTAAAAAAAAAAAGCCTTTGTCATGAAGGGGTTAAGCAAACCTTGATAGTGAGGGTCTGCCTATGCAGTATGGACCCGGCTGGCTACTGTAGTGTCAGAGACCAGCACTGCAATGAACAGTAGGGATACAGCAAGCAGTAGGGTGATAATATCCAGGACACATACACTTCACATATTGGTGATCTATCCTTGCAGTATGTAGAATTTATAAACTCTTCGAAGGATTTGGTTGCACACCTTACACACCTTACACACTTATACGGCAGGCAAGAACTTTTCATGTCCTGGAAAAAATGGCTGATGTAGCCATCGTAACATGGTCATCTTAGACACCAGCCATTGTGTCCATGTTGACTTTGTAGTATAAATCATGCTGTACGGAAGCTATCTGAAATACAGGACTGACGTCCGAAAAACGTAACAGGAAGTAACCATGCGCTACATGGTCAAAACATGTTACGCAGACATAATAACATACACTAATGTACCATTAAGTACCCATAACCATGTAATCCTGACAGCCCTGCATGCTTCGTGAAGATTCTTTCACCACTACAGACCAAGCGGTGGAAAGGGTCTCGCTCAGTGATATCCTTTCATGCAAATACTATGAATATACAATGGTTTCTAAAGGAACCTAAAGTACATAAGATTATGCAAAAGTTTGTTAACATGCTTCTTTTAAATGCAATGCTATAAAGGTGATGATTTCTTTATATGTACAAAAGATGACTTAAGCTTCCAAGAGCAATACCTGCAATTAGATAATACAATAACATATATTAAGGCATTATATATATTATAAAGGGATTATAACAGTATGGATTTTTCCATCTTCCTTTCATAAAATTGTTAAAATAGAACCGAAAGTAACATATTGCGACATTCCGTTAGTAACATTTAAGAAATAAGTGAAATAGGTCTTAACAATATATAATTTTTTTAACAACTAGTTTGTTTCTTTTCAATCAAGACTATATCATTTTCTAGACATTATCTGTAACTAATAGTTAAGGAAATGCAGTTTTTCCTACCAAAATTATATGCCATACACAAAAAGATAAATTCTTTAGAGTGGCTTTTTTTTCTTTGTTAATCTTCCAAACCATAGACCAGTCAACAATAGGAAGTTAAAAAAAAATCAATGTTCTTCTGTGCTTCATAATTTATATGTATAGAAATGTAGTGCATCTTGGAAGTTTCAGCTTAAACCTGATGACAAAATTGTAAAAATAAATACGCAGGAAGGCGACAAGCAGTATAACCAAGGGAAAGGTAAAGCATAACACCTTCAAATAGAGACCAGCATTATCATTAAATCTGTGACATACTAAATTGGATGAAAAGTGATGCGGGAGGGCGTTGTACAATCATTTGATAAAGCACTTCATTATATTTCTCTGTGTACGGTCAGTGATGGCCGTTTTTTATCAGTCGATAATTCTATCAGTCCTTTAATAGGAAACTAAGATTAAACTTCATTTTATTCTTTCAACACTAACATTATGGTGATTGGTAAGCAGAGGAAAAGTGGGCAGAATATAATGCTTTTCAGGTTTCAATTGAAAGCTAAATGTAGACTCATCAAGCGAGAAAGGAAATATATATAAATCTCCAAGCCCTGCATGTGCCACATGTTGGACGTACAAACTCCTGATGGGTAGATTTCTCTAAGAAGTCTTATTTTGTTAAATAAAGATATAAAGTATCAGAACGCTTCAAGGTATAGGAGCAATTTTTTGGGGGAAATCTTGTAGCTATTTCCACAAATGTAACTTGGAGAAATGTACATTTGGACTGGTAGCAAAACAAAATAAAAATGGTGTAATGACACTTAACCTATGTGATGGCATTAATGGATTTAAACAACCAATGCATAAATACAAATTAATGATATTCATTATCGAGTGAGAGCATCCATGAATACTCTTTATGTTTCCCACTTTAAGTACTTCTGATCCATCATACTTAGAAGGAAAGATGATTAATTTAATATGTCACTTAGCACTGTTCATATAATATACAATATTGTTTATATCAGATCTGTGTTTCCCCTAAAATCCTACATTTAAAAATTATTTACATTAAATAAACGCATGTAGGTTCAATGTAACTATATCTATCTATATTTATATTAAGATCTTATGTAAATGCATATGCTTGATAGTGGTTATTCCTCCCAATCAACTAAATACTGCCATTTCCCCCTGTCTTCAAAACAGCCGCAGTGATCACAAATGTCCACACAGGTAATTTTTAAAAATACAAAAAGGTAGCAAATTTGGTCCCTCGCCTTCATCTTCCTCTGTGAAAATAGAACAGAAATGTTTATTTAGGCAGTTGGCTAGATCTTTATCCTCATTTATACAATTCATTTCATTTGTCTTTAGTTTAAGTATTCCTGGTTTTATATTTTCTTATCTTACTTATAAAAAGAGGTTTTATCACCTTTTTTTTATTAACCTGGCAAATTTGTCCTCAGTGTGTGCTTTGGTGCATCTAATAATGCGCTTCCTCATTTTGAGTCTGTTTATATTTCCTCAAAGCTCACTTCTTCTCATTCAATGTGTTTGCCAGATCTGTGGAGTACCACAGTGGTTTCCTTTTTCCTTTACTCTTCCTAACAAGTTTAATGCAATCTTCTGCTGCCTTTAGCATGACATCTCTTAAATAGTTCCCCTAAATACTCACCCACTAGTCTCTCAATTCTAAGAAAATTCACATTTCTAAAAAAAATATATTAAACCACACTAATTGATGGTCACTGGAACGCAAACAGTGACATCCAAAATCAAGTGTCCATTTGTAAAAACCAAATCCACCACAACCTCTTTTCTTGTTGGCTCCTCTACCAACTGCTTAAGACAGAGTCCCTTTAAGGAATTTAGGATGGCTCTACTCCTGGCTGACCCAGCAGTTTGCTTTTTTTAAAATCTCCCATAATGACAACCTCACCTTTCATCAATATCTTAGTTATTTAGTAGATTGTCAAGCTCCTCTGCTTGTCCAGGGGGTTTAAATATCACACCAGTGTGAACATCTACTTTGTTGCAAAGTTCTAATGTTACCCAAATGGTTTCTAGGTTCTCCTTATTACTTTGTACTTTGAGTTACTTTTACGCTTTCTATCATTTCTATATAACATGTATCCTGGTATGGCAACCCCCCAGTCATTTTGCTCAATGCACCAAGTCTATGTAACTGCCATTAAATCCACAGTATTACTCGTTACCAAGTGCATGGATCTTATTCCCTTAACTACAGACAATTGTACATATCACTACCAAGCTATTTTTCAACCTATGTGTCACCATTCCTTTCCCAACTTCCCAAAGCTAACCTCTGCACTGAACCTAGTCTATCTACCCTTTTAATGGCATCCTCACACCCCACAAATTCTAGAATAAATATCTTTCAACCATCTAACCATCAGCTATGACATATACATATATATTACCGTCAAACATTAACTGTCTGTTGTATATTATGGCTTGATATCTCATCATGTACAAACTGGCTTTGTGATGATAATGCATTAAAGCTGTCTAATACATGATTTAAAAATGGAAAATATATCAGAAATTATTACCAGAATTAAACATTTTAGAAAAAAGACTTTTATGCCAATTGATTGACAAAAATGAAAGCGTATTTGTGATATCATAGGATAGTTTTACTTTAAAGAAGATAAACTATCTAGAATTTCTGTGGGTGCATTCCTGTCTCTGAGGAACATAGATAAGAAAACACATTTAGTAAAGTTCCCTAAGAAAATCAAGATAAATGTGTTGCTGCATAAATACAAGTTTGTGGTTTGTCTCGCCACCTAATCTGTATACAATCAAGGAAGGTTCGATACATATTCAGATACACTGGAAATCAGGGTTCTATCTGTAGCTCACAGCTATTCGAACATGCTAATAAAACAAGCGGCAAACAAGTAAATATAAAATCTAAGTTGTCATGGCAGGGTTAGCTACAGGTAGAATTATTGGGAACATTTCCTGGTTACCATTTGTTCTACATGGTGTCGTTTGAATACTTCTTAAGCTTAAAGGTAAATTGCATTTAAACTGTAACTATTTTGCATCAAGTGCCATAAAAGCCAATGCCTATATAGAAATTTCAAAGAGGCAACTAATTATATTTAATTCCACCCTTAAATAATACATTGATGATGCTGAATGTTTCAGTCAAACTAAGTTTATTTATGTTCATGCACAAGAATCACCTGTTCCTTTGATTGTGTTAAGTTAAGAACATCCTTCATCAAAACACCCTTGGGTTTAATTTTAAAAATCTGCTACTAACTTATCTATGGTTGTGGTTAGACTTGGGCGCCTGACAACTCTTCTTGTTCGTCTTCGTGTTCGTCTTTGTATTCCATGAATATTCGCCTTTTCCTGTGTTCGGTTCGGGTGAATATTTGTGTACATTCTTTGTGTTTGTTTTTGCTGTTTTTTGGGGAAGGGGTTAATACGGGGTTAACGCAGTACGCACTACGCAGCAGCTTTTGCGCCAGGATTTTAGAGGTCCGTACAAGCAGCTCTATTGGTCACCGGCAGGAGCCTCCTCTGCCATCAACCAATGAAGTGTATAATCATAACACCTGGGAACTCTCCGGGACCAAGAGTCTCTGGGTCACCTTTCTCTTTCTACTGGCAGGGGAGTGGAATTTGACTGTGCCTACTCCCAAGTGTTGTGCAAGCCTCAATTCTTCATGCAGCTGCCCCCCCAGCATACCCAGAACAGGGAGAGCTGGATGTGGCCTATTCTGGGAAGTTCCCATTTATGGTCATCATAACAGCTGGGTAAAAGATTTCAGCTATTCCTGAAAAGCAGCAGAAAGAGGAACTTTCCCATGGAGTTCTGTATAGAAAATGTTGCATGTGCTGGTAGATTGAACCAGCAGCTTCCTCCTGCCCAGTTGGTCATCTGAAGAGTTTGGTGAGGGTTGCTTTTCCACAGTAGGTAGGGAGGTTCCTGATGGTACACAAACTAGATGGCTCAAAGAGGCTCAAAGAACATGGCCAGATAAGGCAATCATCCAGTATGGACTGTGTTACTGTGTAGACAACTGAGATGAGATGTTGATTGTGTGCAGTTTTAAGATGCTAGTTTAGTACCTGCTTTGAAAAAAAAAAACAGTAAAAAGGTAGAAAAAAAGAAAGAGAGAAACATTGCAAGTACAGTGGAAGTTTGTACAGGAAAAGGTTTATACAAAATTTCCTTAAACATGAATATTTAATATTGCCAATTCAAATACTTAAAGACCTCACTGCTAAAGCTGTCCCTTACAGGGCCATTTGCACAGAGACACCGTCACAAATTCTTGGTGCCTATATTTGTCAGTTTTTTCCTTCCTGTCATAGTAAGGCAGATATCTCAGCCCAGCAGCTATGACAGCTGCCAAAATATATCTCTGGTACTAGAATCCTAATACCATATATATGTACACTATATGGACAAAGGTATTAAGGCAACCCTCCTAATTATTAAATTTAGGTGTTTCAGCCATTCCCATTGTTAACAAGTGTATCAAGTCAAGCACTTAGGCAGCCATCTCCACACCGTAGAATGGGTCATACTGAAGAGCTCAGTTGCTTTAAATATGGCACTTTCATAGGATGTCACCTTTGTCACAACACAGTTCATGAAATTTGTGCCCTGCTAGATCTGCACTTGAATGTATTATTGTGAAGTGGAAATGTCTAGTAGAAGCAATAGTTTAGCCACCAAGCAGCAGACAACGCACACTTGCAGGACTGCTGAGTGCTGAAGAGCGTAGTGTGTAAAAATCACCTGTTGTTTGGAGCATCACTCACTACAGAAACACAAACTCCCCCTGGAAGAAACATCAGCACAAGCTCTTTGTGTCAGGAGTTTCATGAAATGGGTTTCCATTAGACTTGTGCATTTGTATTCCGGCGAACATGAAAACGAACTTGAAGGGTGCATTTTCGTTGTTCAGCCCGAATACCGAAGAAACGGAAATGGCGCCGGCAAAATGTAGACAAAGAGGAAGACACATAACACGAAGAATCTTCATGTTCGTCTTCGATAATCTACTAATCTCCCTGGCCCCTAGCCCACCTTATCTACACCGTCAGGAATTAAAGACCTTTAACTCTTGGAGGAGGGTTCCTGCAAGGAGTTAAAAGTCCGGGCAAGCGACTCTATTGGTCGCCAGCAAGGGCCTACTCTGGGGAAAATTCCCACTAAATAATTATGTTGTGTATTATTAATAGAGTATGTTAATTCACGGTTGTGTATATTTTTTTACATTTCTGTTAATTATGTATTTGTCATCATATGCCTTCTTTCTCCATACAGCTAAATCTGACTAATACTCGTTATGTAACTGGCTCTGTTATGTAATACAGTAATACACTATTAATTCCATGATGGTATCTGGCAAATTTACAGGTTCAGATAAAAACAATCTACAAAGACTGATGTTGCAGGCCTGTTGATCGAACAAGATTTTTAAATGTAGCAATCCTAAAAGTAGAAAAATACATAATTCCTCTGTAGAACTGCATAATGTTTTCTTCTTTGGTTCAATACACATTTATTTCAAATATATTTATTCTCATACTTCTAATAGTTTACAAACTTTACTATTTGGCGAAGATTCAACAGATACTTGATTTGAGCAGATTTGCCTACATCTTCTAAGTTATTTCAGTGAGGAATAAAGAGGATCCATATATTTTAGTGCTATACTATCCCTAATGAGTAATTATAGACATTTCTGCCTGAAAAGCAGCTACTACTTTACTTCATGATTTTCCATTGAGATTAAATCTGTATGTGTCCTCTTGCATGATCTGTATTCATGTCCAGTATTGGGGTATTCACTAAAGAGTGAGCTTGCGAGAGAGTTGAATAATTCAGCTTCCTAAAATCATTATGCAATATGCGTTATGAACACCAGTAAGCATCTTAGAAAATAACTGTTTAATGCATTAGTAAATCAGTGAGGAGAGTTTTGAGAAATATCCCACATAAACTAGGCCTTATGCAAGGCCAACTCAGCCCTTCATATAAGAGAAGCTTACAGGGTTTTGCCATTCATCATGACCATGCTGCTAATAGTTTACATTTTTATTCATGAATAGAACACGTCAACACTAAAACCATAAATAAAGTAAAACATGGACCAAAAACATGCCCTCTGTTGTCATTTATTACTTAATCACCCCAAAAAAATGGTAGGAAAGTCACAAAGTTTTTTTTGTTTTGTTTTGTTTTTTACAGTTCTTTTTATTGAGTGCTTAAAAATATCTTCAATCGGAGAATTAACCAAAGAAAACCACTTACATTAAACAGTTGGGAAAAACAACTATTCTATGCACTATTTTTTAAGCCTCTCCTTTATAATGTTTATGAAGTGAGGAGGGGATGATGATGAGAAAAAGGAGAAAGGGGGAGAAAAGGAGAGAGATAGTGAGACGTACAAGAGATGGGGACAAAGGGGAGAGATAAAGAGAAAGAAGAGAGGTAGAGATCAAGAAGAGGAAAGAGAGAGAAAAAAGGTATATGGAGAAAACAGAGAGATAAAAAGGGGCGGAGATAATGTGAAACAGGATCAAATAAAAGGAGGAGAGGCAGAAAGAAAGGGGGTAGATAAAGATAAATAGTAATTGCAAAGAATGTGCACCTGAGCCAGTCTGAAAGATGACCCGAGACTCTGAGAGGAGACCACTTTGGGCAAAATCTGGGTGCTGGATGAAGTCTGTGGATGAAATCTGGGCAAGTCTTGTGTCTGTATGTAGTCTGGGTGTTGGGTCCAAGGCGGTGTGCAATTTGGATGCTGGGCTAGTCACCTGGATGAATCTGGGTGCTGGGGCAAGTCCTCTGGATGCAATCTGGGTGCTAGGCAAGTCCTTTGTGTGGAGTCTGGGTACCAGGGCTGGTCTTTGGTGTGTGTGACCTGTGAAATATACCTGCAATTTAGGGCTTCCATGCATTATGTATTTGATCTATACATTCAATGCTGAGTTTACATGAAATTTGTCATTTGATTTATACATGCAACAAAAGAGAGTTGTTGCACAGTGATGGAGGGGATGAAGGAATTCTGGGGTGATGACAATTTCAGGTTTACATTTGTACTTGCATTCAGGGCACACATACTTTTGTAACAGCAACAAAATGCACAACATAAGATTTCTGTGCACACCAGCTACTAAAAATTAGAGGGAACATTGTCTATGATTCATATTTCTTTTTAATACTGGTTATTTAAGACATCAGTACATGGGTTTTTCAAATGGAAGATTCGAACACAGGTCAAAATTAACATAATATGTGTTACCAGGTGTTCATACACCTGATTTTTTATTATGCATATGGTACCTTTTCTGTAGTCAAACTAAAGAATCACTACTTAACCTGCTGCTTCAGTAAATGCACGTACACAGATGAAAACACAACACGCAGATTAATTATACTGAAGCAAATCATGTAGCTAAATGTGTGTTTCATACATTTTATGAAAAGTAAATTAAAAAAAATATGATAGATAGTGTTTTGAAACAATCAAATAACAAAATAAATTATGGGTATTGTATGTTGTATACATCTTTAAACAGAAAAAACACGTGTATCATATAAAGAATACACATAATACATAATTTTACACCACTTATTTTGAGGAGTGTGTATATGCTGTGATGTTAAGGTGATATAAAGAACAAATATTACCAAGAAAATACTAAAGGTTGTAATTGTTTTGCATATATATATATATATATATATAGTAATTTTTGCATTATACTTCATATAAAATGATCCTCTTGGTAAAAGCCAATCTATATATTGACCAATTCTGTGCATTTTTTTGCGTGTGCTCTCCAAATGTATTCAGCTTACTGAAATGTAAAAAAAAATTCCCATGAAATTCAAGTCCTTTTTTAAAATTGCTTATGACATTCAGTCTTTCTGCTACAAATATCATATTGTGGGGTTTTCAGAACATAGAATGCCAGACAGTCACATATCTGTTGTCAATAAGACAGATATCACATAATACACATAACCGGGAACTCTCTGGGTTTGACTTGGAGTCTCCAGGTGGAGTGCTGCTTCATGGGTTACTCTACTTTTTCTCTTGGGCAGAGGAGTGATGTTTAGCCATGCCTACTCCATTCACTCTTCCCAAATGGCTAGTCTAGTCCCTTAGAAGAGGGAGAGCTCCAGGTAGCCAGGGCTAAGAAGTTCCCAGGCATGAAAATAAATTATTCCTCTTTAAATAATACTTATTTATGGGTACGTATTATACACAGGCACAAAATATCATGTATACTTTGTTCTAAGTTAAGCATGCATATTATACTGTACACAAGTGTGTATTACTATCATGGCTGAAACAAAGAAATGATTGGCTCTGATGGAACAAAACGGTCTTCCCCTGCTTCTTCATGTGGCTATTGTCTGTGTGTGACTGGGGAAACCAGAATAGAACATCATATGCTTCCAAGGTATTAAACTGTATGATGATTCACAACTCATACATTATACCATGACAGCTCAGGCTTTTGCATGGACCTGGTGATGTTGGATGGCATTGATTAAGTATAGTTGACTAGCAATATTTAAATCAAGGCAAAACAAATTGTGGATCTAGGATAAAATACAGCTTTTAAAATTTCTGGCAGCATCATATCTCAAGTGTTTATCTTTGCAAGGGACATTACCTTTTTGGACCTAAATTCCCCTGTGTCAATCTTAATGTCCCTGTTCTTTAGGAGCTTCATGGTAGATGTGAGCAGTAATGTATTTACCTTCAACACTGCCCTAGGCCTAACCCAGGGCACTTGTTGTCCCCTCTGCACCACAGTCCTTATTTCTGGTTGTCAGGATGTGATGTCATATCCCCATATCCCACGTTTAGGAAGTACAGTGCAGAAGGAAACTATGAAGGCACTTGGCCCAGCCCTCCATAGTGTTAATGGGCCTGTTGGGGAGATCAGTGATCTCCCTTTTAACCAGCCCATTGAGTAGCAGTGTTGTAGGGCTATCCAGCCAAAGGTCCCTGTTATATGACAGAGGGGCTGTTGCCTCCCTGGACTTGCCACCATGGGCTGTCATTTGAAATTTTGGGTGGTAAGCATCACATAACTCTCAGATATTGCACACCTTTATAATTATTCATAAAATATTAATATAAACTGGCAATTGTTTTATTTTGTATCTCTCGGGTGTCAGAAAAATAATCTTGTGTGGTTTCAAACATATTGCAAGTCAAACAAATTGCCACACTTTAACAAGCTTTGTTGATGTTGGAGGAAAATAGCTCTGCAGTATAATATAAGAACAAATGACTAGACACAGGTGGTAAAGAGATGCAGACATGTTATGCTCTAATATGATGCACCTGGAATTATTGTTTTACACTTCATAAAAATCATTGGACAGACTGCAAAAATGTGAATTTGTGAAAGTGTGTAAGGGGAGCTTGACAGTTTTTTTAAATATAGGTCATTGAACACTCCTCGCTTCTCAATTTCTAGGGGTTTTGTATAAAAGTACTAGACACAAAAAGGACATGTTGTATGGAAAAAATATATATTTTTGTCCTTGAGCATAAAATACAGTGCTGTATACAGTAATGCAAGATGGCATTGCCAAAAACCTGTTTTATCACCTTTTGTTCCGCTAAACTTATCTGCAGATATGGAGGCTGTTCTTTTTGTCCATTATGTGATATTTTGATTGACTTTCCCTGTACATCACCACACTGGGCTGATTCTTTATGGCAATACTATGAAGTCCATTCCCACTTAGACTTTCATTAGCCAGAATGTGTGGCTGTATGACAAAGAGTCATTGCATTGTTTACCACAGTCAGTATGATAAGCATACCTAGGAACTTCCCAGAGTCGGTAGCTCGCCCCCTTCTGAGTGAGCGACTTTGCAAGAGTTCAGGGGTAGTCAAGCATGAAAAAGTATTGGGCACAGAGAGGCAGCATGGTTAAGTGCTGCGTCCGTGACCTGGAGAAAGAACATAGCAAGCTGAAGACCCGAGGAAGCAGAGCTTCACCTGAAAACTCCAGGTCAAACCCAGGTGAGCTCCCAGGTATGACGATAAAGATTCAGAGTATTTGTCTATGATAACAGAGCTAGAATACACACAAATGACTAATATGCAGCTCCCTGAAAACTAGAACTGTTTAAAAAAACAAAAACAGCATAATACATTTGAAAAAACATATTTTAACCTGAAACTAGTAATGAACACAATGGTGGGAGTTTCCCCTTTAAAAGAAACTCTAAATGTGTAGAGCTGACAGATTTATTACACTAGACACACAATAATAATATAGCTACACACCTCTGAATCCCAGATCATTTTCAGACCTTAGGTACTATTTTGCCCGATGTCATGATACATTTTCCAGACTGTATTCCCCGTGACTTTCTGAAACAGCTCACAAAAACTAATGACATCCATCATGTCAAGAAAGCCAGCAACATCCAAATGATAAGGCAGATCCTTAAGAGCCAGTTCAATGGAAAGAACAAGATCTGCGCCATCAACACATACTCCCTACCAGTCATCAGATACCCTGCCAATGAGGATGCAGAGGCTGCCTATAATGTATGGAGGTTTCCACCCCATGTCCAACATCCAGAGACTGTACAACAGCCAGAAAGAAGGCAGACAGGTCTGGTAAGTATCAAAGCCACTGTCCTGGATAAAACCAAGAGCATCTGGGAGTGCATCAATAAGGTGGCACCCAAAGATAAGCTCTGAGAGAATGTCTGAGCCAGCAACAGACATGCAAGGGAGATCATGTGGAGGAAGTACTATGGCAAGCCAAGACCCTGCATGGGGTGTACCATCGACAAATAGCAGAAGTGGCTGACAATGGGAAATCCTACCTGTGGCTGGACTCAAAGACATAACTGAGGCAGGATCTACAGCACCAGGCAAGGACCAAGATGCAGACTGTGTCGAGAGAGGCTTCTGAGGCAGTCCAACATATAGTGGCAGGGTGTAAGATGCTCCCAGCAACTGCGTACACTGAACGGTACAACCAAGTAACTGGCATTGTGTACAAAAACATCTGTACAGAGTATGAGTTACCCCCCCCAGTCCAAATGGACGATTCCACAGAAGGTTGTGGTACTGGCCAATCAACCCGACATTATTGTAGTAGACAAGGACCAGAGGACAGCGATGGTGATAGATGTAGCCAAGTGACTGCAACATCAAGAAAATGGAGTATGAGAAGCTGGAGAAGTATCAGGGCCTGAAAGAAGAACTGGAGTAGATGTGGATAGTGAAGGTCAAAGTGGTCCCAGGGGTTATAGGAGCACTCGGGGCTGTGACTGCTAAGCTGGGAGAGTGGCTCCCACAGATTCCAGGAATGACATCAGAACACTCTGTCCAGAAGGGTGCAGTGCTAAGAACATCTAAGATACTGCGCAGAACCCTCAAACTCCGAGGCCTCTGGTAGAGGACCCAAGGTTGAGGAAGAAACATACCACCCATAGGGTAGGTGAGAAGGGAATTTTATTTTTTTATAATAGAGAACTTCAGCCTTTGTAATATGGAAGGCCATATCTCTGTTCCATTCTGCATATGAACACATTTTCATGTGAATGTCTTGTGAAATCCCATGACAGCATTGATAACCATATCTGCCATAAATCATCTATTAGTTTTCTATAATGATCTTATGTGCTGTAAGGTAGTCTCTCCATGCTTGCTATTAAATGTCGTTTTAGAGAGCATAAGCTGTGTCACATTAGGTGGATTGTGCCTAATGGATTGCATCAAAGGCTTATGTTCCTTCAATTAACACAGGCATGAGCTGGAAATGAATTTTATATATAAAACCATCACTTCAAGTACCCAATATAAATAAATACCTTTAATGTAAATGTTTCATAATCACTACATGTATCATGCTTTTAAATAAATAGGATTTTCTCACAGTAGCGGCCACTACTACTTCCAACTGTTCCATTGACACCCCTACTAAAAAAAAAGTATGCATATTAAAGTACACTTAGTCCATAGAGATACGTAAGGTAAACTTCACGTACACGTAAAAGTCTTTATTTTGTTGACGTTGAGTTTGGGGTAGTATGCCGGCCCCATTGATCAAAAGACCTACTCTATGATTTAGAGCTAAAAAAAATTGAAAATGGCCATTAGATTTGACATGTTAATATAATGGAAATGAATAGCTTCGGAAATTTAAATAGCCTTGTTACTCTGAGATTCCTGCAATACTTTGCCATTATCAGAACACAGATGGCCCAAAGTACTTAATTGATGGAGGTGTGTAGGAACTATTATATACATGATTTGTGGTCTTATTTGTGTTGAGGTATACACATCATGGAAACATTTAAAGTTTTAAGAATGACTGATAATGAATTGTTTCCTGTTTTTCTTTTGTTTTTAAGTTCCAGTAATCATATTACCTATGCATGCAAAATTGGTAGTCATGGAAAATAATAGAGAATGCATTGTGTCCTCCTGTTATAATTCACTGTAATCCTTTCTATATACACACAAGATTAAATGAATGCTAATTAAAGAGTAGACATTATGTTAAAAAAATGTACTTAATCTGTAATGACAATATATCACAGCCAGATGCTAGAAGGAACTGGCATTAAACTGTTATTACAAATGATGTATATTATGCTGTATTCTTTATTAGTGCCCAGTAGGGATAGGTTGGAAAGATGTATTTGTATGTAATATATGAAGAATTTGTTTAAAGTGACACAAAGTACATAATGCATTTTAGTGCATATTGTATTGAATTTAGTGAATTATGGATTTCCAGTAATACCACAGATATAGATGCCGTGGTATTACTGGAAATCCATCCATTTTCAGATCCATAACTACTGTATCTGGTTTTCTACCTGTCTATGCCCCACTATCTATAGCTGTAATGTATGTATGTCATTGAAATGCTTTTATACTACAAACTAATGGTCTGCTCACCAATTACACTGATACCTGCCAATGGTTCTCTTAGGATATCCATACAAACCACTATAGCGTTAATTCGCAGAATAGATGGTTATCAGCCTGTTTCTTATGTTTTGGTTGATAGCCGGATGGATGACCATTTTCCTTTATTGACAAATAAAAATGAAGAAAAAAAAACCCAATAAAAGACAGATTCCCAATAATTAGAGCATAGAGGAAAACTGTAAGAAAACAATATTTTGATTCCTGAGGTAATAGAGAATTCTCATTTTATTTGAATTTTGACGAAATTCAATTGTTTGGCTAGGAAACCAAGAAAACCAATACAAAAATTTAAGTGAATATTGCATGTTGGGTTTTAAAGAATAATCAAAGTCTCAGATGATTTATGTAACTTGCATCAGCAGGAAGACAATGCTGGAACTAGGACTAGAATTATACCAGAAGCACCCCTTAGCACATATGGGTAGATGTATAAACAGGGTAATTGGTTGATTGCCCCCTGTTTGGTTCCAGTGTTCATTTTCCTTTCTCCTTATGTACATTTCTTCTTTGCTCAGCATCCCTGGGCTTGTTTCTTGAAATGAATACTTTTAAGTAGCAGGTGTAACTATTCAGTATTATGTCGAGTTAGGTCTGATTTTTTTATCATTTCTTTACAGTCTGTCTTTCACAAATAGAAACAGCCACTTGTGTTCTTGTGGCCTTTTATGTCTATATGAGTGTGAAAGCTATTTTTCAAAGTGTTTAAATACTAAAATGTAAGCCTATCTCTGCTTTTCAACAAATCCACACATACGCTTGGGTTTCTATGTCTTTACTGCTCAGGCCTTTTGTCTCCTTTGCCAGTGCCACGCTTTCTCTCCTAGTGATGCCACGGGGATAAATCATATGTTGTCAGAGTAAACATAAAAAGAAGTAAATGTGGCTCCTCGTACAGTTTGAATGGCCCTGTTGCTCTTGCTTTACCATCACATACAGGCAGATTTGGAATTATAACTAACTGAACTTGTTTATTCACCTGTTTATTGAAACGCATGGAGACCTGTTGACGTCACTTAAGCTACAATAAAACATTGTTCTTTTGTTTCTTTGTCTAGTTATTGTGAATTTTCTGTACTGTATGTATATGTCTATATATATATATATATATATATATATATATATATATATATATACAGGTAAATAGATATACAGGTAGATAGCAGAAAGTGCGAAGGTTTTTAACAAAGTCATTTAAAACTATATTGTAGATGAAATGACCCCTGAAAAAAAATGTGTTGTTTCTAAACTGGGTGACAAATCTAGCCAAGGATCCAATCTGCGTGTGAAAAATAAAGCTTCCTCACAGATATATAAAATTAATATGTCTCCTTGGTTTTAAATCAAGAGCTCCCTGATGGCCTCTCCATCCTATTCTTACATAGATTGAAATCTATATCTCGTTGTATATATACAGTATATATATATATATTCTTTTCTCTAGAATTCATATTTTGTACAAATTTACTTACAAGGTCATTCATCCAATTTGAAGTGCTTGGTATAAATTCATGTCACTTACCGTTAATAGTTCTAGCGCGTAGTATGATGCTATGACACAAAATCTACTTCTCACAAACAAAAAAAGCTTTTACTTTGCAGTGGGATTTAAATTTAATCATGGTATTTTTTATTCTATTTTGTGCCCCATTACATATGTGGCTTCCTCTAGTGGCAATTGAAAACATAATAGAATTTGTTATGCTATTATGTCCACTTAATGACATATCACATTTTCTCAGTAGAGATGAATCATGCATCTTAAACTGGATTTACGTTACGCAGCTACACACGCTTTATTGGTATGGACTTTCATTCAAACAAATAATCGGCAGCGTTAATGCTACGTTGAACTCCTACCTCTTAATATGGAGCATTAAAAATATCATAAGTATATGATTCCTAATAGAAACACAAGTTATAGCTAAACGTATTAATACAATAACCATGAATATAACTGCAGGAACCTTTGGAGATAGTCAAGGCCATTTTTTTAGGGATGAGTAAAGCAAACTATATTTGGTTTCACTGATCCCGGTTTCCTAGCCATGCAAGTGGCTGCCATTTAACAATGCGCATGCATGCTCAGATATTTGGGATGGATGAGGAGCTGTAGTATTTTATCTAAACGTACAAATTAAATCCTAAAACAAGACTGTCCTTTTTCTGCATTCACTTGTTACAGCTTTGCCTTTTACAATTGTAGTGTGTTATGTATGTTGTAGCAACATTGTCTAAAGTAATGACTTAAAATTAAAATAAATGCATTATTGGTTTTATGGCTTGAAACTATGTGGTTTCACAAAAGCAAAATACTAATTTATTGATTAACTATTTCTAAACCCATTTTATTACTTTCCAATAAAAAAATTGTATCCATTCCTCAATTCCTGAATAGGAACAAGGATTAGGTTTGGTCCATGATTTTGTTTCTTTATGGCCTATCCAAAGATTTTTCATCCTAAGGTTTATCTAATTCACATTCCAATGTTTCCTACTAAATGTTAATAAATTCTAAAATTAACCTAAGGAGGTATCGAAGGAATCTCTGGCCCCATCAGACATTCTCGGAGACTCAAGCCACTCAATGTATTGTGGTTGCTCTTTGTAACTAATGAAGGTAGAGCAAAGGGGAAAGGGTAGGATTTTTCATTCCAGCCATCGTCCCTAAACTGCCATAAATGGGAGAATTGTTGGATTAGACTAGAGATATTTAATGAGAAGAAGCTTTATATTTAATGGAGGCAAGTGGAGAGCTAGGGCTCTAGAAATTTATTCTCAAGTTAAAAGTGTGGGAAATTGCGAGACCAGACTTAAGACCCAGCAAATGATTACAGCTGGCGTTTTATAAATTAAACCAGATGAACAAAATTAATGTTCATTCCACTAGATCTCTGCCATGATTTAGTTTGTTTTGCCAAACTCAAACCATTAGAAGGTGCAGGAAAAGACAAAAGAAACAATTGTAATATAATACACAGTGAGATTAGTGAGGTGGAATGTGGAATTTCTTAGTTTTATTAACCCATTAATGACAAAGCCCGTACATGTACTGATTAATATACTGATAATTTGAAATACTGAAGATCCAACTGTTTTTCAGAGTGTAGGAAACAGACACTGTACTGACATAGATTACTTGTGAGAGTCACTCAATAGGGGTTGTCAACAAGGAGCGATAAAGTGCTTAGCCTGACACTCCAGTCTGAGCCTGACAGACAGCAGCCTGAGGCCAGCCATTGTTATCTTAGATGGAGCCCATGAACAAATGACAAGGGAATTACAGGTGTCCGTCTTACCCCTTCAGAGAAGTATATGTGAC
The DNA here is from genome assembly GCF_027358695.1 of Spea bombifrons. Taxonomy (NCBI): domain Eukaryota; kingdom Metazoa; phylum Chordata; class Amphibia; order Anura; family Pelobatidae; genus Spea; species Spea bombifrons. The sequence continues at coordinate 22,133,520 of NC_071091.1, read as the reverse complement.
CAGCTACAGAATATTTATGGATTGGATTTGCTGGTTCTACCATACCCTACATTAAGCTCCAGACTGGTACACATAGAAGTACAAATCTCCATGGAAGTGAACTTGCCCTTACTGGGGGCCGTACTCTTCATAAAGGGGCAGACTTCATAAAATATCATTTCTAATTTATTAATCTTACCCCCATTAAAAAGAGCATTTTTGAACCCACATGTTCCCCTTTACACTAGATGAGTTGCTGGACTTGTGACACTCTTACTTTGTACTTGTGTTTCTTCTATTAACTTTGCAGTTTGCTACTGGCTGAATGACAATGCAGAGGCATCCTGGCAGAAATATAATTTAGAGGAGAACTATCACACACCTCAACAAATTGGATATCACAATTCCCTTTCAGATATTCTGAACACTGCTGGTTGAACTATTTATTCAAATGCATAATTCTGCTAGGCACGTGATGAAAGGGCATATTACCTACTACAAAAAGGACACTTATCCCTATTGAGATTTTATTATTTTTCAGATCACTTAAAATGTGTGATTTTTGAAGACGTCTTTGGTTTTCCCTGGCTTACAATGTCATACGTTTCTCTGAGGCTTGAAGCAGGTGTGATCTGATTAGCCTATTTCTAAATAAATGATCAAAAGCTGACACTTATTCTCACATTCATTGAAGACTCAATTAGCATAAATTGACTCATATTAATTGTTCCTCTCACTTAACAAAAACCATTTGACCTACTTTTTAATCTTTACATATTAGATGCTGACATTACATTCAGCCTATGTCTGCACATTGTATTTAATATGCTACTTTGAGATTCTGATTTGTTATTTGCATTTAGCATTATCAATACCATGAAAACCATTGCACCACAGGAGGCTTGACAGCCTTGGGCCAAATTTTGGGTTGAATTTCTGAGAAAAGGGTCATCAGTAGGGTTTTCTAGCATTGAAGACAAAGAATGTCTTGGGCAATCCCCTAACGGCATGCACTTGCTTGCTGACTTAAGAGATAACATACTTTTAGTGCCCCCAACTAGCGCAGAACTAATTTCCAGTTATGTATTTGATTCTTTTGTCCATAACATTTTTATATTCTATTTTTTATATCAAAATAAAGTTGGGTTTTAAATTACTTTGCATGGGGAAATGTTGAAAACATGTCCTTTACAGCTAATCGATCAGTGCCTTTATATGATTATTTAATTCTATGTAGTTTTCCACATTGTTTCTTATAATTTTGTCACCCAAAATAACTACCTACGGTGGTCTCTACTCTACCAAAAATCTTAAAATGTTAGTTATAGACTATTAAATCATATAATACATCATGGTGAATAAAAAGATTGGCAGCTCAACCCTTCACTAGTCCCCCATTCCAATAAGTAATTGTGGAAAATTTGACATGGGTATGAATTGTGGCAGAAATGGGGAATTGGGCAATGGTCCCCCCTAGTACTCTCTATGGGCTGGTTGGGAAGATCAAATATTACCCTTAAAAGTGGCCCAGGTGTACTACAGGGGTCTGTGCAGAACTTTGTACTATTGTTTACAATGGGACTAATGCAGAGCCCCAGTAATCATATCTAGAGGAAGAAGAACCAACACAGGAGAGGGGTCCCAATGCCTCGGTAGATCTGAAGAGGTGGCTGGGGGCTCAGCCCTAGGTCAGCCCTAGGCAACTACCCCATATAAAAGGCACATATCATTTTCTTAAATGCATAAATGCAGTGGGTTTCAAACCAGTTCTTGAGAGTCACTACAGTTATAACCCATAATCACGTTGGACAACAACTGTATAATCCCAAAATACATCACCATCAGTGGTCCTTAAAGGTCACTTTCATTTTCTGTGTTGCCCTCTCATGTGCTACAGACTTCAGTTATTTTAGTTAATTTAATATATAGTTTGTACATTACTGGAAAAAGCCCGTTGAGTAAATGAAAGAATAAAGTCCCAGAGGAAATTAACAGATTTTGTTTTACTGTACACTGCATTGAATACGTTGTTAAATAATTACATAAAGCAGCCACGAAAGCTCCTCTTAATGTCTCACATGCAACATTATTGTCAAACAAGTATAACAGCAATATGGTTTTTCATGATTTATGTTATTAGAATCTCATTTGGGGCAGACATTGATTGGTCTTTTGGATGTTACTATAATGTTCATGTTCCTTATTAGAGATAATTCTAAATCGTTAACTTTTTTTGGAAATTACTTCACACATTTATCCATTTCTATAATTGGCAATGGCACCATTGTGTAGTTTGTCATACTTTCATAGCCCATTAAAGACAAGTAAAAAAAAGATGTCAAGGGTACACTTTGAGCCTCAGAGTCCTTTCAACAGCAACATTAGATATGGTATCATAAGTGATGAAGGTGTATGTGTAGTTTACTGTTTACAGCATGGTTTTCAGCATCCTTAACTTCAAGTGTTTTTGTTACTTTATTCTAGTTTATAAAATTACAGAGAAATGTATAGTATGTATGCAGAGATATGGCAATGCGATTAGTTAGATCTCTGCTGCCGCTTGAAAGGCAACAGTGCTCTAACTGATTCTGTATTGGCAATTCAATATGGAACTGGCTCAAATATATTATTTGTTTTTTGAATTTAAAAAAGTTAGTCAACTTATTATACTGGCTTAAACACTCAACGAACTGCTAAATTAATTGAATTTACCCAAACAAATTAAGGAGGCTACAAAATCTGTCAAAACAGATTTCCAAGTTTCCATTCTACTTTAAATTAATAATGCCCAATAGACAGCAGAAATATGAGGTGAAGTGATTTAACGTTGTATTTTCTAAACACTCCTGCATGCGCTCTAACTGCTTATTAGTAAGCTATACATCCCAAGTGTCCCTCTTTAGCAGGGATAGTCCAGCTTTGAAACCCAAACCAATCTTCTCTTTTTCCACTGATGTCCCTTTTCTAGGAGCCCAGAAAGTTAGCATTATATGAGTGTATTTCAGGGTTATACAGTCACATTAAAGACACAGGATCAGACCCTGCTTCCAGCAATTTGCACACAGGACTGCGACCACATGACATCTCCCAGTTGGGGGGGGCACTCAGTTGCGAGCATGTGCCCTAAGGGCGGGCGAAGATATACACCTTTGTAGAGGAGGATCAAGATCGAGTCTGTGAAGATGGTGTGTCGGCTTCGCGATGCCAAGGTTGTGGAACCCAGGTTTTTGTCTGGAAGTATTTTGGGGGCTGGCCAAGGTGACGCACAAGCAATTACAGTGGTTATTGGGCAAGCTTATCTTTGTTTGTAAACACAATAACTGTAGGACAGGAAGGGTTTTTTCCCAGCGCATTCCCATGGCTACGTCAGGGGTGGTGTTCCATTTTGTTCACCCTGACAGAAGGGCTAAAGGAGGACTTAAGGGTGTGGGACATGTTATAATGAGAGGTTGTTCTTGCCATGTCAAGGCACACTCTCAATAGGGTGAGAACCTACTCTCATCTCCTACATAGTGGGCACATAAAGCAGTTTATACTGCTACCAAAACCTTATTAATGTGTTGAGGGAGGTGCAATTAAACCTCCTCTCAATTAACCCCTGGACAGCAAGCTGCAACCAGACTGATGAGGAGCCAACAACCTCAAATATGTGCAAACAGGGAAAATAAACTTTTTTTTTAACTGAGCACATATGAATAGCTTGTACTGAAATAAATATAAAGGTTTCCTTGGGTAAAGAGTAAACTGTTTCTAAGGTTGTACGCTGTTCCTAACGCCTAAATATAATAGAAAATATTTTCCGACCCCTGTGGCTCAACGGGGTTAAATCTAGTTACTAAATGAGGAAAATCCAGATACTGTATAAGTCAATCAGCTATTCAAACTTTACGATTATTCACAGAAAAGCTGTGAAGTTCTTGTTCCTTTTTTGAAAGACAATCACATCGTTCAACTGCTTGTGGACACAACAATCACAAAATCATAACCTGACAGATGAATCACCTGTGTGGGTGAGGCAACGTTGCCATTATGTATTCCTTTCCCTCTTTTAAAACATACTCTGTAATTTGACAAACATTCAATCACTTTCACTCATGAAACAACCTTATTTCACTAGAAATATTCTTCAGTGTTCCATGGCCTTGGAATATGATTTTACTCTCCATACCTTTCCAGCTGAAGGCAATTTTAATACATTCTTAATGCAAATACTTGTGTGGGAGCAGGTTGTGTATCTGTCAAAGCAGTTAAACCTACAAATTCACACAGTGCCTCAAACCGATTGAGTTTATTCTAACTGACAAAGACAGTTCAATCTCGTACACACTACAGTTGAAAAACATAAAATAGTATAAAAGAAGACAACATTTTTATTTACTTTTACCCCACCACCGAAAAAGAACATTTATATTTGTGGTTAGTTGCCACCCATTTGTTTTAAGCCAAATGTACCATTGATTTGTAAATGAAACCACACATTAATCTTGTAACCACTGTAAGGTTAGTGGAAGCTTGGGGTTTAGCATGTTACTGAGAAAGAAGATGGCAATTAAGCGAAGGATTATTTTCTTCTAGATAATCTATATATGACCATAAGTATGTGGACACGCCTCCTAATCATTGAGATTAGACGTTTGAGCTATTCCCATTCTTAATAGATGTATGAGATTAAGCACATTCCATCCCGATAGACAAACATTGGGAGAGAGAGAGAGACCACATTATCACAGAGCCACTACAAAAGCTTGTGGAAAGTCTTCCCAGAAACGTGGAGGTTGTTATAGATTCAAAAGAGGGGGGAACTCCATATTAATGCCCATTGGAATGGAAAATAAAACTGGGTGAGTTTGCTGAAGACCATTTAATGTCAAAAATCAGACACCATTTGCAAGACTGAGCACAGAAACAAGACACAAGGTAGTTTATACTGCATCACCAAGGTCTCTGCCAGGCAGAGATGTCAAGGCAGAGAGGGGTTTCCTGATCTACTACAGTAGAGGGAAAAAATATTTGATCCCCTGGTGATTTTGTATGTTTGCCTACTGACAAAGACATGATCAGTCTATAATGTTAATGGTAGGTTTATTTGAACAGTGAGAGATAGAACAACAAAACAATCCAGAATAACCTTCAATCCAGAATCAACCAACAATCCAGAAGCACCCACTGTTGTCACCTTCTCACCAAGCTCCTTTTCAAAGGTCGTGTAGCCCATTCCAGCCTTGTGTAGGTCTACAATCTTGTCCCTGACATCCTTGGTCAGCTCTTTGGTCTTGGCCATGGTGGAGAGTTTGGAATCTGATTGGTTCTGTGGACAGGTGTATTTTATACAGGTGACAAACTGGGATTAGGAGCACTCCCTTTAAGAGAGTGCTCCTAGTCTCAGCTCTTTACCTGTATAAAAGACACCAGGGAGCCAGACATCTTGCTGATTGATAGGGGATCAGATACTTATTTCACTGAGTAAAATGCAAATCAATTTATAACTTATTTAAAATGCAATATTCTGGATTGTTTTGTTGTTATTTTGTCTCTCACTGTTAAAAAAGCCTACCATTAAAATTATTGACTGATCATGTCTTTGTCAGTGGGCAGGGGATCAAATATTTTTTTCCCTTTCATTGTATTTATTGGGTGCAGGGTACTATTTCTTGTATAAATATATGTTTATTATTATTAAGTTTGTAACACCCTATGTATGATATCATGTGTAAATGTTTGGAACTAAAAACAACAAAATCACTAATAATTCCTATTCCCTGTTTTGCTTTCCTTATTTTTACTTTTATAAGTAATATCTTATAAAATGGAAATCCAAGCACAATCCTACAGAGCAAATAATTACTAGCCCCTCCAGCTCTTAGATTCATAATGAAGTTAGTAATTTTTGTTTTTTTTAAGAAATTAAGCCTTTTTGTATAATGTTACTGAAGGATATCGGTTAATGAATCTCATGTGTTAGAAATTTAAATAAGTACAACATTTCCCAACCTTCCAGGCTCTTGTGCATAAGTACTGGGCTTTTTCAATACATTAATTCTTTAGGGGACTTGTGAGCCCAATATTACAGCGGATGGAGAAAAACCAGAGTAATGATCACGAAAAAGAATTAAAAAATACATAATTTATTACAAATGCTGTCACTTACCATGACTAATTATCTGTGTCAATTGACATGAACGCGTCATTGCAAATGCAACACTGTGCTTACACTTTTAATCCTCTTCACGTCAGTACAAAGAGTACAAAAGCATTTGTTTATTCAATGCTCAGTTTACAGCCATGAAAATGGGTGCTTTAAATCTGCTTCAGGCTGGATCTGAATATTAAGATTTTCGGGGGTAGAAAATCATGGTATTATCCAGATTTTAACAGCTAATGCCTTAGTGACTGTAGGAATGAAGTGCTATGGTTTTTACTTAACCTTCTAGTGAAGATTGTCTTCTGTATAAGCACACATTGCCATCTTTAGATCATCTTCTCTAGGTCTGATATGACAATGTCTAGTTCTGTGGTAAACTTTCACCTACATTTATTTATTCTGTCATTCAGATCGTTTGGACAGTTTCTTAAATTTCTCTCCTTGCAAATGAAGTTATGCCCTTAACACCAGTGGTACTTGTTAAAAAGGTGGGGTTCTGGACTGGACCCTAATCTATCCATGGAAAAACACTCTGTCTTGCCACATCTATTCTTTTCACTAACCAAATTTTGAATCTCAGTTGCAAATAATGGAACAACAGAACAAGGATAATTTTTGTTTCAACTTTTGTACTATTGCAATTTGGAAGACAAGTGATTACCTGGACCACTTAAAGAAAGACATATGGTATGAAGACGTCTTATATGAAGACGTATGGTTTAACTTTGATCTGTAAATCTATGTGTTTTTTTTTCCGTTTGTTCCTGTAATAACTCAACTATTAGGGTGAAAGGTGATTGAGAGAACAGAAATCATGAGACTGTATTTATGCATACCATGAATTCATTAGATTACATTCTAGCTTTTGTCTTTCAAATTAATCTTTTTCATCCCAATATTAACTGTTAAACCTTATGAAAGTCTTCACTTTCTTCATGTCACACTTAAAAGCACAGTTTAGCAGCATTTATGTAACATTGTGTGGCTAGTGAAATAATCATCATGATCTTTATAAAACTAGGACATCACAAAAATCTTGTTAAAATATGTAGTTCTACATTTTGCATTTCCTCCATGTTTATTTTTGTACATATTGTATGTTGCAGACAAGTTCCATTTTAATGATTACTTTTTACGCACTTTCTAGAGTTAATATAGATATAAATTACAGAAAAATTAGAAAACTTTTTTTTTAGGTTTTATGGTTTACTTAAAGACTATGTGGTAGAAGTGGAAAATATGTGTCGAGCTATATGATACAGTTTATTTGGAGTTTTAGTTGTACTGCAAAATTGCTATTTACTGTTCCTAATACATAATTTAAAGCACTTGGAAGCCATAGAAATTTGTAACATGGTTTTATACAAAACAACTCTGAGAATGCTTCACATAATACAGCATGATGATGAACATCTACAATAACAGGAAAAAATCTGAGAAATAATTATTGCTTCTAAAAAGCTAAACAACAGTCCATCATTCAAAATTATTTTACTCTGTTGGAGATAATGAAGTGGGATGCTAGCAGAATTTCTAAATATATGGAGCTAACCATATACTTATATTTTAAAAACATTATATAGTTAACTTGTTCTGTCACAACAAATTGAAATCAATAGTATTATAAAAGACACATAAAATTTTATAACAAAACAAAACTGATTGTCCCATCTAATTACAAACATATTCTTATGTTTGTCTAACTTTCCAACTCCCTCATTCTATTCTAGCTGATTCATGTAGAAGACTTTTCCAAGTACCCACAAAAGGATCCCAGTATTCTCCTACTCAGGTTGAGTTGTCATGACGATAAATATGGGCTTCCAACTCCATAGGGTAATAAAGGCACTAAGTGGCATTCCTCACTCTCTCCTCATGAATTTAAAGGGAGGACCAAAGATCCAGAAACACGGATTTCTGAAGCACGGATGCTTCTGTGTGGTGTCTGAGAATTAAAAATGTAAAATTAAAAAAAAGAAAGTGGAATGATGGATAGAGTGGTGCAAAAATGCTAGAAGAGTAGAGAGCAACAGAGAAAATATGTAGGTAACATAGCAGGAGGCCAGTGAGGCAGAGCTTAGAAGAAATAATATAAATATAATATAACAATAAATGTGTTCCTTGCTAACCATGGCAGGATTACATCTAGGTAGCTCCTCCCCTCTCTGCAGATAGGACAGGAAAAGTTTGATAGATGATACAAATAGGCCCTGCACGTCTCTATCTTCAGTCTTTTTTCCTGTCATCTCAGCCTGACAAGAGGGTCTACCATTTGGGTAGATGTGGGCCTCTTTCAATAGGCGAGACAGAGCAGGGAAGGAATATTCCAGGAATACTTCTTGGAAAGGTGGCCAATTTTCCAGCTCCTCCAGGGGCTCTTATGGCAAGTCAAAATTCTGAAGATGGCTTTGTCCCAGGTGTTGGTGCTCGATTTCTACTCTTCTTAGACATCTGAGCTGCCCAATTTCAGGACCAATGGGACAACACTATTGTCAGAAGAGAATGCATCCTGGAATTTCGAGACCCACATCTAGATTCCTTTGTAAAAACCTCCCTTCCTCAAGAGGTTGTGAAGATGTTAGCCCTAGAATCCTACGTGTCCAAACTCAAGAGGTCATCATTTTTGTCCCAAGCCGGCACAGATTCAGGGGTACTTATTACCCCCTCTTCCTATTTCCGAAGGCCTCAGGAGGATAGAGACTAATCGTGGGTCTTCATAAGCTGAACAATTTCTTGTTAATCAGAAGATTCAAAATGAAATCCTTGGCCTCATCTTATCAGTAGTTCATCCAGAGGGTTGGGTGATCTCGATAGATCTAAAGAACGTCTATTTCCATGTGCCTATTTTTGCGTGAGGTTTCTGGTTTAAAAAGTCAGTTTTAATTCAAGGCTCTTCCTTTTAGTCTAAGCACTGCTCAAATAACTTTTCTCCAATGTGCTTCTTCCTGTTATAGCTTACCTCAGGCTCCTGGGAATCCACATCTTTCATTAACTGGACGACATCCTGATCATGGCAAATTCCTCCGAGACGTTGTCTTCTCACAGGGGCAAGTCCCTCCGGGAACCTAGAAAGATTTGGACGGTTGATCAACCTGTCCAAAAACCAATGGACTCCCTTCCAACGACTTATTTACCTAGGCTTCATGTTCAGCATTCTTCAGGGTAGGGTCTTCCTTTCTCCAGATCATAATACGAAGATTCAGAGGTCTATACAGCTCATTTAGGAACCTCCCTTTATTCCAGCAAGAGAAATGATGAGCCCGTTAGGCTGAATGTTCTCCACCATCGGCTTAGTTCCATGGGTCCAGTGGCATCTTTGGATCCCGCAGTCTCATTTCCTGCACACCTTTGACAAAAGGAAATTTGATCTCAACCCATCGAAGTAACCCCTCCAGTTTGTCAGAGTCTGTCCTGGTAGCTGAATGTGGACAATCTCTCCAAGGGCTTTCCTCTGGAAGATATGGATTGGCAACTAGTGATCACAGATGCCAGCAACTGGAGATGGGGAGCTCATTATTGTGTGTTCGATCTCCAGGGTCAATGGACATTGCACTTTGTGACCTTTCCCACCAATATCCGGAACTTTGGGCAGTCTGCCTAGCTCTATTAAAGGCTTGTTCAATTTCTGAGGGTCTGCCAGATCTGTATCAGAACCAACAACAGAGCAACAGCAGCATATCTAAACAAGCAAAGCAGTACCAGGAGCCTTGGTCTTCTCAGAGAGCTGGAACCCTTGATGGAATGGGCACAGAGGAACTTGGCAGCTTTTTCGGCAATATACCTCCCGGGAGCCGAGAACACCCTAAAAGACTATTTGAGAAGGGTCAAGGAGGATCAAGTAGAATGGTGTTTGTCTCCGCAAGTAGTCCTGGCAGTCAGCCAAAAGATCCTTACCCTAAAGATTCTGGTCTTGGTGGCTAAAGGGGTTTCGGAACTTCAAGCTCTCTACTGGCAGGAAACTTATCTCATCTTTGATCAAGATAGGGTAGTCCTCAGGCCCCTTCCACATTTCAGGCCCAAGTTTCATCTGGATCAGGAGATAGGTCTTCCATCCTTTTACCCCAATTCATCTTCCGAGAAAGAAATTTCTCTTCAATATGGCGGCGCATCGGTGACATCATCTCCCCGATCCTCCAATCATTGAAGAGGACGTCACCACAACCACTGAAGGTGATAATGTGATGCTTGCAATGACGTCCTCTTCCCCGATTGGAGGATCTGGAGACGACGTCACCGCAGTGCTGCCATTTTGGTGGAAGTTACCAGGTTATGTCCACGGAGATACAGGTGAAAAAATAAGATTAAAGATTGAAGATTAAACAGAGAAGAGAAGGAAGAAGATGCGGAAATGGTCGGCATAGAAGGTAGGGAAACATTTAGAGTGCATGAGAGAAAGAGTGAATGAGAGTATGAGAGTGTGAGTGAATATGGACCCACAAATATTGGTCGCAAATTCTGAGCTTTGTGCTTCATTTTCATTTGATTCGTGAGGGGGTCTTCCCTCATTTTTGGGGCAATTCGTACAAATCTGAAGGTACACGTCTATAAATAAGTACAAACTGTAACAGGCTCCTAAATGAAACAATTTATTATACCTTGTAACATACTAGATAATAAAAGACACGTATGCTTATAACCTAAACTTGATCCCTATTATGTATCTGTGTATTTGCATTAATGAATAATAAGAGGTCACTGCTCTTCTGTATGTCAGTAGGAAAACAGCATAGAAGATTGTATCTAACATAGAAGCAGACTACTGGATGCTTTAATTGCAATCAAATCTCATCTATATTGAATCATTTATTCATCATGAGTAGGATCTATAGAAATATATTTGAAGGGACCTGCAATTATCTTTACTAAGTTTGTCAAAGAGCCCTAGTAAATGAGAAACTGAAATGCATTAAGAATAATATGGTCAGTTGCCATATCAAGCATTAATTATAACCTCTGATTCGCCTTGAGGTCAGAAGCAAAAGCTAATTTTTATGAAACATTTAGAGACAAGCATAGGCAGTCTTTAAAAAGATAGCAGGATTAAAAAAAAAGGTTAACTACTTCAGTGCTAGCTTCATACACCATACACTTCTTGCTAATCCCTAAAATCCTCACATGTACTCACACTCTTAATAAACAACATTATTATAGGCCAGAGAACAGTACTGTCATGTGTGTGATTCTGACTTGAAATGAATCTGATCATATCAAAAGAATAAATGCTCCAGTGGCAGATCAAGTGATGCAGTGTGTCGACTGCATATGCCTGGCAGTATGCTCAGGGGAATACCTATAGTATTTGGCACCTGGGGCGTATCCTGTATGTGGCACCCTCCACACACACTCAAAAAATCAATGTTGGCAAGAATATTTCACAAATTTGTAAACTGTATGTCAACTTGAAAAAAAAAACTAGAAATCTGAAAAAAAATGATTAACTTATAAATAAATTACATAAGTTTAAATAAATAACATTTACTGGACAAATCTGGTACAACATAACTCCCATCGATATATACTGAGCCAAACATTGACAGTAGTCCAGCATAACCCCCATCATTATACACTAAGCCAGACATTGACATGGTAGACCTCTGTCCCTAAAACAGCCTGCCTGTGCCACCGCTGCCCCTAAAACAGCCTGCCCATGCCACTGCTGCTCCTGAAGCAGCCTGCTTGCGGCACCGCTGTCCCTGAAGCAGCCTGCCTGTGGCACCTCTAGCCCCTAAAGCAGCCTGCCTTTGTCACCTCTGCCTATGAAGTAGCATGCCTGTGCCCACTCTGCCCCTGAAACAAACTGCCTGTGTCACCTCTGCCCCTTTAGCAGCATGCTGTGCTACCTCCGCCCCTAAACAGCCTGCCTGTCACACTCATTCACCCATTCACTCTTCCGCATAACCTTACCTCGCTTGCAGATTTCACTGGCCTGGGGCCTGCCGAGCAGCACTGGTGCAGCACATATGTCTATGCAGCCTGGTACTGTGGAGACTCCACAGTGCCAGGCTGCATAGACATATGTACTGCACCAGTGCTGCTCGGCCGGCCCCAGGCCAGTGAAATCTGGCAGACTGCACACTGTTGGAGGAAACTTTCTTTTTTTCCGCCCAGGGGAAGCAGGAACCTCCCACGGTATGAGCTCCACATCGATAAGCTGAGGGCCGGCATTAGGCAGCCGTCGGGCCACATAGACATCTGCTTGGCTGGCCCTCAGCCCATTGGGGAATAGGATGACCACATGTCCTGGATTGCCCGGGACAGTCCCGCAATGGGACTTTAAGTCACAATCCGGGACAATGCTTTGTCCCGGACAGGCCAGTGGAACAAGGGGTAAAACAGGTCGCCTGGGCCCCTTAGAATGTCAGGCCCGGTTGCATGATTGATACACCCCTGTTTGGGCCAGTCCTAAAGAGATTTATTCTAACTTTTTAGGTTCTATGAAACTTTTATTAAAGTTTGGTGTCATATGTATAACTTAGATTGGTGGTAGGGGTTTCCTTGGGGGTTCTCAGCAGATAATAACATATTAGAGATATGGTGAGTGAGTCACCCGCTGCTCCTAGGGGTAGGGGGTTTGCAATGTATTTCGGGCAGGGTCTGGTTGAATAGTACTGAAACTACAAAGATTTAGGGTTCAGGAGAAAATCAATGTACGTCAATGTTAAAATGTAATTTATATCTTCTGTCTTATCGATGTAAAAGGTCTTAATAAACCATCCAATGGAAAATCTATTGTGGCAGAAGACAGGAGAGCCAAGGTTGATATTGTGTGTATGCAAGAGATGCATTTCTTTAGGCTTGGCCCTTCAAATTTGTATTCTAAGACCTATACCTACCATATAGCTGCTTTGGCTAGAATTAAATTGAAAGGAGTCTCTATTCTAATCCATAAGGACTGGCTGTTTGAGTTAATTGATAAACATGTAGACCAACATTATTACCTTTATGTACCCATGTATACATTTAAAGACTCTCTCCCATACTGACTCATACATGTTTGCACACTGCTGTGCATGTTCTTATTGCTGCTCAGAGAGGGGGATCTCCTCATCTAACTTCACGTGCACCTTCTTGAGACCCGCCTGGCATGATCATGCAGACTCATCAGCCTGCTTTACAATTTGTTCATTCACACAGGACATATTCTTAGATTCTGTTCGGATCAGTCTAGTACATGTAGTCAGTCTTTATTCTGGGTAATCCATCCCACTGTTCCCTACACCAGTGATCGGCATTATAACATTTTGATTATATATTGCATGAAGCATAAAATACCTTGTAAGAAGGTGTTAAGCACTAATTGAGATTTTTTTTTCTAAATCAATTGCAGCACCTGGAAGATTTGCTGTGCATATTATTATGCCTTGTGAGGCCTTTTATTATGTAAAACATGCATTCTAAAAAATTCTTACTTCATTTTGTGATCAGGATGAGTCATAAGTTTTCTACACACATTATACTTTGCTTTTCCTGCAGACAAAGAGCTCTTTTAAAAGGAATCATAGACTGCACTACAATGAGAAAAGTCCTTATAAAGTGAAAGGTATAATAATAATTAATAATGAGGTTGCTGAAGTGTAGACAAATGTCTGTACTGTGAATTTTATTAAATATTACCAGTACTGTTGGCAGAAAAATACACGGAAAGATGTTTTGGCTTCACATTTGCTACTTCTAATATCTAATAAAATGTTCAGGTTTTTATAAATGAATTATAACTAATTATATAAATGATTATAACAGAATGTGTGCTTGAACTTTTCTACTGTGAATTGTATAGATACACAATGTAAATACCAATCAATCTACATGAGTTAACATTTTAAATAGAGAATACAATTCTTCACTAAAATAATCAGGGGTTTTTTCATTACTATTTAATTATTTTGAGACTATTGTGTGAGTATGTATTATACATATCAGAGATAGGCTGGGGATTAAAATAAGACCTGGTACTTTAAATTAATTAGTTGATACCAACGATTTACACTTTTGCCAGCAGGCTGCCACATGCTAAAGATACAGATCTTCCGTATAAGCAGCAATGAAGGTGCTTTGGAGGCTCCATGGAGCATGGCCAACCAGCACTTGTCCGGTTTACCTAATGGCCAATCCAGCCCTGATACATGTACAAAAAATGGCATGTATATGTTTAACATCATAAAATATATATAATATCAAGAAAACCCAGCCTATGACTATGCCAGCCAGTGGTTTGGGGCGTGAGTGCTGGTCACCTTAATATTGCTTTATATCTAAAGGTGCTGTTCCAGTAAGACAATCCAATGGAAAATCTATTTTCACCCTGGAGAATCATAAATAAACATTATCATGTGTCATTTTTATTCCTGACAGTTTAATGATGTGAAAACAGCACAAACTTTTAAGAAGCCTTTTTAGTTTCTAGGGTAACAACATATGTATTGCTTTTGTTTGTTTCTGGCAAAAATTCCGAATGAGGTAAATTGTATATGATTAAAGAATTGTTTCCGGAAAGGTTTTGAACGGTACTAGAAATGAGGGTCTCAATTTGGTGACTAAAATCTAGATTTTTCCTGAAAATTAAGATCACACATTAAAATCTTACTTAAAGATAAACAATCTCTTTTCCCAGAGCCACTGGCATAACTACAGGGGCCGGTGTGACCACCGCAACCCCTTCTTCCGGTCTCCTTGTACCGGTTCAAAATTGTTTAGCAAGGGCCCTTCCGACCTGGAACGCAACAGTCCAGGTCAGAAGGGCCCTTTCTAAACTGTTTTGAACCGACTCGATGAAACCAAGGCTGCCCGCGTAGTGTGTGAGCAGGCGGAGAGGAAGCTGCAGGAGCAGTGAAAGGTAAGCGGGGGCGGAAGGTGGGATATATGTATTTGCATATATATATATATATATATATATATTTATATGTGTGTATATATGTATGCTTGTGTAGTTCTGTGTGTGTGTGATAATGCATGTTTACTTGCGTGTGTGAGCATTCACGTGTATTTCAGTATGTGTGTGAGCATGCATGTATATTTCTGTATGTGTGTGAGCATGCATGTGTACTTCTGTGTGTGTGTAGGCATGCATGTGTATTTCTGTGTGTATGAGCATGGACGTGTACTTGTGTGTGTGTGAGCATGGATGTGTAATTGTGTAAGTGATGTGAGATGGAATGTGTGTTAGTATGAGTAAGTGTGTGTAATTTGTGTGTTTAAATATGTTGTATGTTGGAAGGGGGGCTAAGGTGCAAATAAGGTACAGACCAGTTGTGTGGGGGCAATGATGGCACAGACTAGCCGTTGAAGTTCGGGGCCCTGGGCAATTTGTCGCACCAGGGCCCGGTAGTTTCTAATTACGCCCCTGCCCAGAGCTTAAACGAAAAAAAAATAAACAGAGACAAATAAAATAAAAGGAGATAGCTAACTACTTAAATACATGTACACATCTAGTTAACATGTCTCATAAAATAGACGATGAGGGAATATAAACATGCATGGGATAGGCTATACTGAACATAAGTCAAAACCAAGCACCCAATAAGGTTTGAGTACGTGTGGACCCCGATATATGCTCTCAGCCCAGTTAGTTTGACGTTCCTGCTTTTAAGGTAATTGAAGTGGATCCAAATGTTTCTAATGTTGGATTTTGTTACAAAAAATGTGATCATTACAGAAAAGAAGGTGGAACAGCACTCTTAAGTAATGATTTTTCCACTGAAACTTAATTCAAGTCATGCTCACAATTTCATCTGCATGCATGTCCATGTGCCTCTAGGATTCATTCTATAATCCTTTGTGCTTAACACACTTCTAAATTGATTAAACCAATTAATCCATCATTAGTAAGTTTGCATTATTTTCTAAGCATTAATAATGGCCTTATTTAGATGCTTGTATTGATATAGAATAACTCCAATTTCAATGTTTCCCACCAGAACAATCAATTTTACATATGAGTCTTTGAGGTTTCTATAAAAACATAAAGGTTTTAAGTAGTTGATGATCTTATTCTTAGTACCTGAGTTTCAAGAGAAACCTCTAATGGGTGGCCATTGTGTTAGGTGGAAAACCTAAACATACTTTGCATATACATGGATGCCCTTTAAAGGCGGTGCAATATATGAAAGGTGATAAGGTAATATTTACACTTTTTATGTATGTGTGATGTACAACAAAGGTGCATCTTAAAGCACCTTTGTTCTTAAAAGTTAAATTAAAAGAATAAGTCTTATGTTCCAACAAATGACCGTGAGTGTTTACACATATCCACTTAACCAGCAGTAGACACAGATATGAGGACAAAATAAGATGATTTTTGTCATCACTGCCAAAAGTACTGCCAAATGCATTTTTTAAACAGTAACATTGCTAATTTATTTATGCATCATAATACTATTCTGTGGGTATACATTACAGTACTTAAAATCCTCTGCAACTGTCAAAATAAATCTATTTTGCCTGTATTGCAGCCGTCAAAAAATATGCATTAGACCATAAAGATATCAGCCACCAACTTTGATCTGCGGTTCTGTGTCAGACTGTCTTGAATATTTATGATTATATTGAATGATGGATCCCTAGAAGCTTTGAAACCGATTTGGATTTTTTAAAAAAAAGAAAGGATCAAAACACTAAGCAAATTAATTTTTGCAATTTCCAGTTTGTGTAACTCCCGTAAATATCTTGTTGAGACAAATGTACGAGGCAGACATGATGGACATTGTGAACATGAAGGCCTGCTGGGGACTGAGTGTGCCATTTGTATCCATAACTTCATACTAAGGGGCATTTTATTTACATTACTGTCGCAGTTTACTAAAACAAAAGAGGAGAAATAACTAAATAGGGCATTTATTTTAGAAAGCCCTACCCATTTGATCTCTTATGTAACACAGTTATTGTTAAAGTCTTTCAATATACAAGTGGTAACTTGTTTTCCATAGCAATGCCTAAAAAATTTTATGTATGTAGAAGACTTTGAAATATTACAGTATTACAGTGTGCTACCCTAAACAACCTCACCAACAATGAATACATATTAAAGTACTTAGTAATATAATATGCATTTACTTACCTGCTGGAATGGATGCAGTACTAGACCCCCGCCGAAAAGCCCTGTCCCTGGAGGAGTCCAAAATGCTTCAAGAAAATGTGACCCCCTCCCCAAGGTTGCTCACAAAAGCAGGTAAGGGGGAGAGTGAGGGAGTAAGACTGTGAGAGGGTAAGGGACTCAGGGATGGAGTATGTATGTGTGTATGTTAGAGCGAGCGTATATTTGTAAGTGTGTATCTGTGTGCATGTGTGTTAGAGAGGTTGTATGTTAGCACAAGAGTGTATGTGTTAGTATGTGTAAGAGAAAGTATATGTGACTTAGTATTAGTGTATGTTAGAGTAAGTTTGTCAGTGTTGTGTGAGTAAATATGTGTGCCGGTCCATGTGTTATTTACCAGGGAAGGGGCAGGGGACTGATGAGGCCACTTAGATTTACCTGCCCCCAGAGCCAGAAGATACCAGCCCTCCTCTGCCCTCTACATTTAACGCCAGTTTTGGCAGGTAAATCCTCCCATTAAACTCTACAGGAGGACCAGATGAACATGTGCATGGTCGGGTCTCATGGCAGCTAGCAGTAGACCTGCCTAGTCATGTGTATCCACACATGCACTGTTGAGACTGAGATGTGTTCCATTTCAAGGCAAATAGCTGGTGTGGCAAATTCAAAGAGAGCACCTGGATCATATTTAGATCACATTTAGAGGAAAAAGGGTAAAATATAAGGTGACTAACACATTAAAGTGCATATGGTGACTGGAGTGTCCCTTTAATGTGCGAGTGAGTACAGGGTAAGGGAATGTTATATATATATATTAGTGTGTGTTAGCATGGATATGTATGTGTAAGTGGTGTGAGAGGGAGCAGAGCCGGCCTTAGGCGTTGTGGCGTCCTGTGCGGACTACTCCTCTGGCGCCCCCCCTCACTACCCCCCTCTCTGCCCCTTCAAACTACCCCCCCTCTCTGCCCCTTTAAACTACCCCCCTCAAACTACCCCTCCCCTCTACCCCTTCAAACTACCCCTCCCCTCTACCCCTTCAAACTACCCCTCCCCTCTGCCCCTTCAAACTACCCCTCCCCTCTGCCCCTTCAAACTACCCCCCCCCTCTGCCCCTTCAAACTACCCCCCCCCTGCCCCTTCAAACTACCCCCCACTCTGCCCCTTCAAACTACCCTCCCCCTCTGCCCCTTCAAACTACCCCCCCCTGCCCCTTCAAACTACCCCCCCCTCTGCCCCTTCAAACTACCCCCCCCTCTGCCCCTTCAAACTAACCCCTCCCCCCCACTTACCTTGTTGCCGGAGTCCTGCGGTAAGAGCGGGAGGCATCCGTCTTCTCGCTCTGCCGGCATTTCATGTTGAGCGCCGGTATAGTCCGGCGCTCAACATGAGATGCTGGCACCGCGACGGAGTCACGGAGAGTAAGGGGCGCCGAGCGGTTGCCGAGAACTTCACGAGCAACCGCTCGGCGCCCCTGACCGGGACTTAGATTAAAGCATCGTTTTTTTTTTTAAAACTTTATTTAACATCAATGATGTTAAATAAAGTTTAAAAAAAAAACAAAAAAAAAACGATGCTTTAATCTAAGTCCCGGTCAGGCGCCCCTGCAACCATGGCGCCCTGTGCAGTCGCACAGGTCGCACACCCCTAAGGCCGGCCCTGAGAGGGAGTCTGTGTTAGCATAAGTGTGTAATTGTGTGTTTGTGAGTATGAGTAAGTGTATGTTAGTGTAAGTAAGTATAAGCATGTGTATATGTGTCTAGTGCGTATATTGGGGGGCGATGGGGCCACTGGGCTTCTTGTGCCCCCAAGGCCAGAAGGTGACAACCCTCCCCTGTTTGCAAGCAAAGTTTTTAAGGGTTACAATCTAAATGTCCTTATTACCCTTCCTTCCTGGTATGTGGCAAAGTGTACATGGTACATGTAACAGAAGAATACTGTTGACAAAGGAAGGAAGAGAAAAAGTGTTAATATATATATGTATATATATATATATATATATGTGTGTGTGTGTTTTTTTTATTAAAGGTCCGTCACGCTAGAATGCATATATTTATTTGTTCCACAGCTAGATGATTGTCATTGTACCTATATCTTGACACCTCACAGCAGATGCACTTGATAAATTAAATTACACTGGGTTCCACAGATGAAATTATAATGTACAAAGCCTTTTAAACTCTGAACTTTTTGATCTTTAGATAATAACCTAGTTGTTCTCGCATCACGGGAAACAATTTCATTTGTACTATATATAGAGAGTGTTTTGTGTGTGTGAATGTGTCAGCAGTATGAACATGTTCATCATCAATAAGAAGAGCACATTTAAAACAGGATTAACAGAAAAATGTGTTGTTTAGAATCTTTAATGACCAACCATTTTACTTTTAAGTTTAAGTGATTTTTTTTTTTTTTTAATTCCAATGTATGGAATTAATTTTCATCTATGAAATGTGGATAGTCCATTTAAAGGTGCTGAATTTTAAATGAAAAGTAAGAACCATTCTGCCCCCCAAACATATTCAATTAACTGAATTATAATTGTAATCGTTCACAGCTGGGATTTAATTACCAGGCCTTCAGATCAATGTGTTTAATCTCCAGACAGGAGAGCGGTGTCTGGTCTTGCCCACTCCCCATCCAAAACCAAACTGATCCTGCCCTCTCTGCCCCGTTCAAGTATCTTGGGTTAGTTCTGTCTCCTTATATACCACCTTCCTACCTCCTATAAACATTAGGCCGATTAGAACTTGAGGGTGTTGATCAGTCTGAGAAGTTCCCAGATATGATCATTATCCATCACAGCCTCTGCTCACACCTCTCTATTCTCCTTCTGTAATATATGTAATTATTATTAAAAGTTTCCCAAGCTATACCATTTTTTTGTTTTGTTTTATAGTGTATTATTTAATTTCCTTGAAGCCACAAGACTGTGCGGCTTTTTAGAAAGCCTTGGATTGACAGAGACGTTCACAAGACGACCCTGAGCAGAGCAGTCCTGGTAGAAAGTGAGTGGGATCCTGAATGAAGAGGAAGACCTGTAACTAATAATAAGGCACACAAAGAGGGAGAAAAGAAACAGAAATGTATTGCACAGCCTCCAAATCACAGTTCTCATCCTTAATTGGTGGAGCACTGGGATATGACATCATATCCTGATGTCTCGGAGGACAACTGCCTTGGCTGGGGAGGGGCAGCCCTGGGTCAGCTCTATGACAGCACAGAAGATAAATACAGTAGTGGTCCTTTGAAATTGCTTTACTGCTGAGGTCTGTACTTACACTCAGGATCAAACACCCAAACTGAAATAAACACAGTAATATTACATGGTGCAGGGGATGGATATATGTGTTGAAAGCAGCACAGATCAGCTTTCTCCTAACTGGACCATCAAAATATACATGAAAAGAATTCAGGAGAGGACCTCCATATGTCTTTCTTCCTGATGTGTTGGGTTTGCTTTTGGTCAGCAACCACCTTTGATAACATCGTGAATCATGAAAAATAATAATATGGTAATGTCCCTCAAACTTCAGCTTCTGCTTAAAAACACCCATGACTACAAATCTTTAAAAACAAGCTATTTTGTCGAATTGTTTAGACCATTTTAGATCAGCTGGAAGCTTTGTTTTCTGAATCTGGATTTGGTAGTATGATGCAGGGGGAAGATATGGATGGAAGACAAGGGCAGCAGGTTTGTCACAGCTGTCATTTCCAGCATCTGAGTGGATTAGTCATTCCAATTAACACTTGAGACAAAGCATCCCATAATTATGAAATACACGTTTCCATACAAGAAAAAAAAAGAGGTATTTGTTTTAAACTTTTTTTTAAATATATTTCTTACAGCTATTAAAATATTGCAAACTTCAAGTTGTGTGTGGCTGCTGGTTTTGTATGTCTGGCTTTCTGAAAGATTACTGATATTTCATTAACAATGTTCACTGACCTTTTTTAGGGAATACACTGTTTCACAGTGTTTGTTACTTGTGATTAGAATTAGATGTGTAGCCGATGGTTTAGATAATAGGAGCCTGCATATAAGACCAGACACCTTTTTTGTCATGCATTACTTGGTTTACCAGCCAAAAACACAGTGTAATTCATTTAATTGCATGCTATACACAGAAAACACATTGTGATTTGTGCAAGTGGTAATATTAAAGGCACCCTACCTTTAAAAACGTTTCATGTATTGAATGAAAATGTTTCATCTACCTTTAGGATGACTGCTATAGAAAGATCAAATTCTGATGTCCTGGCTAATTCTATAAGTAGCCGGTCAGTTAGAAAGTTGCTATTGGATATGTGGCTCACACTGAAATCACCATAGAATTCTGGTCTATGTCAGGGAATAATCTTCTTAATGGTGCTATAGTGCCTACTCTACTGAATTTATCACTTTTTGAACAACCTGCAGCATTAGAAGAATCATCTGTTGGGTGTCGGACCTCTTCCCAGAAGAAAACATATTTGGCAATGCTTATTTGTCATATGACATAAAACTTGGCACACAAATTGCAAAAGCTTCATAAAAGTTACATTGGCTTGCTGTTCTTACATGGTAAAATGTTCAACAGAAAGAATAAAATGACAGTTCTGCTCAGATTCATTTGCTCAACATGGTACAGAGATAAATGAATGTGTTGTTGGTGAAACTGCGCTTTTAATGAAAATCAAAATATCAAGCCTTGTATTTTATTACATTTCTTCCTCCAAAGCTTGCCATCGGACCAAAAAAATGAAATTGTTCAGTTAATTTTTGTTGTCTGGTTATAGATGAAATGGTGCTCCAGGTGCAACAACTGTGTGGTCACGTGATTTCAAGTTAAATGAGCACACATGTGTGTGTGTGTGCACACAAAAAGAAGAGGTCAGGGGATACACAAGTCTGTGACTTACCTCTTGTGAAACCAGGATAGGGATCAATTGCACCAAGCTTCTCTCTTAGGACACCTGGAACCAAGACTGGCCCTGGGCAGTGGCACATAATAGATTTTTTAAACCAGTTGACAACCTGCTGTTGTTTTTTTTCTGGCTGAAGATAATGGTAATTGTAGTCAGTCAGACACAATTTCCTTGCTGCTGGAGCAAGAAATCAGTCCCTGTCATTAAAGTCACTGTGAGCTTCATGCATTGTTAATGGTCCTCATTTTGTGATGTTAGAAATATTTCATTAAATAAAATCTAATTGTCTTGCCCTCAATTCCACTCATGAAAAAGCTTAAACATACCACATATAAACTTAACAATATCCAGTGTGATATGGATTTACAAGGTTTTTGTCATCTAGAAGAAGTGCCTATTATGATGTGTGATAAATTAGAGGCAAAAAAATATTTATATCTCACACACACATAGTCTGACCCTGACTTACATAGCCCTTAACTACTCTGTACCCCCTTATATCTCAACCTTCCTATCTAAATACACCCTTAACCTCCCTCCAATGACCTGCTTCTCTCTTCTACCATCATTACCTCTCCCCACTCCCCCATTCAGGATTTCACCCGTTCTGCAACCTTCCTCTGGAATTTCCTTCCTCATTCCGCCAGACTTTCTCCTTCGTATACGACTTTCAAAAGCTCTTTGAGGGATCTCTAAAAGCTCACTTTTTTCAAGAATTGTTCAACTATGCTTCTTAACACTCTCAGTCAGCATCCTAATCAAGCCATCTGAACAACCAACAACAACCTATACAAATCATCCTAACTCAACCAACTCATCCCCATCCAAGCAGTCCTCTCCTACTGTTTCACTTCCCCCTCAACCATCAACTAGATTGTAAGCTTGCAAGATGAGGGCCCTCTTCTCCTTTTGTACCATAATACTAATTCTACTGACTCAATTGTAACAGCGCTTGGGAATTTGCTTGTGCTATATAAATACCATCCATACATAAAATCTAACAAGCTATCATGGTCAATCTACAGGTTTATGGTACACAGAAACAGAGAATTTGATGACAAAAAAAGACCTATTCAGATTGCCTGGTCTGCCAATTTTGCTGATCTAATGATTCTGATCTTAATCATTCCTTGGTCTTGTCTTAGATTCGGGATAGCTTTAATCCTATCTTGCGTATGTTTAGATTTCCTCACTGTATTAACCTCTACTACTTTCACAGGGAGGCTGATCCACTTATCTGCAACTCTCTCAGGAACATAACTTGGATACTGGGATGAACACCCCAGAGGCAAAGTGTATTCTCTGCATCTGTATAATGTCACATAGTGGATCATGTTAATTTATTGAATAACACAGATGTATGGCCTTCGCATGTCTAAATTTATAGTGTCTAATGAGGAAACAAATGGACATGATACATTAGGCACAATAGAGTTTTATAAAGTAGCTTTAATAACCTCAAAAGAGTTATGTAGTGACTCACCAAATGTGGCAACCAAATGGTTCTAATACTGGTCCTCATGGAAACACTAACTTATTAGAACCTAATTATATCTCTGCATGATTCACTTGTATTCAAGTCAAAATTTCATCTAGGACACACTGATAATGAAGTGCCAGTTGGTTGGCTCAGTAGACAAATTAATGTAGACTATGAAAAAATCAGCTCCATACTACATGACCCCAAGAGCAGTTTATCCTGAGACTTGTGTAAAAACCATGAGACCCAGTGGATATTTATCACTGAATCAAGAGTTTGCATGCAAGAGTTGATTAAAACAGGTCAATCCTGGTGAAATGTTCTTGCAGGAAGAGTTGAGTTTAAAGTTATAATAATCCACGATTGATAAAAATAAGATCATGAAAACAATCTCAGCTACATGCATTATTCAATGTCATTTGACCACTTGTTTACAAAGAAGCTAACTGTACCTTCATAATACATAGAGTAGTTATTGGGTTAAACGGTTCATCTTAATCTGCTGTTACTGAGCTTTTTTCTTGGTACAGATCTTTAAAAATGTTAATGATAATGTGAACTTACCTTGCTACACGGTCATGGTTCCTAGAGCAATACCAATAATATCTTATTTGATGAAACCAAAATGTGACTGTACTATTTGTGTAAATTCAATCCACATCCATGCCAGAGAGACGAATAATAGAAATATATGTCATTTGGTAGGTAAGTCCCCCAACAGTTTGAGCTCGGCGGAGGGGGCATAGGTGCCAAGACATGCATTACAGTCCCTAAGCCTCTAGGGGCAGATATGAACTTCATATTCAAATGTGCATTCTGCAAGGTGGGTGTCACTCAATTTTCCCTGTGTTTGTTCATATGTCACCAGGTTTGGTTTAATCATCAGGTTAGCTAAGTATTGTAAATCATTGCACTCAGTACTGTGATGCATTCAAAATATTTCCAGCAAGTGAACGCACAGTTTTCTTATCTTTTAGTGCTGGATGCAATTTACAGGCAGCAGATCTCATTAAAGATTTCACTAACCTGCAGACAGTCAAAACATGACCATCAAGAATATATCGTGAAGGAACAGTCTGTTTGATGACATCAGATGCAATATGTTAGTATAAATATAGACAAATATATGGGTTTTCAGGTTTCTGGCAATCCTGGATGCCATAACACAAAATATTGTACTGAAACACCAAAAGTGGATACTCAAACATAAACACATTTAATTATTTAATGAATAAAATTTTAGATTTATAGAATGTTGGGTTAAAGCAAATTACCTACTTGTATAGTTTACTAGAGAGCGAGAGAGAGAAAAAAAAGGTTGTGTCTCCGGCAATCTGTGCAGTGATTGCAGACTTGGATCTCAGTGTCTACTTCCTCAGCTTCGGCTCTCCTGATCACCACCCCACTGAAGCTGTCTGTATGCTTTATACAGCCCAGGCGGTTGGCAGCCTAAGGCCTGGGGGGCAAGTCTAGTCAAGTTCCCCATTGTGCCACCAAATCAGCCCACCATCCATGCCCATTGTTACCTGATTTTCTAACGCATATTGATGTAATGTGATTGGGAGCACATCAGTACACTAAAAAAAAAAATCATCATACACGGGACACCTGAAGCCAGTGCTAATCCTTTTAAATAAAATATGCAGATTGAAATAGAGTAAATAACATAAAACCTTACTTTTTCTCTTACTAATTTCTGGGCCTAGAAAGTTTTGATCTTTGAAGTGACTACAACACCAACACCCAAACACACACACACCAGGACAGGCTCTGACACCCACATAGGGACAGGCTAAACTGCAACAATAAAAAATTTCCTCTAGCTAGCCCCACATTGTATATTTATCCCGACACGACACCTTAGTATTGATTTATGTGATGCCCCCAGCCAGCACCCCCTTGTGAATTAATGTCAGCCTTGGCACCATTTACTCATTCACAAACATTAATTCACTCATTCACAGATACTCATTCATTCTCTCAGTCACGCATACTCATTCATACTCAAACGGAAGGTGGGGGAGTGCAAGGTCTCTAACATCCACCAGCTCCGTGATGTCGTCATGGAGGAGTGGAAGAGGACTCCAGTGGCAACCTGTGAAGCTTTGGTGAACTCCATGCCCAAGAGGGTTAAGGCAGTGCTGGAAAATAATGGTGGCCACACAAAATATTGACACTTTGGGCCCAGTGTTGGCGTCTTTTAGGGAGCATGCACCTCAGTCCTCGGTAATCCCACTCTGTGACTTTACGTGTTCTTCTGCTTTGTGGCTAAATTGCTGCTGTTCCTAAACACTTCCACTTTCCAATAATACCACTTACAGTTGACCGTGGGATATCTAGCAAGGAACTGACTGGCAGAGGTAGTATCCTATCACAGTACCACAGTTAGTGGGCTCTTCTGAACAACATTTTTTTTTCACAAATGTTTGTAAATGCAGATTGCATGGCTTGGTGTGTCACAAATAAGTGGTGTGTCACAATATTTAATCTACCCTATATTTCTGATAGCATTAATAATATTTGAAGAATCCTTGAGCAGCCAAGGGGCTAGAAACTGGCTTTTAACAAGCTGTAAGAGCTTGCATTATGAAGAAGTATACTGGATATCACCAAAGTGCAATGCATCAGGTTTCAAAAAATTATTCATAATACTAATTTCCCTAAGGCTTCTGCTCATCATATTAAGCAGCTTAGACAGCAAAAAACGTGGTTAATGAGGCATGATATATACAGAGGAGTATTGGAATCATTATGCATTTATTTTCAGTAATTAGTTTGTTATTACATTGCAATTTTAAATGAAGATAATAAAACGAAATTTTGTAATACCTTGAAACTCTTAAGAAAGCCTGAAAATAGCTTTAACTAGGAGAAATAAAATTAGAAATATGTTTTCAGAAACAGTGGGATGCTTAAAAAAAAACAGTGAAACAAACATCACACAAATACTATGATGCCAAATAAGGGGAGGCATGTATATGTCAAATGTATAATAGGTAAGGAGGGGTTTAGATAGTATTATTCAACAGAGCTTACTAGGTTTTCAGAATTGATGTGATCCACTACTGCATTTTGTTTTAAGATAACATTTAGAAACATAGAAAACCTTGAACTTGGCAGACAAGAATGATTTGGCCACATAGTCTGTTCATTGTTCCTGATGTAGAGACTCAAACCTTAATCAGCGCTTGGTCTTGGATTCAGGCAGGGCCGGACTGGCCCACCGGGATACCGGGAAATTTCCCGGTGGGCCGGAAGGTCCGTGGGCTGGGCGGCCATGAAGACAGCCGCTGAGCTGCCCCCCAGGCTGCCCGAAATCTAATCAAAGCGGCCGCTGGGTGCCGATGCGGCCGGCATCAGCACCCAGCAGCCGTGTGCGATGGCCGTCTAGTGATGGGAGCAGTGTGAGGGGTGAAAGCTCCGCCCCCTCGCACTGACCTTTCACCCCTCACGCTGCTCCCATCACTATGCGGCCATCAGATTGCTGGGAATGTAATCTGAACGGCCGATGCGTGCTGAAGCCGATCCAGCTTACCATATAAATAAAAAAAAAGTGTTAAAGTAGCTCCGGCCGGCGGCATCAGCACGCATCGGCCGTTTAGATTACATTCCCAGCAGTCTGATGGCTGCATAGTGATGGGAGCAGCGTGAGGTGGAAGCTCCGCCCCCTCACACTCAGACTGCTGCAGCACCGGATGTCAGGTCAGTGGCATCCTGTCAGCATAGAGGAGAACAGTGAGCAGCTACCAGGAAGTCAAGAGAAGTAGAAGGTGAGTAAAATAATGTATTTTTTGTACTGTATGTTTTTTGTATTTGTTAAAAACAAAAAAAATCGGCATGTGTGTGTATGTAAGTGTGTCCCCCTATATGCCACTCTGCCTCCAGAAATGCCTTATACCCCCCTATATGCCACTGTCCCATGATATGCCTTTTAACCCCCTATATGCCAGAGTTGCATATAGGGGTATAAGGCATTTCTGGATGCAGAGTGACATATAGGGGGTCAAAAGGCATATCTGGAGGCAAAGTGGCATAAAGGGGGTTAAAAGGTATATCATGGGGCAGAGGAGCGTATAGGAGGGTATAAAGCATATCGGGGAGGCAGAGTGGCATATAGGGGGCATAAGGCTTTTCTGGAGGCAGAGTGCCCCATGATATGCCTTTTAACCCCCTTCATGCCACTCTGCCTCCAGAAATGCCTTATACCCCCTATATGCCACTCTTTCCCATGATATGCCTTTTAACCCCCTATATGGCAGAGTGGCATATAGGGGGTTAGAAGGCATATCATGGGACAGAGTGGCATATAGGGTATAAGGCATTTCTGGATGCAGAGTGACATATAGGGGGTATAAGGCATTTCTGGAGGCAGAGTGACATATAGGGGGTTAGAAGGCATATCAGGGGGCAGAGTGGCAAGCCTGGGGGCAGAGGTGCATAACTCGGGGGTAGGTTGTGAAATGAAAGGAAATAAAAAACAAACCTGTCTCAATCATAGCTTTTATTAAATATGGAAAAAAATAGTCTACATGAATTAATAAAGAAGTAAAAGTTTCTTACCAGAATATCGTGAAGAATAATGTGATCAGTGTTTTGTTCCACTGAATAAAATGGAACTCTTTCATCTAAAATGTTCGCAGTAGTAAATGTTTTGATCCCATTATGTGTAATGTATTTCATTTATTAGGGCCTTTTAACACTTTTGCTTTCTGGCATTTTAATACAAATAATGAGATAAAAAGAATGGCACATAGTGTGACTCGGGTGTGTATAAGGGGTGCGTGTGGGTATAAGAGCTTCACCGTGAGATAAACTATATGGGGCTGGTCTCCAAATTTTTCCAGGGCTGCTTTTCAGTCCCAGTCCGGCCCTGGATTCAGGGTAGCTTTAGCTCTATCCCATACATGTTTAAATTTCCTCACTGGATTAGCCTCTACTACTACTCAGATGGGTGGCCATTTGTCTACCACCCGCTCAGTAAAATATAACCTTTTTACATTATATCTAAACCGCTGACCTTCCGGTTTTAGACTATGGCCTCTTGTCCTAATATTTCTCCTCTGAAATAAAATCCCTTCCTGTTCTTTGTTAATACACTATATGGACAAAAGTACTGGGACATACCTGGGACATATTGAATTCAGGTGTTTCAATCAGACCCATTGCCACAGGTATAGAAAATCAAGCGCCTAGCCATGCAGTCTGCATTTAAAAACATTTGTGAAAAAAAAGACAACACAAAGTCACAGAGTGGGGCCACTGAGTGCTGAGGCCCATGGTACGTAAAAGTAAGCGACACTCTACTGATTCCATAGTCAAAGGGTTCCAAACTTCCACTGGCATTAGAACAAAAAATGTGTGTCAGGAGCTTCATGGAATGGATTTCCATGGCCGAGCAGCTGCATGCAAGCCTCACATCACCAAGTACAATGCCAAGTGTCGGATAGAGTGGTGTAAAGCACTCTGCCACTGGACTCTGGAGCAGTGGAAACGCGTTCTGTGGAGTGATGAACCACGCTTGTCTGTTTGGCAGTCTGATGGGTCTGGGTTTGGCGGATACCAGGAGAATGTTACCTGCCTGACGGCATTGTGCCAACTGTAAAGATTGGTGTCCGAGGGATAATGGTAATGTATCGGGCTGTTTCTCAGGGTTGGGCGTCTTACTTCCAGTGAAGGAAAATCTTAATGCTTCAGCATACCAAGACATTTTGGGCAACGCTATTCTTCAAACTTTGTGGGAACAGTTTAGGAAGGCCCTTTTCTATTACAGCATGACTGTGCCCTAGTCCCCAAAGCAAGGTCCATAAAGACATGGTTGGATAAGTTCAGTGTGTAAGATTTTGAATGGCGCGCACAGAGCCCTGACCTTAACCCCATCGAACACCATGGAAAAAGAGAGGTGCAGAAATGCTTCTCAGTGAATCTGTCTTCCCAGTGAAGTTCTGCAAAGGGGTAGACCCTCAGGGCACATCCCCTCCTTTGTTGCTCCAAATATTTTGTTGCTTTTTCACTTGCTCGCTCAAGTTTTCTCACTCACCCTTACTCACGCTCTCACTCAGAAAAAGGAACACTTCGGATGCTTGATCCCATATATATATAAAAATATGATGTAGAAAAAATATATATCCAAAATTATACAAAAAAAAAAAAGAAATGAACACTCGCACTCACGCTTTCACACACACTCTCTTTCTCTCAATATTTCCCTATCTTTTCCCGCAGCTCTGCTTCTTCTCTTGCTACTTCTTCTGTCTTCCTTCCCTTGTATCAGGACCAAGCCTTCTGGAGCACTTCCACATAAGGAAGGAGCCTCCACACACCACGGAAACAGCTTCTCCCCCTTTCTTCCAATCAGGGGAGAAGGTGTGCGTAGAGGCGCCTCCGATTACAACCGTGGGGTTCCTATCTAAACTATTATTACAAATCATATAGCAAGGTGCTCATTTAAAATACGTGATGCCACAACTTAAAGGCAGTACTCATAAAAGAAAAAGAAATCCTTATTAATATTTTTGAAATAGAAAAAAGATGTTTCTGTGCTGTACTGGGCATAATATGGAATGTGACAGTTGCTCTTTAATTAAACAAGAATTCCTTATAGCAAAATAATATATTACTGCTAAGCAGGACAATTCTTTGCAGCTCCAGAAATGTTATGCAATATCTAACTTGGCCTTATATGATCTCTATACTTATGTCTCCAGAGATTAATGCACAGCAATGTCATGCATGTAATTAATTTTGCATTTTTTATGACGAGTTTGCAAATCATATCCTTAATCTAAGCAAGGTTACGGGGCCAGCACTAGCTGACCATAATCACTTTGTCCTGTCTCATCTTCACACAATAATTGCTTTGTTCCTGGCATTGATTTTTAAACACATCACAGGTTGCACTTATGAAATGTCAGACTCTGCAAAGGTTCAAGCTTGAAATGGGAACACATGCCATGATTTGCTGAACAATGAAACCTTAACGGGTGTAGAAATTATTGTTAATGCCAAAAAAATTAAAGTCAAAATAATTCCTAGGTGTGTGTGGATATGTGTCATCTGACATATGGATATGCACTGTAGATAATTATTTCCTTCCCTGCCTGTTCCTATAGAATGTATTGGTTGTCTACATGAATACTGTCAGCGTGCATTATTTTACAATAATAAAGGGTAGTCGCATGCTGGCATCGTAATTCTTGGCTTACTAACATTGGGATTGCAATGTGATTTTTGTGAATCAAACACACTTTACCTAAATTGGGAAAACTATAACATAACTAAAATTCTCTCAATTTTTTTGTTAGAAACCCTTGGAATTGAGAAGACAATAAGTTTTTTCTGCATTCTTTTTTTTTTTGCAGCATAACAAAATATAATAACAGCATGAGGCTTTACAGTAGTGAATTCCTGTCATTCTCACAGTATAAAGACACCCAAGACCAACTACCTCCTCCCCTGAGGCCTTGCTGTGATTCTTGGAGTGTGTCATCCTCCCCAGGCGTCGTGTTGGGTGAATGTTCCTTGTCAGGGAAGGGTAGACAAAAGCCTCCTAGGATGATTATTCCACCACTTGTAATCTATGTGGAGAGTATCGAGCAAACACCAGTGTACATAAATCAAAGCTGTTGAGTCTCCAAAAACCAAAACAGAAACACTCCTTTACATCTCTTTCCCACCTATTGTTTCTTGTGCCCAACTGGTCCCTGTCCATTTAGATCCAGGTTCAGTTGAAAATTGGGCAACTGCCATGAAATTTCAGGAGCCCACGGGGAAACCCATCCTTTGTCTAAACATAAACTTTTAACAACAATGCGTATTCTCCATCAATTGATTGAAATCTTCCAATCAGAATTACAGATTATAAACAGTAGTATTTTCAGAAATAAAGATAAAACAGTTTTGACAGATTATCCTGGCTGATGTTGCTACTTTTTCTTCATTCATGATTGATGGTGATACATTTGTATCCAGTAAGTACCTGCTCCTCTGTTTCCCCTGTCTCTCTCATCGAGAGCTTTGTTGCATATTACTGTTGCTGCTTACAGAGTGGAGCCTACGTTATAAGCAGCTCCGGTGTATTTGAAATGGTGGCAATGAGATGTTAATTTGTATCCACTTTCCCTGAAGCACTTGTCAGGGTGAGTGATGTCAATCAATTTATTCTTCAAACAAGGTAATGTATCAGATGCATCTGCAATATTACTATTATTTCTGCATTTTGTTTATTCATGACTTATTTAACCTCTTAATGCATGGTGTCTCGTAAAATCTTTTGGAAATGCCAAGGACACATTTTGGAAAAAAGAAATATCAATCTGAAAGCTGGTAAGTGTCAGCTTTATTACATTGTGATTATTATGTGACAAACCTTTGTGTCCAATTTTAGCAGATGCCACCTGGCAAACATATTTAAAGTTTACTACTAAAGAAAAGGTTTCCCAACACCCTCCTATGCAGAGCACAACAGAAAATGTCTTGTTCATTTTTTTCACAGACA
This sequence comes from Spea bombifrons, assembly GCF_027358695.1. Classification (NCBI taxonomy): domain Eukaryota; kingdom Metazoa; phylum Chordata; class Amphibia; order Anura; family Pelobatidae; genus Spea; species Spea bombifrons. Next base: position 22,101,491 of record NC_071091.1, on the reverse strand, counting down.
TTTCACAGAAACAATATAGAGTTGTTTCATGCACACAGATGCTTAATGGTCATGTAATGCTCTAATACACTACAGTGCTTTCAGAAGTTTAATGTGCATAGCACCATACTGAATAAATTCACATCAAAAGTCAATGTTCCAAACAATTGAATGTATTTTTAAGCATATGCTCCAAAATGAAACTAATAAATAGTTTTACCAATTTAATCATAATGGGGAAATGGCTTGAATTCACCTGTTCATGTGACAAAGATTAAATTTGACCAAAACAGCCAGCACTAGGAGTGTGAACCAAACACCCCAATTATCTTCAGTGTTCTTTGAGGGGATATTCCATGTTGGTATTATTCACAGGAGCAGTGTCAGCAAGCGACCCGCAGCCACTCGGAATACCCGCGGGTCGGTCCTCCATCACGTCCTCAATGATTGCTTAACGACTCTGCTATATTTCTGGATACCCTGACCCTGGCTTGTTTTACGGATTGCTACTTCTCTGATACCCTTGACCTCGGCTTGCCTCACATTAGGGCACAATCGTATATACTGTGCTCCTTGAAAGATCTTCAGTGTGTCTTCCTGCATACCGGACTCCGCATATATTTCATCCTCACAAGCACATAACCTGTTATGATATACATACCTGGGAACTTGCTGGCTCCATCTACCTGGAGGTCAAGACTGCTCTTGGAGGGTGGTTCCACTGATATAAAGGGCATTTCTGATGATGTCAGTAGGCATTCTTGGTGACATCGAGGGAAACAATTCCATTTCAAGGTGAACTGAGCGGATAGTGGGGAGTGTCAAGACCCCGCATCCATGACCCAAGGGATTCAGGTGTTGACCCAGAGAACTGGAGAAGCGGTGTTTTTTCTGAAGTTCTCTGGGCCAAACCTGAAGATTTCCCAGGTATAATGATATATCATTTGTTGTTCTGCAACAGTAATGTTACTTGTTGGTATATAGTGTCACAGAAGCCTCTTTGTTATTGGCGATTAACCCCTTCAGTGCCAGACAGACCCCACAGCCACTGGACCTAAATTCTCCACACTGATGTGAGAAACTGATAAAATCATCCAGAAAACGATTACTTTAAGTTATTGCTGCTAACGTTGGTTCTACAAGCTATTGAACCATAAGGTGTGCTTAGTTTTCACACATGGCTTCTACATTTTGGCTTAATTTTTTTGGAATAAATCATGACATGTCATGTATTGTTGTTTATCTGAGGTTGTGTTTACGTAATTTTAGACCTCTAAAGAACAAATGATTGTTATTATGTCCTGATATGTAAAACCATAGAAAATAATCACACAAAACACCCCACAATCTAGTAGAAAGCCTTCCCAGAAGGAAGCTGTTATAGCTGCAAAGGGGGGAACCAACTAAATATTAAGAATGCAATGTATAAATGTCCCTGTTGGTGAAAAGTCAGGTGTCTCAATACTTTTGTCCATTTTGTGTGCATGTATTTGCCAGCAAATTACATTGATCCATTAGCTCTAGCCTTGTTAAGTGCTTATGAATTATATTTCTACACAGGTAGGATTTTTATTCTGGTCCTTTTCATTTTTATTAAATGATACTTCTACTCATTGCTGGTTTTTGTCCTCGAAAAATGCCCTACAAGATCTTTGCATGTTTAGTTGAAATGTTATAATCTGGTTACTCAAACCCGGTTTAGAGTGCTGTGCAGTATTCAGTTTCCAGTGAAACATTTAGCGTATGTTTATAATTCAGTACTAGCTGCTGTTTGAGCTAATTGAGTTATTATATCATGGCCAGAACAGGAGATAAATCTTGCCATTTCCCATTTTTTAGGCTTTTTCACATAGACACCACTATTGACGCAATCATTGTAAATTGGATCATGTCGTTTAGACGCATACACAATGAATTCCAAATAGGTAAGGTTATCACCTAGCAATATTGTTGTTTCTTTTAAGTAGCATCTTGAATGTTTTGTTACTTGTTGTACATTTTGTATTAAAAATATACAACAGCTGCAGCTGTAAACCCTGCAATTATGTTTCACTGAACACACATATATATATTTTGTGGGAACAGGAGCAGAGGAACACCAAATGCAAACAAATGACTGGTTTTGTGCAGATATCACCAAGCATAAAAACACACAGCCATGCTTGTGATGTTAAGATCAAACTAATTGCAGTGTATTCAGCTGTCTACAAACTACCTCCTTACTAAGGACAAAGCAAAACAGATTGGGCTTTTACCAAATTACAAAAAAGCCAGCCAATATGTTTAAACATACAGATGTGACTTGCAATCACTCCTGATTATATTTTCGATTGACAAGTTTCATATATTTTGCTCATTGTGGAAATGCTGATATACTGTAGTATCCAAAGGTGCTTAATATAGAAAATGAAAATGAAGTATTATTATATAGTATACTATATAAACATTATCAGCATCCATTTCCTCTTGAAGATGGACAGAGAGAAAGGGATAATTCTCCGATAAGGGCAAAACAGATTCTGTTAATAAAGTTAGAAAAAGGTTTTGGAGTCCCAGTTTTCATTATAGAAACATATAATTTTATGGCAGATAAGAACCTTTGGGCCCTTCTAGTCTGCTCATTTTTCCTGATGAACTTAAACAACAATTACATTTAAGCCTCTGACCCTCTGACCCTCTGGTTTTAGACTATAACCCAGGGGCGTCCAAGTTTTTTCTGAAGTGGGCCACTTCATCAGAATTGTATACGTGCGCGGGCCGCACTCTTTTCTCACTGTGAGAAAATATGGCCTTTAATAAGATATGCAGATTAAAATAAAGTAAATGACACAAAACCTTTACTTTTCCTCTCACTGATTTCTGGGCCTAGAAAGTTTTGTGACTACAAATTCAGGATTCTGGATAAGTTAAAATGAAATTGTTTATTTATTTTAGGGATACACCGAAATGAAAATTCTGGACCAAAACCGAAAATTCAGGGTTCACTTAGCCAAAACTGAAAATTACCCCCCCACACACACACACACACTTAATAAAAGTAAGTCACACACCAAAATTGTACAAAAAAAATTATATATTATGATTGTTAACAGCAATATCAGGCATACCCAGATTCCAGCATGTACTGGTTGGCTGTACCAGTATTTTTTTGTCCAATTTTAGGGTTAACCACACTTTTATTAAAAGTAACACACCACAATTGGATAAAAAAAATCAACAATATGACTTGACATGATAGGAGTGTGATTGCTAACAGCAAACACACTCTTTTTATACCCAGGCAACCAGTAAATGCTGGAACCTAGGCATGATGAAACTGTGATTGCTGCTAGCAGATTGCTGTTAGCAATCACACTCCTATGATCCCAAGTCAGCCAGTACATGCTGGTACAGGGTGGCTGTAAGTGCAGACCCCATACTGCTGGCAGCATCAATACACAAGGGGGGCAGCTAGCCAGGTTTCAGCATATACTGGCTGACTTGGCATGATAGGAGTATGATTGCTAACAGCAAACACACTCTTTTTATACCCAGACAACCAGTAAATGCTGGAACCTAGGCATGATGGGACTGTGATTGCTGTTAGATTGCTGGTAGCTGGTAGCAATCACACTCCTATCATGCCAAGTCAGCCAGTACATGCTGGTACAGGGTGGCTGTAAGTGCAGACCCCATACTGCTGGCAGCATCAATACACAAGGGGGTATCTAGCCAGGTTTCAGCATGTACTGGCTGACTTGGCATGATAGGAGTGTGATTGCTAACAGCAAACACACTCTTTTTATACCCAGACAACCAGTAAATGCTGGAACCTAGGCATGATGGGACTGTGATTGCTGTTAGATTGCTGGTAGCTGGTAGCAATCACACTCCTATCATGCCAAGTCAGCCAGTACATGCTGGTACAGGGTGGCTGTAAGTGCAGACCCCATACTGCTGGCAGCATCAATACACAAGGGGGTATCTAGCCAGGTTTCAGCATGTACTGGCTGACTTGGCATGATAGGAGTGTGATTGCTAACAGCAATCACAGTCACATCATGCCTAGGTTCCAGCACTTACACATCCATGCTATCACACACACACAAATTCATTCATTCACAGATTCATTCCCTCACAGGCATACTCATTCAAACAACATCCCCCACCACCTTACCTTCACTACAGCTCTACAGCCTTCAGCAGGGGGCGCGGCCTCCCTCGTTCTCCCCACAGAGGAAGCAGAACTGGAGCAGAGAATAGACCCTCCCACAAGTAAGCAGCAGGGCTTGTGATCTTGGCGGGCCGCACCTCGAGGTCCCGCGGGCCGCACGTTGGACGCCCCTGCTATAACCTCTAACATTTCTCCCCTTGAAAATAAGCTTCCCTCTTGTACTTTGTTAAATCCCTTTAGGTATTTAAATAACAAATCGCAAAATCTCTTACAGACATCCTGATCTTAATGGGTGAGCTCTGGAATCTATTTAGCTGTTTATGTGAGGATATCCATGAAGGCCTCTTTACAAGGCTGAACGTTGCCTCTATAATCAGACACACTGATGAGATCAATTTCAAATGTGAATAAAGACAAAGATACGGAGTGGTTACAAGAACCTGTAACTAATGATAATAATGAAATGGTCAGCTACATTTTAAAAATGGTAAAGAGTCTACCAATACCTGCTAAAAGGTACATTGGTGCTGGTTACCTCTTCATCAACGTTGGAGACTCAAACATGGGGTCAAGAATAGAAAATATTTAGAACCACCACAGAGACCTTCCAAACTCGTGTGGAAATCCTTCCCAGAAGAGTGGAAGCTGTTGTAGCTGCAAAGGGGAAATCGACTACATATTAATGTCTATGTATTCAAAATGCAATATCATAAAAGTCCTTGTTGGTGTTATGGTCAGGTGTCTCAATACTTTTGTCCATATAGTGTATATGAACACCATGTACTCTGGATTAGCATGAGAAGGAGTACACAAGTGAACACAAAATAAACATACAGAAATTCTAGGATACCCCAAGACCATACAAACTAACAGTATGGAACCGTTTTATTAGAAGAGGATGTTTTTATTCAATCAATGAGAAAGTATAGTCATACAACCTCTAAGAGATCCCTGGATTATTATCTTTAACTGTTTGAGAGAGAGGGAGAGATGGGTGGATGGGGTAGCACTTCCTGTACCCTGTAGTCTTTTTGGACAGTGATTAACCCTATATGCCATGTGCTGCTGTGTGGTTGGTGTAAAATGATCCTTTGCTCCCTCTTCTCTAGTCTTTTGTTTCATGGGTTCTCGTCCGATGTAACACAAGCGTTGAGCAGAGTAGAAAATACCCAAACGGCCTTTTTTATTTTCAATTTACTGTTTCCTGAGAAAATTATGGGAACTCTGTATTCCAGAGCTAATACAGAAGGGATCTATTCTGCTGAGTATACAAACAGAGGGGGAATTGAGGACTATGTTCTTTTCTAGACAATTTAAATAGAATATGTCAAAACATAAAAATTGTATTGTACAGCTGAATAAAGAATGGAACTTGCTGACTACACACATTTGAACTTCTTTTTAAAAAAATAGTTTCTTCACCATTTTGGTGTAGGAAAATTAACCTGTGGTTTGCTTCACTTTCCCATATCATTAATTCCTATGTACTATTTCCATGTAGTGGCTTCACACAATATGCTGGGGTCCCATGCAACATCTGCTTATGAAGCCCTTTCTTCATATTAGTACCCAAGCATCTATATGATTATACTGTGTCCCAGCACATGTGCGAATTCATAGCTTACAAGTGTATAATCCTAATATTCATTTGCACTCTCAGAAGAAAGGGACCTGTGGGCAACTGCCTGTTTCACTGAACTGTTAACTCACCCCTATTGATACATATGCCATTATCCAAATTACAGAAACTTTGCTTTTAACATAAAATGCCATAAGTAGACTTTAGATCACTTTCTTGGATGTCAGAGTTGCAAACCTCAGGTAAAATTGAATTCTTTCTACCATTTATTAACTTCCGAACAAGATGCATTAAACAGAGCTGAAAGATAAGAGAAAGATTTACGTGTTTCGTGAATTACTCACACAGTGTGATTTCAGCCCTGACATACCAAGCAGACAAACGCTCGGAAAAAGATGAAGTGTTTCATTCTTTTTTTTTTTTAAGGAACATTGAGGTGATGCAGAGAAATCGAAGTGTCATTCATTGATTCTAAAGCTGACAACCGATGCATTATTAACTTAAAAAGGCAATGATTTTCACTTGTTGGGGAAAAAGAAGGAAAATGTTAAAACTAAAGCATACTTTATCACATTATGTCTTCAAGCACATCCCATTTAAAGAGCCTGACATACCAAACATGAATCCCATGTGTCCAATATCTATCAACCTGCTTAATTCGATAAACTTTTTTTTATAATAAACATGCTATTTTTTAGGGCCAAAAATATATTTTATGCTTACTTCGGCCACTTCCAGAGTTTGCCGCTGAAAGGATCTCTTTCTGTCTATTTATGGTTCACAAGGGATCGAAAAATCTATGCAGACGCGCAGAGCAACAGTATATGAGGCCATTTGCATTAGACCACAGTCTAAGAGCCACCTCTAAAACAGTAAATGCAATGGAGGGATTACGAGCTAAGATGGTATGGAGATTTATGTGGGGTGGTGTAATTGTGGAAGTGGGGGCAATTGAAAGGGATATTGGCATATTTCCTGGAGACAAATGCTGTTCTTGGTCAGCACCCAACACAAATACATTTCTATATCAGGGATTGCAGTAAGGGCTTCAATGACAATAAGTCCGGTTGGACAACTGTTTGACCAGCGAAGCAGACAGGAATGTGTGGATCATGATAAACACTGCAGGGAGCAGAAAGAAATCCAACCAAAAATGTAACGTTGTTTTTCTAATATATTCCTAGAATTACAGGAAAGAGCAGGTTTTTATGAAAGATAACCATGCTGTCATCGCCCCCCACCCCCCATTCACCTTTCACTAACTACAGAAGGGCAGAAAAAAGAGCATTTAATGTGACAACAAAAATACGCTGTCACTAGGCTACCAGCAAAATCGGTAAATGGCAGTTAATAATAATCTATGGGGTACATCACAGCAAAATTATGTAATTAATTTTGACTCAATTTTTATGTAGTGTGAATTATAAAAATGACAAATAAAATTACACTGCCATTTAAGAAAAGCTTTTAGCACAATATTGTGATAAGAATTCCAATGGGCCTTCGTGGCTGTGTTGTAGATAATTCATTGCTAACTATTGCTCGGATAGGTAATGTTTTACGTGGACTTAAGTACACAAAATTGAAATATCAATAGGGTAACTTCTGTGTCATGTTGCCATTGTGTTGAAGGAACATGTCTGGTTTATTTAACCAGAACATTGAGCAAGGGTTGTCTGAAGGTACAACTGGAGCAATCTATTATTTCTATAGATCAATTAAAGCAAAAAATCAAATATCAACATAATTAGCACTGGAAATGTCATTCAGAAAAAATCAGTGCCTTAATATGGAACATTATTCCAACTTTGAAATGGTAACATAACGTTCATTCAACAATGTTCCAAACCAATTTATGACCAAAAGCATTTTTCAGACGGAAAGTTGAAGCCCAAGGTATGGTTGTCTGAGGTCAGTTATAATAACGCTTCGTGTTTGTTTTTGTCTTCGTGGGGGAAAAATCTTTGTATTCCACGAATATTCGCCCGTTCGGTTGGGGCAAATATTCGTGTACATTTTTTATTTTTTTTTAAAGGGGTTAATACGGGGTTAACGCGGTACGCAGCAGCTTTGGAGCCAGGATTTTAAAGGTCCGTACGAGCAACTCTATTGGTCACCCACCGGCAGAAACTCCGCCTGGGGAGACAATGGTCTCCCCGCTCCAAGAGTTAAAGGTCCGTACGAGCGACCAATAGAGTAGCAGGGGCTTCTTCTAGCTTCAACCAATTGGCCATCGCACGGACCATTAACTCCTCGCGCTAACCTATGGATTTCCGCTCCCGTTAACCCCTGCGATGCTGCGTAGATATGGTAGGCTAGATAGAGAAGGGACCAGAGAGATTAGAAAATTAACAAAGACTAACACAAAGATTCTTCAGTCTAGTTATAACATGTTCGTTTCTTCAGTCTAGTTATAACATAACTTCTGACCTGTTTGAATGACTTCTGCTGTGCTTTTTTAGATTTGTACAAATTATTTGCCTTTATTTGTCTGTTGTTGGCCACAAAATGCTCTAGACTAGACACCTTTATCATGCAACCATGCTCCCTCTTTCCTGGTATCTAGACTGGATGCCTTCTTCTGTCTCAGAGGACTAGCAAAGGTAAGCAAACTGGGACATCAGAGGATTTGCTTGCAAATACATATCTGACCTCAGGGGCGTAACTAGAAACCACAGGGCCCTGGTGCAAAAATTGGTCTGTGGCATCATTGTCCACAATCAACTTGTCTGCGTCTCCTTTGCCCCCCCCTTCCAACATACACTCTGGCACACATATGTAAACACACAAATTAGGCCCACTTACCCATTCTCACTAACACACACGTACACATTCTAACACACACTTCATCTCACCCCCTTTACACATCCATGCTCACATACAAACACCTACACATCCACACACACAGAATTACACACCCATGCTATCACACATACAATTACACACCCATGCTATCACACATACAATTACACATCCATGCTCACACACATAATTACACATCCATGTCTACACACACACACATCCATGCTCTCACACACACACACACAATTACACATCCATGCTCGAATACATACATACATACATACAAACACATTCACACACACATCCCATCTCCCGTCCCTGCTTACCTCTTCCCTTTCCAGCAGCTTTATCTCTGGCTGCCCATACACTTTGAGAGCAGCCTTGGTTTCACTGTGGGCTCACGTGACATAACGTGGCCCGGTACATTCCTGTCTTCACGTGTCAGTTCAAATTAGGTTAGAAAGGGCCCTTCCAGGTCGGAAGGGTCATTTCTAAAACAATTTTAAACAGGTACAAGGAGACCGGAACAAAGGGTCGCACCCTGTAGTGACGCCACTGTCACCTTCTGAAATGAAACCAAATCTGAACATTTTGTGGACACATAGATAGCTCATTTCAAAATCACACTTAATTCTCCAGCAACAGAGGGTTTTCTCTAAATGGCCTCCTGCTGCCACTGTTCATTTTCTTCTCAGCACAGCCTATGGTCTATTTCCAAAACCGGGTTAAAGTTTATCTTTCTAACACTCTTCTCATTGTTGGCATTGAATTTCTGTCTCCATATTGGTACATCTGCATGAAACAGTCTCATTACAAACAGATATGGCCTCTAAATTAATTTTTCTCAAGGCCCCAAAAAAGTCCTAAACCACCCCTGAAAACACAATAAACTAATTTTAAGGAATCCAGATTGAAAACATTTCATATTTACAGCTCGGGTGTCAGATTAGGTGCTGCAGTGTGTGGCCACTGACTGGATATGCCCGACCACATGCAACGTGAGCATAGTGTGCAGCCACGCATATCCAGCTGACGGTCGCACTTTTAAGTGCCAGGGTCACCCGTCATCACTAGTCTGGTCATGTCTTCAACTAGTTATTTCACACTTCACAAGACAAAGCAAATTACATCCTCAAAGCTACTGCTGTATTACAAATCCCATCACGCACAGCTCGCCTAATTTGGAGAGAGTTGCACTCCAACATAAGCAATTGGTAGCTGTTAGCAACCCAGTGATTCTTTTGGAGAGCAAGTGTGGTTATAGTTAATTGCCTCACCAGGAGATGATTAATTTGTTGCAGATCCTGCTGAACTCTCTGCCTCGCAGCCATATGCTCTCCGCGTGACATACACATAAATCAAGTGTCGAGCTTATTTGTTGATTTCATCTGAAATAAATATTTTAGGCTGGTTTCAGTGATTGAAGTATGTTGGAGAGGAAAGGGTTGATGCTAATATCAAGGATCAAAGGGGATTTCAATGAGTTTCTCAACATATGCTACCGGCTCATCTCTCACCACAGCAGTGATCTATTACCACTGCCTCCAAACCAAACAATTAGAACTATTCATGGCATGTTCTGTAATGATTTATCAACTACTCCCAATCAATGTTTCATTACAGACAACAAAGGCAGCCAATGCTCTCTAGGACTATAATATATATGTACCCATTAAGCAATTGTGTGACTAGTTGTGGCAGGGTTTCACAATTCTTGCCTTATGTCTTGTGACAGGTGGTCAGTCTCATTTTCAGACATAGAAAAGGTGTGAAGAGCCCATCGGCTGCTGCAATGAAAATTAAAGATTTCCAGTGGTTGGCATATAGTGAGATGCTTGTTGTAACACTTTAACCCTTAAAGCCTTAGTAGGATTACTGAACACATCTTGCACACAGCTACACTTCCAACCAGTTAACCAAACACAATAAACCACCATTAAATTGTGAGGCAAGTACAAAGCAATGAGCATGTTCAATATGCTTTAGCCAAATAATTATTGTTCAATATTGCTGGGACTGTACCTCAGTCTTGATCTTACACATTGAGTAGGATGACCCTAAGTTATTTAATTTATAGTCCCTGATGGTCTGGTGCTAGCATTGGGAGCAGTGATCTAGCTATTCTCAGGTTCTGCATGAATCTTCCTTTCGTTACAATTACACATCCCTGTGGTGGAAGATGACTGGTTCTTGGGGCATTAGCCAAGAAGCAAAGCCAAGGGAAACCAGTTCAAAGAAAGATATGGGCTGTGGAGGCTTAGGAACAAATTCTTCCCCTCTCGGAGTTAAATAGACCCTTTGGAACCAAATCATTCCAAGCAATTACACAGATCAAGCTAACTTAATGATGATGACGTCTATGTAGGTGATCGATACTCTTTATGGAAACAAGGTGATCAGCAGAAATATTATAAATCTTTAATCTCTACTAGTTAATTAAGTGACATGTCACTATCACAAGTGTAGTGAACCTTGAGACTAGACTAAACCAAACATCTGCTTTTTGTTTCATAGGTTTTTAAATTAGCTTCTCTAACAGCTAGCATCATTTGTCACCATCTGTCCCTGTATTACCGATTAGGAATCGCCAGTTGTCAATCACCAATAACAAATACACAGCAGGAGCTAGTGCAAACACATTGAAATAGCAGTATGTGCCAGTGATGATGGAAAGGTGCTGTAAGCGGTTGTTAGATGTTCACCTGGATTTGTGATTTGTCACAGCCTTAAAATGTGGCTCTGTAAAGAGTGCACAATTGATATGTTTGAAGTTTCAAAAAGTAACCTCTGTCAGTTTCTACTTCTTTGGTATCCTAGTCTTTCTTCGTGCAAAGAACAGCTACAGTATACTCTATATCAATGTGAAACACTCCAGTGGCATTTGTATAAACTATACAAACGTTTAATATTATATGCTGTATGCGCCTTGCAGCAAATATCTCATCATGACGTTCAGCTGTTTCTAAGAAGGCAAAATATGTCTGTTAAGAGGTGCAAAAGTGGTTATTTAATAAATCTATCTGCATTTAAAAAACTAAGACAATAAAACTGCACAGACTCCATCAGTATGGATAAGTTTCGACAGAGCATTTCACACTAGATTTGGGGAGATAAGACTCAAACAGCCATCCAGACTTGGGCCCTTTAGTGCCTAACAGCTTGCATTATTATTTACTGTTTGATATGGCGCCATCATATTCAGCTGCCCTGTAATATGGTTCTCTGCTGGGAACAGTGTGTGTTTGCTTATTGTACTATATGAAATTAATGTATATTAATCCTGTTCAGCCTTTTGTTTTTGACTCAAAGCATCAAACTTTTAACAACTAAATTAAAATACGATACAACTCAAGGAATAGTAAATCCACACACAATAAATACATAGTGCTTGGGATTCACCATACTACATGCAAAAACGCCAGCAATGCGTCTTCTGCGCTTCGGTGTTTACATATCATTTTGTGACCATCAATAATTAAGCATCCACCACCCCAGTACCTTTCTGTGCATACTATAAGACAAGTGTGTTTAAGAGCCTTAAACCTTATGCATTAACCTTCTGTTACTTCCATAGTGGATATACATAAAGGTAGTTTAGATATTTAGCCAAGAAGATGTGGCTTAGTACATCCCGCATAGCCAAAGCCATTCTCCATCCATGGCACACCTTCAACGTTTTTATTCTATTTTAAATATAAAAGCCCAGTGTAGTCGATACTTGGATTAGAATTTATAGAGCCGGTATGATAAATACTTTTTAATTTGTGTTAATTAAGCATTTTAATTGGATGCAAGCATTGGGTATTTGAAAAAGTTCAGTAATGATCCTGGTGTAATACTTTGTTGCTTTTGTTTTGGGGCATGTTAATCTAGCTCGCTTTAGGATCACATCTATGCCATACATCTGATAACCTGTGGATAAGTCCTAAATAATTCACCTTTTTTTTTAAAAAAATTTCCCATTTATAATATACTCTGCTAGAAATATTTAAACATTGACGCCTATGAAAATGTAATCTGCAACTTAGAACATTTGCAAAATATTATCAAAAATAACAAACAAGCTCAGTATAAAGTTAAATGCATGTAATTTAGACCTCGTTGTTCAAGTTTATCTAGGATGGTTTTCAGTGAGTTAATTCTGGTTTCAATAGATCATTTTATCTCAGAACTGCAGCCCGTGGCTTCCATAGGACTCATCTTAAATATAAATAAATAAAAAAACAAGAAATATTTCACGTGGCTCTCTCGGCAATGAAAGCCCAGGATTAGTTTAACTGCTGTACTTAACCGGATAAATCTGGAGGAAAGGGGGGGGGGAATACAACAAAACGGATGAGCGGCTACAAAATTAGGCAACACATATCACGCTGTGCAAAGAGACTGTAGCATTGTATACAGACAGAAAATACGGCATAAATGTATTGCTCTATTTCGTTTTCTGCTGTTTGCATTTTCGTTTTAGGCATATGTATATCATCGTTTGCTCAGGAATGAGAAAAGGAAAACAAAGACACGGAAGACCAAATAAGGAAAATTATTTTTTGTGGCAGGTTATATTAATATTTCAGAAGTGGGCAAAAGCCCCCAATCACTTGTAAAGTGAAATGAGCCGACATGGTACGAGCGGAGGCAGGAGCAAGCCATCAACATACACACACATACTCCATACACTAACACACTCTCTCATACTTCTTCCTTTGGAATACGACCTGAATTTTTCTGATGTTGCTTATCGTGACATGCATCCACATTTATACTGATGCTTACTTCTCCTGTGTGTGTGCTATGTTCAAAACAGACATAATACTGATTGGTACACAAGTAAAATTAAACCAGAATGCTTTACACCACTCCAGTCAAACCCATGAAGCTCCTGTCACAAAGTGCTTGTGCTGATGTTACTTCCTGAGGCAGTTTGGACTTCTTCCATAAGTGATGCTACAGAGGACAGGCATTTTTTACACGCTACACATTTTAGCACCCAGCCACCCAACTGTGAGTGTGCATGGTCTACCGCTTTGTGTTTAAGCTGTTACTCCTAGATGATTCTACGTCACAATGACAGCACTTACCGGGGAAGATCTAGCAGGACAGACATTTCTCAAACTGACTTGCGGCAAAGGTGGCACCCTACGACAGTGCCATGTAGTCAATGAGCTCTTTAGTACAGCCCATTCTACGGCCAATGTTTGTCTATGGAGATGGCTGCCTGTGTGCTTGATTTTATACACCTGTTGGCAATGAGTGTGGCTGTAAACACCTAAATTCAATAATTTTTTAACTTTTGGTGGCATTTTAGTTGTGGGATAAATCAACCGAAAACCCATACTTTCATATCAGATTTGCATCTAACCTTTATTCTATTTTAGAATACAGACAAGTAGTTAATACCACAACTATTTATAAAACCCTGTCTTTGGCTCTAAAAATGAGTGGGGTTTTTTTTTCATTAAAATATTATAGTAATCAAAATAAACGTGACTTTCTAACTGAATCAACTAAAAAATACTAGTGTTTGCTGGCACCTAGCGGCCATTCATAAGCATTGCCGAACACAGCCGCTGGCTGATATCGACGCATATTTTAGATCGGCTGAGCCCTGCTGTACATTTAATTGTTTTTTTTTTTACCTTTACAATAGAACCTTTTTCATGTATTTTTAGAATTAAAATTAAACTACAGAATATGAATCAATTCCTAGAATACACACCGATCAGCGATAAGATTATGATCACCTGCCTAATGTTGTGTAGGTCCCCCTTTTGCCACCCAAACAGGCATGGACTCCACTAGACGTCTGAAGGTATCTGGCACCAAGACATAAGCAGCAGATCCCTTAAGTCATGTAAGTTGCAAGGTGGGGCCTCCATGGATGCATCCTGCTACCATGTATTCTTTCTCCAGGTAAGCGACGCACCTGGCCATCCATGTGATGTAAAAGAAAATGTGATTCATCAGGCCAGGCCACCTTCTTTCATTGATTGCTCTGTTTGCCAGTTCTTATGCTCACGTGCCCATTGTAGGCACTTTGGCATGGGCACTCTGACTCATCTACACTATGCAGCCCCATAAGCAACACACTGTGATGCACTGTGTGTTCTGACACATTTCTATCAAAACCAGTATTTTTTCCAGCAATTTGAGCTACAGTATCTCGCCTGTTGGATTTCACCAGGCGAGCCGGCCTTCGCCCCCCATATGCATCAATGAGTCTTGGCTGTTCATGACCCTATCGCCAATTCACCACTTTTCACTAGTAATAAAAAAGTGTGCTAAATTATGTCATTGTGACATCACTGGCATAAAAAAGAGGTGCCTAGACGCTCCCTACATGTAAAAAGTATAACTGCCAAAAAACCCACCCACCCCTGTTCACTACCCCCAAACCCATTAAGCCATAACTATTCAAATTAGGACAGATGCAGCCCTCTAGAACATAAAAAAAATACGTATATGGGGTATGTCAAATTGTAAGAAACTGGCAAAAAAATAGTTTATTACATACTAGCACAATTTTTTGCATGTTTCTATGGTTTCAAATGAAAGCCCTATTGGTTCTGGAAAAAAGAATGTAATTTGCGCGAGTACATCAAACAGAAAAAAGGGTAATCTTTAATCCAATATATGGCAAAACAGGCAATGAAGCTCTAGGACATAAGGTACCAAAAACCACAGGGACTGAAGGGGTGAAACCCCATAAAACTACATTTCCTAAAAGCTCTTTGAATATTTCAGACACCACACTTGCCTTTCTACTGGTTATTTCACCAATCATAATAATTGGCCCTTTTCTCTTGTGAGGGACCAAAGTACTATTTTTTTTTCTAGAAGGGGGGGGTGATGCTTTTAGTCTGGATAGAAGGGCTTTGAACCAGTTATCCATTCAAGATTTCTGACAGCAGCAGCAATGCATTGGATTCCCGATACCACAGGCTGAACAACGGAACGGACGAGTCCTTCATACTTCTTTGCTTCAGAGACTGGTGCTGTGTTACGCGTTGGGTAAATATCAGTGCATGCCATCCCTTTATTTAACACTTCTTACAGTAAAAATCACAACATTAAGTTTACCCTCTAGTACCAAATTTTTTTTAAAAAACATATTGCAGTTGTTTTTACATGGATTCGGTATGCATTTTACTGTATGCTATGAAAAAAATGGTTACAATTACATACATGTGATTGACTGCGGCTATTTCCAGTTATTCCAGTGCTTGGAAATTAACAAAATGGGAATGCTACTGAGCATGTCACTGTAGAGTGATCGAGACAGAAGTCTCGTTTTCTTTTTCAAACTCCCATAACCATGTACCAATTTGTATGGAGCTCAAAAGAATGGATTCTGACATGCATGAAGCATATTGGGGACTAGACTGTGGTTTTAATGTTACATGCTCAATACTTTAAAACCTGTATTGCCCAGGATGCATTAAGTGCTGAAAAAAATACAATGCAGAATGGCTGCACTAAATTCACTGTTTTATACAAGACTTGTTTTTGCCAATCATATTGAGCTTCTATTTCCTCAGAAACCTGACTCGAGGTAGACAACAGAACCATAAACATAAGATATAATAGATGTAGTATTTTACCAAGTCAAATAAGGTAGTAGAGTAGTGTTTTCTACAAAGAAGAAGTGAGAGACAAAGAAAAAAAGTTACTGAAAACAGTATCTGAAATCTGGGGATAACTGACAC
Source organism: Spea bombifrons (assembly GCF_027358695.1). Classification (NCBI taxonomy): domain Eukaryota; kingdom Metazoa; phylum Chordata; class Amphibia; order Anura; family Pelobatidae; genus Spea; species Spea bombifrons. The sequence continues at coordinate 22,085,278 of NC_071091.1, read as the reverse complement.
AATAAGGTACCTGCTCTGCAGATTTAGCAGTTAACCAACGTAACAAACTGTTTCACGAGAGGACAAAAGATGAACACAAAACAAAGTTTTGGAATTGTGCAGATTCTTCATGCAAAATCTGCAGGCGTGCTTTTAGCAGCATCATAATCTGTATCAGCCACAACATTTACAGTCTCATCGGCCAACTTAAAACATTCATGAGCTGTGATATCAGCTGCCCTGATGCGATTTTCACTACAGAGGAGACCACACAGCAGATCCTTTACTTGTGCATCCTAAAAAACAAAATAGTACACAACCGTTTGTCAATTCAACATATGTGAATGCTTAAAAACTACAGGAGAGCATAACATCACATGGGGCGAGTGACAGAACACAACTACAATATAACAGTCCTTGTATGTTCACACCACCAGGTGCTGCAGATCTTTCCTGGCTGCTCCTACAAAATGTTTTTCAGCATTTGAGATTCCTTGTTTGTTTCAGATACGAACAACGAGCCCCGTAAGCTCTTATAGATGAGCTCCCACCACACTTCTTATTGCTTTTTTGTCCTATTGTTGCGAGGAATTTATATGAAATAGTTGTTGGTAGAAAATTACTTGGCACGCATTGCTGTGTGCCCTACAGACAAGACGCATATGCCACACTGATGGAGGAGGAAAAAATGGTGGAGTTTTCCTATATGTTAGCAACTGTGTTGCAAAACAAATATGCAATATTAAAAATTGAAACAATCTAACATTTCATCATCAGTTACATTTTAAACACTTGATACTTAAAAACAAAAACTTACTATGTCAAGGCCATCAAGATCAGGCATCCCATCTTGTTTGGCAGCAACATTATGTTTCCTCGTACAGAGCTAGAGATAAGCAGGGGATAAATATACGTAACCAACACAAATCAACAAAAGCACAACTCACCTTATGAAAGGGTCTTCTCAAAGGATAGCTCATTTATTTTTATTTTTTTAGTTCTAGTTACAGCATTGTGATTCCTAGTCCATCTACATAATGTTCTACAATTAACCTTCTCATGTTAGAAATAAAACATGGTTAGTAATACCGCTTTATTTGGGGGGGGGGCAAAACTTAAATCTAACCTCTTACTAAGTTCTTCCAAATAATAAATTAGATTTGATTGCACATTGGTTAATATCCCTGATTTCTTCCATAGAAGTGACTGGTAATACCATCAACATATTAGGTAAAACAACTTGTATTGTACAAACCACTTAAATGTTGTTAAAAGGCAACATACCCACAAGAGGATGCAACCATAAGCAAATATATCGGTGAACTCTGAAGCTGGCTGTCCAAGTTTTAATTCTGGAGCTGTCAAGTATGGAAAACAAGCAGATGTGACAGAACTCCGCTGCTCCTACAACAATTGAGAAGGAAAGCACAATTTTTACTTGAAGCTTTAACAGAAACAAAAATGTAAGTACTTATTTGCCCGCACAAAAATTATAGCTACATGTCAGGTCAAAACATATAAACTGAAAGACAAACGCATGCAGCATAATGGAATAAACTACGTCAATAACAGTTTAGGGTGTCCTAAATAATTTGCAGAATATCTAGTTTGACTTCAAAGATTATGCTGTGTTGGGGTGTTGTATTGTTTAAAGCCAAGAACGTCAGACCTCTAGAACTGCATAGTTAGAAAGGATGAACAAAGAACTTTGTCAAGATATCCCTAATTAGTTGATCCAAATAAAGGCAAAACATCTGTAACTCAGTATCAATTACTCAGAAAAGGGAATAAATATTTTACTTCAATCAAATGTCCTGCCTTTCCAAAAAGGAATTCCAAAAAGCACTGCCATTCCCAGCGGAGCTAGGCTCATACACTCACTTAAAACTCGGCCTGCATACTTTGGAGAGGGTACTTGAGAGGTTGCCGCAACCGTAGACTCCATAGCGCAGACGGAAGTGCGCTTTGTCGAGGAGGGACAACTCCGAATAGAGTTAATCTATCCCTTCCCCAGCAAGCAAGGAATACAGAAGGCGTTTGGAGCCAAGTTTAAAAACCAGGAAACTGGTAAAGCAGTTATGTAAATTTGCTGTATGTTCCGCTTGGCGTTTTTCGCTTGCTTTTGCTCCATACCATCTTTTGCTTGTTCAGTCCACTGCTGTGCAAGTAAGTGAACAGATTTTGGCAAGATTGTGAAAGTGGTTGTGCTTTAATAACCTCGGGTTTGTGTGATTCTCCTAATTCACTGGCATACTTGGTTTTAATACTTATGTTTTTAAAAGGATGTTCATTGACTAATGGCCCTGGAGGCCCTTTGGAGGACATGTCTAGAAAAGCCCTGGCCAAGACTAAGCAAAAGGCCCGCTAGGGGTGTAAGAAGACTCTTCAGGACCCTAAGAAATAGTTGTGTTCCTCTTGCACAAAGGCGAAGGAGGCAGCTGAAGATTTTTTGCATTTATTGGCCTCAGAACATGAGTTTTTATATCCTAACCGGACCTTTTGTCTGACAAGGAAGGAAAGGTGAAAGAGTAATTTTGTTTTCCTACTGAGGAAGAAGGGAAGCTGACCTCTGCTCTCTGTTCAGCCCTGAAGATGCCGGATTCTAAATCTGAGTCTATACCAGAAGATCCCCTTTCATGGCTTCTATAGATGATCAAGAACATCCCATATCCATGAAACTTTGGCAAATAGAAAAGATGACTGGTAACATCCTAAATCAAAGTTAAGCTCCTCAAGGAGAGCTAGGAAACTGTTTCCTTTTGAGGAAGAGGACACTGCCTCAGGGGGATCCTGCTGTTGCAAAGGTATCGAAATGTACCATCCTGCCCATTTCTCAGACCAGATGAACAGGACGAAGGAAATTGCTTTGCATAAGGACTTTGAGGCAATTTCAGAGAGTTTCAACCCCTTATAGCTTCTGTCCCTGTGTCAATCATTCCAGCCTCCATAGTCAGATGAGAGGTCTTCACAAGATCCAGGAATTTGCTGACAAAGTAGTGATACTTCCGGTACCACGCAAGGAGCTAGGAATTGGGGTTTATGTCCTGCAAGTGCATGTACCCTTGCCAAGAACTACAGGATTGATGTTCTTTCATCGGGAGATGCAGATTGAGAATGGTTATTCACATGACCTCATGTTGACCCCACCCTTTATCTCTATATTAGGGCTGCTAGGGATGGAAAGGGAAGATGAAAATTCTACTTACCCAGAATGTCTTTGCTCATCACCTGGTAAGCTTTGTTCCCACCCAATAAACTTGTTTTTGCATTACTTTCTGGTATATCTTTTTAATTATACAGGGAGGGTCATTTATAGTTTTGTTCCTGCCCTGAGGTGGGAGGAGGAGCTTCTCTGTAAGTAGAATTGTCATTTTCTGTGTTACCTGAACAGAATGAATCACTGTATATAAATCTACTTACCGCATTTTTTGTTAAGTCAAAGTCTCCAACAATTCCCTTCTCTCTGTTTACAGCAAACACATTATTTTCATGTAGGGCACCGACTATAATCCCAGCAGCATGAAGACTCTGCAGGCCACGTGCTACTCCGCTCATCACCTTTATAATTTCCTGAAAACATTGGATAATACAATTAGAATTCAAGCTTTATCAAGATTAGTTGTGCACAGAAAAAAAGTATTAGTAACAAAAAGCTGCTGAAAACCCACTGGTGCAGGGCTCGACAAACCTCAGATCGCCATGGCGACAAGAAGCCAGCCTCCATGCCCTTGAGGGAGGTCCCTGCTTCTCTCTGACTAGGAACAGAGGGGGAGACCCCCAGACTCTTGGAGTAATTGAAGAACTACTGGATGTGGTAATACGCCGGGACGTTAAGCGCCTCTTCACTATTTAGTGACATAATTCATTTTTCATTCATGATTTTATTATAATTAATGCACCTGCTCAATTTGGGCTTGTAAAAAGACAGTAATTAAACCATATTTACTGGGGGGGGGGAATAAGTGACATTCCATGCAAGTGTTTGTGTGTTGGATGCAGTATGAATGTCGGTGAGGTCTGTAAAGTGGTATCTGTGTAACTGACACATTGTGTACCGCACATACATCTGTGTACTGCACACATTGTACACAAATACACAGGTATACATTTATTTAGGGTTAACCAAACCCAGTGATTGGGCTAGAATTTCTTTAGCAAAGCTGTTTGCCTTCAGATAAAGCAGACAGAAGACCAAGATGTAGTATAGTGCTGCAACAACGAATCGATAAAATCGATAATAATCGATTATGAAAATCGTTGTCAACGATTTTCATAATCGATTAGTTGAATCGATTTTTATCGATTTATAAAATGATGTTTTTCAGAGCAAATGCTCTGAAAAACTCCCTTCTATAATCCGATCTCAAATAGAGATCGGATTATAACTGTAGAATCCAGATCCCCCGCAAAGCTGCAGGAGATCTGGATCCTCTCTGCCACCCGGTGAGGGTCTGTGCAAAACGCGCAGACATCCTCCGCTTCTCCCCTCCCCTTCTGCTTCTCCCCTCCACTTCCGCCGGGGCTTCTATTACTGAACCCGGCGTCGCGTGACCTTCCGGTGCGGCTTCCATCATGGAAGCCCCAACGGAAGCGGAGGGGAGAGGCGGCTGTCTGCGCGGAGTCTGCGCGGCTGCCGGAGAGGATCCAGGTCCCGTGCAGCGCCTGCAGGGGGTTTGGATTTTAGTGCGCGATGTGCACTGTGTACTGCCACTTCCACCTGCCCCACCAGGGGTTAATATATCAAGAGAAGTAAAACAGGACAAGTAAGCAGCACTGGGTAAGTATTATCTTTATTTTTATGCTCATTTGCCCTGTGTTTCTTCTGTTGATATATTAACCCTTGGTGGGGCAGGTATAATTTTTGCGGGATCTATTAATTATGTGCATTCTTTAATTTGTGGTTTTTTTTTTTGATGTCTATATTTGATTTATTGCCCATATGTTTATATTGTATTGTGTATTTATTTTTTTTGTCTATATTTAATAAATATAAAAAACCTATTTTAGCGATGTCATTTTTTCTTTTTCATAAGACATATCAGGGGGCACAGTGGTATCAGGGTGGACAGTGGCATAAAGGGGCTATAAGGCGTATCAGGGGGGACAGTGGCATAAAGGGGCTATAAGGCGTATCAGGGGGACAGTGGCATGAAGGGGCTATAAGGCGTATCAGGGGGACAGTGGCATGAAGGGGCTATAAGGCGTATCAGGGGGACAGTGGCATGAAGGGGTTATAAGGCATATCAGGGGGACAGTGGCATGAAGGGGCTATAAGGCGTATCAGGGGGACAGTGGCATGAAGGGGCTATAAGGCGTATCAGGGGGACAGTGGCATGAAGGGGCTATAAGGCGTATCAGGGGGACAGTGGCATGAAGGGGCTATAAGGCGTATCAGGGGGACAGTGGCATGAAGGGGCTATAAGGCATATCAGGGGGCACAGTGGCATCTCTGGCATATAGGGGTAAAAGGCATATCAGGGGGCATGGTGGCATATCAAGGGTAAAAGGCATATAGGGAGGTAAAAGGCATATCAGGAGGGGTATAAGGCATATCAGGGGACAGAGTGGCATATAGGAGGTATAAGGGTGCACAGTGGCATCTCTGACATAGGAGGCTATAAGGCATATATAGGGGCAGAGCATATAGGGGGTATAAGGCATTTCTGGGACAGAGAGGCACGCTGGGGGTGAGATGTGCATAACTGGGCAAAAATAGTTTACGTGAATATTTACTAGTAAAGCTTTTTTTGGTATATTTGGGGTTCTTGTTAAAATAAAGCTTTAATTATTATGTCAGTAAAATAAGAAGGGAAATCATGAAATGCCATTGTAAATGATAAGTTTTTATTTTAAATAAACGAAAAATTTGCATGTTTTTTTTTACCCGATTAATCGATTAATCGAAAAAATAATCGGCCAACTAATCGATTATGAAAATAATCGTTAGTTGCAGCCCTAATGTAGTATAAAAACCACTTGGGTTTTATCTATTGATTTGATGTTCAATTTGGACCCTTTAGCCTGATCTTTGTGTCTACACACAGATACTAGAGATGATACAGTCCTTATTGTAACATGTGCTATCGATTGTATTTTATTAACCTGTCTTCCAAAGCCAACTTTCTTATCTGAAAGTCAACTTCTATTGGCAACATTAAGAAGAGAGGGTGAGAAAAATGCTGTACTTACTTTTGAGTTTAAATACTTGCTCGCTTGCAGAGCTCCCAAACTTTCACCAGGATAAAATGGAACCATCAAGTAAACCATAGGATCAGACTTGGGAAGAAAAGAATATTGATTTAATTAATGAAGGCTTTACTATTATAGTGTTTTTTTGTTTGTTTGAAGTTTTTTTGACTTCCTACTTAAGTCTGTATATGTAAATGTATCAATGACCCATGGGTGACAATTAACAGGGTTTCTTGAAAGGGACACTCAAGTGTTGGCCTGAACACATCTCCTACAAGCTTAGAAGCTAGGGGCCTGAAATCTCCCCATGGTTTTGTAAGGGCACCGCATGAATAATTAAAGGGACCAGTCTACGGTCATATGCATTAAAGACCATATGATTGCTGCAGTGTCCTTAAATTATCTTTGAATTGTCTGTTTAAGATTAGTGATTAGAATATCTCTCATTAAAATAGATTTGTTTGTTTTTTAAACACACAAAGTTAGAAACCTGTTGGGACACTCTGGGACAGTCAACCTACAAGTGGGGTTTTTACTTTATTATGGTAAAGGTGGAAACTGCTCAAAAGGAGATAACAATTGTAAGTTTTTATTCCCTTCTTTCTTTCCAAAGCAGCTTGAAGTAAACAAGAAAGGTTTTCATTTTAACTTCTGGTCATTGTACACCTGAATATGTGGGGAATCTACATACTTGCAAACCCACTAACTAACCAGTGTGTTTTGATGGTTCATTATGTATAATTTAGTGCACGTCTTGTCTTTATTAGGACAGGAGATAACAACCAAACTACAGGACGGCTTACAATGTAACATAATACAATCAGATACATGTTCCCACCCGTGTGGGGCAGTATCAAATGAAAATCCTCATTGAGGAATAGTTGCCATAACACATGAGCACAGTGCCACCTGCTGGACGAATTTATACCTAACAAAACCAATTTATGAAGGAAAGCTAGTTTAAAAGTTGTTAAAAGTTAAAAGTTAAAAAAAAAAAAAAAAAATTATCACCTTGCAAAAAAACAGGCATATCAATTCCATGAGACCAGAGTCCTCCTTCTGTTCAGACCATGCTTTGTGATATTTTGAAGCCCTGTCTATTACTTTTTCTTCTGTGTCCACACCTACAGAATACACCTGGAAAGAAGACACCTTGTATTGGTTATATGTTTCATCTGTTAGCATTGGCAGCACTACATATGGCAGTAAGCAATTGCTGATGGGGGCTCTAAAGCCACATCATATACAAGATACATGGTTGGCCATAAAAAAAAAAAAAAAGATTAAGCCACAATCCCTTGTGCGCCTTTTAGGGACACTGCGTCCAGGACACATCTTAAAAGAGAGGATACAACTTTGAGTGGATTAAATAAATTTGTGATTCCAAGAGTTTAATAAATCAAGGAAGGAAAACAAATGTATGCATATACCTATGAATAAGACGAAGCATGAAAATAAAACAATAGAGCAGAGACTCTTGGAATAAAGTGTTACAAATACTAACATCAGAAATCAAGGACAAACTATAGTGGTGATTTTATTACAAATACAAAACCTTTACATACCTTCAACAGCACCAACTTGTTCTGAACATCAGAACACACAAGGGGCCGCTTGCTACTAAGCTCCTTCATCGGCTCAGCCTCCAAAAGATCACGTTCCATACTGCCAGAAAGGAGACCTCCGGATTTCTACAATCAGAGGACTGCCCATGGTTAGAAAACATACTGGCCTATTCTTTTTTTTTGTGTTGCTTTGTTTATTTAAGTTTTAACAGACAGGCTCACCTGCAAACTTTCTGTTTAAATACAATACAATTTTGAGATGAGTATTTGTGTTTCACATGTATTACACTTTAATTTAAAACATACAAATAGCATAGAATTTGCCAAACTCTATTTGGTCATAGGCTATATGCCTATCCCAAGCATATTTAAACCCCTCGGTTCTACTTGCCTATCACTTACCTTACATTACACCCAAGGCTTTGACCTTCTAGTTCTGGTTTATGACCTCTGGTCTCAACATTTGTCCTTCTTTGACATATACATAAGTTTCACATGCCTTCTCTCACATTTCTCATCCAAGTTAAAAACGATCACTTGCGTATGTTTTAGCCATCATATTTCCACCAATTAATTTAAAACAACCTCTCGTCTCATATTTAACAATTATGAAGGATGGATACATTCTCACCATGTATCTTAGTATTTCTGCTTCCGGGTAAATAAGAGGAAGTTCTGGAAACCATTTCTGAACCAAAGTGCTTAGTGTCCCCTAAGATAAACACAAACAAAACAGGCGAGAGGATAAAGATACATGGCAGAATATGTACACGCATCCACCTACCTTCGGAAAAATAAAATGCTTCATTCATTTTATCTCCATGATGAATGCATGGATAGTAATGGGTTACTTTTGGTGTAATGGTGTTTATACAAAAACTGCGGTACAAGGAACTAGAATTTAGAAATTACTTTTGTGTCTCCTTGTATTTTAGTGTATTATGTGAAGTTTGATGCGTTAACAACAAAAATGTACCTGAGTATCACAATTGAAATTAATTCCATGAAAGAACCATTGCTCATGAACGCAGGTTTGTGCACAAAAGCAGGCACACACACATGCATATACCCACGGCCCTTGGCATAGCTTACTCACATATTCTTCTTGTTCTTTACGTATTTCGGAGAATATATTATTTCGTAGGACTGTTATGTCATTCTGCACGTCGGCAAGAGCAGTTTCATTGAATTCGTCCGCCTGTTATATTGACAAAATGAATAAAAGGAAAGTGTGTGTTTTTGGTAACGCTTGAAACAAGCCTTCAGATAAAGTTTACTAGCATACGAAAAGAAAAACACAGGCGGTATCTTCCACACGTGCCACTAATACGTATTTAGGGGGATTTTTTAAGTACATTTTAACACTTAATTTACTTTACATAAGATTAAAATACAAGATACCCTATACTGACAAAAGAGCATTTGTGAAGTCAGGCACTAATGTTGGATGAGAAGGGCTGGCTCGAAATCTCCATTCCAGTTTATCCCAAAGGTGTTCGATGGGGATGAGTTCAGGGCTTTGTGGGCCAGTCGAGTTCTTCCACACCAAACCCATCCCAACCATGTCTTTCCAGACCCTGCTTTGTGCACTGAGACACAGTCATGCTGGAATAGAAAAGAGTCTTCCCAAAACTGTTCCCACAAAGTTAGGAGCATATAATTGTCCAAAATGTCTTGGTATGCTGAAGCATTAATATTTCCCTTCAGTGGAAGTAAGGGGCCCGGTCCAACCCGTGAGAAAACAGCCCCCTATCATTATCCCTCTCCCACCAAACTTTACAGTTGGCACAATGCAGTCAGACAGGTAACGTTCTCCTGGCATCCGCCAAACTCACTCGCCCATGGAAACCCATTCAATGACGCCCCCTCCACAGATATTAATATTAACCCCTTCAGGACCGGGATTTTTAAGCTAGGGTGTCGCTAAAGGACCGGAGCCGTTTTTGTGTTTTTGCCATGTCTTTCTTCAACTGTAATTTCTCTCTTATCAAGTGGTGCACCCACACAAATCATATATTGTTTTTTTCAGCACAAGTAGGGCTTTCATTTGAAACCATATTAAGCTGGGTAGTACATTGTTTTATTTGAAATAAACTGGAAAAAGTGGGGGGGAAATGAAAAAAACGCATTTTTTTACAGTTTTGTATACATACAAATTGTACACACATTGAACCAATGGGAAAAAATTATCCCAAATATATTCATTAAGTTGTCCTGATTTGGAAACCACCCAACATGGCCAGGATTTTCATCTATTTTGACCAGTATAGGGAAAATATTGCAAGGCATGCATTACGTTTTTGAAATGTAATTTTTTTCAAACTTGGCATGGTAGTCTAATAACTGCAATAGTTGTCACAGATACTGATTATCCCCCCAAAATTATATGTTTATGAACAGTAGATAAGTCAAGGTGTACAACTAGGGTCATTTTGACACTTTTCAAACAGGGATTTTATCGCCAATTGCTGCCAAATTTTGAGGTATTTTTATATTTTTGTTTTTTTTTTGCATATGTTGCAATGTTGCTTTAGATTTTATATTATATTTTGTATAGAATATGTGCAACTGCAGAAAAAAACACCAAATTGTGTTCACCAACATCCCCCGGTTCCAACAAGGCCTCACCTGCATGGTTCATGCAATTTTTGAGGAAGCTATGAGGGCAAAACTGGAACATGCGCATTTTCGTTTTCACATTTGGAATATTCAGAAATTGGTTTCCTGGGCCCATATCCCATTTGGGACATTTTGGAAGCCCCCCACTGTAAATTACCCCATAAAAGTATATATTTATGAACAGTAGACAAGTCAAGGTGTTCAACTAGGGTAGTTTTGACAGTTTTCAGCCAGCCATTTCTTCACTGATGTCTGCCAAACTTCACAGGGACATTATTTTATTGCATTTTTAACGCATACATTTCAATGTTGCACTGAATTTCTTGCACACCATAAGTGCAACAGTGGAAGAAAACACCACATTTTGTTCACCAACATCCCATGAGTCCAACAAGACCTCACATGCATGGTTCATGCATTTTTTTAGGAAGCTATGAGGGCAAAACTGGAACATGTGCATTTACATTTTTTAAAATATTTTTTTCATCAGATTACTTGTAAGTGACAGGTTTAGGCCGCTGACATCAATCAGGGAGAACGATCAATAATCAGCGACTTAAAATGTCACCGACAAGTGATCAGGTAATAATTATGATTTTTTCATTTATTAATAATTTGTGTTTTTTCATAATTACCCTAGATGACCCCTCTCTCTTTGTAGAGCAGGGTCATCCGTGGGCTGCCATAATGATCCGATCACTCCTATTGGCCAGGAGCGATCTGATCAGCCCAGCATTTGACCTGGAAGCACCCTGGACTTTCAGGTCAGTGCTGTTATTTTTTTATTATTATTATTATTATATTAATTTTTTTTTAATTTTTTTTATTATTATTATTTTTTACATTTTTTTTAACTCTTTCAATGCTGATGCTCCATTGAAGCACAGCATTGACTGGTATTTAGTCCCCACAAGCTTGTGGGGACTAATATTAACCCTTGCAATGCTGCGATGGGGGTCATACACAATCGCAGCATTGAAGGGGTTAATTGAGGAAGAGGGGGGGTAGGGGTTAACTGAGGAAGGGTGAGGGTGGGGGGGCTGGTCTCCACACTTATGTGGAGACCAAAGAACCCCGTCTCCCTGTCCCTGAAGCTGCCTCTGGCAGCTGGGACACAATCTCCAACAGACTGGAGATTGTAGGGGAGGAGTCTCTCTGATCAGTCCTACAGGACTGATCAGAGGACTTCTGGGGCTCGTTTTTGCTGTTGCTGGTCTGCCTGGGTTTCCAGGCAGACCACCAGCAGCAGAGCCCCCTACAAAACGGAAATTAACCCCTTCAATGCCGCGATCGCGGCATTGAAGGGGTTAACGCTGCACTGACGCTCTCAAGGAGCGATCAGGCAGCAGGGGGGTGTTGGATCAGGCCCCCACACTTGTGTGGGGACCCATTCAACACCCCCCCCTTTCCCTGAAGCTGCCTGTGGCAGCTGAAACCGCGATTGCAGATCTTTCTGCAATCGCTGTTTCTGCCTACAAAATCACTCCGTGGGAGTGATCGTAGGCTTGGGGGCGGGTTTAGAGAGGCTGTGCTGTCTGCCCAGAACTCCTGGGCAGACAGCAGCAGCAGCGCCTCCACGATCACCGCGATTGTGGTGATGTGGGGGCGTTTTTTGGAGGAGACGTACCTGGTACGTCCCGGTCTACCGGTGACCAGTAACCAGGAAGTACCAGGTACGTCCCGGTGCTGAAGGGGTTAATGCCAGGGGAAGCTTGGACCTCTTCAGCTATGGAATCGTCCCTCTGCTGACTAAAGCACCATGCGCTGTCACTTTACATGGTTTTCCTCTGTGGATCCAACAATACCACTTGATCTAGCAGGAATGACATTTCACAAACTGGCTTATTGCAAAAGATGGCGTCCTATCACACTTTAATTCACTGAGTTTTCAGAACGACCCACCTTTTTTCACAAATGTTTGTAAATAGAGACTGCATGGCTAATGCTTGATTGTATACACCTAAATTCAATAATTAAGGTGTATGTCCCAATACTCTTGTCCATATAGTCAAAAATGATTAAAAGTCAATGTTTATTTTTATGACAAGAAAAAATACCTCTTCCAAACTGCTCCTCTCAACTAATTTCCACCTCAGCTGAGTCTTCAACTGTTTTATAGCCTTTTTGATTGACATTAAGTAGTCAACACTAGGGTTTCTGCCAATCCATTCAACAATGTTCTTTTTAAACTGCAGAAAAAGAAGGTGACATAATAACCACATTTATATTATCTAAAATAATTTAACACTACCCCAAAGTATGGCAAGGTAGCAATTTGCCCTTTAAAAAACAAAAACGTTTACTGATTTTTTTTTAAAACAAAACGATAACAGCAACGATAACTTCACTTGAACACTGTTTCATCAGCGTTGCTACATACTAACTGGTGAAAATAGAAATCTAAAAATACAGAATTTATTTAATTTTTTTTAAATGGGGGTAGGAAATATCCAAGCCGGATAACAATATATATATATCATGTTCCTGCTCCCGGACAGCTTCTAATAAAACAGTCAGCATATTTAATGGTGCTTAGGGTTAACCCCTTACATCTGAAAAAATGGGCCGACTGGTTCTTATCTGCTGTCAAATTCTGCTTTGTATGTAACTTAACAGCGTATATTCTTGCAGAGATCCCAATGCAACTGACAGGGTTAGATTTGCATAACTTGCAGGTATGCGATAACTTCTATTAAAAAGGAACGCTTGCATGCAATAAAGGGCACAAGAGTCTATGCTAAATGGACTCTACAGTGCATTTTAACTAACATGGGAACGGAATATCCAACTTTTTGTTGATTGAGCAATGGTATCATCTTTAATGAGAGAGGCAAGCCTTCATTGGTACTTTAATGTTGAAGTTTTGCAAAAGCATGCAGGAATTCTGTAACCCCCCCTCCCTCCATACATTTACCACTTTTTCCACCCCTAGCTAAACGCCTGGCAGGAGATTCAGCCTTTCCTTCCACTGACTGGCTGCTTAAACTGGCAATGACAGGAAAGCGCCTCAATTTATTTCAACAACAAGGGCAAAGCACTTTTCTGCTACTGATTGACAGCTTCAAGCAGCCAATGCGTGGCAATTAGTTTCATATCATAGAGGAAGAAAGATGATTTGGCTGAGAAATCTGTGGCATGTAAGAGCTTTACTTTTCTTTCCTGTTTTGGAATACACATTTGTCGGTAGTAGGGGTGTCAGAAACACTCAACTGTCTGCCCCTTTAAATCTGTAAATAACATGACATACAAACATAAATGTAACAGACTGTAAAATATAGGATTTGAGGAAAGTGAGGAGTTTAGAGCTATAATACAACACTTACTTCAACACTGGCAGAATACTTTGACTGAATAACAGAAATTAGATGAAGCTCCTTCTGGATCTGATCCACAACTCTGATATATGCATTTAGTATTATTTTGCGGTCTGCTTCATCTTCTTCCTGAATTTTAATTAAACAATGCTTTCAAACAACACAAAAACGCATAGGATATAACCCCATTGCCCCCATTTGTTCTTGAAGTAATTTCAAATTCTGAAAGCAAATAGGGCTAAATGGACACATATTGCTGTAAAGCAAATACATCTCTAACAAACATACATACATATCTATATATCTATATATATATATATATATATATATATATATAAAAATAAAACAGTGTATAAAAGAGATTAGCACATTATATCACACCTATATTATACAGGCCGCAGTTATTATAGTTCAGGGCTCGACAAATCCCTAGGTGTTTGTCAGTCTGTTACAGCCACAAAAAATTGCCACGCGGGGGCGCTGCTACCGGCACAGCCACTCAGAGCCCGCCCCCGAGCCTGAGATCACTCCCACGGAGTGATCCTGTAGGCTGAAAACGCGGTTGCAGGAAAACCAGCAATCGCGTTTTCAGCTGCCACAGGCAGCTTCAGGGAAGCCTACAGCAGTCATCAGAGACCCCCCTGCAATGGCTGGTCTATAGACCAGCATTTGCGTCCCAGCTGCCAGAGGCAGCTTCAGGGACAGGGGGAGAGGGCTCTTCAGTCTCCACATAAGTGTGGAGACCTGCCCCAACCCTCCCCTGCTGCCCGATCGCTCCATGAGAGTGACAGTGCAGCGTTAACCCCTTCAACGACAATTGTGTATGACACATTTGTCCCCACAAGCTTGTGGGGACTAAACATCAGTCAATGCTGTGCTCCAATGGCACATCAGCATTGAAAGAGTTTAAAAAAAAAAAAAAAAAAAAAAAAAAAAAAAAAACAACAGCACTGACCTGAAAGTCCAGGATGCTTCCAGGTCAAATGCTGTGGGTTTAGTAAGTGGACTGATGATGATCAGATCACTCCTGACCAACTGTTGGTTTTAAAAAAATCCTGGCTCCTAACTTTTTTAGCTGGCGCCTAGATTCACAACAAATTTGTCAAGCCCTGTTATAGTTGAACATGCTGTGTTTATTGCATTGTTAAAATGACTAACCAGCACATAAAGGATGTCTGACAGGCAACAAGGAGCGAAAATATGAACAATTACACACCACAAGAGAGATTTCCAGCTCCTTAGAGATGTCTGACTCTGCGCGATCCAAGATATCATCAATGTTACCTACAACTTCAGAACAGCCCAAGGATGTGTTTGCCGTCAGATCAAAAAACTAAAGGGGAAAGCGGAAAAAATGTATTTGTAAACATATATATTGATTGGAATAGCTTGTATTTTCGTATTTGGCATATATATATGGTAATGAGTAGATATGGAAAGAATATATACACGCGGTTATAAATATACACTATGTATAAATATTTTGTAAAGGCAGTGTTTCTACCGTGCGCATGTTCATTAAAACAGATTACAGCTCATCTTTAAACTACTATACCTCTTTGATGTTAAAGAACCATTTTGAAAGAACTCCCAATGAATTGTTGGTATTATCTCTGACAGAATCAAACTGCATTGTCTTGGCCTGTTTCCATTTAAAAAAATCATCAAACACTGTATCCAAGTCTTCACAGTCACCAGAGGCTCCGTATGTAGCCGCAAGAGAAAGCAGCAACGCCTGCATCAAAGCAGAAAAACAGCACCGTGCATGAAATAAGACATCAAGGCGGAAACAAGAGATACCTCGGGAAAAGCAGGATGTGGAGAAAACTCATACTCCTTTATATGTAGCTGTGCCGTTCCATGCATAACTGCCTAATATTTCTCATGCGTATCAAGAATGTACTTTTATTTTAGTAACATCACACACACACACAATACTAAGATGTATAAAACCATTTCTCTTAATAACGCTCATGACAGGTTATTCGACACTTTTCGTCTTCATGTCACGCCTTCTAACTGGGAACTGAAAACAGTAAAAAATATTGGTTTAACGAGGGGGGGGGCATTAAAGAAATAGTCCAATATTTAAGAACAAACAACTAAATCCATATTTTGATTATCTCCTCTACCTTATTTTCCCTGGCAGGGTTGCCATTCAAGCTTCAACACGTAAACGTATCATCATCACACAACAGCGTGCCCTATTAAACCTCATATTTTTAAAAACTAGACACCCCAGGGTATTTCAAATGCTGGTATTTTAACTCTTTCCAAAGTTTGCAGTAGTATTTTTCGTGTGTTTTTCCCCACACACATTCTATCTCCGGTATGAATTTACAGCTCCTGGTATATGTCGTTGTCAAACAACCTAATATGTGTTCAGCAGCATCTCCTGAGTACTGAGATACCCCCCATGCATGGGTTTGTTGGGTTGCTTGGGGGCTAAAAGGCCACATTTGGGACATGTGGTCATACTTTCCCAGTGTTGTTAATTGGGACATTGTTCAACCCGGCCAATTCAATTTTTTTGGGTTTTTTACATTTTTTGGAACTGGAAGGTTCCCCTGTTGGTGACATCAGTGGATAATTATTTTTACATGTTATTTTTTTTTATTATTTTAACGATTAGAAAGCTGGGCTCCATTGACTTGCATGAGTGGCAAAACCTCTTGCAGTGACGTTTGTAACCGCTCTCCAGAGCTGTCACAGTGCGTCCTTTGAAGCTCTTCTAAAACGGGCATCCGCCGCCATACAGTGTATATGAGACATTGACGCCCCAGGGAGTGTCCAGACACAGACCTTGATGCCGATCTCAGTGTTGCTGAATGCCATGACATCGAGGCATTACAGCAACACCGTTTTCTACACCCATTTAAAGTCATGATACAATTGTCATTAACTGACCGCCGACTGTCGTCAAGGGGTTAATAGAGCTACTTTATTATTCACCGACAACAAAGTAAATACAGCTAATCAGATAGATCAGTAGAATACCTGTGTGACCTGTGCAGGGCATTTTGTAAATTGCACTGCATTTACCGTATTTGCTCGATTATAAGACAAGGTTTATCCAAAGCTGCAGGGTACCTCAATCCTCCTGTCTGGTAACCTCAGCTGCTGCCGGCACTTCCGCCCGGGCTTCTATCACTGATCGCCGGCGAAAGCGCAGGCAGCAGCGTAGACAACGCGCATCATGCACGTTCACCAGCTGCCATATAGGAGAGTTCCCTGCAGCGATGCGGGGAATTCCCTTCTCTGGCAGCCTGCGAACATCTGCTCGATGGAAGCAGACAACCTCCACTACTGCTGGCACTTCCACCGGGGCTTCTATGATGGAGCACCGGCATCACATGACCTTCCAGTGCTCAGTCATGGCAAGCCTGGGCGGGCAGTGTGGCAAGCCTGGGCGGGCAGTGTGGCAAGCCTGGGCGGGCAGTGTGGCAAGCCTGGGCGGGCAGTGTGGCAAGCCTGGGCGGGCAGTGTGGCAAGCCTGGGCGGGCAGTGTGGCAAGCCTGGGCGGGCAGTGTGGCAAGCCTGGGCGGGCAGTGTGGCAAGCCTGAGCTCAAATGTGCATAATTGGGGGGCAGGTTGGAAAATAAAAACAAGAAATGCATTTTTATCAAAGTTTTTTATTCTGCCATTTGTTTTTAACATCCTACGTTACTTTATTAAATTATTTTAAATAAATTAAACATTTACATTTTTTTATCCGATTAATCGAAAAAATAATTGGCCAACTAATAGATTATGAAAATAATCGTTAGTTGCAGCCCTATTCAGGATTTTTCTTTTTTTCCTAAACTAATATTCAGATTTTGGGGGGTGGTCCTATAATCAAGCAAATACGGTATGTTTCATATCCCTTGTATAAAAATACTAAATCTAATAAACTTTTAAGAGATACAGATTTCATGGGCATTTGTCAAATACAAATTACAAGATAAAAATATATATAATTTGTGAAATGGACATCATGGTTGTACCTGTAACTTTGCTCTGCGGGCTTCGAGAGGCAACTCATCAACCTCAAGAATAAAAGTGGCAACAGAGGAGTGCAGAGTTTGCTGTATTTGGTCTCTGATTGTTGTAAGCGCATCTAACTTGTCCTGTAAACAAGAGGTTAGAAAAGTCATGAAAAAAATATATATAAAAATACATTTTAAAAGATTTCAAAAAAGATAATTGATGGATAAAAACACTTCACTAAATACATTCAGGGAGTGATGGGGAAACCACACTAAAACTTGAGAGACAACGAGGCATTAAAGCATCACCGTCTGAGCGCAGAAAGTGATCATAAGCTTGTTTAATGCCAGGCACGTCACTGGTCATTTACTGACCATTTTTGTGTGACATGCCTGGCCCGTCAAAGGTCGTTAAGGGGTCGTTTTAATTCTTCACTGTGAAAACCTAATCCCTGTCATGCATATACGTTAATATTCCATCAGATTTTTAGGAAAGGATACAGAATAGCCATAACCTATAAACAAGAACACTTCACCCTGCCCCAACAGAATGAAAACAGACATGGCCAGCTCAGTTTAGGACAGAATATATATACATATATTAAAAAAAGAGCCAGCATACTCTCGGTCCATTTTCTACACTAATTTACTGACAACCTACATATCTTACCACATCTGAGCAGCACCTGATGTTCTCCTGTGCCAAGTTGTATTCAGTCCAGTCTCTCTCTAGTTGATTTAGAGAGGTCAGGGCAGACAGCCTTTCTGTGGTTACAACACTAACGGCCTCAAGAAGATCATCAGCAATATTCATGTTTTCATTTTCACGCCTAATCACCACAAGGCAAAATAGTTAAATGACTTATGCAGCCGTAGGGACACAATAATAGAGATGAAGCATGCACACGACAGTGATGTTTTTTTATGAAATATTATCAAATATGGAACACAACAACGGGATCTTATTTATAATAGCCCTGTATACATTGGCAATTAACTTCTTTATTGAGGGTGTTTTGTTGTTTTTCAGCATTTTTACACGGATTCTCCTTTGTAATTTTTCGTGTAACCCACACAAATTGATTTTTCAAGGACACAGCTTCCTTTGATACTAGATGCATAGTCCAACATTTACAAGGAATACATTAAAATCAAAATATTTGGAAGAAACACACACTTTTACTAATATTTTACTATGATAATATTCCCCCAAATCAAAATACCACAAAATATATACAGGACACAAAACTGAACATGCCCATTTCCTTTTACAATTTTGAAGTTTTATTTTGTGAGGCCTATGCCTCATTTGGGACTGTTTAGCAGCCTACTAGGTCAAAATACCCCAACAAAAGCATTTATTTTATGACAACCCAGGGTATTTTACTTGGAACATTTGGGCACTTATCCTGCAATCAGCTGGTCATCAATCCCTGGCAAAGGGAGTCGTAATGTTAATGTGTTACTTTTTTCAACCAAACTTTTCATGTTTCTTAGGATTGTTTGCACAGATTAAATGCAACTGCAGAAAAATAATATATTCCGTTGCATCTCTAGAGTACAGAAATACAGAATACACAGGTTTTTGTATATTTCATTTTAAATCTAGAGGGCACACTACATGACACATTTCACTGCGTAGCAGCACACAGAACAGGACAAAGGGTTAACCGCTAATACACTATACCAGGGGCGTCCAACCTGCGGCCCTCCAGCTGCTGCAGGACTACATCTCCCATCCTCCTCAGCCATCCCCTTAGCTGAAAGAGCAATATGGTAGTCCTGCAGCAGCTGGAGGGCTGCAGGTTGGACGCCCCTGCACTACACAAACAGTTTAGATAAAAAGATATATTTTACAAATATGCCAGCCTGGTGCATCTCATTGTGCTCCACAGCTCCCATCACCCTTATCTGTTTGGCTGGATGTGGGTTTAGGGTATTTTTTTTGTTATTTTTATTCTTAGCGTTTTGTGATTTATGTGCATGTGAGGGGGGGCAGTGCAACTATGTCTGATGCTCTGCACTACAACAGGGATCTCAGCCAGCTATCTAACAATGACCTATAAACAGCATTCACTACACATGAATGGAGCATCGCGTTCACTGAGAATGCAATGCCCCATTCAAAATTCAAGTCTAGCTTAATCGTGTAAAACTTTGGGCATGGGGAGCGTTAATGGCAGTTTAACTCGTATGGGAACCGTCAGGTAACGGTGTTCTCGGGAACACACACTGCGACTTTCTACATGACGTCCCATGCGGTCACAATAGGTTTTTAGGCTGCTTTTTTCATGACAGCATGAATGTTTGAATGAAATTAAACAGGTTAAGACACTGTATACACAAAGAGCCTAATTTCTTTACTGTCCTTTCATAATCCGCTACCATATATTTGTTAAAGTACCTTTTGGAACTATACATCCAGAAAATCTGCCAATGCTTTTTATTGAAAGATCAGAGTGAAATAGACAGAGCAAAGCATCAGCTGTTGCGCCTGAGAAGGGAGAAGACCCTACCTCACATTTTTAAGTATCTCAATCTTGGAAGTTAAAATTTTCAATTTGTTCCCTACAGCAGACTGCAGACTCTTTTCCAAATTACGAATAGCTTCTTCTGATAACGCCTTCTCTTTCTGTAACACAATTAAGTACAGTAAAAAGCAACGTCCCATTTTTAATGTC
Organism: Spea bombifrons; assembly: GCF_027358695.1. NCBI lineage: Eukaryota > Metazoa > Chordata > Amphibia > Anura > Pelobatidae > Spea > Spea bombifrons. The sequence continues at coordinate 22,064,963 of NC_071091.1, read as the reverse complement.
ATACATTTTAAATACACAGTGTCCTATCTACCCAAAATGTGCAGAGGCACATCGCAGGTGACACTGTACAGCGGTACTATGTTCATGAAATGGTGCATTTTAAAACAGAATGCAGTAAATATAGCAAGTACTAAAATTAAGTCGATATCAACTATCCAGGCATCAGAAAGCAGGTTAAGGAGGTACAATCGCCACTCGCAAGATGGCGGCCGTCCTGTAACAAAAAAAAATAATAAGAAGAAGGTTGGAAAAGTTCGCCAGAGGGTCTCCAGACTCTGGCTCCACTTGCAGGTTGAATACAGGTACTGCATTCAACCATGCAAGTCAATGGAGCCCAGCTTTATAATCACCATCTGCTTATTTTTAGTTGTGCTCAAAAAGACTTGAATACAATAGCTAAATGTGGTATACTCTAATACTCTACTACACAGCTCAGCTATTCTTGAATTTTACATGTATCCATCCCTGTCTACAGTACATAAGAGGACAAGGATATAGTACATTCACTGTCGGGTGTTACACTTAATACACCTCACTGACATTTTTTATATATCAAGAGGGTCACATCCACATTTTACATATTACCCAATATTAACAATTTACTAATGCTACTGGTTAAAGGGGTTTGGCGGTAGCAATTTTGTTATATATAAATATATATATATATATATATATATATATATATATATATATATATATATATATATATATATATATACATACATACATACATTACTTGTAATGGTAGGGCTAGGGGATATCGGGCCAGGTTTAAAAAAAAAAAAAAAAAAAAAACAACATCCTGGTGCCATGTGTTCTCCAGGTAAGCGACACACACGCACCCGGGCATCCACGTGATGTACAAGAAAGCTTCATTCATCCGAGCAGGCCACCTATTGCTCCATGGTCCAGCTCTTATGCTCACTTGCCCATCGTAGGAACTTTCCGCAGTGGACAGGGGTCAGTATGGGCATCCTTACTGGTCTGCCCAATGTATGCTTGCGACAAGCGCTGTTACACATGATCAATTAGTAATAATGTAATAAAAGAAAAAAAAAAAAGACTAGAACAGAACAGTTTGCTAAAACAAAAAGTTTACGTTGCTCATAATTTGTTTTTGTTTGTTTCATGCTGCAGCCTACAAAGTTTACCAACAAACCTCAGATTGCAGGGCACCCTGCTGTATCTGGATTTCTAGCTCATTAACCTTCTGCAATAAAACTTCTTTCTCGGATTTCAGCTGCTTAGTCTCATCCAAAAGGTTTTGGTTGCTTTTCATTCCATTCCCAATGGTTTTATCAGGAAAATTCTTTGACCTGTTCAAAATAAGGCAAAATGTTAATAAATATTGCATTCCACCACCTACTCACAAGCATTTACAAATACCTCACTGATGGTAAATTGTTGCTGCATAAATTTTCCTTCTGCAAGTCGGACGCTTTCTGGTCCACGAAGGAGTTTGCGAACACTGGAAAGGATTTCGGCTCCCTCATAGGCGGCTTCTCCAACTTTCTGCTTCGCCACGGAAAGCGTATATTTACATTACTCTGTGGACTATCTGTGAACTCTTCCACACTGTTCACTATTTTACATTTCTCTGCAAATCCCTTTTTGGCAACTTCTTCCCCAATATCAAGATTTTCATGCACAACGTGGACAATTGCAGTGCCGTCTTTGTAGGCTGCTTTTTGCTGGACAGAGATTCGCTTGTCAGCTATGAGACTGGATAGAAATTTAATTCCCTGAGGAAAAAAAGAAAAAAATTCACCTTTACAACAGAACACTCACCTTTCACTATAGCTCACTATACAATTTTACCGGAAAGTGAAAGCGTTTAAGAACAGCAGCAACTCAAAGAGCAAGACCACAAAGTCCCGAGGTGCATGGTGCGTAAAAGACCCCAACGCTCTGCTGCTTCAATAGCTGAAGAGTTCCAAATTTCCATTGGCATTAATATCAGAATCTCACTTGGCAGTCTGATGAGTGAGTCTGGGTTTAGAGGACGCCAGAAGAATGTTACGTGTCTGACTACATTGTGCCAACCGTCCCTGTGGGTATAATGTAGGGCTGCAACTAACGATTATTTTAATAATCGATTAGTTGGTCGATTATTTTTTCGATTAATCGATTAATCGGATAAAAAAAATGAATGTAAATTTTTCATTTATTTAAAATAATTTACTAAACAAATGATGTTAAATACAAACAGCAGAATAAAAAAACTTTGATAATACATTTCTTGTCTTTATTTCCCAACCAGCCCCCCAATATATGCACATTTGAGCCCAGGCTTGCTACGCTGCCTCCCAGACATGCCACGCTGCCTACCACAGCACTCCACGCTGCCTCCCACATATACCACACCACGCTGCCTCCCACATCTGCCACTCCACGCTGCCTCCCACATATGCCACTCCACGCTGCCTCCCACATATGCCACGCCACGCTGCCTCCCACATCTGCCACTCCACTCTACCCCCCACATGCCACTGTGCCTGATACGCCTTATACCCCGTGAAACACCACTCCATCCTCCCCAGACATGCCACCCTGCCCTCCCCACATATGCCACGCCATGCTGCCTCCCACATCTGCCACTCCACAATGCCTCCCACATATGCCACGCTGCCTCCCACATCTGCCACTCCACGCTGCCTCCCACATCTGCCACTGTGCCTGATACGCCTTATATCCCCACTCCATCCTCTCCAGACATGCCACCCTGCCTCCCAGACATGCCACTTCTCTACCCCCAGATATGCCACTCTACCCCCAGATATGCCTTATACACCCTGATACACCACTCCGTCCTCCCCAGACAAGCCACACTGCCCTCCCCACATATGCCTTATATACTGTATATGCCTTATACCCCCAGATATGTCACTTCACTGCCCCCAGGATTTAGATTCCCCTAAATTAACCCTAAACTCCCCATTAACCATAACTGCCCCTAAATTAACCCTTAACACCCCCTTAACCACAGCATCCCCTAAATTAACCCTAAAGACCCCATCAACCACAGCATCCCCTAAATTAACCCTAAACACACCATTAACCACAACTGCCTCAAATTAACCCCAAACACCCCATTAACCACAGCTGCTCCTAAATTAACCCTAAACACCCTATTAACATAACTGCCCCTAAATTAACCCTAAACACCCAATTAACCATAACTGCCCCTAAATTAACCCTAAACACCCCACTAACCATAACTGCCCCTAAATTAACCCCCACCTCCCCTAACTTTCAGTAGCCCAAATATATATATATATATATAAGAATGTTACGTTATATATATATATATATATACACATATACTTACAGTTAGATGAGTGTCACAGCCATGTGGTTCTGGCCTGGAGAAGGAAGGGGCGGGGCCAGTTGTCACAGTGATTTACAGGGAGGGGGAGTAAGTAGGAGCTGCTGCTGTGAGACGGTGAGTCAGACTAAACGGATTATATAATGAGGGGGATTTTTCAGAGCGTTTGCTCTGAAAAAACCCTCATTTTATAATCGATAATAATCGATTCAACTAATCGATAATGAAATTCGTTGCCAACGAATTTCATTATCGATTATTATCGATTTTATCGATTAGTTGTTGCAGCCCTAGTATAATGGCCAGGTATCCCCAATTCTTACGTCCATATAGTGCATAAATATCTCCCTTGGTAATATGTCAGTTTATGAGGTTGTCAGCCAAATACAGAGAGCAAAAACTACAAACAAACAAAAAAAAAAAACTTTCCCAACCTGCTTCTGGCATTTAAAGGGTTAAATATTATCTTTTCTATGTACATGAGGGTTAATATAACAGAACGGAAATAATGTTACTGTCCACCTGTTCTATATCTGTGCTCGTTTGAAGCTGAAGACCCCAGAGTCTGTATTTCTGTGCAATAGGTGCAAACTGGAAGTCGCCTGGAAGTTCAACAATGCTGGATCTATTTAAAACTTCTGAATTTCCGTAGTCAATATATGTCACAGCGCACTAATAGTAAAAACAAAGGAAAACAATCTGTTAAATTCCATATTCTTTACCAGGCCTTCTCTCATCTAAGGTGATGCTTCACCATCATATGTTTCCCTTAATTTAAAATGTATTTTATACATATTATATAGCAACGCGAGTGCCCGCTCCTGCCACGTGAGCGCCCGCTCCCAATCCCGATGCAGTCCTCTTGCAGGGACCTCACACATTGAAAATACTGCACACAGTTTTAAAACGATATCACCCACATAAAAATGAAGAGTTGATCCCATACCGTTCCCTGTGCAGAAGTCTAATTGTAAACCATGTAAAAGCAGATTTAATTACAATTAACGGTTCTTGGCAGTAAAAATGATACTAGCAGAGGCAAAAGCAAACTAGCACTTGTGGGATTTTGGCATTAAGTGGGTAATTACATAGCTTATGTGCTCTAGTCTTACCTGGTCATCATTAACCACATGCTGCACCTTACATCGGTACCAGCACTTATCAGCTGAAAACAAGCCTGCATAAATCTGTGTGTTTAAAGACAAAAAACACATGATAGCATCTTCATTAGAGACATTTCATCCTTTCTTTATTCTAAAATGAAGTACGGAACACAATCTAAAAAAAAAAAAAAATTTTTGGAATTAACCTGAATATATAAGACAACTAACCTACCACCAAAATATACATTTCTATAACTTTATGGGAGATTTAGGATATAGGGTGGTATTTTGGTTGGCAGCTTACGTTCCTCCCACGGGCTAAAGCTCTCCTCCTCACTTATCACCTATTCCCGACTACAAGATTTCACAAGGCTGCCCCCATATCTCTGGAATCTACTTCCACCCATCCTTCAGTATGCACCCTCCCTCCCAACATTCAAGGAACATCTCAAAACTCACTTCTTCAAAGCCGCACCACCATCTTAGCTGCTAGGACTTCCTGGTCATTGCTACAATCCCACCTCTCCCCTTTTCTCTGTGCCTTATGTTTGTCACCCCATTCCCTCAAGATTGTAAGCTTGCGAGCCGCGTTCTCTTCACCTAATGTATCGGTTTGTCTTAGTCTGTCAATTCTCGTCTTGTCACACCCCTTGAATATATGTATTGTATTAAGCGCTGTGTAAATTGTTGGCGCTATATAAATAAAAGATAATAATAGCAGCTTTTAGAGTGAATCAGAAAGGAACAGACCTCACCTGCATCAATACCACAAATACGAGCAAAAAAAAAAAAGGTCAGGTGTGTGCGAGGGCAGATATTAGCTGGCAGCTTCCTGGGGTCCTTGCAGTCTTAGGAGCAGCATTGCTGGTAACAAATAACTGTAGCCCAATACTAATAACATGTCGCCGGCTGTTTATTTTATAATTCACAAGCCCAAAGATAACCATTAATTAACAGAGAACCAACAATTTGCTTTTCAGTGTGTACGGGGCATGAAGAGATACATTATATTGCATGCATAAACACGTTACGAATGAAAACACGGACATACTAGGTGGGCCGAACGGTTATTATCCGTCAAATTCTATGTAAAAACTAAATGTTGATGTCTTTTCTGTTATGTTATATAATTACTATTTTAAAACGTTACCTTATCTTGATCAGGAATTCCAAATACAGCGCTCGTTGACAGACACGCTTTGGCCAAAGAGTTACTCAGTCTAGAAATGTCATGGATTCTACTCAGCGGCTTTAAAACAAAGAAATAAAGGGTGAAAACTATTTTCTGGATACAATTTACTAACAGATTAAAAATAGTTGTGACTAATACAACCTCAAATTAACACTTCTAAAAATACTAAACATCATGAATCAAATTAAAGGGACAGTTTAGTACCATTAACAGGCGCACAATAGAAGAAAGCATATGAAAGTGAAATGTAATATTTAACGAATTACATTTCTTGCCCGTGATTGAAGCAGTTGGTCTGTGGAAGAAAAGCATTGAAAGCAATGGGAGGACTTTCCACACCGGTCTGAAGGAAGAAGGGTTGGGTTGAACACATCTCATGCAAGGCATTTTGCTGGGGTGTTAAAAGGGGACAAATGCATGAGGGGGTTGAAGAACCCCCCCACAAAAAAAACATTTTAAAACTAAAATGCAAGAGTATAGTAGACATGCATACTACTACACAAAATGTATGTAAATGTAAGGTAGAAAGTAACACTCCGACACAGAGCTGGAGGCTGCAGGCTGTAAATGCTTGCACATAATAATAGCAAGCACCTGGGTGCTGTAGCAGAGGGACTCCGTAGAAGAAAAGCGCATTTAGGCTTGGTTTCTATTGGGTTTTTTTTTGCTAAAAACGCCTATAAAAACGCCAAGTTTTTTGTGAAAAACGCCTGCAGCCAGATGTTAGCTGTAATTCAATAGGAAATCGCAAAATGCCATTTCCACTTGGCGTTTTTCTGTTTGGCGTTTTTTCAGTCCTCTTTGGCGTTTTTCTGCTTTTTTGGGCTCTGTGGCAGTTTTTCAAAACTGCAGCATGTTGACACTGTGGCGTTTTTTGCAAGAAATCTTGGCTTTTTTTCTCCAATAGAAGTCTATGGGAGAGAAAAAACGCCATGAAAAAGCCATGTGGGTTTATTGCCTTGGCGTTTTTTATGGCGTTTTTTCCACAGTTACAATGCAGATGATGGACCCAGTATCTGTGTGTCCTACGAGAAATAGGCTGAAAACAAACAGTTTCACACAAAACAAAGTCCTGGACTGGTTCATATTGCATTTTACACCATTTGGAACAAACATGCCATTGCAAACAAACATACGCGACCGGACCCTGCGTGCCAAAAGCAACAGCAAACAATTTGCACCATCATTTGGGGCCAATCTTCCCAGAGGAGCAGACATTCGAAATAAAGCATGCCTTACAAACCACAGAAAAGAGACAAAAGGGTCTACCAAGTAAATGACATCAGGAGAGGGCAGATACTTGCCATTTATCCTAATCCCTTTTAGCTGGGTGAAACTTCTAACTTGTAAAGGCTGGAAAAACTGCCTAAGGTCAAAAAAAGCAATTTCCACAGAAAGGCTAAAACGCCAGAAAAAACTGCAGAAAAAACGCCAAAACGCAGGTAAATGCAGTGGCAGTTTTCTTGGCAGTTTTCCTGGCGTTTTTCATCAAGAAAAAAACGCCGGACAAAAACCCAAGTGGAAACCTAGCCTTAGCCTGGTTCTGTGTAGTTTACACTGCTCTATATTTAATAGTCCAAGGACGCAATTGTCTGATGGTTATCCACCTCATCATTCCATAGTTACAGCTGGCGTATTTTTAGTAAAAAACAAAAAACCAAAACACTATAGGAACAAAATAATGTGGATACCTGACCATCACACCTATATGAGATTGTTGGACACCTCAATACAAAATCATAGACATTAATGTGGGGTTAGTCCCCTTGACAGCGACGCTCTTCCAGGAATGTTTTCAACAAGATGTAAGTGTCTGGGGGACTCTGAAAAACAGTCTCACCCCATTTCCCCTCCTACACCAAACTTTACAGCAGGCACTACGCATTGCGGTAGTTGGTGTTTTCCTGGCATCCACCAAACCCAGATTCATCCATCAGACTTCCATTATTTAATGAACAAACTGGGTGTTAAAACCAAACTGAATAAAAAACTGAGAAAAATGCATTTGTTTTTATTTCCCAACCTGTCCCCTACTAGTGTTAAATGGGGGCATAAGGCATTTCTGTAGGCAGAGTGCTCTATGAAATGCCTTTTAACCCCCTTAATGCAACTCTGCCTCCAGATGTGCTTTTAACCCTCTATACACCACTCTGCCTCCTGAAATGCCTTTTAACCCCCTAAATGCCAGAGTGGCATATAGGGGTACAAGGCATTTTCACCATAGGGGGGTGAAAAGGCATATCATGGGGCACAGGGGCATATAGAGGGTTAAAAGGCATATAATGGGGCACAGTGGTATTTAGAGGGTTAAAAGGCATATCATGGGGCACAGTGGTATTTAGAGGGTTAAAAGGCATTTCTGGGGCAGAGTGGCAAGCCTGGGGGCAGGTTGGAAAATAAAAGGAAATAAAAACAAAATATTTTTCTCAATCATGACTTTTATTTTAAAAAAAAAAAAAAAATTGTTTACATCGTTTACATGAATTAACATTTACTGGTAAAACTTTTTTCCTATAGGGTCGTCTTATATTCAGGCTTTTTTCTTTTTTTTTCCTAAATTAATATTCAGATTTTGGGGGGTCATTTTATAATCTAGCAAATACGATTAATAAAATACCTGTGCAAAAAATGTCACGGCATCCTCCACGTGAGATACATATACACTCTCCACTGCAGGATACAAAATGGAAGAATTAAGTATTTTTATACCAGGTAAAATTACCAGTTTTAAATGAAACATTAATTTAGTACCTTTGTTGAATGCTGGCTCCACATCCATGTTTAAATTCTTTAGGGGGAAAAAAACAGTAGAGGTAAATACCGGTACAAGCGCAACGTCGACATAACATTTAACATCTGAACCGTAAAACACGCATCGAATAGAAAGTGCAATCGTCAACGGTCAGCATCCCACATGTCCCACAGAGAGCCAGCCTATGCAAAGTTTACCACAATATTGACAAAGAAAGTTTATCCAAGTATCCTCAAAATATGTATCTATTTAAGTTTTGTCTTCTTTCACTCATTTCAGAATTTAACAGGTATTGCAGCATGCCCTGGATCATGGGATAGGAGACATCCACAGAAGCATAAGCATTAGATGGCGGCAGTAAATTCTTTGGCCAGCCTTCACACCAATTGTTTAGTTTTACTCTAAAGATGGATTTTCAACAATAGAGTCCCAACAAAAGTGAGCATATATTAAACTTACACTCAGGTATATGACAGACCGCCGCAGAACCAAGTTTCAAACTACTCTTCTACAGCAGGACTAAGAGGCATAGCCACAAGCAGCTCATCAGGGAGAGGAGCGAGGGTCTACGCACCAGAATTGGGAATTGAATTGCTTCACTTTACTATTCACAGTGAAAGTGCCAAGTTTCTACCAGAAAGGCAGAGTTGGCCCTGCATTATGTATAATTCAGTGGAAAGAAAGATCACGTGGCCCATCTTATAGCGAATAGCTGAAATACTTTAACGGGATTTTGGCCAATTTAATTTGCCCCAAAAAAATCAAAAAAGGCTCCTTCTACCTTTGTGTTTCGTAAATAAAGCTAAAAAATAAATAAAACCAATCATAGGCGAACAGTGTAATCAGGTAAGTATGCCAACTATACTGAAACTATACTTGTGGATCTGGTTTACATTCTGTAAACCGAGTAGTTTTAACAAATCGTACCAGACTGTACTAGCGGATGTCAGAGAGTCGGATTAAGCCCATCTTTAATGGATAACCAAACTACCATTTCTTTACATATTTCTGTAGATGTTATGATATTCTTGATTGTAAGCTCAGTTGAGCGAGGTACTGCTTAAGGGGTGCAGTACACCACTGTACAGAGCTGTAGAATATGATGGCGCTATATATAATTTAACAATAATCACCAGTGAGCAAACCCAGTACGCAACAAGAACCTGATGACTGTATGTAAGAAGCATTATAAGTGCACTTCCTAACAGGTCAGTTTGTTCAAGAACAATTGCATATCCAGGCACTGCAGACCAATTTCCAATTGCCTGGTAAACATGCCTTACCCAAAACGGAGTCGGCCCCCTGCCTTTACCTTACGCAGTTTGCCGGTTGGACCACACTGCCAAATGTTCACGCAGATATTCTCTCTGGGGTTTATTCACTAAAAGGGAGAGTCTGCACAAGAGTTGTGGTCTCCATTTATAATAAAGGCCAATAAAGCGTGAGACAATGTCTAGGGCCAGACGAGCTCTTCCTGCAGCTGGAACTTCATAATCTATTGTGCAGTCAATGCGCTGAAACAGAAATTCCTCCACGAATTCTCTTTTGTGAATAAACGCACCGCAGAGGGAATAAGCCCACCCTACGGACAGTTTGGTGTCTGTCTGTCTGTACCACTAACAGATGAGAATTCAAATAATCTGTGTTCCATCTATTCTTAAAACGGTTTCTCAGCTATGAATTGGGGGATCTGGTCACACAAAACGCATGCAGCAAATGCAATCAGCCCACAGAGACTCTGTCTGCAGTTTGAAGCAGGTGGATGAAGGGACGAGATGTTTTATCATTAACACAACATATTTGGGACAATAAGAAAAGTAATAGAGATCACTAGCCTGTTCTGTGCAGGACTGTCTGACCGCCATTTTTATTTTTACCAGAGAGCCTACACTGGATTAACTTTTAAAGTGCTAGCCAACAAAACAACATTTATCAGAAACGTCTGGCTGGTGGGAAATCCTAACTCCGTCATATAGTAATAGGTAGTGAGGGGGCTTTAATCGCGTAGGCCCAGCAGAAAGCAACGGTACCGAGAGATTTGTGAAAACGTTCCTCGTTGGGTTACCGATGCGTTATGGAGGGCCTCATCAGTCCTTCTTGCAGGAGAAGGTGATGGGGTTGGGCCACCATAACGAATATCGATAAAGAAATTCAACTTCTTCTTTATTGAATAGACGCGTCAGTTAACTTCTGCCACAGAGAGTATTAGTGCGGGAACGTGTATTTATCGCTATAATCACCGTTTTCTGTAACAAACACAGCCGCGATCGTCCAATCATCGAAAACGCGCATATAGTTTTGGCCTATTACGAGCCGGTAACGACTAGAGGTTATTCACTAATAGCAAATGCCACCAAGCGACATGACAGAGGAATGTTCGCGCTGTCACACGCGTCTCACCCGCTCAACTGCTCCGGCGCCGCCGAACACTACGCACCGGCTACACTCACCACACAATCGAAGACGGTCGTCGTCACGTGACCGAGCTCAGCAGGCACGACAGAGCCTAGCAAGCCCCGCCCCTGCGTGGCCCACATTTCCCGCCATTTGCCGGCGGTGGCTGCTTGAACGCTTATTCTAGAGGCCAACTGACAGCGGCGCCTTGTGCGGACGGTGGGAGAGCCCGTGAGAGAAATCACTTTTTGTAGATACCGAGGTCACTTCTCACTACTGTGAGTTAGTTAAATCCAGATCAAAACCCTAGAGATCCCAAGCGCCTCTCTTCCCATAGGTTAGTCCCTCTTTAGGGCCAAAAGTGGCACATAGATTAATTGATGTTCAATGTGACAATTACAACCACAAACATCTGCATATGTTACATGTAAATTATGTTTGTCTAACAAATATTTTCTTACACAAATATGTATAAAACAATATGGAACTTGCTTCCCATGTGTCTCTGTTTAGGGCAGACAGTCCCTCTTCCAGAAAAATATGTCTTTCCTCCATTGATGCCTCTTTTTAGGTGCTCAGAATACTTTCTGGCTGGTTTCAGTGTATATCAGTGTTCTACGGTCCTAGCGGTCACATTAACGTGCACTGTAACAGGAGAAATAGGCTTATAAATGCATGAAAAATGTGGCCCTTGGTTATACTGCTTCAATTACATTTATGATATTTCAGGTAGAACATCTTCCTTCATCAACCTTTTCCTTGTCCTCACCTCCTTTTCTGCAGCTCAGCTTTCCTTCTTTCTTGGTCTGCTTCTCTCTGATATCTGCGGTGTTATCCAGGACTCCTGGAGCGCTACCTCAACAGGGCGGAGCCTTGGAGCACACCACAGATACAACCCCACCCCTGATTTGAGGAATGGATTTAATGAGAGCCTTTGCGTACACACCCTGTCCATTGATTGGAGGAATGGAGGAGAGGCTGTCCCAATGGGAGTGGGCCATGGTGCCACTCTTTGCATTGGTACTCCTACCACTACTAAGAGCCAGAATAATACGGACAGTTTCTGCACCTCTTTCTCTGCAAATCCATTTCTCCGATCGGGGTGGGGTTGTCCCTGTGCTGTGCATGGAGGCTCCACTCTGTTGAGGAAGTGCTCCAGGAGGCCTGGTTAACAGAGCAGATAGTGGGGAGAAGTAGAGCAAGAAGAGGCAAGGCATGAAGCGGAAAAGGAGATGGGGACACAGAAGCGGTTGGTGGACAGAAGCATGAGAGTGAGAAAAAAAAGATACAGTCTTTGTTTCGGACATTCAAATTTACAAAACTGGCAAATTTCACAAAAATATTTGTTGTTACGGTTGGATTGCCATTGTTTTGAAGGACGCTTATACATTTCACCATGTAAATCGCTATCATGTAGTATGTGGGATGTATGAATTCACTGAAGGGAATCAAACAGTTTGCCGGTATGGTAACTATATGTTAGGGTCTGCTGGGTGAAATGTCGGTAGATGGTAGGCTGGTCAAGAGGTTGAGAAAAGCTGATCTAAAATGCCTAGTTTGTCACTGACTTCATGATATCTGTTCGTCATTGTTATTGATACAGTCTGTGTTACGCTTTTCCTTTCTTATACTTTCCCAGGCCTGCTAGGAATGCATACCAGTGTGCTTGGCTAGTGCTGTTCTACCGTGGCTGGTGCTGTTCTACCTTGGCTGTGATCATGTCGAGGCCTGACTCTCTACTATACTATGCTATGAAGTTGTTCAGTGTTAACAGATGCTGTTCTTGAAGCGATCCCATCAACCATTTCTCGAGCAGGACATTTTTTTGCTGAAAATATAACTGCGGCTTGACAGGCAATGAAAAAACGTCTCTTATCCTGTTAGATTACAATCCCAAAGGACCATATGCAGGATAGCATCCTTGTTTGCTACTGAACATGACCCAACACCAAATTTTGCAAGTATCCCCAGGGGTCAGGGTTCCCTTTTGGATTAACCCCTTGGTATCCTATAAAAGTGATCATATTTGCTATGTGCTTGTTTAATGATGATTCCCTTATGTAATGCACCCATAGAAAAGATATGCTGGTTTTCACTGGGTGGAAAGGACTTTCTTCAAATAACATATTTATATATCTGTCACGCCATTTAGTATGAAAGATACAGGAATACAAAAAATAACCTCTCTATAATTTGCACACACCTAATGTTGCTGAAAAAAAGTCCCTCAATCCCAGTCACCCTTCTAACCCAAAACAACGTAGAAATGTAGGAACATTGTATCGGAACCGTCCTCCTAAAGTCAAGTGATTGTAGCGTTCTTCAACTGGTAAGCTTCATCTGCAACGCTACAGGTCTCAGATCAAAAATGTATGTTGCTCAATTTATGAGACATGGAACATTTATTTTCATTTAGCTTCCAGGTTTTGTCCAAATAAGTCACTTTTTCACTCTTAAGAGAACCACTCTGCGCCAGCTGTTCTTTGAGAAAAGGCCTAAGAGAACCATTTTGACCCAAATCCAATTCTTTCCTGCGTGATGCACGGTTTTATTTCTTGACATTATCGATAGCATTTTGTGAACTCTGTAGTGTTTTGGTTTTCAATTGCTTCACACAGTATCACAGTGACATCTAGTGGCCAGTGCTGGAACTTATGACAAATTAATATTCTTCCATTTCAATGTTTGCAGGGTAGGAATGGCTAGGAGTGGGGGGGGTAGCGTACTGAAACTTTTTAGCAGACCACACAACCATTATTTGGGGTTTTACTGTTGTATGGAGAGGGTATCCATTCAGACATGAGCTCTTAGAAAACAGGTACACCATTAGAGGAATTTATTTCAGAAACAATCTGTTCCTCTAAAATAAAAGGACATCAGGTAGATTCAAGTTAATGTTAACAAACTGGCTATTTACGTTGATTTTCATTAAAAAAGATATTCAAAACATGGAAAAACTAATAATACATTTTTAAGTTATTCATATTTACGACCTCGAACTAGAGATAAAAACACAAAATATTACATTTTGCAGAAGAAAAGTACACCTCTCTGGAGACTAGAAGTTTCTCTTTTAACCTGTTAATTGGGTTTTTTCACTTGTATTAAGATAAAGAAAGTCTTACTGACGAAACTGAATTCAATCAATGAAGCAGAATATTAGCAGGCGTGTTTTGTGGGTCTGAAACGTATACCATCTTCACCTAGGCTGATTTTCGGAAGGTTTTGTATTCTTCTGCCTCTTCTCTTGCTTTTCTTTCTGTAACTATAGAATGATAAGGAATTTGTAGAAACCATTCTAAGCACTCTGACGTTTATTTAATAAAACACGTTCAGGAAACCTTACAAGATATGTCTTTGTATTCTTTCCTCTAAATTTCCAAACATATAATCACAACCAGAATTTTTGAAAGAAGCTTTTTCAGTTTCTTTGGCAACAACCTATCAGTGCCTGTTTTTGTCACATGACCATCAAAATGAATGAATGAGACAAACATGATTAAAGAATTATTTCTGGCAATCAACAGTACTAGTGATTGTGTTTCTAACGTTGCATTTAGCACAAGTTGTGGAAGCTTTGGTTTGCTTTTGTCTTTTATACTCCACTAGCAATAGCAGTAGCATTTGCAGGAGGGTTGCAGTTTCAATTCCCTGAATTCATTATGCATTATAAAGGGTTATTCCTGCATGAATGTTTTAGCAGTCCCTGCAGAAAGCATGGGTCAGATAAGTCACTTTCAAGAAAACGCACTGATGCAGGGTAGATCAAGTCGTTCTTAGAGGTAAAGCCCACCGGTATTGGCACTTTAAAATGTAAAGTTAAGTCAGGGAGATGAAACAAATGACTTGATCAAGAATACAATCGTAGTGATACTCACCTGTGTTCAAGGAAAGATAAGAATTAACTATTAATTGTGCCTTGAACACTAGCTAAATAGCCAATGGCTTTCAGCATCGGTACAAACCTATTCTACCATGTAACAAGAATGGGTAAGTGGCAAAAAGTAAATACCCTATAAGCAAAGTTTTCCGTATTCCTTGTCATTGACATATTACCAAACTCTGTTTATCTGGGAGGAGTTTGTGTTTAGGTCTTCTAGGAAGGGAACAGGTTGGGGTCAGTTCTTGTGGCCCAGTGAAACATACCCTCTCCTGATGACGCCTTTCAAAGACAGCCATGTCTTCTTTCTCTGATATCTTCAAATTGGCCACTTGTTTATCCACGCCAGCTGCTTCTAAATGTAAAAAAAAAAAAAAATACAAATAACTCCACAAACTGGTGCAACAACCGCTTTGAGGCTGCCTAATGATACGCTGATGCATTTGTGAAATTTAATTCCCTCATTAACAGCCATAAATGGTTTAGCGTAAAAAAATATCAATCACGGTTGCTCATGCCTGAGTGGGTCCATCCGTGGACATCAGGATCCCAACTGACAGTAAAACAACAAACAGTGTTTATGAGGGAGAAAGAGACAGTGGAGCAAGAATAGTTTACATTAATAGCCAAGGAGGCCATAAGCACGTTTGTAAGTTCTGGGGTGACGCCTACCAGAAGTAAATCTACAGAAGCTGTCACCCTGCAACTTCCATACCTGCCTATGGCCACCTTGACTATTAATGTAATCTATGTTTGGTTCAACGTCTCTTTCTCCTTGCAACACACTCAGAAAGAGACTAGTACAACTATCCACAGTGTATGAGTCTAATATAATATACACAATAATATATGGACAAAAAGTATTGGGACACGTGACCATTACACCAACAGAGACTGTTATGACACGGCATTCTAGCTACATAGACGTTAATAAGTAGTTGGTCTCCGCTTTGCAGCTATAACAGCTTCCACTCTTCTAGGAAGGCTTTCTGTAAGATTTTGGAGAGGTTTTGTGGGAAATTTTTTCAGTTCCTTTCCAAATCAATCTTTACCTGCAAAAGGAACACCGCTGATAAAGCTGCAGCTAACTGATGTGGCCGCAGGTGCTGCAGCTTCAAGGAAAGCATAACTGATCCCCCGACCCCCCCAAAAAACAGGGGAAGATACAAAAAAATACCTGAGGGCAAGGGGTAGGTTTATAATTTCCTGCCCTTCCTAAAATGATGGAGCGATCTCCTACTACATGCTATGGACAATTACATGGAACTAGAGATTTCCCTAGCACATTGTATTTATAACATGGTGAACCTTTTACTTATCATTCACAATATAAAGTCATGTGATATACCGGTATATACATGCTTATATATATCATTGTCACCGATTACCTTCATCAGGATGGGTTGTGTGAGAGGGACCATACGCTCTGAGGAATGGATGACACGTGCCACTCTCAGGAGACTCGAAAAACCGATCACTTGGAGCCCCTAATAGAAGAAAGCATATAATAACCTCCTGTTGCATACACACAATGTCAATGTATCCATAAAATAAATATATATTAGATCAGAGTGAGAAGTGTCGGTGACGCTGGTCTGGTAGCTTGGAAGGATCAAGTCACAAGCAGCGAAAGCTGAGAGTCCGTTGAGTAAAGAATGATGGGAGACAATGAGAAGAAAGGAGAAAGGGGGAAACAGAGAGGATAGGGAAGAGGGGCAAACAAAGGGGAAAAGAGACTTTTGGCCACATCATTTTTATGACATGCGCTGGTGTGTAAAATAAAGATGCCAAACACTCCAAGGGACACGAAGAAAGGGGCTGCTGCTCCAGAACGTTTGCACAATACGTAATATGTAACAATAAACGTTTGGTGGCACAAGTGCACCGTACGATAACGGGAGTGTGCAACATATTTATTTTCATTCATTATTACTATTGTATTACATCAGTGTTTTGTATGCTTGCAGCACCCTAGGAAACCATGTTAACTAGGCGAGTACCTTGTTATACTTATTATATTACATATACATACACACACACCCCATGATAATGTTTGACATTTAACATAATGGAATAAAACATCTACTTAATTGATAAAATAATCTACACAAGGCCACACTGCAGTCCAACTGATCTCCTGGTACAGATACAGGTATAGATTTACCGATGCCACTTTCATCTAATCTCATGTACCCCTCAGCCAGGGAGCTAAAGCCAGTCAGCCCTCCCATGGCAGCATACGGCGCATCACGGCCAACCGGTTTCGCTTGAGCAAGACGTTCCTCCTTTGTCTCTACAACAGTGTCGTGAGCGTAAGCTGGCTGACCACATCCACAGGTGAAGGAACTGTGAAACCCAGCGCACTGCGAGCCTGTTTGGGGAGAAGTAAACTTGTTACAACCTACCAAAGCAGTGGCTTTCCTTTTGAGTTATTATTATTATTTCTACTTGGAAAGCCAGGTTATTTTTCTAAACACCAATCTCTTACAATAAGAACTTTTGCATTTGCTTTTGGGTGGATACCGGCAATAATGCCATACCCCAGCAACGGCAAACCTCTTCATTCAACATACACATATACACCCAACAACGGTACGCAAGTTTGGACATGCCGGCCCGGGTAGGAATTCTCATTAGTTACACGCTCTTCTAAATAAACCTGTTACGTTTTAGTCTTGCGATCGACAGACTTCTTAGAAGATACCAGTGATGCAAATCTATATATGTGCATTCTATATCGCTGGATTCCTGTTGGCAACTTTCACATCTAAATACAGAAATACAAGATAAATGAACGAGTTCTTACATTTGGTGCAGCGATAGTCACCAGCCACGCTGTGCTCATCTGGAAAGTGCTTGCATCTACAGCGAACGGGTCTGGAGCCATTGAGAGGGATATAATGGAATGACTTGCATTGGCAACGGCTCACTTTACAGGGCAACCAAATCGGTCGTTCCTCCGGGAGCTGCTTAAAATCTGTTTTGTGCTGTTTATACCTAAAAGTAGAATATGGGGATCAAAAACTTTTTACAGGTTAATTCTGTGCCCTTTCCTTAACAAATCTACTTTTTGGGGTGACTTTTGCATTCCAAAAGACGTCTTAAAACCGTTAATATGTGGGCACGATCACAGTTTTCAGTTTTGTAATTGTGACACCTTTAATAATCAACCCATGTTTTTTCATTAGCTCTGGTTCTAAATTAGGAGTGCGAGTGAGCAATGAAACGTGGGTATTCGTGGGAGGATGAGGTTAAACCTCGTCTCTTACCTGTGAGTACAAAAGCACGGAGTCTCGGGTCCCACAAGCTTACAGTCCATAGCAGTTGGAGATCTCCAGCTTGTATATAATCTGTTCTGTAGTCGTATCGGTAATATCGTTTTCTTGTATTCCTCGTATTCTTCTGGACTAAAAAGCTTCCCTCCATCATCATCCCCAACAATTCTGCAAGAACATGGCGTATATACTCAAATTCACGGTAACATAAACGTGTAGCATAATTAAAGGGGCAATAAACACCATTTTTACAGGGATCAGGGAAACTAGGAAAAGCACTGCTCGAGCCCCGGGAGCATTCCCCTGATGGCTGGATTCAGTTTCAGGCACCTATTTTAATAAAACACCCCTAATATACACAAACCTTGTTAAACACTACATGGCAACTGCTGGAGCCCTGCCCCATGAATTGTGTATATGTATATATATATATATATATATATATATATATATATATATATATATATATATATATATATACAGACATATACACACACACTTCTGTAAATACAATAGGCTATATTAATGAGCATACACATTCAGCTAAATGAATATTTAGGTGATATGGTGTAACCTGTCTCCTTTATGAAGGTCGATCTACAGCCTCCTTAACAGACAACAAAGTCTGTAACTTAGCAACCGACAACAGTCTTACCGACCACCGAAGTGTACAGATCGGGAAGCCGTGACATCACCGTGTTCGGAGTAATAATGTATCCGCTGGGCTCACCTTCTATACTCCAGGTAGTCATCTATAGCCCCCGCGGCCCCTTGGACCCGCAGCCTCTCCATGGTTCCCTGCCAGCTGGATGGCTTTAGACGCCGCACCAGGAAGCTGAGCACATACGGAAGGGAAGCGCCGCGAGTGGGCGGCCCGAGGGATTCAGGCACCCAGGACGGAGGGCTCACCTGTCAGCTGAGAGCGGCTGATACGGAGACACCGCGAACGGGCGACCACAACCCGTCTGCCATTATTACATTCGGAGAAGCCACAGCAGAATCACGTGTGGCCGTGTAGATTTACGACGCTCATTATGCTCAGCCAGCACTAGAACGGGATTTGCACGGCAGGTGTTTGCCTGTTCCTTGTGTAAAGTGAAATAAAATGGTTTGCTGTGTATTATTTGTGCACATGGCTCTCGTTATTATTGTGATCGATAGATTATCAGCATAAGCATTGTGGAGGTGGCCCAGTTGCCATATATTTTGCCAGGTGGATATAAAAAGGCTAGCACTGGGCATGCGTGATGCTGCCACTTCCCACTGTGCTGCAGTAACACAGGCCTGAACAATATGCTGCCCTGTGGGCCACACGTTACACTGGGTGACAGGCACAGAGCGGGTCTTTAGATATTTGTAACTGCTCTCCATGACAACGGTGCAAAGTAAACCGTTTAAATAAAATTCGATGAATGATAAGGAAGTAACTGATTCCCTTCCATCAGTTTGTCCATCCCATATACTGCACAACAACATTATATACCGGTCAGCAATATGTGAAAAGTGATCATGTTCTGGAAGTAGTCAATATGCTTCCCCTATCCTAGTAATACTGTATTTTCTCAATTATAAGATGACCCCCCAAAATTTGGAAAGAAAATATGAAAAGGCCTCAATATAAGGTGACCCACAGTTTTTGCTGCTCTCACTGGGGACATACTAAAACGAATGACAAAATGGAATGCCCATAGACTTTAATGGGGAGGAATGCCCATAGACTTTAATGGGGAGGAATGCCCATAGACTTTAATGGGGAGGAATGCCCATAGACTTTAATGGGGAGGAATGCCCATAGACTATAATGGGGAGGAATGCCCATAGACTATAATGGGGAGGAATGCCCATAGACTATAATGGAAGGTAAAAGAATAATTGATTTTGAATTTAAAACATATCATTTAGATCTTTGGCACACATTCTCCCCTAGCACAGACACAGGATCTAAAACTCAGATTATGTGGGATTATAACTACTTTCTATGGAATGACAGGTGAATGACAGTTTTGAGTGAATGCCCATAGGATATAATGGGAGAAAAATTAAACTTGTTTTTTAGAGAAAACCATCTTAAATATCATATAGAACTTTGTCATGTATACTCCCCTAGTAGAGTTATAGGTTCTAAACCTCATATTAAGTGGAATTATAGCTGTGTTCTATGGAATTACAGGTGAATGACAGTATTGATGGAATGCCCATAGGATAATGTTATCTCTATGTTTAATGCTGTGACGGAACCCTCCATCACTGGGACCACTGGAGAAGCCTGACTGCCAGCCTCCTCCCTATTGACTATGGGCCCTGGGTTTGTAAAGGCTTCTGTGGCTACCCCCAGCAGTATCATCTCATCACTTGCTGAGGGGATTATCTCCAGCAGACAGCCAGGATCTGCAACCAGGGAGTGACTGCCATTGTTTCAGTTTAATGTTGTATAAATCAGTCTCCCCCCCATTGTATTGTTAATCTCGCTACTGCCCCTGTTGTCTCTGGGAGGCAGATTAAGAGGGGCGGTTTGTGTCCCAATATCTTATTTTATGTAAATGTGTGTTTTGATGGATATATCCAGCCCTGTGTGTCCAAAATAAATCAGTCTTCGTTTGGTTTTACCCTACACTGAGTCTCGGCTAGTGACTGGGGAACTGGGGAAAGTGTTGTCCCAGGCTAAGGGAGCACAAGACAGCGGAGGTAGTCGGTCGGACTAGCCAGCCCCGTGACATTGGTGGCAAGCGGCGGGATTGCTTCTTAGTCTGAGGGACACTTACTTTCTACCGGGATTAACCGACAGGACGACAGACTTCGGTCGCCTTGACGAACACATGGATGTGGTATCAGAATTCCAGGGGCTGCTGCGGGTCATCCTCTCCTGCTACACCACTACTCTGCCTACAGAACAATACCAGAATCTGAGGCATCTGGTTCGACGGTCACTATGGCAGAGGGCTGTTATATGCCGGGGTCAGTGTCTTCCAAGCTCCGAACAAAAGATTAGAGACCAGCGGGAACTACGGATGTCATTCCCTTAGTGCAGAGAATTACATCACATGCCGTTTCCAGTATCTTAAATTCTATTAAGGTTTGGGGACCAGGGCATTTTTATTTTTGTAACGATTATAAGTTGCACCTGCAACCTGTAGCTTTCCTATCAACTGCTCGCAAAAATATATTTCTTTCCCCAGGTAACTAGAGTTAATAAATAATAGTTCCTTTTTTACACTTGAAGTATAACATTGCATAGCCTATATTGGTGTTAATACAGGTATTTTATTTTTGTATCTCTCATGTGGTACATAGTTGGAATTAAAATTAATACTACTAAAATAGACTGTCCCAAACATGACATGACGGAATGGAAATGTAGGTGTATTTTGGCTTTTATGAAATGTTTTGTACATCTTGCTATAAACTTGTGCACCGAAAAATGCACCTGCCCCTTAAGCCCGCCGCAACTGCGACCGGGTCCGCCACTCAAAGGGGCCGGGAAGCCCCCGCCAGGGCCGGCCTTACAGGTGTGCGTCCGCACAGGGTTTAAATTAAAACATCGGGGGGGGGTTACTTTATTTAACATCCTTCATGTTAAATAAAGTTTTTTTCTTAAGAGGATGTTAAATAAAGTTAAAACAAAAAAAACGGTGTTTTAATTTAAGTCCCGGGTCGCTCGTGAAGTTTTCAGCGACCGCTTGGCGCCCTTCACTCTCCGAGACTCCGTCGGGGTGCCAGCGTTTCATGCTGAGCGCTGGAATTATGCCACACCGCGGAAGAGCGGGAAGATGGCTCCCATCGCAGGACTCCGGCAACAAGGTAAGTAAGGATAGGGAGAGGGGGGTAGATAGTGAAAAGGGGCAGAGGGGGGACGGCAGTGAGAAGGGGCAGAGGTGGTAGATAGTGAGAAGTGGCAGAGGGGGGAGATTTTTTTGCTTTCTTTTTTTTGGGGATGGGGGGCGCCAGAGGAGTAGTCCGCACAGCGCGCCAGAACACTTAAGGCCGGCTCTGTCTCTGTGTGTAGTGCTATGTCCGTGCTGCTTATATTTAAAAATATAGGTTTATTATGGGAATATGCCTTTAAAATAATTTTATTTAAATTTTAAAAAAAAGTACTTTAAGATATATAAAATATAAATATGTAAAAGTCAAACGATTAAGTGAAATAAAAAGTCTTTCCTCAACGCGTTTCGGCTTTAATGGCTTCCTCAGGAAAAAAGTATTTGATCGCTTCTTCCACTCTTTTTGTGTGTTAATTCGTTGTATTTTCTTCTATATACGCTAGATGGCGGTGTAACGTTGTTTCCCAGAACATGAGGACGTGTTGTACGCACATGTACACTAGGTGGCGCTGTTACGTCATTCCACAATACGTGAGGACGTATTGGAGGCTGGATGTGCGTACTGCCGTCATTCTGTTTATACGCGTCCCCATAGAAACGGCTTCTCCTTCTCCGTAGGGCTGTCTCTTTTCTTGGTGTTGCATCAGGTCCCAGTGTCCTGCTGTGCTGTGCAGTGCAGATGTTAAGAAATGACATTTGAAGACGGATTAACATGAACGCTAAGTATAAACGCTATAGGATGTAAACGTTTAAGGATGTGATTGCATTAAACGTGGATATATGAACTATAACTAAACATACTATGGGTTTTGTTCATACATAAATGTCTATATGAATCCACAGAAAAGAGAGCAATAAGGGTGGAAAAGTGCCAAACAATAATACAAAATATGAAATATTGGAATTGTGTATAGTAAAAAGTAATATTGAAGAACCCATGAATGAATAAGTAGTCTGTGTATATTTATTTCAAATGGGGGTTAGGATCCCTTAGGTGAAAGCGTGAATATCCAAGTTTATGTTCAAGCCTCCTTTTTTTATATGTTCCTAATTTAAAGATCCACTTAGTTTCCTTTCTTGAAATGTTTTCTGCACTATTCCCTCCTCTCCAATTTGGGGGTACAATGTCTATTCCCATGATTCAAAATTGATTAATTGAGAAAACAGGACATGAATTACAGTATCGCGGGACACCGTGTTTAATGCTTGAATTCATAATGTTCCCAAGATGTTCCTAAATTCTTCCTTTAAGTGGTCTGGTTGTTCTTCCCCATACTGTGCACCACATGGACATTGTAATAAATAAATTACAGATTTGGTGGTGCAGGTGATGAATTTCTTAATTTCGTATGTAGTCCCTGTCCTATTACTGATAAAACTGTTTGTTTTCCTTGGTAGGTAGGTGCACAACTTGCACCTACCGCATGGGCAAAAAACAATGGGTTTCTTGCCCAGAAAGGTATTAAAATTAATTTCTGTTTTCTTTGTTGGGAGGAAAATGTTTTTCAAATTATTTGTTTTGTGGGCCAATGCTCCGTTTCCCCATGCTGTGGAAATTCCATGCCGAGTTTTCCAGGACGCAAGAAATCTGCAGGATCCAGTCCGGGATGCCAATGGGGCCGGCATCAGGCACAGGTGCTGGACATTAAAAACCCCTGGAGCTTGATACTCAGAGAGACTGTTGGGGGAAGAGGAAGTTCCCTGTGCTCCCAGGGCAAGGAGAGGCCCCGAAGAAGACAATCCCTGAGCCAAGTGAGGCAATACCTGCCTGGACGTTTTGTGTGTTGTCTGGGGGAGGTTTTCCAGAGCCTGGCGTAGCTGGGTCTGGCTGGGAGGTTGAGGTAGTGGGTGATTAGGCTGGTCAGTCTGCACCAGCATAGTTCAGTTAGAGAGGGCTCCAATTGGGAGCTAGGTTTTCTTTTGCAGGTTTCACAGATATGCAATACTTTTATCCAGCAAAAAGAAACTTCACGTCCGGATCATCAATAAGTCATCACAAACACATCAAGGCCATCCTCCATAAGCATATGTATTTCAGCCAGCAATACACAAGGGCACATACCATGCAACAGTCAAACAGTGGTTTTTGGGGTTTAAGCGGTTAAAATAAGGAGGAAAAAAAAGAAAAAAAAACAAAAAAATGAGCTGCTGTTCCTGGCTCTAATTGCCCTAAAGGACTTAGGTGCTTAAGACCCCTAAAAGTGACATGTATGGCCCTCATGCTATAGGGTTTGTCACATATGGTGGAGGATGCGGGCAAAGCACTGCTATGGTCTGTGGGCAGAAAGCAGGAACCAAAAAAAAAAAAAAAAATGAGCTGCTGTTCCTGGCTCTAATTGCCCTAGAGGACTTAGGTGCTTAGGACCCCTAAAAGTGACATGTATGGCCCTCATGCTATAGGGTTTGTCACATATGGTGGAGGATGCGGGCAAAGCACTGCTATGGTCTGTGGGCAGAAAGCAGGAACCAAAAAAAAAAAAAGAGAAAAATTCGCTTTATTTTAACCGCTTAAACCCCAAAAACCACTGTTTGACTGTTGCATGGTATGTGCCCTTGTGTATTGCTGGCTGAAATACATATGCTTATGGAGGATGGCCTTGATGTGTTTGTGACGACTTATTGATGATCCGGACGTGAAGTTTCTTTTTGCTGGATAAAAGTATTGCATATCTGTGAAACCTGCAAAAGAAAACCTAGCTCCCAATTGGAGCCCTCTCTAACTGAACTATGCTGGTCCAGACTGACCAGCCTAATCACCCACTACCTCAACCTCCCAGCCAGACCCAGCTACGCCAGGCTCTGGAAAACCTCCCCCAGACAACACACAAAACGTCCAGGCAGGTATTGCCTCACTTGGCTCAGGGATTGTCTTCTTCAGGGCCTCTCCTTGCCCTAGGAGCACAGGGAACTTCCTCTTCCCCCAACAGTCTCTCTGAGTATCAAGCTCCAGGGGCTTTTAATGTCCAGCACCTGTGCCTGATGCCGGCCCCATAGGAATCCCGGACCGGATCCTGCAGATTTCTTGCCTCCTGGAAAACTCGGCATGGAATTTCCACAGCATGGGGAAACGGAGCATTGGCCCACCCTGCTCTCCAATTGCTCCACCCCAGGGACCCATATTTACCCAAATGCCACACTAAGCATCTCCCTGGGGTTTACACTGTCACAAATGATATGTCCATGTTTAATGCTTTATCCATGTGTAAGGCAGTGTCAGTGTTTAATGCTATCTCCATGTTTAATGTTATCTCTATGTGCAATGCTATGTCCATGTTTAATGCTATTGTCAGGAACCACTTTTTCGCTGCCTGAACCATGGCTTTTTTTTATACCTGTGGTGTTTAAATCTGCTACCACTAGTGGCCGCCCTCTGTAGCACTCAGAACTCAGGTGTGCCTTGTTACCTGGGTTGAGCCCTAGCCAATACATCCAGCTGGCCCTTGTTACCTGTGATTACCCTGCCTTTATGAACCTGCCCTGCCCTTCAGTCAGGGCCTTTGTATTGAAGTCTATGGATCTTCCTGCTGTGGCTCGGCACCTGTACTGTTCCTGGTTCCCTGCTTTGTGTCCTGATCAATCGGACTCCCTGCTTTGTGTCCTGATCAATCGGACTCCCTGCTTTGTGTCCTGATCAAGCGGGCTCGCTGCTTTGCGTCCTGATCAAGCGGACTCGCTGCTTTGCGTCCTGATCAAGCGGACTCGCTGCTTTGCGTCCTGATCAAGCGGACTCGCTGCTTTGCGTCCTGATCAAGCGGACTCGCTGCTTTGCGTCCTGATCAAGCGGACTCGCTGCTTTGCGTCCTGATCAAGCGGACTCGCTGCTTTGTGTCCTGATCAAGCGGACTCGCTGCTTTGCGTCCTGATCAAGCGGACTCGCTGCTTTGCGTCCTGATCAAGCGGACTCGCTGCTTTGCGTCCTGATCAAGCGGACTCGCTGCTTTGCGTCCTGATCAAGCGGACTCGCTGCTTTGCGTCCTGATCAAGCGGACTCGCTGCTTTGCGTCCTGATCAAGCGGACTCGCTGCTTTGCGTCCTGATCAAGCGGACTCGCTGCTTTGCGTCCTGATCAAGCGGACTCGCTGCTTTGCGTCCTTCCAAGCGGACTCCCTGCTTTGCGTCCTACCAAGCGGACTCCCTGCTTTGCGTCCTTCCAAGCGGACTCCCTGCTTTGCGTCCTTCCAAGCGGACTCCCTGCTTTGCGTCCTTCCAAGCGGACTCCCTGCTATGCGTCCTTCCAAGCGGACTCCCTGCTATGCGTCCTTCCAAGCGGACTCCCTGCTTTGCGTCCTTCCAAGCGGACTCCCTGCTATGCGTCCTTCCAAACGGACTCCCTGCTATGCGTCCTTCCAAACGGACTCCCTGCTATGCGTCCTTCCAAACGGACTCCCTGCTATGCGTCCTTCCAAGCGGACTCCCTGCTTTGCGTCCTTCCAAGCGGACTCCCTGCTATGCGTCCTTCCAAACGGACTCCCTGCTATGCGTCCTTCCAAACGGACTCCCTGCTATGCGTCCTTCCAAACGGACTCCCTGCTATGCGTCCTTCCAAACGGACTCCCTGCTATGCGTCCTTCCAAACGGACTCCCTGCTATGCGTCCTTCCAAACGGACTCCCTGCTTTGCGTCCTTCCAAGCGGACTCCCTGCTTTGTGTTTTTCCAAGCAGACTCCCTCCTTTGTGTCCTCATGAAGACCATTCACCTACATCTGTTACATCACCTGAGAAATCCAACAAGCCTGTTACCAGTATGAAAAAGGAATCTTCTATTAAACGTGAACCCCTTACCACAACCGAATTGCAACAAAGGCATGATGATGAGGCTTGCTTTTACTGTGGCAAAAAGGGACACTGGATCACCCAATGTCCTCTGAAACCTCCCAAACCCTCTGTACTGATTGAACAGTCTACGTCACAAGCACAGAGCTCTCCTAAAAGGGGAAGTAGCTTTATTCCCCAGGACAGTGAACCCATGGAGTATATACCACCCCTGGTGATTCCTAATGCTTTTCAAACTCCAGTGGATGTCCAGCTGAAGCCTGAAGCCTGATGACTGTTCTGTGATGGAATGCAGCTTCTGTGATTCTACAGTCTGTGGCAGTGTGGGTTGCTCCCATATGGATGAACTTCCTATTGCTTTCTGTTCAGCCATGATTGCAACTCCTATCACTCTTACCTCAGCAAAGTGTGATACACCAGAGACTACCATAGCCCCTAATATCTCCTCTGGACTGATAGCAAAGATACATGACCCTATTCCATCTCTGAGGAGGAAGGGACCTTCCATCAGTGCTTCCCATACCAAGTCTGCTTCTCCTGTTTTGAACCAGTGCAGTTCTGGTACTACCCCCCTGCCCCCAGTAGTGCCCTGGGTACAGGGCAGCTATGTGACTCCTGGTACATGGAAAGAGAAAGCATTGAATCATACCTTCTCATCAACTTCTTCAGCATCCAGTCCTAATTTGACCTATGATTGCACCACAGATAACCTTTCCTTTGATTGTGTTATTACCTCTAATGGCAATATAATCAGAAATGAAGACCTGGAGATCTGTGAACAAGCTTTACCGAAAAAGAAAAAGAAGAAATCACGTTAAAGTTTATTAAAGGTGTACAGATTTTGTTCAGACTGTTCGCATTCAGTGACCGCTCCTTGGGGAGGGGGTACTGTCAGGAACCACTTTTTCGCTGCCTGAACCATGGCTTTTTTTTTTATACCTGTGGTGTTTAAATCTGCTACCACTAGTGGCTGCCCTCCGCCCTCTGGAGCACTCAGAACTCAGGTGTGCCTTGTTTCCTGGGTTGAGCCCTAGCCAATACATCCAGCTGGGCCTTGTTACCTGTGATTACCCTGCCTTTATGAACCTGCCCTGCCCTTCAGTCAAATGGGTGTTTTGATGGATATATCCAGCCCTGTGTGTCCAAAATAAATCAGTCTTCGTTTGGTTTTACCCTACACCGAGTCTCGGCTAGTGCCTGGGGAACCGGGGGAAGTGTGTTGTCCCAGGCTAAGGGAGCACAAGACAGCGGAGGTAGTCGGTCGGACTAGCCAGCTCCGTGACATTGGTGGCAAGCAGTGGGATTGCTTCTTAGTCTGAGGGACACTCACTTTCTACCGGGATTAACCAACAGGACGGCAGAGTTCGGTCGCCTTGACGAGGACATGGATGTGGTATCAGAATTCCAGGGGCTGCTGTGGGTCATCCTCTCTTGCTACACCACTACTCTGCCTACAGAACAATACCAGAATCTGAGGCAACTGGTTCGACGGTCACTATGGCAGAGGGCTGTTATATGCCGGGGTCAGTGTCTTCCAAGCTCCGAACAAAAGATTAGAGACCAGCGGGAACTACGCATGTCATTCCTGGGACAGCAACCCCAGGAGCAATGGGTATCCAAATTGGACAAGCTGGTCCAACAGGAGGTAGAGCTGGAAAATTACTATAGGGCTCTGCAGTGGTATACAGAGCAAGCATATTGGGGAACTGTGAAAGAATGTTCTCCAGAGGGCTATGACTTTGGTGGCCCAGGATTATTATGGGATAGTCTTCAGGAGGATCCGGACTTCGGAAGTACAGCGGAGTGGCGGATTCAGAAAATGCCCTAACCCCAGCTGAAGCGCTGGCAACAGGGCAGAGCATCGCTGGCCTCTGCCCAGCACATACCAAAGCTGCAGGAATTCAGGGAGATACAGCGGCCGACCCGCCTCAGCAGCAGAAGCAGGGAGGTGGAACAGCCGGTCCATCTCCCCAGCGGCAGAACCTAATTCCGGGACAGGAGGAACCTGACCTCCCTCCTTTGCGGCAGCAGGAGCACCAGGGAGGGGATGCAGGAGACATCACTCCCCAGCGGTACCCGGAAGATGGCGCAGCCGGCCCATCTCCCCAGCAGCAGCAGGAGCAACAATTTTGGGAGGGCATTGATGGGCCAAATGAACTGACTGACTACGGAGTCAACCCGTTTGGGGTTTCCTCCTGTGTCAGTCCAATTTGGAGGGGGGAGAATTGTGACGGAGCCCTCAATCACTGGGACCACTGGAGAGGCCTAACTGCTAGCCTCCTCCCTATTGACTATGGGCCCTGGGTTTGTAAAGACTTTTGTGGCTACCCCCAGCAGTACCATCTCATCACTGGCTGAGGGGATTATCTCCAGCATACAGCCAGGATCTGCAACCAGGGAGTGACTGCCATTGTTTCAGTTTAATGTTGTATAAATCAGCCCCCCCCATTGTATTGTTAATCTAGTTACTGCCCCTGTTGTCTCTGGGAGGCAGATTAAGGGGGGCAGTTTGTGTCTCAATAGCTTATTTTATGTAAATGTGTGTTTTGATGGATATATCCAGCCCTGTGTGTCCAAAATAAATCAGTCTTCGTTTGGTTTTACCCTACACTGAGTCTCGGCTAGTGACTGGGGAACCGGGGAAAGTGTGTTGTCCCAGGCTAAGGGAGCACAAGACAGCGGAGGTAGTCGGTCGGACTAGCCAGCTCCGTGACAAATGCTATGTCCATGTTTAATGCTATATCCATGTTTAATGCTATGTCATTGTGTAATGCAATGTCCATGTTTAATGTTAACTCTATGTGTAATGCTATGTCCATGTGTATCATTATCTCCATGTGTAATGCTCTGTCCATGTTTAATGCTATGTCCATGTTTAATGCTATGTCTGTGAGTAGGTCTACATCCATGTTTAATGCTATCTCCATGTGTAATGCGATGTCTAGTTTTAATGCGATGTCTATTTTTAATGCGATGTCCGTTTATATTGAACTGATGATGTTACGCAGTCTATTACAGGGAAAGAGCTTGCGGTGGAGGCATAATCATCCACAGAAGCTTTGTGCTTCCGTGTTGTCAATTACGTTTTGCCTTTTCTTTTCTACAGGTATAAATACACAGTTAACCTCTTAGTGTCCAGAGGGAAGGACAATCTTTCAAGCCATGGTTCCCCAGAGGTTTCCACCCTTAGGGTGGTTTTTCCTCTCCTGCGTGCTGAAAGGTGACTCTTCGTGAGTCTCGAGGTAGCTGTCACCATGATCATTGCTTTCAGGCCTAATTAATTGGACTATTAATTTTGTAATTAATAATAAACAAATTAAATGACTATCAGTTTCTGTTGTGTTTTTTATACTATTGACTAAAAGTAGCTGTAACCATATGTGATAACAAAAATGAATGGAGTTTATCCAGACCAATGGTTCGGGCCCAACCAGTGTGTATGCTAAAGAGCTGAAGGGCTGGCTTCCTCAGGGCCCTTTGCCAGGTATTTCATGCTTTATTAAAAAACACCAATGCACAGGTGTACAAAAAGGACAATGTATGAATTTAAAAGGTTACAAATTTGCATCCGTGCGTCTCATGTTTAGACGTCACTTACATCTTCACACACATCATAGTTAAACATTTAGAATGAGTATTGTTATACAAAATACTAAAACCCCATATTTTTCATATATATCTAAACCCTCACTAAATCAGTTAAATTGACAGAACATACCCCCAACAACAATTCAGGTGTCCAGATTGTTTATGCATTTCGAGCATTTTAATTGGGCTTATAAGGTGTATATTGCTGTTTTGGAACTGTTTTTTTTTACATTTAGTATGTTGGGTTTGTAACTGGAAATTTTAAACAAAGAAGCCATGAACACCACCCAATCTAGGATATGTCACTAGTGGTTTCAGGACACAGTCCAAGCAGACATTTGGCCACCAATCACTGCCGAAATTAGCTATAGAAATACTTTGTTGAATTTTTTTTCACCAACGCTTCTGTGTTTTTTAGAATTTTTTTGGCACAGGTTATGAGTTATGGCAGAGAAATCCAGTATGTGTTTTTTAGATTATGGAAATACCCTACATGCATAGGTTGTTTTACATTATTTTGTTTTTAACTTGCCTGGAACAAACTTTTTGATAGCTGCGTAGAGTTTTTATGTAGGTCATGTGCCATCAAAATACCCTACATTTTCATCTTGTTTTATTAAGTTGCAGCAATCCTACGGTTTTTTGTTTTTTTATCTCAATTCAAATCTCCATTTATTCAAGGTATGCGTAAAGACAAGTTATAGTGTGTACATTAGAGGAATGAGAGACACCTCCCGCGTTTGCACAGTAAAACAAGGGTCCGAAAGACTCTAGAATGAACAGTGAACAAGACCAGATACGGAGAGGAGATCAACATACTGTGATCGTGTCAGAAAATACAGTATTACAAAAATACAGCAGTATTAATAAAAAATAAACATAACTAAAACAGAATCAAAACACTCCAGGATGTCATTGCAATCCTACTGTTAAAGCAAAAGCAGAACGATATATATATATATTATTGAAAACATTTCCAATTCCCTATTTTTGTATGATACAGAGACCTGGTAGAGAGGGACAGGAAGGGCAGTGGTACCTAAGGAGTCTGTCCTAATACCTTTTTTATAGCAGACTTTTTGTGCGTTTGGTGGGGGGATTGTACAAAGAAAATGCCATTTTTGTCTTTGGATCAGAGGATGTTTCTCAAAATCTTTAGCTGGAACTGTAGAAAAGTGTAATTCTTTCCAGTTCCAAATTTATCTTAAAGTACCTATGTATTAAACACGGAAACTTGGGTCAGGTAGATCACAACTTTTGTATACCATGTTGTGGTTTTGCCTAACACTAGGTAGGGCTGTTGACATTGATCAGAAAGGTATACCCCACCACGTTTTATTGTTATTGATAATGCACTGTGGTTTTGGGAACTGTGCATCACCCTTACCTTTGACATGTACCAGCACCAAACTTTCATTGTGTATGGAGGAGAGAACATACTCTACATGTCTTCACAGAGCACTTTTGTTTTGGGTACACCAATTGGAAGATGGAAGCTTTTTAGGCTGGGGTGTCATATATATATATAAAAAAATTAAAAATTAACTCCAGGCTGGTATCGGAATTATCTACCTGGATACCAAAGGTACATACATTTCTAGTTTCCTATTTTTCCTTCTTGCTACATAACCCTGCACCCACTGATCTTTATACTTTTTTAACCTGGTCCATGCTATAAGCACATAAGCTTTCTAGACCTCAGAGGTCTTTTCGTCGCCATTTCTTCTGTAGGAGAGACCTCTGATGTCCAAACATACACCTTTCAATAGAAATCATACAACGTATGCAGTTAAGTGTCCATTTTGCTTGTGGAGCTCAGTAAGAACAATACCAAGACTTTGCTACACTTTTAATTTTATTTCAAATATTTTAAATACACGATGGATACTTAACATAGACACAACTGTACAATGGAACTGACAACATGTTGATATTGTTTTAAAGATACAACACCTGGCTTCTTCAAAATATACATAAATAAAAATTAATTAATTCAATCTGAAACCCGTTATGAGCGATGTATTCCTGGTTTTCATCACATTGGTTACAGATCTTCAATTTTATCTGGCAAGTGGGTCCAATACAAAAGCCCGACAAATGGAGATATTATTATATTGTGGAGCCTTGAACAAGTTTTCTAGTGTGAACTCTTAATTCAACTCTTTCTTATTCATTTATTGAATATCAATGCACTTATTTCACTTTTTTCAATTGTTTTTTCTCTCTCTAATTAATGATATAATTCATTATGTTTAAACAGTTTGGTGGTTTCATGGGAACGTGAAAGTGGCCATACCAAGTCAGGACTCTAGGAATGATTCTTAGAATCATGTTGATGCATTGTCATCTTTAAAGAGTTTCTTCTGAATCACTGTCATCGGGAAGGTTCATACAGGTTATCAGAGAAATATAGAGAAGAGCATCTCTGGATAGCTTCACCTTACTGATGGGAATCTCCGAGCGTGGTTTCTCCTTCTCTAAAATACGATTGTTGGTAATATAATTCACAGTACAGTATTAACCCCTTCATTGAATAAGATTATTTGGTATCCTTAAGACCTGTACTGACATTTTGCTTTTCTTCTCACAAGTTGTCTCGTCCTAATGTATTGTACCTAGACTATATAGTAAGCCTCTGTCTTTTCATGCCATATATAATATATAACAATATGTATAAGAAAAAAATTGGAAAAAATATTTTTTTACAAGGAAAAAAAACTGAGGAAAATGAACCTAATATATATTAATTTTTATTCCATACAATAGTAAATGGCCCCAGGGTACTTCACTAGGGCCACTTTTCATGCAGCCGTTTTGCCACTGAAGGAAAAACACGTTTTTTGCACACCGTGTGTAAGGTACATGCAAACCCAGACAGACAACACATACGTATACCTACATGCTGTGATGCCCTGACATACACACAAATCCATTCTGACACACATACAGATACACATGACACGTTACTGTCTGGATTTGTGTGCCTGGGTATGTTAGCATGTGGGCTAACATGTTTACTATAGACAGAAAGACACAAGCAATTCACTTACCCCGTCTTACCTTCCATGTAGTTCGCTGCCGCGGTACTCCAGCAACACGATTTTAGGTGACCCTCCTCAACCAGGCCTTCTTCTTGACAATAGGGCCATAAAGAAGTAAGTCTGTTTCTCACGACTTACCTCTTTATCGCTACTTGTGGAGCATGCTGTCTGCTTTCTTGGGGAGAGGGGGTAGCGCCAATTGCCCCATTGCCTCCTCTGGATCCACCAATGCTTGGGGCAGCAAATTGCAGCCCTTCCCCCGTCAAAGTGCCGCCTGGGTCCCATGTAAGGGCTGGCTCTGCCACTTCTGATAAATCAACCATTAAATTGGTTTGAAGTGTGTGCTCCTCAGAAATTCTCTCTAAATCTGAGCACCCACAGAGGTTTCACTCAGTCTCTTGTATTTCATACAAGAAATGCGAAGAGCTTTGGGGGAGACACAAGTCCTTAGCAGCCCTCCCCCGCTGACGTTGCCCTTGTTGAATATCCTTTGTATGTCATTCCGCAGGACAGTGCTGTGTGGGGATTTTCCTCTTGCTGGTCCTTGCAAGATTATGGCTTTTGATAGCTCTGTATGTTCTTTGGCTCTACCTTGACTGGGAGACTCCCCAGACTGGAGGACAGAGATGCCAGTGGGTGCGAAACTGGACTGTGTGGAGGTTTTTTAAGGATTATTTCCCAATTAAGGTAAGGGTAGCTGGTATAATTGTGTGATCCTAAAATATGTTCTAGTTGTGGAAAACCATATGATGTCAACAGTCCTATAGGGGTAGCACTACTGTCACCCGGTCAAGCTCCGGGTCACATGGTTATTTGCCCTTACCTCCTTCAACAAACCAAGGTATAACCTCCCAAGTGTCCATATGTAGGAGAAATAGACCCTCCATTAGGCCTAAGTCCCCTCTTTCTTCCCTTAATGCCCCTCTAAAGACTAGGGAAGGAAGGAGGAAAGGGGGGGAATTGCTTCGCTGATCTTTGGGAGAAAACGGATCTGATTGAACCTTACACATTAAATGTTTATATGTATAAATCTAAAATAAATACAATAACTGTGTATATAATAGGACTATAACAGAATGTTATTAATATCTGATTACCCCTTTTCTCAGAGCAGAGCACTAAACTACTTTTCCCCCCAGCTTGTGAAAAGTGCGGATTTGGACCCACAGCACAATTATCTGATGGGGTTCCATCCTCACGGAGTCCTGGTCGCCGGTGCCTTTGCGAACTTCTGCACGAACTACACGGGCTTCGCAGAGCTCTTCCCAGGCCTGACGCCCTACCTGCACATCCTTCCCTTCTGGTTCCGTTGTCCTTTCTTTCGAGAGTATATCATGAGCGTAGGTAAGAGATCGGGATTCTCCAGAAACTCCATACCTCACTCGAAACAACACGACTCTTTTCATCATGGTTTCCAACATGTGACCTTGTAAAACATGAAATGTACAACAGGATAGTTTATTTGGATTTCACGTTAATAGAGGTTTAACATTTTATTTTTGTTATGCTAATTATTGTTATAATCTTAAAAGCTTCCAATTTACTGCAGACATTCATTGAAAAAATCCTCTTATGTCCTTGATTTAAAAAATATAGGAGGCGCTCTTTTCCTTTGAACGGTTTGAGATGCATCCAGGTATCGATCACATTGCTGTGTGCGTGCCTCTTTATCTGTAAGGCTCAGTCGGCTTAACACAGTTCATTAATAGGTACTTTTTATATTTCCAAATTGAGTTAGCGTGAGAGCATTTGTGAGAGCTTGTGGCTTGAGGAAGCTCTACCTGTTTTGATATTATTCTACCATAGTGGACATGGACTGGTTTACGTCAGTAAATTAAAAAAAGCTACGTATATTTCATTAATAAGGATTGTAACAATAGATGTTGTTGTGTATTGATCTGGAACACACTGCACAATCTCCATATAACACCGTATGTAAATCCTGTATATTGATTCATAGGATTGGTTTCTGCCTCTAAGAAGAGCGTCAATCATGTATTAACCAAAGAGAATGGAGGCAATGCTGCTATCATAGTGATCGGGGGTGCCGAGGAGGCTCTGGACGCACACCCTGGAAACCTAACACTCCACATCTTGAAGAGGAAAGTATTCATCAAAGTAGCCATGAAGCGGGGGTATGTTTCCCTAACAAATGTATTTCCATTTTTCTAAACAATCATTAAGACGACGCATTAGCACTTCCATGTAACAATATAAAAAAAACTGAATTACCAAACACTTTGTAACTTTGTATAAGTCCATGAATGTGATACCTTTTACTACTTATGTAGCAGTATGTATATTTATGTGTGTGTGTATGTATATATTTGTGTGTGTATATATATATATAAATATAATGTGTATGTGTGTATATATATATATATATATATATATATATATACACACACATTTGTGGGAGAAAACACCATTTTTTATTGCCAATTTCCGAAAACTTTATCACCCCTTTTCTGCAACTTTTATTTTGGAGAACTATGGAAGGTGAATGCAATTTTGAACTTAAAAAAAATGTATTACCCGGATGATACAGGATTTTTTTTTTCTCAGATCTGGCCAGGAAGAGTATAGTATGTGTCTCGATAATTGGGGTATTTTTTGCCTCTTTTATATACTGCACAGTTAGTCTTTAGTAAAATAAAATAGTTGTGGTCACACTGTAATCATCCTACTATTTATTTATGAGATGTTGCCTCCAGGCTGGACAGATCCCATCTGAGTGCTAGCTCCCCAACAGAATGAAATAAGTAGGGGTTCTCAACTGACCTGTAATTCTGTTTAATCTGTCTCTTCGCAGCGCTCATCTGGTACCAGTGTTCTCGTTTGGGGAGAACGAGCTCTTCCACCAAGTGCCTAACCCAAAAGGCTCCCTGCTGCGATCGGTCCAGGAGAAGTTGCAGAAAATCATGGGATTTTCTATGCCGCTGTTTCATGCCCGCGGGATCTTCCAGTACAGCTTCGGCTTAATGCCATACCGGAAGCCCATTCACACTGTGGGTATGTAATTTAAGACCTGATATTTAAGTTAAACGAATTATCAGGGTTTTTTGATTAATTTATTATGGTTTGAAACTAGGTGCGGGTTAATTATCAGCATAATGAGTCTGATGATGATTATATATGATTAAAAAGATTTTAAATAATATTTTGTTGTATTGAAGTGAAATAGTGATCTGTGTAATTTAACAAGAAAGTAGTCATAAAGGCTAGTTCCTGTGAAATAATTGGAGAAAGTGTAAATTACCTTCTACGTAGCTCACATTTTGTTGTGTTTCACAGTTGGCAGACCGATCCCAGTGGCCCAAACGTCAAACCCAACACAAGAGGAAATTGAGTCACTCCATCAAAAGTACCTTAACGCGCTTCAAGAGCTCTTTGAAGAGAACAAGGGGAAATATGGAATCCCTGAACACAAGTCCCTCATTTTCACGTGACCCCAGATGTAGTTCCTAGCAGCACCACTAGATGGAAGCACCTGATTGAATCCGCAATCTGCCCTTGGCACCCTAGCACCCGGTCAAATCAGTTTGTGACCTTATTTTTTGAAAGAGGCTTTTGTTTGCCTTCTTATGTATGTGAATTCTGTCTCATCATGGCTTTCTTTAAAGTAGAAGATAATCATCACTTAACATCTGTCATAGTATATAGGTTAATGCTTTATTTTTTTCCTTTAGCCTATTTACTTTTGAAATGTTTCATCTAATATATAATATACAGCAAATGTAAATGCCAAAATATTTCTATAATATATAAAGTCTCATTATTAATAATATTAATCATCAATAAATAGTCAATATTTAAATTAATATCACAAAAACATAATTCTTAGGATGTTACCAGGTCATATTCTCTTTGTACTCCGGACTGACAGACTTGTTTATAAATATGTGTGATGGTCCTTGCACATTAGCCATTTTGAGACCCAAGAGCTGTTGTATATGAATCTTCTATCTCAAATTAAGGACTGGCTTGTACTAGGAAACAAATATGACCTTGAATGCCAATAACCGTACAGTTTAACCTTTATTTATATGCAACAGTGTGAGACAATCATGGCATTTGAACTGGTTGCTATCATGATAACTATGCATCATTCTACATATTGCACCCGCATGTAATCACGTACTGTTATTGCTCAGAGCCTATTCTAAAAGCATCCTGCACTCAAAAGGTTAAACACTGGTAAATCAAGGTCATAACTATATAAAATGGTGTCCTATATGGCAGGGCTCCTCGACCCTCACCTCAACGCACACCTAACAGTCCAGGATTTAGGTATTACTCAGGTGTGTCTAAGGTGTTTCTCCATTAAATAAACCAAAACACCTTAAATACACCTGAGTAATACCTAAATCCCGGACTGTTAGGTGTGCGTTGAGGGGCGCTGCTATATACTGATTCCCTGTATAAAGAGGTGTCTGTCAAATGCTTACCTGGGAACTGTTTGGCTCTGGCTACCCGGAGCCTTCCCTTACGGGACGCGGCCAGGACATGGCGGGAAACGCTTCCGTATAAAGGGGAAATGGGCTGGGAGCGGGGCCATGGGGTGCGTTCCCAGGTATAGTTAAACGGTATACCGTGTTTAGTAATCGTAATGGCATTCGTTTTGGGAAGTTGTATTTAGATGGAGGATGTAGTTTTTTTTTTGTTTGTTTGTTTTGTTTTTCTTCACTCCCGTCCAGTTTGTTACAGGACACCTAACATTTACAGACCAAGTCTGCCAAGCTCAGGAAGGCAACCCTATTTATACGGATATAAATATATATTTTTATGTAAAAATCTATATTTTGGTGAACAGTTTATATATTGTCGTGTGTTATTTGCCTCTGTATATTAAACACTGCATACTAAGTGGGCTGTATAATCAATGGGGGGGGATGTGTGTCATGCATTATACAATAAATTACTGTTTATTAAATGTTTATTAATTCCTGGTCATTATTGTTGTTGATACCGCTTTGTCTAATTGCGGAATGCAATTAAAACGCACCAAATTTACGGAGAGGGTGGTAGGAGGAACAGCTTCCCACCAGAAGAGACGTTAATACAGAAAGCTTTTAAACACGCATGGAAGAGACATATGGCTATCCTGAATCCAAGGTGAGATTAAAGACCAAGTCTTCAAAGCAAGTGGGCAGATTAGATGGGTGGAATGGTTCTTATCTGATGTCAAAATGTTTTTTATGTTAAAAGGGTTCTGGTAGTGGAAAAAATATAATAAAATCAGCAGCTCGGGGGGACATTTGAATGAGTGGGTATGTAAAGGGTCAGCAGAAGGACACCGGTATCTGTTAAAAGGCGTGTGGAAGTCCGAGGTGCATGTAGGACATTTAGGAAAATGTCCATGATGAAGTCGGTGCTTTCCACAGGATTATCAGAAGTGTTATCACTATACAACCCCGACACAGAACTTAGAATGGGAACAACCTGCCCTCCATACCTACAAACACGTTCTGCATAAATGTTCTACAGCAGGAAAGCCATAAAATGAATCGAAGAAGGTGCTGGTCTGGGTGTGTGGATAGTGTGCTGCCATTCAGGAAATAGTTTAATACAACAACATTTACATTTGCACCGATACAGTCAGATGACAAAGGCAAGGCTTAGTTTTTTATTCCTCAAAAAAATATATAAATATGAATGTGCTTTTAAAAAACGGCCTTCTTGTTATATATATATATATATATATATATATATATATATATATATATACCGTATATATATATACCGTATATATATATATATATATATATATATGTACATTAAATAAGATAAATTAGGGAAATAGCTCTGGCCCTGTAGCGTAAGGGGGTTAACATATTTTTGTTAATAGGGGACATACTAAAACGAATGACAAAATGGAATGCCCATAGACTTTAATGGGGAGGAATGCCCATAGACTATAATGGGGAGGAATGCCCATAGACTATAATGGGGAGGAATGCCCATAGACTTTAATGGGGAGGAATGCCCATAGACTTTAATGGGGAGGAATGCCCATAGACTTTAATGGGGAGGAATGCCCATAGACTATAATGGGGAGGAATGCCCATAGACTATAATGGGGAGGAATGCCCATAGACTATAATGGAAGGTAAAAGAATAATTGATTTTGAATTTAAAACATATCATTTAGATCTTTGGCACACATTCTCCCCTAGCACAGACACAGGATCTAAAACTCAGATTATGTGGGATTATAACTACTTTCTATGGAATGACAGGTGAATGACAGTTTTGAGTGAATGCCCATAGGATATAATGGGAGAAAAATTAAACTTGTTTTTTAGAGAAAACCATCTTAAATATCATATAGAACTTTGTCATGTATACTCCCCTAGTAGAGTTATAGGTTCTAAACCTCATATTAAGTGGAATTATAGCTGTGTTCTATGGAATTACAGGTGAATGACAGTATTGATGGAATGCCCATAGGATAATGTTATCTCTATGTTTAATGCTGTGACGGAAGCCTCCATCACTGGGACCAATGGAGAAGCCTGACTGCCAGCCTCCTCCCTATTGACTATGGGCCCTGGGTTTGTAAAGGCTTCTGTGGCTACCCCCAGCAGTATCATCTCATCACTTGCTGAGGGGATTATCTCCAGCAGACAGCCAGGATCTGCAACCAGGGAGTGACTGCCATTGTTTCAGTTTAATGTTGTATAAATCAGTCTCCCCCCCATTGTATTGTTAATCTCGCTACTGCCCCTGTTGTCTCTGGGAGGCAGATTAAGGGGGGCGGTTTGTGTCCCAATATCTTATTTTATGTAAATGTGTGTTTTGATGGATATATCCAGCCCTGTGTGTCCAAAATAAATCAGTCTTCGTTTGGTTTTACCCTACACTGAGTCTCGGCTAGTGACTGGGGAACCGGGGAAAGAGTGTGAGTCCCAGGCTAAGGGAGCACAAGACAGCGGAGGTAGTCG
This sequence comes from Spea bombifrons, assembly GCF_027358695.1. Lineage (NCBI taxonomy): Eukaryota > Metazoa > Chordata > Amphibia > Anura > Pelobatidae > Spea > Spea bombifrons. The sequence goes on along the minus strand of NC_071091.1, from coordinate 22,024,875 downwards.
GTCGGACAAGCCAGCCCCGTGACATTGGTGGCAAGCGGCGGGATTGCTTCTTAGTCTGAGGGACACTTACTTTCTACCGGGATTAACCGACAGGACGACAGACTTCGGTCGCCTTGACGAACACATGGATGTGGTATCAGAATTCCAGGGGCTGCTGCAGGTCATCCTCTCCTGCTACACCACTACTCTGCCTACAGAACAACACCAGAATCTGAGGCATCTGGTTCGACGGTCACTATGGCAGAGGGCTGTTATATGCCGGGGTCAGTGTCTTCCAAGCTCCGAACAAAAGATTAGAGACCAGCGGGAACTACGGATGTGGTACATAGTTGGAATTAAAATTAATACTAATAAAATAGACTGTCCAAAACATGACATGACGGAATGGAAATGTAGGTGTATTTTGGCTTTTATGAAATGTTTTGTACATCTTGCTATAAACTTGTGCACCGAAAAATGCACCTGCCCCTTAAGCCCGCCGCAACTGCGACCGGGTCCGCCACTCAAAGGAGCCGGGAAGCCCCCGCCAGGGCCGGCCTTACAGGTGTGCGTCCGCACAGGGTTTAAATTAAAACATCGGGGGGGGGGGTTACTTTATTTAACATCCTTCATGTTAAATAAAGTTTTTTTCTTAAGAGGATGTTAAATAAAGTTAAAACAAAAAAAAACGGTGTTTTAATTTAAGTCCCGGGTCGCTCGTGAAGTTTTCAGCGACCGCTTGGCGCCCTTCACTCTCCGAGACTCCGTCGGGGTGCCAGCGTTTCATGCTGAGCGCTGGAATTATGCCACACCGCGGCAGAGCGGGAAGATGGCTCCCATCGCAGGACTCCGGCAACAAGGTAAGTAAGGATAGGGAGAGGGGGGTAGATAGTGAAAAGGGGCAGAGGGGGGACGGCAGTGAGAAGGGGCAGAGGTGGTAGATAGTGAGAAGGGGCAGAGGGGGGAGATTTTTTTGCTTTCTTTTTTTTGGGGATGGGGGGCGCCAGAGGAGTAGTCCGCACAGGGCGCCAGAACACTTAAGGCCGGCTCTGTCTCTGTGTGTAGTGCTATGTCCGTGCTGCTTATATTTAAAAATATAGGTTTATTATGGGAATATGCCTTTAAAATAATTTTATTTAAATTTTAAAAAAAAGTACTTTAAGATATATAAAATATAAATATGTAAAAGTCAAACGATTAAGTGAAATAAAAAGTCTTTCCTCAACGCGTTTCGGCTTTAATGGCTTCCTCAGGAAAAAAGTATTTGATCGCTTCTTCCACTCTTTTTATGTGTGTTAATTCGTTGTATTTTCTTCTATATACGCTAGATGGCGGTGTAACGTTGTTTCCCAGAACATGAGGACGTGTTGTACGCACATGTACACTAGGTGGCGCTGTTACGTCATTCCACAATACGTGAGGACGTATTGGAGGCTGGATGTGCGTACTGCCGTCATTCTGTTTATACGCGTCCCCATAGAAACGGCTTCTCCTTCTCCGTAGGGATGTCTCTTTTCTTGGTGTTGCATCAGGTCCCAGTGTCCTGCTGTGCTGTGCAGTGCAGATGTTAAGAAATGACATTTGAAGACAGATTAACATGAACGCTAAGTATAAACGCTATAGGATGTAAACGTTTAAGGATGTGATTGCATTAAACGTGGATATATGAACTATAACTAAACATACTATGGGTTTTGTTTATACATAAATGTCTATATGAATCCACAGAAAAGAGAGCAATAAGGGTGGAAAAGTGCCAAACAATAATACAAAATATGAAATATTGGAATTGTGTATAGTAAAAAGTAATATTGAAGAACCCATGAATGAATAAGTAGTCTGTGTATATTTATTTCAAATGGGGGTTAGGATCCCTTAGGTGAAAGCGTGAATATCCAAGTTTATGTTCAAGCCTCCTTTTTTTATATGTTCCTAATTTAAAGATCCACTTAGTTTCCTTTCTTGAAATGTTTTCTGCACTATTCCCTCCTCTCCAATTTGGGGGTACAATGTCTATTCCCATGATTCAAAATTGATTAATTGAGAAAACAGGACATGAATTACAGTATCGCGGGACACCGTGTTTAATGCTTGAATTCATAATGTTCCCAAGATGTTCCTAAATTCTTCCTTTAAGTGGTCTGGTTGTTCTTCCCCATACTGTGCACCACATGGACATTGTAATAAATAAATTACAGATTTGGTGGTGCAGGTGATGAATTTCTTAATTTCGTATGTAGTCCCTGTCCTATTACTGATAAAACTGTTTGTTTTCCTTGGTAGGTAGGTGCACAACTTGCACCTACCGCATGGGCAAAAAACAATGGGTTTCTTGCCCAGAAAGGTATTAAAATTAATTTCTGTTTTCTTTGTTGGGAGGAAAATGTTTTTCAAATTATTTGTTTTGTGGGCCAATGCTCCGTTTCCCCATGCTGTGGAAATTCCATGCCGAGTTTTCCAGGACGCAAGAAATCTGCAGGATCCAGTCCGGGATGCCAATGGGGCCGGCATCAGGCACAGGTGCTGGACATTAAAAACCCCTGGAGCTTGATACTCAGAGAGACTGTTGGGGGAAGAGGAAGTTCCCTGTGCTCCCAGGGCAAGGAGAGGCCCCGAAGAAGACAATCCCTGAGCCAAGTGAGGCAATACCTGCCTGGACGTTTTGTGTGTTGTCTGGGGGAGGTTTTCCAGAGCCTGGCGTAGCTGGGTCTGGCTGGGAGGTTGAGGTAGTGGGTGATTAGGCTGGTCAGTCTGCACCAGCATAGTTCAGTTAGAGAGGGCTCCAATTGGGAGCTAGGTTTTCTTTTGCAGGTTTCACAGATATGCAATACTTTTATCCAGCAAAAAGAAACTTCACGTCCGGATCATCAATAAGTCATCACAAACACATCAAGGCCATCCTCCATAAGCATATGTATTTCAGCCAGCAATACACAAGGGCACATACCATGCAACAGTCAAACAGTGGTTTTTGGGGTTTAAGCGGTTAAAATAAGGAGGAAAAAAAAGAAAAAAAAACAAAAAAAATGAGCTGCTGTTCCTGGCTCTAATTGCCCTAAAGGACTTAGGTGCTTAGGACCCCTAAAAGTGACATGTATGGCCCTCATGCTATAGGGTTTGTCACATATGGTGGAGGATGCGGGCAAAGCACTGCTATGGTCTGTGGGCAGAAAGCAGGAACCAAAAAAAAAAAAAAAAAAAATGAGCTGCTGTTCCTGGCTCTAATTGCCCTAGAGGACTTAGGTGCTTAGGACCCCTAAAAGTGACATGTATGGCCCTCATGCTATAGGGTTTGTCACATATGGTGGAGGATGCGGGCAAAGCACTGCTATGGTCTGTGGGCAGAAAGCAGGAACCAAAAAAAAAAAAAAAAAAAAATGAGCTGCTGTTCCTGGCTCTAATTGCCCTAGAGGACTTAGGTGCTTAGGACCCCTAAAAGTGACATGTATGGCCCTCATGCTATAGGGTTTGTCACATATGGTGGAGGATGCGGGCAAAGCACTGCTATGGTCTGTGGGCAGAAAGCAGGAACCAAAAAAAAAAAAGAGAAAAATTCGCTTTATTTTAACCGCTTAAACCCCAAAAACCACTGTTTGACTGTTGCATGGTATGTGCCCTTGTGTATTGCTGGCTGAAATACATATGCTTATGGAGGATGGCCTTGATGTGTTTGTGACGACTTATTGATGATCCGGACGTGAAGTTTCTTTTTGCTGGATAAAAGTATTGCATATCTGTGAAACCTGCAAAAGAAAACCTAGCTCCCAATTGGAGCCCTCTCTAACTGAACTATGCTGGTCCAGACTGACCAGCCTAATCACCCACTACCTCAACCTCCCATCCAGACCCAGCTACGCCAGGCTCTGGAAAACCTCCCCCAGACAACACACAAAACGTCCAGGCAGGTATTGCCTCACTTGGCTCAGGGATTGTCTTCTTCAGGGCCTCTCCTTGCCCTAGGAGCACAGGGAACTTCCTCTTCCCCCAACAGTCTCTCTGAGTATTAAGCTCCAGGGGCTTTTAATGTCCAGCACCTGTGCCTGATGCCGGCCCCATAGGAATCCCGGACCGGATCCTGCAGATTTCTTGCCTCCTGGAAAACTCGGCATGGAATTTCCACAGCATGGGGAAACGGAGCATTGGCCCACCCTGCTCTCCAATTGCTCCACCCCAGGGACCCATATTTACCCAAATGCCACACTAAGCATCTCCCTGGGGTTTACACTGTCACAAATGATATGTCCATGTTTAATGCTTTATCCATGTGTAAGGCAGTGTCAGTGTTTAATGCTATCTCCATATTTAATGTTATCTCTATGTGTAATGTGTGACAGTGTAAACCCCAGGGAGATGCTTAGTGTGGCATTTGGGTACAGGTGCTATCCAGATCGTAAATATGGGTCCCTAGGGTGGAGCAATTGGAGAGCAGGGTGAGCCAATGCTCCGTTTCCCCATGCTGTGGAAATTCCATGCCGAGTTTTCCAGGACGCAAGAAATCTGCAGGATCCAGTCCGGGATGCCAATGGGGCCGGCATCAGGCACAGGTGCTGGACATTAAAAACCCCTGGAGCTTGATACTCAGAGAGACTGTTGGGGGAAGAGGAAGTTCCCTGTGCTCCCAGGGCAAGGAGAGGCCCCGAAGAAGACAATCCCTGAGCCAAGTGAGGCAATACCTGCCTGGACGTTTTGTGTGTTGTCTGGGGGAGGTTTTCCAGAGCCTGGCGTAGCTGGGTCTGGCTGGGAGGTTGAGGTAGTGGGTGATTAGGCTGGTCAGTCTGCACCAGCATAGTTCAGTTAGAGAGGGCTCCAATTGGGAGCTAGGTTTTCTTTTGCAGGTTTCACAGATATGCAATACTTTTATCCAGCAAAAAGAAACTTCACGTCCGGATCATCAATAAGTCATCACAAACACATCAAGGCCATCCTCCATAAGCATATGTATTTCAGCCAGCAATACACAAGGGCACATACCATGCAACAGTCAAACAGTGGTTTTTGGGGTTTAAGCGGTTAAAATAAGGAGGAAAAAAAAGAAAAAAAAACAAAAAAAATGAGCTGCTGTTCCTGGCTCTAATTGCCCTAAAGGACTTAGGTGCTTAGGACCCCTAAAAGTGACATGTATGGCCCTCATGCTATAGGGTTTGTCACATATGGTGGAGGATGCGGGCAAAGCACTGCTATGGTCTGTGGGCAGAAAGCAGGAACCAAAAAAAAAAAAAAAAATGAGCTGCTGTTCCTGGCTCTAATTGCCCTAGAGGACTTAGGTGCTTAGGACCCCTAAAAGTGACATGTATGGCCCTCATGCTATAGGGTTTGTCACATATGGTGGAGGATGCGGGCAAAGCACTGCTATGGTCTGTGGGCAGAAAGCAGGAACCAAAAAAAAAAAAGAGAAAAATTCGCTTTATTTTAACCGCTTAAACCCCAAAAACCACTGTTTGACTGTTGCATGGTATGTGCCCTTGTGTATTGCTGGCTGAAATACATATGCTTATGGAGGATGGCCTTGATGTGTTTGTGACGACTTATTGATGATCCGGACGTGAAGTTTCTTTTTGCTGGATAAAAGTATTGCATATCTGTGAAACCTGCAAAAGAAAACCTAGCTCCCAATTGGAGCCCTCTCTAACTGAACTATGCTGGTCCAGACTGACCAGCCTAATCACCCACTACCTCAACCTCCCAGCCAGACCCAGCTACGCCAGGCTCTGGAAAACCTCCCCCAGACAACACACAAAACGTCCAGGCAGGTATTGCCTCACTTGGCTCAGGGATTGTCTTCTTCAGGGCCTCTCCTTGCCCTAGGAGCACAGGGAACTTCCTCTTCCCCCAACAGTCTCTCTGAGTATCAAGCTCCAGGGGCTTTTAATGTCCAGCACCTGTGCCTGATGCCGGCCCCATAGGAATCCCGGACCGGATCCTGCAGATTTCTTGCCTCCTGGAAAACTCGGCATGGAATTTCCACAGCATGGGGAAACGGAGCATTGGCCCACCCTGCTCTCCAATTGCTCCACCCCAGGGACCCATATTTACCCAAATGCCACACTAAGCATCTCCCTGGGGTTTACACTGTCACAAATGATATGTCCATGTTTAATGCTTTATCCATGTGTAAGGCAGTGTCAGTGTTTAATGCTATCTCCATGTTTAATGTTATCTCTATGTGCAATGCTATGTCCATGTTTAATGCTATTGTCAGGAACCACTTTTTCGCTGCCTGAACCATGGCTTTTTTTTATACCTGTGGTGTTTAAATCTGCTACCACTAGTGGCCGCCCTCTGTAGCACTTAGAACTCAGGTGTGCCTTGTTACCTGGGTTGAGCCCTAGCCAATACATCCAGCTGGCCCTTGTTACCTGTGATTACCCTGCCTTTATGAACCTGCCCTTCAGTCAGGGCCTTTGTATTGAAGTCTATGGATCTTCCTGCTGTGGCTCGGCACCTGTACTGTTCCTGGTTCCCTGCTTTGTGTCCTGATCAATCGGACTCCCTGCTTTGTGTCCTGATCAAGCGGGCTCGCTGCTTTGCGTCCTGATCAAGCGGACTCGCTGCTTTGCGTCCTGATCAAGCGGACTCGCTGCTTTGCGTCCTGATCAAGCGGACTCGCTGCTTTGCGTCCTGATCAAGCGGACTCGCTGCTTTGCGTCCTGATCAAGCGGACTCGCTGCTTTGCGTCCTGATCAAGCGGACTCGCTGCTTTGCGTCCTGATCAAGCGGACTCGCTGCTTTGCGTCCTGATCAAGCGGACTCGCTGCTTTGCGTCCTGATCAAGCGGACTCGCTGCTTTGCGTCCTGATCAAGCGGACTCGCTGCTTTGCGTCCTGATCAAGCGGACTCGCTGCTTTGCGTCCTGATCAAGCGGACTCGCTGCTTTGCGTCCTGATCAAGCGGACTCGCTGCTTTGCGTCCTTCCAAGCGGACTCCCTGCTTTGCGTCCTTCCAAGCGGACTCCCTGATTTGCGTCCTACCAAGCGGACTCCCTGCTTTGCGTCCTACCAAGCGGACTCCCTGCTTTGCGTCCTTCCAAGCGGACTCCCTGCTTTGCGTCCTTCCAAGCGGACTCCCTGCTATGCGTCCTTCCAAGCGGACTCCCTGCTATGCGTCCTTCCAAGCGGACTCCCTGCTTTGCGTCCTTCCAAGCGGACTCCCTGCTATGCGTCCTTCCAAACGGACTCCCTGCTATGCGTCCTTCCAAACGGACTCCCTGCTATGCGTCCTTCCAAGCGGACTCCCTGCTTTGCGTCCTTCCAAGCGGACTCCCTGCTATGCGTCCTTCCAAACGGACTCCCTGCTATGCGTCCTTCCAAACGGACTCCCTGCTATGCGTCCTTCCAAACGGACTCCCTGCTATGCGTCCTTCCAAACGGACTCCCTGCTATGCGTCCTTCCAAACGGACTCCCTGCTATGCGTCCTTCCAAACGGACTCCCTGCTTTGCGTCCTTCCAAGCGGACTCCCTGCTTTGTGTTTTTCCAAGCAGACTCCCTCCTTTGTGTCCTCATGAAGACCATTCACCTACATCTGTTACATCACCTGAGAAATCCAACAAGCCTGTTACCAGTATGAAAAAGGAATCTTCTATTAAACGTGAACCCCTTACCACAACCGAATTGCAACAAAGGCATGATGTTGAGGCTTGCTTTTACTGTGGCAAAAAGGGACACTGGATCACCCAATGTCCTCTGAAACCTCCCAAACCCTCTGTACTGATTGAACAGTCTACGTCACAAGCACAGAGCTCTCCTAAAAGGGGAAGTAGCTTTATTCCCCAGGACAGTGAACCCATGGAGTATATACCACCCCTGGTGATTCCTAATGCTTTTCAAACTCCAGTGGATGTCCAGCTGAAGCCTGAAGCCTGATGACTGTTCTGTGATGGAATGCAGCTTCTGTGATTCTACAGTCTGTGGCAGTGTGGGTTGCTCCCATATGGATGAACTTCCTATTGCTTTCTGTTCAGCCATGATTGCAACTCCTTTCACTCTTACCTCAGCAAAGTGTGATACACCAGAGACTACCATAGCCCCTAATATCTCCTCTGGACTGATAGCAAAGATACATGACCCTATTCCATCTCTGAGGAGGAAGGGACCTTCCATCAGTGCTTCCCATACCAAGTCTGCTTCTCCTGTTTTGAACCAGTGCAGTTCTGGTACTACCCCCCTGCCCCCAGTAGTGCCCTGGGTACAGGGCAGCTATGTGACTCCTGGTACATGGAAAGAGAAAGCATTGAATCATACCTTCTCATCAACTTCTTCAGCATCCAGTCCTAATTTGACCTATGATTGCACCACAGATAACCTTTCCTTTGATTGTGTTATTACCTCTAATGGCAATATAATCAGAAAAGAAGACCTGGAGATCTGTGAACAAGCTTTACCGAAAAAGAAAAAGAAGAAATCACGTTAAAATTTATTAAAGGTGTACAGATTTTGTTCAGACTGTTCGCATTCAGTGACCGCTCCTTGGGGAGGGGGTACTGTCAGGAACCACTTTTTCGCTGCCTGAACCATGGCTTTTTTTTTTATACCTGTGGTGTTTAAATCTGCTACCACTAGTGGCTGCCCTCCGCCCTCTGGAGCACTCAGAACTCAGGTGTGCCTTGTTTCCTGGGTTGAGCCCTAGCCAATACATCCAGCTGGGCCTTGTTACCTGTGATTACCCTGCCTTTATGAACCTGCCCTGCCCTTCAGTCAAATGGGTGTTTTGATGGATATATCCAGCCCTGTGTGTCCAAAATAAATCAGTCTTCGTTTGGTTTTACCCTACACCGAGTCTCGGCTAGTGCCTGGGGAACCGGGGGAAGTGTGTTGTCCCAGGCTAAGGGAGCACAAGACAGCGGAGGTAGTCGGTCGGACTAGCCAGCTCCGTGACATTGGTGGCAAGCAGTGGGATTGCTTCTTAGTCTGAGGGACACTCACTTTCTACCGGGATTAACCAACAGGACGGCAGAGTTCGGTCGCCTTGACGAGGACATGGATGTGGTATCAGAATTCCAGGGGCTGCTGTGGGTCATCCTCTCTTGCTACACCACTACTCTGCCTACAGAACAATACCAGAATCTGAGGCAACTGGTTCGACAGTCACTATGGCAGAGGGCTGTTATATGCCGGGGTCAGTGTCTTCCAAGCTCCGAACAAAAGATTAGAGACCAGCGGGAACTACGCATGTCATTCCTGGGACAGCAACCCCAGGAGCAATGGGTATCCAAATTGGACAAGCTGGTCCAACAGGAGGTAGAGCTGGAAAATTACTATAGGGCTCTGCAGTGGTATACAGAGCAAGCATATTGGGGAACTGTGAAAGAATGTTCTCCAGAGGGCTATGACTTTGGTGGCCCAGGATTATTATGGGATAGTCTTCAGGAGGATCCGGACTTCGGAAGTACAGCGGAGTGGCGGATTCAGAAAATGCCCTAACCCCAGCTGAAGCGCTGGCAACAGGGCAGAGCATCGCTGGCCTCTGCCCAGCACATACCAAAGCTGCAGGAATTCAGGGAGATACAGCGGCCGACCCGCCTCAGCAGCAGAAGCAGGGAGGTGGAACAGCCGGTCCATCTCCCCAGCGGCAGAACCTAATTCCGGGACAGGAGGAACCTGACCTCCCTCCTTTGCGGCAGCAGGAGCACCAGGGAGGGGATGCAGGAGACATCACTCCCCAGCGGTACCCGGAAGATGGCGCAGCCGGCCCATCTCCCCAGCAGCAGCAGGAGCAACAATTTTGGGAGGGCATTGATGGGCCAAATGAACTGACTGACTACGGAGTCAACCCGTTTGGGGTTTCCTCCTGTGTCAGTCCAATTTGGAGGGGGGAGAATTGTGACGGAGCCCTCAATCACTGGGACCACTGGAGAGGCCTAACTGCTAGCCTCCTCCCTATTGACTATGGGCCCTGGGTTTGTAAAGACTTTTGTGGCTACCCCCAGCAGTACCATCTCATCACTGGCTGAGGGGATTATCTCCAGCATACAGCCAGGATCTGCAACCAGGGAGTGACTGCCATTGTTTCAGTTTAATGTTGTATAAATCAGCCCCCCCCATTGTATTGTTAATCTAGTTACTGCCCCTGTTGTCTCTGGGAGGCAGATTAAGGGGGGCAGTTTGTGTCTCAATAGCTTATTTTATGTAAATGTGTGTTTTGATGGATATATCCAGCCCTGTGTGTCCAAAATAAATCAGTCTTCGTTTGGTTTTACCCTACACTGAGTCTCGGCTAGTGACTGGGGAACCGGGGAAAGTGTGTTGTCCCAGGCTAAGGGAGCACAAGACAGCGGAGGTAGTCGGTCGGACTAGCCAGCTCCGTGACAAATGCTATGTCCATGTTTAATGCTATATCCATGTTTAATGCTATGTCATTGTGTAATGCAATGTCCATGTTTAATGTTAACTCTATGTGTAATGCTATGTCCATGTGTATCATTATCTCCATGTGTAATGCTCTGTCCATGTTTAATGCTATGTCCATGTTTAATGCTATGTCTGTGAGTAGGTCTACATCCATGTTTAATGCTATCTCCATGTGTAATGCGATGTCTAGTTTTAATGCGATGTCTATTTTTAATGCGATGTCCGTTTATATTGAACTGATGATGTTACGCAGTCTATTACAGGGAAAGAGCTTGCGGTGGAGGCATAATCATCCACAGAAGCTTTGTGCTTCCGTGTTGTCAATTACGTTTTGCCTTTTCTTTTCTACAGGTATAAATACACAGTTAACCTCTTAGTGTCCAGAGGGAAGGACAATCTTTCAAGCCATGGTTCCCCAGAGGTTTCCACCCTTAGGGTGGTTTTTCCTCTCCTGCGTGCTGAAAGGTGACTCTTCGTGAGTCTCGAGGTAGCTGTCACCATGATCATTGCTTTCAGGCCTAATTAATTGGACTATTAATTTTGTAATTAATAATAAACAAATTAAATGACTATCAGTTTCTGTTGTGTTTTTTATACTATTGACTAAAAGTAGCTGTAACCATATGTGATAACAAAAATGAATGGAGTTTATCCAGACCAATGGTTCGGGCCCAACCAGTGTGTATGCTAAAGAGCTGAAGGGCTGGCTTCCTCAGGGCCCTTTGCCAGGTATTTCATGCTTTATTAAAAAACACCAATGCACAGGTGTACAAAAAGGACAATGTATGAATTTAAAAGGTTACAAATTTGCATCCGTGCGTCTCATGTTTAGACGTCACTTACATCTTCACACACATCATAGTTAAACATTTAGAATGAGTATTGTTATACAAAATACTAAAACCCCATATTTTTCATATATATCTAAACCCTCACTAAATCAGTTAAATTGACAGAACATACCCCCAACAACAATTCAGGTGTCCAGATTGTTTATGCATTTCGAGCATTTTAATTGGGCTTATAAGGTGTATATTGCTGTTTTGGAACTGGTTTTTTTTACATTTAGTATGTTGGGTTTGTAACTGGAAATTTTAAACAAAGAAGCCATGAACACCACCCAATCTAGGATATGTCACTAGTGGTTTCAGGACACAGTCCAAGCAGACATTTGGCCACCAATCACTGCCGAAATTAGCTATAGAAATACTTTGTTGAATTTTTTTTCACCAACGCTTCTGTGTTTTTTAGAATTTTTTTGGCACAGGTTATGAGTTATGGCAGAGAAATCCAGTATGTGTTTTTTAGATTATGGAAATACCCTACATGCATAGGTTGTTTTACATTGTTGTTTTAACTTGCCTGGAACAAACTTTTTGATAGCTGCGTAGAGTTTTTATGTAGGTCATGTGCCATCAAAATACCCTACATTTTCATCTTGTTTTATTAAGTTGCAGCAATCCTACGGTTTTTTGTTTTTTTATCTCAATTCAAATCTCCATTTATTCAAGGTATGCGTAAAGACAAGTTATAGTGTGTACATTAGAGGAATGAGAGACACCTCCCGCGTTTGCACAGTAAAACAAGGGTCCGAAAGACTCTAGAATGAACAGTGAACAAGACCAGATACGGAGAGGAGATCAACATACTGTGATCGTGTCAGAAAATACAGTATTACAAAAATACAGCAGTATTAATAAAAAATAAACATAACTAAAACAGAATCAAAACACTCCAGGATGTCATTGCAATCCTACTGTTAAAGCAAAAGCAGAACGATATATATATATATTATTGAAAACATTTCCAATTCCCTATTTTTGTATGATACAGAGACCTGGTAGAGAGGGACAGGAAGGGCAGTGGTACCTAAGGAGTCTGTCCTAATACCTTTTTTATAGCAGACTTTTTGTGCGTTTGGTGGGGGGATTGTACAAAGAAAATGCCATTTTTGTCTTTGGATCAGAGGATGTTTCTCAAAATCTTTAGCTGGAACTGTAGAAAAGTGTAATTCTTTCCAGTTCCAAATTTATCTTAAAGTACCTATGTATTAAACACGGAAACTTGGGTCAGGTAGATCACAACTTTTGTATACCATGTTGTGGTTTTGCCTAACACTAGGTAGGGCTGTTGACATTGATCAGAAAGGTATACCCCACCACGTTTTATTGTTATTGATAATGCACTGTGGTTTTGGGAACTGTGCATCACCCTTACCTCTGACATGTACCAGCACCAAACTTTCATTGTGTATGGAGGAGAGAACATACTCTACATGTCTTCACAGAGCACTTTTGTTTTGGGTACACCAATTGGAAGATGGAAGCTTTTTAGGCTGGGGTGTCATATATATATATAAAAAAATTAAAAATTAACTCCAGGCTGGTATCGGAATTATCTACCTGGATACCAAAGGTACATACATTTCTAGTTTCCTATTTTTCCTTCTTGCTGCATAACCCTGCACCCACTGATCTTTATACTTTTTTAACCTGGTCCATGCTATAAGCACATAAGCTTTCTAGACCTCAGAGGTCTTTTCGTCGCCATTTCTTCTGTAGGAGAGACCTCTGATGTCCAAACATACACCTTTCAATAGAAATCATACAACGTATGCAGTTAAGTGTCCATTTTGCTTGTGGAGCTCAGTAAGAACAATACCAAGACTTTGCTACACTTTTAATTTTATTTCAAATATTTTAAATACACGATGGATACTTAACATAGACACAACTGTACAATGGAACTGACAACATGTTGATATTGTTTTAAAGATACAACACCTGGCTTCTTCAAAATATACATAAATAAAAATTAATTAATTCAATCTGAAACCCGTTATGAGCGATGTATTCCTGGTTTTCATCACATTGGTTACAGATCTTCAATTTTATCTGGCAAGTGGGTCCAATACAAAAGCCCGACAAATGGAGATATTATTATATTGTGGAGCCTTGAACAAGTTTTCTAGTGTGAACTCTTAATTCAACTCTTTCTTATTCATTTATTGAATATCAATGCACTTATTTCACTTTTTTCAATTGTTTTTTCTCTCTCTAATTAATGATATAATTCATTATGTTTAAACAGTTTGGTGGTTTCATGGGAACGTGAAAGTGGCCATACCAAGTCAGGACTCTAGGAATGATTCTTAGAATCATGTTGATGCATTGTCATCTTTAAAGAGTTTCTTCTGAATCACTGTCATCGGGAAGGTTCATACAGGTTATCAGAGAAATATAGAGAAGAGCATCTCTGGATAGCTTCACCTTACTGATGGGAATCTCCGAGCGTGGTTTCTCCTTCTCTAAAATACGATTGTTGGTAATATAATTCACAGTACAGTATTAACCCCTTCATTGAATAAGATTATTTGGTATCCTTAAGACCTGTACTGACATTTTGCTTTTCTTCTCACAAGTTGTCTCGTCCTAATGTATTGTACCTAGACTATATAGTAAGCCTCTGTCTTTTCATGCCATATATAATATATAACAATATGTATAAGAAAAAAATTGGAAAAAATATTTTTTTACAAGGAAAAAAAACTGAGGAAAATGAACCTAATATATATTAATTTTTATTCCATACAATAGTAAATGGCCCCAGGGTACTTCACTAGGGCCACTTTTCATGCAGCCGTTTTGCCACTGAAGGAAAAACACGTTTTTTGCACACCGTGTGTAAGGTACATGCAAACCCAGACAGACAACACATAAGTATACCTACATGCTGTGATGCCCTGACATACACACAAATCCATTCTGACACACATACAGATACACATGACACGTTACTGTCTGGATTTGTGTGCCTGGGTATGTTAGCATGTGGGCTAACATGTTTACTATAGACAGAAAGACACAAGCAATTCACTTACCCCGTCTTACCTTCCATGTAGTTCGCTGCCGCGGTACTCCAGCAACACGATTTTAGGTGACCCTCCTCAACCAGGCCTTCTTCTTGACAATAGGGCCATAAAGAAGTAAGTCTGTTTCTCACGACTTACCTCTTTATCGCTACTTGTGGAGCATGCTGTCTGCTTTCTTGGGGAGAGGGGGTAGCGCCAATTGCCCCATTGCCTCCTCTGGATTCACCAATGCTTGGGGCAGCAAATTGCAGCCCTTCCCCCGTCAAAGTGCCGCCTGGGTCCCATGTAAGGGCTGGCTCTGCCACTTCTGATAAATCAACCATTAAATTGGTTTGAAGTGTGTGCTCCTCAGAAATTCTCTCTAAATCTGAGCACCCACAGAGGTTTCACTCAGTCTCTTGTATTTCATACAAGAAATGCGAAGAGCTTTGGGGGAGACACAAGTCCTTAGCAGCCCTCCCCCGCTGACGTTGCCCTTGTTGAATATCCTTTGTATGTCATTCCGCAGGACAGTGCTGTGTGGGGATTTTCCTCTTGCTGGTCCTTGCAAGATTATGGCTTTTGATAGCTCTGTATGTTCTTTGGCTCTACCTTGACTGGGAGACTCCCCAGACTGGAGGACAGAGATGCCAGTGGGTGCGAAACTGGACTGTGTGGAGGTTTTTTAAGGATTATTTCCCAATTAAGGTAAGGGTAGCTGGTATAATTGTGTGATCCTAAAATATGTTCTAGTTGTGGAAAACCATATGATGTCAACAGTCCTATAGGGGTAGCACTACTGTCACCCGGTCAAGCTCCGGGTCACATGGTTATTTGCCCTTACCTCCTTCAACAAACCAAGGTATAACCTCCCAAGTGTCCATATGTAGGAGAAATAGACCCTCCATTAGGCCTAAGTCCCCTCTTTCTTCCCTTAATGCCCCTCTAAAGACTAGGGAAGGAAGGAGGAAAGGGGGGGAATTGCTTCGCTGATCTTTGGGAGAAAACGGATCTGATTGAACCTTACACATTAAATGTTTATATGTATAAATCTAAAATAAATACAATAACTGTGTATATAATAGGACTATAACAGAATGTTATTAATATCTGATTACCCCTTTTCTCAGAGCAGAGCACTAAACTACTTTTCCCCCCAGCTTGTGAAAAGTGCGGATTTGGACCCACAGCACAATTATCTGATGGGGTTCCATCCTCACGGAGTCCTGGTCGCCGGTGCCTTTGCGAACTTCTGCACGAACTACACGGGCTTCGCAGAGCTCTTCCCAGGCCTGATGCCCTACCTGCACATCCTTCCCTTCTGGTTCCGTTGTCCTTTCTTTCGAGAGTATATCATGAGCGTAGGTAAGAGATCGGGATTCTCCAGAAACTCCATACCTCACTCGAAACAACACGACTCTTTTCATCATGGTTTCCAACATGTGACCTTGTAAAACATGAAATGTACAACAGGATAGTTTATTTGGATTTCACGTTAATAGAGGTTTAACATTTTATTTTTGTTATGCTAATTATTGTTATAATCTTAAAAGCTTCCAATTTACTGCAGACATTCATTGAAAAAATCCTCTTATGTCCTTGATTTAAAAAATATAGGAGGCGCTCTTTTCCTTTGAACGGTTTGAGATGCATCCAGGTATCGATCACATTGCTGTGTGCGTGCCTCTTTATCTGTAAGGCTCAGTCGGCTTAACACAGTTCATTAATAGGTACTTTTTATATTTCCAAATTGAGTTAGCGTGAGAGCATTTGTGAGAGCTTGTGGCTTGAGGAAGCTCTATCTGTTTTGATATTATTCTACCATAGTGGACATGGACTGGTTTACGTCAGTAAATTAAAAAAAGCTACGTATATTTCATTAATAAGGATTGTAACAATAGATGTTGTTGTGTATTGATCTGGAACACACTGCACAATCTCCATATAACACCGTATGTAAATCCTGTATATTGATTCATAGGATTGGTTTCTGCCTCTAAGAAGAGCGTCAATCATGTATTAACCAAAGAGAATGGAGGCAATGCTGCTATCATAGTGATCGGGGGTGCCGAGGAGGCTCTGGACGCACACCCTGGAAACCTAACACTCCACATCTTGAAGAGGAAAGGATTCATCAAAGTAGCCATGAAGCGGGGGTATGTTTCCCTAACAAATGTATTTCCATTTTTCTAAACAATCATTAAGACGACGCATTAGCACTTCCATGTAACAATATAAAAAAAACTGAATTACCAAACACTTTGTAACTTTGTATAAGTCCATGAATGTGATACCTTTTACTACTTATGTAGCAGTATGTATATTTATGTGTGTGTGTGTGTGTATGTATATATTTGTGTGTGTATATATATATATAAATATAATGTGTATGTGTGTATATATATATATATATATATATATATATACACACACATTTGTGGGAGAAAACACCATTTTTTATTGCCAATTTCCGAAAACTTTATCACCCCTTTTCTGCAACTTTTATTTTGGAGAACTATGGAAGGTGAATGCAATTTTGAACTTAAAAAAAAATGTATTACCCGGATGATACAGGATTTTTTTTTTCTCAGATCTGGCCAGGAAGAGTATAGTATGTGTCTCGATAATTGGGGTATTTTTTGCCTCTTTTATATACTGCACAGTTAGTCTTTAGTAAAATAAAATAGTTGTGGTCACACTGTAATCATCCTACTATTTATTTATGAGATGTTGCCTCCAGGCTGGACAGATCCCATCTGAGTGCTAGCTCCCCAACAGAATGAAATAAGTAGGGGTTCTCAACTGACCTGTAATCCTGTTTAATCTGTCTCTTCGCAGCGCTCATCTGGTACCAGTGTTCTCGTTTGGGGAGAACGAGCTCTTCCACCAAGTGCCTAACCCAAAAGGCTCCCTGCTGCGATCGGTCCAGGAGAAGTTGCAGAAAATCATGGGATTTTCTATGCCGCTGTTTCATGCCCGCGGGATCTTCCAGTACAGCTTCGGCTTAATGCCATACCGGAAGCCCATTCACACTGTGGGTATGTAATTTAAGACCTGATATTTAAGTTAAACGAATTATCAGGGTTTTTTGATTAATTTATTATGGTTTGAAACTAGGTGCGGGTTAATTATCAGCATAATGAGTCTGATGATGATTATATATGATTAAAAAGATTTTAAATAATATTTTGTTGTATTGAAGTGAAATAGTGATCTGTGTAATTTAACAAGAAAGTAGTCATAAAGGCTAGTTCCTGTGAAATAATTGGAGAAAGTGTAAATTACCTTCTACGTAGCTCACATTTTGTTGTGTTTCACAGTTGGCAGACCGATCCCAGTGGCCCAAACGTCAAACCCAACACAAGAGGAAATTGAGTCACTCCATCAAAAGTACCTTAACGCGCTTCAAGAGCTCTTTGAAGAGAACAAGGGGAAATATGGAATCCCTGAACACAAGTCCCTCATTTTCACGTGACCCCAGATGTAGTTCCTAGCAGCACCACTAGATGGAAGCACCTGATTGAATCCGCAATCTGCCCTTGGCACCCTAGCACCCGGTCAAATCAGTTTGTGACCTTATTTTTTGAAAGAGGCTTTTGTTTGCCTTCTTATGTATGTGAATTCTGTCTCATCATGGCTTTCTTTAAAGCAGAAGATAATCATCACTTAACATCTGTCATAGTATATAGGTTAATGCTTTATTTTTTTCCTTTCGCCTATTTACTTTTGAAATGTTTCATCTAATATATAATATACAGCAAATGTAAATGCCAAAATATTTCTATAATATATAAAGTCTCATTATTAATAATATTAATCATCAATAAATAGTCAATATTTAAATTAATATCACAAAAACATAATTCTTAGGATGTTACCAGGTCATATTCTCTTTGTACTCCGGACTGACAGACTTGTTTATAAATATGTGTGATGGTCCTTGCACATTAGCCATTTTGAGACCCAAGAGCTGTTGTATATGAATCTTCTATCTCAAATTAAGGACTGGCTTGTACTAGGAAACAAATATGACCTTGAATGCCAATAACCGTACAGTTTAACCTTTATTTATATGCAACAGTGTGAGACAATCATGGCATTTGAACTGGTTGCTATCATGATAACTATGCATCATTCTACATATTGCACCCGCATGTAATCACGTACTGTTATTGCTCAGAGCCTATTCTAAAAGCATCCTGCACTCAAAAGGTTAAACACTGGTAAATCAAGGTCATAACTATATAAAATGGTGTCCTATATGGCAGGGCTCCTCGACCCTCACCTCAACGCACACCTAACAGTCCAGGATTTAGGTATTACTCAGGTGTGTCTAAGGTGTTTCTCCATTAAATAAACCAAAACACCTTAAATACACCTGAGTAATACCTAAATCCCGGACTGTTAGGTGTGCGTTGAGGGGCGCTGCTATATACTGATTCCCTGTATAAAGAGGTGTCTGTCAAATGCTTACCTGGGAACTGTTTGGCTCTGGCTACCCGGAGCCTTCCCTTACGGGACGCGGCCAGGACATGGCGGGAAACGCTTCCGTATAAAGGGGAAATGGGCTGGGAGCGGGGCCATGGGGTGCGTTCCCAGGTATAGTTAAACGGTATACCGTGTTTAGTAATCGTAATGGCATTCGTTTTGGGAAGTTGTATTTAGATGGAGGATGTAGTTTTTTTTTTGTTTGTTTGTTTTGTTTTTCTTCACTCCCGTCCAGTTTGTTACAGGACACCTAACATTTACAGACCAAGTCTGCCAAGCTCAGGAAGGCAACCCTATTTATACGGATATAAATATATATTTTTATGTAAAAATCTATATTTTGGTGAACAGTTTATATATTGTCGTGTGTTATTTGCCTCTGTATATTAAACACTGCATACTAAGTGGGCTGTATAATCAATGGGGGGGGGGATGTGTGTCATGCATTATACAATAAATTACTGTTTATTAAATGTTTATTAATTCCTGGTCATTATTGTTGTTGATACCGCTTTGTCTAATTGCGGAATGCAATTAAAACGCACCAAATTTACGGAGAGGGTGGTAGGAGGAACAGCTTCCCACCAGAAGAGACGTTAATACAGAAAGCTTTTAAACACGCATGGAAGAGACATATGGCTATCCTGAATCCAAGGTGAGATTAAAGACCAAGTCTTCAAAGCAAGTGGGCAGATTAGATGGGTGGAATGGTTCTTATCTGATGTCAAAATGTTTTTTATGTTAAAAGGGTTCTGGTAGTGGAAAAAATATAATAAAATCAGCAGCTCGGGGGGACATTTGAATGAGTGGGTATGTAAAGGGTCAGCAGAAGGACACCGGTATCTGTTAAAAGGCGTGTGGAAGTCCGAGGTGCATGTAGGACATTTAGGAAAATGTCCATGATGAAGTCGGTGCTTTCCACAGGATTATCAGAAGTGTTATCACTATACAACCCCGACACAGAACTTAGAATGGGAACAACCTGCCCTCCATACCTACAAACACGTTCTGCATAAATGTTCTACAGCAGGAAAGCCATAAAATGAATCGAAGAAGGTGCTGGTCTGGGTGTGTGGATAGTGTGCTGCCATTCAGGAAATAGTTTAATACAACAACATTTACATTTGCACCGATACAGTCAGATGACAAAGGCAAGGCTTAGTTTTTTATTCCTCAAAAAAATATATAAATATGAATGTGCTTTTAAAAAACGGCCTTCTTGTTATATATATATATATATATATATATATACCGTATATATATATACCGTATATATATATATATATATATATGTACATTAAATAAGATAAATTAGGGAAATAGCTCTGGCCCTGTAGCGTAAGGGGGTTAACATATTTTTGTTAATAGGGGACATACTAAAACGAATGACAAAATGGAATGCCCATAGACTTTAATGGGGAGGAATGCCCATAGACTATAATGGGGAGGAATGCCCATAGACTATAATGGGGAGGAATGCCCATAGACTTTAATGGGGAGGAATGCCCATAGACTTTAATGGGGAGGAATGCCCATAGACTTTAATGGGGAGGAATGCCCATAGACTATAATGGGGAGGAATGCCCATAGACTATAATGGGGAGGAATGCCCATAGACTATAATGGAAGGTAAAAGAATAATTGATTTTGAATTTAAAACATATCATTTAGATCTTTGGCACACATTCTCCCCTAGCACAGACACAGGATCTAAAACTCAGATTATGTGGGATTATAACTACTTTCTATGGAATGACAGGTGAATGACAGTTTTGAGTGAATGCCCATAGGATATAATGGGAGAAAAATTAAACTTGTTTTTTAGAGAAAACCATCTTAAATATCATATAGAACTTTGTCATGTATACTCCCCTAGTAGAGTTATAGGTTCTAAACCTCATATTAAGTGGAATTATAGCTGTGTTCTATGGAATTACAGGTGAATGACAGTATTGATGGAATGCCCATAGGATAATGTTATCTCTATGTTTAATGCTGTGACGGAAGCCTCCATCACTGGGACCACTGGAGAAGCCTGACTGCCAGCCTCCTCCCTATTGACTATGGGCCCTGGGTTTGTAAAGGCTTCTGTGGCTACCCCCAGCAGTATCATCTCATCACTTGCTGAGGGGATTATCTCCAGCAGACAGCCAGGATCTGCAACCAGGGAGTGACTGCCATTGTTTCAGTTTAATGTTGTATAAATCAGTCTCCCCCCCATTGTATTGTTAATCTCGCTACTGCCCCTGTTGTCTCTGGGAGGCAGATTAAGGGGGGCGGTTTGTGTCCCAATATCTTATTTTATGTAAATGTGTGTTTTGATGGATATATCCAGCCCTGTGTGTCCAAAATAAATCAGTCTTCGTTTGGTTTTACCCTACACTGAGTCTCGGCTAGTGACTGGGGAACCGGGGAAAGAGTGTGAGTCCCAGGCTAAGGGAGCACAAGACAGCGGAGGTAGTCGGTCGGACAAGCCAGCCCCGTGACATTGGTGGCAAGCGGCGGGATTGCTTCTTAGTCTGAGGGACACTTACTTTCTACCGGGATTAACCGACAGGACGACAGACTTCGGTCGCCTTGACGAACACATGGATGTGGTATCAGAATTCCAGGGGCTGCTGCAGGTCATCCTCTCCTGCTACACCACTACTCTGCCTACAGAACAATACCAGAATCTGAGGCATCTGGTTCGACGGTCACTATGGCAGAGGGCTGTTATATGCCGGGGTCAGTGTCTTCCAAGCTCCGAACAAAAGATTAGAGACCAGCGGGAACTACGGATGTGGTACATAGTTGGAATTAAAATTAATACTAATAAAATAGACTGTCCAAAACATGACATGACGGAATGGAAATGTAGGTGTATTTTGGCTTTTATGAAATGTTTTGTACATCTTGCTATAAACTTGTGCACCGAAAAATGCACCTGCCCCTTAAGCCCGCCGCAACTGCGACCGGGTCCGCCACTCAAAGGAGCCGGGAAGCCCCCGCCAGGGCCGGCCTTACAGGTGTGCGTCCGCACAGGGTTTAAATTAAAACATCGGGGGGGGGTTACTTTATTTAACATCCTTCATGTTAAATAAAGTTTTTTTCTTAAGAGGATGTTAAATAAAGTTAAAACAAAAAAAAACGGTGTTTTAATTTAAGTCCCGGGTCGCTCGTGAAGTTTTCAGCGACCGCTTGGCGCCCTTCACTCTCCGAGACTCCGTCGGGGTGCCAGCGTTTCATGCTGAGCGCTGGAATTATGCCACACCGCGGCAGAGCGGGAAGATGGCTCCCATCGCAGGACTCCGGCAACAAGGTAAGTAAGGATAGGGAGAGGGGGGTAGATAGTGAAAAGGGGCAGAGGGGGGACGGCAGTGAGAAGGGGCAGAGGTGGTAGATAGTGAGAAGGGGCAGAGGGGGGAGATTTTTTTGCTTTCTTTTTTTTGGGGATGGGGGCGCCAGAGGAGTAGTCCGCACAGGGCGCCAGAACACTTAAGGCCGGCTCTGTCTCTGTGTGTAGTGCTATGTCCGTGCTGCTTATATTTAAAAATATAGGTTTATTATGGGAATATGCCTTTAAAATAATTTTATTTAAATTTTAAAAAAAAGTACTTTAAGATATATAAAATATAAATATGTAAAAGTCAAACGATTAAGTGAAATAAAAAGTCTTTCCTCAACGCGTTTCGGCTTTAATGGCTTCCTCAGGAAAAAAGTATTTGATCGCTTCTTCCACTCTTTTTATGTGTGTTAATTCGTTGTATTTTCTTCTATATACGCTAGATGGCGGTGTAACGTTGTTTCCCAGAACATGAGGACGTGTTGTACGCACATGTACACTAGGTGGCGCTGTTACGTCATTCCACAATACGTGAGGACGTATTGGAGGCTGGATGTGCGTACTGCCGTCATTCTGTTTATACGCGTCCCCATAGAAACGGCTTCTCCTTCTCCGTAGGGATGTCTCTTTTCTTGGTGTTGCATCAGGTCCCAGTGTCCTGCTGTGCTGTGCAGTGCAGATGTTAAGAAATGACATTTGAAGACAGATTAACATGAACGCTAAGTATAAACGCTATAGGATGTAAACGTTTAAGGATGTGATTGCATTAAACGTGGATATATGAACTATAACTAAACATACTATGGGTTTTGTTCATACATAAATGTCTATATGAATCCACAGAAAAGAGAGCAATAAGGGTGGAAAAGTGCCAAACAATAATACAAAATATGAAATATTGGAATTGTGTATAGTAAAAAGTAATATTGAAGAACCCATGAATGAATAAGTAGTCTGTGTATATTTATTTCAAATGGGGGTTAGGATCCCTTAGGTGAAAGCGTGAATATCCAAGTTTATGTTCAAGCCTACTTTTTTTATATGTTCCTAATTTAAAGATCCACTTAGTTTCCTTTCTTGAAATGTTTTCTGCACTATTCCCTCCTCTCCAATTTGGGGGTACAATGTCTATTCCCATGATTCGAAATTGATTAATTGAGAAAACAGGACATGAATTACAGTATCGCGGGACACCGTGTTTAATGCTTGAATTCATAATGTTCCCAAGATGTTCCTAAATTCTTCCTTTAAGTGGTCTGGTTGTTCTTCCCCATACTGTGCACCACATGGACATTGTAATAAATAAATTACAGATTTGGTGGTGCAGGTGATGAATTTCTTAATTTCGTATGTAGTCCCTGTCCTATTACTGATAAAACTGTTTGTTTTCCTTGGTAGGTAGGTGCACAACTTGCACCTACCGCATGGGCAAAAAACAATGGGTTTCTTGCCCAGAAAGGTATTAAAATTAATTTCTGTTTTCTTTGTTGGGAGGAAAATGTTTTTCAAATTATTTGTTTTGTGGGCCAATGCTCCGTTTCCCCATGCTGTGGAAATTCCATGCCGAGTTTTCCAGGACGCAAGAAATCTGCAGGATCCAGTCCGGGATGCCAATGGGGCCGGCATCAGGCACAGGTGCTGGACATTAAAAACCCCTGGAGCTTGATACTCAGAGAGACTGTTGGGGGAAGAGGAAGTTCCCTGTGCTCCCAGGGCAAGGAGAGGCCCCGAAGAAGACAATCCCTGAGCCAAGTGAGGCAATACCTGCCTGGACGTTTTGTGTGTTGTCTGGGGGAGGTTTTCCAGAGCCTGGCGTAGCTGGGTCTGGCTGGGAGGTTGAGGTAGTGGGTGATTAGGCTGGTCAGTCTGCACCAGCATAGTTCAGTTAGAGAGGGCTCCAATTGGGAGCTAGGTTTTCTTTTGCAGGTTTCACAGATATGCAATACTTTTATCCAGCAAAAAGAAACTTCACGTCCGGATCATCAATAAGTCATCACAAACACATCAAGGCCATCCTCCATAAGCATATGTATTTCAGCCAGCAATACACAAGGGCACATACCATGCAACAGTCAAACAGTGGTTTTTGGGGTTTAAGCGGTTAAAATAAGGAGGAAAAAAAGAAAAAAAAACAAAAAAAATGAGCTGCTGTTCCTGGCTCTAATTGCCCTAAAGGACTTAGGTGCTTAGGACCCCTAAAAGTGACATGTATGGCCCTCATGCTATAGGGTTTGTCACATATGGTGGAGGATGCGGGCAAAGCACTGCTATGGTCTGTGGGCAGAAAGCAGGAACCAAAAAAAAAAAAAAAAAAATGAGCTGCTGTTCCTGGCTCTAATTGCCCTAGAGGACTTAGGTGCTTAGGACCCCTAAAAGTGACATGTATGGCCCTCATGCTATAGGGTTTGTCACATATGGTGGAGGATGCGGGCAAAGCACTGCTATGGTCTGTGGGCAGAAAGCAGGAACCCAAAAAAAAAAAGAGAAAAATTCGCTTTATTTTAACCGCTTAAACCCCAAAAACCACTGTTTGACTGTTGCATGGTATGTGCCCTTGTGTATTGCTGGCTGAAATACATATGCTTATGGAGGATGGCCTTGATGTGTTTGTGACGACTTATTGATGATCCGGACGTGAAGTTTCTTTTTGCTGGATAAAAGTATTGCATATCTGTGAAACCTGCAAAAGAAAACCTAGCTCCCAATTGGAGCCCTCTCTAACTGAACTATGCTGGTCCAGACTGACCAGCCTAATCACCCACTACCTCAACCTCCCATCCAGACCCAGCTACGCCAGGCTCTGGAAAACCTCCCCCAGACAACACACAAAACGTCCAGGCAGGTATTGCCTCACTTGGCTCAGGGATTGTCTTCTTCAGGGCCTCTCCTTGCCCTAGGAGCACAGGGAACTTCCTCTTCCCCCAACAGTCTCTCTGAGTATCAAGCTCCAGGGGCTTTTAATGTCCAGCACCTGTGCCTGATGCCGGCCCCATAGGAATCCCGGACCGGATCCTGCAGATTTCTTGCCTCCTGGAAAACTCGGCATGGAATTTCCACAGCATGGGGAAACGGAGCATTGGCCCACCCTGCTCTCCAATTGCTCCACCCCAGGGACCCATATTTACCCAAATGCCACACTAAGCATCTCCCTGGGGTTTACACTGTCACAAATGATATGTCCATGTTTAATGCTTTATCCATGTGTAAGGCAGTGTCAGTGTTTAATGCTATCTCCATGTTTAATGTTATCTCTATGTGCAATGCTATGTCCATGTTTAATGCTATTGTCAGGAACCACTTTTTCGCTGCCTGAACCATGGCTTTTTTTTTATACCTGTGGTGTTTAAATCTGCTACCACTAGTGGCCGCCCTCTGTAGCACTCAGAACTCAGGTGTGCCTTGTTACCTGGGTTGAGCCCTAGCCAATACATCCAGCTGGCCCTTGTTACCTGTGATTACCCTGCCTTTATGAACCTGCCCTGCCCTTCAGTCAGGGCCTTTGTATTGAAGTCTATGGATCTTCCTGCTGTGGATCGGCACCTGTACTGTTCCTGGTTCCCTGCTTTGTGTCCTGATCAATCGGACTCCCTGCTTTGTGTCCTGATCAAGCGGGCTCGCTGCTTTGCGTCCTGATCAAGCGGACTCGCTGCTTTGCGTCCTGATCAAGCGGACTCGCTGCTTTGCGTCCTGATCAAGCGGACTCGCTGCTTTGCGTCCTGATCAAGCGGACTCGCTGCTTTGCGTCCTGATCAAGCGGACTCGCTGCTTTGCGTCCTGATCAAGCGGACTCGCTGCTTTGCGTCCTGATCAAGCGGACTCGCTGCTTTGCGTCCTGATCAAGCGGACTCGCTGCTTTGCGTCCTGATCAAGCGGACTCGCTGCTTTGCGTCCTGATCAAGCGGACTCGCTGCTTTGCGTCCTGATCAAGCGGACTCGCTGCTTTGCGTCCTGATCAAGCGGACTCGCTGCTTTGCGTCCTGATCAAGCGGACTCGCTGCTTTGCGTCCTGATCAAGCGGACTCGCTGCTTTGCGTCCTGATCAAGCGGACTCGCTGCTTTGCGTCCTGATCAAGCGGACTCGCTGCTTTGCGTCCTTCCAAGCGGACTCCCTGCTTTGCGTCCTTCCAAGCGGACTCCCTGATTTGCGTCCTACCAAGCGGACTCCCTGCTTTGCGTCCTACCAAGCGGACTCCCTGCTTTGCGTCCTTCCAAGCGGACTCCCTGCTTTGCGTCCTTCCAAGCGGACTCCCTGCTATGCGTCCTTCCAAGCGGACTCCCTGCTATGCGTCCTTCCAAGCGGACTCCCTGCTTTGCGTCCTTCCAAGCGGACTCCCTGCTATGCGTCCTTCCAAACGGACTCCCTGCTATGCGTCCTTCCAAACGGACTCCCTGCTATGCGTCCTTCCAAGCGGACTCCCTGCTTTGCGTCCTTCCAAGCGGACTCCCTGCTATGCGTCCTTCCAAACGGACTCCCTGCTATGCGTCCTTCCAAACGGACTCCCTGCTATGCGTCCTTCCAAACAGACTCCCTGCTATGCGTCCTTCCAAACGGACTCCCTGCTATGCGTCCTTCCAAACGGACTCCCTGCTATGCGTCCTTCCAAACGGACTCCCTGCTTTGCGTCCTTCCAAGCGGACTCCCTGCTTTGTGTTTTTCCAAGCAGACTCCCTCCTTTGTGTCCTCATGAAGACCATTCACCTACATCTGTTACATCACCTGAGAAATCCAACAAGCCTGTTACCAGTATGAAAAAGGAATCTTCTATTAAACGTGAACCCCTTACCACAACCGAATTGCAACAAAGGCATGATGATGAGGCTTGCTTTTACTGTGGCAAAAAGGGACACTGGATCACCCAATGTCCTCTGAAACCTCCCAAACCCTCTGTACTGATTGAACAGTCTACGTCACAAGCACAGAGCTCTCCTAAAAGGGGAAGTAGCTTTATTCCCCAGGACAGTGAACCCATGGAGTATATACCACCCCTGGTGATTCCTAATGCTTTTCAAACTCCAGTGGATGTCCAGCTGAAGCCTGAAGCCTGATGACTGTTCTGTGATGGAATGCAGCTTCTGTGATTCTACAGTCTGTGGCAGTGTGGGTTGCTCCCATATGGATGAACTTCCTATTGCTTTCTGTTCAGCCATGATTGCAACTCCTTTCACTCTTACCTCAGCAAAGTGTGATACACCAGAGACTACCATAGCCCCTAATATCTCCTCTGGACTGATAGCAAAGATACATGACCCTATTCCATCTCTGAGGAGGAAGGGACCTTCCATCAGTGCTTCCCATACCAAGTCTGCTTCTCCTGTTTTGAACCAGTGCAGTTCTGGTACTACCCCCCTGCCCCCAGTAGTGCCCTGGGTACAGGGCAGCTATGTGACTCCTGGTACATGGAAAGAGAAAGCATTGAATCATACCTTCTCATCAACTTCTTCAGCATCCAGTCCTAATTTGACCTATGATTGCACCACAGATAACCTTTCCTTTGATTGTGTTATTACCTCTAATGGCAATATAATCAGAAAAGAAGACCTGGAGATCTGTGAACAAGCTTTACCGAAAAAGAAAAAGAAGAAATCACGTTAAAATTTATTAAAGGTGTACAGATTTTGTTCAGACTGTTCGCATTCAGTGACCGCTCCTTGGGGAGGGGGTACTGTCAGGAACCACTTTTTCGCTGCCTGAACCATGGCTTTTTTTTTATACCTGTGGTGTTTAAATCTGCTACCACTAGTGGCTGCCCTCCGCCCTCTGGAGCACTCAGAACTCAGGTGTGCCTTGTTTCCTGGGTTGAGCCCTAGCCAATACATCCAGCTGGGCCTTGTTACCTGTGATTACCCTGCCTTTATGAACCTGCCCTGCCCTTCAGTCAAATGGGTGTTTTGATGGATATATCCAGCCCTGTGTGTCCAAAATAAATCAGTCTTCGTTTGGTTTTACCCTACACCGAGTCTCGGCTAGTGCCTGGGGAACCGGGGGAAGTGTGTTGTCCCAGGCTAAGGGAGCACAAGACAGCGGAGGTAGTCGGTCGGACTAGCCAGCTCCGTGACATTGGTGGCAAGCAGTGGGATTGCTTCTTAGTCTGAGGGACACTCACTTTCTACCGGGATTAACCAACAGGACGGCAGAGTTCGGTCGCCTTGACGAGGACATGGATGTGGTATCAGAATTCCAGGGGCTGCTGTGGGTCATCCTCTCTTGCTACACCACTACTCTGCCTACAGAACAATACCAGAATCTGAGGCAACTGGTTCGACAGTCACTATGGCAGAGGGCTGTTATATGCCGGGGTCAGTGTCTTCCAAGCTCCGAACAAAAGATTAGAGACCAGCGGGAACTACGCATGTCATTCCTGGGACAGCAACCCCAGGAGCAATGGGTATCCAAATTGGACAAGCTGGTCCAACAGGAGGTAGAGCTGGAAAATTACTATAGGGCTCTGCAGTGGTATACAGAGCAAGCATATTGGGGAACTGTGAAAGAATGTTCTCCAGAGGGCTATGACTTTGGTGGCCCAGGATTATTATGGGATAGTCTTCAGGAGGATCCGGACTTCGGAAGTACAGCGGAGTGGCGGATTCAGAAAATGCCCTAACCCCAGCTGAAGCGCTGGCAACAGGGCAGAGCATCGCTGGCCTCTGCCCAGCACATACCAAAGCTGCAGGAATTCAGGGAGATACAGCGGCCGACCCGCCTCAGCAGCAGAAGCAGGGAGGTGGAACAGCCGGTCCATCTCCCCAGCGGCAGAACCTAATTCCGGGACAGGAGGAACCTGACCTCCCTCCTTTGCGGCAGCAGGAGCACCAGGGAGGGGATGCAGGAGACATCACTCCCCAGCGGTACCCGGAAGATGGCGCAGCCGGCCCATCTCCCCAGCAGCAGCAGGAGCAACAATTTTGGGAGGGCATTGATGGGCCAAATGAACTGACTGACTACGGAGTCAACCCGTTTGGGGTTTCCTCCTGTGTCAGTCCAATTTGGAGGGGGGAGAATTGTGACGGAGCCCTCAATCACTGGGACCACTGGAGAGGCCTAACTGCTAGCCTCCTCCCTATTGACTATGGGCCCTGGGTTTGTAAAGACTTTTGTGGCTACCCCCAGCAGTACCATCTCATCACTGGCTGAGGGGATTATCTCCAGCATACAGCCAGGATCTGCAACCAGGGAGTGACTGCCATTGTTTCAGTTTAATGTTGTATAAATCAGCCCCCCCCCATTGTATTGTTAATCTAGTTACTGCCCCTGTTGTCTCTGGGAGGCAGATTAAGGGGGGCAGTTTGTGTCTCAATAGCTTATTTTATGTAAATGTGTGTTTTGATGGATATATCCAGCCCTGTGTGTCCAAAATAAATCAGTCTTCGTTTGGTTTTACCCTACACTGAGTCTCGGCTAGTGACTGGGGAACCGGGGAAAGTGTGTTGTCCCAGGCTAAGGGAGCACAAGACAGCGGAGGTAGTCGGTCGGACTAGCCAGCTCCGTGACAAATGCTATGTCCATGTTTAATGCTATATCCATGTTTAATGCTATGTCATTGTGTAATGCAATGTCCATGTTTAATGTTAACTCTATGTGTAATGCTATGTCCATGTGTATCATTATCTCCATGTGTAATGCTCTGTCCATGTTTAATGCTATGTCCATGTTTAATGCTATGTCTGTGAGTAGGTCTACATCCATGTTTAATGCTATCTCCATGTGTAATGCGATGTCTAGTTTTAATGCGATGTCTATTTTTAATGCGATGTCCGTTTATATTGAACTGATGATGTTACGCAGTCTATTACAGGGAAAGAGCTTGCGGTGGAGGCATAATCATCCACAGAAGCTTTGTGCTTCCGTGTTGTCAATTACGTTTTGCCTTTTCTTTTCTACAGGTATAAATACACAGTTAACCTCTTAGTGTCCAGAGGGAAGGACAATCTTTCAAGCCATGGTTCCCCAGAGGTTTCCACCCTTAGGGTGGTTTTTCCTCTCCTGCGTGCTGAAAGGTGACTCTTCGTGAGTCTCGAGGTAGCTGTCACCACGATCATTGCTTTCAGGCCTAATTAATTGGACTATTAATTTTGTAATTAATAATAAACAAATTAAATGACTATCAGTTTCTGTTGTGTTTTTTATACTATTGACTAAAAGTAGCTGTAACCATATGTGATAACAAAAATGAATGGAGTTTATCCAGACCAATGGTTCGGGCCCAACCAGTGTGTATGCTAAAGAGCTGAAGGGCTGGCTTCCTCAGGGCCCTTTGCCAGGTATTTCATGCTTTATTAAAAAACACCAATGCACAGGTGTACAAAAAGGACAATGTATGAATTTAAAAGGTTACAAATTTGCATCCGTGCGTCTCATGTTTAGACGTCACTTACATCTTCACACACATCATAGTTAAACATTTAGAATGAGTATTGTTATACAAAATACTAAAACCCCATATTTTTCATATATATCTAAACCCTCACTAAATCAGTTAAATTGACAGAACATACCCCCAACAACAATTCAGGTGTCCAGATTGTTTATGCATTTCGAGCATTTTAATTGGGCTTATAAGGTGTATATTGCTGTTTTGGAACTGTTTTTTTTTACATTTAGTATGTTGGGTTTGTAACTGGAAATTTTAAACAAAGAAGCCATGAACACCACCCAATCTAGGATATGTCACTAGTGGTTTCAGGACACAGTCCAAGCAGACATTTGGCCACCAATCACTGCCGAAATTAGCTATAGAAATACTTTGTTGAATTTTTTTTCACCAACGCTTCTGTGTTTTTTAGAATTTTTTTGGCACAGGTTATGAGTTATGGCAGAGAAATCCAGTATGTGTTTTTTAGATTATGGAAATACCCTACATGCATAGGTTGTTTTACATTGTTGTTTTAACTTGCTTGGAACAAACTTTTTGATAGCTGCGTAGAGTTTTTATGTAGGTCATGTGCCATCAAAATACCCTACATTTTCATCTTGTTTTATTAAGTTGCAGCAATCCTACGGTTTTTTGTTTTTTTTATCTCAATTCAAATCTCCATTTATTCAAGGTATGCGTAAAGACAAGTTATAGTGTGTACATTAGAGGAATGAGAGACACCTCCCGCGTTTGCACAGTAAAACAAGGGTCCGAAAGACTCTAGAATGAACAGTGAACAAGACCAGATACGGAGAGGAGATCAACATACTGTGATCGTGTCAGAAAATACAGTATTACAAAAATACAGCAGTATTAATAAAAAATAAACATAACTAAAACAGAATCAAAACACTCCAGGATGTCATTGCAATCCTACTGTTAAAGCAAAAGCAGAACGATATATATATATATTATTGAAAACATTTCCAATTCCCTATTTTTGTATGATACAGAGACCTGGTAGAGAGGGACAGGAAGGGCAGTGGTACCTAAGGAGTCTGTCCTAATACCTTTTTTATAGCAGACTTTTTGTGCGTTTGGTGGGGGGATTGTACAAAGAAAATGCCATTTTTGTCTTTGGATCAGAGGATGTTTCTCAAAATCTTTAGCTGGAACTGTAGAAAAGTGTAATTCTTTCCAGTTCCAAATTTATCTTAAAGTACCTATGTATTAAACACGGAAACTTGGGTCAGGTAGATCACAACTTTTGTATACCATGTTGTGGTTTTGCCTAACACTAGGTAGGGCTGTTGACATTGATCAGAAAGGTATACCCCACCACGTTTTATTGTTATTGATAATGCACTGTGGTTTTGGGAACTGTGCATCACCCTTACCTCTGACATGTACCAGCACCAAACTTTCATTGTGTATGGAGGAGAGAACATACTCTACATGTCTTCACAGAGCACTTTTGTTTTGGGTACACCAATTGGAAGATGGAAGCTTTTTAGGCTGGGGTGTCATATATATATATAAAAAAATAAAAAATTAACTCCAGGCTGGTATCGGAATTATCTACCTGGATACCAAAGGTACATACATTTCTAGTTTCCTATTTTTCCTTCTTGCTACATAACCCTGCACCCACTGATCTTTATACTTTTTTTAACCTGGTCCATGCTATAAGCACATAAGCTTTCTAGACCTCAGAGGTCTTTTCGTCGCCATTTCTTCTGTAGGAGAGACCTCTGATGTCCAAACATACACCTTTCAATAGAAATCATACAACGTATGCAGTTAAGTGTCCATTTTGCTTGTGGAGCTCAGTAAGAACAATACCAAGACTTTGCTACACTTTTAATTTTATTTCAAATATTTTAAATACACGATGGATACTTAACATAGACACAACTGTACAATGGAACTGACAACATGTTGATATTGTTTTAAAGATACAACACCTGGCTTCTTCAAAATATACATAAATAAAAATTAATTAATTCAATCTGAAACCCGTTATGAGCGATGTATTCCTGGTTTTCATCACATTGGTTACAGATCTTCAATTTTATCTGGCAAGTGGGTCCAATACAAAAGCCCGACAAATGGAGATATTATTATATTGTGGAGCCTTGAACAAGTTTTCTAGTGTGAACTCTTAATTCAACTCTTTCTTATTCATTTATTGAATATCAATGCACTTATTTCACTTTTTTCAATTGTTTTTTCTCTCTCTAATTAATGATATAATTCATTATGTTTAAACAGTTTGGTGGTTTCATGGGAACGTGAAAGTGGCCATACCAAGTCAGGACTCTAGGAATGATTCTTAGAATCATGTTGATGC
This sequence comes from Spea bombifrons, assembly GCF_027358695.1. Classification (NCBI taxonomy): domain Eukaryota; kingdom Metazoa; phylum Chordata; class Amphibia; order Anura; family Pelobatidae; genus Spea; species Spea bombifrons. The sequence goes on along the minus strand of NC_071091.1, from coordinate 21,992,187 downwards.
ATTGTCATCTTTAAAGAGTTTCTTCTGAATCACTGTCATCGGGAAGGTTCATACAGGTTATCAGAGAAATATAGAGAAGAGCATCTCTGGATAGCTTCACCTTACTGATGGGAATCTCCGAGCGTGGTTTCTCCTTCTCTAAAATACGATTGTTGGTAATATAATTCACAGTACAGTATTAACCCCTTCATTGAATAAGATTATTTGGTATCCTTAAGACCTGTACTGACATTTTGCTTTTCTTCTCACAAGTTGTCTCGTCCTAATGTATTGTACCTAGACTATATAGTAAGCCTCTGTCTTTTCATGCCATATATAATATATAACAATATGTATAAGAAAAAAATTGGAAAAAATATTTTTTTACAAGGAAAAAAAACTGAGGAAAATGAACCTAATATATATTAATTTTTATTCCATACAATAGTAAATGGCCCCAGGGTACTTCACTAGGGCCACTTTTCATGCAGCCGTTTTGCCACTGAAGGAAAAACACGTTTTTTGCACACCGTGTGTAAGGTACATGCAAACCCAGACAGACAACACATACGTATACCTACATGCTGTGATGCCCTGACATACACACAAATCCATTCTGACACACATACAGATACACATGACACGTTACTGTCTGGATTTGTGTGCCTGGGTATGTTAGCATGTGGGCTAACATGTTTACTATAGACAGAAAGACACAAGCAATTCACTTACCCCGTCTTACCTTCCATGTAGTTCGCTGCCGCGGTACTCCAGCAACACGATTTTAGGTGACCCTCCTCAACCAGGCCTTCTTCTTGACAATAGGGCCATAAAGAAGTAAGTCTGTGACTCACGACTTACCTCTTTATCGCTACTTGTGGAGCATGCTGTCTGCTTTCTTGGGGAGAGGGGGTAGCGCCAATTGCCCCATTGCCTCCTCTGGATCCACCAATGCTTGGGGCAGCAAATTGCAGCCCTTCCCCCGTCAAAGTGCCGCCTGGGTCCCATGTAAGGGCTGGCTCTGCCACTTCTGATAAATCAACCATTAAATTGGTTTGAAGTGTGTGCTCCTCAGAAATTCTCTCTAAATCTGAGCACCCACAGAGGTTTCACTCAGTCTCTTGTATTTCATACAAGAAATGCGAAGAGCTTTGGGGGAGACACAAGTCCTTAGCAGCCCTCCCCCGCTGACGTTGCCCTTGTTGAATATCCTTTGTATGTCATTCCGCAGGACAGTGCTGTGTGGGGATTTTCCTCTTGCTGGTCCTTGCAAGATTATGGCTTTTGATAGCTCTGTATGTTCTTTGGCTCTACCTTGACTGGGAGACTCCCCAGACTGGAGGACAGAGATGCCAGTGGGTGCGAAACTGGACTGTGTGGAGGTTTTTTAAGGATTATTTCCCAATTAAGGTAAGGGTAGCTGGTATAATTGTGTGATCCTAAAATATGTTCTAGTTGTGGAAAACCATATGATGTCAACAGTCCTATAGGGGTAGCACTACTGTCACCCGGTCAAGCTCCGGGTCACATGGTTATTTGCCCTTACCTCCTTCAACAAACCAAGGTATAACCTCCCAAGTGTCCATATGTAGGAGAAATAGACCCTCCATTAGGCCTAAGTCCCCTCTTTCTTCCCTTAATGCCCCTCTAAAGACTAGGGAAGGAAGGAGGAAAGGGGGGGAATTGCTTCGCTGATCTTTGGGAGAAAACGGATCTGATTGAACCTTACACATTAAATGTTTATATGTATAAATCTAAAATAAATACAATAACTGTGTATATAATAGGACTATAACAGAATGTTATTAATATCTGATTACCCCTTTTCTCAGAGCAGAGCACTAAACTACTTTTCCCCCCAGCTTGTGAAAAGTGCGGATTTGGACCCACAGCACAATTATCTGATGGGGTTCCATCCTCACGGAGTCCTGGTCGCCGGTGCCTTTGCGAACTTCTGCACGAACTACACGGGCTTCGCAGAGCTCTTCCCAGGCCTGACGCCCTACCTGCACATCCTTCCCTTCTGGTTCCGTTGTCCTTTCTTTCGAGAGTATATCATGAGCGTAGGTAAGAGATCGGGATTCTCCAGAAACTCCATACCTCACTCGAAACAACACGACTCTTTTCATCATGGTTTCCAACATGTGACCTTGTAAAACATGAAATGTACAACAGGATAGTTTATTTGGATTTCACGTTAATAGAGGTTTAACATTTTATTTTTGTTATGCTAATTATTGTTATAATCTTAAAAGCTTCCAATTTACTGCAGACATTCATTGAAAAAATCCTCTTATGTCCTTGATTTAAAAAATATAGGAGGCGCTCTTTTCCTTTGAACGGTTTGAGATGCATCCAGGTATCGATCACATTGCTGTGTGCGTGCCTCTTTATCTGTAAGGCTCAGTCGGCTTAACACAGTTCATTAATAGGTACTTTTTATATTTCCAAATTGAGTTAGCGTGAGAGCATTTGTGAGAGCTTGTGGCTTGAGGAAGCTCTACCTGTTTTGATATTATTCTACCATAGTGGACATGGACTGGTTTACGTCAGTAAATTAAAAAAAGCTACGTATATTTCATTAATAAGGATTGTAACAATAGATGTTGTTGTGTATTGATCTGGAACACACTGCACAATCTCCATATAACACCGTATGTAAATCCTGTATATTGATTCATAGGATTGGTTTCTGCCTCTAAGAAGAGCGTCAATCATGTATTAACCAAAGAGAATGGAGGCAATGCTGCTATCATAGTGATCGGGGGAGCCGAGGAGGCTCTGGACGCACACCCTGGAAACCTAACACTCCACATCTTGAAGAGGAAAGGATTCATCAAAGTAGCCATGAAGCGGGGGTATGTTTCCCTAACAAATGTATTTCCATTTTTCTAAACAATCATTAAGACGACGCATTAGCACTTCCATGTAACAATATAAAAAAAACTGAATTACCAAACACTTTGTAACTTTGTATAAGTCCATGAATGTGATACATTTTACTACTTATGTAGCAGTATGTATATTTATGTGTGTGTGTGTGTGTATGTATATATTTGTGTGTGTGTGTGTATATATATATATAAATATAATGTGTATGTGTGTATATATATATATATATATATATATATATATACACACACACATTTGTGGGAGAAAACACCATTTTTTATTGCCAATTTCCGAAAACTTTATCACCCCTTTTCTGCAACTTTTATTTTGGAGAACTATGGAAGGTGAATGCAATTTTGAACTTAAAAAAAAATGTATTACCCGGATGATACAGGATTTTTTTTTTCTCAGATCTGGCCAGGAAGAGTATAGTATGTGTCTCGATAATTGGGGTATTTTTTGCCTCTTTTATATACTGCACAGTTAGTCTTTAGTAAAATAAAATAGTTGTGGTCACACTGTAATCATCCTACTATTTATTTATGAGATGTTGCCTCCAGGCTGGACAGATCCCATCTGAGTGCTAGCTCCCCAACAGAATGAAATAAGTAGGGGTTCTCAACTGACCTGTAATCCTGTTTAATCTGTCTCTTCGCAGCGCTCATCTGGTACCAGTGTTCTCGTTTGGGGAGAACGAGCTCTTCCACCAAGTGCCTAACCCAAAAGGCTCCCTGCTGCGATCGGTCCAGGAGAAGTTGCAGAAAATCATGGGATTTTCTATGCCGCTGTTTCATGCCCGCGGGATCTTCCAGTACAGCTTCGGCTTAATGCCATACCGGAAGCCCATTCACACTGTGGGTATGTAATTTAAGACCTGATATTTAAGTTAAACGAATTATCAGGGTTTTTTGATTAATTTATTATGGTTTGAAACTAGGTGCGGGTTAATTATCAGCATAATGAGTCTGTTGATGATTATATATGATTAAAAAGATTTTAAATAATATTTTGTTGTATTGAAGTGAAATAGTGATCTGTGTAATTTAACAAGAAAGTAGTCATAAAGGCTAGTTCCTGTGAAATAATTGGAGAAAGTGTAAATTACCTTCTACGTAGCTCACATTTTGTTGTGTTTCACAGTTGGCAGACCGATCCCAGTGGCCCAAACGTCAAACCCAACACAAGAGGAAATTGAGTCACTCCATCAAAAGTACCTTAACGCGCTTCAAGAGCTCTTTGAAGAGAACAAGGGGAAATATGGAATCCCTGAACACAAGTCCCTCATTTTCACGTGACCCCAGATGTAGTTCCTAGCAGCACCACTAGATGGAAGCACCTGATTGAATCCGCAATCTGCCCTTGGCACCCTAGCACCCGGTCAAATCAGTTTGTGACCTTATTTTTTGAAAGAGGCTTTTGTTTGCCTTCTTATGTATGTGAATTCTGTCTCATCATGGCTTTCTTTAAAGCAGAAGATAATCATCACTTAACATCTGTCATAGTATATAGGTTAATGCTTTATTTTTTTCCTTTAGCCTATTTACTTTTGAAATGTTTCATCTAATATATAATATACAGCAAATGTAAATGCCAAAATATTTCTATAATATATAAAGTCTCATTATTAATAATATTAATCATCAATAAATAGTCAATATTTAAATTAATATCACAAAAACATAATTCTTAGGATGTTACCAGGTCATATTCTCTTTGTACTCCGGACTGACAGACTTGTTTATAAATATGTGTGATGGTCCTTGCACATTAGCCATTTTGAGACCCAAGAGCTGTTGTATATGAATCTTCTATCTCAAATTAAGGACTGGCTTGTACTAGGAAACAAATATGACCTTGAATGCCAATAACCGTACAGTTTAACCTTTATTTATATGCAACAGTGTGAGACAATCATGGCATTTGAACTGGTTGCTATCATGATAACTATGCATCATTCTACATATTGCACCCGCATGTAATCACGTACTGTTATTGCTCAGAGCCTATTCTAAAAGCATCCTGCACTCAAAAGGTTAAACACTGGTAAATCAAGGTCATAACTATATAAAATGGTGTCCTATATGGCAGGGCTCCTCGACCCTCACCTCAACGCACACCTAACAGTCCAGGATTTAGGTATTACTCAGGTGTGTCTAAGGTGTTTCTCCATTAAATAAACCAAAACACCTTAAATACACCTGAGTAATACCTAAATCCCGGACTGTTAGGTGTGCGTTGAGGGGCGCTGCTATATACTGATTCCCTGTATAAAGAGGTGTCTGTCAAATGCTTACCTGGGAACTGTTTGGCTCTGGCTACCCGGAGCCTTGCCTTACGGGACGCGGCCAGGACATGGCGGGAAACGCTTCCGTATAAAGGGGAAATGGGCTGGGAGCGGGGCCATGGGGTGCGTTCCCAGGTATAGTTAAACGGTATACCGTGTTTAGTAATCGTAATGGCATTCGTTTTGGGAAGTTGTATTTAGATGGAGGATGTAGTTTTTTTTTTGTTTGTTTGTTTTGTTTTTCTTCACTCCCGTCCAGTTTGTTACAGGACACCTAACATTTACAGACCAAGTCTGCCAAGCTCAGGAAGGCAACCCTATTTATACGGATATAAATATATATTTTTATGTAAAAATCTATATTTTGGTGAACAGTTTATATATTGTCGTGTGTTATTTGCCTCTGTATATTAAACACTGCATACTAAGTGGGCTGTATAATCAATGGGGGGGGGGATGTGTGTCATGCATTATACAATAAATTACTGTTTATTAAATGTTTATTAATTCCTGGTCATTATTGTTGTTGATACCGCTTTGTCTAATTGCGGAATGCAATTAAAACGCACCAAATTTACGGAGAGGGTGGTAGGAGGAACAGCTTCCCACCAGAAGAGACGTTAATACAGAAAGCTTTTAAACACGCATGGAAGAGACATATGGCTATCCTGAATCCAAGGTGAGATTAAAGACCAAGTCTTCAAAGCAAGTGGGCAGATTAGATGGGTGGAATGGTTCTTATCTGATGTCAAAATGTTTTTTATGTTAAAAGGGTTCTGGTAGTGGAAAAAATATAATAAAATCAGCAGCTCGGGGGGACATTTGAATGAGTGGGTATGTAAAGGGTCAGCAGAAGGACACCGGTATCTGTTAAAAGGCGTGTGGAAGTCCGAGGTGCATGTAGGACATTTAGGAAAATGTCCATGATGAAGTCGGTGCTTTCCACAGGATTATCAGAAGTGTTATCACTATACAACCCCGACACAGAACTTAGAATGGGAACAACCTGCCCTCCATACCTACAAACACGTTCTGCATAAATGTTCTACAGCAGGAAAGCCATAAAATGAATCGAAGAAGGTGCTGGTCTGGGTGTGTGGATAGTGTGCTGCCATTCAGGAAATAGTTTAATACAACAACATTTACATTTGCACCGATACAGTCAGATGACAAAGGCAAGGCTTAGTTTTTTATTCCTCAAAAAAATATATAAATATGAATGTGCTTTTAAAAAACGGCCTTCTTGTTATATATATATATATATATATATATATACCGTATATATATATACCGTATATATATATATATATATATATGTACATTAAATAAGATAAATTAGGGAAATAGCTCTGGCCCTGTAGCGTAAGGGGGTTAACATATTTTTGTTAATAGGGGACATACTAAAACGAATGACAAAATGGAATGCCCATAGACTTTAATGGGGAGGAATGCCCATAGACTATAATGGGGAGGAATGCCCATAGACTATAATGGGGAGGAATGCCCATAGACTTTAATGGGGAGGAATGCCCATAGACTTTAATGGGGAGGAATGCCCATAGACTTTAATGGGGAGGAATGCCCATAGACTATAATGGGGAGGAATGCCCATAGACTATAATGGGGAGGAATGCCCATAGACTATAATGGAAGGTAAAAGAATAATTGATTTTGAATTTAAAACATATCATTTAGATCTTTGGCACACATTCTCCCCTAGCACAGACACAGGATCTAAAACTCAGATTATGTGGGATTATAACTACTTTCTATGGAATGACAGGTGAATGACAGTTTTGAGTGAATGCCCATAGGATATAATGGGAGAAAAATTAAACTTGTTTTTTAGAGAAAACCATCTTAAATATCATATAGAACTTTGTCATGTATACTCCCCTAGTAGAGTTATAGGTTCTAAACCTCATATTAAGTGGAATTATAGCTGTGTTCTATGGAATTACAGGTGAATGACAGTATTGATGGAATGCCCATAGGATAATGTTATCTCTATGTTTAATGCTGTGACGGAAGCCTCCATCACTGGGACCACTGGAGAAGCCTGACTGCCAGCCTCCTCCCTATTGACTATGGGCCCTGGGTTTGTAAAGGCTTCTGTGGCTACCCCCAGCAGTATCATCTCATCACTTGCTGAGGGGATTATCTCCAGCAGACAGCCAGGATCTGCAACCAGGGAGTGACTGCCATTGTTTCAGTTTAATGTTGTATAAATCAGTCTCCCCCCCATTGTATTGTTAATCTCGCTACTGCCCCTGTTGTCTCTGGGAGGCAGATTAAGGGGGGCGGTTTGTGTCCCAATATCTTATTTTATGTAAATGTGTGTTTTGATGGATATATCCAGCCCTGTGTGTCCAAAATAAATCAGTCTTCGTTTGGTTTTACCCTACACTGAGTCTCGGCTAGTGACTGGGGAACCGGGGAAAGAGTGTGAGTCCCAGGCTAAGGGAGCACAAGACAGCGGAGGTAGTCGGTCGGACAAGCCAGCCCCGTGACATTGGTGGCAAGCGGCGGGATTGCTTCTTAGTCTGAGGGACACTTACTTTCTACCGGGATTAACCGACAGGACGACAGACTTCGGTCGCCTTGACGAACACATGGATGTGGTATCAGAATTCCAGGGGCTGCTGCGGGTCATCCTCTCCTGCTACACCACTACTCTGCCTACAGAACAATACCAGAATCTGAGGCATCTGGTTCGACGGTCACTATGGCAGAGGGCTGTTATATGCCGGGGTCAGTGTCTTCCAAGCTCCGAACAAAAGATTAGAGACCAGCGGGAACTACGGATGTGGTACATAGTTGGAATTAAAATTAATACTAATAAAATAGACTGTCCAAAACATGACATGACGGAATGGAAATGTAGGTGTATTTTGGCTTTTATGAAATGTTTTGTACATCTTGCTATAAACTTGTGCACCGAAAAATGCACCTGCCCCTTAAGCCCGCCGCAACTGCGACCGGGTCCGCCACTCAAAGGAGCCGGGAAGCCCCCGCCAGGGCCGGCCTTACAGGTGTGCGTCCGCACAGGGTTTAAATTAAAACATCGGGGGGGGGTTACTTTATTTAACATCCTTCATGTTAAATAAAGTTTTTTTCTTAAGAGGATGTTAAATAAAGTTAAAACAAAAAAAAACGGTGTTTTAATTTAAGTCCCGGGTCGCTCGTGAAGTTTTCAGCGACCGCTTGGCGCCCTTCACTCTCCGAGACTCCGTCGGGGTGCCAGCGTTTCATGCTGAGCGCTGGAATTATGCCACACCGCGGCAGAGCGGGAAGATGGCTCCCATCGCAGGACTCCGGCAACAAGGTAAGTAAGGATAGGGAGAGGGGGGTAGATAGTGAAAAGGGGCAGAGGGGGGACGGCAGTGAGAAGGGGCAGAGGTGGTAGATAGTGAGAAGGGGCAGAGGGGGGAGATTTTTTTGCTTTCTTTTTTTTGGGGATGGGGGGCACCAGAGGAGTAGTCCGCACAGGGCGCCAGAACACTTAAGGCCGGCTCTGTCTCTGTGTGTAGTGCTATGTCCGTGCTGCTTATATTTAAAAATATAGGTTTATTATGGGAATATGCCTTTAAAATAATTTTATTTAAATTTAAAAAAAAAGTACTTTAAGATATATAAAATATAAATATGTAAAAGTCAAACGATTAAGTGAAATAAAAAGTCTTTCCTCAACGCGTTTCGGCTTTAATGGCTTCCTCAGGAAAAAAGTATTTGATCGCTTCTTCCACTCTTTTTATGTGTGTTAATTCGTTGTATTTTCTTCTATATACGCTAGATGGCGGTGTAACGTTGTTTCCCAGAACATGAGGACGTGTTGTACGCACATGTACACTAGGTGGCGCTGTTACGTCATTCCACAATACGTGAGGACGTATTGGAGGCTGGATGTGCGTACTGCCGTCATTCTGTTTATACGCGTCCCCATAGAAACGGCTTCTCCTTCTCCGTAGGGATGTCTCTTTTCTTGGTGTTGCATCAGGTCCCAGTGTCCTGCTGTGCTGTGCAGTGCAGATGTTAAGAAATGACATTTGAAGACAGATTAACATGAACGCTAAGTATAAACGCTATAGGATGTAAACGTTTAAGGATGTGATTGCATTAAACGTGGATATATGAACTATAACTAAACATACTATGGGTTTTGTTCATACATAAATGTCTATATGAATCCACAGAAAAGAGAGCAATAAGGGTGGAAAAGTGCCAAACAATAATACAAAATATGAAATATTGGAATTGTGTATAGTAAAAAGTAATATTGAAGAACCCATGAATGAATAAGTAGTCTGTGTATATTTATTTCAAATGGGGGTTAGGATCCCTTAGGTGAAAGCGTGAATATCCAAGTTTATGTTCAAGCCTACTTTTTTTATATGTTCCTAATTTAAAGATCCACTTAGTTTCCTTTCTTGAAATGTTCTCTGCACTATTCCCTCCTCTCCAATTTGGGGGTACAATGTCTATTCCCATGATTCAAAATTGATTAATTGAGAAAACAGGACATGAATTACAGTATCGCGGGACACCGTGTTTAATGCTTGAATTCATAATGTTCCCAAGATGTTCCTAAATTCTTCCTTTAAGTGGTCTTGTTGTTCTTCCCCATACTGTGCACCACATGGACATTGTAATAAATAAATTACAGATTTGGTGGTGCAGGTGATGAATTTCTTAATTTCGTATGTAGTCCCTGTCCTATTACTGATAAAACTGTTTGTTTTCCTTGGTAGGTAGGTGCACAACTTGCACCTACCGCATGGGCAAAAAACAATGGGTTTCTTGCCCAGAAAGGTATTAAAATTAATTTCTGTTTTCTTTGTTGGGAGGAAAATGTTTTTCAAATTATTTGTTTTGTGGGCCAATGCTCCGTTTCCCCATGCTGTGGAAATTCCATGCCGAGTTTTCCAGGACGCAAGAAATCTGCAGGATCCAGTCCGGGATGCCAATGGGGCCGGCATCAGGCACAGGTGCTGGACATTAAAAACCCCTGGAGCTTGATACTCAGAGAGACTGTTGGGGGAAGAGGAAGTTCCCTGTGCTCCCAGGGCAAGGAGAGGCCCCGAAGAAGACAATCCCTGAGCCAAGTGAGGCAATACCTGCCTGGACGTTTTGTGTGTTGTCTGGGGGAGGTTTTCCAGAGCCTGGCGTAGCTGGGTCTGGCTGGGAGGTTGAGGTAGTGGGTGATTAGGCTGGTCAGTCTGCACCAGCATAGTTCAGTTAGAGAGGGCTCCAATTGGGAGCTAGGTTTTCTTTTGCAGGTTTCACAGATATGCAATACTTTTATCCAGCAAAAAGAAACTTCACGTCCGGATCATCAATAAGTCATCACAAACACATCAAGGCCATCCTCCATAAGCATATGTATTTCAGCCAGCAATACACAAGGGCACATACCATGCAACAGTCAAACAGTGGTTTTTGGGGTTTAAGCGGTTAAAATAAGGAGGAAAAAAAAACAAAAAAAATGAGCTGCTGTTCCTGGCTCTAATTGCCCTAAAGGACTTAGGTGCTTAGGACCCCTAAAAGTGACATGTATGGCCCTCATGCTATAGGGTTTGTCACATATGGTGGAGGATGCGGGCAAAGCACTGCTATGGTCTGTGGGCAGAAAGCAGGAACCAAAAAAAATGAGCTGCTGTTCCTGGCTCTAATTGCCCTAGAGGACTTAGGTGCTTAGGACCCCTAAAAGTGACATGTATGGCCCTCATGCTATAGGGTTTGTCACATATGGTGGAGGATGCGGGCAAAGCACTGCTATGGTCTGTGGGCAGAAAGCAGGAACCCAAAAAAAAAAAGAGAAAAATTCGCTTTATTTTAACCGCTTAAACCCCAAAAACCACTGTTTGACTGTTGCATGGTATGTGCCCTTGTGTATTGCTGGCTGAAATACATATGCTTATGGAGGATGGCCTTGATGTGTTTGTGACGACTTATTGATGATCCGGACGTGAAGTTTCTTTTTGCTGGATAAAAGTATTGCATATCTGTGAAACCTGCAAAAGAAAACCTAGCTCCCAATTGGAGCCCTCTCTAACTGAACTATGCTGGTCCAGACTGACCAGCCTAATCACCCACTACCTCAACCTCCCATCCAGACCCAGCTACGCCAGGCTCTGGAAAACCTCCCCCAGACAACACACAAAACGTCCAGGCAGGTATTGCCTCACTTGGCTCAGGGATTGTCTTCTTCAGGGCCTCTCCTTGCCCTAGGAGCACAGGGAACTTCCTCTTCCCCCAACAGTCTCTCTGAGTATCAAGCTCCAGGGGCTTTTAATGTCCAGCACCTGTGCCTGATGCCGGCCCCATAGGAATCCCGGACCGGATCCTGCAGATTTCTTGCCTCCTGGAAAACTCGGCATGGAATTTCCACAGCATGGGGAAACGGAGCATTGGCCCACCCTGCTCTCCAATTGCTCCACCCCAGGGACCCATATTTACCCAAATGCCACACTAAGCATCTCCCTGGGGTTTACACTGTCACAAATGATATGTCCATGTTTAATGCTTTATCCATGTGTAAGGCAGTGTCAGTGTTTAATGCTATCTCCATATTTAATGTTATCTCTATGTGTAATGTGTGACAGTGTAAACCCCAGGGAGATGCTTAGTGTGGCATTTGGGTACAGGTGCTATCCAGATCGTAAATATGGGTCCCTAGGGTGGAGCAATTGGAGAGCAGGGTGGGCCAATGCTCCGTTTCCCCATGCTGTGGAAATTCCATGCCGAGTTTTCCAGGACGCAAGAAATCTGCAGGATCCAGTCCGGGATGCCAATGGGGCCGGCATCAGGCACAGGTGCTGGACATTAAAAACCCCTGGAGCTTGATACTCAGAGAGACTGTTGGGGGAAGAGGAAGTTCCCTGTGCTCCCAGGGCAAGGAGAGGCCCCGAAGAAGACAATCCCTGAGCCAAGTGAGGCAATACCTGCCTGGACGTTTTGTGTGTTGTCTGGGGGAGGTTTTCCAGAGCCTGGCGTAGCTGGGTCTGGCTGGGAGGTTGAGGTAGTGGGTGATTAGGCTGGTCAGTCTGCACCAGCATAGTTCAGTTAGAGAGGGCTCCAATTGGGAGCTAGGTTTTCTTTTGCAGGTTTCACAGATATGCAATACTTTTATCCAGCAAAAAGAAACTTCATGTCCGGATCATCAATAAGTCATCACAAACACATCAAGGCCATCCTCCATAAGCATATGTATTTCAGCCAGCAATACACAAGGGCACATACCATGCAACAGTCAAACAGTGGTTTTTGGGGTTTAAGCGGTTAAAATAAGGAGGAAAAAAAAGAAAAAAAAACAAAAAAAATGAGCTGCTGTTCCTGGCTCTAATTGCCCTAAAGGACTTAGGTGCTTAGGACCCCTAAAAGTGACATGTATGGCCCTCATGCTATAGGGTTTGTCACATATGGTGGAGGATGCGGGCAAAGCACTGCTATGGTCTGTGGGCAGAAAGCAGGAACCAAAAAAAAAAAAACAAAAAAAAAATGAGCTGCTGTTCCTGGCTCTAATTGCCCTGGAGGACTTAGGTGCTTAGGACCCCTAAAAGTGACATGTATGGCCCTCATGCTATAGGGTTTGTCACATATGGTGGAGGATGCGGGCAAAGCACTGCTATGGTCTGTGGGCAGAAAGCAGGAACCAAAAAAAAAAAAGAGAAAAATTCGCTTTATTTTAACCGCTTAAACCCCAAAAACCACTGTTTGACTGTTGCATGGTATGTGCCCTTGTGTATTGCTGGCTGAAATACATATGCTTATGGAGGATGGCCTTGATGTGTTTGTGACGACTTATTGATGATCCGGACGTGAAGTTTCTTTTTGCTGGATAAAAGTATTGCATATCTGTGAAACCTGCAAAAGAAAACCTAGCTCCCAATTGGAGCCCTCTCTAACTGAACTATGCTGGTCCAGACTGACCAGCCTAATCACCCACTACCTCAACCTCCCAGCCAGACCCAGCTACGCCAGGGTCTGGAAAACCTCCCCCAGACAACACACAAAACGTCCAGGCAGGTATTGCCTCACTTGGCTCAGGGATTGTCTTCTTCAGGGCCTCTCCTTGCCCTAGGAGCACAGGGAACTTCCTCTTCCCCCAACAGTCTCTCTGAGTATCAAGCTCCAGGGGCTTTTAATGTCCAGCACCTGTGCCTGATGCCGGCCCCATAGGAATCCCGGACCGGATCCTGCAGATTTCTTGCCTCCTGGAAAACTCGGCATGGAATTTCCACAGCATGGGGAAACGGAGCATTGGCCCACCCTGCTCTCCAATTGCTCCACCCCAGGGACCCATATTTACCCAAATGCCACACTAAGCATCTCCCTGGGGTTAACACTGTCACAAATGATATGTCCATGTTTAATGCTTTATCCATGTGTAAGGCAGTGTCAGTGTTTAATGCTATCTCCATGTTTAATGTTATCTCTATGTGCAATGCTATGTCCATGTTTAATGCTATTGTCAGGAACCACTTTTTCGCTGCCTGAACCATGGCTTTTTTTATACCTGTGGTGTTTAAATCTGCTACCACTAGTGGCCGCCCTCTGTAGCACTCAGAACTCAGGTGTGCCTTGTTACCTGGGTTGAGCCCTAGCCAATACATCCAGCTGGCCCTTGTTACCTGTGATTACCCTGCCTTTATGAACCTGCCCTGCCCTTCAGTCAGGGCCTTTGTATTGAAGTCTATGGATCTTCCTGCTGTGGCTCGGCACCTGTACTGTTCCTGGTTCCCTGCTTTGTGTCCTGATCAATCGGACTCCCTGCTTTGTGTCCTGATCAATCGGACTCCCTGCTTTGTGTCCTGATCAAGCGGACTCCCTGCTTTGCGTCCTGATCAAGCGGGCTCCCTGCTTTGCGTCCTGATCAAGCGGGCTCCCTGCTTTGCGTCCTGATCAAGCGGACTCGCTGCTTTGCGTCCTGATCAAGCGGACTCGCTGCTTTGCGTCCTGATCAAGCGGACTCGCTGCTTTGCGTCCTGATCAAGCGGACTCGCTGCTTTGCGTCCTGATCAAGCGGACTCGCTGCTTTGCGTCCTGATCAAGCGGACTCGCTGCTTTGCGTCCTGATCAAGCGGACTCGCTGCTTTGCGTCCTGATCAAGCGGACTCGCTGCTTTGCGTCCTGATCAAGCGGACTCGCTGCTTTGCGTCCTGATCAAGCGGACTCGCTGCATTGCGTCCTGATCAAGCGGACTCGCTGCATTGCGTCCTGATCAAGCGGACTCGCTGCTTTGCGTCCTGATCAAGCGGACTCGCTGCTTTGCGTCCTGATCAAGCGGACTCGCTGCTTTGCGTCCTGATCAAGCGGACTCGCTGCTTTGCGTCCTGATCAAGCGGACTCGCTGCTTTGCGTCCTGATCAAGCGGACTCGCTGCTTTGCGTCCTGATCAAGCGGACTCGCTGCTTTGCGTCCTGATCAAGCGGACTCGCTGCTTTGCGTCCTGATCAAGCGGACTCGCTGCTTTGCGTCCTGATCAAGCGGACTCGCTGCTTTGCGTCCTTCCAAGCGGACTCGCTGCTTTGCGTCCTTCCAAGCGGACTCCCTGCTTTGCGTCCTTCCAAGCGGACTCCCTGCTTTGCGTCCTTCCAAGCGGACTCCCTGCTTTGCGTCCTTCCAAGCGGACTCCCTGCTTTTCGTCCTACCAAGCGCACTCCCTGCTTTGCGTCCTTCCAAGCGGACTCCCTGCTTTGCGTCCTTCCAAGCGGACTCCCTGCTTTGCGTCCTTCCAAGCGGACTCCCTGCTTTGCGTCCTTCCAAGCGGACTCCCTGCTTTGCGTCCTTCCAAGCGGACTCCCTGCTTTGCGTCCTTCCAAGCGGACTCCCTGCTTTGCGTCCTTCCAAGCGGACTCCCTGCTTTGCGTCCTTCCAAGCGGACTCCCTGCTTTGCGTCCTTCCAAGCGGACTCCCTGCTTTGCGTCCTTCCAAGCGGACTCCCTGCTTTACGTCCTTCCAAGCGGACTCCCTGCTATGCGTCCTTCCAAACGGACTCCCTGCTATGCGTCCTTCCAAGCGGACTCCCTGCTTTGCGTCCTTCCAAGCGGACTCCCTGCTATGCGTCCTTCCAAGCGGACTCCCTGCTATGCGTCCTTCCAAGCGGACTCCCTGCTATGCGTCCTTCCAAACGGACTCCCTGCTATGCGTCCTTCCAAACGGACTCCCTGCTATGCGTCCTTCCAAGCGGACTCCCTGCTTTGCGTCCTTCCAAGCGGACTCCCTGCTTTGCGTCCTTCCAAGCGGACTCCCTGCTTTGTGTCCTTCCAAGCAGACTCCCTCCTTTGTGTCCTCATGAAGACCATTCACCTACATCTGTTACATCACCTGAGAAATCCAACAAGCCTGTTACCAGTATGAAAAAGGAATCTTCTAGGAAACGTGAACCCCTTACCACAACCGAATTGCAACAAAGGCATGATGATGAGGCTTGCTTTTACTGTGGCAAAAAGGGACACTGGATCACCCAATGTCCTCTGAAACCTCCCAAACCCTCTGTACTGATTGAACAGTCTACGTCACAAGCACAGAGCTCTCCTAAAAGGGGAAGTAGCTTTATTCCCCAGGACAGTGAACCCATGGAGTATATACCACCCCTGGTGATTCCTAATGCTTCTCAAACTCCAGTGGATGTCCAAGCCTGAAGCCTGATGACTGTTCTGTGATGGAATGCAGCTTCTGTGATTCTACAGTCTGTGGCAGTGTGGGTTGCTCCCATATGGATGAACTTCCTATTGCTTTCTGTTCAGCCATGATTGCAACTCCTTTCACTCTTACCTCAGCAAAGTGTGATACACCAGAGACTACCATAGCCCCTAATATCTCCTCTGGACTGATAGCAAAGATACATGACCCTATTCCATCTCTGAGGAGGAAGGGACCTTCCATCAGTGCTTCCCATACCAAGTCTGCTTCTCCTGTTTTGAACCAGTGCAGTTCTGGTACTACCCCCCTGCCCCCAGTAGTGCCCTGGGTACAGGGCAGCTATGTGACCCCTGGTACATGGAAAGAGAAAGCATTGAATCATACCTTCTCATCAACTTCTTCAGCATCCAGTCCTAATTTGACCTATGATTGCACCACAGATAACCTTTCCTTTGATTGTGTTATTACCCCTAATGGCAATATAATCAGAAATGAAGACCTGGAGATCTGTGAACAAGCTTTACCGAAAAAGAAAAAGAAGAAATCACGTTAAGTACACCCTTCTGCTCAGTTTATTAAAGGTGTACAGATTTTGTTCAGACTGTTCGCATTCAGTGACCGCTCCTTGGGGAGGGGGTACTGTCAGGAACCACTTTTTCGCTGCCTGAACCATGGCTTTTTTTATACCTGTGGTGTTTAAATCTGCTACCACCGCCCCGCATCGCATCTCTCTGTTTTACTTTATCATCTGTTTATGATTTACTGTCTATGTATTTTATGTTTTGCACTGCTGATGTGGCTGGGGGGCACCTTGCTTTCGGTGCTGTCGGTTCCCCCGTCCTTGACGCCTCTGAGCGGGTGGCGACTCGGCCCCTCGCCTGGTTCTCCGGGCCATGCATGCACCACATCACGTCCATATGTATGCCTATACACGCTGTTCATATATGTCCCCCCCCCCACTTACTTATCATTATTTATTATTTTTTTTTTTTTTTTTTTTTTTTTTTTTTTTTTTTTTTGCATGCACGCACTTACTCGAACTCATATTAGTCACAGCCGCTGCGGCTGAGGGCGCCTTGCTCGGGCTCTTATGTGTGCACTGGTTGCCTCATCTCCTGCCTGTCCCTGTGGGCCATACGCGCACCACATCACGTCTCTCTGTATTATTATTATTATTTATTTATTTATTTTTTTTTTTTTTTTTTTTTTTTTTTTTTTTTTATCTCTTGTTTGTGCTTACATTGCTGTTATGATTGCACTGCTGATGTGGCTGGGGGGCGCCTTGCCTTCGGTGTTGGTTCCCCCGTCCCTCTGAGCGGGTGACGACTCTGCCCCTCGCCTGGTTCTCCGGGCCATGCACGCACCACACCACGTCTATCTGTATGCCTATACACACTGTTTTTTTTTTTTTTTTTTTTTTTTTTTTTTTTTACACTACGGCTGGGGGGAGCTATGCTTCTGGCGCTGCTACGTGCGCGCTGGTTACCTTTCCCCTACCGCCTCCGAGCAGGTGATGATTCTGCCCCATGCCTGTACTTACAGGCCATGCGCACACCACATCACACTTATCTCTCTACCTATGCATAATGTATGTATATATATATGCCTGTTTTATTTATTTTCTCCCCATGACGTTCGGCCTCTCTATCCTACGCTGATACCGTTGAAGGCATTTTGTTTCTTTTCAATGGTTGGGTTCTGACTTGCACAGCGGTCCTCTGATTGTCGATATAGCTATTAATGTTTTATCTAGTAAAGAGTGGCGGGCGGCGGCCCGCACCTGGTTCACTCATTTTTGGTTTTGTGTTTCTTTTCTGTTCTGTTTTCGTATTTGGTGGTTCCACCTTTCTCGTGGTCTCGTCTGTTCCCCTACACAGAGACGCCCTGTTGTTGTCGGGTGTATAATACCCGTCGGGCGTAGTTGGTGTTTTTCTTTATTTGTCCTTCACCTTACCAGGTCCCTCCGTTCTTTCTCCCTTTCTTCCTCCGCCTTGCTCCCGCTTCTTTTCTTCCCCCCCTCTACCCTTTTTTTTTTTTTTTTTTTTTTTTTTTTTTTTTCTCTCATGTCGTCTTCCCATACACGTGGGCTTAACCTTCTTTCGCTCAATGTCAAGGGTCTTAATACCCCTGAGAAACGCTCCTCCCTCTTCCGAGATCTCCGTAGGGGTCGGGTAGACATCGCCTTTATTCAGGAAACTCACTTCTTGGGGCCTCGTGCTCCCCGGCTCTCCTGCCGCTCCTACCCCACCAGTTTTTTCAGTAATAACCCGACAGCGAAGGCTAAGGGGGTAGCGATTATTTTTTCTGCCCAGGTCCCCTTCAAAGCTCTAGACGTTATAGCGGACTCCGAGGGGAGGTATTTACTGGTTAAGGGCACGATCGCGGATCAAACGTACACGTTGGTGAATGTCTACCTCCCTAACCGAGGCCAACATATCACTCTTCGTTCTGTCCTGCAAAAACTCACTGGCTTTCAGGAGGGGATTCTAGTCCTGGGGGGGGATTTTAATGTGGCGCTGTACCCGGCTTTAGACACCTCTTCCGGGTCCTCACGGACTCCTCGCCATGTCCTCCGCAGGATTCATTCCCTCCTTACTACGCACAGACTAGTCGACTGCTGGAGGGCTCTCCATCCTAATGTGCGGGACTACACTTTCTATTCCACGCCTCATAACTCATATTCCCGCATCGATTTCTTCTTTCTTCCTTGCCACTTTGCCACTCTTCTTCGCCGTTCTGCCATTGGGTCGGCTACCTGGTCGGACCATGCCCCTTTATCTCTTTCCCTGGCTTCCCCCCTGCCCCGTCCCACTGGGGGCTCATGGCGTCTCAATGAATCTGTTTTATCTGACGTGCTGGCCCGCTCTGAATCGCTCGAGGTCCTCCGCTGTTATTTTCGGGAGAACTTGCTCCAAGGTACCTCTGAATTAATGGTCTGGGAGGCGCACAAATGTGTAATTAGGGGACATTTTATCAAGGAGTGCTCTCGGCGCAAACGCGCTGAGCGGGAGAAGATAGACAAGCTCTATACTGATATAGCCTTGGCGGAGCAGGCGCACAAATCTTCCATGTCGGGAAGCGACCTGCAGCTCCTCTTGTCTCTTCGGGGTGAGCTGGCCTCGATTCTCAACCGCAGGTTGCACAACTCCTTTCTGAAAACCAAGGCACTCTATTATGAACATGGCAATAAGCCAGGTAAACACCTGGCTCGGGCGCTACGGGCTGTACGGAAACCCACCTATGTACCCAAGATCCGCTCCTCGAGTGGTCTCCTTCACTCGCACCCGTCTGATATCTCTCGTTGCTTTCAGAGTTACTATGAGGGCCTCTACAATCTCCGTACGACCCCTCCGGGCCCCTCCCTTCCTAGTCAGTCAGCGGACGTTAGGTCCTATTTGGCTAAGACTATTAAGCGGACTATCTCGGCGGACGACGCAGCCACGCTAGACTCCCCAATCACGCTACCTGAGTTTCTCTTGGCCCTTAAGTCTTCTCCGGCTGGGAAATGCCCCGGCCCAGATGGGCTTCCTCTGCGTTATTACTCGGAATTCAAGGACGTTTTGGGTCCTCACTTTGTGAGTGCCTTTAACTCCATCTTAACTGGCACTAGTATTCCGGATCATACTCTGTCGGCCTCGATTACCCTGATCCCTAAAGAGGGTAAAGACCCAGAGCAATGCGGCAGCTATAGGCCAATCTCGCTTCTGAACGCAGATCTGAAACTGTTGGCCAAGATCCTGGCTAACCGTATTAAGCCCTTTATGTCCTCTCTGGTCCACCCGGACCAGACCGGCTTCATCCCTGGGCGTGAGGCTAGGGATAGCACTATTAGGGCCCTTACACTTATGCACTACGCCAAGCACACTGCCACTCCGACTATATTGCTTTCCACGGACGCAGAGAAGGCTTTCGACAGGGTGGACTGGCCTTTTATGCTGTCCACCCTGACGCACATGGGTTTCGGTCCTGGTCTGCTGACCTGGATTCGGTCCCTGTATTCTACCCCCTCGGCTCGTGTCCGTGTTAACGGCTCTCTTTCGGGTTCCTTTGCTATTCGGAACGGGACCCGGCAGGGCTGCCCGCTGTCCCCCCTGCTTTTTGTGCTTTCTGTTGAGCCCTTCCTCCAAGCTGTCCGGATGAACCCCGACATCTGTGGGTTACGGGTCGGGGGAACTGATCATAAGATTTTGGGTTACGCAGATGACCTCCTCTTCGTTATCACCCGCCCTCATGTCACTCTCCCGAACATCCTCCGGGAGTTTTCCATATACGGCGCCCTCACTAATTTTAAACTCAACGCCTCCAAGTCTGAAATACTGAACGTGAACCTGGCTCAAGAGGTGGTCTGTCCCCTGAAGGCCTCCTTCCCTTTTGCCTGGTGTAGCTCTAAGCTCAAGTACCTGGGGACTTGGTTGACGTCTGACTTCTCCCAACTGTTCCACTATAATTTCTCCCCTTTGCTGGCCACTGTCCGGTCTGATCTACTGTCCTGGAAGTCGTTGACGATCTCCTGGTTGGGTCGCATCAATGTGCTTAAAATGAACATCATGCCTCGTATTCTATACCTGTTTCAGACCCTCCCTGTTGCTATCCCTCCCTCTTTCTTTGCCTCTCTGCGTGCAGCTTTTCTGCGGTTTGTCTGGGGCTCTCGGGCCCCTAGGGTACGCCTGGCTACGCTGATTCTCCCCAAATCTAAAGGCGGTTTGGCGTTGCCCTGTCCCCGCACTTATTACAGGGCATGCCACTTGTTACGCGTTATGGAATGGTCCCATAGCCCTGCACATAAACAATGGGTGGCCGTGGATTCTGCTTTGCTAGGCCTTCCTGCGTCCTCTTTGCCGTGGCTCCTGTCTCCCACTGCTCGGGGTGTGGCTTTGCCCCATCCCTTCATACGGGCTACCCTTGCGGTCTGGTCCCAGGTTCTTAGGAGGACACGGCTATCCTCTGTGCCCTCGCCTCTGACACCAGTTAGGTATAACCCTGACTTCCCTCCTGGGATGAGTGGTGCCTTCCTTTCGCCTGTGTCTGGGGACGGGAGGTCGGAGATCCGCGCTTACCTCTCTGGGGCTGGCCTTAAGCCTCTGGATCAACTTTCTCGCCACACACCCCCTTCTCTTCTGGACGTGTTCCGTTATGCCCAACTCCGCAACTTTGTGCGGTCGTTACCCCGGAGGCACACTCTGTCGCGTGCTCTCACTGTGTTTGAGGACCTCTGTGTTGCTGCTGAGCTCCCGCCTCATGGTGTTTCGCGGCTCTACGGTCTACTCCTTGAGGCGTCTAACCCGGTGCCTCCTACGTTTATGGGACGGTGGGAATCTGCGCTGCAGGTTGCCTTTACGGCGGAGCAATGGGACAAGATATGCGTCCTTACCCACTGTTGTTCCGTGAGTACTGCTGACCGGGAAATGTCTTACAAGCTCCTAGCTTTGTGGTACCGTCCCCCGGCATTGACATCCCTGTACCGCCCTGACGTGCCGAACAGGTGTTGGAGATGCGACGCCTCCCCGGGCTCTCTCCTGCACTTGTGGTGGCAGTGTCCTCGCATAGCTCCCTTCTGGAAATCCGTTCATGCCCAGTTGCGACGCCTTACAGACCGCGAGGTTCCATTCACCCCGGAGTTCTGCCTTCTTTTTCATACCTCCCTCTCGGAACGATGGTTCCGCAGGTCTATTACGCGCCATCTTCTCACGGCTGCTAAGGCACTCATCCCATTACACTGGGGTGACCCTGCTCCGCCTACCTTCAAGGAGTGGGTCCTCCGGGTTGAGCAAACGAGGGTCCTGGAGGAATTACGTTTACTCGCCACGGGTGCGGAGGCAAGATACCAGAAGACCTGGTTTTATTGGCTGGAGTTCGTCTCCGGCCCTGCTATTTGCCCCCTGTTGGATTAGTTGCACTGAAACGCTTTTCCCTGGGTTGGGTCGAGGTAGTTGAGAGGCGTGTATCTTATCTCCCTTGTCTTTCCCCCTCCTTATTTTTTTTTTTTTTTTTTTTTTTTTTTTTTTTTTTTTTTTTTTTTTTTTTTCTCTCTTTCCCTGGGTTCCTACCTTATCACGCAGCACCTCTATGGCGTACTACTCACCATTCTCCTTGTTCCGCTGTCTATGACTTCTTGTCTCGTGCCCTATGGCCTGTTGTGCACGTGGGTGCGCGGCTGTTCTGCGCCTTGTCCCTCGCCTGCTATCTTGTTTTGTGTTCCCTTGGGTCTTTCACTTTGATACCCCCCTTTTCGTCTTTCCCCTCTTTCCTTTTGGCCTTCATGCCTTCCCCTCTCTTCTCTTACCCGTCCTTGTCATTTTCCTCCCTTTGGGTGGCGTTCCCATGAGGGCTTCTTCCATAGCCTCCTTTGTGCTCGCACAGTGGGTTTTGCTGTATCCTGTGGTTCCAACAGTTATGTTTTATTGCACGTATTTCATTGCCCCTTGACGTGCAACTCTTCATTGCACCTATGTGAGCTGTTATCATGCACTATGTCTTTCATATGATGTGATGTGTTTCTTCAGGTCTCCCACCGCGATGCTCTCTTTCAGTTTTTGCCTCATGTCCCCCCTTTTCCTTCTGTACCCCCCCTTTTTGTTTTTGTTATGTACTGAAAATTCAAAAATAAAGATTTTGATTTACCCTAAATCTGCTACCACTAGTGGCTGCCCTCCGCCCCCTGGAGCACACAGAACTCAGGTGTGCCTTGTTACCTGGGTTGAGCCCTAGCCAATACATCCAGCTGGGTCTTGTTACCTGTGATTACCCGGCCTTTATGAACCTGCCCTGCCCTTCAGTCAAATGGGTGTTTTGATGGATATATCCAGCCCTGTGTGTCCAAAATAAATCAGTCTTCGTTTGGTTTTACCCTACACCGAGTCTCGGCTAGTGCCTGGGGAACCGGGGGAAGTGTGTTGTCCCAGGCTAAGGGAGCACAAGACAGCGGAGGTAGTCGGTCGGACTAGCCAGCTCCGTGACATTGGTGGCAAGCAGTGGGATTGCTTCTTAGTCTGAGGGACACTCACTTTCTCCCGGGATTAACCAACAGGACGGCAGAGTTCGGTCGCCTTGACGAGGACATGGATGTGGTATCAGAATTCCAGGGGCTGCTGTGGGTCATCCTCTCTTGCTACACCACTACTCTGCCTACAGAACAATACCAGAATCTGAGGCAACTGGTTCGACAGTCACTATGGCAGAGGGCTGTTATATGCCGGGGTCAGTGTCTTCCAAGCTCCGAACAAAAGATTAGAGACCAGCGGGAACTACGCATGTCATTCCTGGGACAGCAACCCCAGGAGCAATGGGTATCCAAATTGGACAAGCTGGTCCAACAGGAGGTAGAGCTGGAAAATTACTATAGGGCTCTGCAGTGGTATACAGAGCAAGCATATTGGGCAACTGTGAAAGAATGTTCTCCAGAGGGCTATGACTTTGGTGGCCCAGGATTATTATGGGATAGTCTTCAGGAGGATCCGGACTTCGGAAGTACAGCGGAGTGGCGGATTCAGAAAATGCCCTAACCCCAGCTGAAGCGCTGGCAACAGGGCAGAGCATCGCTGGCCTCTGCCCAGCACATACCAAAGCTGCAGGAATTCAGGGAGATACAGCGGCCGACCCGCCTCAGCAGCAGAAGCAGGGAGGTGGAACAGCCGGTCCATCTCCCCAGCGGCAGAACCTAATTCCGGGACAGGAGGAACCTGACCTCCCTCCTTTGCGGCAGCAGGAGCACCAGGGAGGGGATGCAGGAGACATCACTCCCCAGCGGTACCCGGAAGATGGCGCAGCCGGCCCATCTCCCCAGCAGCAGCAGGAGCAACAATTTTGGGAGGGCATTGATGGGCCAAATGAACTGACTGACTACGGAGTCAACCCGTTTGGGGTTTCCTCCTGTGTCAGTCCAATTTGGAGGGGGGAGAATTGTGACGGAGCCCTCAATCACTGGGACCACTGGAGAGGCCTAACTGCTAGCCTCCTCCCTATTGACTATGGGCCCTGGGTTTGTAAAGACTTTTGTGGCTACCCCCAGCAGTACCATCTCATCACTGGCTGAGGGGATTATCTCCAGCATACAGCCAGGATCTGCAACCAGGGAGTGACTGCCATTGTTTCAGTTTAATGTTGTATAAATCAGCCCCCCCCATTGTATTGTTAATCTAGTTACTGCCCCTGTTGTCTCTGGGAGGCAGATTAAGGGGGGCAGTTTGTGTCTCAATAGCTTATTTTATGTAAATGTGTGTTTTGATGGATATATCCAGCCCTGTGTGTCCAAAATAAATCAGTCTTCGTTTGGTTTTACTCTACACTGAGTCTCGGCTAGTGACTGGGGAACCGGGGAAAGTGTGTTGTCCCAGGCTAAGGGAGCACAAGACAGCGGAGGTAGTCGGTCGGACTAGCCAGCTCCGTGACAAATGCTATGTCCATGTTTAATGCTATGTCATTGTGTAATGCAATGTCCATGTTTAATGTTAACTCTATGTGTAATGCTATGTCCATGTGTATCATTATCTCCATGTGTAATGCTCTGTCCATGTTTAATGCTATGTCCATGTTTAATGCTATGTCTGTGAGTAGGTCTACATCCATGTTTAATGCTATCTCCATGTGTAATGCGATGTCTATTTTTAATGCGATGTCTATTTTTAATGCGATGTCTATTTTTAATGCGATGTCCGTTTATATTGAACTGATGATGTTACGCAGTCTATTACAGGGAAAGAGCTTGCGGTGGAGGCATAATCATCCACAGAAGCTTTGTGCTTCCGTGTTGTCAATTACGTTTTGCCTTTTCTTTTCTACAGGTATAAATACACAGTTAACCTCTTAGTGTCCAGAGGGAAGGACAATCTTTCAAGCCATGGTTCCCCAGAGGTTTCCACCCTTAGGGTGGTTTTTCCTCTCCTGCGTGCTGAAAGGTGACTCTTCGTGAGTCTCGAGGTAGCTGTCACCATGATCATTGCTTTCAGGCCTAATTAATTGGACTATTAATTTTGTAATTAATAATAAACAAATTAAATGACCATCAGTTTCTGTTGTGTTTTTTATACTATTGACTAAAAGTAGCTGTAACCATATGTGATAACAAAAATGAATGGAGTTTATCCAGACCAATGGTTCGGGCCCAGCCATTGTGTATGCTAAAGAGCTGAAGGGCTGGCTTCCTCAGGGCCCTTTGCCAGGTATTTCATGCTTTATTAAAAAACACCAATGCACAGGTGTACAAAAAGGACAATGTATGAATTTAAAAGGTTACAAATTTGCATCCGTGCGTCTCATGTTTAGACGTCACTTACATCTTCACACACATCATAGTTAAACATTTAGAATGAGTAATGTTATACAAAATACTAAAACCCCATATTTTTCATATATATCTAAACCCTCACTAAATCAGTTAAATTGACAGAACATACCCCCAACAACAATTCAGGTGTCCAGATTGTTTATGCATTTCGAGCATTTTAATTGGGCTTATAAGGTGTATATTGCTGTTTTGGAACTGTTTTTTTTTACATTTAGTATGTTGGGTTTGTAACTGGAAATTTTAAACAAAGAAGCCATGAACACCACCCAATCTAGGATATGTCACTAGTGGTTTCAGGACACAGTCCAAGCAGACATTTGGCCACCAATCACTGCCGAAATTAGCTATAGAAATACTTTGTTGAATTTTTTTTCACCAACGCTTCTGTGTTTTTTAGAATTTTTTTGGCACAGGTTATGAGTTATGGCAGAGAAATCCAGTATGTGTTTTTTAGATTATGGAAATACCCTACATGCATAGGTTGTTTTACATTATTTTGTTTTTAACTTGCCTGGAACAAACTTTTTGATAGCTGCGTAGAGTTTTTATGTAGGTCATGTGCCATCAAAATACCCTACATTTTCATCTTGTTTTATTAAGTTGCAGCAATCCTACGGTTTTTTGTTTTTTTATCTCAATTCAAATCTCCATTTATTCAAGGTATGCGTAAAGACAAGTTATAGTGTGTACATTAGAGGAATGAGAGACACCTCCCGCGTTTGCACAGTAAAACAACGGTCCGCTAAAACAAATCGGTAAGCATACCAGGGTCCGAAAGACTCTGGAATGAACAGTGAACAAGACCAGATACGGAGAGGAGATCAACATACTGTGATCGTGTCAGAAAATACAGTATTACAAAAATACAGCAGTATTAATAAAAAATAAACATAACTAAAACAGAATCAAAACACTCCAGGATGTCATTGCAATCCTACTGTTAAAGCAAAAGCAGAACGATATATATATATATATATTATTGAAAACATTTCCAATTCCCTATTTTTGTATGATACAGAGACCTGGTAGAGAGGGACAGGAAGGGCAGTGGTACCTAAGGAGTCTGTCCTAATACCTTTTTTATAGCAGACTTTTTGTGCGTTTGGTGGGGGGATTGTACAAAGAAAATGCCATTTTTGTCTTTGGATCAGAGGATGTTTCTCAAAATCTTTAGCTGGAACTGTAGAAAAGTGTAATTCTTTCCAGTTCCAAATTTATCTTAAAGTACCTATGTATTAAACACGGAAACTTGGGTCAGGTAGATCACAACTTTTGTATACCATGTTGTGGTTTTGCCTAACACTAGGTAGGGCTGTTGACATTGATCAGAAAGGTATACCCCACCACGTTTTATTGTTATTGATAATGCACTGTGGTTTTGGGAACTGTGCATCACCCTTACCTCTGACATGTACCAGCACCAAACTTTCATTGTGTATGGAGGAGAGAACATACTCTACATGTCTTCACAGAGCACTTTTGTTTTGGGTACACCAATTGGAAGATGGAAGCTTTTTAGGCTGGGGTGTCATATATATATATAAAAAAATTCAAAATTAACTCCAGGCTGGTATCGGAATTATCTACCTGGATACCAAAGGTACATACATTTCTAGTTTCCTATTTTTCCTTCTTGCTACATAACCCTGCACCCACTGATCTTTATACTTTTTTAACCTGGTCCAGGCTATAAGCACATAAGCTTTCTAGACCTCAGAGGTCTTTTCGTCGCCATTTCTTCTGTAGGAGAGACCTCTGATGTCCAAACATACACCTTTCAATAGAAATCATACAACGTATGCAGTTAAGTGTCCATTTTGCTTGTGGAGCTCAGTAAGAACAATACCAAGACTTTGCTACACTTTTAATTTTATTTCAAATATTTTAAATACACGATGGATACTTAACATAGACACAACTGTACAATGGAACTGACAACATGTTGATATTGTTTTAAAGATACAACACCTGGCTTCTTCAAAATATACATAAATAAAAATTAATTAATTCAATCTGAAACCCGTTATGAGCGATGTATTCCTGGTTTTCATCACATTGGTTACAGATCTTCAATTTTATCTGGCAAGTGGGTCCAATACAAAAGCCCGACAAATGGAGATATTATTATATTGTGGAGCCTTGAACAAGTTTTCTAGTGTGAACTCTTAATTCAACTCTTTCTTATTCATTTATTGAATATCAATGCACTTATTTCACTTTTTTCAATTGTTTTTTCTCTCTCTAATTAATGATATAATTCATTATGTTTAAACAGTTTGGTGGTTTCATGGGAACGTGAAAGTGGCCATACCAAGTCAGGACTCTAGGAATGATTCTTAGAATCATGTTGATGCATTGTCATCTTTAAAGAGTTTCTTCTGAATCACTGTCATCGGGAAGGTTCATACAGGTTATCAGAGAAATATAGAGAAGAGCATCTCTGGATAGCTTCACCTTACTGATGGGAATCTCCGAGCGTGGTTTCTCCTTCTCTGTAACATAAGTTACATGCACCGGGCCTTTGAAGTCAGTTGTGGAGATGTTGCCATGTGTGTTCCGATTCATGTTGACACTTGAGACTCCTGTTTCTTCTGCGTACTCTTTGTAAGAGGAGTCACAGCCACCCCAACGCCTGTGCGAAGGACAAAGAACCATTTAGACAAGTGATATTCACAGAAAATGTTCCATCTGAAGGAGAGACCCGTGACTTTCTGAAAACCTTTGTAACTTTAGATCGTTTTGTATCTTGGTCCAATAAAGTATCAACTTTGACGTAATACCCTACTATCACCCTTTCAACTGTTGAGCTGAGTAAAAACACATTAAGAACAATCTCAATGCTCGCTTGACAGCCTTATCACACCAACATCAGCACTCACTAAATAAGACTGCAAAGTAAAATCTAGATCTAGGCTTTCCTGTGTATTTGACATCACAGCAGGCACAGACCTCCCTAATACCCCTTTGGCCAACCTGTGTGACCTCTGGAGACATTATTATGTGAAGTCATGTCCTGGTACTCCAAGATTACGCTCAGTACAAGGATGAGGAGGTAGGTTATGTGTCCCTCCCAACAGGGCTGGCCTAAGGGGTGTGCGACCTGTGCGGCCGCACAGGGCGCCATGGCAACAGGGGCGCCTGCCTGGGACTTAAATTAAAACATCAGGGTTTTTTTTTGCTTTGTTTTGTTTTAACTTTATTTAACATCCTCCATGTTTAATAATACAATCGCGTAGAGCTCTACACGCTCCCCGGACGAAGCACCGGGAACTCAGATGCAGGGGACCTGGATCCTCCTGTGTTATCCCCCCCCCCAATTTACCGGTGCTTCTGAGTCCCCGGTGCTTAGTCCGGGCAGCGCGTAGAGCTCTACGTGATTCACGTAGACAACATCCGCTCAAGCGCGTAGAGCTCTACATGCTGCCCGGACTAAGCACCGGGGACTCAGAAGCACCGGTAAGTTTGGAGGAGGGAGAGGGAGGGAGTGTTAAATGGGGGGGGGGCATAAGGCATTTCTGGAGGCAGACTGCTCTGTGAAATGCCTTTTAACCCCCTTAATGCCACTCTGCCTCCAGAAATGCCTTTAAACCCTCTATGCGCCACTCTGCCTCCTGAAATGCCCTATACCTCCCTATATGCCACTCTGCCCCATAATATGCCTTTTAACCCCCTAAATGCCAGAGTGGCGTATAGGGGTATAAGGCAATTCTGGAGGCAGAGTGGCACATAGGGGGGGTCAAAAGGCATATCATGGGGCACAGTGGCATATAGAGGGTTAAAAGGCGTATCATGGGGCACAGTGGCATTTAGAGGGCATAAGGCATTTCTGGGGCAGAGTGGCAAGCCTGGGGGCAGATGTGCATAACTGGGAGGGCAGGTTGAAAAAAAGGAAATAAAAACAAAAACAACATATTTTTCTCAATCATAGCTTTTATTAACAAACAATTGTTCACATCGTTTACATGAATTAACATTTACTGGTAAAACTTTTTTCCTATAGGGTGGTCTTATATTCAGGCTTTTTCTTTTTTTCATTAATTAATATACAGATTTTGGGGGGTCATCTTATAATCGAGCAAATACAGGGGGGCGATATCAAGCTTTGTTTAGCCACAGGAAAGAAACGTCAAAGGGTATAAAGATTACGCAACAACACCAACCAATCAAATGTCTCCCCATTAAACCCAATGGGGATCTTTTCCCATGTCAAGGGGCAGCCAGCTTAGATAATAAGAACAGTAATCACCATACAGGAGAAAAGAAACATCACCCACTCGGAGATCTCAAGACAGGTAGATATGAGCATGATATCTGTAAAAAAGAATTGTATCAATGTGTATTAATGTCAGGAACAAGGATTGTGTTAATTAATAAGCCAGAGAGTTTGTCTGTCAGTGTAGGTTTTATAAATGTATTCATAGACGCATTCTCCCCCTTACGAAAAAATTACTGCAGTTTTTCTGAAGTAATACTGCAGTTTAATGGACATGAAAAACTGCAATACTGCACTGTTACTGCACATTTACTGCAGTTTTACTGCATTTGTACTTCACTGTACTGCAGTTTTACTGCAGTTATTTTTGTATGGAAGTACAAATGCAATAAAGCTGCAGTACATTGAAGCACAACTGCAGGTTTGCAATATAAAAAAAAAAGTGCGGTAAATGTGCAGTAAAACTGCAGTACAGTGAAGTACAAATGCAGTAAAACTGCAGTAAATGTGCAGTAATACTGCAGTAAAAGTGCAGTATTGCAATTTTTTCATGTCCAAAAAACTGCAGTATTACTTCAGAAAAACTGCAGTAATTTTTCGTAAGGGCCTGGATATGTTTAGCTATTGTAGTTAGAGAATCACATAAGCCTTTTTATAGATATGAATATATATCTGAGTTTCACTGATGCGTGTTCAGATGTATCTGCTGATGGATAAATCCCTCCTACCTGGCTTGCCATTATGTAAGAAATGATGACCTTCTTACAGGGTTATTCTTTTAGGGAATGTGTGACAAATAAATCACAAATACAAGCATATAGAAAAATGGATATTTATATTGAATTAGGTCACTGTTACATACAACATACAACATACACAAAACATTTGATATTGATACAAAACAAAAGGGATACTCAAGCACATTCTTGGGAAACTCACAGGTTTCTCCCGAACGCCATCTTGTGCAGCTTCGTTCTGAGTCTCCAGAACACTTCTGTTCACTGCGCTCTCTTTTCTTAGACTCTTCTTTCTCTCAGACTCTTCTGACTATTACAGCCCCTAACTAGTCATCCCAGAATTTCTTGTACCTCCCAGAAAGTGGTTCACCCAACCCCTCTTTCCAGAGATTTCCTGTATCACCCAATTATGGAGGAGATAGACAGTCTATGTCAAAATACACACAGCTATGTTATAATACATCTGCTTCAGCTGTTTGACCCCCTGGGGGTATCCCACCTCTGTTTGAACCTTTGTTCCAAACCCTTTGTAGTGCAAATGACCTTACATTATTTTTATTGTAAAACCAGACATCTCACCTTACAGAAACCCAAATCTTCCCAAAAACATTATGCATAAAATGTAATGTCCCATTTTAAAGGCACCCTTCATCTCTTACATGGGTGTTTTATACGTAGTTGTATTTTCAGACATTGTCGTATTATCTTAAATCGTTGTGTCTTGATCTGTTTACAAGATCATTTATTTAATCATTAATAGATTGTATTAACGTTTGTTGATTCTGTAGTGCAGTCTGTTGAGTGGCAATGGTGTCGTCCATTTCTTCTGGGTTTCTTCCAGTTAAGTAATTTGGGTTGTGCTTAAGGGGATTGAACTTGTCCTGAGTTTGGCGAATTGAGCATCAATAAGAGGCACTTTACTCCCCTATTTTTGTAATACACATGCTACACATTAACTCCCATGATGTAGAACCAATAATAGTAGGAATAGTAGCTGGTAACTGTAGATCGGGCTTTGGGGGGCTACCATAAGTATTCAGTACAAACACTAACTTTTGTTGACTACATCTGCAAAAATATTCAGCAGCCATATTGCTGCCTAGACCTCATGAGAATTGTAGTTAGAGACTGGGGTTGTGGTGTCCTACATTACACACTAACTTCAGCTCCCATGATGTATAGTCAGCCATTGCTGGCTGAACACAATTGGAATTGTAGACTGGGTTAGTTGTGTCTAATATTTACCTCCCCAGATATTGTTTACTATTGTACAATATCATGTTGGTCTGTTAGCTACTACTACCACGGTCGTATGATTTTTCATATTAATTGTGACGGATCGTCCTGTGCCCCAGACTGGACACATCCGCCCGTCGGCTCCTTCCTTCTCCCAGTAAGCGGACACGCTGTGGCTGTCCGAAGAAGGCAGTCACAGACCAGCACTTCCCTCAATCATGAGACAGGACTTCATGCTTTGAGGTTAAAACAGAACTCTCTTTATTACAAACACACAGAATTTATATACAATCTCCATTCACTGTGCACCGAACCCAACCCCCAATCCTATCAGCCACATCCCATCACAAATCCTATCAGCCACATCCCATCACAAATCCTATCAGCCACATCCCCTCACAAATCCCATCGGTATACAGGGGATGTCTCAGGTGAGGGGATTAAGGGATACAATGGGTTCCCCCACCTGTGTTATCCCCCCTGTAGTGCGGGTGCCGTCTGGGCAGACAAGGCTGTGCTGGCTGATTAAGAGCCCCAGCCAGATTATAGGATCGTCTCTTTGAAGGCTGGTGCTGCAGCCACATTCAAACCGGGTACACATAAATATAATAATAATAACAGTGAAGATCAGACATGGTTCTTCACATTAATGATTTTCCATACACCAAGAAACCCCTCTCCTGAGCGAACAAAAGTAGACAATGTAAATGAGGTAAGGAGGTATTTGAGGTGGGAGAAAGGAAAAGTAGGGAGGATATTTTTCCTCCTGGAAAAAATCCTTTGGATGACCATGGCTGAAGGGCCCAAAATCACAGAGGCAAACACTATTGGTATGACTTAAATGCTTTATTTTGTTTATATATTTTTCTGTTTTCTGTCAAAATAAAAAAAACAAATTAAGATAGGAATGTTATTCACAATCAATTTCCTTTAAGGAAGCACAATACCTAACAATCTGTTGATGTTTATGATAATTTGAGCAAGTTATTGAATTTATTTATATTTATGCACTTTGGTTTTAAACTAATAGTTTGTATGTAACCTGTTTGGGCATTTGTTTACAGGCATTTTAAGAGCTAATGTTGAGACAAAAGCTCCAGCTTTCCTGAGAAATTCTAAACAAAGCATCTCCTTCAATGGAGAGTCGAAACCTACACGACACTGACATTTGGATATTGGATAACCAATAATAATAACAAATTGTCTCATCCATACTTCCATTGATATTTTTATTGACTAATATAGCAATAACCCTAATAATGAAGACCTGGATTGAGCCGGTGGTTGCTGGAGCCCAGGTTACTGCATCATTCTATGACACTGGATTGCTAATGGTGGTCAGAAATCATTATAATAGAACTATTGCGGCTTCCAACATTTCTGAGGAGGATGCATTACAAAAAGGCATCTCTAATTTTTACATAACATACAATGTGATTATGGGTTTAACCCCAATTCTGTCTTCCTATATTCTGGCAAAAATAGGTGACAAAATTAGTAGCAAGATCCCAATATGTATACCGCTGGGTGGATACCTAGTATCAAGGGCTTTCCTATTACTTGTCATTCTTTTGGACTGGCCTATAGAGGTGATGTTTGGTTCTGCTGCTTTAAATGGTTTAACTGGGTGGTTCACATCCTATTGAGCTGGAGTTATGGCCTGGGCCTCACAGTGTTCCTCGGAGAGCAGAACATCTCTTAGACTCATCATCATTGAACTGGTGTATGGATTGGCAGGCTTTGTTGGCAGTTTGATATCCGGTCACATATTTATCAATGTATACTTTACAAATCATCAAGGTGCCATCCTTGCTTACTGCAGCACTGCCTGTTATGCATTGTGTGTCCTTTACAGCATTTTTGTTTTAAGACCACCTGAAAAAACTGAAGCCGAAGAAACAAACAATGAGGACAAAATCATCAAAAAAAGTCAAAATGATCAAATGAACTCAGAACAAGGCAGTTTGTTGACTGAGAAGTCCACTGATGTCCGTGTACCTGACAATCAAAGCAACATGTCACCATCAAAATGGATGCTTATTACCATGTTTACCAGTGCAATCGTATTTAACGTGGCTCTTACTGCAACAGAAGATGTGATTAATGTATTTGTACTAAAAAAGCCCTTAAGCTGGGGTCCAGTTGAAGTTGGTTATGGTTACACTGCAACCTACATGACTTATATCACTAGCTTTTTGGGCGTTTTTGTTCTTTCCAAGTGTTTGAGTGATATGAGCCTGATAATTATTGGAATGCTGTCATTCAGCTCTGGGATACTTATAATGGGCTTTGTGCGCTGGACTTACATGTATTACATTGGTAAGTAACACATTACATGTGATGCTTCTTTGGAAAGCCTGCACTCTTTTCTAACACTAGCAGAATATTTTGTAGAACATTGTTCATAATATCTGTCATAGGGTTTTCTTGGCTTACCTCCTTAGTATAACCAAATTCTGTTCCATTTTTCTACCTTCAGACATTTGGACTACATGAAGGATATTTCTTCCTGGTTCCCATTATATTTTTATTTAATATATGTAACTTTTGAAAAATATTGCAGTTTGCTTGTTTCAAAACAGTTCTAGTTTTTGCATAGTATCATGTTTTAAGGCAGTAACAGGGTTGGCTCAAGACATTGTGTTGCCTGGGTCCGAGTATGAAATGCTGCCCCCCAGCACCACCAAAACTAAACCCACACCCATCATGATTAATAAATTCACTTTTTCCTACTCTATCATACTCACGCTCTCACGCTATAATTCACACATTCATTCACACTCTCATACTCAACGTCTCCCTACCTTTTCCACTGACTGCTTCTCTATCCCTGTCTCTTTTCTCGCAGCTCTATGTCTTGCCTCTTCTCTTGCCACTTCTCCCTGTGTTTTTTCTTCATCCACTTCTCTATGAACCTGGCCTCCTGGTGCACTTCTTCACAAAGAGGCTGTCCTCATCTTAGTGTGGTGTTTGAGTAGCGAAAGTCACCCAAAATATTACATGACCAACAACAATGGCAGCCTCCAGGTCTGCATATGTGCTGTACATAGCACTGTATTTTACGCTCAAGGAGATTTTTTTACTATGGGACCCTTTTAAAAATAACTGCTTTAGCTTTAAGTATTTTCTTATCAATGAATGTGTGCTGTTTATTTCTTAAGTACCCAGCTACTACAAATCATACGTTGATAATACTGCTCTTTATAGTCTATATGTGATAACAGCCTATTTTTTTCTATATTCCAGCTCGGGTGGTGATGATGTTCTCTCTGATTCCTACACCAACAATCAGATCAATGATTTCTAAACACATTCAGGGATCATCATACGTTGAGCTTAGCAAATTTAGCATATTTATTCCCTAGCTGGTACACCAACAAGGTATAGTTTTGGCTTCCTGCAAGTGTAACTGAGCTAGTCTATAGATATATGTAGACACACATGTGAGAGTGTGTTTATTAATGTGTTTGGGAGTGCACATTTTGCAGCATACATAAATGTTTAGGTTTAAAGATAAATGTCCCTTCTACTATGAATATTCAGTGTATCAGCATTAGCAAATGAGGGGGGTCATATGAGTTGCCTAAAAGCAACTCCCTGTTTCTCTTACCTGTAAACAGTTGGATGGGGGGTTATAAAATCAACCAAATTATGAACCCCAAATATACCACCCAGTGCTGGAATGGAGAGCTAAAGTTTATAAAGATAGCATCTGGAAGACATGGATCCCATTGCATTCCTTCCCTACACTCTAAAAAAATCACCTCAAAATTTTAAAACTATATACACCAGTCAGCCATACCATTATGACCACCTGCCTAATATTGTGTAGGTCCCTCTTTTGTTACCAAAACAACCTTGACCCGTCAAGGCATGGGTTCCACTAGACCTCTGAAGGTGTGCTGTGGTATCTGGCATCAAGATGTTAGCAGCACATCCTTTAAGTCCTGTCTCCTAGTAAGCAACGCACATGCACTGTGTGTTCTGTGTTCTGACACCTATCAGAACCAGCATTAACTTTTTCATCCATTTGAGCTACAGTAGCTCATCTGTTGGATTTCACCACATGGGCCAGCCTTCACGCCCACATGCATCAATGAGCCTTGGCTGCTCATGACCCTGCTGCCAGTTGACCACTTTCCTTCCATGGACCACTTTTTTTTTGTAAATCAGACTTTATTATTTTACAACAAAGCATACACAACAGAAGGGAAATAGGAGGGAACAAAATAGGGGGGGGGGGGACATTCCTGCGAAAAGCAGCCATAAGTCAAAAAATCCCGACACAGCAGGATAGTGCAAATAACAATGACAGCAGATATGACATCAGAGCCCCAACAGAGCGTACAGACAACCCAGCACCCGCAGCCCGGAGGGGGGTACCAGAAACGAATGAAGGAAAATCAGCCAAACAGAAGCCGAGAAGAGGGGTCCGCCAGGAACTGGGACCAGTAGAACCAGGTACGACCATGCCGTTCGCTAAGACTATCAGACCTGGCCACGAGTTCCTCCATTTCACGAACCTGTTCAACCCGCAACACCCACTCCCGTATAGAGGGCGGAGATGTCGCACCCCAATGAAGGGGAATCAAAGCTTTAGCTTCATTCAACAGGTGTCGAACCACCGAGCGCCGATACACTAAGACGGGTTGGGAGGTAAGATGCAGCAAATAGTTAGCAGGGGCGAAAGAGGGTGGGGAGTCGGTGAAGCGAGGAAGGACCCCACGGATAGCGGTCCAAAAAGGGACAATCAAGGGACAATCCCACCAGATATGAAGCACTGACCCCACCGACTGCCCACATCGCCAACAGACATTGGGACACTCAGGAAACATAGCATGTAACCTAACCGGTGTGCGGTACCAACGCGATAAAAACTTGAAGGACATCTCCTGTGATCTAGAATTTAGGGAACAGCCGTGTGTCAAAGTAAAAATCTTACCCCACTGCGCTGCAGTCAAAGTGACAGTAAGCTCTGATTCCCATTTACCCACATAATCAGGTAACGGGGCATCGTCGGCGCCCAGCAGGAGCTGATAGAGCAGAGAGATACCGTGGGGAGGCAAAGCATCTCTAGAGTGCAAAGCCTCAAAGGGCGTAAGATCCCGAATAAGGCGATGCTTCTGAGGGATAGAAGCAACAAAATCTCGCAACTGCAAGTATTGAAGAACCTGAAGAGCGGTGGGGGCAACCCCAGGGAGAAGGCTAGACAGAGGCCGAAGTTCACGACCCAGCATAAAGGAGCACAACGAGGGGGAGTCCTGGGATGGCGACCCCAAAAAGGCACCCCCAGACACACCCGGGGGAAAATCTGGATTACCACGAAGCGGAGCCATGGGCGACGGGTAAGTCAGCAACTGGTACTTACGAGAGACAGAGTGTAACACCTGTAAGGTAGCCAATACAAAGGGATTACCCCCGACCTGCTTCCGCGCCACCGAAGGAGCCAACCAGGTAAGTACCCTGAGCGGTACCAGACAAGCACACGCCTCCAAAGGCACCCACAATTTATGG
Organism: Spea bombifrons; assembly: GCF_027358695.1. NCBI lineage: Eukaryota > Metazoa > Chordata > Amphibia > Anura > Pelobatidae > Spea > Spea bombifrons. The sequence goes on along the minus strand of NC_071091.1, from coordinate 21,955,405 downwards.
GAAGGGCGATACGTCCATTCCAAAGACCGTAAAAGATGGCAAGCAAAATAATAAGAACGGAGGCAAGGCAACCCCAAACCACCCCTCACCTTAGGTCTCTGCAACACCGCCAGGGCCAGTCTAGGGGACTTCTTAGCCCAAATAAAGGACAGGAACATCGAGCGCACCGTCGATAAAAAGATCCTCGGCAGAACAATAGGCAAGGCCTGCAACAGAAACAATATGCGGGGAAGGACGTTCATCTTAATGGCATTCACCCTACCAACCCAGGACACAACCAAGGAGCCCCACGTGCGAAGGTCAGAGGGGGGAATTGCATCAAGCAGAGGGGGGAAATTAAACCGATACAGAAGAGATAAGTCCGCAGTCAACCAGATCCCCAGGTGGCGCAGTGCTTGAGAGCACCAACGGAAGGGAAAGGAGGAGGTCAAAGAGTCCACCTCCGCCCTAGGCAAGGAAATATTTAATATCTCAGATTTCGCCAAATTAATTTTCAGATTAGAAAGACTACCATAAAGCCGAAATTCCTCGAGGAGCACGGGGAGCGAAACATGGGGAGTCTCGAGTGCAAACAACATATCATCTGCAAAAGCCACCGTTTTGTGTTGCCATGGACCACTTTTGATAGGTACTGACCACTGCAGACCGGGAACACCCTGCAAGAAATGCAGTTTTGGGGATGCTCTGACTAGCCATCACAATTTTGCCCTTGTCAAAGTCGCTCAGATCCCTACGCTTGCCCATTTTTCCTGCTTCTATCACATCAACTTTGAGAACGAAATGTTCACTTCCTACCTACTATATCCCACCCACTGACATGTGCCATGATAACAAGATTATCAGTGTGATTCACTTCACCTGTCAGTGGTCATAATGTTATGGCTGATCGGTGTATACACCCTTTTACCAGATGCCCTAAGAGATTGGAGAATGCATTGCATACAAAAAGTGAAAGATTTCTTTCTGAAAAGATCAGAAGCATGCTTCTAGAAATGGTTTTTTTCTGATTTGTTTGGGTTTTGGGTTATTATAAGTTATAATATAATTATATTCCTATAGTGACACTTGAATCTCTTAATATCTTTATTAGTGATATTGCAGATGGTCTTGATGAAAAGGTATGTCTATTTGCTGACGACACAAACATTTGCAACAGGGTTGATGTTCCTGGAGGAAGAAGCCAAATGGCAAATGATTTAGGTAAACTGGAAAAATGGTCAGAGCTGTGGCAACTCGCATTCAATATGGATACTTGTGCAAGGACTCAATTCAACAAAATAACAGTTTTGACTGTGGCGTCTTTACTATTCTAAATGCTCACTGTATTATTTTTGGGAAGCCATACCATGACTTTGTGAGTCACCATGTCCGGAAATGGATTGCTGTTAACTAGGGCTGCAACTAACGATTATTTTAATAATCGATTAGTTGGCCGATTATTTTTTCGATTAATCGGATAAAAAATGCAATTTTTTTTAATTTAAAATAATGTAATAAAAAACGTACAATTTACACTTTCATCTCTTTATTGTAATGGTCTCTCTCTATTCACCTTCTTATTTTACTGACATAATAATAAAAGCTACAAGAACCCAAACACAGTGTTTCTCAAACTAGGTTTTAATACAAAGTTATTAGTAAATATTAATTCATATGTTAACTATTTTTCATACTTAATAAAAACTGAGAAAAAAAGCCTTGTTTATATTTTCTTTTATTTACCAAACTGCCCCAGTTATGCACATCTGACCCCCAGCTTGCCACTCTGCCCCCATATATGCCTTATACCTCTTATATACCAGAGATTCCACTGTGCCCCCTGATATGCCTTATACTCCTTATATGCCAGTGATATGCAACTGAGCCCCCTGATATACCTTTTACCCCCAGATGTCTTATGCCCCCCTGATATGCCTAATATCAATATGCCTTATACCCCCTATATGCCTTATAACTTCCAATATGCCACTCGCCCCCATTTATGCCTTATACCTCCCTATATGCCACTGTGCACCCTGATATGCCACTCCGCTCCCCATAAATGCCCTGCACCACCCTGAAATTCATTATACTCCCTGATTCACCACTCTGCCTCCCCCAGATATGTCACTCTGAAATTCATTATACCCCCCATACACCACTCTACCTCCCCTATACACCACTCTAACTCCCCCAGATATGCCATTCTGCCTCCCTGAAATTCATTACACCCCCATACACCACTCTGCTACCCTGAAATTCATTATACCCCCATACACCACAATAACTCACCCATACACCACTCTGCCTCCTCCCCTCTCCCATACACCACTCTGCCTCCTCCCCCTCCCATACTCCACTCTGCCTCCTCCCCTTCCCGTACTCAACTCTGCCTCCTCCCCCTCCCATACACCATGCTGGCTCCTCCCCCTCCCATACACCACTCTGGCCCCTCCCCATCCCATACACCACTCTGACTCCTCCCCCTCCCATACAGCACTCTGGCTCCTCCCCTCCTATACACTACTCTGCCTCCCCCTCCCATACTCCACTCTGCCTCCTCCCCATCCCATACTCCACTCTGCCTCCTTCCCCCTCCCATACTCCACTCTGCCTCCTCCCCCATCCCATACTCCACTCTGCCTCCTTCCCCCTCCCATACTCCCCTCTGCCTCCTCCCCCCTCCTATACTCCACTCTGCCTCCTCCCCCTCCCATACTCCACTCTGCCTCCTCTCCCTCCCATACTCCACTCTGCCTCCTCCCCATCCCATACTCCACTCTGCCTCCTTCCCCCTCCCATACTCCACTCTGCCTCCTCCCCCCTCCCATACTCCACGCGCAGACCCTCACCAGCTGACAGAGAGGATGATTCTCTGCAGGAGACCTCGATTCTCTGTCAGCCGGTGGGGGTCTGCACGATGTGCACAGACAGCCTCTGTTACTGCCCTTCACTTATGCTGAGGCTTCTATGAAGCTGCAGTGAAAGTGCCTGTCAGCAACGGAGGTTCAGAAAACACCAGGGAGTCGGGAGAAAGGCAGAGCGGTGTATGGGAGTGGGAGGAGTCAGAGGGGTGTATGGAAGTGGAGGGGAGAGGCGGAAGTTGTCTGTGCGTATCGCATGGACACCCACCGTCCGACAGCGTTGCGGGGGATCTGGATTCTAGTGTTATAATCCGATCTCTGTTTGAGGTCGGATTATATAAGGAGAGGAGTTTTTCAGAGCATTTGCTCTGACTAAAACCTCTTTTTATAATCGATAAAAATCGATTTGACTAATCGATAATGAAAATCGCTGACGATTTTCATTATCGATTATTATCGATTTTATCGATTAGTTGTTTCAGCCCTACTGTTAACATGGCACAACACAAAGAGTGCAAATGGAAAACGCAGAACAGGAAAAAATGGAGCAGTGGTTCATATAGTAAGAAGCACAAAGCACTTCTGAAAATGAACATGAATGTCGCTGTCTTTGAAAGACCATTGGTTACATATCTGTCATCTCTTCTCCAAAACGAGAGTAGCAGATGGTCCACATGTCCAGAGGATGCATGCCCAGGAACATTTTCTCCCTCTGATTGCATGGTTTTATGCTGCCTCTGTCGCCAATGGTATCATGCAGCATGCCTTTTACAAAGCACCTTAAAACTGCCAACATAATACAAGTGTCACCAGTGTTCAAAATGACAAAGATCTATATGATATCTATATGATATGTCAGATGGTTTTATTGCAGAAAAAACTGTTTGATTTTTCTCCCATTATATCCTATGGGCATTCAGTCTATTCTGTCATTCATCTGTCATTCCCTAGAAAACCGCTATAATCTCACATAACCCGAGTTTTAGAACCTATAACTGTTCTAGGGGAGTATACATGACAAAAATCTATCTATTTCTCTGAAAAACAGGTTTGTTTTTTCTCCCATTATATCCTATGGGCATTCCCTCAACACTGTCATTCAACTGTCATAATTCACAGCCATAATTCCACCTAATCTGACACTTAGATCGTGTGTCTGTAACAGGGGAGTATGTGTTCCAAAGATCTACATCATATGTCTGATGGTTTTCTCTGCAAAACAAGTTACATTTTTCTCCCATTCTATCCTACGGGCATTCACTCAATACTGTAATTCACCTGTCATTCCATAGAAAACAGCTATAATCCCTCAAAATCTGAGTTTGGGATCCTGTGTGTGTACTAGGGGAGCATGTGTGCCAAAGATCTATAGGATATGTCAGATGGTTTGCTCTAAAAAAACAAGTTTAATTTGTCTCCCATTATATCCTATGGGCATTCACTCAAAACTGTCATTCACATGTCATTCCATAGAAAGTAGCTATAATCCCACATAATCTGAGGTTTAGAACCTATAACTCTACTAGGGGAGTATACATGACAAAGATCTATAAAATATGTCAGAGGGTCTTCTCTAAAAACAAGTTTAATTTTTCTCCCATTTTATCCTATGGGCATTCACTCAAAACTGTCATTCACCTGTCATTCCATAGAAAACAGCTATAATCCCACAAAGTATGAGTATTAGATCCTGTGTGTGTACTAGGGGAGTATATGTGCCAAAGTTCTATATGATATTTCAGAGGGTTTTCTCTAAAAAACAAGTAAAATTTTTCTCCCATTATATCCTATGGGCATTCACTCAAAACTGTCATTCACATGTCATTCCATAGAAAGTAGTTATAATCCCACATAGATCCTGTGTCTGTGCTAGGGGAGAATGTGTGCCAAAGATCTAGATATGTCTTAAACTTTTATTTAAAAATCAATTATTCTTTTCCCCTCTATTATAGTCTATGGGCATTCCTCCCCATTATAGTCTATGGGCATTCCTCCCCATTATAGTCTATGGGCATTCCTCCCCATTATAGTCTATGGGCATTCCATTTTGTCATTCGTTTTAGTATGTCCCTCTCACTGTCCCTTGCGCTCTGTAAATGTCTCCCTACTGCAGGCTGCTTTTCCACAGCGCCACTTCTTCTTTTGCCTCTTCTTGTTCTGTTTGTATCTTCGGGTGGTTGAAATTTCAGCGGACGGGCTCAATTTGTTTATACATCTAGAAATGTGTGAATATATTTACAGTTTATTGTATATGGTTAGCAATTTATAGACATATTCATTGCCGTTCATTTTCGGGCGAATGTGTTCTCGTTAGTGATGTCCGGATTAGTGATGTCCGGATCATGAACGAATCGTTCATTTGATCCGGTTCTTTTTAGTGATCCGGATGAATCGGTTCACTAGACTGAACGATTCATTTGTAGCGGTTCAGTCTGTGAATCATGCAGCTGTAACCTGATCCTAGAGCTGTGAGTCATCTGCAGAGCACTCAGACACAGACTCTGGGGTCAGGTTAAAGCTCATTAAATCACAGAGGAACGATGACTCATAGAGTCAGAGAGTCGTTCAAAGATTCGAATGATCCGAAGAGTCGAATGATCCGAAGAGTCGAATGATCCGAAGAGTCAAATGATTCAAATCTTACAAGGATCCGAATCTTACAGAGATTCGAATCATTCAGAGAATATTACTGATACCATACTTTTATAAATAAATACATTAATAATGTTCACACTGCCCCCAGGATTTAGATTCCCCTGATTTTGCCCCCCTTTACCTATAACTGCACCTACAGTTAACTTTATTAAATTAATTAAATTAACCCTCAGTCATCAGCATAAAATTAACCCTTATACCCCATCAACCATAACTGCCCCTGAAATAAACCGTAAAGATCCAATTAACCATAACGGCCCCTGAAATTAACCCTAAATGCTCCATTAACCATAACTGCCCCTAAATTAATTGCATGTACCCCAGATAAATTACCTAATAAATTGGTATGGTTGATGGGGTCTTTAGTGTTAATTTAGGGGCAGTTGTGGTTAATGGGGTCTTTAGTGTTAATTTAGGGGCAGTTATGCTTAATGAGGTGTTTAGGGTTAATTTGGGGGGCAGTTATGCTTAATGGGGCGTTTAGGGTTAATTTGGGGGCAGTTATGCTTAATGGGGTGTTTAGGGTTAATTTGGGGGCAGTTATGCTTAATGGGGTGTTAAGGGTTAATTTTAGGGGCAGTCATGGTTGATGGGGTGTTAAGGGTTAATTTTAGGGGCAGTCATGGTTGATGGGGTGTTTAGGGTTAATTTAATGGCGAGGGTTAATTTAATAAAGTTAGCTTAAGGTGCAGTTGCAGGTAAAGGGGAATGTAAATCCTGGGGGCAGTGATTATTAATGTATTTATTTATAACAGTATGGTGATATTATCTGACTGATTCGAATCCCAATGAAGGCAGAGAGTCGTTCAAAGATCCAGATCTTACAATGATCCGGATCACTGTAAGATTCGGATCCCTGTAAGATCCGAAACTTTGAACGACTCTCTGCCTTCATTGACATCACTGGAGTAGGCAGGGGGGAGGATTCATTGAGTAATGCTCATGTGTTTTGTTAAAGGAACCACCTGCTTGAACCTAACACAAGCATGGTTAGGCCCTTAAGCAAATACTCTTCTTCCTAGTATGAAAAGATGGGGCACTTTCTGTTTGGATGACAGTCAGTTCTGGCTTTCCTGTACAATGCTATTGCCAGACCTGATTGTATCCTGAACAAGCGGCCCAGATCCTTACAACAACATTACACAGTTCAGCCTACTTTTATTTTCTAATTACACCATTAACCTGTTGCTCATCATGGCAGGATTATCCAGAATGCAGGATGTATCAGCAAACGCCAACAAATTACACGGTGCTGTACGCAGATATAACGGTACATAATTTTGTGGTGGTGGGGGGGGGGATTGCACCCACCAAATTAGGTCACTGGCTGGTGATCGGTGAGACAGATAAAGAGGTTAAAAGCGGTTACAATAAAATATTGGAAAATAAAAAAAAAATTGTAACCAGATCACTCGACACAAGTTTAGCCGACTGACATTGATTGGCGAGTGAAGATGTCACTGATCAGATAGCAATCCGTTAAAAACAATTCTGAAGAATCCCCCCTGTATGTGTAGGATATGTGATTGGTAGAACACTTCTTCTGCTATACATTTTTTTAATTCATGTTCCCCCTTTGGTTGAAAGTTCTGTAATAATTTTATTCATTGTTCCCACTTTGCGGATTTTTATTTTAAACGCTGATTTCTGTATACCCAAAAGAACATAATGCAGCACGGTCACACTGCTTTGTGATGTGTGTTACAGCTAAAATCCAAGACAAGCACAGCGCAATGACATCATCATCTCTGGGTAACAAATATCCGGACAAGAACTGTCTGATATGTGGGTTAGCCTTACATCGATAGCATAAACTTCCCTGTAGTACTTACCTCGTCCACAGGCGCCTTGTTAGCCACGTCCCTGTCACTTATTCTCTGTGCCAAGCAATTTTTTCACTGGCCCGCTGCTCCAGGTGGTCCAAGTGAAACCTTCCTGCAGGCACGGATAGCAAGAACCTGCTACCTCAACTAAGTTTTGCTGATTTTCCCTGCAGCCTACTTTTCTGCTCTCTGTTCCTGTTTCATCCCAGCCAACCAGACATAAAACATACATAGGGGCTTGCCAGGTTGGGCAAAGACATTCCAGGACTATTTGCAATCTTTGGCCAGGCGACCGGTGTTCATTTGTAATTTCCGTCCCAGAGCTACACCCGTATCTAGGGTAGGTTAAAAAATGACAGCCCTGGAAAGACACATACGGGATGAGGGATGATGTGTTGGGATGCGTTCTTACGTATTAGAGGAGCATCCCAGCCCTATTTTCATTTAAGATACATTTTGTAGTCCATGCAAAATTCCAACATGCATTACAAATAAATAATGATATTACCACAATGTTGGAGACTAAAGTGTCTCTTTGATGTTAAGGCACTAGAATTAGAGCTTTGCAGTGTAGGAGAGTTATTGGACAATGATTTGGGCATTTGACCACCTTGAATAAAACTGCCATGGTCATCTTTATAATGCCCATACGGATTATTTTTCTTCTCTCAAACATTCCACATTTTATTTTGTAACCTTCACTTCTTCTTTCCCTTTTGCTTTTAGCTCTTAGCATTGTTTCAACCACCTCGCTCCCTTTATTTCCATCTCTCTAAAAAAAAAAAAAGCTACAGAGTGTCGGATAAAACAACAGATGTGATTAAGTGGAACAGCACTTTTATTATAATTCTAATCATAAGGTTTTATTGTCTCTTTAAGAGCTTCACTATTCACGTTTGCACATAAATAAGTGTTATACAGCAAGTCTACTGTTATTTTTTGACAAATAGTGCAAATAAATACATTCTTTGGGTCACACTTTCAAAGCTTAGCACAAACATAAATCTCTGTGTAGCAAAATATAATATACTACAGGTGTTGTTTTGGGGGGTTTTTAGAATAAATTCAAAATATTTTTATATTTTTTATACAGTACTAAGATTAAAATGCAGAGCGAAGCATCAAACTTAATTCACCAATATTCTAGAAAACACTAAAAAAAGAAATATATGTATATACATATAAATTTACTGTAGCCAAGGTTTACATTCTAGAACATGCCAACTATGGCACCATTGCGTTCAACACTTAAAGTTATCTTTAAGTAATTTATTTTTTGTAAGTCTAAATAAAGATGGTATTGGGAAGATTAGAGTTGGTGGTATGTTGCCGCTATCTTTTCCTGCCATGAATGCTACGTTTGCTTGTAGTTAAGGGCACCGGATTGCCAGTGGTGCTGTTGGTGCTGATACTAGATGATCCATTTACGACAATATAATCAATTTTGTTCTCTAGTTTTCCCAGGCGCTGCAAAATGTCATCCAAAAGTACGGCTATGGTACGCTTCAGGTCAGCTGGACGTGAGAAGAAAAAACAGAAAAAAAAAAAAAATTAATACATACCGACAACACAATAGACTTCAGTTAAAATTTAACTCCCATTGACTTTAGTAAGGAGAAGTGACGTGTATCCTGTCTAGGCGTAAGCGTAAACCTTTTAGGAAAAAATGAATTCATTTAAGCTTATGCGTTTTGTTTGTCCATGCATAGTTATGATAACTTTTCCCATAGAATACACATTCTGAAATAAATGGCAGTTTGTAACACCTATGTTGCTTATTTTGTAAACACAGTGAAGTTGGTTTATGTCGTGTATGCAATTATAAAGTATAATATTTAGAAGCAGTGAAAGATCCACTTTACATTTTGTGCCGGTCTCATTGGAATGAATAAGAGAAGTCATCTGGCATCTGTTTGCATCAAGCAGTTAAATGCGCTAGTGTCCCGTGTGCATTAAAAAATAAATGAAGTTAAGGAACAGACTATATATCTGCCACCTTTTGGGACATTCCAACAGCCATATTTAGTAAGAGCAATGCAGAAGTGCAAAAATGGGACAATTCTAGTGGTTTCTATGGTGACTCTTCCACATTTAGAGCCTACCGACTGGAGTAACTAAACACACCTAAAGGTCGTCCTCATAAAACCTCAAATATGACAGGACATAAACATATACACTACACAGTCACCTATAATCACACAAGGTAAGTAAGAATTTGCAAAGGGGAAACCACACAACTGTTATATGCATTAAAGTGCGTATCATGGTAGGAGCGTCACTTCAAACATCCCCGTCCTGGAAGCCCCAAATACAACAGGAGGAACCACCACCACCCGCCTGCCGGCTCTCACCGTGAAGTTAAGGGGTAATGTGGGCGAGAAAAACAGCCCGCAGGGTCACTCGCCACTGTCCCTGCAGGGTCCAGAGCGACTCCACCTTAACCTCAAACCTGTTCAACCCCACGACCCCAAAACCTTTATTTACCGTTTAAAGTTTTTACAAATACCTAAGGAGGCTTCTGTAACCCCCTGCACTGCCAAAACCCTGTAAATTAATTAGTTCTAAGTAAATATTATCACCATGCTGACACATATATTCGTATATATGTATATGAATATACATATATCACAGTCCCCAGCATGAAACATGAAAGCAGGCTGTAATCTTGACCCAAAGTTTTGTCGATCACTGTAATCTTAAATTAGCAAAAAAAGACGACGTGCCAAAGTGAGAGATTAAGTGTGAAACAATAAGCAGCAGAAATATCTTAATCATTGGTTTTCTACCATTAAAAAAAAATAAAATCAACCAATTAAATCTAAACATAATAGACCAATAGATTTTAATATATGCAAATTACAGCCTTAAATCAGTGAAGGATTTCCAAAGTGTCAAAACCTACCAAGACAACTGATTTAAGGCCGCCACTCTCTTTGTGGGACATCAGTGACCAAGTGACAGACCTAAACTGCACAAAGTCTTTCGTTGAAGATGATACCTTGGGCCAACATGGAAATTCACACACATAATTTTGGGACCTCGTATGTCTCTTTGCCAGAACAAACATTGATTAACACACAGATACAATACGATACACAATCACATACCTATAAAAAACACATGTTCACAATAACATACTCTGACACACATTCAAACACACTCATGCACTCTACCCCAGCCTATTTTTCAATGTAGTGCGACCCAGCACAACCCCATCTACTCCTGGACTCAACTGGTGCTGCCTTAGTTTTAGCGGTGCCCAGGGACGGCCCTAGACCAGGTGGCATCCCAGGCAATCAGAGACTCCCCCCTGCAATGGCTGGTCTATAGACCAGCAATTGCTTCCCAGCTGCCAGAGGTAGCTTCAGGGACAGGGGGAGAGGGTTCTTTGGCCTCCACATGAGTGTGGAGAGCAGGCCCAACACCCCCCTGCTGCCTGATTGCTCCATGAGAGCGACAGTGCAGCGTTAATCCCTTCAATTCCACAATTGTGTATAACACATTTGTGGCATTGCAGGGGTTAACATTTGTCCCCACAAGCTTGTGGGGACTAAATATCAGTCAATGTTATGCTCCAATGGAACATCAGCATTGAAAGCGTTAAAAATAAATAAATATATATATATATATATATATATATATATATATATATATATATATATATATATATATATATATATATATATATCAAAAAAATAAAAAAAAACAACAACAAAAAACAGCAATGACCTGAAAGTCCAGGGTGCTTCCAGGTCAAAAGCTGTGAGTTTAGTAAGTGGGCTGATGATGATCAGATCACTCCTAACCAACTATTAGTTTAAAAAAAAATCCTGGCTTTTTTTTAGCTGGCGCCTAGATTCACAACAAATTTGTCAAGCCCTGATCTAAACACATAAGAGAAAGACATACCTGCAGATTGAGACAAACATAACGGGCACACCTTATAAAGCAGGGGTGTCCCAACGTGCAGCCCTCCAGCTGCTGCAGGACTACATCTCCCACAATGCTCTTTCAACTAAGTAGACGTAGTCCTGCAGCAGCTAGAGGGCCGCAGGTTGGACACCCTTGTTTATAAAGGGAACAGAAGCTGAAGCTAAGGGCAGGACTGTAATCTAAGAATCAGATGTTCAGGACAGAGCATAAGGAAATCCAGGAATGGATTGTAGCGAGACGGGGAACTGTAGCAAAACAGGGGAAACCAGAGATATGCAGCTCGGCAGCCTGGATGGGGCGTGACACGGATCATGTGTGCACAGCCTCGTGCATGGTTTGCTGTAGGAACTTGAGTGGATGCCAGTAATCTCGGAAAACCAGGGAACATTGATTAATCCCAAGTCTGCATGTGAATGATTTGGCCAACTCAGCTGCTGTTATGCAAGAGAGACCAATTAGAATAAACAAAACTAGAATATTGTTTTGTTTTTCAGTAGTTCTCAGCAGCAGCGGAATACTCCCAGGAGAGTCGGACTCCATTCCAAATGTAGAAGAGATAGAAACAAGCTTCACACAAAATATTGCTTCTAAACACCAGCCATCGTAAACACTTTAATGCATGTTAGCTGCGTGGTCCCTTTAAAGTTGTGTGCTGTCCACTTGCAGTTGCATCCGCATATTCTGCAGAATCTCCCCAGTTATTTTCCACCTAAGAGTTTGGTTGAACACAGACATTCAGGCTGTATCATTAAGTCATTGAATTGTTTACCACTAAGTAACATAAGGAGTGAGACCTATGGTGACATGCAACTAGAAAAGAAGAAACCAGACAATACAAACAGACCATGTAAAAAAGGCAATTGAAATATTGATATCACACAAGAAAAATGAATTGGTTGTTAATACAGGAATGCTCATCTTTAGTGTGTGTGTGTGTGTGTGTGTGTGTGTGTGTGTGTGTGTGTGTGTATACAAAACTCTAGGAGCCATGCAAGAGACTATAGAAACATCAAAAGAATAATGACAGTGTGCCGTACCGTATCCCGACATAGATCCACCATTGCCTCCATTTACAATAGCTTTGTTCTCTTCAGCCAGAGCTTTCACATATCTTCTGCTCAAGTCCAATATCTCGTCTCTCAGTTCACTGCTGCTTTGGTGTCTTGGATATTGAAAGGTAAAGCGCAGCAGCATTAGTCCCCAAATAAATCCAAAAGCCAGCAGTAATATGCTCAGTTTATGTGACACAGATTTTCTGGGAAATGTTAAGAACATGATATTTCTCTATCAGGTTTCTGGTCCCAGCTAGAAGTTGGCTTTGCCTAATTGTGTCACACCATTGGCAGACTTTTCAGATAGTCACCTTCTTTTCTACCGTGCATCTTATTAAATGTTATTCAAGGTTCATAGGATTCCTCTTCAAATCCTGTTAAATAAATACATATATTGTTTAGCGTCGTTGTATAGCAAGTAACAGCTGCACATTATAAACAACAAAGCAAAAAGCTGATCCAAGCGGACACCAAGAATTGGTCATCTTTTGTGAAAGCCACCAAACCTAGAGACTAAGTTACAAAGTAACAAGCATTTGGGTAAAACGTAATCACAGCGGATGGTCTGCTGTATTTTATTTTCACTGATGGGACACTCCAGTGCCCCAAAAATGCAGAACGTATATATTTAAAAAATAACATAACATGCATTCTTAAGCCGATTTTTTAATTTTATTAAAAAAAAAAAACTTACCTTTAAGAGGACCTGTAGCATACCACTCCCAACTGTTTTTTTTTAAATGAATGGGAGCTCTTTTTGTATGGTGTGTCCTGCAGATTTCTGATAGCAAAGGGAGTAAAAAGCTACAGTGTTCTGGCAAAGCCAAGTTCTTTGTTATCGCATGAAGTATATTGCATAACACATATTAAAGTACTTTCTAAGTACTTTAGTACACATTCTTCCTTGGAGGGGCTGTATGAGGCATTATAATGTCCAATTAAAGAGCAGATAGGCTGGTATCTTTTCATATCCTTATCACTTGTGCCCTGTGTCATCTGGCATCTAATACTTGTACTTCCCTGAACCGGTCAAAAATAACACATTCATAGTTGACGCACTTCAAAACATTTTTATGGCTCAGCACGTTCGTCAAGAGGCGAGGAGAACAAATCAAAAGAAGTATCCAGAGGAGAAATCAGCCGGGTGTGGGTCTGTTTGCTGCCCAGTTTCCTTAGTAGTAATTATTTTTAATGAGAAGGGAAAATAATCATGCATTTTGTAGGAGAAAGTTTCTCCTGAATGAAAGGTCAACATAACCCTGCATAGCACATAGTTAAATCCTTAGAGGGGCTTGCACCACATGAAACATGCATTAGGTTAGGCCAGCTCTGGACAATAGTGCCTTGACATGAATAATGCATCGCAAAGTTTTATTAAGCGAAAATTAAGAATGGAAAAAACTATAACCCAAGAAAACGACAACCATGGGATTCCGATCCTTGTTTGTTTCCACGTGGTATAAAAATGATTGCTTTAAATAGTTATTACACTGTGCCAGCAATGAACAAGGAAGACGCAAGGAAAGGGTAATAAACATATAAAACAGTTAAGAATCAGATGAGCAGTAACCTCTGGGATGGTTTTTCATTTTAGTCCTCCATGCGTCTGCAAACTGTCCTAGAGAGGACGGTTGATGATGGCACCACTAAACCCACACCTGATCATCATCATCATCATCATCATCATCCTCACATATTAGGAAGGAAGTTGGGTGCTGGGAAAGAACTACCATTATTCCCAACATAGCTTCTCTCTGACCTGTCCATGCCCTTGGAACAAGGGCTGTAGTAACAATCAGATTACAAAGTATGCAGAAAACATTGCAACCAATCACATAAACTGAATCGCAAATCTGATGTCATAATCCAACTCCATGAGTAAAATGACTACATTAAACTTATTGCACGGCTTAGGGACAGCATTAGAAGTCTTTGCTGTGTGGATATATATATATATAGACAATAAAGCTTGCTAAAATTGTATGTAAATACCCTTCTGCCCTCAAGCGTTACCTGCAAGAAGAGTCCGGACCGCCCTGTAAAAGGTTATAGATTTCCACATATCCACACAACTATTTCCAAAGCGGGCAGAAAGGCCGGGTGCCCAGGGAAGGGCTCCTCGTAGCTGCGAGTTTGGGAGTTGCCCTCAGACCGCACCTTCCTGCCATATACCTGCCAGCCTTCCTACCGCCTGACACATCGCATCTCTTCCCTTCTTCGCAGCACGGGCTGAACAATGACAAGCGCAGAGCACATACGAGGTTCTCTTCCTGGGAACAAATAAAATCTTAGCTGCAATTGGCTGCTCCGTTCAGCTCTGGAGTTATTTTTGTATGGCACCATATGATTGGTCAATACATAACAACGCCCCTGCAATGCATGTGTTCTTCCTGCGTGCAAGTGTAAAGTGTCTGAGAAATGTATGCCTCGGGGGTATCCCTAATGGAAGCGGCTAGTTCCTACCCAGTAGAAGGACTCTGGTGATGTCAGCAGACCATGTGAATGTTTGGTCACATGGTACAAAGAACTACAGGAAGAAGAAGAAGCTGCAGCGTGGGACGTGGAAATGACTGCAAATGGGCTGTGCTGGGCTGCTGTTTCTTTTTCAGTAACATGGGATGTGAGGATGAAGCTTTAACAGAACTCCTGAAAATGCAGAATATTATGGAGGCAGAAGAAAACTTGAATCTGTGAAATAATTCACAGTGAGTCTCTCTCTCTTTTTCTCTGTCTCTGTGTCAGTGAGTGTGTGTCTCTCTCTGTGTCAGTGAGTGTGTGTCTCTCTCTGTGTCAGTGAGTGTGTGTCTCTCTCTGTGTCAGTGAGTGTGTCTCTCTCTGTGTCAGTGAGTGTGTGTCTCTCTCTGTGTCAGTGAGTGTGTGTCTCTCTCTGTGTCAGTGAGTGTGTGTCTCTCTGTGTCAGTGAGTGTGTGTGTCTCTCTCTCTCTGTGTCAGTGAGTGTGTGTCTCTCTCTCTGTCAGCGTGTCTCTCTCTCTCTCTGTCAGCGTGTCTCTCTCTCTCTCTGTGTCAGCGTGTGTCTCTCTCTCTCTCTGTGTCAGCGTGTGTCTCTCTCTCTCTGTGTCAGCGTGTGTCTCTCTCTCTCTGTGTCAGCGTGTGTCTCTCTCTCTCTCTGTGTCAGCGTGTGTCTCTCTCTCTCTGTGTCAGCGTGTGTCTCTCTCTCTCTGTGTCAGCGTGTGTCTCTCTCTCTCTGTGTCAGCGTGTCTCTCTCTCTCTCTCTGTGTCAGCGTGTCTCTCTCTCTCTCTCTGTGTCAGCGTGTCTCTCTCTCTCTCTGTGTCAGCGTGTCTCTCTCTCTCTCTGTGTCAGCGTGTCTCTCTCTCTCTCTGTGTCAGCGTGTCTCTCTCTCTCTCTGTGTCAGCGTGTCTCTCTCTCTCTCTGTGTCAGCGTGTCTCTCTCTCTCTCTGTGTCAGCGTGTCTCTCTCTCTGTGTCAGCGTGTCTCTCTCTCTCTCTGTGTCAGCGTGTCTCTCTCTCTCTCTGTGTCAGCGTGTCTCTCTCTCTCTCTGTGTCAGCGTGTCTCTCTCTCTCTCTGTGTCAGCGTGTCTCTCTCTCTCTCTGTGTCAGCGTGTCTCTCTCTCTCTCTGTGTCAGCGTGTGTCTCTCTCTCTCTGTGTCAGCGTGTGTCTCTCTCTCTCTGTGTCAGCGTGTGTCTCTCTCTCTCTGTGTCAGCGTGTGTCTCTCTCTCTCTGTGTCAGCGTGTGTCTCTCTCTCTCCGTGTCAGCGTGTGTCTCTCTCTCTCTGTGTCAGCGTGTGTCTCTCTCTCTCCGTGTCAGCGTGTGTCTCTCTCTCTCCGTGTCAGCGTGTGTCTCTCTCTCTCCGTGTCAGCGTGTGTCTCTCTCTCTCCGTGTCAGCGTGTGTCTCTCTCTCTCCGTGTCAGCGTGTGTCTCTCTCTCTCCGTGTCAGCGTGTGTCTCTCTCTCTCCGTGTCAGCGTGTCTCTCTCTCTCCGTGTCAGCGTGTGTCTCTCTCTCTCCGTGTCAGCGTGTGTCTCTCTCTCTCCGTGTCAGCGTGTCTCTCTCTCTCCGTGTCAGCGTGTGTCTCTCTCTCTCCGTGTCAGCGTGTGTCTCTCTCTCTCCGTGTCAGCGTTTGTCTCTCTCTCTCCGTGTCAGCGTGTGTCTCTCTCTCTCCGTGTCAGCGTGTGTCTCTCTCTCTCCGTGTCAGCGTGTCTCTCTCTCTCCGTGTCAGCGTGTGTCTCTCTCTCTCCGTGTCAGCGTGTGTCTCTCTCTCTCTCTGTGTCAGCGTGTGTCTCTCTCTCTCTGTGTCAGCGTGTGTCTCTCTCTCTGTGTCAGCGTGTCTCTCTCTCTCTCTCTCTCTCTCTCTCTCTCTGTGTCAGCGTGTGTCTCTCTCTCTGTGTCAGCGTCTCTCTCTCTCTCTCTGTCTCTCTCTCTGTGTCAGCGTGTGTGTCTCTCTCTCTCTGTGTCAGCGTGTGTCTCTCTCTCTCTCTGTGTCAGCGTGCGTGTGTCTCTCTCTCTGTGTCAGCGTGCGTGTGTCTCTCTCTCTGTGTCAGCGTGCGTGTGTCTCTCTCTCTGTGTCAGCGTGCGTGTGTCTCTCTCTCTGTGTCAGCGTGTGTCTCTCTCTCTCTCTCTCTCTCTGTCAGCGTGTATGTCTCTCTCTCTGTGTCAGCGTGTATGTCTCTCTCTCTGTGTCAGTGTCTCTCTCTCTCTCTCTGTGCCAGTGTCTCTCTCTCTCTCTGTGCCAGTGTCTCTCTCTCTCTCTGTGCCAGTGTCTCTCTCTCTCTGTGCCAGTGTGTCTCTCTCTCTCTGTACCAGTGAGTGTTTCAGACTCTCTCTGTACCAGTGAGTGTTTCAGACTCTCTCTGTGTCAGTGAATGCCTCAGACTCTCTCTGTGTCAGTAAGTGCCTCAGACTCTCTCTGTGTCAGTGAGTGCCTCAGACTCTCTCTGTGTCAGTGAGTGCCTCAGACTCTCTCTGTGTCAGTGAGTGCCTCAGACTCTCTCTGTGTCAGTGAGTGCCTCAGACTCTCTCTGTGTCAGTGAGTGCCTCAGACTCTCTCTGTGTCAGTGAGTGCCTCAGACTCTCTCTGTGTCAGTGAGTGCCTCAGACTCTCTCTGTGTCAGTGAGTGCCTCAGACTCTCTCTGTGTCAGTGAGTGTCTCAGACTCTCTCTGTGTCAGTGAGTGTCTCAGACTCTCTCTCTCTGTGCCAGTGAGTGTCTCATACTCTCTCTCTCTCTGTGCCAGTGAGTGTCTCAGACTCTCTCTCTCTGTGCCAGTGAGTGTCTCAGACTCTCTCTCTCTCTCTCTCTGTGCCAGTGAGTGTCTCAGACTCTCTCTCTCTCTCTGTGCCAGTGAGTGTCTCAGACTCTCTCTCTTTCTCTCTGTGCCAGTGAGTGTCTCAGACTCTCTCTCTCTCTCTCTGTGCCAGTGAGTGTCTCAGACTCTCTCTCTCTCTCTCTCTGTGCCAGTGAGTGTCTCAGACTCTCTCTCTCTCTCTCTCTCTGTGCCAGTGAGTGTCTCAGACTCTCTCTCTCTCTGTGCCAGTGAGTGTCTCAGACTCTCTCTCTCTCTCTCTCTCTCTCTGTGCCAGTGAGTGTCTCAGACTCTCTCTCTCTCTGTGCCAGTGAGTGTCTCAGACTCTCTCTCTCTCTCTCTCTCTGTGCCAGTGAGTGTCTCAGACTCTCTCTCTCTCTCTGTGCCAGTGAGTGTCTCAGACTCTCTCTCTCTCTCTCTCTCTCTCTCTGTGCCAGTGAGTGTCTCAGACTTTCTCTCTCTCTCTGTGCCAGTGAGTGTCTCAGACTTTCTCTCTCTCTGTGCCAGTGAGTGTCTCAGACTCTCTCTCTCTCTCTGTGCCAGTGAGTGTCTCAGACTCTCTCTCTCTCTCTGTGCCAGTGAGTGTCTCAGACTCTCTCTCTCTCTCTCTGTGTCAGTGAGTGTCTCAGACTCTCTCTCTCTCTCTCTCTCTGTGCCAGTGAGTGTCTCAGACTCTCTCTCTCTCTCTGTGCCAGTGAGTGTCTCAGACTCTCTCTCTCTCTCTCTCTCTCTCTCTCTCTCTCACTGTGCCAGTGAGTGTCTCAGACTCTCTCTCACTGTGCCAGTGAGTGTCTCAGACTCTCTCTCTCTTTGCCAGTGAGTGTCTCAGACTCTCTCTCTCTGTGCCAGTGAGTGTCTCAGACTCTCTCTCTCTCTGTGCCAGTGAGTGTCTCAGACTCTCTCTCTCTGTGCCAGTGAGTGTCTCAGACTCTCTCTATCTGTGCCAGTGAGTGTCTCAGACTTTCTCTCTCTCTCTGTGCCAGTGAGTGTCTCAGACTTTCTCTCTCTCTGTGCCAGTGAGTGTCTCAGACTTTCTCTCTCTCTGTGCCAGTGAGTGTCTCAGACTTTCTCTCTCTCTGTGCCAGTGAGTGTCTCAGACTTTCTCTCTCTCTGTGCCAGTGAGTGTCTCAGACTTTCTCTCTCTCTGTGCCAGTGAGTGTCTCAGACTTTCTCTCTCTCTCTGTGCCAGTGAGTGTCTCAGACTCTCTCTCTCTGTGCCAGTGAGTGTCTCAGACTCTCTCTCTCTCTGTGCCAGTGAGTGTCTCAGACTCTCTCTCTCTGTGCCAGTGAGTGTCTCAGACTCTCTCTCTCTGTGCCAGTGAGTGTGTCTCGCTGTCTCTCTCTGTGCCAGTGAGTGTGTCTCGCTTTGTCTCTCTCTGTGCCAGTGAGTGTGTCTCGCTTTGTCTCTCTCTGTTCCAGTGAGTGCGTCTCTCGCGCCTCCGCTCAACTCTCCTGCACATCATTTTTTAGTGAATAGACTCACTAAAATGCCATGTCTGTAATTGAGACCTTCACAATGTATATGAGAATGTGATAAAATAAAGCAACAGCTTTATATGTTTCAAAATAATAGTAATAATAATAATAAATGTTCACGAATAATGAAATGAACATAACGCATGTAATATATCTGGAATTGCAATAAAAAATCATTTTTTTTTTGTTTTTTTTATCTTTAACTAGATGTTTATACTGTTTTCTTCTTCTACAGTCTATCTCAACCACTCACAAAACATTAACTTTTTAGTGACATGGGTAGATTAATAGATTACATCCTCATGGTGGTGGCTTTTTGGAATAGGAGCCAGGCATAAGCTGTTGCCCACGGAGTATTGTGCAGCGGACAAGTGCAAAGGTAGTGGGAACAGCTCAGCTGTGTGCATCGGATTGCCATACACAAGGGAGAATATCCTCTATTAGGAAAAGCTCTATTGGTTGTGTCTTTCTCCTTCTCAGATGATTAGGGACCACACAGGGTTAAGGTGTGAATCCAGGACAGATGGAAGACAATTGGAGTCATAAAAAGGACACGTCAGTATCCATTAACACAACAATTATTATTAGGAATATCTATGAGTATGTTATGAAACCGCGTTAGATTAAATAAAATCTAATAGACAATGTTTCTGCCTTTTTGTTTCTTGCCTTTTAGACCATGGCAAGACCATGGAAACAAGATTTCTCACTATGAACTGTCTAGTTCCTATTCCTGTAAGGGACCTGTGTGAGCTGGAGGTATGAGTCCCTTTGCGGTATTAGAACTAGATATTGTATCCTTGTTAAGGACCATTGTTACCTGAAGGTATAAAAGTCCTTTAGCTGGATCGAAACTAGATTTCTCACTATGAACTGTCTAGTTCCTATCCCTGTAAGGGACCTGTGTGAGCTGGAGATATAAGTCCCTTTGCAGTATAGGAACTAGGGATTGTTATCCTTGTAAAGGACCATTGTTAGCTGAAGGTATAAAAGTCCTTTAGCTGGATGGAAACTAGATTGCTCACTATGAACCGTCTAGTTCCTATCCCTGTAAGGGATCTGTGTGAGCTGGAGGTATAATTGTCTCTTGGCTGTATAAGGACCTGCGTGAGCTGAAGGTATAATTGTCTCTTGGCTGTATAAGGACCTGCGTGAGCTGAAGGTATAAAAGTCCTTTCGCTGGATGGAAACTAGATTTCTTACTATGAACCGTCTAGTTCCTATCCCTGTAAGGGACCTGCGCGAGCTGGAGAGATAAGGGTCCTTAAGCTGGATGGTAACTAGATTTCTCACCATGAACCATCTAGTTCCTATCTGTTAACAGGACCTGGCCACGATGGAGCAAAAGGTCCTTTGCAGGGATAGAAACTAGCTCTCTTTCCATGAGTTGGATAGTTCCTATCCCTGTACAGGACCTGACCACTAGGGGACAAAAGGTAATTTCGCTGGATAGAAAATAGCTCACACACACTGAGCAAGCTATTTCCTATCCCTGTAAAGGACATGGTCCTTCTACTGGATAGGAACTAGTCGCAACCGTATCCTAATCTCATTCTATTGGTGAGATTATTTCAAGTGTCACAAATCAGGGATTTGTATTGTTAAAGTGATGCTAAAAGGAAATTTGGGGCTTTAGTCAGGATTTTGGCCATCTTGCCTTTGCTAAGGTCACAGATTCCAGCTTTTACTGACTATATGTCCCCAAATTAACTGGATCAAAAAAACACCCATACAAACTTCCTATTGCACAGAATGGTGAGTGTGTGGCTTTGTAAACCAGTGGCCCTCCGGGAATTTGCCTCGTATGCCAGATGACCAGTCCAGGCCTAGGTCTACTTCTTAAAGGGAGCTGGAACACATTTACAGAAGGGGGGGTACATAGAAAACTAATACAAGTCACATAGAAAGGATCCAGTTGTGATGGAACTGCTGCGTTTAGTCCTTTTTACACTAGGCATCACAATGGATGTGTGGGGGATTGCAAAACGGACACAAAAAAGCTTCAGTGAATTACCTAAAGCAGGGGTTGACAAATTTGGTTTGAATCTAGGAGCCAACCAAAAAATTTAGGAGCCAACGTTTTTTTCTTCCCCAAACATGTTTTTCTTTTCATTTATTACCTCCTGGTCTGCTGTATCACTTTGTACAGTACTACAGTTAACCCCATTATGACAAAGGGGTTAACAAATTACTATACACTAATACACACATCATATGCTGACATAATGCCATACTGTAACATACACAACACCATACTAACAAACACACACACTTGCTAACACTACATATATAAACACACACTCCAACACTATGCACACATACTGTACACACTGAATCTGGCACTACAACACGGTGGACATACTGACTGGCACTATACATGTACACACACAAACACACTGACTCTGACATAACACACACTCAGACTGACCCCAGTAACTATACAGATACACACTGACTGACACTACAGTATACACATTCATACATTACCCAAACCCGCACACACACAAACGCCTCGTAGAGAACGGCAATGCTGCTGTCTGTTTTCTGCCATTGTGAATCTGGCAACATATGCTTTTCGGGGGGGGGGGGTTGTAGTGAAGCAGGTGCCATGAGGCGCACAGCAGGGTTGCATAACATGCATTACATGACCCCGCTGGGGTGTCAAACACACAGCACATGGTTTACAGACCATTTGATGTTGCACCTAAGCAACACAACATACGGTAAATAATGCATGTACTTCCTTAAAAAAGAAAGGAAAAAAAGAATTGCCTGACACAGTGCAGTAAATAAAATATGAATACAACGTATGAATACAAAGGTCACATAAAATAATATGGTATTCTTCCACAACATATACCAGTGACTTGTTCTAGCCTTGGCTGAATATGCCCAGGGCAGCAGGTCATGAGGCATTAGACCTTTTAACACAACCGGGAGTAGATTACCCTACTGAGCAATCCAGATCCCTTATGCACTACGGCATTATGGGCTGATTGGGGAAATCAATGATCTCGATTGTAACCAGCCCAATTACATCTGGATGGAATAACCCCCTATGGCAAGCTTCCACAACACTACAGGTCCTTAAGAGACCAGGACTATGACATTATATTACAGTGCCCTGCAGAGAGGATGGCAGCTGCATCAGTGCAGGATGTGGGTAATGTGCTGCCCTGTGTCAGGCCTGGCATGTGCATTACTAAAGGAATCGAGGAAGAACGTTCAGTTTCAAACAGATTTATGGGTCCTGCCATTTGTTTTGATTAGTTACACATTACTATGTTTGAAGCAATAAAATAGAAACCACAATAGGCTGAGTGTAGTGAATGATTAATAGCCACTGGACCTACTTATACATTGATTTTATGGATATTTTATTAAGGATATAATTGAGTAACATATTTTGTCAAAACCACTATATCTATTTTTAGCCCAAGGCCTATACCTTTTATTTTTTTATAATTCGCTTGGAACATAGATACATATAATGATTATATATGTATATAAATATATATTATGTATATACATATTATGATGTCATATCTTTGTGTGAAGCAGTGGGACAGTCGCCTCAGGATCACACACAGGATTTCTGCAAGGTAAGTGAGTAAGAAAGGGGTAGTAGGAACATGTAGAGATAGGAATAAAGATATGGATAATGAGGAGAAGAAAGAAAGGGGAGAGAAGGGAGAGATAATGAGAAAGAAGAGAGAAGAAAGGGGAGAGATAATGGGAAAGATATGAGATGGAGAAAAGTTATAGAAACAAAACAAAAACAAAAAAAGGAGATAATGAATTAAGACAGATAATAGATAACAGAGATAATAGAGAGGTTAAGAGAAAGAAGAGGGTTAAAGAGGAAGAGAGATAAAGGGGAGAAGAGAGAGCAGGAGAGATAAACTGAAAGGGGGAGAGAGATGTGGACAAAGGGTGAGGTATACAGAAAGAGGAAGTGGAGAAAGAGGAAGAGATGTATATAGATGAGAGATGTAGGGTGAAAACGGAGAGAAAGAGAAGGAGAGATAGGGAGAAAAGCAAGAGATAAACAAATGGGAGAGATAATGAGAAAAGGGAGGATCAAAGAGGCGTCTGTCTTCTTATTTATATTTATAAATACTCCAAGCTCCAGCTCTTCCATTTTGTAACGGAGAAGGACTGGAAACATAGGTGCCATCAACGCAGGAGGGGGTGGCGGTTCATGTGTATGATGGGCTCACATGAGTCTGCCCACAAGGCGGCAACAAAATGAGGTTTTGTCTAAGGTGGCTAAAATCCTTGCCCAAGCCCTGAGCTGAACACATCTCCCTACATGTGATATACTTACAGCAAGTCAACTCTAGCGCTGGATCGGTGAACACTGCAGGAGAGGGTCTATTCAGACCCCCATGCACAAGCACGACAAGCATTCCCACTGATTTGAGTGAATCAGTGGCAAACAGTGACCACAGACGAGGAGGGAAGCTGCAGCAACAAGGCTACAACTTCGAGGTCATATAAGTGCTTTTTGATCATATCATATAATGTATTAAAAAAATATATATAGTAAAAATTGAAAATGCTTTTTACTACAAGAACTAATGAAAATACCTGCTAAATAGATTTTAAAATTTGCCCTGAGTTTAGAAATACCCAATGTTTTTGTATTTTTGTAAGTTATAGGGCAATAAATACAAGTAGCATATTACTATTTTTAGTAAAATGTCCCCTTAAGTTCTATACTATTCACATACTATCCAACATGTGATCCAGGGAATCTTGGACCCAGACTCGCATAGCTTTCTACCATTTTGTTGGTTGCATGTAGTTGCTGGTATGTTTTCAAAATCCAGGCCAATCTTCTGCCCCAATTCTCATGTTTGCAAGTGAACTAAAAGCCTGTGTGATACCTAAAACAAAGTCCACGTTAGTGACCCATTTCAATATAAATGTTTTTATTAATGTATTTGCTAAGAACAAGACATAATTTATTATTCAGAAAAGAAACTCTTATTGCCAATATAGCTAACTTAAAGATGTGTGTAACATGTAACACTGAAGTTTTATTTGATAAAGAAGGAATGGCCATCTGTCTCTTATGTGCCTTTGCCCTTCTTCCCTGAATCAACTGAGGATTTCGGTTCCTCTCTCCTCTCCCCATGTCCCAGTTAAGTAGTCCTATCCTTGCTTAAAGGGGAAGCGTCCGAGGATTCTGGCTCCTCACTCCTTCCCCTGTGTTCCTTGCCTTGTTCCCTGTCCTTTGTTGTGCTCTGTATCATGTATGTCTTGTATGGTTATGTTCCTTGCTCGGTCTCCCTGTTCCTTGCTCTGTCCTCCTTGCTCTGTCCTTGCTTGCTACGTTTCTGTTGATACTCTGCTTAGCTTCCATTCTCCCAGCCTGCAGCATCCTGACATGATTCTAGTGCTATGTCTCATGCCTGCTCCAGGGTGCCTGCAGGATATCTCCAAGTTTAGTTTGGATTTCCACATCCAGCCAAGTTTAGTTCTGCTCTGTTCTGGACTACATCTGCTGCTATGTCAGGGCGCTGGTATGTGGCTGCACAACCCTAGGTGCTCAACACCCGGGTGAGTGCGGTCGCCATGCACCAGGCCCTGTCCAACTCCACTCCTGCGCAATACCTCCTGAACTCCATCTTTGGGCGCGCTGGGTCATTACAGTTGCCTGTATGGACCCAGTTTCCTGACACCAATAGAGATAATAATTAGCAAAATACCCGTGGGATACGGTCTCTCGGTAAGCGCCGTACTCCGCCCCCCCAAACTTGCGATCTCACTATCTTATATACTTTTGTCTTAGCCTAAAGTTGGCATTGTCCCATGGGATGACGTTGACTATGTCACTCAAAGTTGTTTACCACGAACGGACACCTGCAAACCTTGAACATGTCACTCAAAGTTGTTTACCACGAAACCCACCTATGAGATCGTGACACATATTATGTACGTTTTACAAAAACAAAGCACAAAGCTCAAACGGAGACAGTTGACCATCGTACGTTATGACTGCCTGATATCTACTAGTACACTTACAATATTATAAATGAAAGTGTGAGTACACTAAATCTTAATAGATAATTATATATTGCATTAATCATATCATAAGCCATTACATTAATCATGAAGAAATCATGAAAAAAAACCCACCAGTTTCACTTGCACACAAACAGGAACAACATATGAAATAAAAAAGTATTAACTGCAATACCTGGGAACACTTAGGAAATATTAGAAATAAAAGTGTGAAGCACAGTGTACCAAGACACTGCATTTCATGTACAAAATTCTCCATGGAAGCCCCACCATGCCATAAACCAGCAGTGTACTTTTTTTACAGCATGTACTTTTAAGAAAATATATTTTTAAGCAAAAAAACCACAATGTCCAAAAATAAAAAAAGAAATATTTTGATGCCATTTCATCTGTAGAAATGCCTTATACCCCCTATATGCCACTCTGCCCCACAGATATGCCTTACACCCCCTATATGCCACTCCTCCCCCGGATATGCTTATACCCTATATTTGCCACTCTTCCCCCCTGATTTGCATTTTACCCCTATATGCCACTCTGCCTCCCTGGTATGCCTTATACCCCCTATATATGCCGTGTCAATGTTTAATGCTATATCCATGTATCATGCTATGTCCATGTTCAATGCTATGTCCAAGTGTAATGCTATCTCTGTGCAGGGCCGGCCTTAGAGGTGTGCGACCTGTGCGGCGCACAGGGCACCATGGCAACAGGGGCTTGGCGCCCCTCACTCTCCGAGACTCCGTTGCAGTGCTGACGTTTCATGCTGAGCGCTGGAATTATGCCGCACCGTGGCAGAGCGGGAAGACGACTCCCATCGCAGGACTACGACAACAAGGTAAGTAAGGATAGGGAGAGAGGGGTAGATAGTCAAAAGGGGCAGAGGGGGGAAGGCAGTGAGAAGGGGCAGAGGTGGTAGATAGTGAGAAGGGGCAGAGGGGGAGATTTTTTTCCTTTCTTTTTTTTTGGGATGGGGGCGCCAGAGGAGTAGTCCGCACTGGGCGCCAGAACACTTAAGGCTGGCTCTGTCTCTGTGTGTAGTGCTATGTCCGTGTGTAATGTTATCTTCTTGCGTAATGCTGTGTCCATGTGCAATGCTATGCCCATGCTTAATGCTATTTCCATTTTTAACGCTATCCTCCATGTGTAATGCTATCTCCATGTTTAATGCTATGTCCATGTTTAATGCTATCAACATGTTTAATGCTATCTGCTATACACAAAACAAAGCAAGAATTCAGCGCATACCCAGTAAATATCATTCAAAAAAACCTAAAGAATATATATTGGGGATTTCTTTATACTATATGGCTATATCTAAGGCTGGTTAGACAGACTCGTCCATTTTTTGATGTAGTGGCAACTGAGCGTTATATAGCCATATAGTGTGATGGAACCCCCAATACTTACTCCTCAGATCAGTGAATGATATTCGATGAGTATGCGCGGAATTCTTCTATTGTTTTATGTTAGTGTGTGTGCAGGCATGTTATTACTGTGTGTGCAGGCATGTTATTACTGTGTGTGTCTGGGTATGATATTGTCTATGTGTGTCTCTCTGGGTATGATAGCATGCATTTGTGTTAGTGTGAGTGTCCGTGCATGTGTGTTAATGTGTGCATTAGTGCTGATTGTCTGGTTGTGTTAGTGTCAGGGTGTGTGTTAATGTATGGGTCTGGTTGTGTTAGTGTGAATGTCTGGGTGTGTGTATTAGTGCTGATTGTCTGGTTGTGTTAGTGTGAGTGCCTGGGTGTGTGTGCTTTAGTAAAAATATTGTGAGGAGAACCGTTGTGCCCCACAAATAGTGTGTGCTAAATAAGGAAATCTCTAAAAATACTTCCCTTTTGTTTTCTCACAGCTGCCTCCTTTAAAACAACTCTCTCCAGGTGTTGTAAAGAATAGGTTCAATTTCAATAGGGGGCGCTCATGTAAGAAAATTCAAACGAAACAACAATAGTGTAGACTGTTCAGACGATACAGTGTTAATTATATTACATTTGTTGCACTCACAATAGTGCTGAAGATTTGTGTCTGTTTCTCATTCCCTTCTCATAGCAGCTCGTGAAAAAGGTAGCAAATGATTGCACTCACAGGATGCAATGCACATAAAATTATGTGCAAGGTGCGCTCAGGGAGGGGGGTAGGGAAGCCCATGGTGTCCAGAATCTCTTCTCCACATGTTGTGGAATTTCAGGTCCAATCCCCCGAACGCTGTGATACAGTGCGGCAACTTCTTCCAGCCAGGGAGCGGGAAAACCACCCCCAGAGAATAAACAATTGCTGCTTATATTTAAAAATATAGATTTATTATGGGAATATCCCTTTTATTTAAATTTTTAAAAAAGTACTTTAAGATATATGAAATATAAATCTGTAAAATTCAAACGATTAAGTGAAATAAAAAGTCTTTCCTCAACGCGTTTCGGCTTTAATGGCTTCCTCAGGAAAAAAGTATTTGATCGCTTCTTCCACTCTTTTTATGTGTTAATTCGTTGTATTTTCTTCCATATACGCTAGATGGCGGTGTAACGTTGTTTCCCAGAACATGAGGACGTGTTGTACGCACATGTACACTAGGTGGCGCTGTTACGTCATTCCACAATACGTGAGGACGTATTGGAGGCTGGATGTGCGTACTGCCGTCATTCTGTTTATACGCGTCCCCATAGAAACGCTGGCTTCTCCTTCTCCGTAGGGCTGTCTCTTTTCTTGGTGTTGCATCGGGTCCTGCTGTCCTGCTGTGCTGTGAAGTGCAGATGGTAAGCAATGACATTTGAAGACGGATTAACATGAAGGTGGTATAAACGCTATATGATGTAAACGTTTAAGGATGTGATTGCATGAATGAGAAAACATTAAACGTGGATATATGAACTATAACTAAACATACTATGGGTTTTGTTTATACATAAATGTCTATATGAATCCAGGGAAAAGAGAGCAATAAGGGTGGAAAAGTGCCAAACAATAATACAAAATATGAAATATTGGAATTATGTATAATACATATACAATGTCTATTCCCATGATTCAAAATTGATTAATTGAGAAAACAGGACATGAATTACATTATTGTGGGACACCGTGTTTAATGCTTGAATTCATAATGTTCCCAAGATGTTCCTAAATTCTTCCTTTAAGTGGTCTGATTGTTCTTCCCCCATACTGTGCACCACATGGACATTGTAATAAATAAATTACAAATTTGGTGGTGCAGGTGATGAATTTCTTAATTTTGTATGTAGTCCCTGTCCTATTACTGATAAAACTGTTTGCTTTCCTTGGTAGGTAGGTGCACATCTTGCACCTACCGCATGGGAAAAAACCAATGGGTTTCTTGCCCAGAAAGGTATTAAAATTAATTTCTGTTTTCTTTGTTGGGAGGAAAATGTTTTTCAAATTATTTGGTTGTTTTGTATATGATTTGAGGTTTTTCCAGTAAGAGGGGACCTAAAATGTCATCGCTCTTCAGGACATGCCAGTGTTTCCGCAATATCTTTTTAATGTGGTGAGCCTTAGTATTATATTCCTTAATGAATGAAAAACTGAAATCTTTCTTGTTCATATTATGTTTGGGCTTTCCTTTTAGTAGATGAGATCTATCCATTTGTTCCACTTTCTGGTGACTTCTCGTTGACTTCTCGCTAATAACTCTATTGGATAGTGTTTCTCCCTAAATTTACTTTTAATATCTGTGGTGTGTTTAATAAAGTCCTGGTCCCGTGTACAGTTCCTCCTTATTCTCATCACCTGTCCCGTGGGGATGTTATCTAACCATGATGGGTGATGACAGCTTGTATAATCAATGAAACCATTGGCATCGGTAGCATTTTTATAATTTCTGGAGCATTGCCTTCTGTGAATAGTTCCACATCCAAGAATTCAACACTTTGCTTTAGTATGTTGAAAGTAAATTTTAGGTTGTATTGGTTCTGGTTGATGTATTCTATAAATTGATGTAATTTATCCAGTGTTCCCCTCCATATAATTAACACATCATCGATATATCTCTTCCACAGCACCAGGTCTGCTTCAAATGGATTGTTGTGCCATATCTGTTCTGCTTCCCATTCGGCTACGAAAAGGTTGGCGTAACTCGGCACGAACCTGGCACCCATGGCTGTCCCACAAAGATGACGGTAAAACTGGTGTTCAAACCAGAAATAGTTATATTTCAAAATAAAATCGATACATTCCAAAATGAAATCCTTCCGATGTGTTGCATGTTATCTCCATGTTTAATGCTATCTCAATGAGTAGTGTTATGTCCATGTTTAATGCTATGTCCATGTTTAATGTTATCTCTATGTGTAATGCTATGTCCATGTTTAATGTTATCTCTATGTGTAATGCTATCTCCATTAGGGCTGCAACTAATGATTATTTTCATAATCGATTAGTTGGCTGATTATTTTTTCGATTAATTGATTAATCGAATAAAAAAAATCAATATGCAAATTTTTCGTGTATTTAAAATAAAAACTTATAATTTACTTTAAGATGTGTCATTAACACTTTTTTTTCTCTTTATTACAATGGCATTTCTCTATTTGCCTTCTTATTTTACTGATATAATAATGAAAGCTATATTCTAAAGGTACAGGAACCCAAAACACATTTTTTCTCAAACAAAGTTTTACCAAAATACCAAAAAAAGTTTTACTAGTAAATATTCATTCATGTAAACTATTTTTTCATATTTAATAAAAACTATGTCTGAGAAAAATGCCTCTTGTTTATATTTTCTTTTATTTGCCAACCTGCCCCCAGATATGCACATCTCACCCCCAGCTTGCCACTCTGTCCCAGAAATGCCTTATACCCTCCTATATGCCACTCTGCCTCCCTGATATCCCGT
The DNA here is from genome assembly GCF_027358695.1 of Spea bombifrons. Taxonomy (NCBI): domain Eukaryota; kingdom Metazoa; phylum Chordata; class Amphibia; order Anura; family Pelobatidae; genus Spea; species Spea bombifrons. Next base: position 21,925,456 of record NC_071091.1, on the reverse strand, counting down.
ACACCTCCTATATGTTACTCTGTCCCCCGATATGCCTTTTACCCCGATATGCCTTATACCCCCTATATGCCACTGTGACCCCCTGATATGCCTTATAGCCCCCTATATGCCACTGTCCCCCCCTGATATGCCTTATAGCCCCCTATATGCCACTGTGCCCCCCTGATATGCCTTATAGCCCCCTATATGCCACTGTGCCCTCCCTGAAATGCCTTATAGCCCCTTATATGCCACTGTGCCCCCCTGATATGCCTTATAGCCCCCTATATGCCACTGATATGCCACTCTGTCTCCTGATATGCCTTATACCCCCCCTATATGCCATGTTTAATGTTATCTCTATGTGAAATGTGTGACAGTGTAAACCCCAGGGAGATGCTTAGTGTGGCATTTGGGTACAGGTGCTATCCAGATCGTAAATATGGGTCCCTGGGGTGGAGCAATTGGAGAGCAGGGTGGGCCAATGCTCCGTTTTCCCATGCTGTGGAAATTCCATGCCGGTTTTTCCAGGAGGCAAGAAATCTGCAGGATCCGGTCCGGGATTCCTATGGGGCCGGCGTCAGGCACAGGTGCTGGACATTAAAAACCCCTTGAGCCTGATACTCAGAGAGACTGTTGGGGGAAGAGGAAGTTCCCTATGGTCCCAGGGCAACGAGAGGCCCTGAAGAAGACAATCCCTGAGCCAAGTGAGGCAATACCTGCCTGGACATTTTGTGTGTTGTCTGGGGGGAGGTTTTCCAGAGCCTGGCGTAGCTGGGTCTGGCTGGGAGGTTGAGGTAGTGGGTGATTAGGCTGGTCGGTCTGGACCAGCATAGTTCAGTTAGAGAGGGCTCCAGTTGGAACTAGGTTTTCTTTTGCAGATTTCACAGATATGCAATACTTTTATCCAGCAAAAAGAAACTTCACGTCCGGATCATCAATAATTCGTCACAAACACATCAAGGCCATCCTCCATAAGCATATGTATTTCAGCCAGCAATACACAAGGGCACATACCATACAACAGTCGAAGAGTGGTTTTTGGGGTTTAAGCGGTTAAAATAAAGCGAAAAAAAAAAACGAAAGAAAAAGAAAATAAAGCGCTGTTTTGTTCAAAGCTGCTGTTCCTGGCTCTGATTGCCCTAGAGGACTTAGGTGCTTAGGACCCCTAAAAGTGACATGTATGGCCCTCATGCTATAGGGTTTGTCACATATGGTGGAGGATGCGGGCAAAGCACTGCTATGGTCTGTGGGCTGAAAGCAGGAACCGGAAAAAAAAAATAAAAAAAAAACTAAAGCGCTGTTTTGTTCAAAGCTGCTGTTCCTGGCTCTGATTGCCCTAGAGGACTTAGGACCCCTAAAAGTGACATGTATGGCCCTCATGCTATAGGGTTTGTCACATATGGTGGAGAATGCAGGCAAAGCACTGCTATGGTCTGTGGGCAGAAAGCAGGAACAAAAAAAAAAAAAACGAAATTTATTTTAACCGCTTAAACCCCCAAAAACACTGTTTGACTGTTGCATGGTATGTACCCTTGTGTATTGCTGGCTGAAATACATATGCTTACGGAGGATGGCCTTGATGTGTTTGTGACGAATTATTGATGATCCGGACGTGAAGTTTCTTTTTGCTGGATAAAAGTATTGCATATCTGTGAAATCTGCAAAAGAAAACCTAGCTCCCAATTGGAGCCCTCTCTAACTGAACTATACTGGTCCAGACTGACCAGCCTAATCACCCACTACCTCAACCTCCCAGCCAGACCCAGCTACGCCAGGCTCTGGAAAACCTCCCCCAGACAACACACAAAACGTCCAGGCAGGTATTGCCTCACTTGGCTCAGGGATTGTCTTCTTCAGGGCCTCTCCTTGCCCTGGGAGCACAGGGAACTTCCTCTTCCCCCAACAGTCTCTCTGAGTATCAAGCTCCAGGGGTTTTTAATGTCCAGCACCTGTGCCTGATGCCGGCCCCATAGGAATCCTGGACCGGATCCTGCAGATTTCTTGCCCCCTGGAAAACCTGGCATGGAATTTCCACAGCATGGGGAAACGGTGCATTGGCCCACTCTGCTCTCCAATTGCTCCACCCAGGGACCCATATTTACGATCTGGATAGCACCTGTACCCAAATGCCACACTAAGCATCTCCCTGGGGTTTACACTGTCACAAATGCTATGTCCATGTTTAATGCTTTATCCATGTGTAAGGCTGTGTCAATGTTTAATGCTATCTCCATGTTTAATGTTATCTCTATGTGCAATGCTATGTCCATGTTTAATGCTATTGTCAGGAACCACTTTTTCGCTGCCTGAACCATGGCTTTTTTTTTTTTTTTTTATACCTGTGGTGTTTAAATCTGCTACCACTAGTGGCCACCCTCTGGAGCACTCAGAACTCAGGTGTGCCTTTTAACCTGGGTTGAGCCTAGCCAGCTGGGCCTTGTTACCTGGGATTACCCTGCCTTTCAGTCAGGGCCTTTGCATTGAAGTCTATGGATCTTCCTACTGTGGCTCTGCACTTGTACTGTTCCTGGTTCCCTGCTTTGTATCCTGATCAAGTGGACTCCCTGCTTTGTATCCTGATCAAGTGGACTCCCTGCTTTGTATCCTGATCAAGTGGACTCCCTGCTTTGTATCCTGATCAAGTGGACTCCCTGCTTTGTATCCTGATCAAGTGGACTCCCTGCTTTGTATCCTGATCAAGTGGACTCCCTGCTTTGTATCCTGATCAAGTGGACTCCCTGCTTTGTATCCTGATCAAGTGGACTCCCTGCTTTGTATCCTGATCAAGTGGATTCCCTGCCCGGATACAGCCGGCGGTGTGCCTTTCGGACCCTTCCAAGCGGGCGGTGTGCCTTTCGGACCCTTCCAAGCGGGCGGTGTGCCTTTCGGACCCTTCCAAGCGGGCGGTTAAAATAAAGCGAAAAAAAAAATGAAAAAAAAAGAAAAAGAAAATAAAGCGCTGTTTTGTTCAAAGCTGCTGTTCCTGGCTCTGATTGCCCTAGAGGACTTAGGTGCTTAGGACCCCTAAAAGTGACATGTATGGCCCTCATGCTATAGGGTTTGTCACATATGGTGGAGGATGCGGGCAAAGCACTGCTATGGTCTGTGGGCTGAAAGCAGGAACCGAAAAAAATAAAGCGCTGTTTTGTTCAAAGCTGCTGTTCCTGGCTCTGATTGCCCTAGAGGACTTAGGTGCTTAGGACCCCTAAAAGTGACATGTATGGCCCTCATGCTATAGGGTTTGTCACATATGGTGGAGAATGCAGGCAAAGCACTGCTATGGTCTGTGGGCAGAAAGCAGGAACCAAAAAAAAAAAAAAAATTTATTTTAACCGCTTTAACCCCCAAAAACAAGACTCATTACCGGTATTTTATTTTGCCATACCTCTGGTTTCTTGCTTAGACTGTATTACCCTTATTTGCTGGTCCTGTTATACATAAAATACACTGCATTACCTGGATTTCTGCTTGTGGTGTCTTTGTTTGCATAATCATGCACCGTGGGTTACAGACTGAACCCCAAGTATCCCCTGCGCATGGGCTCCTACCCGACCCGATCACCGGAGTCCGGACAGAATACAAAGGCCATTACAAGGAGCCCGCGGGGTTACTTTCAGTCATCAAAGTGATAGGAGAAGGTTTACTTGAACTGTGCAAATCTGGGACTCCAACTCCAATCACTCTCATGAAGACCATTCACCTACACCTGTTCCATCATCTGAGAAATCCAACAAGCCTGTTACCAGTATGAAAAAGGAATCTTCTAGGAAACGTGAACCCCTTACCACAACCAAATTGCAACAAAGGCGTGATGATCAGGCTTGCTTTTACTGTAGCAAAAAGGGACACTGGATCACCCAATGTCCTCTGAAACCTCCCAAACCCTCTGTACCGATTGAACAGTCTACGTCACAAGCACAGAGCTCTCCTAAAAGGGGAAGTAGCTTTATTCCCCAGGACAGTGAACCCATGGAGTATATACCACCCCTGGTGATTCCTAATGCTTCTCAAACTGTAGTGGATGTCCAGCGAATGACTGTTCTGTGATGGAATGCAGCTTCTGTGATTCTACAGTCTGTGGCAGTGTGGGTTTCTCCCATATGGATGAACTTCCTATTGCTTTCTGTTCAGCCATGATTGCAAGTCCTATCACTCTTACCTCAGCAAAGTGTGATACACCAGAGACTACCATAGCCCCTAATATCTCCTCTGGACTGATGGCAAAGATACATGACCCTATTCCATCTCTGAGGAGGAAGGGGCCTTCCATCACTGCTTCCCATACCAAGTCTGCTTCTCCTGTTTTGAACCAGTGCAGTTCTGGTACTATCCCCCTGCCCCCAGTAGTGCCCTGGGTACAGGACAGCTATGTGAGCAATTGGAGAGCAGGGTGGGCCAATGCTCCGTTTTCCCATGCTGTGGAAATTCCATGCCGGGTTTTCCAGGAGGCAAGAAATCTGCAGGATCCGGTCCGGGATTCCAATGGGGCTGGCGTCGGGCACAGGTGCTGGACATTAAAAACCCCTGGAGCCTGATACTCAGAGAGACTGTTGGGGGAAGAGGAAGTTCCCTATGGTCCCAGGGCAAGGAGAGGCCCTGAAGAAGACAATCCCTGAGCCAAGTGAGGCAATACCTGCCTGGACGTTTTGTGTGTTGTCTGGGGGAGGTTTTCCAGAGCCTGGCGTAGCTGGGTCTGGCTGGGAGGTTGAGGTAGTGGGTGATTAGGCTGGTCGGTCTGGACCAGCATAGTTCAGTTAGAGAGGGCTCCAATTGGAACTAGGTTTTCTTTTGCAGGTTTCACAGATACGTAATACTTTTATCCAGCAAAAAGAAACTTCACGTCCGGATCATCAATAAGTCGTCACAAACACATCAAGGCCATCCTCCATAAGCATATGTATTTCAGCCAGCAATACACAAGGGCACATACCATGCAACAGTCAAAGAGTGGTTTTTGCGGTTCAAACGGTTAAAATAAAGCGAAAAAAAATGAATAAAAAAGAAAATAAAGCGCTGTTGTTCCTGGCTCTGATTGCCCTAGAGGACTTAGGTGCTTAGGACCCCTAAAAGTGACATGTATGGCCCTCATGCTATAGGGTTTGTCACATATGGTGGAGGATGCGGGCAAAGCACTGCTATGGTCTGTGGGCTGAAAGCAGGAACCGAAAAAAAAAAAAAAAAAAAAAAAAAAGCGCTGTTTTGTTCAAAGCTGCTGTTCCTGGCTCTGATTGCCCTAGAGGACTTAGGTGCTTAGGACCCCTAAAAGTGACATGTATGGCCCTCATGCTATAGGGTTTGTCACATATGGTGGAGGATGCGGGCAAAGCACTGCTATGGTCTGTGGGCTGAAAGCAGGAACCGAAAAAAAATAAAGCGCTGTTTTGTTCAAAGCTGCTGTTCCTGGCTCTGATTGCCCTAGAGGACTTAGGTGCTTAGGACCCCTAAAAGTGACATGTATGGCCCTCATGCTATAGGGTTTGTCACATATGGTGGAGGATGCGGGCAAAGCACTGCTATGGTCTGTGGGCTGAAAGCAGGAACCGAAAAAAAAAAAAATAAAGCGCTGTTTTGTTCAAAGCTGCTGTTCCTGGCTCTGATTGCCCTAGAGGACTTAGGTGCTTAGGACCCCTAAAAGTGACATGTATGGCCCTCATGCTATAGGGTTTGTCACATATGGTGGAGGATGCGGGCAAAGCACTGCTATGGTCTGTGGGCTGAAAGCAGGAACCGAAAAAAAAAAAAATAAAGCGCTGTTTTGTTCAAAGCTGCTGTTCCTGGCTCTGATTGCCCTAGAGGACTTAGGTGCTTAGGACCCCTAAAAGTGACATGTATGGCCCTCATGCTATAGGGTTTGTCACATATGGTGGAGGATGCGGGCAAAGCACTGCTATGGTCTGTGGGCTGAAAGCAGGAACCGAAAAAAAAAAAAAAAAAAAAAGCGCTGTTTTGTTCAAAGCTGCTGTTCCTGGCTCTGATTGCCCTAGAGGACTTAGGTGCTTAGGACCCCTAAAAGTGACATGTATGGCCCTCATGCTATAGGGTTTGTCACATATGGTGGAGGATGCGGGTAAAGCACTGCTATGGTCTGTGGGCTGAAAGCAGGAACCGAAAAAAAATAAAGCGCTGTTTTGTTCAAAGCTGCTGTTCCTGGCTCTGATTGCCCTAGAGGACTTAGGTGCTTAGGACCCCTAAAAGTGACATGTATGGCCCTCATGCTATAGGGTTTGTCACATATGGTGGAGAATGCAGGCAAAGCACTGCTATGGTCTGTGGGCAGAAAGCAGGAACCAAAAAAAATAAAAAATTTTATTTTAACCGCTTTAACCCCCAAAAACAAGACTCATTACCGGTATTTTATTTTGCCATACCTCTGGTTTCTTGCTTAGACTGTATTACCCTTATTTGCTGGTCCTGTTATACATAAAATACACTGCATTACCTGGATTTCTGCTTGTGGTGTCTTTGTTTGCATAATCATGCACCGTGGGTTACAGACTGAACCCCAAGTATCCCCTGCGCATGGGCTCCTACCCGACCCGATCACCGGAGTCCGGACAGAATACAAAGGCCATTACAAGGAGCCCGCGGGGTTACTTTCAGTCATCAAAGTGATAGGAGAAGGCTTATTTGAACTGTGCAAATCTGGGACTCCAACTCCAATCACTCTCATGAAGACCATTCACCTACACCTGTTCCATCATCTGAGAAATCCAACAAGCCTGTTACCAGTATGAAAAAGGAATCTTCTAGGAAACGTGAACCCCTTACCACAACCAAATTGCAACAAAGGCGTGATGATCAGGCTTGCTTTTACTGTAGCAAAAAGGGACACTGGATCACCCAATGTCCTCTGAAACCTCCCAAACCCTCTGTACCGATTGAACAGTCTACGTCACAAGCACAGAGCTCTCCTAAAAGGGGAAGTAGCTTTATTCCCCAGGACAGTGAACCCATGGAGTATATACCACCCCTGGTGATTCCTAATGCTTCTCAAACTGTAGTGGATGTCCAGCGAATGACTGTTCTGTGATGGAATGCAGCTTCTGTGATTCTACAGTCTGTGGCAGTGTGGGTTTCTCCCATATGGATGAACTTCCTATTGCTTTCTGTTCAGCCATGATTGCAAGTCCTATCACTCTTACCTCAGCAAAGTGTGATACACCAGAGACTACCATAGCCCCTAATATCTCCTCTGGACTGATGGCAAAGATACATGACCCTATTCCATCTCTGAGGAGGAAGGGGCCTTCCATCACTGCTTCCCATACCAAGTCTGCTTCTCCTGTTTTGAACCAGTGCAGTTCTGGTACTATCCCCCTGCCCCCAGTAGTGCCCTGGGTACAGGACAGCTATGTGACCCCTGGTACATGGAAAGAGAAAACACTGAATCATACCTTCTCATCAACTTCTTCAGCATCCAGTCCTAATTTGACCTATGATTGCACCACAGATAACCTTTCCTTTGATTGTGTTATTACCTCTAATGGCAATGTAATCAGAAATGAAGACCTGGAGATCTGTGAACAAGCTTTACCGAAAAAGAAGAAGAAATCACGTTAAGTACACCCTTCTGCTCAGTTTATTAAAGGTCTACAGATTTTGTTCAGACTGTTCGCGTTCAGTGACCGCTCCTTGGGGAGGAACCACTTTTTCGCTGCCTGAACCATGGCTTTTTTTTTTTTTTTTTTTTTTTTTTTGATACCTGTGTTGTTTAAATCTGCTACCACTAGTGGCCGCCCTCTGGAGCACTCAGAACTCAGGTGTGCCTTGTTACCTGGGTTGAGCCCTAGCCAATACATCCAGCTGGGCCTTGTTACCTGGGATTACCCTGCCTTTATGAACCTGCCCTGCCTTTCAGTCAGTGCCTTTGTATTGTAGTCTATGGATCTTCCTGCTGTGGCTCTGCACCTGCACCTGCACCTGCACCTGCACCTGCACCTGCACCTGCACCTGCACCTGCACCTGCACCTGCACCTGCACCTGCACCTGCACCTGCACCTGCACCTGCACCTGCACCTGCACCTGCACCTGTACTGTTCCTGTACTGTTCCCTGCTTTGTGTCCTTATCAAGTGGACTCCCTGCTTTGTGTCCTTCCAAGCGAGCGGGTGTGCCTTTTGTGTCCTTCCAAGTGGGCTCCCTGCCAAAAGACTTATTACCGGTATTTTATTTTGCCATACGTCCGGTTTCTTGCTTAGCCTGTATTACCCTTATTTGCTGGTCCTGTTATACATAAAATATACTGCATTACCTGGATTTCTGTTTGTGGTGTCTTTGTTTGCATAATCATGCACCGTGGGTTACAGACTGAACCCCAAGTATCCCCTGCGCATGGGCTCCTACCCGACCTGATCACCCGAGTCTGGACAGCTATATCCTTATGTAATGATATGTCCATGTTATATCTACTTGTAATGTTATGTCCATGTTTAATGCTATGTCCATGTTTAATGTCATCTCTATGTGTAATGCTGTGACGGAACCCTCCATCACTGGGACCACCGGAGAGGCCTGACTGCCAGCCTCCTCCCTATTGACTATGGGCCCTGGGTTTGTAAAGACTTCTGTGGTTACCCCCAGCAGTATCATCTCATCACTGGCTGAGGGGATTATCTCCAGCAGACAGCCAGGATCTGGACTAGTCGGCTCCGTGACAAATGCTATATCCATGCTTAATGCTATGTCCGTGAGTAGGTCTACATCCATGTTTAATGCTATCTTCTTGTGAAATGCTCTGTCCATGTTTAATGCTATGTCCATGTGTAAAGCCATCTCCCTCTTTAATGCTATGTCCATTTATATTAAACTGATGATGTTAAGGCAGTCTGTTAAAGGGAAAGAGCTTGCGGTGGAGACATAATCATCCGCAGAAGCTTTGTGCTTCCATGTTGTCAATTACGTTTTGCCTTTTCTTCTCTACAGGTATAAATACACAGTTAACCTCTTAGTGTCCAGAGGGAAGGACAATCTTTCAAGCCATGGTTCCCCAGAGGTTTCCCCCCCCCCTTAGGGGTGGTTTTTCCTCTCCTGCGTGCTGAAAGGTGACTCTTCGTGAGTCTCGAGGTAGCTGTCACCATGATCATTGCTTTCCGGCCTAATTAATTGAACTATTAATTAATTTTGTAATTAATAATAAATACATTTAAATGACCATCAGTTTCTGTTGTGTGTTTTACTATTGACTAAAAGTAGCTGTAACCATATGTAATAACAAAAATGAATGGAGTTTATCCAGACCAATGGATCAGGCCCAACCAGTGTGTACGCTAAAGAGCTGCAGGGCTGGCTTCCTCAGGGCCCTTTGCCAGGCATTTCATGCTTTATTAAAAAACATCAATGCGCAGGTGTACAAAAAGGACAATGTATGAATTTAAAAGGTTACAAATTTGCATCAGTGCGTCTCATGTTTAGACGTCACTTACATCTTCACACACATCATAGTTAAACATTTAGAATGAGTAATGTTATACAAAATACTAAAACCCCATATTTTTTTTTTTTTTTTTTTTTACATTTAGTATGCTGGGTTTGTAAATAGAATCTTTAAACAAAGAAGCCATGAACACCGCCCAATCTAGGATATGTCACTAGTGGCTTCAGGACACATTCCAAGCAGACATTTGGCCATAGATTAGCTATAGAAATACTTTGTTGAACTTTTTTCCACCAACGCTTCTGTGTTTTTTTTTTTATTTTTTTTATTTTTTTTTTTTTTAAGAATTTTTTGGCACAGGTTATGAGTTATGGCAGAGAAATCCGGTATATGTTTTTTAGATTATGGAAATGCCCTACATGCATAGGTTTTTTTATATTATTTTTTTTTTATTTGCCTGGAACAAACATTTTGATAGCTGCGCAGAGTTTTTATATAGGTCATGTGCCATCAAAATACCCTACATTTTGCAGCAATCCTACGGTCTTTTTTTTTTTTTTTTTTTTTATCTCAATTCAAATCTCCATTTATTCAAGGTATGCGTAAAGACAAGTTATAGTGTGTACATTAGAGGAATGAGAGACACCTCCTGCGTTTGCACAGTAAAACAACAAAAATAACTAAAACAGAATCAAAACACTCCAGGATGTCATTGCAATCCTACTGTTAAAGCAAAAGCAGAACGATATATATATTATTGAAAACATTTCCAATTCCCTATTGTATAATACAGAGACCTGGTAGAGAGGGACAGGAAGGGCAGTGGTACCTAAGGAGTCTATCCCAATACCTTTTTTTATAGCAGACTTTTTGTGCGTTTGGTGGGGGGATTGTACAAGGAAAATACAATTTTTGTCTTTGGATGAGAGGATGTTTCTCAAAATCTTTAGCTGGAACTGTAGAGAAGTGTAATTCTTTCCAGTTCCAAATTTATCTTAAAGCACCTATGCATTAAACACGGAAATTTGGGTCAGGTAGATCACAACTTTTGTATACCATGTTGTGGTCTTGCCTAACGCTAGGTAGGGCTGTTGACTTTGATCGGAAAGGTATACCCCACCATGTTTTATTGTTATTGATAATGCACTGTGGTTTTGGGAACTGTGCATCACCCTTACCTCTGACATGTACCAGTACCAAACTTTCATTGTGTATGGAGGAGAGAACATACTCTACATGTCTTCACCGAGCACTTTTGTTTTGGGTACACCGATTGTGGATGGAAGCTTTTTAGGCTGGGGTGTCATATATATAAAAAAAATTAAACAACTCCAGGCTGGTATCGGAATTATCTACCTGGATACCAAAGGTATGTACATTTCTAGTTTCTTATTTTTCCTTCTTGCTACATAACCCTGCACCCACTGATCTTTATACTTTTTTAACCTGGTCCATGCTATAAGCACATAAGCTTTCTAGACCTCAGAGGTCTTTTCGTCACCATTTCTTCTTCTGTAGGAGAGTCCAAACATACACCTTTCAATACAAATCATGCAACTTATGCAGTTAAGTGTCCATTTTGCTTGTGGAGCTCAGTAAGAACAATACCAAGACTTTGCTACACTTTTAATTTCATTTCAATTATTTTAAATACACGATGGATACTTAACATAGACACAACTGTACAATGGAACTGACAACATGTTGATATTGTTTTAAAGATACAACACCTGGCTTCTTCAAAATATACATAAATAAAAATTCATTAATTCAATCTGAATCCCGTTATGAGCGATGTATTCCTGGTTTTCATCACATTGGTTACAGATCTTCAATTTTATCTGGCAAGTGGGTCCAATACAAAAGCCTGACAAATGGAGATATTATTATATTGTGGAGCCTTGAACAAGTTTTCTAGTGTGAACTCTTAATTCAACTGTTTCTTATTCATTTATTGAATATCAATGCACTTGACATCGACATGGTAAGACGTGGTAAGTGGTAACTAGGCACTGGATAATTTAAGAGTTCCTCTAGACATATTTACAGTGCACGCCGTCCCAGTGTCCTTAAACAGTTTGGTGGTTTCATGGGAACGTGAAAGTGGCCATACCAAGTCAGGACTCTAGGAACGATTCTTAGAATCATGTTTATGCATTGTCATCTTTAAAGAGTTTCTTCTGAATCAATGTTATCGGGAAGGTTCATACAGGTTATCAGAGAAATATAGAGAAGAGCATCTCTGGATAGCTTCACCCTACTAATGGGAATCTCAGAGCGTGGTTTCTCCTTCTCTGTAACATAAATTACATGCACCGGGCCTTTGAAGTCAGTTGTGGAGATGTTGTCATGTGTGTTCCGATTCATGTTGACACTTGAGACTCCTGTTTCTTCTGCGTACTCTTTGTAAGAGGAGTCGCAGCCACCCCAACGCCTGTGCGAAGGACAAAGAACCATTTAAACAAGTGATATTCACAGAAAATGTTCCATCTGAAGAAGAGACCCGTGACTTTCTGAAAACCTTTGTAACTTTACATCGTTTTATATGTTTGTCCAATAAAGTATCAACTTTGATATAATACCCTACTATCACCCTTTCAACTGTTGGGCTGAGTAAAAACACATTAAGAACAATCAATGCTCGCTTGACAGCCTTATCACACCAACATCAGCACTCACTAAATAAGACTGCAAAGTAAAATCTAGATCTAGGCTTTCCTGTGTATTTGACACCACAGCAGGCACAGACCTCCCTAATACCCCTTTGGCCAACCTGTGTGACCTCTGGATATGTTATTATGTGAAGTCATGTCCTGGTACTCCAAGATTACACTCAGTACAAGGATGAGGAGGTAGGTTATGTGTGCCTCCCAACAGGGCTGGCCTTAGGGGTGTGCGACCTGTGCGGCCGCAGAGGGCGACATGGCAACAGGGGCGCCTGCCCGGGACTTAAATTAAAACATCGGGGTTTTTTTTGTTTTGTTTTAACTCTATTTAACATCCTCCATGTTAAATAAAGTTTTTTTTTTACTTTATTTAACATGGAGGATGTTAAATAAAGTTAAAACAACAAAAAAACCCCCAATGTTTTAATTTAAGTCCCAAACAGGGGCGCAGAGCGGTCGCTCGTGAAGTTTTCAGCAACTGCTCGGCGCCCCTCACTCTCCGTGATGGTGCCAGCGTTTCATGCTGAGCACCGAAATAGGATGTCATATTCCGGCGCTCAGCTGTGAAGCGTGCACCGCGGCACAGCGGGAAGACGGACGCCTCCCGCTCCCACCGCAGGACTCAACAAGGTAAGTAAGGATAATGAGAAGTAGGGAGAGGGGCGGGGGGGAAGGCAGTAAGAAGGGGCAGAGGGGGGAAGGCAGTGAGAAGGGGCAGATGTGATAGATAGTGATAAAGGGGGAGAGGGGATAGATAGTGAGAAAGGGGAGTTTTGTGACAAGATTTTTTTTCCTTTCTTTTTTTGGGATGGGGGGGCGCCAGAGGAGTAGTCCGCACAGGGCGCCAGAACACCTAAGGCCAGCTTTGCCTCCCAAATATGTATAAGACCAGGGCAAAACTAAAGACATAGCTACATTTAAGCATAAATACCACTTGAGGGCATACATATAATTACAAGTAAAAAATCATGGGGATCAGCTGGTCCCCCATCCTTAAAATCGCCCTTATCTGTCTGGGTCTTCTGCAGAATCTTTATCAATGCCACATGACGTACCTTTTTTATGATTGCCAGCAATAAGATAACGGCAGATACCAGCATAATACTTCCCGCAATAGACACTATGATGATCTCATAGGTCCTGTTTGTATAATCTGCTATAGAAATGGCATAAAAAAGTAGTCATTTTCATCTTCCCGTACTGCCACTCAGGAGTAATACGCAAACATGACCTTTTACAAAGAAAGAGAATATCGAAGTCCCTGCACGCCTGAGTTAAAAATCACACAGCAAGCCAAGCATAGTCAAAAACCATTAAAGTCCATTATTTTACACATTTATAAAAAGTGTTATTGTATGTGAATTAGCGCTCCTTTTAACTTTTCTCAGAACAGCTGAGCTCACGAACATTAATGAAAATACCCCTGCTTGAGTACGGGTAACTTAATTCAGAAGTGTTGTATTTGAGTGCCAAGCTAGTTCCCAAGTATATGTATAACTTAATATTAAAATTAATCAATCCTTGGTTAAGCCTCTACTACTTCATCTGGAAGGCTGTGCCATGCATCAACCACCCTCTTAGTAAACCTTTTGTTGTGTCATGTTTTGTAACAGCTTTCTAGAATGTTGCCCAAATTGTGGTTCTCTCTCTCTTAAGCATTTAATATTTCAGCCCACAAAGAAAAAACTCCTTTTTCAGAGTTTGTGTCTGCAACCATCTCGCTTCCAGAGTTATCCAGAGCCATTCTGTAAAACAGCAACTAAAACATAATATAAAACATAGTAGAAAAGATATATATATATATATATATATATATATATATATATCCTGTAGTACATTACTGTGGAATATGATGGTGCCATATAAGATAATTATAATAATAAATATTATTATTATTAAAAATGAAATTACAAAATTGTGTATTATCGATATATAATTACTTTCTTAAGATATTTATAAGACAAAATATTGCGCTACAATAGCATCAAAAAGTAAGGATAGTTTAGGTAGGATAGTTTAGCAAGGATGTAAGAAGGATAGTTTAGTCACCTTAACACTTTATATAGCGATTACTTTAACAATACTTTAGCCTTCATAATAAAGACTGGTTGTGTTTAGTATTTTTTCCACCCTTGTGTTTTACACTATTTTTTTGTCGTAACCAAACAAAATAAGTGACATTATTTTATTAAACAATATTTCCTTAAAATATATAAAAAAATAGCATTTTTATTTGTATTGCTAATTGAATAAGAGGCAAATGTGTGTTTGTTAAAAAAAATAAAAATAAGATAAGACGAGCGTTCTAGAATATCAACCTCAAAGCAATACTCATACCATGGGAATGGGTGGTGGATTAGAGAATATCCTAAAATAAAAACGTTACTCTAATAAGAAAGCTATGACCCCTATACATTTTTTTTACATTTATACGAATAAAATGGCAGGTCCTGAACAACATATGTGATTAGTAAATCTTGTATGTAATGAACTAAAATCACAGAGTGTATTTACCTGGGAAAGAGATGATTCCGCCTCTATAGCCCACGGGACTCTGATTTTGTTTCTGGCCTCTTTTATCTTGGGTGGTTTATGGCATAGAGTTAGCTCCTTGAATCATTCTTAACGCTCCTTTTTTCCCCCTCTTACATTTTTTCCAGTATAAATTCCATTGTAAAAATGCCAGCGGCTAATTAACAGAGATTAGATCTCCACCTAGAGGGGACTGAAGCTGGATTGGAGTCAACGTTCTGCTGCCCTGGACCAGAAGGTTTATGTTGGCAGAGAGCTAAGAAAACAATATACAGTATATATATATATATATATATATATATATATATATATATATATATATATATATATATATATTGTGACAAACCCTGTAGCATGAGGGCCATACATGTCACTTTTAGGGGTCCTAAGCACAGTCCTCCAGGGCAATCAGAGTCGGGAACACCAGCTTTGAACAAACAAGCGCTTTATTTTTAACGCAAACCCCAAAAAACAAATCATAAAAAGAAAACCTATCTCCCAATTGGAGCCCTTTTTAACTGAACTATGCTGGTCCAGGCTGACCAGCCTAATCACCCACTACCTCAACCTTCCAGCCAGACCCAGCTACGCCAGGCTCTGGAAAACCTCCCCCAGACAACACACAAAATGTCCAGGCAGGTAGTGATGTCTGGATCATGAACATGATCATTTGATCCCTATTTACTCCCAATTTACAGAGCATGACCAATATTTTGAGTACTAAGAAAACTCATGCAGAGCTGTACAGCGCTGCGGAATATAACCGCACTTTATAAAACAAAGAATAATAATAATTACTGATCTATCACTTGATTTTGTTTTAAAGACATTTTATCCACATAAATATCAAAGAAACTACAAGAAGGGAGATAAATACTTTTTTTAGAACAGAGATTATATTTATAATTACACTTAATATTAAACTGCAAATAATTTTCAAGGGGGATACAGTTTAATCCATACAGCAAGCAGAATATAATATCAGTATATCACTATATGGTAAATAACTTAATAAATAGTGTGTATGTGGAACCTGTGTGTGCATTGAAGGGGTTTATTCTCTAAAGCATATTTGGGAGAATAGTTGTGGTTTCAAATCAGTGAGCTTCTGCTGCAGGAAGAGCTTAGACCACCTATCAAATTTCCACTAAATACTCATGTAGGTTGAACTTGCCAGAGTTGGCCACTCTATAATGAATGATGAAGTTAGAGAGCTGAAATGCAGAATCTCATGTAAACTTTCCTGACAACTCTCCTTTTAAATTAATAACCCTGCTGGACAACAACAAAAATAGTAAAAAAAAAAAAAATTCAATTTATCCTGAGAGCAGAAGAAATAAATGTAAACATTAGCTTATTATGTGTGCCAGTAGAGGGCTCTTGCAGATATTTGAGCTTGTTTATAACATCTGTGGTCTGGAATACTGAGATTCTATGGAATGTCAGGATTCTTTTTCCATGTTGGAACAAATTCCTTTGGGGGGGGAGAAGAAACAAGTAGGAGGCAGCGTTCTTACTTCGAGGTAAGGATGAACTTACTTTAGAACAGTGTTTGCTGGAAATAATGCTTTAAAGGACAAATACTTCTAGGAAATTCTTCATAGAACATGGGTGAGCATTCACATTTTTAAAAATATATATATATAAACATAATAGTAGTAAAAAAAAGAAAAAAAAACCCTTACATCCCATTGCCCTAACACAACATCTAAAGGTATAACCCTCCTGCCCCCGTTCACTACCCCCAAACCCGTTAAGCCATAAGCATAAGTGCTGGGAAAGTCTGGAAAATCTATATAAATCAGGTATTTCTGAAATCAGGACACCTGAATTGATAAACTTGGAGGGGATTTTCCATCACTTTACCTAATTACCTGAGGATTCAGAGGGAAAATTTATAAAAAAAAATTAGGTGTTTTTTTCAAATTTTCGCTAGTTTTTACTTAATTTCTCATCCTAAATTTTCAGCTAATCATCTAACTATGGTATCAAAAGAAAGCTCTATCACTCCTTGAAAAAAACAATATATAGTTTACATGGGTACACTATTCACAGAAAAAGAGAATAATCGCAAAAATAGAAAAAATAGCAAAATTGCTTCCCGGGACTTGAGGTACCAAAAACCCCTGAGACTGAAGGGGTTATTACTCTAGCTCCCATTACTCTTACCCAGTCTGGTATGGATTTTTTGTGAAGATTGCCAAACCTTTATTATTGAAAGTTAACAATTTTGTAACTAAATACAGTATTAGAAATATCATTACAACATTTGTGTCATTCATAATTCTTAATTGCCATGGGACACAAACGCAGACATTGATAGGCTGTTGCCATAGATAGGTGGCCGCTTTTCTTTTTATTTCCCTGGTGTTTAAATCTGTTATTGTAGACATAAGTGATTACAATCATTTGGTATTGAAAACTTACAGCAATCAAAATGTATGTATACTGTGGGAAGTGTGCTTATCTAAAATAAGCCTGTATCCGTGATCTGCACGCAAACTTTGCACATCTACAATAATTCAATAATACAATCGCAATTCCTTGCAACCGCCCCCAGGACATGTTGTAATTTCGTTCTTTTATTATTGTTCAGGATTCCAAGCCTGGAGTATTTGGGGTTTAAATGTAGTGTTATTTTGTAGGTAGATGATGCGTATCTGGATAAAACAGAACAAATTCTGGGGATACAGCTTTAAAAATACTCTGTAAAAAGAATAAAATATATTTATATATTTTGTTAGCTTATGTTTCTTGATGTATTATAACTAGTCCCTGATGAAGTCAACATATGACGAAACGCGTTGGACTTAGTTTCTTAAAACATTAAGCATTTTTAATGGGCTATTTTAAATAAAGAGCGTTTGGAAGATACCCTGCCTGCCTATCATCCGTTTGTATCCAGCAGATGACCGGTTTTTAAAACTTTGAGGTGGTTTTAAAAAGTTCCAGTAAATCTTCAGGATTCCTAAGATACAGGCTATCTTTAAGGCGCAGTTCCTACTACAATCTTGTGAGTGTGGCACAACTAGTGGGGGCTGTTTTAAACCTTTTAAACGTTATTGCACCATTTGTGGTTTTTATTCTTTTTACAGAGTATTTTTAAAGCTGTATCCCCAGAATTTGTTCTGTTTTATCCATATACCTGCTATAAGGGGCTTTTTGAAGGAAGAGTCCTTGGGGAAGCTACCACATATGTGTTCCGAGGAATGAATAGAGGGTTAAAAAGCTAAGTACCCTGTTTTTATATTTTTTCATTCTTGTAGAACACAGTTACAACTGTATTAGATGATGCGTATCGTTGGATTTGTCTCCAAAAATATCATACATGGGTGCATTGCCACAAGCAGTGCACAGTGCACTTGGATCACTTGTCTAAGGGTTAGAGGCCCATTTTATCGATACATGTGGTTGGGATGTATCCACTGCGTTACACTATGGGAAATGGCTTATGTATTTTATGTTATGCAAACCGTGGTCTAAGATATACAGGAATTAATTATGGGGATCTCGATTGAATAAGAATGTGTGAGAATGTATGAGAGGGCCAAAAATGTTTGGGTGACAAGCTTAGAAATTTCCAGGTGTGGCAATATCACATATATATTGTCTTAAGGTTGTAAAGACCACAGGGGGCGATATCAAGCTTTGTTTAGCCACAGGAAAGAAACTTTCCTATAACAAAGGGTATAAAGATTACGCAACAACACCAACCAATCAAATGTCTCCCCATTAAACCCAATGGGGATCTTTTCCCATGTCAAGGGGCAGCCAGCTTAGATAATTTGAACAGTAATCACCATACAGGAGAAAAGAAACATCACCCACTTGGAGATCTCAAGACAGGTAGATATGCGCATGATATCTGTAAAAAAGAATTGTATCAATATGTATTAATGTCAGGAACGAGGATTGTGTTAATTAATAAGCCCAAGAGTGTGTCTGTGAGTGTAGGTTTTATAAATGTATTCATAGACGCATTCTCCTGGATACGTTTAGCTATTGTAGTTAGAGAATCACATAAGCTTTTTTATAGATATGAATATATATCTGAGTTTCACTGATGTGTGTTCAGATGTATCTGCCGATGGATAAATCCCTCCTACCTGGCTTGCCATTATGTAAGAAATTATGACCCTCTTACAGGGTTATTCTTTTAGGGAATGTGTGACAAATAAAGCACAAATACAAGCATATAGAAAATGGATATTTATATTGAATTAGGTCACTGTTACATACAACATACAACATACACAAAACATTTGATAATGATACAAAACAAAAGGGATACTCAAGCACATTCTTCGGAAACTTCTTTCAGCTCACAGGCTTCTCCCAGACGCCATCTTGCGCAGCTTCGTTCTGAGTCTCCTGACCCAGAACACTGCGCTCCCTTTTCTTAGATTCTTCTTTCTCTCAGAATCTTCTTTCTCTTAGACCCTTCTGACTATTGCAGCCCCTAACTAGTCATCCCAGAAAGTGGTTCACCCGACCCCTCTTTCCAGAGATTTCCTGTATGACCCAATTATGGAGGAGATAGACAGTCTATGTCAAAATACACACAGCTATGTTATCATACATCTGCTTCAGCTGTTTGACCCCCTGGGGGGTATCCCACCTCTGTTTGAACCTTTGTTCCAAACCCTTTGTAGTGCAAATGACCTTACATTGTAAAACCAGACATCTCACCTTACAGAAACCCAAATCTTCCCAAAAACATTATGCATAAAATGTAATGTCCCATTTTAAAGGCACCCTTCATCTCAGTGGCGGAACTACCGGGGTCGCAGGGGTCGCGACTGCGACCGGGCCCTGGAGTTCTGCCAGTCAGGGGGGCCCAAAGGGTGCCGAACGGTTGCTGAAAACGACCGCTCGGCACCTCTTGGGCCCCCCTGACTGACAGAAATCCAGGACTCCTCTGCTCCCCGCCGCTGCCGCCGCCTGCCTCAGCGCTGCCCAGAGTGCAGTGTTGGGAGCATGAGGCGTTTGTGAAGCGCCGGCACCCGAGACAAACGCCTCACGTTCCCAACACAGGAGTTGACGGTAAGTGACCTACAAAGGGGGGTAGGGAGGGAGTGGGTAGATCGTGAGAAGGGGGGGTAGGGAGGGAGTGGGTAGATGGTGAGAAGGGGGGGTTAGGGAGGGAGTGTGTAGATCGTGAGAAGGGGGGGTAGGGAGGGAGTGGGTAGATCGTGAGAAGGGGGGTAGGGAGGGAGTGGGTAGATCGTGAGAAGGGGGTAGGGAGGGAGTGGGTAGATCGAGAGAAGGGGGGGTAGGGAGGGAGTGGGTAGATCGTGAGAAGAGGGGGGTAGGGAGGGAGTGGGTAGATCATGAGAAGGGGGTAGGGAGGTAGTGGGTAGATCGTGAGAAGGGGGGGTAGGGAGGGAGTGGGTAGATCGTGAGAAGAGGGGGGATAGGGAGGGAGTGGATAGATCGTGAGAAGGGGGTAGGGAGGGAGTGGGTAGATCGTGAGAAGAGGGGGGGTAGGGAGGGAGTGGGTAGATCGTGAGAAGGGGTGGTAGGTAGGGAGAGGGTAGATCGTGAGAAGGGGGGTAGGGAGGGAGAGGGTAGATCGTGAGAAGGGGGTAGGGAGGGAGAGGGTAGATTGTGAGAAGTGGGGTTAGGGAGGGAGAGGGGAGATAGTGAGAAAGGGATAGATGGGTTGGGGGGGCCCTTAACAGATTCTCGCACCGGGGCCCTGAGGTTTCTAGTTACGCCCCTGCTTCATCTCTTACATGGGTATTTCATATGTAGTTGTATTTTCATACATTGTCGTATTATCTTAAATCGTTGTGTCTTGATCTGTTTACAAGATCATTTATTTAATCATTATTAGATTGTATTAACGTTTGTTGATTCTGTAGTGCAGTCTGTTGAGTGGCAATGGTGATGTCCATTTCTTCTGGGTTTCTTCCAGTTAAGTAATTTGAGTTGTGCTTAAGGTGATTGAACTTGTCCTGAGTTTGGCGAATTGAGCATCAATAAGAGGCACTTTACTCCCCTATTTTTGTAATACACATGCTACACATTAACTCCCATGTAGAACCAATAATAGTAGGAATAGTAGCTGGTAACTGTAGATCGGGCTTTGGGGGGCTACTATAAGTATTCAGTACAAACACTAACTTTTGTTGACTACATCTGCAAAAATATTCAGCAGCCATATTGCTGCCTAGACCTCGTGGGAATTGTAGTTAGAGACTGGGGTTGTGGTGGCCTACATTACACACTAACTGCAGCTCCCATGATGTATAGTCAGCCATTGCTGGCTGAACACAATTGGAATTGTAGACTGGGTTAGTTGTGTCTAATATTTACCTCCCCAGATATTGTTTACTATTGTACAATATCATGTTGGTCTGTTAGCTACTACTACCACGGTCGTATGATTTTTCATATTAATGATTTTCCATACACCAAGAAACCCCCCTCCTGAGCGAACAAAACTAGACAATGTAAATGAGGTAAGGAGGTATTTGAGGTGGGAGAAAGGAAAAGTGGGGAGGATATCCTCCTGGAAAAAATCCTTTGGATGACCATGGCTGAAGGGCCCAAAATCACAGAGGCAAACACTATTGGTATGACTTAAATGCTTTATTTTGTTTATATATTTTTGTGTTTTCTGTCAAAATAAAAAAAAAAACAAATTAAGATAGGAACCTTATTCACAATCAATTTCCTTTAAGGAAGCACAATAACTAACAATCTGTTGATGTTTATGATAATTTGAGCAAGTTATTGAATGTATTTATATTTATATTTATGCACTTTGGTTTTAAACTAATAGTTTGTATGTAACCTGTTTGGGCATTTGTTTACAGGCATTAAGAGCTAATGTTGAGACAAAAGCTCCAGCTTTTCTGAGAAATTCTAAACAAAGTAGAAGAAAATGGGCAATCTCTTCAGGTGTATTGCTTGGGATTCCATCAATGGAGAGTCGAAACCTACACGACACTGACATTTGGATATTGGATAACCAATAATAATAACAAATTGTCTCATCCATACTTCCATTGATATTTTTATTGACTAATATAGCAATAACCCTTATAATGAAGACCTGGATTGAGCCGGTGGTTGCTGGAGCCCAGGTTGCTGCATCATTCTATGACACTGGATTGCTAATGGTGGTCAGAAATCATTATAATAGAACTATTGCGGCTTCCAACATTTCTGAGGAGGATGCATTACAAAAAGGCATCTCTAATTTTTACATAACATACAATGTGATTATGGGTTTAACCCCAATTCTGTCTTCCTATATTCTGGCAAAAATAGGTGACAAAATTAGTAGCAAGATCCCAATATGTATACCGCTGGCTGGATACCTAGTATCAAGGGCTTTCCTATTACTTGTCATTCTTTTGGACTGGCCTATAGAGGTGATGTTTGGTTCTGCTGCTTTAAATGGTTTAACTGGGTGGTTCACATCCTATTGGGCTGGAGTTATGGCCTGGGCCTCACAGTGTTCCTCGGAGAGCAGAAGATCTCTTAGACTCATCATCATTGAACTAGTGTATGGATTGGCAGGCTTTGTTGGCAGTTTGATATCCGGTCACATATTTATCAATGTATACTTTACAAATCATCAAGGTGCCATCCTTGCTTACTGCAGCACTGCCTGTTATGCATTGTGTGTCCTTTACAGCATTTTTGTTTTAAGACCACCTGAAAAAACTGAAGCCGAAGAAACAAACAATGAGGACAAAATCATCAAAGGAAGTCAAAATGATCAAATGAACTCAGAACAATGCAGTTTGTTGACTGAGAAGTCCACTGATGTCCGTGTACCTGACAATCAAAGCAACATGTCACCATCAAAATGGATGCTTATTACCATGTTTACCAGTGCAATCGTATTTAACGTGGCTCTTACTGCAACAGAAGATGTGATTAATGTATTTGTACTAAAAAAGCCCTTAAGCTGGGGTCCAGTTGAAGTTGGTTATGGTTACGCTGCAACCTACATGACTTATATCACTAGCTTCTTGGGCGTTTTTGTTCTTTCCAAGTGTTTGAGTGATATGAGCCTGATAATTATTGGAATGCTGTCCTTCAGCTCCGGGATACTTATAATGGGCTTTGTGCGCTGGACTTACATGTATTACATTGGTAAGTAACACATTACATGTGATGCTTCTTTGGAAAGCCTGCACTCTTTTCTAACACTAGCAGAATATTTCTGTAGAACATTGTTGATAATATCTGTCATAGGGTTTTCTTGGCTTACCTCCTTAGTATAACCAAAATCTGCTCCGTTTTTCTACCTTCAGAGATTTGGACTACATGAAGGATATTTCTTCCTGGTTCCCATTATTTTTTTATTTAATATATGTAACTTTTGAAAAATATTGCAGTTTGCTTGTTTCAAATAGTATCGTTTTTGCATAGTATCATGTTTTAAGGCAGTAACAGGGTTGGCCCAAGACATTGTGTTGCCTGGGTCAGAGTATGAAATGCTGCCCCCCAGCACCACCAAAACTAAACCCACATCCGTCATTATTAATAAATTCACTTTTTCCTACTCTATCATACTCACGCTCTCATGCTATAATTCACATTTTCATTCACACTCTCACACTTTATCTCAATGTCTCCCTACCTTTTCCACTGACTGCTTCGCTATCCCTGTCTCTTTTCTCGCAGCTCTGTGTCTTGCCTCTTCTCTTGCCACTTCTGTGTCTTTTCTTCATCCACTTCTCCATGAACCTGGCCTCCAGGTGCACTTCTTCACAAAAATGGAGCTTCCGGACACATCCTCTCTTTCAACTGAAGTAACAGGAAGAGGCTGTCCTCACCTTAGTGTGGTATTTGAGTAGCGAAAGTCACCCAAAATATTACATGACCAACAACAATGGCAGCCTCCAGGTCTGCATATGTGCTGTACATAGCACTGTATTTTATGCTCAAGGAGATTTTTTTACTATGGGACCCTTTTAAAAATAACTGCTTTAGCTTTAAGTATTTTCTTATTAATGAATGTGTGCTGTTAATTTCTTAAGTACCCAGCAAATCATACGTTGATAATACTGCTCTTTATAGTATATATGTGATAACAGCCTATATTTTTCTATTTTCCAGCTCGGGCGGTGATGATGTTCTCTCTGATTCCTACACCAACCATCAGATCAGTGATTTCTAAACACATTCAGGGATCATCATACGGTGAGCTTAGCAAATTTAGCATATTTATTCCCTAGCTGGTACACCAACAAGGTATAGTTTTGGCTTCCTGCAAGTGTAACTGAGCTAATATATATATATAAAGACACACATGTGAGAATGTGTTTAATAATGTGTGTGGGAGTGCACATTTTGCAGCATGCATAAATGTTTAGGTTTAAAGATGAATGTCCCTTCTATGAATATTCAGTGTATCAGCATTAGCATATGAGGGGGGGTCATATGAGTTGCCTAAAAGCTCCCCCTGTTTCTCTTACCTGTAAACAGTGGGATGGGGGGTTATAAATCAACCAAAGTATGAACCCCAAATATACCACCCAGTGCTGGGATGGGGAGTTAAAGTTAAAGGTAGCCTCTAGGAGACATAGATCCCATTGCATCCCTCCCCTACACTCTCCATCTCATACCAGGTAGGGTACATTTTAAATCCTTGGGGCAAATCTATGCCCCACTGTCTCCAGCCAAAGTGGTAAGGGGAACTATTATGCTAAAAAATCACCTAAGCACTTAAAGGAAAAAGTAGCCTGACTCAAAATTTTAAAACTATATACACCAGTCAGCCATAACATTATGACCACCTGCCTAATATTGTGTAGGTCCCTTTTTTGTCACCAAAACAACCTTGACCCGTCAAGGCATGGGTTCCACTAGACCTCTGAATGTGTGCTGTGGTATCTGGCTTCAAGGTGTTAGCAACACATCCTTTAAGTCCTGTAAGTTCTCCTGGTAAGCAACGCACACGCACTCAGACATCCATGTGATGCAAAAGAAAATGTGATTCATCAGACACCTTCTTTAATTGCTCCATGGTCCAGTTCTTATGCTCACGTGCACATTGTAGGTGCTTTCTGCAGTGGACAAGGGGCCGCATAGGCACCCTGACTCACCTGTGGCTATGTAACCCCATAATGCACTGTATGTTCTGACACCTTTCTATCAGAACCAGCATTAACTTTTTCATCCACTTGAGCTACAGTAGCTCGTCTGTTGGATTTCAACACACGGTCCAGCCTTCACCCCCACATGCATCAATGAGCCTTGGCTGCTCATGACCCTGTTGCAGGTTTCCTTCCATGGACCATTTTTGATAGGTACTGACAACTGCAGACTGGGAACACCCAGCAATAACTGCAGTTTTGGAGATTCTCTGACTAGCCATCACAATTTTGCCCTTGTCAAAGTCGCTCAGATCCTTACGCTTGCCCATTTTTCCTGCTTCTATCACATCAACTTTGAGAACGAAATGTTCACCCACTGACAGGTGCCACGATAACAAGATTACCAGTGTTATTCACTTCATCTGTCAGTGGTCATAATGTTATGGCTGATCGGTGTATACTCCCTTGTACCAGATGCCCTAAGCGATTGGAGAATGCATTGCATACAAAAAGCGAAAGATTTCTTTCTGAAAAGATCAGAAGCATGCTTCAAGAAATTATTTTTTTCTGGTTTGTTTGGGTTTTGGGTTATTATATGTTATAATATAATTATATTCATATAGTGACACTTCAATCTCTTTCTAGGTAAAACATTTGTTGCACTTCAGCTAGGAATAGAAGTTGTTGGTGTGGCTTCTTCTGCTGGATTCAACAAGCTGTATCAATACACCTTAGACTGGTACAGTGGAATCTGCTTCATTGTCTTCAGTGTTCTTGGCTTCTTCTGTATTATTCCCATCAGGTAATTAAATCACACCATCACACTTTTAATTATTAACCTAAACCACCTATTAACCACTTTTAAACTATTAACCTAGCCACAGTAATCCAGGTCCTAGTTACTGCACAGTGCATGGTGCTACAGCCTGCAGTACTTCTGCCTACTTCAGTGTAGGAACGTAAAAAATATATCTAGGAGCACCTCCATTACCACTGAATGAGCAGGATACTAGTGAGACATAATACATGAAGGAAAATAGGGCTACATACTCGAAAGGACATTTTACAATACTTTATATCCTGTCACCATGTGAATGCATATAGTGTTGCTTGTTGCCAAATACTCTGTAGGTGCAAGATGTATACACTAAAACAGAAAATCTAAGAGACATACGAATGCATCTTACAGATAATGTATAACCCAATAAACATATTTAGTTTGCCACTAAACTGTGGAAAAAGTAATTATTCACTTGATCAAATTCCTTCACTTATCGGAGTGAACGTACCTCCTTAAAAAAAGAAAGAAAAGAAGGTAAATTGTTAATTAATAGAAATTAATAAAATAAACATGTTTAAATGAGCGAGGTTAAGATTCATAACAAACAATATACTGGCAGGCCCACTTTAAATCATTACAACTCAGGCATGTTGACTTTATTTGCCATACTTGGGTTAAGAACATAAATAGACGCTTTGAACTGAATTCCTTGACATATATACAGTATATTTAGCTAAAATTATTAATTACCAGATTTTCAGAGACTGCAATATAAGTACCTCGTTCGATTGAATTTTGTAATCTTTTACCCTATGCATGTAGTCCCTACACTGCTTACCCCAGTAGGTTAATAAATGATCCTATCAGTATGCAAAACCATAGTATATGACCGTATGGTCTAGTAGTACACCATTTATTAATCATGCAAACCCAAAAATACAAAAAAAGTGAAGCGCAATGTTCGTATTAAATATAAATATTAACCTTCTGGATAGGTGGTGCCGCAAAGACACAGGAATAAACTCCCCAAAATGTTTCAAATTAAATACAATCAAAACCACACAAGTGTCTGCGCACCCAAATAATGAGTGAGTAAATTATATGTGCAATACAAAAATAATATGTACGAAGATACCCTTCCAGCGAGAGTTGCCACACAAAGTATCCAAAAGGCTCATATGTAAAAGAAAGGGAAAAAATATGGTGGTGTATATCAAAGTAGGTCTCAAAAACTGCTATTAAGCAAATCAGACCCTTACAATTTAATGGGCATAAATATGCCCATATATAGAGTATGATGATCTCTTTAGGTGTTTCTTTATCCCACATCGGTACTTGTAGATAAAGAAGGTAGGCAGAGGAGGGGAGTAGATAAAAATTATCATTTTGAAGTATAAAAGAAGGGCAAACTTGTTGCCTAAAAAAAGACTAAGCTGTGTGTTAATAGTCATATGACACTTACCCTCATTGAAAGCAATTAGGGCTGCCTGTTTAAATTTTTATTTCTATCATGTGCCTAAAACCATCAGAGTTACACCTCAGATAATTGTACTTTGTCTCTTTTTCCCTCAGTATGGCAGCATGCAAGCTAAGCTCAGACGCAAAGGATGGCAGAACATTAATACCCGGACAACAAACACATGGAACTACTATAAATTAACTTTAATACTTTAGTTAATTAACAAATGACATATTATATATATAGTTTGAGAACTATCTCTCTATCTATTCATCTATCTATCTATCATCCATCCATCTTTCTATTTCTTTTTTTGTATTACCTCATATAATTGTTATATTGAGTGCTAGTAACTGTTAGTTTTCTTCTAATCAAAGCTTTCAGATTTTTTGTAACAGCAGCCTTGTCCCTGGTAATTCCTTTTCCAGGAACTTCCAAAGTTTCTGCAGTTGGTGACACACAGAACTGCTTGTCTAAAATACACTGTGTGTGAAAAGACCTTATACCTACCACACATCAGAGAAAATTATTATGAACTTGGAAAAGTGCTTCTTCATTACGATGTGTTCGAGTACCACTTTTGAATCTGTTATAAACCATGTTTGCCTTGACCAGTCTACAGCTGGGAATAAAATCACTTGAATGACCAAATAATACATTTAGGTTTGCTTATTTTTTTGTGATGAATACTCTGTTTATTTGCTTAATATTCTTGTGTGTGTATATTTTTGTGTTATCAGTGGATGATAGTGAGAACATAGCATGCTGTCCATCTCTAGGTAATTGGCATGTGGTATGATTTAAACAGAGAGATTTCTAATATTTTGATTGGATACGTTTTGTTTTGTTAATGCCACAAATGTATTTCCTTTCCTTGTCTCATGGGTTATTGCAATACCTGGGAACTCTCTCCTTTCTGCAAGCAGGAAATCAGCGGTTAGCTCTCCCACTCCCAGCCCACTTAAAGCTGTCTGGAGTTAGCCCTGTCCAATGTGGTGTCTATGGCTGAGCATACTGTGTGTGGCTGAGATCTGTAAAATGTATGAGTGTGGTCCATTTGATCAAGAATGCTGTGTGTGCATATCAGTGTGTATTTATGTCAGCGTGGCTAAGATGATTCAATGCCTTTAAGTCTGCATCATCGTGACTAAGCGTGATCATTGTTTTTGCATCAGTGGGGCAAAGCTTGGTTGTATGAGTGGCATGAGATGTATTAAGAAGTTGTTGTTATGGAGGTGGTTGCAGCCCTCCTTAAATTAAGAATCAACCCCACGGTGCAGCTGCAGGAGCGGTGAGATGTGGATGTGTTAGCACAAGTGTGTAAGTGTAGGTGTGTGTGTGGTTAGCATGAATGTGTGTGTGTGTTTGTTAGCATGAGTATTTAAGCACTAGTGTCTAAGTGTGTTTTAGACTGGTAGTGTAAGAGTGAGAATGTGTGTAAAGTGTGTGTTTCAGCGTAAGTGTATATTTGTGTTAGTATGAGTGTGTAAGTTTGTGTAAATGTGAGAGTTTGTGTGTGAAAATGAGTGCCCCACAAGCCAGAAGGTGGCAGCTCTCTACTGATGCATATTATGTTCTAGAAGGAGTCAGGTGTTGAGATGTAGAATACAGGGCATATGCATAAGGTGTCTCTACCTTATGCAAAACTGCAGAATAGCTGTTCTCTTTAGTTTAACCTTCTCAGCTTCACTAATAGATATAAAAACAAACATAAGCACCAAACACCAAAACAGAGACAAAAGAGACTCCAGATAGCGACAACCTTTCTACAGGACCCACTCTGAAGCTTTGTAACGCTGATTCTCGTCATCCTTACTGCTTAGCACCAGGATATGATGAGTCTGCTGTTCCTAACAGCTCCATTAAAGAACAATGCATATTATACTTTATGAGTATCTTACTATTAATTCTTAAAAATAAATAAACTTGCTTACTGGGTTTTAATAGAATTCCTCTGGTAGTGTTTACAGAGACAGAACTGGAGCAGACTGATGGTAAGAATATTACCTGCAAGGAGATGTCTTTATAAGCCTACAGCCTCACACCTATACACATACATTTACATACAGACTGCCCTTACACACACCTGTCCATACACAAATATAATACGCTTATAGACATACACATACATTGCCCTTAGACGTGCCTGCCCATACATTCACACGCATACACTGCCCTCACACACAAATATACACATACACTGCCCTTACACACCTGCCCGTGTTCAGCATCAATCGCCGGCTCATAGTGATTAGGGACCTCAGAGGCCAAGGTCTGAATTGACAGACCTCGCACTCCCTTAATATTGGGCCAGTTGGAGGGAGATTGTGATCATCAGGCTGTGGGCGCCCCGAGACAAGTGCTCATGGTGCCTGGAGGCAGCACATCCCTCAGCACAGCAATGAAGACCGCCCCCAGTCTTGCAACACACAACTAAGAGCATGTTGAGAGCCGTGTTGCTCTTTGGTAGAACACCGGAAGTCACATGTCTCAGTATTAATTAACAATGTATAGCTACAATGTCATCCAAGACATAGACTGGCCATTGGACAAACTGTGCAAATGCCCAGTGGGCCAGTGACCATACCTAGGAACTCTTGGGCTCCGGCTATCTGGAGTCCCCCCTTTGCAGGATGCAGGTGGGTGGTCCCATGACATCACTGCGCGATCCCACAACACCAGTTGGTGATCCTGCTGACGTTGCAGGTGGTCCTATTGACGTTTAATCCTTTTTCCCTGCAACATACAATGTGATTGGCAAGAGAATAATTCTGCCACCATGATATTGTCCATGCACATGTCTCCTTGGTTCGCTTTCTACAAAAGAAAGAACACAGGGACAAGGAGTTGGATCAGTAATCCTCTAAAGAGGGTTCCTGAAGGCTATGTTTTCTAATTGGCCACTTGACTATGGACTGATCTATTGGGTGGCTTGGGGTTAGGCCTAGAGCAGCGCCCAAGGTAAATAGGTTGCTGTGTTTCTTTGAAATTCGGTAATATTACATGCCATAGAAGATCACTTTAATTTAAACCATTAGTATTTCTTTAAACATCCGGAGGCTTTAAGGTTGAAAATGTACACCACGCCCTTAGTTACTCTGCATTTCTCTTTATCTGCAGCACATTCCTCTTAGTGCTGCAAGCTTGTTACTTATTAGAGCAATCTCTGTTGCAGCTTGGAAAGATCAATGTAATGATTAATGCACTGCAACAGCCATTCCTCTGGGAAGTACCCCGAAGAAACTGCAATGCTTTCCTCTGGTTATTATTCATGAACACATCTGGCATTTCTGGAGCTGTTCTAGGGAATTGATGATATATTATTCACTATATACAATATATAGGCTGACATTAACTCTTCTCTCTCAAGAGTTCTATAAAACGGCAATATTGAACTCACCTTGTAACATGCAGTAGATTTACAGTGTACCTGTTTACCTGTAAGGTCTAAGGGGTCATTAACCTAAAGTGCTAATTCTGCATAACATCACATGACAGCCTTTGATAAATGCTATCGGGCAGCGCATTATACGCAGGTTTCACATTTTATCTCAAAAGCTCAGTTTAATCATTCACCTAGGTTTTTGTTGTGTATTAGAGCCATCTGCCATGTTTATAAAGTCCTCATCTAAAAAAGGTGATGTGTGTGTGTATGAGTGCGTGTATAAATATATATATAGATATCTATATATATATACACACACACATGAAAAATATTTCTAGGGCGATTACCTTCAGATGTCACAGTTTAAAGAATAAGAGAGTTTTAATCAAACATTAGGCTGATGCTGAATGTGGGAAAATCATTTTGAAAAGAAAAGAGGATGAATAGATAAAAAAAATGAACTAGAGTGAGATATTAAGTGAAAATGGCACCACCAGGAGGTTAACTCTAACACATCACCAGTGGCCAAGGCCGTCCAGATGCGGGGGTGCACTAGGGCCTGAAAAATTACCCTTCTCGACAAACACTGCTTATTGCATGTATAAAAGGCAAACTCTGCCAGTGCCAGGAGTGTAAAAGGGTCAGTGGCCTTAGTGCTCCAAGACGCTGGCACACCAACCAGCCTCTACCCACGGCAAATCCAGACGCTGGGGGGCAAAGCTTAGGCTTAGCGCTACTGGGCATGCTCACAATTCTGCACACGCGCAGTATGCATTCTCTGCTGTCCCAGACTGAGTCCCACCTTGCCTCTGAGCTCGACCCCTGTACCGAAAAGTGGGAGGGTTGGGAAACAAGCACTGGGTGTAGTGATGGGAAGTTCGGATCATTAAAATGAATCGGATCATTTCGATTCGTTCACTGAAATGATCCGATTCATGATCCGGATCTTCGGATCACTCAGTGTGTCTGCACGGAGTTATTGTTTTCCAGTAACTCCGTGCAGGCACACTAACGATTGGCCCCGCCCCTTTCATTATGAATCCTCCCCCCTGCCTCCAGTGATGTCAATGAAGGCAGAGAGTCGTTCAAAGATTCGGATCTTACAGGGATCCGAATCTTACAGTGATCCGGATCACTGTAAGATCCGGATCACTGTAAGATCCGGATCATTGTAAGATCCGGATCTTTGAACGACTCTCTGCCTTCATTGGCATTCTAATCAGTCAGATAATATCACCATACTGTTATAAATAATACATTAATAATCACTGCCCTCAGGATTTACATTCCCCTTTACCTCCAACTGCACCTTAAGCTAACTTTATTAAATTCATTAAATTAACCCTCACCATTAAATTAACCCTAAACACCCCATCAACCATGACTGCCCCTAAAATTAACCCTTAACATCCCATTAAGCATAACTGCCCCCAAATTAACCCTAAACACCTCATTAAGCATAACTGCCCCTGAATTAACACTAAACACCCCATTAAGCATAACTGCCCCCAAATTAACCCTAAACACCCCATTAAGCATAACTGCCCCCAAATAAACCCTAAACACCTCATTAAGCATAACTGCCCCTAAATTAACACTAAAGACCCCATTAAGCATAACTGCCCCCAAATTAACCCTAAACACCCTATTAAGCATAACTGCCCCTAAATTATCCCTAAACACCCCATTAAGCATAACTGCCATAACTAGAGTGAGATATTAAGTGAAAATGGCACCACCAGGAGGTTAACTCTAACACATCACCAGTGGCCAAGGCCGTCCAGATGCGGGGGTGCACTAGGGCCTGAAAAATTACCCTTCTCGACAAACACTGCTTATTGCATGTATAAAAGGCAAACTCTGCCAGTGCCAGGAGTGTAAAAGGGTCAGTGGCCTTAGTGCTCCAAGACGCTGGCACACCAACCAGCCTCTACCCACGGCAAATCCAGACGCTGGGGGGCAAAGCTTAGGCTTAGCGCTACTGGGCATGCTCACAATTCTGCACACGCGCAGTATGCATTCTCTGCTGTCCCAGACTGAGTCCCACCTTGCCTCTGAGCTCGACCCCTGTACCGAAAAGTGGGAGGGTTGGGAAACAAGCACTGGGTGTAGTGATGGGAAGTTCGGATCATTAAAATGAATCGGATCATTTCGATTCGTTCACTGAAATGATCCGATTCATGATCCGGATCTTCGGATCACTCAGTGTGTCTGCACGGAGTTATTGTTTTCCAGTAACTCCGTGCAGGCACACTAACGATTGGCCCCGCCCCTTTCATTATGAATCCTCCCCCCTGCCTCCAGTGATGTCAATGAAGGCAGAGAGTCGTTCAAAGATTCGGATCTTACAGGGATCCGAATCTTACAGTGATCCGGATCACTGTAAGATCCGGATCACTGTAAGATCCGGATCATTGTAAGATCCGGATCTTTGAACGACTCTCTGCCTTCATTGGCATTCTAATCAGTCAGATAATATCACCATACTGTTATAAATAATACATTAATAATCACTGCCCTCAGGATTTACATTCCCCTTTACCTCCAACTGCACCTTAAGCTAACTTTATTAAATTCATTAAATTAACCCTCACCATTAAATTAACCCTAAACACCCCATCAACCATGACTGCCCCTAAAATTAACCCTTAACATCCCATTAAGCATAACTGCCCCCAAATTAACCCTAAACACCTCATTAAGCATAACTGCCCCTGAATTAACACTAAACACCCCATTAAGCATAACTGCCCCCAAATTAACCCTAAACACCCCATTAAGCATAACTGCCCCCAAATAAACCCTAAACACCTCATTAAGCATAACTGCCCCTAAATTAACACTAAAGACCCCATTAAGCATAACTGCCCCCAAATTAACCCTAAACACCCTATTAAGCATAACTGCCCCTAAATTATCCCTAAACACCCCATTAAGCATAACTGCCCCTAAATTTTCCCTAAACACCCCATTAAGCATAACTGCCCCTAAATTAACACTAAAGACCCCATCAACCATACCAATTTATTAGGTAATTTATCTGGAGTACATGCAATTAATTTAGGGGCAGTTATGGTTAATGGAGTATTTAGGGTTAATTTCAGGGGCCGTTATGGTTAATGGGGTCTTTACGGTTAATTTCAGGGGCAGTTATGGTTGATGGGGTATAAGGGTTAATTTTATGCTGATGACTGAGGGTTAATTTAATTAATTTAATAAAGTTAACTGTAGGTGCAGTTATAGGTAAAGGGGGGCAAACTCAGGGGAATCTAAATCCTGGGGGCAGTGAACATTATTAATGTATTTATTTATAAAAGTATGGTGTCAGTAATATTCTCTGAATGATTCGAATCTCTGTAAGATTCGGATCCTTGTAAGATCCGGATCCCTGTAAGATTTGAATCATTTGAATCATTCGACTCTTCGGATCATTCGACTCTTCGGATCATTCCACTCTTCGGATCATTCGAATCATTGAACGAGTCTCTGACTCTATGAGTCATCGTTCCTGTGTGAATGAATGAGCTGTAACCTGACCCCAGAGTCTGTGTCTGAGTGCTCTGCAGATGACTCACAGCTCTAGGATCAGGTTACAGCTGCATGATTCACAGACTGAACCGCTACAAATGAATCGTTCAGTCTAGTGAATCGATTCATCCGGATCATTAAAAAGAACCGGATCAAATGAACGATTCGTTCATGATCCGGACATCACTAACTGGGTGCCCAAAAATGAAACCAGAACTGCAGGAGATCCTTAAATAATGGAGAGGCTGCAGCTGGCTGCATGGACAATAAATATGGACAAGCCGTAAAAGCAGGGAGAACCAATGTAATGTGCTTACAGAGCATTCACACAGGGTTATGGATACATCTGAAAAGGCTTGGGCGCTCGTATTAGAAAAAGAGCGAGATCCAGGGACCATATATGATACAGTAAATAAATCCACAGAAAAATTAATTCCATGTTTATTCACTTTTTTTATAGCATTGTATGTTCCTTTAAGAACTATTATTTTACTGCAAACATAAACAGGATTTCCTGGTTTGACAGAATTCATATGTTTACACTGAAGAATGTATGATAAGCTTCAAGATGCTTACTTTTACAAACAGATGGAACCCAAAAAACTGTGCTCTTTTGTTTGTACACTAAGCTCTCAAAAAATAAATTGCAGATGCTAATAATGAAGTTTTAGAGTGGAACTAACACCTTGTTTTGTTTTTAATAAAGTGTTAAGTTTTCAAGTGATACATACTCCATTCTTTACTTAAATGCTTTTAAAAATGTAATTTTACTTACCTGGAGCCTTGACGTGCATATTTACCAACCCATGATCCC
The DNA here is from genome assembly GCF_027358695.1 of Spea bombifrons. NCBI lineage: Eukaryota > Metazoa > Chordata > Amphibia > Anura > Pelobatidae > Spea > Spea bombifrons. Next base: position 21,890,876 of record NC_071091.1, on the reverse strand, counting down.
AGTGGCATATTCTGGTTTAGGTGATCAGACCCCATGTAGCGCCCCTGTTCTTTGGGAAGTTAAAATGGACATCACTCATCTCTCCAGCTGCCCTGTTAAAATTATGGAGGACTGTATCGTTTTGGCATAGCCTTCATAATTCTAATCCACTCAATGCCACAAGCCCTTAAATGGTAGAGCACCTGGATATGAAGTCATATCCTGGTATGCAGCAGTAAGGACGTCGGTTTGAAGGGGGTGACTGGTGATGCTGTCCTGGTTTAAGCCTAGGGCAGCATTGAAGGTAAATATGACACTACATGGTACTCTGGCACCCTCCATAGTCTTCCCTTGTATCCTGGAATCCTCCTGGAGCTTGGAACCCCGCTGTGGTGATGTAGCATGCAATGTACGGAGGCCGGGTACTGATTGAAAAACTGTGAATTGCAGCCTCATTTTCAGCAATACATGGCTTAATTTAAGGTGTCATCAGCTGCAAATGGCGGCCAACGTCCTATACGGAAGCTGTGTATTCCTGAAGGAGCCACCATTTTGCTGACGATAGCAATACATGACTTTACACAAAAGACATTTTACTTCATCGGAGGATGTCATCTTCCCATTTGGCGTGCTCAAGAAATGCTGTGAAGCCTGTGCGCATGAAGGGAACCACAAAGCAAGGACACCATGAAAAACTTCAAGTACAAACACAAAAACACGGGAACTGACTTTAACCCCTTCGTGACAACGGACATAATAGCCTGTCACAAAATCCCAGCAGTTGACATCAGGTGACATGCTATTACGTCCTGGCGGAGCAGTCTGTTGTGACAGCGCAAAAAATCAGCACTGCTGCTGATCACACCCTTTAGTGTGATTAGGAGAGCAGAGTTGGAAAAAAATATCAAAGCTATATATATATATATATATATATATATATATATATATATAAAAGAAAATATTTTAAAAGTTGTAGAAAAGTAGAAACAAAAAACTCAAATAATTAGCCATACCACCTCATTCCCTTCACCTGATACTACTGCTACTATCTACCAATTATGCTAGCTTTCCCAAAACACGCCAAACCTTTATGCTTGGAGGGTATCACTGTACCCGGGGATCGGGGAATGTTGCATATCACAAACTAAGTGCTTGTTTCTGTAGTTGGATAAAATCGTGGGTAAGAAATCCAAAGAGACATTACCAAAGGTTGCTTGAAAGGTTGCTTTTTTTCAGCTTACTATGGATGACGTTGGTGGGGAAGTGGATGCACAAAATATGTCAAAATGGCCATTGAGCAATCACCTTGGTTGTCAACTTTTCAGAAACATATACTGTTAGGTAGCAGTTTTAAGACCTGTCAGTGCTATTCAGAATACAAAATTTAAAAAGATATTACAATTCGAAACATTTTAATAATTGCCCTGTAGCTACCAAAATAAATGAAAATTCTAGGCATATGAGGTGTAAACGAGGATAGGTAAAATTGTAAAGCAATGTCGTTTCCTTTTATATCTTTTACTTTTTTATATGTTTTTCATACTAAATAATGGATTTTATAGATTAAGATGGTTTAAAATAAAGCCTTACTTGTCCTGGAACAAAAAAAAATAATGATAAAGAGGGAAATTAAAGTTGATATATTTATATGTTCTATATGGGCCATGTTATGTCTGAGAAAACGCAATCACTACATTCCGCACCAAGCATTGTGAGGTCATGGTTTGGGGATGCTTTGCGGCATCAGCACAACCTGCTTTGTATAGAGAATTCTCAGGGCTGGTGCCAGGGTTTCTGGGGACCCAGGTAAACAATACCGTTGGCACTTCCTTAATCTTTCTTCCTGATTTTTATCATAATTTTGCTTGCACCCTCTGCTCATCACCCTCTGTTTGCAATTATATTCTTTTAACCCAACTTTTATATGCCTCGTTCCTTTTACCTGCAGTCAGTCTCACCTTTAAAATGCTATTCACTCTCTCTTATGTCTTTAACACGTTCTCTTTGTTCTCTCATATGTTTTAATCCTTCCCCTTGATCTTACCCCCACCATCATATTCCGCAGCTCTGTACTATGGGTAAACAGGACTTGACATGTAGTATATAACATAACAGTATAAGGTAGTTGTTTATATATGTGTGATATATTGGACAAGCAGAAGAGCTTCATCATCTGCTAGTTGAAGAAATAGCTAAGACATCCATGAAAGGCGAGGTTATGCCAGGAGAAATCCTAAATTATTTACAGAGATTGTATCATCAGTAACTGGTAGAAGAGCCAACAAGGAGGGAGGTTGTGCTAGATTTAGTATTTAGAAATGGTGACTTAAGTTCACGTGTCATGGTAGGGAAATGCCATTAACCCTCTCACGCATGATCACGGGAGATGTCCTTTATGAATGGATGCATCTTGTCCTCAGTGAATTTGATGGTCCATTCACGTCAAGTGAGCGAAGCTGATCGGTCACAAAAAATAAAAATAAAGTCAAACTGTCTGATCCCTGTTGTGATGCAGGGGATCAGACATTATGGCACAGCCAGCCGCTTCCCATCTGCAAATAAAATCAATAACATTTATCCAATAAAATATACAAATAAAACACTAAAAAATGGTTTAAAAAAAAAGCTCATCTGTCCTTGAGAAAACAATATATACTTTGTGTGGGTGCATGAAAAATGTAAAAAGAGAATCATGGTTAAGTAAATATAGTGTAAAAACTAGCTGAAATAGATAAATGGCCTCCCAGCAGAAATGATGGGGGCTAATACAGCGAGGGAATTTAAACATGAAAAGGGATAAAGCTATCCTGAATCCTAGACAAGACTAAGGACTGATGAGGACTGAGGAAAAATGAGTAGACAAGATGGGCCGAATGGTTCTTGTCTGCCATTAGTTCTATGTTTCTATTGATGATTCTGGGCACTACCAATGGTAGCTGGCCCAATGTTTTGCTTTTGCAGGGAACATGGGCCCATTGGGAGAAGTGATCTGCCCTGACCAGCCCAGGTAGCCCAGTTTGGCAATATGGGTAAGGCTGATTTAATAATTTATTTTATTTTTCAGTTATTTTATTGATTTGAGGCTGTTCATTTCTTTGGTGATCTCCAATCAAATGAATGTATCAAAAAGTGTTAGGTTGCCCCCAAAAACATGCTCAACTTTTCTCTGTGTATCAACTTGTTACCAGTTGGGAAATCAACATAATAGTGTACCAGTCTCTTAAACAAAAGAGAATTGCATGCATTCAAGTCTTCAAAAAAAAAAACATTGCCCACTTAGGAATGGTAATACAAACTATAAAAGTTTTAGAAAGTACTTACAAAAACAGAAGGTTTCATCAGGCCCACCAGTTATTCAAATGATTCTACTTTTATAAAGACTGATTTACTGGCAGACAGAAATTTCCATTCCAATAATATGTATGGCGATGAATGGGTAGGTCAACTTTTGGTATATTCTAATGCAAATTTGACTAGTAGAGAAAAGCAACAGCTTCCATCCTCTTGGCTACCGCACCCAACGAGTTTGTTTGTGGATACAGATACGGATGAGAAAGGATTTACCAACAATGTAACTGATTTATTGCAAATCTAATACAGATTACACAGTGATCTTATTAGTGTGCTTATTGAAGGTATCTAACACATAATATTTTGTTTAATTACTACGGAAACCAGGAAAAAGCTACATTATCTGCAGTTTATTATGGTGTACCAACAACAACTGCATTCATTTTTGTATACATTAATAACATGTATTAAATATCATGTTTTAAACACCAGCTCAGGCCAGCATACAGTAGATGGCTACAAAAAGGACAGGCCTTCTGAAGAAGAATGTACATTAAATTGCTTAAAGAGCTTTCCACACATGCACACCGGGGTCTGAACAGAACCCCACCAGAAGCCATTGTTGGAGCTGACGGGCAATATGTATATCATGTGGAATGGGAAAACATGGAAAATAGCTGCTGGCAAGTAAATGCGTACAAGGAGATTCTGGAGAATCCCTGCGCATTTACAAGGGTGACACCACAAAACTTTTAAGGGGCCAGCTAGCTATTAAATGCATTGAAGTGCATACGATGGCTGGAGTGTCCCTTTAAATCAACAGATCTACGATTTGTAATCTATTTCATGGGGGTCTACAGCAAAGGCTCTCATATGGCCCCATTAGCAATAATGATGGCTTTGGCTCTCTGGTGGATTATTCCATGTGCAATGCCATAATATAAAATAATAATGACAAAACAAAGAAGAAAACAATGGAGTTTCCACATCTCCACTCCACTGATTATACCCAAATTGTAGATTGTCTGTGATGCCCATTAGGGTATTACGAGAGTCCTAACAGGCTTTCCGGGTTTGTGCCACGATGCAACTAGCAAGTCAGATCATGATGTTATGTTGTGTAATACACAAGCGGTGCCAGTTCCAAGGCCTCGTGGCTTAGGCAGGAGGAACCCATGTGTCCTGATTTGCACAGGGGTCCAACAGAAGAGGGGTGAAACTCATAGCCTCTCACCTTAGCGTGAGTTCATAAGAAAATAGAGTATGCCACCCGTATGTAGTTAAACAGTTTGTCGATACAACGTATAATTTTTTGTTTGAACATGTACATTTAGGAATTAGTAGGCGTGAGCACAAACAAAACAAAAGTTATTTTGGGTTACACAACTTTATGCATTCATTTTGGCCCAAGTGTTTGTTTTCAATGCATATCCTTCCACCATCGGCCGATGTGCTTTTTAGTTACATAGTTATATAGGCTGAAAAAAGACATGTGTCCATCAAGTTCAGCCTTTCCTATATCTGTTAATTTGTTGCTGTTGATCCAAAAGAAGGCAAAAAAAAACCCCGGTTTCGCTCTTTCCAATTTTGCACTAACCAGGGAAATAAATTCCTTCTTGACCCCAAATTGGCAGTCAGATTTCTCCTTGGATCAATAAGCTGTTTCCCCATAATTAAAGATTATATCCCTGAATATTATGTTTTTCCAGGTATCCATCCAGTTGCAGTTTAAACGTCTGTACAGACTCCGATAAAACTACCTCTGCAGGCAGAGAATTCCACACCCTTATTGTCCTTACTGTAAAAAACCCTTTCCTCTGCTTTAGTCTAAATCTCCTTTCTTCCAGTCTTAACGTATGACCACGTGTCCTATGCATAGTCCTGTTTATGAACAGATTTCCACACAATGGTTTGTATTGGCCCTGAATAGTGAAATTGTTTGTATTGACATTTGTAAGAGCATTTCGGTTACTATTCAGCGAGTCACTTAATCTATCAGTTATATTGTAATTGGCAGAAATAAATGTATTTTTATTAATTAATAATACTTATAAAGAATGTTTAAGTCATATCTCTTGGCTGGTCACTCCAGTAACAGCTGAGCCTAAGGGGCTAATGTACAGCATACTGGAAAAAGAAAGATGGAGTTGTTTAACACACTAGCTGAATGTGACCCTGTGGGAAAAACTGCTCTGGTCAGTGTTAGTGTGTGATTGCATGAGAGTGTATGTGAGCATGTGTGTGTTCATGTATATTTGTGTTAGCATGAGTGTATTTGTGTACACGTGTGTCAGCATGAAAGTGATTGTGTCAATGTGTTTGTGCTAGTTCAGGTTGCTTATATTACAGGTTACCGGGGGGACACGCGGCTTTCCCGTCCACCGGCCAGAAGGTGCCAGCCTTCCCCTGCCCTTGAATAACGGCTCATGTTCTTAGTGAATAGCCCTGCCTGTCTGAATTGAGCCGAGACATTGAGGAACGCTAGCATTAGCACAACCACCAAGACTCCATTGAATTTCAAGTGAACCTGCTTATCCACACACATTGTAGGATTTAAACCTGGCAACTGCATGCATGGGTTTATGCAAGTCACCATAACCCCATAAACTGTATGTAAATGTCATATAGAAAGGGGTAACCTGGCCACATTGTACACTTTTGCTAGAAAAACTGTGTATTTCAACATAGTGAATAGAATATGTTAGAATTAGGCATATAATATATATCATATAATATATTTTACCTCAGCCAAGGAGCTCATCCTCCTAACTAAAGTAGAACTATACTAGAACTCTAGTTTTGGGCTTTATTCACTAAGCAGCGAGTGAAACATTAAAGTGTATGTTATAAACGCCCAATGTGCTGCTCAGGTGGTCTTTCCTCAGGTGATGGTAAAGATGTAGCAACCTAAAAATGTGGGGAGAGAGTTGGCAACATTGCTAAACTTGCATTAACGCAGCGGAGGAACTAAGCTCTGACTTCCACATTTCAATTGGCAAACAATAAACGAAACAGACAACATGGCGTCGCTGCCCCTGGTTACCGCCTCATTCACACACACCGAGGCAACGAATGTAACGTACTGTTTCACTCTCCTCCAGTGCGGGGTACGTGAACTTTACACGGCCGTAACGGCAAAACCCGACATTTTCGTGCAACCATAAATTCTTAAAGAGCCAATTCAATAACGAATGTGTTTAATGCGCATATATTAACTAGGACTCACACTCGGTATAAACGGCGCAAATCTTAACAGTGTGTAATTTGTTCGTGTAAGCCCCATATATCCAGAAGTGGGTGATAAAGTAGATTTTACCACAAACTGTACCAAGCCCCGATATACGGCCCTGTACACTTATGGCGCCGGTTCGCTCCTCTTTGGAAACAGGATTACCCACATCCAGTTATTGTTAGTTGTTACAACATAGCCCGTCTTCCAGACACCATTGTGACGTCACGCCCCTCCCTCTCCTCCTATCTCCCTTATGAACCGCCAGAAAAAGAGACGGTCGCCATTTTGTGAAGTAGCTGGTCGGAGGAAGGACGGAGGGAGTTCGCGGGCGGAAGCCAGATCCTGGGTACGGCCGATAAGGAGGGAACGTCCGACGGGGGAAAAGCGTTGACCTCCTCTGCAAGACTTTTCCCACACACGGTTACGCGTTATTACGAGTAGCTACTATGAGTGACGCGGAAGGAAATAACTTCGAGGGGAGAGTAAGTATTTCAGCCTAGGCTTGTTTTTCAGGACCGACTTAATGATCGTTTTTATGTGGCTTGATAGGCCCCAGGCCGCTTTCTCCGCGGCAGTACCGTTGGATCGGTTGGCCGGGCGTGGTGGCAGCAAAAGACCGTCGATGGAGACCTGGCTCAAGAATAAACGGTCGTGTTTTAGTAACGCGACCTGGTGATCTACAGAAACACGGTTGCTGCTTTGTCTGTGTGTCTGGCCCAAGATGGCGGCCGCGTTGTGTACCGGGCAGAGACAGGCAAGCAGCGTGCCCCCGGGTAATCTGACCGCTCTGTGTAATGGGAGAGCGCGGATGGCTTCATATTAAAGTACCATTTCCTGTCACTTTGTGCTTTCGTGTAATTAGTTGGTTTCAGGCCGGTGGTTTAGTAATTAGTATTCCCGGATACTGGTCGGTCTATTAGCAGCGTAACGATCTGATCCCTTGAGGATCTGATGTGTGTATAATATATAATGTATATAATTCTGTTACGTCTCATTTATGGCTTAATGTATCAAATACTTAAATTCCGTTACATGCAGAGGTCCTTTCTCTATATTCCCTACATTCTTGTGCTTGTGTGAAGCATGTTTGGATTGCCCGTTGTGCAGCCCTACCTTATACGATGGTGCTTTATATGCGTGTAAAGACAGGTTTAAATGGTGCCTGCGACTCTTTGCTTAACAAAAGGGTCTATTTCATTATCTAGGGGTGCGTGCGACATGTCTGCGCAGGTAACGAAGAGGATGGTAGCCGGCTGCTGGTAAGATGCGGATGGGTGGGTTTTGGGCATAAAGTCTTCCCCAGGGGTGAGGTTGAGTTAGCGATGCGATCTGTAAATTTAGTAATTTGCTGCGACAGACGGGGCTGCTTATGGCTCGCGTCTAGTAAGAGACTTCTGTGTCGCGGCGTGCGTTTATTTGGTATGTTATGTACGCGTGAAGTGGCCACGGTTTGCTTGGCGTTTAGGGATCGTTTCTGAGGTAAAATCTACCTGTAACTTGGTGAGGATCAGTACGCCGTGTTTTAAATGAGTTTTGTTGTTGGAGGATCAATCGGCTTTTTAAACGGGGTGTTCAACAGCATTTCATATGTTGCTGTTTTTGCTATAACGGGGATAATTCACCCCAGAAAAGCCAGATATAAGCTATATGTAGCATTACCCGTATACCGTAGAAGCAGCCATCTTATTGTCTGTTTCCAGGAATGGCGAGGCTATTCCTCGTGGATAAATGTTCTTTTATTAAATTGATCTTGTTCTGTGAGGCGCTGGCTGTACTCCTATTCTTACCGATTAATGTGATCTGTCTGTTAACGCTTTGTGCGCTGATATTCCACAGCACAGGGTTTGGGTTCTTTATAAACGGAGGGAACGTTGCCCCGTGTAACACACACAGTCTGTCAGACATGCCGTCCTTAACCAACGGCTTCTCAGTAGCTGGTTGGAAAGGCTTTTTTTTTTCTTTCTAAGTATCCTGACCAGATATCGCCCGCCCGTTACAGTGTCTGTTGGTTCTGCGGGCTGAGTATGAAGTCCGTGAATAATATGCATTATGTGTAAGTATTAGAAGGCGAGCCCCGCTTTCTGTGTGAAGCTTTTTCTGGCATTTGGCTCAGATGCTGCTTATTTACTTAAGGATTTCAATTGTAAATTCTAGCCTAATTTGTAAGGAATATGTATGTGATTGCAGCAGCACGATTAGTTTTTTGACACGTGATCCCCTGGGTAGCGACTGCGTGATGTAATGCCATAAAATAAAAATCTCCCCAACGCCGCATAGTGTCACGGTTAATGGCGAAAGGTTCCTTTATTTGCATCTTTCTGGCTTTACGTCTGACACTGGCCCGTGCTGCTGCTGCCGCCGCTCCTTACTGCCTGAAGCCTGGCAGGGGTAGGCAACCGCGACTGTATCCAGCACAGAGTATACTACAGGGACAGAAACCGGGAGAACAAACTGCATGTTTTTCATAGTGACACATTTTGGGGTACCCTGCTGGCAACAGAAATCGCAAAGAGAAAGCGTTCCCCTTCTTATCAACCAAACAGGAATGCAGATATTTGTTGTTAGTCAGCGACATATTACACCATTTACAAAGTGCCCTATTTGCCAATGGCTTGTGCTGGCGAAGCTAACCTATGGCTTGGGTTACTTTGTGGCATCAATCCATTAATTATATATTCAGGGTTTTTTTTTTTTGTTAACTGACCTGCTTTAAAACTTCTGTTGAAGCGGATTCTCTGGGTTTTTTGTGCCGTGGTGCGTGCGCAGCACTGTACTCATACCCCATCTCACAGGCACTGAGGGGAAGACGTCTCTTATTGAAGAAAAGCTCGGCTTTACGTTTCCTCCCGGCCGGGTCGCTTCTATTGCAGTAGTTTGGCGTGTCAAATGAATAGTGAATACCTTACAATCTATCGACCGAAAAACCCCAAATTCAAACACCACAGTCATGTCAGATATCCACACTAGATTTATTAGTTAACAATAAAAAAAAATCTTTTGGGGGGGGTCTGATACCGCTTTTTTTTTTTTTAGCATATACATATATTTGTGATTACATCATGCCTGTTGGATGTTATTGCTGTTTTACTCTGATCTCGTTCTCTTGAAAACCACTCTTAACAAAGCCTTAAAGGGTCAGGGGTTTGGACGCCGGAACATCATGTATGTCGTGTTTGGGACATGATTTAAATCTGGTTTCTTGTAAAGTCAAACTGAACCAAGGAAAGCAGAGTTCATGAGTTAGGAAAGATTAAGGTTGGCGTGTAACCTGCAATCATCAGACACTGAGACAATTTGCTGCTCTTTGTGTAGCTTGTAATGCTCTTAAACGTAAGATTCTCGTCACCAAGCGCTGTATTTATTGCGTGCCCCGAGGAAGAGGCGGGGGGGATTATTATATATATTATATAATAGTGGGGGCAGAGGACACATGTCTGATTTGGGGATATAAGCAGGGGTGCAGTTAGTGGTTTTGACTGTTCGGAAAAGGAAGTTTTCATAAGTTTAGATTGCTGCAGGTGTCCTCGGTGGCGCTCATTTAATTGGCGAGTCCACGCCAGACTTTTCATAGAGGAGATTGTGTTCTACCTGCTGGCCGATCATTCTAAAACACAGCGCCCCAGCAGAGTATTCTAGTCCCTAAATGCTTATATACTAAATGTTCTTTTTCCATTAAGGTTAATGTTCGGGAAGAAATTGAAGAGTTTATTCCAAGAATGTGGAAGATAAAGCAAGATAAACGAAGGCTAATGAAAAGTTTTAAAGATCAGAAAATATCTATTGAATGGGGGAAAAATTTGAACAGAAGATTGGTCAGATAGAAGCACTTGAATATTTTTAAGGCTTTAATGAATTATTTGAATTGGGGAAGAATACACGAACTTGAAAAATGAAAAAAAAATATGAAGAATGAAGAAAAGTATAAAGCAAGAGTGTCGTAGAATTAAAAGAATCTGGAAGAATGAATGGGTCCTAGGTTAAGTAAATGTATGGTTTATGTTCCAGTGTCTGTATGATCAAGCTAATGACTTTGCATGACTATGTTAGAAAATTCAGCTAGTCATCTGGCTCAGATAGGGTGTTCATAGTGATCTTTTTCTCGTTATAATGAGTTAAGCGCAGTCATTTGTAGGGTCAAATTATAACAACACTTTATCTTTCAGGTTTGTTAATCTAATTTCTGTGGTCTCCGTACTAAGAGCTGGGGGGCTTTTCCTAGAACTTGTGTTTAATCTTGTTGTGTCCTATTAGGAGTCCCGCTCCCGTACCAAGTCACCTGCTGGAAGCAATGGCCATGCGAAATCAGAGAGCCGATCTGGATCACGCAGCCCATCGAGAGCTTCCAAACACTCAGAGTCTCACTCGCGTTCCAGATCCAAGTCCAGGTGAGTCGATGCTTACAGTGAGACAAGTTACCTAAAGTATATGTAATCCAATCTGTGCTGCTGGGCTTTTTCCTGTGGATGTTTTAAAATACATGGGGGTGGAATTTGCCAGAAAGCTGCTATATTTACTCAAGATTTACTACTGTGCATTAATGGCTAAAACAGATGAGTATCTCCTCCAGGAAGGGCTGACCTGACCCTGTATAATGTATAGTTGGGTCAGTGAGACTTAACACTTTCTAAGCATGCATTATGCAAAGCCGACTCTTCCCTGATGGAATTACTTGTTGGGTTGGCCTTTTGTGGCATATAGCGTGAGTTTATACTCCAGCTGCTACTAATTCCCCCTATACACTCTAGCCGCAGTGGCCTGTAAACTCAAATGTTTTAAAGTGCTGATTGGAAGAATAACCACATCCCGTTCCTTATATTCAACGATCTGCCGCTTTCCCCAACCATTTTATAGCTTGTACTCTAAAATGTGTTAAATACATGTATATTGGAAAAGCATCCCAATTATATCCCGATTATTCCTCCTATCTCTATTGGGTTGGTGGTCAGCTGGCATCTGTAAGGGTTTTAATAACTTAAAGGCTGAACCTTTTTTTTTTTTAAGATAAAAATGTGTGCTATAGGTAACTTATAGTTGAGTATGGCTATGAACAGCTGTGACTGTTACGCTTTAGCCGTTTTGGACGTGTGACTCCTAAGTGATAGGAACGCGCAGCTTCCAATGAGGTTGATTCTAAGAAGACTAGGCTTTGTTAATAAGTTCATCTCTCTTTTAGGTCAAGGTCCCGAAGGCATTCCCATAGGCACTATTCTCGTTCGAGGTCTCGATCTCATTCCCACAGAAGACGCTCAAAGAGCAGATCATATACACCAGAATATCGCAGGCGCAGGAGCCGCAGTCACTCCCCGATGTCTAACCGCAGGCGACACAATGGCAGCAGGGTATGTGGACTTGCAGAGTGTTCTTTCTGTACTCATCTTCTACACTAAACCTATGTAATGCTTGCAGATTACAGGAAATGCCTTACACCCGGCATACATAGAGTATTATCAGCTCCCTAGGGACAAAGGCTTTTTACTCTTCGAGATAGGAGAATTTTCACTCTTTGTCCTCGCACACTGGTATTTACTCTCCACAAGCTGTATATGATCAGTGAGAAGAGTGGGGCTTCTTTCTCCTTCAAAGACTAAATAGTTTAAAGGGTTCACAATGTTGTCATGCTATTAGGGGTCCCCTCTTTTCATTCTGATCTGCCTGCAGAATAGTCTGAACTCCCTTTCTTCACTACTCATTATGAGGCTTCTCCAGCAAGAATGATGGCCGAGAAGACTGATTTGGTGGCCATACCTGCAACAGAAACTCAGAGGGTTGGCCCTTAATGTATAATGGTGTTTTTAGTGAATTGCCCCAGTGATGTCAGGCTGTGTTATTACTTGCTCTAAAAGGGTTTTTTTTCTCTTTCAGGCGAATCCAGATCCCAACACATGCCTTGGAGTCTTTGGTTTGAGTCTATACACAACAGAGAGAGATATCAGAGAAGTGTTCTCTCGCTACGGTCCTCTCAGCGGTGTCAATGTAGTTTATGACCAGCGGACTGGCCGGTCGAGGGGATTTGCTTTTGTCTATTTTGAACGTATTGACGATTCCAGAGAGGTAAGCGGAATTGAGGAAAAAATGTAGATCTTAAAATTGTTAGAATTCTGCTGTGTATTCTGTTGGCGTCCTGGTAATTAAGTAGCCTGTGATAATGGGTTTGTGTGTACATTTATGCACAAACTGTCTCTTTGGGGTTTTTCTTTACTCTTGTGTGGATCGACTAACCCTTAAAGTGCCGATTATGTGCAATCCACCATGTTTAATGGGACACTCAATGCATATAACTCTGAAGAACCCCCCCCATTGCTCCTTTTGCACTTTGGAGGAGGTATCTGCTCGGCTATGCACTTCTCCCTGCGTGTTATTCTCTGCCCTTGCGCTGGCACAGGGGAAGCTGTCTGTGGGGGTCTGTGCAGACCCCTGGGGGACATTGTTGCCATTGATTTCGATCAGGGGTGCCTTCCTGCCACTCAGCTGCTTGAAGCGGTCCATGTCAGATCATAGAGCTGGAGGTGCTTTACTCTCGTTTTGGAAGAATGCGTATTAAAGTAATTAACGGCTAATTTAATATACTTCTGTATACTAAACGGTCCCTTTTTAATATTGGCACATGATACTAGCTGTAACAAAACAATGAATTACTTTACCTTCAGCACTCAATCCTGTGTGGGGGTGCCAAGCTTAACATTTTGCCTTTAGCATTTTCTGACCATTTAATGTCTGATAAAACAGGCTTGACTGCATGAGGCAGACTGACAGATAAGTTGCGTTATGGCTGGAGTGTCCCTTTAAACTTTATAGTGATCCGTATGCTCGGAATATAACTGCTGTAACCGTTTTATTATATAGAATGATACAGAGCTGTCATTAAGAAGTGATCCTTTGGGCTATAAGCCTGCAGTAAATGGCCGTTATAGTAGCTTCTGTGTGATACAGCGGTGTACCGCTAGGTGGCAGGATCGGGCTGCATTTATGAAGAGGCGGACACGTGCGCCTACCCGATTGGTGGATGGGACATGTGCGCGCGATAACGTATACGTTCTGCAAACACTTTTCGGTACAGAAAGTGTTCCGAGTCCGTGGGGTTCCGTTCAGAACCTGGCGAGTTGTTTCCTTCGCGTATACAATTTGGCGCAGCGGTTTTCTACCGCGCTTCAATGTCCAAACATACTTTAGCCCTTCACCCTTTCCATCTTTAGGGGAAATAATTAAAATTCAGACTATTGCGATATATGGTGTAGTTTATATATGTGCAAAGGATCACACGTGGCTATAAAAAATGGAGAACATCTGCCGGGCGCATAGACGAGGCCTACGAATCTGCAAGCGGATTTTTCCTGAAAACGCACGTAAAACACATTCCTGTAATCGCAGTAGTAATTGTATTAAACGCTTTCTTGGGGAACACGGACATCCAGGCAGTATTGAGCGTAATTACTCAGCTCCCGCTCATTGCGCTGGTTGCAGCGTGGCGCTCTGGTTCGGCTAATGCCATGGTGGTGGCGGCTTCGTAGTCACGCATTGTGTAACTGACTTACGCGTGAATGACATAAATCCGTAACTACGTGGTGGCGCCCCGTTCCGGCCTCTGTCCGCCATTTTATCGTTGGTGATGGGATTCGGGGCGGGGAATTCAGTGTAGTGAGATGGCAGCCGCGAGGCGGGGAAAAGCGCGAAATGGCAGCCTGACCACGTGCGTTGAGCGCGCGCAGCTCTGTGGGACGTCACTACTGCGAGGCGGGGTTAACCCAATCATTACCGATATCGTAAAGTAACGTGGCGCTTCTACTTGGATAAACGCTTGGGGTTAAGTGGGTGTAACGTCCGGGCTATACGTGGTACTGTTTACCGGTTGCTGGATTTGTTAGACGAACACGTGTTAGCGGATAAACATGTTAAAGTGATATCAAGGCGCCCCTATTAAACGTCTATAACGCGGCAGTCCAAATTACTGAGCCTTTACAGCCATACAAGCGCACACTGCGTTAGATGTCAGGTTTTGTTGCTCTGGGTTTGTTCGCATGGCTAATGCTTATTTCCTACGTTGCGATATTAAAGTGTTAATGCATTTGCTAGCATTGTTTCAACCCTACATTATAAGGCATGTAGTATAGAACTAGGCCACCGTTTCTAAGTATGTATAGAATAAGATAACGTGGTGGGGTGATTGAAGTATTCCATTAAATCCGTGCAGCCCTTGTGTTGTCTGTATATTCTTCCACATCTGATGCATGCTTTGTTTTTTTCTTAAGGCCATGGAACATGCAAATGGTATGGAGCTGGATGGCAGGAGGATCCGCGTGGATTATTCCATCACCAAGCGTGCGCACACCCCGACTCCAGGCATCTATATGGGGCGGCCTACACAGTGAGTCACTTAACCTGCAGTCAGGTTCTATGGGACTAAATTATTTTTATTTATTTTTTGAAAGCTACAATCTGTGGCAAAAGTTATTTTGTAAATTGTTTTTGTTTTTCGCCATACAAAGGCAGCCAGAACCCTTTGTCAGTAAAGCAGTAGATTAAACGCTGTAGAGCTAGCTTTATGGGGAGAAATGTTAAACCATAATGTTCTTTATTTCTGTTGGGTATTAAAGGGATTGTTCCACTTTCATCAATCACATTAATACACCGCTCAAAGCATGTAACCAATAGCTTGTTTACTGATACCAGTTAATGTTGCTAGTTAAATAATCTATGAATCTTATTTTTTTTTTCTTGCAGTGGTGGAGGCAGCAGCAGCAGCGGTGGGGGTGGTGGCAGCAGCGGTGGCGGAGGAGGAGGAGGTAGCCGCCGGCGTGATTCTTATTATGAGAGAGGCTATGACAGAGGTTATGACAGATATGAAGAATATGATTATAGGTACAGGTAAGGTTTTACTTTACAACCAAAACTAGACTTATTTTTTTATTGCGAGTCATACACCTGCATCTGGCTGGAACAGTAAAGTTTGTTTAAGCAGAAGTGGTGTTAAGAACCTGAAACTGTTCATCGTAGGAGTTAATTGTTGCAGTTAATATAGCATCCTGTTGCTTGGCCTGACGAAGCATACGGTGTATATTTCTGAGTTGGGAGATTTCTCTTGCAGTGTTCACACACTTCTAATCTGATCGCTGCAGTGCTTTACATACTATAGGCTTGAGCAGAATGATGACCGCTGAAGGATTTTTGATTTTTTTCTGTATGCATTCATTTTAAGCAGTCTGTTAAAATGATGGGCTTCCTGTAGAACGACTACATTTTGTTGCTCCCGACCTTTAGATGGTTAAGGTTTGATAGCAAAAGCAAATTGGGTATTGCTTATAAATTACCTCTTTCCTATTGCCTATTGACGTTTTTCCACTCTTGTTAAAAGTGAGCCTATAATACTTTAGTCCAGTGTGCAGGATTTATCACAACTACCCTAGATGTGTGACTGACTATTTTCCTACCTTATTTTACAGGCGACGATCCCCTTCACCATACTACAGCCGTTACAGATCCCGATCAAGATCACGTTCATACAGTCCAAGTGAGTAAAGTAGCTTTCAATTAAAAAAAACAAAAAAAAAAACCTTGGGCATTTAAACATGCTTTGGATTGCTTGCCTATCAGTGTGTTAACTATCTCTTTGTTTTTCTTTGCAGGACGTTACTAAAGCGAACTTTTTTTATTTTTTTTTTTGTTTCGTTTTTTTAAACGGCTGAAGCATCCTTTACAGTCATCCAGATTTGATTTAGAACTCAGCACTCTGGCTTATATGTACTGTTATGTGAGTCTTAAAACAAATTTATTGTTAGTTTGTTTGTAAGAAAACGATGAGTAGGTAATGGGCTATACCTGGAAACAGCCCGGCTGTTCAGGAGGAATGTCTGCTTGCTGCTTTTGTTATACTTAACATAGGTTCTGGGTAACTTTTTCTTATCGGTTACCCTTTTTTTATTTTTTTGTGAACCATTTAATGTACACTGATTGCAAGGGAACTATTTTTGTGTGATAGTAAATACATGTATAATAAAATTATTGAAAATATTTCCTGTTTCATGTTTTTATACCATGCAATGCATGCAGATATCGAATTGAGTAAGAGAAATGGTGTGTGTGTGTGTGTGTGTGTTTAGCATATGAATGGTCTCTTGTAGAGAACACGTTTAGACAACAATAGTGTGTGTGCGGTGTCAAAAAAAACAAGGAGGGCGTCTGAATCGAATGAGCACTTACTCACGCTCTGGACCTCTACTACCTGCTTTCTGCCAACCATTCCCCGCGGCTCAGCTTTGAGTTTGTCTTGCTGCATTCTCTCCAGATCATCTGTTTTCATGGTCTCTTGGGTGGAGCAGTGGCGCAGACTACAAGGCCATTCTCGCCCCCATTCCTGCAGTGGGCAGAGCGGCTGTGCGTGGGGGGCTCTTCTGTTACGCAAACAATATGCTTCTGTCCCTTCGCAATCTCATGAGTGCTAGTCATCAAAATGCATTATTTGACGCTCTGGTTAAAAAGGAAAAGGTCCAATTCAGCTGGTCTCTGCTGCTGGAGATATGTTTTAAGAGTAGGTCCTGCCTATGAGCTGCATTGATTTCAGCTGGGATAACTGGTGTATCTGGAAGCACTTACACCCCATCTGACCCTCGGGCCAACATTCCCGCTAATCTGTAACTACTGCACAACAAATTTGTGTGTGGAAAAGGCTACTACCCTATTACCTCCCCTGCTCCAGAATCTAGCAGTGTGCTCTGGATATGAATGCGAAACGGTATTGAAGATGATGGGGAATTAATGCTGGTTGACTATAGAAGTGATTTGAAGTTATGTGGTGGGCATGCAGATGGAGGGGGTGATGTGGGGGATGTGAATGAGTTTTTGAGAGGGGTAAAGATGGTCAGGGGGGGCAGCTCTACTCTTAAACACACAAACTGCTTACACATAAATGCATATACAATCAAAAAGGAAACTGAACCAAAGTAGTTCAAACTACAACGTACAGAATACTGTCGTGACCAAATGTGACTTCTTAGATTGCATTTATATTAAAGCCATGTAATGAGAGTCTAGTTCAACTCGTACTATATATATATATATATATATATATATATATATATATATATATATATATATATATATATATATAATTATCTATATCTATATCTCATGTCTAACAGCAGGGATCCTCAAAAGTTATAAGAAGGTAAAGGGTTTTATATATACTCTGCACATATGCTACTAAAAGCAGCTCGTGTGTCATGTCTTGTGCTCTTGTATAAGAGTGTGCACCCGTCCTCACCCCCAAAGTTTGTTTTTTATGGCTGCAGCATCTATTTGTGTGTTCATTTGTGCCGAAGATCTTTCTCCTGGGCAAGCTTTCCTCCGTTCCTCATGTAAACTGTGGAGGATTCTTCACCAAACAGGTCGTTATGCCTGATGAAGGTTAATCCAAGGTGGACCTGCATAATGCATAGTTCAGTCTGTGGCTTACCTGGTAGCAAATTGGTCCAATGATTTGGTTAGGGGTGGTAGGAGTGATTTGTAGAGGAAACATTTCCTTCAAGCGACCTCAAATGTATATATTTACAATTTTGCAGCTGTAAAGATGAAGTAAAAAAAAAGACCTGAACAGCGTTAAGACACCCTCCTAATATTTGCACAACCTCTGGCAACACTTCTCTAAGCTGTTGCCCCTGCTTCATTTTTTGGTCTTATTGTGATTGCCGGCCTCGTCTCTGGGGCTTCATACTTGTCTCCCAATTTAACAAAATTATGTAAATTTGCTGTTCGTATCCGAATTATCACAAGTGCAGCATTTATGAAGGGGCTGAGCTGGCCCTGTATGATGCATAATTCAATTTGCAAGATTTTTTTTTTCTTGCTGATTTAACCGTGAAATATTCAGAGCCGGCCAAGTTCTTCATGCTGCTGAAGATCACCGTGGTCTCCTATATGCAAGCAGTCTCAATTGGTTAAACCAGTGACATCAACCTGATTTAGATACTGACATTATATTGAGCAGAATATGAGCCAGCTCCAGAGTAGTTACTTTTTGGAATTTACCTATTCACTCTTACATTGTGTAAAGAAAAACACCCGCTGAGTTCCCAGGTAAGACAATAAAACAGGAAAGTATTGTGTTAGCCTGTTTGGAAAATACCAAATTTAAAGTCTCTAAAGTGGGTCTTCACAACACAAAAAAACTTACATATAAACATACTGATTTTGTTTTATAAAAAAGTCAAAATACCATATTTACACTTATATATGTACTCATTCTTACAGTAAATCTTTGATGGAGTCATTTACCAGGGGGTGGGGGTAAGAGTCATGGCTTCCAATCAGTTACTGGTTTCTGTAAACCTTCTTGCTCATTATTTTCTGTAATGGACTTTTTTTTTACCATTCGCCTGGAAAACAAAAATGTTGCATTAAGATTTTTTTAAAGGTTTGGGAGTTTTCAAGAATATTTTGCGTCCAATTAGTGACTACATAATATTTCCCAGCGGCATCTGAGCTGATTCACAGACCATGTCCCTGTGTATTTAGATCTTTGTTACAGGTTTATAACTTTTGCAAGTAAAACACGTCAAATGTACACAGGAAAGATGAGAACGCTGATCGCTTGAAATACCTGAAAACCACTTTTCTTCAATAAACAATCTAGTGGTAGGTTTTCTGTAAAGAACACAACAGAAATTGTTGAAATGATTTAAATAATCTGTTTCACGTTACAGTCTATGTACTTGGGATCTAAACGTGAGTGGAGATTGATGAGCAAGGTAGGTGCCTGTATTACAGCATGTTGTGTGATTCTGTTTACCTCTTTATTGTAAGCACAACTTGAGCAGCCTCATGGATTTTAAAGGAGCAAATTGGCCTTTTTTTCTCCTAATTCATCAACTTACTGACTTCATACTCTGAACCCCTTGATCCTGATTAGCTGCTTATTTGAATTCTAATTTGTATGTTAATTTAATTAAAACGTCCTCTTTTGCTAGCTCTTGCTTGTTAAATCACTTTTTTTGCTGGTAGACATCCAGCTTACTGCTCGGATTGATTAGATTTGGAAAGTCGTTTATGAACAATATCACATTCATTGAAACGTTGTTTATCTAGTTGCTGGGCACTGGTCTTTGGTGTTCTAGAGTGTAATAATAAGAAATGAACTGAAGTCATACCCAGTAGATCATAGAATGGAATCACCTAGAATGTAAGTTCCTGCGGGAACAGGGCCCTCCATTCCTCATGTATCTGTATGTCAATTGCTTGTCATTTTGTACATGTCGTTATCTGTAAAATTTGTACCTTGTACAGCGCTGCGGAATCTGTTTGCGCTTTATAAATAAAGTATAATAATAATAATAATAAATGAAGATGAGAACTGATAAATGTGTTAAAGATTCCAGTTATAATATGTTGTGACAATAGAGCAATTGGAGAACAATGGACTTAAAGCCGATAAGACACAGATAATAGTCAGACTCCTGCAACAGGATACAGGCTACTGCAATAGGCTGAGGAGGATTTTTCATAGTTTAATACTTCATCGGCTTCACTACTGTTTGTATTCATGGAAAATCAAGGGTCAGGACAGAGTTCTATGGTTACAGGAAAGCTAAAGGTCTGTACCTGAATAATGAAACAGAAAAACAGAGACCAACTTACTTGCTGAATGGGCACTAAGCAAGAGTAGAGGGATCCTTATAAACAGTAAGAGGTGGGACAGTTACTTTTGTGAAATATTCATCTCACTGAGCGAGGTAGAGAAACGCATCAAACGTTTAGGCGCATAGATGTCCATGGTCGACATGCTACAGGGTTCCCAACCCATGTAAGATCAGAATTGTGTTTCTGAGAGATTTGCCACCCTCCAAGGGAATGATTGACCCTGATAAACATCACTAAAAGATGATAGGCGGATATAATTAATTTTTTCATCACTTGTACTTGAGGTGGAACCCATCTAACTTTCTTGCCTAGGGTTCCTAAAAAAAATTTACAAATTAATTTATTGCTTCCCCCTCTGGACCTACTATGTCAGAGGTACTGTATGGCCTCTATTCACTAAGACTTGCTTTATCGCAAAAATATGATTAAACGTTCCCCCAGGGTTTGAAGTTCAAGCTTGGCTTTTTTCCAGGCCCGAGTCTCTGGCTACGTTAGGCTACTGCGATACATTAAGCATTCAAGTTGCACAACTCACCTGGAAAGATCACCTCCACATAGGTCTCGCTAACAGATAGAGGTAGCCATGTTTAAATGGTGATGTGCACAGTGATCTGAAGCAGCCTGCAGGAAATAGTTCACAAAAGACTACCAACACCTGGATTTTGCTGAGAAGTCCTTAAAGACACCCCTGACACCCCTACTGTAGAAGAATGCATATCAAAGTGATCTGTCAGTATTTTAATACGATTTCTTTGGAAATTAAAGCAAAATAAAAATACGGTATTTATCTGACCTAGAAGTTGCGGTCCTGCCGCAGAAGCTGCCCTCCTCCACGGTTCGACATGTCTTGACGCTGATCAGTGACAGGGTATTTCTCTCACTGCATCCGAAGTTTGCCGAGCCCAGAGCTGAGCTGACCGGAGGGAATTATATCACTCTCCAGCTGAACGCATCTCCTGCACGCCATTTATTCGTGGGTAGTGTGGAAATGGGCAAAGGCATATGGGGGACCTGTAGAATACCCTCATGTGTTTGCAAAACGGACAAGTAAAAGTAAATGGGCCACACACCTATCGCATGCAGTAAAGTGCAGATGATTATTACTACCTTTGATGGCCGGAGTGTCTCTTTAACATGTGTGCATTGCTACTCTATTCCCCTCAAAGGGTGGCTTTGTTCACATTACAAGGCAAAGTGCTCCACGATATTCTGGGATACATAATGAACAAAGTCTTCTCACTACTTAATGCGTCAGCACCTTGTCTACTCTCTAATATGTGATATGTTAAGGAAGTGTCATGAATAATATTAAGGAAATAGTGCTTCTCTTATATTCACACTCATTTAAAACACATTTCCACAAGTGTGATGTGCTTATTATATTCACAAATGTCTGTATTTAATGAGTGTTATCGTCTAGGAAGTCAATTCCTGCATCTTTTTTTTTTTTTTTTTAGAGATGGCATTAAAATAGATTTTCTTGACTTAAATATATAGCTTCTTGTAAAATATTGGACCCTGGGTGTAGCGCTGCTTCTCCGGTTCTCTGGGTCAACACTCGAATCCCCTGGGTCGCCTTAGAAGGGGTCTTGACAGGCCCCGCTCCCCGCCCATTCCCTGTTTAAACAGAGGTGTTTTCCGAGATGTCAGTGGGACTGCCCACCGAAGTTAGCAGGAACGCTAACCTTTGCTATGTTTTCTCCAATCACATCAGGCTTTATAGGAGAATACCCAGAGCTGTTATCTTGGCAAAGGGAGGTAGCCAATAACTGTGTGACACATTTTTTAAAAAAAAATTATCTCCTGCTTTCCTTGTAATTCTTGTGGAAGTTACAAGAATCCACAAAAGTAAGCAGAGACCACCAATTTCAACATACTGACAGGGCCGGCCCGACAATGGAGCCGAGTGGGGCAACTGCTCCAGGCGGCACTTTTGAAGGGGCACTTTGCCGCCCCAAGCCCTTTTTTTTTTTTTTTTTTTAAAGCGAAAGAGAGAGAAAGGGGCGTCGAGTGGTTTTCGCTTACCAAGCTGTCAGCACCCGCTCGGCGCCCCTCTCTCCTCTGCGGCGAGTCTCCCTGTCCGGTCTCGGTGTCAGCTTGTAATGCTGAGTGCCGGAAGATTACCTTATTTCTGGCGCTCAGTATTACAAGCCGGCACCGAGACCGAACAGGGAGACTCGCCGCAGGACTGCTGAAAGGCAAGTACAAGGGGGGGGGGGTAAGGGTAGATAATAGGGAGGGAGGGAGAGGAAGGGTAGATAAGGGGGGGGCGGGGGCATTTTGTCTTGGGCCGGCCCTGCATACTGAGGTCACCCTGCGCTACACACTTCCTGAAATCTCATGTGTATGACATTGGAAGTGGTAAAGTGACATAAACATTATGATGCGTGTGATGTATACACTGGCAAAAGCTCATTCAGGAACAATGTTTCCCCCAGTGAGAGATTTCCTGGGACAGATAGCTGATTTATTTCATCCAGCTTTACTTGGTAACATTTATCTATTTTCTATACTCCAAACATTAATTTCTATGGAGATTAGATGCAAATTAATAAAAAGTGGAGAAACCAGTGGAATGCTCCTGCGGATGGACCATTCCGATGGTTGCTATGGTAATGAGAAAAAATTTGCACCAGAATTCCATTTTTATACAGAATCCCCATGTTACTCATTAAATGTGTTTCCTTTCTTTCGTGCTACTATATAGGTTTTTGTCTTTATTATGTCCTGTCTGTGTTTCCTGATCGCTTCTATAGAACGTGTTTTCTTATTGTCCTTTGTCAGTTGACACGGATCTGGTATTACATCACAACTGCCGTATCCCATGGTTAATTTGTGATCCAAGTGGTACCCAGCTTAATGTCGATATTGTATCGTCAGTACCGAAGATGATGAAATGGTTCTTGACATTTCCTTCCTGTCCAATTTTGGGACATGTCCTGCTTGAGCACTTTTCTTTCTTCAAAAAATATGTTTCCTTTCTGACTGCATGGCATTTAAACTTTCACATCCTCATTCTCCCAAGTCTTCTTCAAGCTTTGTGTGATAAAGCTGAACCAACACCATTTTAGGTGGCTTCTGTTATATATATTGTGAATTATTATGAAAACATGGCTGTGTTGCTAGAACTTACTTCTGGGCTTGTTCTTATTTTTATTTAATTTATACTCTGTGTCGTATAATGCTATAAACAAAAAATTGGCGTAAATTTTCCATCCGTCCCAGGTTATGCACGAGGACAGCCTTTTTTAGCCTCTTACCTGAATGATGGGTGAGCATCAGAATTGATTTCAGCATATAGTATCATTTAATCTGTATCAGTGTCATACTTTGGGGGAGGGGTTGCAGTCGGCTTCAGGTGCCACTCATCAGGGGGTACCACACTGGCACACAGGGGTCGTAAGTCTCCCAAAAATTACCTGTCTCTCAATTTCTCCCTACCTTCTCTGCAGACCACTCCTGTATCCCTCTCACGCTTTCCATAGCTCTGCTTCTTCTCTTGCCTCTTCTTGTTCTTCTGTATAGTATATGCCCCAGTTACCAAATATGTACCTGACCTGTATACAGTTAAACTCTTTTTCCTTGGGAAGAACAGCTTTTTATATAGCTGTTCTTCCCAAGGAGCTGTCCCACCTACGCAGCTAAACCAAACATTTCTATAACTAAGGCAAAAACTGCACCTGCCCTAGCTGCAGCAGGGTATGGGGGTTACTGCTTTAATCATCATTCCTAGTATTGCCGAATACACGTTTCACATCATTTTTAGGGAACACTAAATTGTCATGTGACATAAAAGCAGGTACTAACACGGTATTGCCGTAGAAACTGGAAAAAGCTTCTTAAAAGTCTCTGCATTCTTTAAATTGTTACTTATCATTGTATTAATGAAATCTTTGGAGGAAATTGCAGTGAACACATTATTTTATCATTCGAAACACACTATTTGGTAAAAAAACAAACATTATATTGTTTCTCCATCAGATTGTAAACTCGGTCACTGTTTTCTGCTTTTGAATATCCATGTTAATCTGTTTATCTTATTCTGAGGTGTTCAGAAAAATTAAACCTAATTTAAATTACACCTAAAGAGGATAATTCAATCTTTTTTCTTATTTCATGTATTTGGATAATGCAGTTTTATGTACCGCTTACTTAAAGGTGGGCCATCCCAATCCACATAAAATTCAATCTGGAAATATTTTCTCCCTGTTAATTAGGGTCAAATTTGGTAGTTTTACTATTGTTTACTTGACAACCTTATAAACAGCTTTATAAGCACTTTACCTAGGAAACCTATTTTTTTCATGTTAGGCTAAGTTATTCATAAATGTATGGTTTAAGGCAAACCAACAATATGTGTTTTTCACCATTCTTTCCCAGTATATGCCTCCAAGCTAAACGTTTAACCCCTTAAGGACAATGGGCGGTCCCTAAACCCATTGAAGACAATGCATTTTGAGCCCGTATATGTACGGGCTTTGTCATTAAGGGGTTAAATACAAAAATAGCATTGTATTTATGAGAGCATTTTGCATATGCATGTTGGGTACTATTCGGCGTGTTGCTGGATATAAATCGGGTTTTTGTTTACTCAGTTGCACCTAACTTGTGGAAGAAATCCTAAGTAAAATTCCAAAAATGTGTTGATGGACTATACATATAAAAATGGTATCAAAGGAACAAATCTCTTTGAGATAATCTATTTTTACTTTGGGAAGTATTTAAGCCATTTTAAGCTGACCCTTCCCCAACTGCATAAAACAAGTATGGTGACAACCGGTTGGATGACAAAAGATTGATCATCCAACATGACCTTTTGTCCTCTCACACTTGTTTTCAATACAAAACCTTAGTGTGCTGGAAATCTGATTCCTTTCACAACAAGTAAAGTGAAGATCTGAAGAAGACTAAAAGTTGCATCCCAAATTCAGGAACTGAATGCTTTTTAAACCTCAGCACACAGTCATGCTTTTTCGGACCATTCATTGATATGCGTTGATGTTAATGAAAATGTAAATGACACTAGAAACTAGTGTATATTTCACTCCCAAACCCCCCCCCCAAAGAGATGAGTAACATACTACAATTTCCCCGTCTGCACTCCAGGAGAACATTAATCAAACTTAGTTTCTTGTCTCAACCAAACCTTTTCCTAATTCCTTCTGGAATTTGGGGCAAACAATAGCCCTTCCCCTTAAACCAACTACATGTCATACACATCTCTTAGTACAGCAGTGGTTGGTGAGTATAGGAACTAGCTTTCTGGAGTCAAATATCTTATTTCCTACACCCCATTTGTGATAAGATAGATTTGTGTAGATTCCATTGTTAATGATTGTTGAAAATTCTAGCTACAAAAAGATGGTCTGTTTCGAGACCCTAAGAGGTAAGAAGTAATTTGAGGTATTGATTTTAATACAGTCCTGTAGACCATATTCAGTGTCCACAAGTGTGGTTCTAAGCATCATAATCTTTAGCACAACTCTTATGGCTTATATCTGCAGAGAAGGCAAAAGTCCTTGAAAGATAGTATATGCTATGGAAGAAATAGGGTGTTAAAATTTGGTAAAGACCTTAGGATGTACCTGTGGGATGAAGAAAGTATGGAAACGGTGAAAGTAAAGCTGTGAGAGCACAGGAAAAGACTAAGTGGAAAGCTAATGTAAGGAGATGGGGCAAGGACTATGGTGACTCATTTTCTTGTGTTGTTCTAGGTATCCATACAAACTGACACAACACAAAGTAGTATTCACTGTTGAATGACTAATGTCTGAAATCTTCATTTTAAATAAACCCACACAATTAAGAGGCAAAGTTAATTGTGTTCTTTTTATAGGGAGATGTGTGTTGCATTTAAATGTTAGCTGCTTATAAAGTGTTTCTTAGTGAAAATGGAAGGGGTATGTTTGTATGTATGTGAGCATGAATGTGTATGTTTGTATGTATGTGCGCATGGATGTCTATGTATACGTGTATGTGCGCATGGATGTGTATGTTTGTCTGAAATCCTCATTTTAAATAAATCCACAAAATTAAGAGGCAAAGTTAATTTCCACAGGGAGATGTGTGTTTATTCAAATGTTAGCTGCTTAATAC
Source organism: Spea bombifrons (assembly GCF_027358695.1). Classification (NCBI taxonomy): domain Eukaryota; kingdom Metazoa; phylum Chordata; class Amphibia; order Anura; family Pelobatidae; genus Spea; species Spea bombifrons. The sequence goes on along the minus strand of NC_071091.1, from coordinate 21,864,652 downwards.
AATGAAAATGGAAGGTGTATATACGTGAGCATGAATGTCTGTGTGTAAGTGTATGTGGGCATGAATGTCTATGTATAAGTGTATGTGAGCATGGGGGTCTATGTATAAGTGTCTGAGGGCATGAATGTCTATGTATAAGTGTCTGTGGGCATGAATGTCTATGTATAAGTGCATGTAAGCATGGATGTGTATATTTGTGTGTATGTGAGCATAGATGTCAATGTATAAGTATATGTGAGCATAGGTGTCTATGTATAAGTGTATGTGGGCATGAATCTCTATGTATAAGTGTATGTGGGCATGAATCTCTATGTATAAGTGTATGTGGGCATGAATGTCTATGCATAAGCGTATGTGAGCACGAATGTCTATGTATAAGTGTATGTGGGCATGAAAGTGTATGTTTGTATGTATGTGGGCATGGATGTCTATGTATAAGTGTATGTGGGCATGGATGTCTATGTATAAGTATATGTGAGCATGAATGTCTATTTATAAATATATGTGAGCATGGATGTGTATGTTTACAATGTTTCTTAATGAAAATGGAAGGAGGGTGTATATATGTGACCATGAATGTCTATGTGTAAGTGTATGTGGCCTTGGGTGTGTATGTTTGTATGTATGTGAGCATAAATGTCTACAAATAAGTGTATGGGGGGCATTAATGTCTGTATATGTGCATGTGGCCATGGCTGTCTATGTATAAGCGTATGTGAGCATGGATGTGTATGTTTGTATGTATGCGAGCATGAATGTCTACGTATATGTGCATGTGGGCACGAATGTCTATGTATAAGTGTATGTGAGTATGGCTGTCTGTATAAGTGTATGTGGGCATAGATTTGTATGTATGTATGTATGTGAGCATGAGTGTCTGTGTATGTGTGAGCATTAATGTGTATGTATAAGTGTGAATAAGCATGGATGTGTGAGCATGTATGTGTCAGTTTTTGTGTGTAAGCATGCATGTGCAGAGCTGGCACCCTGTGCGGACTACTCCTCTGGCGCCCCCTTCTCACTACCTCCCCCCTCTGCCCCTTCTCACTATCCCCCCCTCTGCCCCTTCTCAATATCCCCCCCACCCCTTCTCACTAGTCCCGGGCAGGCGCCCCTGCTGCCAGGGTGCCCTGTGCGGCCGCACAGGTCGCACACCCCTAAGGCCGGCCCTGTGCATGTGTAAGTGATGTGAGATGGAGTGAGTGTTAGCATGAGTGATGTGAGGGCAACTGTGTGTTAGAATGAGTGTGTAGATGTGTGTTATTAAGTATAGGTGCATGTGTTAACATGTACATTTGTGTGGGTATGTTGACATATGTGTGCCAGAGTGTATGTTGGAGGGGGTAAGAGGCAATGATGGCACATAAAGCTGTTTGGGGGCACTGCAAAGCTGGGGTCAAAGATGACACAAACAGGCTGTTTTGAGGTTCAGGTGGCAATGATAAGCTGCTTGGGGCAAAGGTGGCACTCACAAGCTGTTTGGCGGATGCAAGGAAAACGTTACCTGGTCCATAAAGACAAGGCTGGATGAGTTTGGTGTGGAAAAACTTGACTTGACCGCCCAGGGTGCTGACCTCAACCTCAAACACCTTTGGGATGAACTGGAACGGAGATTGCGAGTCACTCCCGCAGACATACTTCATAGTTCCCACAGACACACATCAAAATCTTGTAGAAAGCCTTTCCAGAAGAGTGGAAGCTGTAAAGGGCGGGGTTGCAACTACATATTAATGTCTATGTATTTAGAAAATGATGTCATAAAAGTCCTTGTTGTTGTAATGGTCAGGTGTCCTAACACTTTTGTCAGTATAGTTGTCCATATAGCCTCCTCAGCCTGGAGTATTCAAAATTTTGTTATGCTCATGTTGTTCTACAACCACTAGTGGCCGTGCTTCTCACTCTGGCGCACCCAGACCGCATGATTGCAAGCAGCTGTTCCTTGTTACCTGGATTAAGCCTGCCTATATAAACCTGCCTTTCAGTCAGGGCCTTTGCATTAATGTGTTTGGACCGCTTTGCTCTGGCCCTGTACCTGACCCTGTATTGTTCCTGCCGTGTGCCCTGCCATTGGGCTTCCTCCCTGTTTGGTGTTTTCATACTATAATGTTTATCAGAGAGTTGCTAATTTGGCAGATCTATGTGTTCTAGATGTGCTATGTCTGCCCTGATCTACTAGACACCTTCACTCCTTATCACACTGCCTTGTGTTAAAAAATAGAATGGCTCAGTCTCAATTAGGGCTGCAACTAACGATTATTTTAATAATCGATTAGTTGGCCGATTATTTTTTCGATTAATCGATTAATCGGATAAAAAAAAACAATATGCAAATTTTTCGTTTATTTAAAAGAATTTAATGAACTGGATGTTAAAAAACAACTTAAAATTTACATTAACATTCTTATTTTGTTATGATGTAATAAAAAACAATATTTTCAAAGTACAAGAACCCAAACACAATATTTATGAAACAAAATAACCCCAAACATTCTGAAAAGAGGTGGACTATTACTGTTCAAGAAACTTTGCCCCAGCACTTTGCACTTTGCACCCAGCACTTTGCACCCAGCACTTTGCACCCAGCACTTTGCACCCAGCCCTGGCACTTTGCACCCAGCACTTTGCCCCAGCCCTGGCACTTTGCATCCAGCACTTTGCACCCAGCATTCAGCACTTTGCACCAGCACTTTGCACTTTGCACCCAGCCCTGGCACTTTGCACCCAGCACTTTGCACCCAGCCCTGGCACTTTGCACCCAGCACTGGCACTTTGCACCCAGCACTTTGCACTGTGCCCCTGCACCCAGTCTCTAACTCTGCCCTGCACCCAGCCCTGCCCCCACATTCTGCCCTGCCCCCACACTCACACTCTGCCCTGCACCCACTCTGCCCTGCACCCACACTCACACCCTGCCCTGCATCCCCACCCCCACTCTGCCCTGCACCCAGTCTCCCACTCTGCTCTGCACCCACACTCACACCCTGCATCCCCACCCCCACTCTGCCCTGCACCCAGTCTCCTGCCCTGCACCCCCCACCCCCACTCTGCCCTGCACCCCCACCCCCACTCTGCCCTGCACCCACACTCACGAACCGCTCTGTGCGAATGGAGCCACTCGCACAGAGCGAACCGCTCTGTGCGAATGGAGCCACTCGCACAGAGCGAACCGCTCTGTGCGAATGGAGCCACTCGCACAGAGCGAACCGCTCTGTGCGAATGGAGCCACTCGCACAGAGCGAACCGCTCTGTGCGAATGGAGCCACTCGCACAGAGCGAACCGCTCTGTGCGAATGGAGACACTCGCACAGAGCGAACCGCTCTGTGCGAGTGGCTCTGTGCGATCTGTGCACATAGACATGAAGAATACTTACCTCCGGAACGCGTCACATCCGTCACGTAGCTAAAAGAAGGCGGAGACTGCAGAGCGTGTAGCAGAAGCGGGGAACGCTCGCGGAGGTAAGTAAAAGGAGCCGAGTGCTCCAACAACGAATTGATCACTCGATTAATCGATAACGGAAATCGTTATCGATGATTTCCGTTATCGATTATTATCGATTTTATCGATTCGTTGTTTCAGCTCTAGTCTCAATCATGCACTGACACACTGGTTAATGAAAGCCTACGGATGAAAGGATTTCATTGTAGAAGCAGGACTTTCATTAGCCTTTCCATAAAGAATCAGCTCAATGATTCCATTTGTTCGGCCAGCATAAAAAAAGATGTAAACTTACCTAAGCTTTTCGCACCTCAGATCCTTAGCTAGCTCCTTTTGCGACCGAAGCAAGAATGAAAAATTGTGCCCCACAGCTATTTCTTTTACAGAGGCTATTTTGTTTACACTACCCTTACACATTGCCTTTACACACATCTGCTCATAAACACACATATACACATATACTACCCTTACACATGACTTCCCATAAACACACATATACACCTACACTGCCCTTACACACAGCTGCCCACACACACTGCCTTTACACACACCTGCCCATTAACACACATATACACATACACTGCCCTTATACACAACTGCTCATTTACACTGCCTTTACACACCCCTGCCTTTACACACACATATGCACATACACACACCAGCTTATAAACACACAAATAGCTACACTGCTCTTACACACACCTGCCCATACACACACACAAGCTTACAAACACACATATATATACACATACACTGCCCTTACACCTCTTTCTCTCCTATCTCTTAAATTTTCCATCCTCCACCTTCCATCCGCCATCCAATTTTGTGAGTGCGAGGTCTGTTCCCTCATCGCTATGTGCTGTGTATTGATGCAGAGTGCGGGGATGACCTTATGTCCCGGTGCTCGGCATCTGTTGACAGACCTTGTGTTCCCTCATGTTGGGCCGTTTAGAGGGAGATTGTTATCGGGCGGCTGTGCGCCCCCTCGCAGCTGCGCCCTAGGCGAGTGCCTCTCTCGCCTTGCCCTTCCTATGGCCCTGCTGAAAAGAGTGGCAGCCTTCAGGTCTGCAGATAAAATAAGTTTATTGGAACAACACAAGTACAAATAATACTTACATACTGTATACAGCACTGTATGTTATGCTCAAGGAGATATCTTTGGTGCGATTGCACAGTACCTTTATGGCTCGTCATGCTGTCCTTGGGGATATGCGGGATGTGCAGCACAGAACATTGACAGTAATGTGCGATAGAGGTTTGTACCATAATAGACACGGACATCTATTTTCTTTCTAAGGCATTCTTCATATATTAATTTAACTGCCATAATAATAGCATTAATTGGTTAAAGTTACATTTTTCCTAAGGAATCGGGAGAGTTTAATTCAATAAGCTCCTCCTTAGCATTATTCCATGAGCGATCTAGACAATATTGTGTTTATCAGTGTTAATAGAATCATTTTTTATACCAGCCAATTTTAACCTTTACAAGTCACCAGCAAATTTGTGGATCTACCAATTCTGAGACACTAAATGGCTCCCTAAGGCTGTGTTTGAAGTATTAAGCTGTTTTCATAGTGAAACCTAAGAAATGGTGTGTATAACTTTCTATTGAACGGGAAAAGCGGTGTACTTAATACACTGGAAGGTCCTGTTACTCTGGTTTACAAGATAGTGTGAAAAGTTAATAGAATACAGCTTCAATCAGACATGTGGAATAGCTGTTTTTCTGCGTCCTTTTAAACTGGATGTGTGCTGGCTCGCTGTTCTTGTTCACTGTTAAGATACACTGAAACTTAGCTTTTCAATCAGACTGTTTGCATCAGGGCATAGTCTCTATATAGAACTTCAATGCAGTATGTTAAAGGTAGTTTTACACAAGTAGAATAGATTGATCTTCATCCTCCTATTTCTGTAAGCTCAGAGCTGTTGCACCCTTGCTTCGTATATTTACTCGTGACTCACGTGTTATTCACTACCCGTGAGAATGACACTGACTCATTGACAATTAACATTGTCCTAAAATGGAGCACAGAACACAGACTCAAAGCAGTCAGTCTCTGAAATGTTTGAATTCTTTATGTGAAGAGCCTTCGGGAAAGCTATTTTAAGAAGTTATAAACTGGAGAGGCTACTCCTGTTAAGGGAAAACACAGCTTGGACTACAGTGTGTGTAAACTCTCCAGTTTCACCAAATTGCGACGTCTTCTAAACATTTTATTAGGAAAGTTTGTTAGGATGGTTGTCTCCTTGCACCCTCTAGACATAATGGGTTTACCGAGACTCAGATCATGGTCAATTAATCGGATTAGCGCACAGGCAGTGGCAGAGCCCTTACTTCCCCAATAGATGGGTTCAACACTGAATATAGACAATGGTGAAAAGAGGTCAATGACTATATGGTCAACAAAACCAAGATACACCCTGGATTCCATTTAATAAAACTGTAGCTGTCCCTTTGATGAATACTGCAATGAATAGCCTGAAAATTTATGTGCAGAAGACAAACTCCTACCAGACAGGTGTGTCCAAAAAGTGCGGATGGAGCCTCACAACTGCACATGAGTATGCACATGTAGATAGTATGTGTTGGACAGAACTTTGTGCTTTACCAGTTGACTTAGTGATGTCACCATGTATGCTTTGAACTTATATAAGAGCAAAGAGCAATGTATTCTTATCTTATAGCTAACTATACCAAACATGCAGACTCTTGAACCCAGCTGAGTGTTGTTTTATTGCCTCTCTAATCAAACTCAGCGTGACCTTCTCCTTTGTGGTGGAAAAATAAAGATACATTGTCGAACTAAGTGGTAAAGGTACAAAGAACAACATGTATGCAAACCATTGACACACATTGCTCCAGTTTGTGCTGCTGTGGGGTAGATAAACGTTACTGCCATTCTGCTTCAATGTCATTTTTCCTGTGCACTTTGTTAGGAAAATTGATCTTTTTCAAGGTCAGGGATTTTTATCAATGGAAATGAAGTAGATGTTTAAAAGTAGGGAAAATAGTTTGATCTATGCATCTGACTGCAGTTTGACTAAAACAATGCATGGATGAAATTTTCTGCTCTTTATGATGTCATTCCATTAGACAAAATATTGAGCTCCCTAGCATGTTAAGCAAATAAACCTTAGTTTTTACTCTTCCACTGAGGGTTAAAATGATATGAAAACAACTCACTAACTTTTACGAAGTTCCTATGGTAACACGTAATTCAGTCTGTGAAGGATTTGGCCGTTAAGCAGGACTAGGAATGATATTTCAAAGATTGCCTTTATATATAAACATGGAGCAGAGTAAGTGGAACAGCACCTTTATGTCCACCTTGTCATTTTTTTCATTACAGCACTAAACTACATTTTTATAGAACACTAAAGTATTCTTTATAATATTTATATATAAAAATAAATAAAATGTAAAGTTACGCATTTTCCAATCAATACAAGGTGCTGATTGGACATAAACAGAACATCGTAACACCCGGCTCTGGCTGTCGAGTTTAGTGTAGAGTATTTGACTACTTATTGAAATATAAGCAACTGCCCAATTATTTTAAACAGTCTGCGACCTACAGGGCTTGGCAGTCAGTTACCATTCACAAATCTTACAAAAATGTCTATCTTGTCACACTCACTGGCTGAGTCCACCAGTCCAAAGCTGAAATCAGAGCAGTTTTGCAGTCCTGAGGACTAGCTAGGGAGTTGTCATGGGAGTAGACCATGGGGCAGCCCCCAGCCTGAATATATGCCTACATATATCCCTCAAGCCTGGCTCGGAAGGTTATCACTCCTATAACCATGACTTGAAGGATGACCTGATGAAATAAAAGCATAATGGGACAACACAAACACGATCTGTGTGCCACATTTGCAGCTTCTGTTACCTAAATAAAACCCTGAGACAGGTAGCATGGTGCCATGGAGGGCTTTGGATTTGCTATTGATTTCATGTCATTTGAAGCAGAGTGCTGGACTTCAGTGCTCGAAGGCTACAAGCAGACCAAGAGTTTATCAGAAAATATTTTATACCTATTAAACCTACAATATAGACTGTCATATTATGTGCAGTCAGATAATCTTTCATTTTATTGAATCTTCTAATTAATACTGGTTTCTAATGCTGGACAGGAATGTTCATAAGAAGCTCTTTATTTTCCATCACATTTTTTTGCCTGAATTATAAAACTAATCCTTGAAGACAATCCATATCACTACAGGTACTTAGAAGTATTAAGACCCCTTCTGGAAAACTAATGAGTAATTGAAATCAAATACTAACACACACGCTAACACTGTATTCTTACACCCACTTACACCATATAGTAACAAGCACATACAAATGCTAACAGTGCTGTCCTGCTGCTCAATGGGCCGGTTACTAGTTTGATCTTTGATGTAGTAGGCACGGTCTCCATAGACTGCACTACCATCTTAAAGACATAGCATGCCTTTTAATGCAGGGAAGGTTGGAGCGCTGCGCCAGGGTGCTGTGAGAGCTAAATACATCGCTGCATCCTAACACCATGTTTTAACACATATGCTTATTTTACCGCCATACACTTACACGCACACTCTTTAACACCATGCACTTACACATACATACAGACATACGCACACAGTCTTTAACACCATGCATGTACACATACATACAGACATACGCACACACACTCTTTAACACCATGCATGTACACATACATACAGACATACGCACACACTCACCTATCATCTGTGCAGCTCACACAGCTCTTCCACGCCCTCTTTATTACCTTGTAACCTGTCTCCAGTGCAGCTCATTCTCTCCATTTCAACTGCCACACTTCTGCTACCTACTAGCGCAGAGCCATGTAACTTGTATTACTAGGCATCTGCACACCAGTGGCTGGGGCAAATGGCGCTCACACTATGGGCCCATCAATGCTGCTACTTACCATACTTCTCCCTCACACTTATGATGTCATATCCCAGTGCTTCACTTTCTCAACAATGCAGAGACCACTAACACAAGTGAAAACATGACTCTCGCTTGCCCCGCCTAAGAAAGGAAATAAAGGGACGTTGCAAGCCTTACTTGCCCCAGGCCCAGCAAACTATGATAGGGGAGACTGTTACTGAGTGCATTGAATTCCAATAGCTCAAATATTTCAGTCAGCTTGCTTTTAATGGTCTAAGTTTTTTTCCCTATGACTCCTGTTTTGCTCCTGTATGAATATACATTTTGAGTATTTACAATACTTAGTTTCATAAGTGAAATTGGTGTGCTCCCTGTATCCTCTAGCTTCTAACGTCTTAAGCCGCAAAGTAACTATTGTCACAGGATGTGAAATTAGTTTAACTGTCCGTTTATGTAAACCAATGGTTGAAACAAACTTTCCAAGCAATGGTGTGTTACCATTAATACTGGCATTCTAAATCTAAATGATTACTATCAGTATGTCATCTTATTAGTGAAACCAGAAAGCAGGTAAAGAATATTATACTGTTCTGGTTTGTCTTTGAACCTGATGTCCACTGACCATTGAAATACATTTGTAGAGCCACTGGCTTAGTGCCTTAGTGACGATAGGTTTGTGTTTCTGGATCACCAGTGTAGGAAAGACTCTTTTGGGGATTGAAGTGCCCTTTCATGCACATGGCATTTGTAGGAGACCAAGGTTTTGGCACGCACCCTTGTCAGTGTGCGCTGCATTGCTTTGCACATGCATAGACACCGTAGAGGCTGGCAAGCAATAGCAGGCAGCAGGGGTACATGCCTCTTACGTACAGAACCTACTTATTGATGCACGCTTGCTGCCAGAATGCATGACACAGGTGTAACGCCAGTCTCATATGAGTAGAGCATGGGGGGGGTACAACAGCCCTCGAAGGGCAGTCAGATGAAGTATGCCTGGACAATATGTCTGTTTTTAAATACATGTATGCATTAGACAACCATTTTACTCTCCAGTTAGTTTATGATATATGAATATATTTTGTTTTCTGCATTCTATGTACATTTCTAGTCTGTTGTCCATAGACATTGCAAGGTCCACAACCATCTACTCACCTAAGGATATTGCTAGACACAGGAGGACCAGACTGAAGCCCAGTCCAGTTGGTTGTACGAAATCATGCACACATTTCAGATTAGCTCTGGGCATAGTCCAAAACTGTACTATATGACAGAGGACAACATGAATAATTCCTCATATTCCACCACTGCAAGGTGATCTACCTATGTATATTCAACAAAGTTATTTTCACCTGCATGAACCTTTCCGTACTGAAACTCTATCCGGTATTAAACTAGGTACATGGTTGTATTTTATTCATTTGCAGCTGTTTTTTCGTTTATTTCTTCATAGATATGTGAATAATAAAATAAATCAAATTGCATTCTTCTTTGGTCGATAGAAATAATGTGTTTGATGTGTAGAAATATTTTAGTTTCTTATATATAATCCTACCCTTTTTCAGTCACCGCCATCCTTTCTGCTGAACGCAAGAATATGATGTCATATCGACACAAAGAGTACGGTGGTGGGCAGAAGCAGCGGCGGAACAAGTGCGCTGGGGCCCCATTTTTTGTGTGCAATAAACACAATTATGAATTTTAATTAAACAGCAAATACAAATGTAATTTTTTTAAATAAAAAAAAGTCATAAACTTGAAAACAAAAAATGTTCTTACTCTATTAACTAAGGAAATAAGAAATGGATTGCAAGGGACACGAAAAAAAATCCAAAAATTCAAGCCAAAATTGCAGGTCCGCTAATCCTGTTACTACATTCTTGTCTAGAGGGCTTTTGATGTTTTGCTGAGGTTCATGCCTGATTACAACTAGGATTGAAGGAAAGGAACAGGGTACAGGTTGGAGTTTATAGATTTTATATGAATATGAAGTGACGTCCTATGTAAATTCCAGCAAAGAAAAAGTACTGCAGGATTAGAAAACATTCAATTAAGAGGGTCTTTTTTTAAATGATGTCATCAACAATTGCTATCCCACCTTTTGGGCTAAACTAAGAAATCTTTCTAAGTAAAAGGAAATATTGTCATGATTTTCTTTTTACTTCATTAAATAGTACAACATATAATAAGTCTTCAATGAGGGGGTTAAAATAAGTATTATAAGTGATCCTAATAGCACACTATTACTACACACTTTATTGATACTTAGAACGAATCATGTGAAAATAATGTTATGGCAAACAAATGAACTGATATCGATCCATAATTGGTTATATATGTATATTGCTAACCTTTTTACATTTTCTTGATATTATTACAGAAAATAGGATACAGTACCTGCAACCTTTTAACTTGTTACAACAAAATGTTTGAGAACTTGCATGTGGAGTTCATTGTTATGAATGAAGTTGGATGGAGTTCATGGAAGCTAATATCATTAACTAACCAATTTCTTGTCCTTGAGTCTTCTCCCTTCGAATCACTGACCCAGGACACCAGATTTACTTCCCTGATTTTTAATTATTATAACAAGTTTAAGACAGTATCTGCATCTTTTTGAAATTGTTTTGAGAGAATCATAGTACATTTATTTGTCTTCTGAAATTGCTATGCAACTTTTTGAAATTGTAATACAAATGAAAGGGAGTAATTATAGACAGTAGACAAGAGTACTTGTACCATTGCCAAATTGTTGCGTAGAATGTCCCTGCACCTATACGAAATTGTTCTAGAAAGTATAAGAGGGCACCTGCACCAAATTTAAAATGTATTAGAGTACTGGGACCTATAGTTCATTCTTATAGAAAACATTTAAAAGTACTACTACCTTTGTTGGAAATATAAAAGTTTGTTTAGTATAAAAGAGTACTTTTGCTGTCTTGATATCATTAGAGAAAATGAGACAGTATCTCAATGCCAATATACAAAAAAGGACATAGTGTGGACACCATTTGGAATTATTTTGAAAGCGTTTGATAATACCTGCACTTTTTTTTTTTAAATTGTTAGAAGAAAGAATTTGAGAATCTGCATCTGCAGTATATTGTTATGGAAAGCAGGCAAAAGTTATTGCACCCTTTTGGAATTGTTGAATGTATAAAGGAATCTTTCCGAAATCTTTACTCAGTACTAAAGTAAGGTAGTGGGAAAATGGTCCTGCACTTTTTTTTTTTTTAATTTGTGTTCGAATGCAGTATTTTTTCATAATTGATTATTAGAGATAATAGCAGATAGCGCCTGTAGATTTTGTAATTGGCTTTGAAAGATGTATTAATTAACGGACTAGTACCTGCAAGTCATTACGATAGAGAGCAGATAAAAGTACGTGCACATTTTTGTTATAAAAGTATAAGAGTTTGTGTGCCTTTCTGAAATTGTTACACAAAGTAGGAAAATGCACCTGCATCATTTTGAAATGGTTTTAAAAAAGAATACAATATCTGCCATTTTTTAAAAAAGAATTGAAAGCGTACCTGCACATTTTTGAAATTGTTATAAAAAGGAATTTGAGCACCTTGAACTACAGTTTGTTGTTAAGGAAATCAGACATTTTCGAAACTGTTGAAAACATAAAACATTACTTGGACCTTTCTGAAATTGTTACGTAGAGTAGGATAATGATTTGGCGCCTTTTAGTATAGCATAGTCATTTTTTCTTGATATTATTAGAAAAATAGGAGGTAGTACCTTATTTTTTTTTTGCACACATAAGCAGGTACCAGCAGCTTTCTGAAACTGTTATATAAACAGATTAGAGTACTTCCATCTTCAGTTAATTGTTATGAAAAAGTGCTTGACTGTTGAATTTTTGGGGGTATAATGAGAATTTGGACCTTTCTTGTTTCACAAACCACAATAAAGTGCCTGCAGAATTTTAAAATTTCACCCTTTTGAAATGGTTTTAAAATTATAGTATTTGCTACTTTTTGAAATTGTTATAAAAGAAAATAGTATATGTACTTTGTTGAAACTGCTATAAACAAGTACAAGTGCCTATATGTGTTTGTTATAGGCGTTCCTGTGCCTTTAAGAGCACTTGTATCGTTAAGACATTTTTATAGGAGACAGTACCTTTGCCTTTTTAGTTTTTTTTCCCTTCTTGTAGAGTAGAAGAAAATGGATAGCTATACATTTTAAAATTGTTTTAAAAGTATGAGGGCATTTGCATCCATCTGAAATTATTACAGAAAATAGGACAATGCCCATTTTTTGTTAATGTTATAAATGTATACACGAGTACCTGTACTTTCCCTCAGTTGTTATGGAAAGTTGAATTACCCACACTTTTCTGAAATGTATTTGATGGTGCAAGGGCACCTATAACATTTGTAGTATGCTTTAGAAAATTGCATACAATGCCTTAATTTAAAAAAAAATGAAAATGTGAGAATGTGTGCTTTATGAATTTGTTATACAAGTCGTAAAGGGTTAACTGCACTTTTTTAAAATGCTATTAAAAAGTACTTGTACCTGCATTTGTTATAGGAGAGTATCTTTGTTTCTACTGTTCAGAAGATGTAACAGAAAATAGGACAATATACTTTCTCGTTTTTGAAATTGTTTTGTAGGTAGAGTGCATGCACCCTTTTGAATTTCATATAAAATGCACGAGGCCAACTGTACCTTTTTGAAATTGCAGGAAATAAATGAAGGTTTCTTGTACTTCCAATTCTTGTCAAAAATACTAATTGCTTTTCAAAAGTACTCGTACATTCTTGCAATTATTAGAGGACATAGGAGACATTTGTTTTTGAAGTATAGGGGAGTATTTGTACCTTTCATGTATTGTATTAATAATGTAGGAAAGAGTATACTTACTTTTTTAAAACTGTACAAATGTATAAGAAAGTACCTACAGTTAATGGTTGTAGAAAATATACAAGAGTACCTTTTGGAAATTATTCGAAGTATAAGAGTACTCGCCCGTTTCAGAAGTTGTTAGAGCCAGGAGAGAGTACATGCACTTTTTAAAAAATATATGTAAAAGAAAATACCTGCCCTCTTTTTTAAATTTTTCATTAAAAAAAAAAACAAACCAGAAAAGCTTCTGCACTTTTTTGATAATATGAGTACTTAATGTCAGCAAAATCAGAATAGAATGTAAGAGATTGCAAGGACACACGTTTTTGTAACTGTTACAAAGGATAGAACAGAGTACCTTGTTATCGGAAGTAGAAGACTATACTTATTCCCTTTCAGATTGATTTAAAGGTAAAATGAAGGACTTGCAGCTTTATGAAATCCTTACAAAAAAAAATCTGTAAAGACCTATACCTTTCTGAAATTTCAATAAAAAGAGTATCTGTATCTGCATTTACCTGTAACAGAAAGTACATTTTAAAAATGTTCTAAAAATTTAAATGTAGTACATGTACATTTTTTAACTGTTAATATAAATTAACCTAGAGTGCCTACACGTCTTTGATTCTGTTTCAGAAACATATAAGAGTACCTGTAACCTGTACCTACGGGAGTGAACCTGCAGCTTTTTGATATTATATAGTATGTTTCTTATAAAACCATGCAGTACCTGCGTACTTTTAATTACTAGTAGTGCCTTTTTTATAGAAAGTACCTCAACCCTAACAAAATTATAATAAAGATATACTTGATGTTATCATGGAGATTACCAAAAAGTACCTAAACCTTTCGGATCAGAATAGAAAGCATAACTGGGAAGTTACATCTTTTTTTAAACAAATAACATTTAGGAGGACTATTTCTTTTCCTTCTAATTGGAATATATGCAAGAGAATGTGCACCTATCTGAATTTACATTTCAGATTATAGACTATGGTAATGAAATGCCTGCACTGGTTTGAGATTAAAATAAAGGAATGCAGATGCACCCTTTAGATATTGTAATAAAAAGTCGAACAGAATAGTTAAACTAATTTAATATAAAATTAAGCACAAAAAACCACTTAAACATTTTTGATAATTCTAATAGAATGTACGGGAAAGTACTGGAACGTTTTAAAAGGGTAACAGAAAATGCGTAAGAGTTCTTGTAAATGCATGATAGTACACAATGTTCCTATCTTTTTGCTATTACAGTCAATAGTTGAAGATACTATATGTGCCTTTATGAAACTTGTGTATTGTGCATTCACCAACCTCTTAAATGTTATGACCAAAAACATAGTAAAGTACCCACCTTATATATTGAAAACCTGTACAATTTTGACATAGTAACTAAAGGGAGTAGTTGAAAAAAATGGACCACTTCAAACGAATGAAGGATTCCCTTTCCCCCTGCGGACATCCCCTCAGATAAGGAATAGCTAATCTGATGCCACTTTACAAAACAGGATCAGAGCCTGAAAAGTAAGAACCTGCGAGTTCAAAGAAGGAAACTGTTTTAAAGGATTGGTAAGAGGCAACCTGGAAACAATCATTAGTAGGAGATGGCAAGGGTTCACGAGTAATAACCCCCATATTTACTTTCTATGAAAAAGGATCAAAATTATAGATCAGATTTAATTCAGTAGAAGTGATCTTTTAGTATTTTTCATACAATTTTAATACTATGCCACATAACATGTTACTGTATAAATAAAAAAAATGCATAGGTTACATACATTGTACACTTGCATAACTACGGTTGTGTTGTATGTGTGATCAAGTGTGTGATCATGATCAATTTTGTATTCTTCTCTTATTGGGATAGTGATATAAGGAACATGGGAAAATAATAGATTTTTTGAGAAAGGATTTATATTTCCGATATAAAGTTGATTACCACTTTAGGTGGTACTGTGCTAGCTAGTTGAATATATAGGAGTAAAGATACTTTTCTAAGAAAGAAACCTCAAACATCTGATAACATATAACTTTAATGGGATTGTAAACATACGCTTTCAGGGTACTAAGGATCCTTAGTCAAATATAAGTGTCCTAAAAGCCTGCGTTTACCATCCAACATAGTAAGTAAATTGGATGGCCATTTCTGAAAAAGAGGAGAAACCTGGTGGATATCCCTTCTTGTGATGAGCTACACATCAGATTCGCATTAGATTTCTTTAGCATGTTTCTTTTAAGTGAACAGCAGGAAGTAGTCTAATAGTTCTAATAAACTAAACTACATATTACTCCTGTTAGCCATGTATGCATCACATTTACTTTTAGCCTTTTAGCTACATTTAATATATTTTAATTAAAAACCAATTTTCTCAATTACTTCTTACCCCAAGCTATGAAAGACCGTACGCTCATTAGAGCAGGGCCCTTCTCACCTGCTGTTTCTGTAAGTCAATATACCACTTGTTATGTCCTGTCTACCCATTGTACAACACTACAGAATATAATGGCGCTATATAAAAACAATAACTATAATAATAATAGGTTAGGGTGCTTGGTCTAGGGGCACAGTGTATTGCTAAAAAAGGGTGATGGTAGAGGGTAAAAAGTCAGTGGGCAACTGGAAGCCAAAGGAATTTTAGAGCTAGAAAATTAAAAAAAATTATAATTGGTTAATGATAAACCACATGGGCAAATGGATTTTGCTTGGGTCTGGAAAATGATAACTCTATAAATCCCAGTCCACATAACGACTGACCACACAAATGACTCAGAAATGCAAATGATAAGAAAACTACCAACGTCAAAATTTGCATGCCAAAAGATAACTGAACACATAGATATTGCACAAAGATCTAAAATGGGCGAGAATCTTATTTTCATTATGCTCTGGAAACACGCTTCAGGTTTCTGTTCTCACGTTATACAGAGAAGATGTATCTGTAAAAGAAAACAGTATCTGTATGAGAACTAAAATGGAGAATAAAATAAAACAAAGTTAAATAATGCAAATTCCAATTTGATTACTTATAGTATGTAAAATGTGAATTCCTGTCTGAGATGACTCAAAACAAAGCCCAGATGGATATAGACAAAATGAAAGACTATGAATTCAAAAGGCAGATGTAGGTTAATATACTAAAGTATAAAAGGAGTGTATTTGGGAAACAAACAAAAAGCAATGCAAACTTTACGCACATTTTAAACAAAAACATTACATGTATTACAAGGTTAATAAATGCACACATCCTGACTTTAATATTATCTTAATAATATTATCTTAATAATTACTGGAATATTCAGTAAAGTCCTAGCTATTGTTTTATAGGAAATGCAAATCAACTACTTATTCAGAATTAAATTCAGAAATCTTAATGAACTGGTTACAGTTAAGAAACTTTAAATATATATAAGTAGATACAAAAGACATTTTCTTTTGTTATAAAGAAACGAAAAAACTTGCCAGTATTCACTATAATATCTATGTTATCTGTACTCATTGCATAGGAAGGTGACATATTCCAAATACTACAGAACAAAACAATTGTGCAGTTTGTGTATATATGTATGTGTGTGTATATATATATATATATATATATATATACCTATAATCACCTCTATGATAGGCTTTCCAAAGTTTCGGAATCTGCATATGTTTTCCTCTACAAGTATGTTCATATGTTCAACGGTACAAAGACTAGAGGGAAAGAATTTTCACTTCCAGTGGAAGAGATAAAATCCAATGCAGAATGAGCTTGGGGTTTTCCCTAAAGTCTTTGGTCTCGCCTTAGATTCGGGATAGCCATGTACCGATCCCATGCATATTTGAATTTACTGTGTTAACAGTTTCCACTTCTGTTGCTTTCTCTCCACTGGCATATCAAGCATCAAACAACATACTGTATGTATACATTCAATTGTGACGAAGAAACAGGGGACCTACACCTGCATATGCAGAAAATGGACCCAAAAGCTAAGTAGGGCCAGGAGAATTTACATAAGCTGCTTATATATTGGTGACCGCAGAGAGGATCTCTCTTAAGTGATGCAGCCGAAAGAAAGAACAAGCTGCATGGTGATTACAGGAATTGCAAATCTAGTATAAGTCAGTTTAAATGCTTGCATGACCCAACCACAGTATTATTGCAACCACAATGGTTAAAATGCAAAGCGAGTTCATTGTGTTGCCTTCAACATTCTGAATAACCATAACTACACATGCAGTGTTACATTCTGTTTTATATAAACAAGTGTTTGCATAATTGTTTGCGTGTCTATTTATGAACCAAGTAGTTTTGGCTAGTGGCTACTTGAATTTATTTTTTGGAACTTAATTGCTTGACATAAAATTGCATTTAAAAGGAACAATATAGCTTCAGGTCAAAGTATGCCCTACATCAAATGCCATGTTAGGCTACACAGGGGTGGCCATTGTGTGGGGCAAGTCACTCAGGGAGCTGTGTCTCCGGTAAACCTACAACAGACTTTGTAACCAGCATACAGCCATATTTCCATTTTAAAAAGACATTTGTTTCTCAATCAAAGTTGAATAGTGGAAGGCGGATCAGCATAAAACCTGCCACTGGCACCCAGTAAATACCATTATATATAGGTATATATAGGTACTCATCACCTTTAATTGGGTAATTGTGTCTGATGTGCCATTTTATTTAGTGCATACCCTAGGTGCATACATGCATTCTAGCTTAACATGATTAAAAATAGTCAAATATTGGATATCATTTGACTTAGTGAGACAAACATTAAAAAGTCAACACAAAAGCACAATTTAATGGCGAGAAGGTAAATCTTGGACTTCACTAATCCATGTGAAACTAGCAATGCTGGCCATTCGTGGTGCTGGCGGCTATCTCCTGATGACGATCAGGCAGCAGTACAGGTTGTCTGTAGTGTCTCATAGGTGTCCAAAAATCAAATGAAGCTTTTCCATTACAAATCAGAGGATCTCACCAATTACCCCATGCTCCAAAAGCAGGGCACTAGGACAGTTACTTGTAACAGTGCCGAAATCCAGGACCATTGGTAGGTATGCACAATACAGGGCCAGCCAAGTAGTGACATATCCAGGGCACCAGTCTCCGTACTACAAACCTCTTCAATGTCCCGATGTGCAATGGGACAGTCACAAGGGAGATTGTTGATCACTCCAACTGGCCAACTTACACTATGGAGGCTGTGCAGACTCAGCAGAGTCTCCATAGACTGCATTAAAAGGTGCCGTATGCCTCTAAGACACTGTCTTAGAGGTACATAGAATCTTTTAAATCATTCAGGATACCAACTAGGTTGGTACCAACCCAAGGTAAATATAACATTGCAAACTTGTCTGTCAAGGTTCACTTTAGTGAATATAACACCATGTTTGCTTTTTTCACAAACACCTTTGTTTATTGATTTCAATCACATGACAAAGTAAATCTTTCCA
Organism: Spea bombifrons; assembly: GCF_027358695.1. Lineage (NCBI taxonomy): Eukaryota > Metazoa > Chordata > Amphibia > Anura > Pelobatidae > Spea > Spea bombifrons. The sequence continues at coordinate 21,846,016 of NC_071091.1, read as the reverse complement.
TTGTAGGCTGGGGCTTTGTGCAGGGAGCCAATCCAGGATAAAAGCAATAAGATCCCTTCCATGGTTTTCCCATCATCCTCGCCTTAAAGGGGAACAAAGATTTTTTTCTTAAAAAATAAAACTAACAACAGCTTGTGCTTTTTTAAAAAGAATTATGTTTGGAGATATTTGGTTTAAAAGAAAGGGAGTTTTCTACTTCATAGTTTTGCTAAAGGTGGCTAAACTAGTAAAATTGTCCTGAATTTATCTTTCTTTTCCTCCCTCCACTCCTACAAAGCCTACAATAATAAACTAGCTTCCAGCAAATCAAAGTAGCTTAACAAAATGGGTGTAAACGCGATTATATAGGTTTGTTTAGTGTAACGAGCCATATACTGTAGAATTATTTGAGAAAAGGTGCAATTGCTCTGATTTTGTGAAAGATTCAAACCTAGCATGAAGACTATGACGCTGCTTTCTCTAACTGGAGAAAGTATGGTATTTGTACCTGTGGGGCTCAGAATCTGAAACATTTTTACAATTCTTAAGGGGGTAGGGGATACTTTCAGGGTCACACAACAAAAGCGGCAGCCCCATATTTCTCATTGATAAGATGGTGTGTGAAATTCCAAATAGGCTCTTTCTATGCTAATTACTCTGGCATATCTGAAATCATTGCATGAAAACAATACAGTGAATGCACGTGAATTTTAGCATTTGGCAGAAAGATGGTGGCAGGTGATATAACCCTCCACAATTTCCCACTGCTCGATTCGTGTCCCTGTAATAGCTTTGTGGGCAATATTTTAGGGGTGGAGGAGATGCCTTCCTTTGCCCCTCCAAGCAGATACCCATGAGCATATTCTATGCCAGGAATGTAAAATGAATAATATAACTAAAAGCAATGCCTTGACATGACTAATTCTCTTGTAAATAGAGCCAACCATCCTCCAGAGCAAGTATTACTAATCTTAAAGAATTATTACTTATATAGCAGCAAAAGATTCCGTAGAGATGTTAAACAGTGTAAATTCCTAATAGCTTTAACACTTCTTAAGGAATATTGGTACAAAAGGAAAAGAGCCCTTACAATCTATTGGATACTACTATTCTACTGGATTTACCATTATACATATTCTTGAAATAGTCATATTTTGTTTTTGGAACAATTTAAATGTTGAATAGAAAACTATTTGCTGTTGTCTTCACAAAACTCATCTACTTTTTTGTAACAGACAATGAAATATAATAACTTTAAGACAATTTAATGTTAATGTTGAAATCATTTTAAGGGACTTAAGGGACTTATTAATCACCAACAAATGACGCAGCAGTGAACACATTACGCTGCATCGGCTGAATAATTTGTTTATGAATGGTTTGACTTCTAGAACATGACAGAAGGTACATACTCTTTTGGTCTACCAAATGCATTACAATGTGTGACAGTATCTGTCCAAGAGAAAACCACCCGTTTTCATTTTAATGGATTTTGTATATTTAGAAACTGGACATCAACAAAACAAACTATTACATTAAATGATTTAGTATTGTAATGTAAATGCTAGTATCTTATATTAAAAGACCATATATTCATTTTGTGTAGTTTTATAGTACGATGGTGCCATGTTGATCAGCTCAGTGTTTTTGACTGCAGTCGCAGGGTAATCACATTCCCCATAACATGGTTCTTTTAAGACTGTCTCCATTTCATGGCAATGCAAAGCAAAGGTTTGAAAGGTTGTTCCTTGTGGGGGATGGGCACAGAATGCTGGAATCTATAGATCTGCTGTGTGTGTCATAAAGTGACTCCAGTGAGCAATGCCTATAAACAGTATTACTGGGTGTATTTTATATATGATGGCAGGAAATTCTTGCCTTTGTAAAATCTAATGTATGTGCACTGAACCGTGCAATCCAAGATCACTAGAAACTTTAATTTTTTATTTTTTTTAAACTACTAGTTTAGCACAGAATTAAAATTATTGACAAATATCACACATACACTTTTTACATCACAAATCGGCAACTATTTAATCTTTTAACAATCCCCCAATATCCAATTCTTTATTTTGTAGATTACCTTGTAATATAGGTGGTAGCTGATGACTGATATAACTTAAGTCCCTTGTTCTCTGGAATAACTAATTCTAGCATTTATTAATAGTACCGCAGTTACCTTCTTTTTATTCTTCTAGAAATGCCACACGGCTCTAGCAATCTGCCATATCTTATTTTATTTATACCTATCCGATGATTCCAAGTCAAAGCATTAAAATGAATGGCACTTGGAAACACTGCACAATTAAAAGGTTCAAATGAACATTTCAGTGTAAATAATGTTTAAATCTTAAAGGTGTATAACACAAAAGATAATATCAAGGTTTATTATGCATGGTTTAAGTGTGCACAATACATGATAAAACCAAATGAGGACTGATATAACTCAGGCTCCATGTTCTCTGGAATAACTAATTCTAGCATTTATTAACAGTACCGCAGTTACCTTCGCTTCAGTCTTCTAGAAAAGCAACATGGCTCTAGCAATCTGCCTTATCTTATATATCCATATCTGATGTTTCCAGCTGAAGGCATTAAAATGTGAGGCAATGGGAAACACTGCACATGAACAAACCTATATATTATCTATTTTAATCTTAACGGTACATAACACAAAAGATAATATAAAAGATGATAAAATTAGGAAAATGTTTAGTTATCAGGTAACCCAATACATGAATACACAGTATATGACAATAGTGATCCACTTTACCACCAATCAGCAACATATATGAACAAAGCCAATATTCATATATCCATTCCCTTTTATTTAGATGAATACTGGAATATTATATATATATATATATATATATATATATATATTCTTACAGAATCAGTTATAACTATATTTATATTTTTGAATTGAATATATACATTTACTTTATGTGGCAGTAACCTTTAACACAAGGGACATTTTCCGCACCTAGAAAAACAAAATTGTTATGGGTTTTGACATTAAGGGCGCAATTGGTTTGCACGATGAGAAAAGTGAACATAACTGAAACAGAAGCAGTGGACTCAATTTTCAGAGGAAAAAATAACTCTGATAATAGAACACCAATTCAGCTGTAGACTGCAAGAGAAAATGTAGCGGTACAAACTAGTTTTAAGTCAGATAATATAATCTAGCCCACGGAGTGATATAAAAGTGAGAAATTTCTATAGCAACCAATAGAATTCTCCCGCTGACTGCTTCAAAAGCGGAATACAGCGCAACTCCATATAAAAGTTGAGACACAAAGTTAGATGTTATAATGATATTAATTGATTTAGTTTTATAACACAGAAATTGGTAGAAATGATTAGGTGATACAGGTATTTTATCATTTTACCACTGGAGAACATATCCAAATGTCTATATTCACTAAATGAACCTATATATATATATAATGGTATTTACAAACTGAAATATGAAACATGCCTGTACTGTGGCGCCAGCTATCCTAAATTTTTGTTCTCATGATCTGCATTATTTTTCGCCTTTAAGTTATCTCTCCACTCTTGTTATGTTACTTATTGTTGCTGATTGGTCCAGACATACTTTGAAAGGCTGCGTGAGGAGAAAGGAGAACTTCAGAACAGGATATTGATTAGGTTTACTAGTTTTACAACAGATCTCATCTTACGTCAGATAAAACAGTTTCTTAGTTTTTTAGCTAAATATCTCCAAAACAATTACAATGCAAACAGGTGCAATAGGAACTTGATAAAAGGATTTGCATATTCTAAAGGTCGGGAAGGCAACTGTTCCCATTTTAAAGTTCATCATCCTATAGTCAATCTAAATATACATCATTATTGTGACTTCCAAAGGATTCATATTTCCCTGCAGGGAAAGTAACATCCAGAGTCTAAAATAAAGCTAAAGGTCAACGCTAGGGCTGGTGATTCTAACATAATGAGTTATAGTGAGTAGCTAACCAGTTGACAGAAATAAACATCAAATTGCCTTTTTTTTTTTTTTTTTAATTCTTCGGGTTGTCATTTAAGTTCTTCTTGTTGTAGTATGTAGCCAAAGGGAAAGATTCCTGTACAATTACCTGCTCATGTTTTCCTATTCTAAAGTACTCAACAAGCCATTACAGTCAGCTGTGCGTTTCCAGTTTCACTCAATAAGAGTTAATCTTGATTGCTAGATATAATACTTTTAGAGACACCTTTAATTAGAAACCTACTTTATGGCAAAACAGCAATAGATTTTATTAAAGTCCCCAAAATTTTAGCGTCAGCTGAATCCATTGACAATTCCAAATAAGGAATTCCCCTATTCTGGAATTCAAATGGTATCCAAGGATTCAGCAAATTAAAGTGATTCCACCTAGACACACACATTTAGAACATCTCTGGAGATGGGCATTACAAACGCCAAACCTTGAAGATACAAGGATTAAAAGCAAAGCTAAGCACTTCTACGAGAAGATATGACTGAGGATAAATATGAATAAACAAAATGTTTTAAAACTTTGATATAATTACCGAATTCTGGTTATACGACATTTAACTAAGCTGATGTGACTGTCACAATACGGAACTACGTATAAAAATCGATAATGTAAAAGTAGCAGGTTTCATTGACATATTGAACAAACAAGCAATATGAGTTATCACTCAAGTGGAATTCTAGATTTTTCCAGCTTGTAAAACCTTGGAAAATATAAATGCAGGTGTCTAACAAAAAATTAATAGCATCCACCAGCAAACACCCATGTGGTTTATGTCATTTTAATTAAATATATGCAACATCATAAAGTATATATGATCATTTCACTTCCTAATGAAAAGCTTTTCTAGACAGTGTTATAGGTACTTAGAAAGGTTAATTGCTCATAATCATATCAATATATTTAATATTTGTTTACCTATCTGGACCTATGCAAATAATATATGTTGAAAAATATATTGAGGAAAAACATAACCATTAAAAAGGCAGCCTAAATAAACTAAAAATCTGAAATGCTCACTTCTATTTGCAAACTAGTTCTAGAAAGGTAAATTCTGCTTGTTCGCCAAACTGTTAATATGAAATCTACCAGCTGCCATGATGTTTCATTTCATTTCTCGTTTATATAACACAAATATCTACATTTTATTGGAAGTTCTAAGGAGCATTAAAACATTAACATACAGCAAAACATGTAAAAATATTAAAATACCGGTACAATTCAGAACTAAACACTAAACAAAGAATAGAATCATTTGTTAATAAATTATCTCTGATCTCAAATTAAATGGATTAAGAATTTTAGACTAAAATATGGCGCTTGCTGCTATGTGCAATACAACAAACCTAATAATATGTATGGAAAACTATAGAAAATGTACCCATTGCAAAAAATAAAGGTTTCTAAACATGTTCTTATTTTCTGCTTCTGGAATATATGTAATTAATTTGCTTAAAGTGAAATATTGAGAAGGTAACTATAGCAGGGCAGAAGAGACATTTCCTGCAAGAGGAAATGCAAACTCGGTTACTCACACGCCAGACAACAGAGCCAACAGATATCTAAAGAATGTTAGAGCCCAAAAGGACATAGATTACTGAAGATAACTGTGTTTTTCAGCCATTCCATCCTTTTTTGATTTTATTTTTCTCTTTTTACCTCTCTTTTTAAATGCTGCTTAAATGCCAGTTGTATGTGAAAACTGTCAATAATAAAAACAAAAACAGAAGACATCTGAACTTTGAAACATTTAAACACATAGAAATGCTTACATTTTGCTGTAGTGCTTGCTTGGTTTGCCCAGTTAGGACTACTTTGTAGGAAAAAGAAGAAGAAAGCAAAGTTCTTGGAAACTAATATTTTGTCCAAATACTGGGACCAATATTGAATATTGGGAACACTTAAATGTTTGCTAAACTGATCAAATCCATCTACATAAGTATTTATTAATAATATTACTTATATTGCTTGCACCTTAACAGTCAGCATAATTAATTGTGATCAAATGGTCAAATTTCTGTTTATGTGTAAAAATGTAGTAAAACTATTTTTGCATTCAAAGTATTAAAATATATAATTTAACATAAAAAGACAATTACAGGAGTAGGCAAGCAATGATGAAAATATATTGCATTTAAACAATGAAAACCTTGTAATTAGAACATAAAACATAAATAAAAGTTTTTAAGCAAGTATCTTTAAATGTCAATAGTTTACAGTATATGATGTTAATAGCCAAACTTATTGAAAAAACAGACTAAATTAGATATCGTGCATCAAGTTGATATAGGGGAATTAGGTTTATATATGCATTTTTTGTTATGTTATGTTTTCTGCTTATTTAGAATTATGTTTGCAACAATGATGTGTCAGGGTCAAATGAACTATTTGGTTTAAAGAGGATGAAAAGGTTACATCAATCAGGTCAACTATAAGGCTGGGAATCTAGTTAGTGGACAAAACAGAGTTACACGTCTGCAAATTGTATTTCCAAACTAACCATTGGGTTACAATTTTTGCATTTTTTAAACATTTTTTAGTGCTTTTACATGCTATTGTCATACATGTGTCTAAGGGATACACTTGCCTCCATTCCACATTTCTCATTGTTTGTTTTAACCTGAAAATTCCAGCAAGCCTTCTCTTGTTTGGCCATGCAACATGCATGTGTGAGACCCTCTCCCTCAGATGAAAAATTCCAACATTCTACTCCTCTAGAGCCCCCCTCATTAGCATACTGACCTAGGACCACATGGCCTGCTATGAGAGATTGATCATCCGAGTACTTTCAACTTTTTTCAGTTTTGTTCATTCAACATTCATTTAGTCACTGTGATTAACATGTTATATTGTTACTATTTCATTAAAATGTTTGAAGGGTAAAAAGGCTGTTTTATACACTATATCTTTTTTCTGATTTTTACATATTTTCCTTACTGTTTGCTGCATTCAGAAAGTGACACATTTCAGCATATTAAACATGTATTGGTTTCAAGGTTATTAATGTGAAATAATTGACTAAAAAATAAAATAGGTTTAATTCACACCACTTAATTCACAGTTATGAATAAAAACTGGGCTGAGTTTTGCTATAAAAGGGCCATGTTAATAATATTGCCACAAAAAAGGTGACAAGAATATATTTGTTTCAATTTGATTTTTTGCACCAATGCTTTTTTTTATTATTTTAAAAAAGATTCTTTAGTATAATAAGAACATAGTGAACTAGAAGTGTCGGTGGTGCTACAGGTTGCTCTTTTACAACAAAAAAAATATAGAAATAAAAAGATTATAAAAACCCTTTTATTTTTAAGACATAAAATCTTTTTTTTTTAAATAAAAAGGGCTGTAATTTCTGTTCCGCATTATATCATACATGTGTTAAAATATATTTTATTGACAGATCTGTTAAAGTCAATATATATATAAGAAAAGCTAACAAACTGTTCCATATGATGTTATATAAATAGGAAAAACAGATTATGAGAAATGTTTTTTTAGCCTTGTTTTTGCTGAAAACATATCTAGAGTCTAGCTTAGGAAAATAATTTAAAGTGGCAGATGATTTCAATGGAGAGTTCAAAATGTCTGTAATTAAAGATTTTGTCTTTCTTCACTGGTGTATGTTACATTAACAATAATAAAATGCATCTACATTTTCAGTTGAACTTTTAATTTCAATTAAGCACATACTTAATATAATGTACAGTAATATAACATTGGATTGAGAATTCCTGTATCTTATTTATTTAAGAATTAACATATTTATCAGTGCTATACAGGGGTAAACATGCAAGTTTTATTAAATAGACCAAGAGAGATTGTGCACTGACCCCTTATCTATAGCGTATACAAGCTAAAGCAGATATACAAATGTTTTCAAAACACTGTTTAATTAAACCAGAAGCCTTTTGGTTTGGTAACTATGTAAAGTTAGTGAATTAGAAGGGAATCCTCTAAATATTTCAAATATTTTTCCCTTGCCGCAAATTAAAGAACCTGATTGCTTTAGCACATTTTTCGATTAGGTGTGCAGATTGTGTATTCCTTTCGTCTTCGTTCATGATATAACTATACAAAACAACGTTTTAGCCTTAATTTCCACAACAACAAAAAAGCTTGATTATCCCACTAAACATGTGCAAAGGAGTGTATCTCCTAACACAAGTGATGAATGCATGTGGCCTTTGGACCTAACCACTGATAATGGTTGTTCCGGGCATACCACACACCAGTTTTAGAAATATGCTGATGGAATGTCAGACAGCCATCTTTAATGTTCAGCCCAGGCTGGAGCCACTCCCAGGCTAGTTTCACATCTATGTACCATTTTAACAGAGAGCAGGTTTCATTGTTCCTACTGGTGGGGTTTCATGCATGAATTGCTAGCCCATTTTACTCCATTACGCAATACGCCCACCCCTAGCAAGACATGCCAAACCACGTCGGAAATAATTTTCACATTTCTTGAGCCTTATAAGTAAAATTAATATGGTTTGCTGGTTTTTTTATTAAATGTCTGATTTAGGAAGGATTCCAGACTGTTGTATTAAAGACTCGATGTGCTGACAATTAATTCACGTAAATATTTGCCACGAACCAACTCATCCTAGAAGAATGTTAATAGTCATTTTTTGTTCAAGAAAACCCGGTAATGAAAAACAACAACTAGAGTGCGAGCTTGAAGGGTGCAAGCAGGGTCCCCTTTACCCAATGCATCGGTTTGTCTTTGTCAGTTTTAGTTTTTTTCATACCCTTTGAGTATATGTATTTTAAGAAGTGCTATCTAAATGTGCTAAGGAATGCGGTGGCCCTATATAAATAATAGCACATAAACAAACTAAAAAGCGCAGAGTATACAAAACTAATGTATAATCACACATACATATTACGTAAAAAAGCAAGCAGCATAAAAATGACAGAAAGAAAACAAATTAAGGAAAATTGGTAGCATCTAAACACGCATTTAAAATACTCATGTACTACGATCCTTAAGACAAATGTTTTTAAATCCTTACAGCAAATTTACAAATAATGTCTTTAACCCTTCATATACTAAAGGGTTATATATTCATGTGATGAGACCAATAAACACATCTGCCTCCTCTGTAAGCGATTTACATGCATTATACAAAAATAAAGCTCGTGCTGCATTTGTTAGATGTTTGGCCAATATTTCAAGTGGCAGAAATGTAACGTGGAGCTTATTAGAAAGGAGAGAAAATGGTTTTCTTGAGTCTCACAGGTACAAAATGATTTAATACGCATGTACACAACATATGTGTTTCTACAAATAACAGGCAAATTAGGTGTGTAATATATATCTATATTAAAAACTACAATTAAATACATTTTTTTGTCTGTAATAACCATATCTGTGTTGCTGATTGTTCCACGCAAGAAGAAATGCACACCCAAACCAGCCCAGCCAAGCTCTCCCTATATACTGCTGACATATGGTTTGAATTTCAGACTAGGAATTCCTCCATTTTAGAGGAAACAGTAGCATGCTGAAAGTATGTAGCTGCTCCTATATTCATTGGAGCACAAGTGTGTTTTGCATAAACCTCACAATGGATCTGACTTACAACCACATTCTTCTTTCAGTGCATCATATGAACTTGCCTGGGGTTTAGAACATTCCATAATGCTGTATTTTAGGGTTAGATCACAGACAACAAATACACTGCTATCTACCTTGTTTATTTTTACTCACAGGCCAAATACAAATAGTTTCTCAAGCCTTGAAGAGATAGGAGATGTATCTATGACATGTTTTGGGTTCATTGTTTTCATGCTGCAGTAAAGGTGACTGTAGTTCATTTCAGGCACCAGTATATTGGATTGTGACTTGTAATAAAGCTACCTTCAACCCAAGCACCCTGTGTATAAGATGAGGGGTTTAAATCTCCTTCAGCCACCACGTGTTCCCGTTTATGCCCACACACGCACATTAACCTCAAGCCACTTTAACTCCTCAATTAATATTACCGAGCTCCAGTACCCAGGGGCGTGCATTAGCGGTGGAAAGCAACCCCCCTATCAGCACTCAAGAGGTTAAACGCAGCACCCTTATAGGAAAGGCTAGCGATAGCCGTGCGAAGCGCTCAGGTGAAATAAGGGAGCGGGGTCTGCATTGCACACCCGCAGGATGCGGCTCCGGTTATCACATTCCCTCCCCGTCCCGTTAAGGGGAAGCAAACACATGGACTACAATTCTTAACCCTTTGCTTGTCTCCCGCGGCCTTTAAACAACAAGGGCACGACAAACAAGGGTAAGGAGGGGTATGGAGGCGAGGGGGCTGACTTGGCGCCACAGGCGCAAGAGCTTAAAGCGCGGAGAAGCCAATGAATGGGGAGACACGAGGGAAGAGGCCAGTCAGCCCGGGCTCACGGTGCAAGCGAGGCTGAGGGAGGCGACACTAAGTCAGCTCCCAGCCAATCAGCTGCGAGGACAGCGACGCCGCTCACACACTGGCACGGAGCGCCGTACTATACTACACACTGGCTACTACCGTTTACTACACCCGCCGGCCGCCCCTTTACTGCTGCAGCCCGGCTCTTCCTGCTGACTTTGCTTTAACGGCACAGGGAAGGATGCAGAGGAGGGCCCGCGGTGCGCTAATCACCCCCCCGCCCGCACTGCACACACTACCGGGGCCCGCCGCTGCTGTTGTGGCTCCAGGTGCGTGGAGCGTTCCCAGTGGCTGCTGTTTATGTTCTTAGTGTTTCGGAGCCGGGTTCAAAACCCCCCACTCCCTATCTCTCTCCTCCAGCACCATTGACGCTGCAGACCCAAGCGAGAAAAACGCATTGTTCTGGAAGATCGCTGCTCTTTGCCTAGTGATCCTTGATTAAAAAACACCATTCTGCTAACAAATAATCCCCGCGATTGCCTGAAAGAAATGTTACCTTTTGCGTTTAATATAATTTCGATCAATAAGAAAACTTTATTTCGACAAAAGGTGTGGAAATCAAAGCCCCCCCCCAGCTGTCATTGCTGAAATACTTTCCCTCTTATCCAAAATAATCTGCATACAGACCCAAGACGTATAGATCTACTATTATTCTTAAAGAATCCCGATACAAAATGTTCTAGATTTCTTGCAACTGTGTGCAGATAGAGGACCCGCCTCCCTCAGCAGGGAAACCCGCTCCAATTCCCATCACTCTGTGCCTTTAAATTCCAATAAATTCTATATATAGCCACTTTTGTACTACACATTAATGATGCTTTTAGCATATATATAAACATACAGTATGTATATTGGACGTATACCAATAGATCGAAAGCTCACAAGACCAAGGCCCTCCTTCTCCTTCAATACCAGTATGTTATACATTTTAATTTGTTAAATATTGTCCCTGCCCCCCCCCTTGAAACTGTGCCACGGAAGCTGCTGGCGCTATATACATAAATGTACATGCCACCCCTACCTAAAGAGAGCACCACGTTTTATACGAATACAAGATATTCCCCCTATAACAAATTCTGCCCCAGTTATACAAAAAAAACCCCTGAACATTTACACAATTGTGAAGTTTACACCATTATTACTAAATACCAAATTAAATGTGTAAGATCTAGAATCTATTTGTGAAGTATATGACCTAAATACTGTCAATTACAGAAATCGATTTTGTATTTTCTTTTTGATGTGAATAATCAATGAAATCCTCATACCCCCCCTTTCTTTTGCTTTAAATCTTCAATTGTCTACAAATTCTGGAATTTATTATCATTGAATTCTTCGATTAATGCTCATTTTAAAAGTATTATCACACAGCATTAAACCATCCTTTTTAGGCACACATTAAAAAAAGTTTACTTAAACTTCTATCACATTAATTGTAAACATATTTTCAAATTCATTTTATGGTTCATAAACAAATGTATACACAGATATATGCATCCATAAAACACACCCCATGCACACAATGTGAATTATTACACAACTGAAAAATTAAGTAAATATAAATATATATAACTCTTAAATCTTAGTTTAATTTTTCTCTTAATTAATTTATGGTAAACATTCTAGATCTCATTTATTGAATTCTGAATTATTATTTTAAAATTAAAATACAAAATAACCAATATATTACACATACTATGTTAAATGCATTCATATTATATATGTTTACATACATACGAGTTTCCATATTCATATTGTATATGAATATTAAATATGTACATAAATACACTTGGTGTAAAATCTATATTTTATGTGAAGGATTTGTGTTGTTGTGGCTATAAACACTTTAGTGAAAACTAGAAAATAAATAGTGAATACATTTATAAAATTGTAATTTACACATTTTCTATTTTATTTCTAGATATGTATTATTTAACATCTAAATTGTAAAAAAATAAAATAAATAAATTGCAGCCTGGTGGGGGAAAAATAAGATATTTTGTAAATAATAGAACAGCAGCAACACCCCCTATAAGTACACATTCTATACATACATATACCCTTTTAAATGAAAAGAAAAATTCTACAATACTTACAGATTTCTTTAGGCGAACTTAATATAGTGGAACTATGTCTGCAACAAGTGAACAAAATGAAAGCAAATGCTATAGAGGCTGGTTCCTTGAACCTTCATTCTAGATTTTGTTTTTACTACAGAAGCGTTTCCCATCCACTTCCCCTCCCCCCACAGATCCACCATTGTATTTCTTACAAATCCAGAAAATTATGAATGACCATATACATCGCATACAAAAAAACCCCAAACAAACAAAAAAAAACATGGTGTGTGGAGCCGAAATCCAGGAGGGTTTTGGTTTATTGTGTGACTGACCATCTTTTGGTACTTTGTAGGCATTATTACTATTATTATTATTATTAATAATAGAAATGAGTGCGATTTATGGTAGTACAGGGTGTCATCACCCGCCTTCCAGTTTATTAATCAGGAATTGTGTCTTGATGACGACAGCTTGGCATCTAGTGATGAGAACTGCAAAGACAATTAAAAAAATAAAGAACAAAAATGCGAAAGAAATGACCATACGAGGCCCCCCCCCCCCCCATGTATACTCTTATGATATACACACCCCTCCTAGTCATTCATCGGCAAGGAACCAATTGTGAACAGGATCCGAGGAAGCCACCAAAAACGAATCCCGAGCTTTACTGCAACCTATTACAGACATGAGGACTGGAGCGCAGTGGCACACAACAGCCTTGGACCATACCACTCCTCCTCCACCAACCACGTCTCCATCCCCCACCCCTCCACCATTCATTCTTGAAAGCGATCTACCTATTCAAAGTCCTCAAGCCATATTGGCAAACAGCGAGGGGAACCGCACGACCTCCTCCTCCTCCACGCAAGAGGGATTTTTTTTTACGCACACCCAAGGGGGAGGAGTGGGGGAGAGGGCGTGGGAGGAGACAAAGACAACTCCCCCCGCCTCCTTCCTTATATCATGTCTTATAAAACCAATGCATTAATCTATATATATGACTTCATAATAAATAGACCCAAATAAACACTTCAGCCATCTGCTACAATAACCGAGTAAGGAGTCAGGTTCCCGAGCGCTCTGGAACCCATTGCCCTGCACTATAGAGGAAAATACTTTTTCTAGAGCAGATTCCTGATCAACATAGCACAGAACCCCCATACTCCCCTCCTATATACACAAACACACTGACATCCATACATCCACCAAGCAACCCACCCCCATCTAAACTTGCCCTGGTCGCCTCTTTCTCTCCCCCTCCCCCTTCATTTCCATCTCTCTCTCTCTTTTTTTCATTCTCCTCCCCTCTTCCCCCTGTCCCTTTACCCAATCTCTCTCTCCCTCTTCCACCCCTCCCTGACTTTTTTTTCTCCTTCGCTCCCTTCTTCTCTCCCCCAAATCTACTATCTAATTGAGGAGCTGGGATTCCTCACGTGAGAAGTTGATTTGTAGTTTGAACACGTGGCTCATTCAAAAAGCCGGAATATTAAAGTGATTTTTTTTCCTCCCCTCTCTTCCTCTCGGTTTTATTTAGAGGCGGTGCCTACATTAACGTAGAGTGACATTTTCACAGTCTGCCTGCCAAAAGGATTTGGGGGAAGACAAAAAGTACTTTTTTTTTTTCTCCTCCTTTTTTTTTTCTTTCTAAGCCCGCCATTCTAGTCAAAAAGCTGTTTTTTTTCCGTACATCCGGATAACAGCCCGTCCTGCGCTCCTTTTTTCCCCTCTCAGTTCTATGCGTTAGTCGGGCAGCGGCTCCGGAGCTGGTTCACTTCTCGGCGTGCGGTGCCCCCCACCTTTTTTGTGCAAACAGTGCATAGGGTTGTTAAGGGGGTGTTTCGGGGGGCAATATCTCGGTTTGTTTGCTTTTTTTCCCCCCTTTTTTTTTTCTTTTTTTTTTTTTAATTTTGTTTTAAAATGAACAAGCTGTACATTGGAAACCTCAGCGAAAACGTAAGCCCCTTGGATTTGGAAAGTCTCTTTAAGGAGTCCAAGATCCCTTTCACCGGCCAGTTTCTCGTTAAAACTGGATACGCGTTTGTGGACTGTCCGGATGAGAATTGGGCTATGAAGGCCATCGATACCCTCTCAGGTAGGTAACAGAACCGGGGGTGTGGAAGGAGAGGCGGGGGCAAGGCTGCTCAATACGTTCTAAACCGAAGCCTCGGATCTGTGCGCGCCCAGGGTGCCCCCAACTCTCCCGAGCTGCAGGAGGGTCATTTAAATCCCCCACAGGCTGCAAACGGGGCCCGGGCTGGGCAGCGATCTGCAACCTCGTAAACCCCCCCCCCCCGTTCTTTCATTTTAAGGTTAGCAGAACATGACCCCTTTTTCTGCTTGCTGCACTCGTGGGGGTGTACACGCAGAGCCCCTTGGCATAGTCGGGTTAATTCGTGTGATCGCGAAGTTGGGGAGGCGTGTGTGCATTTTGAGGATCCCGTTTCTTTCGGTTGTTTGGGGTGGGGGGGATCGGTGATTTAGCGATGACCCCGGCATTTAGTTAAAAGGTTACGGTCTGTAATGACGTTACACGATCACATTATAGATTCGTACCCAGGTGTTATCTGCTTATTTAGTAACACCGGTCACTCGTTCGTGTTCCTTTTGAACCCACACCCATCCCCGTATGGTAAGTACACTGGCGTGGGTGGTGGCCCACTCGGTAACACCGTGTAAAAAAAAAAAACGCACAGCCGTGGAAACGATCGCTGTTTATTCATACGTGTTATTTCAGGAGCTTTCGCACATCCAGTTGATGCCTGCTAGGGTAGGTAGTATTAAAGCGGGTTAGGAGCCACCGTGCCAACACACCCCTTTCTGCCGTGCGCTATATGCATGTATTGATCTCTGGGCCATTTTGTATCGTATTGCTGATCTCACCGGCAGCGGATAGAGTTAACCGGGGGGGGGGGGGGTCGATGCGACGGATAGATGACTTCTCCCACACCCCTTGCCTGGGAATCCTCCGTGCATAGAGCGCTTCATTCTAATGTGTATGTTGTCACACGGAGGATCGCACGCCACTAATGTGCGTGTTTGCGGAGGGAGCTGGGCAGCTGCACCCGCTGCTTTAGGTGAATGCATACGGGCAGCGCAGGACCCTGATTGGGGGGCTTTAGTGGCTTTTGCTGTATAGCCGAGCGCAGGGCTCATTCATAAAAAAAAAAAAGAGAATGTTGCAAACCAACACGCGTAAACACGCACATGACCGGATCACGAGCCTCTGCTCCACGCCGGGCTCCCTAATCTATAATCTATGTGCTGTCTAGGATTGTATAAATGCACACGTATCCTTCTCCACTTTAAACCGAAGCAGCTGCCAAATCTTCCTATTCCCACTCATTCTTGCCCCCGATGTCCAGCCCCATCCATTTCTGCACACACTAAATTATTCATTATTGCCTCGCTGATCTCACACGAGCTGCCACTTCCTTTTAAAAATCAAACACCGCTTATTCCTTCTAATATCCACGAGCCCATAACTTGCATATACGGGTGTCTAATCTGGATTGATACATAACTCAATCTATAGATCAGAAGCAAAATGTAGTTACACCCTCTTAAAATGGTAACATGTTGCATCTCTCAGCCTTATTTGCTTTTTCCTCCCCACCTTATTGGATGTATGGGGAGGGGGTAACTATCGTATAACCTGTTATACTAACTACTTATCCCTTTTTATTCTCTGCAGGGAAGGTTGAACTGCATGGCAAAGTAATAGAAGTTGAACATTCAGTGCCTAAAAGGCAAAGGTAAATCAGATGTTTAAATGTGAAGGTGGAGTGTGATTTCACTTAATGTCACCAGGTTACCACCATTTACATATATAAAAATAATTTGAAAAAACCTTAAATATGCATTTTTTTTATTCAGTTAAAAAGTCAGTAACTGATGAATTAATCTGTCATTTTTTTTCCATATTCATCAACACATCATGTGCAGAAAGATGAAAATATAGCTTTGTGTTCAAATGAGAATTGGAGAAAATATCATTTATTAAGTTATACATCTTTAAGTATCTGCACACACGTATGATGCATGTTAGGGCATAAATAATGTCGCGTTATTCTTGTTACATTTGTGAAAACGCTCTTAACAATGGATCACCACCCCATGTGGGTTAAAGGTCAAACATGTGACCTGTTCAGTCTTCTCTATATATGCATTTTGAATGTATGTTTATCAGCCTCTTTTCTGCACTGGGTATATATATATATATATATATATATATATATATATATATATATATATATATATATCCTGTATACTGATGTCGTATGTAGAATATATGGTATATGTTCTAGGTTTTTTTTTATTCAAGTCAGACATTTGAATGCAAATGAGTGATCACTTTTATATGCAAATGTGTATTTTTGCACTTCAAAAAAAAAAAAAATGCATTGCAGTTACACCCCCAGAAGCTGATAAATAGGTTTTTTTTTTTTTCTTTTAGCCGCCTCTTCTACTCCCCCATGCTGTGAATGTTGTTTCTCTGCGGCCTGTTTTTGCTATGCACAGGGCCTCATGCGTAACTTGCTGCCATTTTGAGGCCCAATTGGGGAACTCTTCTTTGCTTTTTTTTTTTTTCTTTACTATTTAATTTTTAATATTTGTTCCTCTAAATAATCCTCTGGCGAATTCCTTTTCTAATTAGAATTATCTTTATATTATTGGCGAAACACAGTCATAATGTGAATCTGACGTTAAATGGTATTTATTTTTTATTAATTTCCTTTTCTAGAAAGTTTTTAGTATGTCTTAAAAATAGATTGGCTCAGGGGAAAGTTTTTAATAATTGTTATCTTGGCATTGGATCAGTGTTTGTATTGATATCGGTGCTTTGTGTACGTATATATTTACATTTTACAAAAGAGGGCTATGTAGAGAGAGAGATAATAAAATGTGAAAAGTGCTGCAATAAATAGCAATTTTAGTTCAAAGGAGAATAAAAATAATAATAAAAAACCCCCATAATGCCCTAATTGGTTAACACTTATAGTTTCCAATTCTATTTTTCAAGGGTGTGTATTAATAGCCACGTGTTCTGTATAAGTGGAAAATAAAAGCATAAGTTCTCTTTAAATACACAATAAAAACCTTCAGTGTGTTAAAGAAGCTACAGCTGGTATTTTTAGCAGTGCGTTTAAAATGAAGACTTAGTATTATTAAATGCACGCTAGTTTTTAATATGAATGTCTATAGCCTGCTTGCCCTTTGCTAGGTTTTGTAACAAGACCATTTTACTTTAACACTCATTCAAGTGAAATCCATGAATTGGGAATTTTTTTTTTTTTAGGTGACGCATTCTTTAGGACTGGGTGGTCCCCCTGCCCCCTCTCTGCTATTGGGGGAGGAGATGAATTCTTTATATGTTTCATGGTTCAATATAGATATTAACCTCTTGTGTGCTGGTGGGGTTAAGTAAGGTATGGGAAGTAGGCAGTCATTTATGGGGTAAATGTGCAGCCCACCCACTCAGCTGCAGTGTTCATTTTTTTTCAATGGGACTGATTTTTTTTCAGCTGGCATCTTCTGTTTTTATTATTCGTCTTTGATCCTTTTCTTTGTATTTTGGGTTATAAAGTCCTCCCCTCATTTACGAGGCTGAGCATCTAACTTTTGGGTTCCTTTCGATCAGTGAATCTATGTATCTCCCCTCCCCCCATGTCCCTCTTTAGGCTGATTCCTTAAGAAGCTGTGCATTGTGGGGGTGGGGGTTGGAAATGGCAATCCATATCCTCTTCAGTATGGGAAGGTCAAGAGGTGGTGTCAGTTAGGTTTGCCTTAAAGTTGTGCTGAATCCAGACAACCAATCGCCTTCCAGTGTGCTTAATTTGTTATGCAAATGCAGAATTCTTGGGCCCCTTAGTCACTGCATTCCAACCCATATCGGGGCTTTGGAAACCCGAGGTGGAGACTCCCACATTGCTGACGTGACCTTTTCTACCTGCAGGTTGGGAATATGGTGCTGCAGAAGCCATTAAGCGGCATTGTCACAGAGAGGGCTGTTACTGGAGAGTAGAGTCTGCGTGGGGGAAGGGAGAGTAGGGGAACATGGCTGGAGCCCAATGTTGGTTCCTGATTACACTACTGAAGTCTCCAGAGAATGCCATAGGAATGCAGTTTTTTTTCCCCCCTTCTTCAGATGTTTAGGCCTTAATGAGTCATGGAAGGCAGTCGTAGTCCAGCGTAATATTTCAGTTTCCTGCTCAGCATTATGGACCTTATTGAATTCTCGTATTTCTTAGTTACTCGTAAAGATTTACACATTTTAAAATACTATATATATGGATTTAAGTTTGTATCATTTATACCGTGTATTTATGATAACGCTAAAGAACCATTTCAGACATAATTTCCCTACCAAATGAAGTGATGCAGCGCTTAGTCATCGATAAGCTTCTGGTAATCAAATCTTGTTTTACTTCACGCTTGTTCACATATCATGTGTGCAATAATCTTAAAAGCTGCCTATTTTATTTGATGGTAGTTTGTAAACTTTTAGAATTGTGTTCAGAATATATACGGTATATGAGCGCGTGTGTGTATTGCACAAAAAACGCTTGATTGTGGTCAGCTTCTACCAGTCCCCCCCCTCTTGCCTTTTGAATGTCTATTAAAAAGCATTTAATTGGTTTTATAAACTTGTGCTGTTTAATGTGTCTGTTTACGTAGCTTCAGCAGATCTCAGGGATACGCAGTGTGTTGTTGCGTGTAAATGGGACATTGAAACAAATCTATACATAAAGGTGTTGCAGGGCCTGCTTGCTAGAGCTGTCGATCTACATATACTTTAACTCTTTTTAGATGTTGTATTTAAAGGTTATACACTTACAGGAAGCGAGTTTTGCCGTGTGTGTATCTATTGATACAGAAAGATAGGTATCTATAACTTTGTGTCTATAAGGCCGTATATAATGTGGGTAAACATTGACGTTCATAGCCTCCTGCTTGTACAATTTAGCTCGTAGAAAATTCCTTGTTTGTTCGGTTATCATGGCAATGTGTTCTTTTCAAAAGTGTGTGCGTTTTGTTAACATTCTAACTTATTGCAACTTCATGCTACTTATTTGTGTGATTAAAACAGGTCAGCTCAACCAATTGTATTAAGCTATTGGAAAAGTTTAACAAAAACGTATTTTATGTTTATCATCATCTACTTGCCCAGTAGGGTTGTCTACACTGAAGGGTACTTTCTGTTTGGTTGAATTGTCCCTTTTTATGTATGAGTAGACAAGTTCTTCAGTTTGCTATATATATATATATAGATATCTATATATATATATCTATATATATATATAGATATATCATCATCATCATTCTGTCTTATCGTCTTTGCTCAGGATAAACTATCAATTTTTGGGCTAAAAATGGATGTTTACTTGATTACCTTCTAAATGACCGCTTCTTATGTATTTCCTTAAGCCAGCCTTTAGGCAGTAGGGTTGTGTGTATGATCAGAGAAACGGTGCTGAACATCTCGACTTACTTGCGTGCTATGTTCACCCTTTCTTCCCAATTTGTTGTCAGAGAACTGAGGTTACACTGATCTGACTTGAGCAGCCCATTTGGAGAGAGATGAGGCTGTTATGCCATTTTACAGAGATCTCGACAGGCTTCACTTAAAGTATTGTGTACGTTTCTGGAGGCCCCATCTCTGGAAGGGTATAGATATTCTACAGAGCTTGGAGGCATGATGTGAGAGGGGATATTATAGATAGGCTTATATACGTAAAGGGATTTTAAAGTACAAGAGGGAAATGTTGGGACGAGGTCAGAGGTTTGGATGTAATGTAAGGAAGTGTCAATGTATTGGGAGGTTGGTAGATAAGTGAAACATTCTCCAAACAGCAGATGTAGAGGCTAATGCAGTGAGTTACTTTAAAAATGCATGCGCCTATTCTGAAGTCAAGATCAAGGACCAGTTAAGGTTTGATTCTTTACAGTTGAAGTAATGGGCTGCGTAGAGAGGGCCAAATAGTTCTTACCTGAAAATTCTATGATTATAAAGTTTTTGTTTTTTTTTTTTTGTTTTTTTTTTTTTGTTTTTTTTTTAAATGTTAGGGAAAAGTAAATAAACCTTGCATTCTGTTATGTTTATGGTGAAAAGTAGGGGTTGACCGAAATGTTTGTCGAGTTCACCTATTGATATGAGTGGATTTGATGTCTTTAACAGTTATGTTTGGATAGCTGAAGTCTTTTAGGATCAGGGGCTAATGTTGCTTTGCTTACGATGATGTGATCCGTAGTCTAGTGACTGTTCTTCCAGTCATTTGTCTAGCCTAGGTGAACCTGGCCTTTTTGTCCTCCAAGCCTGAGGTCTTCCAGCATTCAAAATGTACAGTGTAGTGTGACAGATGAAACTCAACTCCAGCAAACTGTCCTGTCAACTTAACGCTTTTGGAGAATAAACCCGCGTGTCCAAAATAATAATAATAAAACAAAAAAATAAACTTGAATTTAAACATCAAAGCATACTATACTGATGACCTCTACAGCTAGTGGTGACTACTTACTGACAATATGTTTATGCTTTGTGTGAATGTATGAAGAATACAGAAACAATGTTGCTCTTTGTGTCACAAATGAGCTTGGGCTCCTTCATGGTTATTTGAAAGTTTCCTTCCGTTTAGTTAATTGTGCTGGGAGGTGGGTTCTGTTTTTCTTTTCTTGTTACTAGAAACAAAATATGATTCCCGTAAGTATCTATTGTGGTTGAAGCATTTGACGGGTTAATATTAACTTTCCTCTCTGGTAAGGACGCAGGTGCCCATGTTGTTTGCATCCCTCCTACAGATTGTAGTACTGCCGAAGGAATCAATGTTTCCTCTTCATAAGGCAATGTAAGTTTTCCAAATGTTTATGCATGTATACAGAAACCGTGGAAGAGTTAGGTTGGCAAGATTAACAGGGTAGCGCCATGAAGAGAGAATTTCCTTGAGCATAAAGACAATGCTGTATACGGTAATGTACGATAGCATTGACAATCTTTTTGTTCCATTAAAATTCCCTTTATCTGCAGACCTTGAGGCTTCCGTTGTTCATGGACATTATTTTATGGTGTTGGTTTATTCAATATTAATGGAAACCTGTGGCTTAATTTTACTATATATTAAGAAGGGCCAATCCCAGTGAATTTCTAAAATAAAAGCATGGCTGGCCCTGTGCAAAGTATTGTTAAATCAGCAGAATTCTTCTCGACAGTTAAATCATGTAGGGCCAGCTCAGCCATTCTAGCTAAAAGAGCCGCCTTGCTCTTGGCCCTTGGTAATGAATAGTTGAGTGTCAGAGTTGAAACTAAGCTCTACTCCAAATATTCCTGCCAATTCTGTGTTTAGTGAATAGACTCTACTTTTATTGAAGTCCTTCTTGTACAATGATATGTTTTGCTCGTGTTAGTTTGTCTGAGCCATTCTCTTGTTTACTGCAAGGTACTACTGGGTTTGGGTTATGATTACAAACATTCTAACTTGGTGTTCTCATACCTGTATGACATTCACACAGGTTCTGAGAACAAGAAAATTAGTGACTCTCCTTGTAAACACATGAGATTTCTAATTTGGTTTTCTGAAAATCTAAGCACTCCTTTATTTACTGTGTTGAACTGTAAGTTGGGGAAAAGTGACAGATCCACCGTAGTCAGTCTCCATTATTATCTGTGACCGGGTCCTGGCTCGGTCTAAGGTATACCATTGGACGGCTTACTCTGATTTCTGCTGAATGGCTTTATGTAAAAAGGCATTCCTGTCACTACTGAATGTTGAATCCTTGCATAAAATACTTGTAGTCGTGTGACAAAATATCTGCATGTATGTCGAAAGTTATTGATGTTGGTTGCCAAGTTGTCCAAAATTTTGTAGGACAGGTGGACAAAAAGGAACAGCAAATCTGACTACAAAAACTTTAGATTTTTATACTTTATATGCATAAGTTTTTATCCAGTTAAGAATGTAGAATAGAAATGCAACAGGAGGAGGTTTGGTACATGTGACCATGTTTGTTCCCTTGGTGTGTATTCGCTGACACGCAAAAGAACTCCTCTTGTCTATTCAGTATGGAAAAAACCAACCACAGCGAGCTTCTCTTGTAAGAATGCAGAGTTCGTCCTGCATAATGATTACTTAAATTGGTGTTCAAGAAATCTTAACTATGCATTTTACAGGGCCAGTTCATCATTTCTTGTGGGAAAAGCCCCTTGGCAGTTGGCTTTTCACAATGTGGAGTGAGTTCAGGGTGATAAAGATGTTATTTCCTATGGACTCCCTGACTAATGAATACACCTTGGTGTCTGAGGCAGGATTTTGTTCCATTGGAAGTATCTTCTAGGTAATTTTCTAGCAAACACTAAAAAAAAAAAACAAAAAAAAAAAACACCACTTGCTGACCTTCCCAACAAGTAATCCCATAGAATCCCGTCTCATTACAACGCCACATGGTATTGGGTGTGAGAAATGGTAGCATCAAGACAGTCCAACCTTCTTTCTGCTTTAATACACATCAGCGGCCCACAAACTATAATAGTAATATGGATTTCTTTTATATGGATGGATGGTTCAAGCTATGGGAAAGTCGGAGTGTTGCAGCTTATAAAGACGTGCTTGGATACTGCTTCCCTGCCCTGTGGAGTAAAGCTCAGAGGTTGCACGTTCTTCTGATGGTTTAGCGAGTCTATTTGGTGTTGTATCGCCTGTTGGAAAAAAACAAAAGTGGTTTAGAGACTTGAGACTAGAGGGTAAGAACTTGGCGATGCATTGAGTAGCCTCTTGGCTCTGGGGAGATTAATCAACATGTTGAAGGTTTGTGTAAATCTAAACAGAAAGTGAAAGCTCGTTTGTTACATATTGCAGAATGCTTTATTTTGCTGTTGGTAGCTTGGGTTAGCAGTGGTGCCGCATTGCACGTCACCATGACAACACTGGAACAGTTTAGCACATGGCATATGTAAATGCATCTGATGGGTCCTGTGTGTTAAATGTGAAGGACGCATAACTATCTTAAATTAAATTACAAACTGAGGAAATTTACAATTATCCCCTAATACCTTTCGAAACGCGTGATTTAGTGTGGGTTCATACAAGCTATTAGGGGTTCCTCAACTGGGCATTCAGCTTGGTACCAGTTCATGACCCTATGAAAATGAGGAACCTGCTGTTCTTCGTGATTTTAATTTGATGCATGAACAGAATGTGATAAGTAACAGGTGTCGAGTTCCTGTTTTTTTTTTTTTGTTTGTTTGTTTTTTTAATAGACTGTTTTAAAGGGAAACTGTGTTTTTCAGAATGTTTATATACTATGTTCTACTTCTAATTCACTTTAAAGCAAAAAGATGAATGCATCTTTAATGTGAATTTACATCTCAATGTATGTATTAAACCTGCCTGCCCGGACACATTTTGGAGGAGAGTTCCCAATTCTTTATTCTTCTGTTTGTGTGTGGAAATGTCCTACTCCCAGTACGTTGCCACGAAAAGCAACGCGTCTTTCTGTGTAACTGTGGTTGTTTACATTTGTTAACATGCGTTAGAAGATGCTGTGCTAACAAGAATGTATATGCCAAGGCATTTATTAATGTCTTGGAATCTCAGCCCGGTCCGGTATCAAGCAAACCCTACGTAGTTCGGAGGTTTCTTTTCTTATCTTAACTGTCACACTAGTGTAGATCCAAAGATAGTTCATGGTGTGTAATCTGTATCTCCGGACCTAATTGGAGCGATTGAACTGCAAGCTTTTCTTTTAGTGTCCAGATCTTAGGCAGTTCACCTTTTGGGATGTTTCCATCATATAGTGCTATTGTTACTGTTTTTTATGTAATCATTGTCAGCAGATTTTGTAATACTACTACAATAAAGGGAGAATCAAATATTAATATGTACAAAATTAACCAATAAAAATAACATGTAAACAACCAGACACAAACATCAATCACATGTTCTTTATACCAGAGCTTCACAAATCTGTCTCCCAGAATTTTTAGTTTTTTGTCTTGTGCCATTTAGTGGTTTTATGTAAAATTGAATAAACCTAGCCCATTTGGTCACTTATTTTTTTTTTAATTAGTTTTCAGTTCTCCCCAGGTCATTGTTGAATCTTCTTTTGTAATACTGGGGTTAATATTTTCTAAACATCCTTCCCTGCACGTTAATCATGCTAACCCATCAGCGAGCCCAGGAGAGTCGGTGGTTCTTGAAATAACTGCAGAATTACTTTCCCAACTCTTTTATAGTACTAATATAATATAATATAAATACACGTATGTATTTGCAGGCAGCAAATATTTTACTTTGCTTTTTATGTTCTATTTAATGCTTAAATACATGTTATTCATTCCTGTTCTGTAATTGCGTTGCCAAAATGTAACTCTGCTACATAGTACTAGATTTTCAATTCTGGGACAAGAACTACCGTAAGTGTTTTTTTTTTTAAATGTTTTTGTGACAAAGCAGTTTACGCTGTTTAATAAGCCTTTTGTGATACGCCTACAAAAGGGATAATTAGAGGAATTACAGGAAAGATTATTTTTTTTTTGGAGTAAATGATGCCCCTTTAAACGTATCCTTACAAACCGGCATGGCAGGATTTCCCGGCACAGAGTACATTTTTCAGCAGCAGTAAAGAGAAACTGAGATTCTGCAATATTATGTAAGCAAATAGGCTTTTTAATAAAGGCGTTAAATTTACTTACTGCAGGGAATGTTTGATGGTAGCCTGTTAATGTTTTTGCAAAAATCACCTCACCCTTGTAGGTTTTTTGTTTGCTTTTTGTAATTAGAGGGGGAAACTTTTATTTTTTTTTTTTTACAATTGGCCATTTTTATTTTATATCTTGAGTTTTTTTTTTTTTTTTTTTGTTTTTTTTTTTCTCTCAGACGGTTTAGTAATTCTAAATTATTGTTAAACATGTAAATTCAGAAGAAACATGAAGGATCAGATTGAATGGGAACTGAACCAATTCAACTGGCAAAATTTGTACTTGGTTAGTGCGTATCTATCATTCCGGAGTGTAATTGATTAATAGTTCAATATTTCAATTTATCTATCCCTTCCTTCCTTTTTTTTTTTTTTTTTTTTTTTTTTTTTTAATGGTTGACAAGGTTTTGTAAATGTCTTGGCTATCCCTAGTAGACTCAAAAAGAGAAGAAAGGCATACAATCCAGTACAAGAGCATAAAAATGCGTTTCTCTACCTTCCCCATGAAACATTTCATAGCCTGGTCCAAGCTCACAAGATGTCATTGTTTTTACCCTAGAGAAACTGCTCCTATATAGAATCCACAGTGACCTTCTGTTATGAAGTCTGATCCTACCTCGTTTGTGGCTTTCCCTCACTCTGCCTTCCTTCCATAACAAGGTTTCCACTGTGAAATGTTACCATAGACTCTGCCCATAAACAGAGCGATTTTGGAATATTATTTTTCATAGTGGGGGTATACATCACAAGCGCCGTCCTGCAGTGATTTCAAGGATATATTTAAGTGGGGACGTCAGGTTTTGTGATAAATGAGCCGCAGTAGCTATGTTTACACATGGGTCCCGCTTTGACCGCTTTCTGGTAGACGCCTGAGTATCGTTTCTGATCTGTAGCTACTGTGGTCATGGTATGGCTGTTGCTGCCTGAGGATGATGGGTGCAATGGAAAAACTTTAAGGCGTCAAGATACTGATTTAGATTTGTTTCTTAGCCTTTGGCTATGGTGCTGCTTAGATTCATTTAGCAGGTACGTTAAACACGAAAGGTTAAAAAATACCTTGTTGATTATGGAACAATTTTTAATTTGCCACTGGGTAAACACCTTAATGGATACATTTATTAAATTCTATCCTCTCTAATATTGACTGCATACATGTAGCGTGAATTCTGGGATCTGGTTAATGTTGGTTTTTATTGTATGTTTAATGATTCCCCATATGGACTGCGTGCTTGGTAAACACAGAGTAAGCTTTACACAAAGCATTCTTAGCCCAATGGAGGGAACGTATATGGCATTGGTCCCCCCCCCCCATTTTGCTGACCATGTTCGCTTTGCATTGCTACCAAACCATTGATCTTATAAATTGGGCCCCACCGTTCCCAAGGCAACGTAAGCTGCTGCACTTCCAAATGGGCAGGATTATATAGCTCTCTGGGGTGGGGGAGGGGATCGAAGGGGAAATTCAGCATCCTGATGTATAATGTAAAGGAAGTTGACATGCACATGATTGTAGAGTGTATACGTGGGTTTGTAACGATCGTTGGAATGAGGAGGGTGCGACATGTCCATTCATAGGAAACGGGGAATCTTTGTTCAGTTTGGATGAGTAAGAAGTGCTTAAAAAAAAAAAGGTGCCTTACTACGCATAATTTGTTTGGTTTATTTGTATGGCTCCAGAAGGTCCTTTTTGAGGACCTACTTCATTCTTACACCATTTCCTTACTCGATGAGGAATTTGTTCATTCTGCGCCATGTTTTAAATTTTATTATAAACTAATGGCCTTTATTTCATTTGATCAGTGTTTGATCTATAGGAACGATGTTGTCAATATTGTGTTTTAATATGAATATACTTCCTTTTTTCACTTGCAAATGCTGTGTCAAATAAAAACGGAAAGCAGGTACTTGTTAAGACTTTGAAGATGAGCAGCCGGAAGTGAGAGAATAGACCTTACTAGAGTGGGAAGGCTTTACAGGGTCTATTAAATACCGTCCTGTGTGGACCTAGACAAGAACAATGTCTCGAAAGGCTTTGTTTCACTAGTAACTTTAGGCAAGAGTTACCCAGACTGTTCAAATGTGTTAGAATGTGAAGTTAATGCTTATGAAGACACGAGAGAGGCTTGTAGAATGGTGGATTGACAAATATATTGTTTGCAGTGTATAGCTGGATGCATGTGTATTCCTTTTGATATGTGCATTACACAATACTTGTCTGTTCCTTTCTAAAATGTGCATATATAGATATCTAGAGATATCTAGAGATATCTAGAGATATCTAGAGATATCTAGAGATATCTAGAGATATCTAGAGATATCTAGAGATATCTAGAGATATCTAGAGATATCTAGAGATATATCGATATATATAGATATATCGATATATATATATATATCGATATATATATATATATCGATATATATATATATATCGATATATATATATATATCGATATATATATATATATCGATATATATATATATATATATCGATATATATATATATATATATATCGATATATATATATATATCGATATATATATATATATCGATATATATATATATATATATCGATATATATATATATATCGATATATATATATATATATATCGATATATATATATATATAATCTATATATATCATTTTATGTGAATGTCTGTATAGATCTAGAAGTCTTAAAGCCATAAGCTTGACTGCTACTAACAAAATAAATTCCAATATTCAAATTTTTGTGATAAGCCAGAGGTTTGCGAGGAAAATTGTGCCATGTTCAGCTACTAAATCTGTAATGAAGCTAAAATTACCAAAACATCATTGTCAGTAAAGAACATTAATTACTCTATTTGGGCATTTAATGAGAAATCTAAGTATACAAAACAATGTCATAGAAATCAGTGGATTGTAGGAACCCTTCAGCACATCTTGGTTTATCAGTAATAGAACAGATTATTTTTATTTTTTTAACATGTTTTTGCATAATTTCCTTGGCCCTTACTGTCCTTAGTGGGTCACATGTCCTTTATTTGCATATATAGTATATCTATTTATTTTCTTTTCCTCCTGTAAGATGTAGCAGACGAAGTAACATTATCTGGTAACCTTGACTTGGTGTTTGCAAGGCATAGATTAGAGTAGTTCTGATTTGAAGTACCGCGTGTGCAATATGATGTGTATTATAGAATTCTTTCTGTGGTTTGTGATGTAGTCTTTCATCTTTATGCTATTTAAAATAAAGTTCACAATCCATTTGATCAGTCATTACACTATCTCCCCAGCATTAAATCTGCCTTAGGGTTGTCAGGAAGATTCATATTTAGATGTCCCATAAAGGGGGACCCTTTCCCCCCCCCCTCCCATTGGACAACGTACTGGTTGTGTTGCATCTTTCTCTTGAGCAGCTCAATAGCTTATGTCCTTTTCTTTCCGTGATACAGATAAGAGTTGTAAAAACAGATTGCACATTTATGGAAATTGACAGGTGTGATAACGCTGGCTATGAAGGTGAATGATATGTTGGTGGGCGTTCCTTATTTGTGGACTCTTGTGCAGATGAAGCATTCAGATATCTTGTCTTTAAAGATATTTTTTGGACTCTTTTGTAAAACTTTTTTTTTTTTATTTTGGAGCAGAGATATTGTATTATCTGTGTTGGACGCAATGTGCCAGGCTACCTCTATTGATTCCCATTCTGAGTTCTATTCCAATTTCATCTATATCAAAGGCATATCAGCCTGGGTCTGGTCAGCTTGAACTATAAACAAGAGTTTTATTCTGAGGCTTTCAAACTTGCTGTGGCTCAAATGGCGGTCAGTAATTTAACGTTTATTTTTTTAATATCCCGTGCTGTATATAATTGCTTGATTGTCTTATTAAACATGGGTGTGCATGTTACACCCTCTGTGTCGTAAATGTAATTTATGTAACCTCAGACTTTCATTATCGGTTATGTAGTAACCTTTTTTTTTTTTTTTGGAGGAGGTAGTTTAAAAAAAAAGAGAAAAGGCTAGCAAGCTATGCGGCTTAGTGTACCCAGGGCTAAAAGAAAAAAAACGGATATCGGGCAGCATCTACTTAGTTAATGCTAACCGTTAATCTTTAGAAGCCATCTGATATTATCAGGTAGTGGTGTTAATCAGGTCTCTTAGATCGTTTTAAATTACCATTGTGCCATGGGCTGCAAATGCCTGTTAAAAAGCTGTTTTTTTTTTTAAATAAAATCTTAAGCTAACAATTTAACTTTAAGAATATATTTTATGCATGTGTGCATACATGAGGTTCATTTAATGTGTGCACTGAATAGCCTGAACCACATTTCATACACATAAAATACACAGGCTTTAATATATATATATTTTATAATCTAAAAAATCGTCCCCATTCGTGTTTAATCTGAAGTGTAGCATCGGACTTCATTAAAGGCAAAGATGGAGGGGGCACCGAGTTATGGTCTGGGTTATGTTTACAGAAGGGATATGGTGCCAAGTTTAAAAAGTGGTCTTTGCTTATCAAGCTCTGCACCAGATTCTTTTTCTGGATAGTCCTCTTATATTTTGGTTGAGAAGAAGAAGAGAAAAAAAAAGCATTAAGTGATTTACTTTTCCCCCACATGATTAGGGTAATTTACTTAGATTCCATTAAAGCTGAATTAATTAAAAAAATTTTTTTATCCTTTAACAAATTGTTGGCGTTGCATTTTTATTCCTGACTGGGGAAAAAGAATGCCTATTGAACCCTGCAAGTTTGACAGCTTTGTAAAGTCCATTCCAAGAATGTCTTGGGTGGAGCAGATGGTTTGGCAGCCATTTTGTAAGAAACCCCTTTTGAGTCAAACTGTGTCCCCTGTTTTTGTTTTTAACTACCTATATATGTGTAAATCCTTCCAATTCCACTGTATCTTTTTATGTATAGGTGTGTTTGCCATGAGCAGGGACTCTAATGTTCTGTAACACTGAAAGAGGGCATTGAACGCTTTGCTCCAACTAAATACCAATATAAAATCCAACATACCCAACTTGCTTGTCTTAGCGCATCAAAGAGATGCATTTTACAAAATTGTTTGGACTGGACCCTTAATCCTGAAAAAAATAAAATATATAAATAAAGATACCTAAGCTTATAAATCTTTAACCTTTTTAATGACAACCCCAGAAGTGATCCCTTTTATGACTGAAGTTAATCCCGACAGTAGCTATTACATTTTATTTGTAGAGACGCAGATAGCATAGCTACAGGTTCCTGTCAGAATGCAAAATGATGAACGTTAAAATCGTGATTAGGAGAAGGCCCTGCTCTGTTCACGCTTTCAATCTTGGCTTTATTTCTCCATGAAGCTCTTACTGTCTGCGTGTAGTATTATATAGAAAGTAATAGAAAGACGTATGAGTTTGTAAGCATGTGTAATAATTTTATACTCCTTTTAAAGCAATGCATCTCATGTGATATACTTGTCTATTGGAACCTATGTGGGAGAAAAGGATTATTATACCTAATGGACAATACAGAAGGCGTTATTTGCCCTCCATTACCAGAACTTGCTTTATATTGTTTGTGGTAAACAAATGTATTGGCATCATAATATGTTCAGCTATTTCGTCGGTTACCAGGATCTATGGGGGACCGTAACATACGTCTTCTACAACCAAGAAAAGGAAACTGTGCTGATGCCAACTTGTGCTAAAACCCCATGTCATTTCACATAGGCAAACTATCGATACCACTGGTGGTTTTTGTTTTTCTATATATATATATATATATATATATATATATATATATATATATTTATATATTAAAATTACTTTTTCAAGGGTACATTTTTTAAAAGGCTCTTTAAGGTACTTTTACTAGTAGAGTAGCCCTACAATGAGCAGTTTCATAAATGGTCTTGGAAGGCATTTTTTTTTAAAGCCACTTTCTGGTGCATCAGTTCTATAAGTCAGCAGTAGGATTTGTATATCTTTAAATACGCATTCCTGGGAATCCCAAGGATCGTGTGGCATCTCCTGCATTCATTCTGTTCAAATTTCTCATCACCAGAAAGGTTTGGCTGTAAAGCCCAGGGCAGGGACTTTAAACAACTCTGTGCTATGAGTCTGGAATTCCATGTGTCTCTTGGTACGGTGCCCCTTCACAAGCTACATCCCTACTTTTTTTTCTTCCACTCCCCCCTCGCACAAAGGACCTGGAAATAAAGTGAGCTAATTGAATGATTTCAACTTCAAAGACCAGGAATGATTGGAATTCCACATTAGTTGTATGTGATTAGTTAGCTCATAGCCAGTCACTTTTCTAAATTTCAGCAGCACCGATACTCCTTACACTATTGAATCTGTGTGCAAATATTGGTTTATAATTTTTGCATTCCTTACTTAAATGTTTTTTTTTATTTATTTTCAGGAGTCGGAAGCTACAGATTCGTAATATACCACCCCATCTGCAGTGGGAGGTAAGATCTTTCTTACCCTATTATGATTTACCTTTAACATTTTCTGGAGGTTTTTTGTATATGGGTTGATGGGGGATTAAATTAATCCCATGTTCAGTATCTTTAGTACAGTTAGTCAAAGTTTAAGTCGAGGTGTCAAGAAAATGGGTAGCAAATGATGGAAATGTTTTTGGTTTGTGGGACATAAAGGTATAGGAACATCAGGAGAAGTATAAAAATACAATTTTTATTAAGCATGAAGCACAATTTGTTGTAATCTGGCTCAGCAATTCCAGTAAAGATCACCTTTCTTAGTAAACTTGTGATCATAACAGTAGTTTTGCTTTTAATTTAAGACCCAAGAAATTGACATCTCGATAAATTCAGCTTGGTGTGCAAACCTGTTCATTTTGAAACAAATATCCCCTGTGTTTAACAGTGTGCATCATAACGTTAAAATATATAATTCCACTTTGTCTTGTAGAACTAATGCAAGAGCCCCTCTGTATATATTTGAAACCTCTGAGAAGTAAATTGGTTTCCAACATAAAAATACAAACTCTTTAAAAAAAAAAAAAAAAAAAAAAAAAAAAAGTTTATGATGCTAGCAAAATGCCAATATTTTAAAATTTGAATGTATTTCAACTAGAGCCAGGCAATTAAAATTTGCCCATCTCTATAAAAAAAATAAATAAAAATAAAATGGGTGGAAAGTAGCCCCAGGGAAACACGGGAGAAATCCTGTTTTCCACCCGTTCCTGTTCGTTGGTGCATCTGCTGGAGTTATCACGGAAGCTGGTGAAAAGGCCTGTGTTGATTATAGATAAGACTGACACTCAAGGAAAGAAAAAAATGTCAAGATATTTATTATTACCAACAATTGTCTAAACTAGCGTGAGGAAATGTTTAACATGTTGGCTTATGGCAAGTGTTTAAGAAGAAAAAAAAAAAAGCGAATTCTTTAATAAACACTATTTTCATTATGACCCTGCTGGCTAGTAGCCTCCCAACAAGCCTGACTTCTGCTCACTGGAGACACAAACCATGCATTTTCAATCCAAAATGTTACCTGAACACAAACATTTTTTTTATGAAAGATTTTTATAAAAGGGCAGATAGCCTTTTCAGTTTAGCCTTATGTCCCTTTCCATGTATTCGCTACTGACCCGTAATTTGAATACATAGTTTGAAGCCGATACACGTTATTTCCATCATGGTGTCCAATTGTGTTTTACCGCACCTTGTTACATTTTATCTGTAGATATGGAATAGATCTATAGGTTCCTGATTACCAAAAATTCTCTTTCCTCTGTGGTGCTCCATTTTTTTACTTTGTTAGATGGTTTGTGGATGGGAGTTCAGAGTTTTGTATTCCACACTGTGTTGAAGAGTAGGTTTTATTAAACGGCCATTACCATGGCACTGTTCTGTTGATCATCAATACTAAAAATGAGACTGTTGAAGTAATTCTATTTGAGGGTCCAGTTACACAAATTCATTGTTGCCATGTCGTCTCCGGTGAGTCTGGCTTTTATTGCCGTTGTAACACATGGTGTCTCCTGGGCTTAGTGGGTGGCCTATAAGGCGGGATTTCCTGATCATCCAGATGTCATTCGCAATGAAGAGAAATTCAAGATTATGCCACTTGCAAAGAAACAAAAATGGACATTGGTTGTGATCTTATATTTCTTAAGAAGAAATGAGCAAGCAATTGTTTAAAAAAAAAAACAAAAAAAAAAAAAAACACTCCAGACCCCTAAATGAATTTTCAAATACAAGCAAGTCAAAGTGGATTAAAGTGTAATGCAGGTCTATGCATAATTTGCGTGATAACCACTCTCATAACATGTACGCCGTGCTACTGCTAGATACATGCCCTGGATTAGGCAGAGCAGTCATCCCTGCCAAACTTCTGTACACTATTTAGTGACCGCCAAACTTAATTTATTACTCTGTAAAAGACTCTTAGCAGGGTAGTGTGTGAGATCTTTGCTTATTCTCTCCTACGATGTAACTTAATCCTGCGTGCCATGCTGTGCATGTTCACAGAGGCTGGCAGCAATGTTTGATCGCACAAGTGCCAGCCGGTCTTAAATTCAGGTGATCGGTGTCTGAGGGACAGAGTTGCTCGGTCGTCCCTTAGCAAGAAGATGCTTGTGTCTGCTGACTGACTCATTTGACGAATGAGTAAGTCCTTGATCGGAGTTCCTGGCAGAGCGTGACCCGCACTTTCTTACTCACACGCTGTCCCCGGAAGCAGTGACATCATCACTAGGGAAGGCCACCGCAGCACACGTGTGCCAAGATACATTAACAGGCTTTATCTTGGTCGAAGTTGAATCATACAATGGTTTAACTCTTATGGTACTTTCTGGTTTTTTTTTTTTTTTTTTTTGTGTTGTATGCCAGAGGCTTTTGCATTTTCCTACTGGCTCGCTCATGGTTAAATCGCACACGTTTCAGCTACATAACAATGTGTCACAAATAGATATGACGTCTACAGAATGCATTTTACACGTGCTCGTGAGATAATGATCTATGTTCAAGCTAATGACTTTTTGGGGTGTGTGGTTTATTAGTATTTTTGTTTTTTTGTATAACTGACCGGACCCCCAATACCCAATATCGGCTCTCTTCTCTTATAAATCCTGCGGTGTTCTGCTTTTTTTTTAAATGCAGGCATTTCGTATTGTTAGTGTTCTATACGCACACCTGGCTTCTTGCCAGAATAACAGCAGCGCGATCCTATCTCTTCATCTGTCCTGCCATTGGCTGCTTGTGGTTTGCAGCAACTAGCCAAGTGAAACTCACACTTGGTGGGTGTGTTTGTAGCGGGTGCACATATATATAACATACTAATGTCTGTGTATATGTCAGTCGTATGCTTGAAGTGGGACCGGCTGACGCCTTAATGTTTGGAAGCATTTAAAAAAAGAGAGAAAAAATCCTAAATCTGGAATTCCCGGATCATTAATTTCCAGTAGCCCAGTGAACACTGTAGTGTACTGGGTTTACACACATTGCAGAAATCCTTTTCTTTCTTCTGTTTTTTTTGCTGCTTTTAGGTTAGTCGAGTTTCTGTAAATTGTTCTATATCAAGGAGAAGTACAAATGTCATATTGATAGGGAGTCGACTTGGTTAAGCGGAAGTCCTCGCCGTTAACTTCAATCCGAGAGCAATCAGATCTTGAATTGAGTGCCCTAATCTGGAAATCATAATAGCCCACTAGGCATACGTTAATTCTCACTGAATTTGAAGAAAGTCTTGCGGTATTGCAAATAGACGCGATTATTGCAAATATAGTTCTTATTTCCGAGAAAGCGTTCTTTAGTCTGCATGCATACAGATTAAATGTAGGTTTGATGCTGTATCTGAATATTACGTGTGTTCTGGTCTTCCACCCGCATACTGTACTCAATGGGGATTATGAGTTATTTTAAAGAAAAGTGCATGTAAGATAGCCCTTCATTATTTCTGGGGTCCTGAGGGATATGATGTAAAAATCCTAGAGGTTTTCATGGCGTACACCCATAGAGGGGGAAAAAAATCATTCAAATCCATTAAGTAGATTTAGAGATTATGGGTCGGAAGAAGTAGTATTGGGGTAAAATAAAAATGCCTGACTAAGCTTAATGTGTGTTTGAGCAGAGTTTAGGCCCCTCGCTAATGTGGTTAATAATAAAGCTAGTTGTG
Organism: Spea bombifrons; assembly: GCF_027358695.1. Taxonomy (NCBI): domain Eukaryota; kingdom Metazoa; phylum Chordata; class Amphibia; order Anura; family Pelobatidae; genus Spea; species Spea bombifrons. The sequence continues at coordinate 21,810,755 of NC_071091.1, read as the reverse complement.
ATCTGGTGTTGAATCCGTAGCCTGCTGTATTTCCTTAGACACAATGTTTAATATAATCAGATAAGCTTTTTTTTCCCCCTTCTCACAAGCGCATAAGATTAATTTCAGCCAGCTGTGTGTAGTGTAATGTGCATTTAAATATCTTTAATTTGACATTTTTCCAGTAATTAAAAAATTAAAGGTAATTTTTTTTTTTTTTTTTTTCGTCTAGCAATCTCAATAGCATTTTTGTAACATCGTTACTTTTGATCTATGGCACATTAAGTAAACGGAATCACCACGTTAGAGTAGTTTAAATCTGTACATAGGGTGCCGATACAGCTATGAAACAAAATTTCAGTTTAGTAATTAGAACTGCCTTCTTTGTCCTTCTTTTAATGTTCTTTAATATGTTTTTTGGATAGGGCTGTGACGTTCCAGGTCTATTCATGTATATTTTTTTGCTTTGAAAAGGATTGAGGCGATGTACCCATGAATTCCTTCCCTTCCCCCACAGAACAGCTGAAAAGCAGAGCCTTTTTCTCCCCGCCATTTTGCCGATGAGTGGTGTTCCAGGATCTGGAGGCACACTACCATGTGTTCACTTGTGAATTCTTTTGAACTTAACCACTTCGCCATACACATTCTTCACAGAGCAGCACGAAGTCCTTGGCTTGATGCAAATTCCCAGAGATGTTTGTGTGTAAAGACCCTATTAATACTGCAGATGACTCCGAGCAGCCTCTACAAGGGGGTCTTGATATTAACGCAGTATATAACTTTGTGTTTATTCCCGTAACGCAAACTGTGCGGCAGCTGCTCCTTACGCGTACGACTTTACAGTCATGAAAAAATTATAAAGACTATCCTTTTGTTTCTTAAGGACATTAAAGGGAAAAAAAATAATAAAAGTGCAGACCGTATATATCGACAGAATGCCTAAAATAATTTTATGTAAAGATACGCGAGCTGTTATGTTTGTGAGGTTAGGGTAAATAATACACAGCCTTCCCCTTGGAAGATTAATCTATTCTGGGTACGCGGCCATACACCTTTTTGAGTAGATACTTGGAGTGTAATTGATTGCGGTGCTTTTTAAAAATGGCCCTGCGTCACCATAAGGGTGTGTCTGTGGTGTATTTGCTCAGCAGAGAATGTAAAGTATATAGGTCAGGTTACAGTTTATCAATGACATTTCAAGGGCGTGCAGCGAAGCAAGTATATAATTCAGCGAGTTGCTCTGAGCATGAGGATAGTAAAATTTCAGACCCATCTTCTTTACGCTGCCAGTTACAGTGACTATTTAACGACCTTACATTACATAAGAACACTTCAAAAAAAAATTTAGGTTTATAGCACGGCTTTCATTTGTCAAGTCCAGTCATTTGAATAAAACCAGCTCTGATTCTAGATCTTAAGACAGATGCGGCTTTTTTTGGCCTGTAATATCACTTTTCATGCATTGTTCTATAAACAGTATTGGGTGTCTCATTGAACCCAGAACAGTCTACGGAGGCTCAATGTTTAGTGAAAACCTGCAAACAAGGAGCACTCTGAAAAGTTCCCATTTGTGGCGTACTATTGATGTTTCTGCAAACATTTGAGCCATACAATTGCCCTGTTCAGAGACGTGTACTTAATGAATTGTCTGAGCTGCCCTCTAGTATAATGCGCGCTGTTGCTTGGAAGTATTCTTCTGACCATTGTAAGATGTATTAGAGTAGCCTTGGTAGCTAATGTACACGGAATCTGGGCAAACAGGAGCCGCTGAACAAACTAAGGACTCTGAAGATTAACAATTTGGACTCCCAGAAACAAAAAGTTATGTGAAGCTTTATGTAGGCCCTGTTTATCTGTTGTAAAAAGCTGCAGGACATGATGGAACTATTTAACTCAATAAGTAAAGTGATGTTTACCCATTAGCATACGTTAGAAGGTCTTGAATGTGAAAATCTCTGGTTAGGAAATGTAGGTTTTGTTGCTTGCTGAGGTGTTTGTAATCTGTTCATAAAGCGCCACCTACAGAGAGATCATGGTACTGCAAAACGTGGATTCCGATGAGTTTCGATCAGCCGCGATAACCTGGATAAAGATTGGCATATTTGTCAATGTGTTTCGATTTAGAATTAAGATTAGAACTACACGATTACTAAATTCACAAGGTTTCTCACTGTATTTTTCTCCCCACTTGATAACTTTAAATGTGCGGTTCTGATCTTTGAATACGTACAGTTCATGTCTCTTCAGAATTATGCAGTGCTTGCTGGCTTAAACGATCTTAATTCTGAGACGGACTGTAAATTTAACGAAGTATAAACCTTATATACTTCTAGTGTTGGTTTGGAGTGAAGACACCACAATTGATATTCTTTTCTTTTAGAATTGTGCACTTTTTTTTTCTTCGCTTTTTTTTTTTTTTTAAAAGGTTTTACATCTCAACAAGGCATTGGAATCTGCATTTCTAGTACTTTGAACGCCCCAACCTTTCCCAGAAATCTTTAATTGAGCGATACAGCGATCTGTCACAGGACTTCGGTGAATGGTTGTCATATGCCACAAAAATCAGCCACCTAAAGGTGGTTACCATCCAAACTGAAATGGTTGTAACTGGAATAAAACTTAAGAAAAGTTATTAATGAATATGAAATAAATATGTAGAACAGATATAAAGGTGATGGTTTTAGCCCAACTTCAGTGCGTTTTTTATGCTTGTGAATATGCAAATTGTGCATTAAACAATTTTAGGCACGGTTAGGTTTAGAATAATAAAAAATAAACTTTTTTCTGTTTCAAATGCATGCATGGTTGGATTAATAAGAAAAGCCATATACATTGCTATTTCCCAGGTCCTTTGCTCCATGCCACTGTGCCCCTTCCAGCACCGGACCCCACAAGACTTCCAGAGGGTCTAACCAGCCCCCCTGCATGCATGCTTCAAAAGCTCTATTGTTTTCAATGGGTCTACCAGACCTATGCCATACCTTTGGCAAAGACAGGTCATTTCTATTACTGAACATTCCCTGTACTTATATTCCTGTTCAGTAAAAGAGCTTAAAAATAATAAAACCAACGTATACATTTTTTTTTTCTTTTGTAACTCAAAGTACCTTGTTTCATTTGCCATCCCTTTAGTTGTTCTGGAATGGATAATATATATACCCTTTATTATACTCCCCCTCCCCCCAACACTAAAATAAAAAAGATAACTGGGGTCAGCAGTATGTAAAACATATGACCTGAAAACTATGTCCAAAAGTAAAAAAAAAAATCTGTCCTTTGTGGTTTGAAGGCATGCGCGGCTCCTTTTTTTGTTTAACCTCGTGGTTACTCATCCGTCTTACTCTATTGTTCTTGTTCTAGATTGTTGCAAGCTGTATGAATAGTTGCATTTTGTTTACTCTTAAATATAATGAAGCCCTTTTCTTGTCTTCCCTGGGCTTGACTCATTCAAGTTTTATGAATGAAACTCCAGTTGGGAATGACATCTGTGCCGTAACAGGCGAGGGAGGCCTGATCTCGCCCAAATGCTGCAACTTGGAACAACAAGTGACTTTTTTTCCAGTTTTGATTTAGCAAGACTGAAAACAAACTCTTCTTTTCAGCTGCCCACCCCCTCCTGATTTGCATCTTTACCAACTTGGCTTCTCTCTGATTGCATGCGGAAACCGGATAATAAGAGATGGCTGTGGAACAGCTGAAGATTTTTTGTGTTTTTTGTTTTTGTGGCCACCTTAAATGATTTGCTTCGTCCTCCCTTTTCTCCCATTCCCTTTTGAAGTAACAAGTGGCATTTAACAAATGCAGTTCTCTACACTGAACCGTTGCATGTGCAAACACATCGTAATTAGAGCTTATTGAACAAATGTTTTCATTGTGTTCCGAAAGAAATGGGGAAAACACATCAACTGTTTTAATGCTCCATGTTACCCACAAAAGCATGTTTTGTATTAATTCTGGTCTGTGCAACATTCATTTTCGGTCATATTCCCTCTGTACTATGTGGTGCTTTGTATTGTTTGTGCCGCAACAATATTTGGGGGCTTATTTAATTATTGTACGTCAAATACTGTTTTAATGTGAACTAAGGAAAGGTTAATGCCTTTTGAGTGTGCATGTTTTATTTATTTTTTGCCTTACTCCACCAGATCTTTTAATTAGTGGACAATGTGGCTTAAAGCTAAATCCGATGCCATATTTCCTTGTCCAAAACCACATATACCGGGAATAACTACTGAAAAAAGACTGCTAGAGTATGTTTATCATTATCTTTTTGTAAACATGCAGTTTATGTTGAGGAGGCATGTGTGAAAGCTGCCAACGTTAATGACATTAAACCTGGCCATCTAAGCAAATGACCGATAACATGTCTAGAACAAACAATCTACTTTTTGTTCATTTTTTAAATGAAAAATTTTAGAAGTTAAGTTGTGAATTTTAAGTTCAGATGTCCTACTTTAAATCTACGTCTGGGAATAGTGGAGGTTTGTGAACATGTTAACCCCTGTGTGTTAGACTGTCCTTATTTAGGGAGCCAGGTGTGTGTGTATGGTTTTTGTTTTAGTCTTGCGTTTTTAATGCATGTTGGCTATGCACAGGATTTATTTCTAGCCATTAAAACGAGCTGCTGCTCTGTAGTGATGTACAAAATAAATTATTTTTACTACTAAAGAATGAAAGGACAGAGACCCGTCTATTATGGCCTGTTTACGCTTTTGGAACATGAAGGGATCAAAATGTACGGCTCGCTTATGGTGCAATATTGAAAAATCCCCACTCTCGTGTTTGTTTTCCATGCATGATTCATTTTGTGGGTAGTCTAAGGAAAATGCATGATTGGTTAGATAATGTTTTGGCTGTTGGATCCATTTTCGGAATTGTGAATTTGAACATCAGTGAATTCCATCTGCAGCCGAAGACTTAGATATATATATTCTTTAAAAAGATGCATAATTGGCGATTTAGAATGCTTTATGACGAAATGCTTCAGCAGAGAATTATTTGCGTTATCTCAATGTAATATGAAAATATAAAGATTTATATTAATACCTTCTTGTGCTAGTATGTCTGGTGATTTGTTGCAGTCTTTGGGTGGGGGGCTGGTGCTAAAATTTGTGTGAATTGCACTAGAATTGCACCTAACATGTAACCCTGATGCATTGTTACTGGATCAAACACTTATCTGTAAACAGTCTGCTAAATCATACGCAATGCGCCCATTATACAATGTGCTAAATAATATCCCCATCTTATTGTGGATCGTATCAGGGGACTGATATCACCTTCCCGTTTTCCACATCTGAAGAGACAAACTATTACGTCTGTAATTCTTATGTATATGCTTCATCTGTAAATGGAAAATGCTTCCTTCGTAAGGAAACCATCTTGAACTCCTGTGGAATTGGGGGAAAAGCATACGCTCAAGCGAAATGTTTGGCGTGGTTGTTGAACACATGGCTATACATTCCTTTCAATAGGAAAGAGCACAATTAACAGTACAGGGCGTGGAAACCCCAGCAGATGCGACTGTTTACATTAAAAACTACGGCTTGGACATGTCCAAGGAGCAGTGCATGTAGCCGCTCCTTTCCTGAACCCAAGGGGTTAATTATGAATACATCTGTGCCTTAAATAAGCATGTTTCATTCAGCATCCCCTCCCCCTTTCAGAATGGGGGCTGCATCTACAGATTAGAATGAAGATATAGTCCTAGGTTTGTGAATGAAGCTGCGTGTTTGATCCCATATTGTGGGGACAGGCAAGCTTTCCGTTGACCTCCTTCATTGGGAGTCTTTCAGTAACTACAGAACTCACAACGGGTATTTCCTTATCTCCCGATTTAAAATGATTAAATGACTTTCTGGATTCCATTCTTTATTTACCCGTCCATCTCGTATTCATTCAGAAATCCTAAAGAATAGTTTGGGTTCCCTGCATTGTGCGCACACTGGTAGCCCAAATAAAACTGGATTCAAAGTATCCTTTCATGTTTCCATACGATTCGAAACATTGTCAAATATTTGATATTCTTGTAAGACTTTTAATGGCACGTGTCTACGACTGGCAGATTGTTTAATTATTGTTTTTTGAGTGGAATGGGACTGATTCTGCTTCCATTCCTCAATAGCTAGATATGGGAATATCGAACATAGTCAATGCTCCTGTTCCAAGTTTTAAATGGGGGCTCCCTGTGATCCTCTTGATTTTTTTTTTTCTTCAGAGGTTGGGGGAGGGTTGCCTCTAATGTAAGAGGTTTATCAAGGTGCAGCCATTCTGCTGCATTTCAGAAGCGGGGGATGGTAGCTTCAGTAGCACATGCCTGCGCAAACAGGAGATGGTTATTCATATACATTCGGTGACGGGCTTTGTCCTTCTACTTAATCACTTCCGGACTAACCATTTTTGTTTTATTTTATTTTTTGCACAGGGCAGTTCTGTTGCCCTGCAAGAATTGTCACCAAAATTAGACTTCGGATTTTACAAATACACCATTTTTTGTAAAAATCACCCAATAGCTTGTTATGGATGTGGCTTCCTTGAGCCAGGGTTTCTTATTTGTGTAATGTAGGACTTTGCGTGTGTATATGTGTTCCTCAAGTTCTGTTCTCAAATCAAGACCGGTTTTGCTTTTAGTCAATATGGTCAGCCGTTTTATTATGTTATAATGTAATAGTTGTGGATTTTTCCCTCCCTTTATTTTCTTTTTTATGCAAACCAAAAAATTTTCTCTGATTCCCGGCTGCTGGATTAGGTTAACTATGTCCATTTTTACTGTATGATTGCGGCACTCCCCTCCCCCCCTCATAACAAGCGTCAAATTCTCGGTAGAGCTGGCGTTACCGCGGGCTGCAGCTTCTTCCTCTGTGGTAAAGAGGACGGTTAAGATAGATTTGGAACTACGATGGAGCGCGCGTAGCAAACTCGAACCTCCTTGGTTATTTCTTGTTTTGCTTCGCACTTAGTTGTGTTGTATATTTTAGATTTAACCAGCAATATTTGTAAAGAAGCAAGTTAAATAGTGTCATGGCATTTTTAGGCACATGTCCACTGTCCTTGATTGCATATTCACATTTATTTTTTGCGATTGTATCTTCTATGATGTGTCGTGTGAAATCCTATAGCACCGTTTGCGCTGGGTTTATTGGTAAACACCTTGCTTTCGGCTTATCCTCCCATACAGTGCACAAAGATCGTGGCCATACGCTCCTTCCTCAGACCTTGAAGTGCTTTGTGTTTTGTTTTTAAAAAGACGCAAACTGTCCTTGAAATGTATTGTCATTACTGCTGGAAGCGTAAGAGTTTATGCCCTCTGACATCAGGAGCGATTGCTATTCCACATTGTGTTCTCCAGAGGGGTAATTGACACGGTGAACAGTGTATAGGGTATTCAAATTCCTTGTGTATGCGTCTACTTTTATTTTATTTCTGCGAAATATTTTTTTTTATATATATACAGCCAAAACATGTGCTTTAGTATGATGTAGGTAGCCCCTCCCCCCACTTTCCTGTTCCTTTTTATTTTTTTGTTGGTAAGCACCCTTTCCGTGTTTAATCCCAGTGCTATCGCACGGAGGGTCTCTGCTGTGGTCTTTTTATTTTCTTCTTTCCCATTGATCTTGCTACAGCCACCCTCCAAACCCAGGGCAGCTGGAATCATTGCACATGATGGTAACCCCCCCCCATGTAGTACAGCTCAGCCAATGGGAAGAAGGCATGTGGAATTTGAAGTAGGCATTCCGCTCCCCTCCCACCCCCCAAGAATCAATGGATGGGGATTCTCGCTTGCATGAGGACACATTTCCACCGATGTACTCGGAAACATGACTCCTTTACATCCAACCATCTCTGCAGATTACATTAAAGGTCTTAGTCTGTAAGAGGAAATGCATTTTTGTTCTTAATTTAAAATCGCCGGTTTGTTTATAGTGATGGCCGTTTCACTGGAAACTCTACTGTAAGATTATGTTTGGTTTTTTTTTGTATAGTACTTTGTTCTGGTGAACATGTAGTGGGCTTTCATTTCATAGATATATTGTACACATGGTCATCCCCATGCCTTTGTAAAAACAAAGCTACTAGTGTTCTATATATATGGTCTCCATTGTAGACTTCTTAAAAAATGTTGGGAATTTTAAAATAAAGTCTTGCTTTTTCTCTTTTTCCAGGTATTGGACAGCCTTTTAGCACAGTACGGGACAGTTGAAAACTGTGAACAAGGTACATAATTTGTGATAATGTGGTGTCACGGTTTTTGGTAAAATTCAAAGCTTTTGTAGTCTACTATATATATATATATATATATTTTTTTTCTTACAGTGAATACGGACACAGAGACTGCAGTAGTGAATGTAACATATGCCAATAAGGAACACGCAAGACAGTAAGTTGACATTTCAAAATATACGTGGGGGCTTCATGAAGTGTGATTCTTATCCAGTGTGGTAAGCCGGGGGCTACCAATAGGAACGAATTAATTGGTTAGTGTAGGGTTTGCACCAGTTTCATCACTTTGCACCAGAATTAATCTTTATTTAAAAAAAAAAAAAAAAGTGTATCTACTGAATGCTAGCACATCCCCCGTATGTGTAAATTCTGTCACGTGAAACACAAATCTATACCTATAGCATGTCAGATCCTTTTTCGCATGGGCGAACATCTCTTCCTTTCCGTCTTCCTGTCTGGTGAAATATGAGACGCGGCGTTACGATCTATACTTGTCCTCTTTATACCCCCTCCCACGGTTTCCTTTTTGCTGCTTCCTTCGTAAGTTTAAATTCCTGACTTCCAGATGCATTTCCCTTTTTAAAATGGACAGACTTTGCCTGTACAATAAGTTTTTAATTTACATCCATCTTTCATTAAACCAGCATGGCATTTTTCTTTTTTCTCTCCTTCCATCTCTCTACAATTCCACCCCAAATCTCCACAACTTGGTCTGCTTCTGAGTCTTTTTACAAGGCAGTGTTTACCTATAAAGCAACTCTACTCACACCAATGTGCTTTGTGTAGTGTTGTCTTTAACTACAACTAGCTGGGCGTTTTTGTTTGTTTTTTGAAGCCACATGGAGCTGTTTTGGTGTAAAATGGTAAAAACAGCCAGGCCGCCTTAGCAACTGACATTTCTGATTGCCATAGAATCCCGCTGTATATAAACACTGTTTGTGTGGCATTTCATTAGTAGTACAGTGTTTGATCCGATGGGATTCTTGAGAGTTGTGGGAGTAGCATTCTAAAAGTATACAACAAATATGGAATCTATTGCCTGCTGTCCTTGAGCAGAGCCATGTAATAGTAGTATACATCGTATTCAATCTCCTTGCTCTGCAATGTCCTCTATAGACTCCTTCCAGATCAGGTTCCTTAAACGTTTGTGTGTAGAAGTCCTGGAAATGATGAGAGAGGGTGAGATAAAACTGCACCCCTCTCATCCTGTCCACTGTCAAAGATCATGACAAGTACATCCCAAAAAGTGGTAAAAATTCCACTTTCTGGTATTTGTCGTGACGTTCCCACATTCCTGTTTTGTTTTCTTTGCCGTATTACTGCTCCTACAGTGGTACTCCGTAGTAAGGATGCAGTGAATGCCATGCAGTGCCAGCAGGCGTTTTGTTTGGTAGTTTTCTGCCACCTTGTGGCCAAAATAAATACTGACAGGACTTTAATCTTTAAAGGTCAGCTGCTGAAGACTCCGCTCCTGTGGGAGCTAGAAGCTTAGAATATCTGAACGATGTGTCGATCTTGCTTTATAAACTGTTTTGCGCAGATCGGGGGCTTGGCAGTGAAATACAGAAATATAGCACAGGACATGTACAAGAAAATCATTAGAAAAGTTGATTGGGAAATATGAGTTATAACCTGGAGTTATTTAAACTTTCGATGCCATGTGTGCTCTGTGTTGCTGTCATATTGATGGCACTCTAAGGGTTAAAGGATTTACACGATCACTTCCATAATGATTCCTGTGCCACTGTGGTAATTAAGTGATTCAGCCGCATGCTTCTCTGTAGCTCTGGGGATCTGCAAGCGCATAGGGTTAAGAGTAAGCAGCCCGGGTTTCTGTAATGTGTAAAGCCCATCGGGAGGAACAATACTATTACTGCTATTTATACGGCACCATAAATACCATGTAGCTGTTTCAATAGTTTTTGTGCATTTCTGTTTACGTACATTCCTCTAGTTAGTCTTTTTTGTTTAAACACATTCACTTGATTACGTTTGTGATAAACCACTAACAATTCCACTCATTTGTGTCCACGCATCCTGCGTATCTGTTCCTGCAACCTGATATTGTATATAATTTTTTTTTTCTCCTCTCCACAAAATTAGGGGACTTGAAAAACTAAACGGTTACCAGCTCGAAAATTATTCACTCAAGGTAACTTATATTCCTGATGAAATGGCCACACCGCAAGCCCCCTCTCAGCAAATGCAGCAGCAACCACAACAGCAGCACCCTCAGGGGAGGCGTGGGTTTGGGCAGCGGGGACCTCCCAGACAGGGCTCTCCTGGTGCTTCTGCAAGACCCAAACCCCAGTCAGAGGTTCCTCTACGAATGCTGGTCCCCACGCAGTTTGTAGGAGCAATTATTGGAAAAGAAGGAGCAACGATCAGGAACATCACTAAGCAAACTCAGTCCAAGTAAGCATGGTTTAAATGCTACATTTTGTGCGTGTCAATGCCTTGGTGCCTTTTTTATTTTTTTTTATTTTTTTTGTGAAAAATGTCAAAAGGCTCTTTAAATGTTTTTCCAGGTGCTCAAATGTAAAAGTAACTTTGGAATTTCTTCTAGAACTATTTTAATTTAGTTTTCCGTAGCTTGTTCTTGCGTTCCCCATGCTAAAAGGGGGAACTTGGTTGTAAACTTGTCTTTTTTATTTTTTTAGCACAAATAATTTCCAGATTAAGTTACTTCCCGATTATTAGTTTCATCAGGGCAAGGCCAAGAATAGGAAGGTTAGGTAGAAGGGTTGAACTTGATGGACTTAAGTCTTTTTTCAACCTTATGAACTATATGTAAGAATTTTGCATTTGATTCTTGTATATTGGGATTTCATGCCCAACTAGGATATATTCTGTCTGGATTTTATTACATATTAAACGGTTATTCTTATGGGGTTTCCGCCCTTCACTCTGATCAACTCAAGTATTGTTGGTTGAGCCAGTTTTAAAAATGCATTGGTTTCATTAGAATGTGTGTTTTTGCTCTTCCTGAAAAGTAATCTTAAAAGTAATGTTTTTGAGCCCATGGTTTTCTTGTTGTAAGCTATCATCTTTCCTCACCTTAGGATTGATATTCATCGTAAAGAAAATGCAGGTGCTGCAGAAAAGCCTATTACCATTCACTCAACCCCCGAAGGCTGTTCAACAGCTTGTAAAATAATTATGGAGATCATGCAGAAGGAAGCTCAGGATACTAAATTGTAAGTAAAGACTGAGTAAGGTTATCACAAGTGCTTTAAGTGCGTTGTATGCCAGGACAATGAAGCTCTTCCTATGTGTGTATAGATGGATATATACATCTCATTACTGCAGAATGATGGCGTTACATAAATCAATAAGATGTTCTTGCGATTGTTTGCTTTGGACCATGGCTTTTTACACTGTTGTATTGGACATAGGAAATTAGTTTTTATTTAAAATTGATAACTGTTGAGTCTTACATTTATTTCGATTTCTTTTCCAGCACTGAAGAAATCCCCCTAAAAATTCTAGCTCATAACAACTTTGTGGGTCGCCTCATTGGAAAAGAAGGGAGGAACCTGAAGAAAATTGAACAGGATACAGATACTAAAATCACAATCTCTCCGTAAGGGCGTATTTTTTTCTTTACCTTTTTTTGTTTTTATTATATTATAGTATGGAAATGGTATCCAGGCCTAACTAAACATCTGTATCCCTTTGTGTATTGTGACCTTAGACTGCAGGACTTAACACTGTATAACCCGGAACGGACCATTACAGTAAAAGGCAGTATTGAGGCCTGCGCAAAGGCCGAGGAAGAAATAATGAAAAAAATTAGAGAATCCTATGAAAATGACATCGCTGCTATGAATGTAAGTGAAATAACATTGTACAGAGTTTAGGAGGAACGGAAATAATAGAATCTTACTGGAATGACGTGCTTCAGATTCTGTAGGGCATGGCAGAGAGTTCAGTCTTTACTGCAGTAAAGTATATTTAACGTACTTTGCAGCTGACAGAAATATATCTGTGTAAAGGGTTAATGCCATATCCTGACTGTGGCTATTTTTTTTTAATTTTCATGCTTGTGGGAAGAGTCTAAACATCCTTTGTGTGCATGCATCAGGCGCTCCATCGCAAAGGTATAAGAGTGAGACAAGGGTAGGAGGAAGCGATTGAGTATGCGTGTTGAGTGGATGTGTATGTGTTGGCATGTGTGTATGTAAATGTTTGTGCCGATGTGGCCACTTGGCTTTACCTGCCCTCTGGTCCAGAAGCTGCCAGCCCTCTTAATTCATGGAAAACACTTCTAAACAAGTGTTTTTCTTATCGTGCTCTTTTCCTATTAATAATACATTTAACTCAACAGCCTTATGTGAAGTGATAACACTGTTCTTTCGGTGATTGTTTTTTTTAATGGGTTCTGCTGGCTGTAAGGATGTGTGCCATCTTTAATCTTTCATGTACCAGCTTGGAATGGCTGAATGATTTGCGTAAGCTGCCCTGCTGTGGCCTGTGGTCTGCTCATCGGTAAACCCCTCTAGCACCATTCCAGGCTTTGATCATGTGTCTCCAACCTTAGCGGGACTGGAACTCATTTAATAGAGGAACAGTTGTGGAAACTGAGCTACTTACAGTCCCTCAGGAGTAAGGCTGCTACCACACATAACATGAGTTTGTTCCTTTATTCGACAGGCCTCTGTCGCAGCTTTCTGTTTATCACAGGTAGTAGTTTATGCTCTTACAATATCCCTACTAACCAGATTGTCTGTGATCTCTGTTGCAGCTCCAAGCTCATTTGATTCCTGGATTGAATCTGAATGCTTTGGGTCTCTTTCCCCCAACTTCATCAGGGATGCCTCCTCCAAATGTTGGCGTTTCCTCGCCTACTACTCCTTCTTCATATCCACCATTTGGGGTAAGAGTAATCCTGAAGACAATTCTAAAATAGTCATGTGACTTTTCCTATATCACGTCTTAGCTTGTATCGTTCTTTTTCTAAGTGTGAACTAGCTGCTTTTTATAGAAGACATTTAATAAAAAAATGTCATGCTTGTCCTTTTAATATTACAAGTTATTTTTAAAGCAGATATGTGGTTGTAGGAGAAGTTGGGGTTTTGGGTATTTATTCCTTTTAAATTTAACACACTGTTTGACTTCTATTCAATTTCAGCAACAGCCAGAATCAGAGACGGTTCATCTCTTCATCCCAGCACTAGCTGTAGGAGCTATTATCGGCAAACAAGGACAACATATCAAACAACTCTCCCGCTTTGCTGGAGCATCTATTAAGGTATTATTTATATAATATATATATATATTCTAAAATATTTTTTCGGTAAGAAGGGTAATATTTCTGGTGATGTCCAGCACTGTAGTGTAGGAATAGGTGGTTTGTGGCTACAGTTCTTATGTGTCTATGTGTAGTAATTGTACACCTTCATTTTTACAAAGTAATTTTTAAACATTGCATTAAAATGTTGGTCCTAAATCCAAGTTAAATTATATTTCCATTTCCCCAGTACATATTCAAGTGAGTGAGTGAGTCTGCAATCATGAGTGTTTGTATTAGCCGGGTGGCTTACGTTGTTGCTTATTCAGTTAATAAAATATCAGATTTTTCTATTTTATGGACCAACATCCAGCTTTTGAAATACTTATCACTTTAGGTCTAGTACTGTTTCTTTTTGTGTAATAAGTAACATGTTTTTTTCTTTTTATTTTCAGATTGCCCCTGCAGAAGGGCCTGATGCCAAGCTACGAATGGTGATCATTACTGGACCACCTGAAGCCCAATTTAAGGTGAATTGCACATTGATGCAACTTTTCTCTAAATATTGGGTGACTGGCATGAAGATTTAGCAGGGGACCTTCTGTGTACATATAACGTTACTCCCAACCTATCCTGTGAATCACATAGTATAAGGCCAAGTTAAAAGGGCACATGGTTTCCATTAATAGAACACATTCGGGGGGTTGGGGGTTTGGTACTTTTACAGACTGCAACATTGGCAGACTTCCACGGCCAAAATACTTTCTGCATGGATTAAATAGTCTGGTGGAATTACAGCTCGATCGGTGTACTTTAGCAGGGCTCGTAGGGTGCGTGTGACATTTGCTAGCCAGCCTCCTAGTGTTGGAATGCATTATAGTGTGAATGATGGCCGCTGTTCTAATTCTGAAGTTTCAAGGGTACCATAATACGTGTGCGTAATTTATAACTGATGATTCAGGCACACTTGTGAGTCCTGTTATAATTTACTTATGTTTAATGAAAACTCTCTCTCAATGCCTTTTAAAGGAAAAAGGTATATGTATGGTTTAAAAGCGTTCCCAGCTCACTTCCGTACACTTTTTTCCTTAGCATGTTGTCGTGTGTTGGAGCTGGGACACCCTCCTGGCAGACTTTTCTGTCTCGCTCTAATAATTCTAGTCTTAATGCTTTAGAGCATAAACAGTTGAACAAAATCCTGATCTGGAACACTGCCTCACTTCCTTTATTTTTTTTTTGCTTGTACCAAGTGACATGTCTGCGTAGACTAAAAGCTAGTTGTCATTTAGTCACATGGACTAAAGAATTTATACTCTGGGACAGATCAAAAATAATTTGACATCACAAGCTTTGGCCAACCACCAAAAAGAGACTCATAACTACAGATCCGAAGCGTGGTTCATTTTACTAAGCAACGTATTTGGACAAAATTGGAAAATTGTAGAAATTGAAAACCTATAAATGTGAAGACCTGTCTGATCAAATATTTTCTCTATAGGCCCAAGGAAGAATATATGGCAAACTCAAAGAAGAAAACTTCTTTGGACCAAAGGAGGAAGTGAAGCTGGAGGCACACATTAAAGTACCCTCTTACGCTGCGGGACGTGTTATCGGCAAAGGAGGCAAAACTGTAAGTTCAAAACCATTTCAGCGATGTTTATTATCGAGTTAGCCGAGGAAGGGTTGTAGCTGCCTTGGTTATATAGTCTTGGCGTCCTTAAAATATATTTAAGTTTGAAACGTTTTTGTTTTGGTTCCCTTGTTTACTGTGGTTACTTTCACAACCTGTTCCATACCTATGGACTGGCGATGAAATATCTGTGGGCTAGGCATGATATTTATAAGCAGTCTTGCCATGACTTTTTCGAGTGTTTGCTTCATAATCGCATTTATGAGAAACTATTTTATTTACTTCAGGTTAATGAGCTTCAGAATCTAACCAGTGCAGAAGTAGTTGTTCCCCGTGATCAAACACCTGATGAGAATGACCAAGTGGTTGTTAAAATAACAGGCCACTTTTATGCAAGCCAGGTACGATTTCTTTTCTTTGGAATATTTCACCAATATTTAATATATATTTTTCACATTAATGTTTATGTGGGTTAACTTAATAGAAGACTGGAAATGGGTAAATAAAGTGTGTGGGGGGGGGGGGGGGCCCTGCAGAAGGTCATTCCGGAAGCGATTAAGACAAGATTTCATAAAACTACAAACTGTTAACCTGAAATATGCCACCCAGGCAAACTTGAGTTTACTCTTCATTCATCCAAGTGTGGTGGTGTGGGTGCAATTTTTAAATGTGTAACTTGTATATTCTATATTTGATTTAAATAACACTATTGTATTACAAAACACTGTACATCCCAGTTTCCACTGCTTCTTCTAATGTCAACTGTTCTTCATGTCTCCTTTTTGTTTGCAGCTTGCACAGCGGAAAATCCAGGAAATCCTCGCTCAGGTTAGAAGGCAGCAGCAGCAACAGCAGCAGCAACAGCAAAAGACGGCACCAAGCGGACAGCCTCAGCCAAGACGAAAATAAAGGTTCAGGATAATGGCCCTTCACAGAGATGGATGCCAGACCAAAGACAGACTGAATAATAGGTTACCCATACCTGTTGGTGCTATGTGGGGAAAGACTTCCTCCTAGCTAGTCACCTGTTTGAGGACCAGGCAACCATGTAGCTGTCTCTGAAAATGTATTCTATAGGCTATCAAAGTTTTTGGAATACAGCTTTAAAAAAAAAAAAAAAAAAAAAAAATTAGAAAAAAAGGAAAAGAGAAAAAAAGGACCCCTTCACTTCCCTTTTGATCTATTCTCACAAGTTAACATAAACCTTGTCTTTTTTTTTATTATTCTTATTCCCCCAAAAATTTTAGAACTTTGTTTAATGAAGCTTTCTCTTATGAGTTTTCTGGTTCAAAAAGAAAAGGCATTGCTCTTATACGTCCAGTTGTATTAAAAAGAAAATAGTAGAGGGTGGGTTAGTGTTTTGAAGGGTATTGAAGAGATTAAGTGTTAGTCCCAGTGTTGAACAAGTGGCATTTTTTTTTAATTTGGTTGCATTTTACTTAACACTGCCATGAATAACCTAAGGGAAGTGTAGAAAGGTGTTGGCCAGGGCATAAAAAGATAAATATGCATTTTACTAAACTACCTCAGGCATTTAGTACCTCAATGAGAAATTGTTCCTTTTTATTTTAATTTTTTATTTTTTTTTCCTTTTTGTTTTTGGTATTTTGTATACTTTATAAAGCTAATAGTTCTTGAGCATTTTATTTTTTTAATAAAAAAATAAAATATCAGCCAGCAGCTAGACGCACATAAATATTTGGTGACTATGAGAAAAGCTGCTTCTCGCTGATGGCTGATGGGAGTAAAAGATGGGGAGTTGCCTCAGATTTCCTGTGGCCTTCCACGCCATCATTTTGCTACAAAGTTCAGTGAATGTTCAAAAAATAGATACTGAGACAAACAAAAACGCCACCATACTGATAGCAGCAATGCCGTTTATTTTTCTTTTACTATGGGATGAAAATAGTTCGACGGTACTTTTTCTGGGAACAAGACACAAGGAAGTGATGGAAAGAGGCCGGCTGGGTTTGGGAAAATATTTTAATGCTATGTAAGACTGGATTTTTTTTTTCTCTCAATATTTTTTTTTCATGCTGCTTGGTTGAATGCAATGAACCCTTTGTGCCTTTGACCATCACTACCTAATGATGTTACATAAACATTTGCAGCCTGTTTGAACTTTGCCATTCTGTTCAAAGAGCAAGCTTCATCATCAGTTTGGTAAACAACAAAAAAACACGATCTATGGGAGCATATATAAATATATAATTATATATAAATATATATTTCCTTTTTCTATTTGTTTTCCTTTTTTTGTTTTTTAAATTTTGTTTTTTAATTTTTCCCTCCCCTGTGCCCTCCATGACCATCAACTTGATGCTTCCCATCTGATCAATACATATTACTTTCATGTACCATGACTGGGGGAGAGGGAACTGGGGATGGGGTCAAACTCATGTTTGATCATATGGAAGATGACAAGTGTTAGTTTACATATCCAGCAGCAGTAAAAAAAAATAATAAAAATAAATATATATATATGAAAAAAAACCTAAAGCAAAAAGGGCCACACAAAGCCACTTAGAAGGTTTAAAAGCTGAATACAACCGTCTTTTCTGGCTTAAAATAGCTACAGCAGGGTTTATGCACGTTTTTTTTTTCTTTAAATTTTTTTTTTCTGCAACCAACCATTAACCCTTTGACTGCCAGAGCTGCGAGCAAGACTATGCTTCTGATAGCCCCTCTGGCAGCGAAAGGGTGGAAGAGAAAACCAGTTCAAAAGGCAGGGAATGAAAGGAAAGCTACCAAATTCTTTTTAATTTCAGAATGTAATTTGAACGATGATTGTGGTAATAGTACACATTCAAGTTTATACAATAAACTTCAGTCTACCTCAGTTTTGGAATTGTGGCAACACATGGTGCATAAAGACTGCTGTGTGTGCGTGCGTGTGTGTGGTCTTACCAGAGCCATACGATTTACCTCTGAACCTTTATTTTTCGTGATGTTTTTGTGCATGAGATGATCACAATCACCATGCTGCACTGATTTGAGGGGCACAACTAGCAAAAACCATTTGTTTCATCATTTTGTTGATCTACCTCTTAGATTCATATTGAAATAGAGGCATTTCTGCATAGAATAGATAATTTTCCCAAAGATCATTATCATTATTGTACAAAGTAGAGGTCTTTTTGTTTTTTCTTCAATTTTGAAAATGGTCTGAAGTGTTTTGGGTTTCCCCCTCCCCCCTCCTTTTCTTATACTGCATTTAAAATTTACTAATTTGATTAAAATTTAAAAAAAACTCAGAGCCTACGTTGTAGTTTTAAGAGAAACATAATTTTTTTTCTTCTTCTTGACGAGAGTGACTTCATTTAGTGTTTAGAATTTTTTCTTTTTCTTACATTGATTAAAGAAATACTGAACTATGGAAAAGTCATTAAAATAGCTTATTGATCTTTAGTTGAGTCTCAAGTACAGACCCGACTTTCTTTTTCTTAACATGTTGAAGCAGACAACTTGATTTTCCATGAATTTTTCTTTACAGATAGGTGCTGCATTTACATCTGCTGATTTAAATACTGTCATTTCTCTTTAAATTTCTAGACTGTTAGTGTGGTAATCATGTTCTTTTCAATTGAGACTTGGTAACTTGGAGTATTTTGGCAATAGATACAGTAGAAAGTAATACTGTAAATGAGTTTAATATCTGCAAAGCATGGATCATTTTTCATCTGTAATGTGCCCCCAACGCAGCTCCACTTGCCAGATGCCTCTGAATGGAATAAAGAGTTTAACTCCTAGATTGGCTCTTGTGTGTTCTTGTGGTGTTTTTTTTTTATTTATTTGGAAAATGATTTAATTCTCTTAAATCACTTTCTCTGCTAGCCAGAGGGCTCCTAACCTAGATCCCCCTTTATTTTGTGCAGAAAGAAAATTAGGTGGGGGGGGGCAGTGAGAAAATTGCTTGTTTATCTTCCTGGGGTTGACCAAATAATACATGCCCCCAGTTATCAGCTGTGATAAGCAACATCATTTTATGGCAACATTTTTAAACTTTTAATGGCTAATATTCATTAGGCAGCATACTGTAGAACAGGTTTTCTGTCTGATGTGTATGGCGCATATGCTCAATAAAATCTTAACCCCCTATCATGCCTAAAGCTGGGGAGATAAGAGTATGGACTCAAACACAAGCAGGTGTTAGCCACATCTTGTATATGTTGGAGGGACATAGCTATTCCTCCTCAGAATTTGCATGGCTATTTGTCCCTGTTAAGTTCCTTAGTGTTAATTGGATCTGAAAGGAGGCAACAAGGTAGAACAATTCAGGAAATGAAGTGATGACTGCAACAGATCAGCCTTCCATGAGATGAATTAGTACATGAAATATCCCCAATTTTCAGAGAAGCACAAGCTTGTAGGTTATGCAAAAAGAATTCTGGCAGCTGTTCCTCCTTATGTCTCAGCAGCAGACAATTTAAGAAAAGTGAAAATTTGTTTTATTGAAAACAACTCCACATACATATGAAGATTATGCTTCCCCCACCCCCAATTGGAACATATATATATATATATATATATATTTATATATATTTCAGTCTTAATTAAAAAAGGCAGTTCTATCAAAACTTCCTTTCAACAAACCATGCTAAAAATCACATGTTAAGTTAGCACTAGGATACCGTTTGCTCTGTTTCATAACACGTGGGGCTGCGGTTTAACTAAAATCATTACTAATCTAAAAAACGTACACATGAAGATACTGTCTTAAAGGCATGTCGGTATTTTTGGCCAATCAAGTCGGTTACTTTCCAATGGGTCAAGTGCTAGTTTTATTTTTGCATTGGTTACAAATAACATAAAACCCTCCATTTCATATAAAATTCCTTAAGAGAGTCCTACTGCCCATTTTAGAGCAATGTCCCCAGCTGAATTGGTAACCAGTAACAAAATGTTTCTGTCATATGTACTAGATTTCAGATCCTCTAAATCACGCTCAGTAAAAAAAAAAAAAGTTAGCCTGCGGATACCAGATACACTGTTGCAAAAAAAAAAAAAAAAGCCACCACCTTACCCCTAGGAATTTGACGATCCAAACCACATTTACTGGTCAATCTCAAAACGGCAGGTGTTTAATGTTACTTCCAAATAATTGAGTCTTAACCACATGGTTTACCCTAGCAGCGCTCAAAATCAATATCACGAGACTGTCAGTGAAAATACAAGGTACAGAAATGGATACTCCTAGACAAAAAGGTAATCCACTCATCCACCCTACCATGCGTTTAACAAATCCACGACAGGTCTATAATGACACAGGACTGCTTTATATCTGTTGCATCTTGATTTCATAGCCAGCAAGCCTTCCGGGTCTGCATATATATAATCCACAGCTCTCAGTATGGTTTTAGATGCAAATAAGCGTCCGTAATCATTCCTTTGGTGAATGGAGCCCAAATGTGAAGTCCAATGGTAAAACCTCCGCTGCCATCTGGGATAACTGGTCATCATATGAACGCAAAGTCCACAATTTCTCCAGTTCATACAGCTCTCTTGTCTCTGGTAGCATGAAGTGGACAACAATATTTCCTGTAACAAAGATACATAAATCATGCCCATAGGATTATGGGAATTTGTTTCTATAGTTTACAGTTTTGACTATACATCATGCAGATAACTTCAAAGCAAGGCTCCAAATTATACAGAAGCCTGTTATCACCCTAAAGCCAATGAAAGATACCCAGTGCCATACAGTCCTATTAGTTCTTCCTGTGCTGTTTCACAGACCCAAGCAAGGTTTAAATACATAACTCTGCAGGCTTAAATTATAATCACTAACAATACGTACCAAAATCTATGCACATCCAGTCCTCCGTTTCCTTCCCTTCAATTACAACGTGTGAATCTTTGACTCTCTTTAAAGACTTGAACTAAGAAGGACACAAAAGATTATTTTAACGGGGGAACACATTTGTAAATCCAGTAATGTCAGAGTTATTGTGAAACCGCCATCACTACAATACACACACAAGATTTGTTTCAGTGCAGCTGAGTGCCACTAGGGAGCACTACTGCTGACAATGTTTATCTCTAGGCTCAGCTATGGCATGTCCATTCTTCACTTTCTAGAGAGTTGTATGTTAAAAAATACAATTATATATGGTGGTTAAACAGTCACAATTTCCAAACTAACTTCTACAAATTGTGTTCCAATTAATAAAACACTGTTGTCTCTTAACCCCTTAATGACAAAGCCCGTACATGTACGGGCTCAAAATGCATTGTTTTCAATGGGTTTTGGGACTGCCCATTGTCCTTAAGGGGTTAAAAAAACATTGCTGGGTTAGTAAGCCAGTGCACTATTTACTCCATCTGTTTTAAGTGAAGATCTGCTTGAGGGAAATCTTAATCTTGTAGTCAGACCTCTATTTTATTTGAGGTCTGATATAAGACGAGGGGTATTTTTCAGAGCATTTGCTATGAAAAAAACCTTGTCTTATAACCGAGCAAATACGGTAATAGCTATTGTCATAGCCGTTACACAACCATATTGAGGACCTTACCACTTTCAACGAGTACTGCGCCATTGCTTGAATATGTCGCGTAGAAGTGCCGCTGACAACCACAAAATAATCAACATACTTCATTTCAGGAGGAAGTTTAATAACGCACATGTCTTTGGCATTCTCTTCGCGGAGTAGGCTGACCAGCACATGAATCCCGAAGCTGGGAAGGGCTGCACCTGAAAGAAAAACAGAAATAAATGATCAGGAAAGGTTAAAGGACCTTACTATGTACAGCTTGGAGGAAAGAAGAGAGGGGGGTCATATAAACATTTAAACACTTAAAGGGACTTAAAGTACAAGAAGCAAGCTTATTTGAGCAATGTTAGAACAAGAGGACATGGTCTACTTCACTCAGGGGACATCATCAGTTATGGTATACTAAGCAGTTGACAATGCCTAGAAAAAGAAGGTATATACTGTGCAGTTCCAGCAGAGTACCATGCCTGTTATTTGAAGGCATCATTAAGACTGCCAAATCAGGGATTTATACCCAACACTATATACCGTACTCCACATGCTGCCCTTCAGTTTGCAGAACGTATATAATGATCTTATTTATGCTAACAGTTGAAATGCCGACCCTCTGGTCCCGGATGCCAGTCTTTCCCGGCATGATAGCGGTAGTAGTGGAGTGACAGGCGTCTCCTATGCCTGCTGGTATTACCGATGCCCTTGACCAGTGACATGTACCTTTAACTCTTACCCTACCTCTCTTCTCGTTTTGTATACTCTTGCCCTCCTCCGTGTAGGTTCCGTCAGAAGCCCTGGAAGGGAGAGGTGCTTCGTGGCTGCTTCCTACCCGTTCAGTCGTTACACAGTTTAGCTCACGCTGAAAACAGAGCTGGCTGACTCTGGTCGTCATGGCGGCCGGGACACCGCGTATTCTGGCCTCGGTTCTACAGTGAACAAAGCCACGGTATGTCAGTTGTCTTAGCTGAGCGAACGTGAGGAACGAGCTGGAACGAGCTACGTGCACGGAATGCACCCTCCGCAACCATCGCACCCACATTCTACACGAGCTCTCGGAAAACAACTTCCGGAAAGGCACCGGATGGCTGAATATGATAGCGGCGCTGCTATTGGTTGCCAAGACGCTCTCGGAAATTTGTAATTGGTCATCAAGTAACACAGGGCCTTGGCTTTTTTACGTAATAGGAGCGGTGGTGCTCAAAGTTATGTCTCCGGTCCAGCGCTATATGCGTCACAAATGGGGAGAAGTGACATCGTATAAATTATATATTTCTATTCATAGCGTTGCCTACTTCTACTACAGTTTACAACTTTCACAAGCTATCAGTATAAAAAAGAGATGCAATGCAAAACACACACAGTTGTTATGACTATAGTTTCCCATCCAAGCTAAAAACAACAAAAAAATAATCATTGAGGAACAGCAGTTTGCGGAGCACGATAGATAACGTGTGTAATACATGCATATTACACTCGGTTTCTATTCTTGCTTATTTATTCTTGCTGTGACAAATAGGGGTCAGTTCCCTAACAGGGGAGTGGACATGAGAATTGTGTTTCAGCTCCTTCACTATACCTTATGAAAAGCTAACCCCAGTGAGTTTCTATTAGACAGGGGGCTCTTCATCTTCGTGCTCGTCAATAAATCTTCGTATTCCGCGAATATTCGCCCGTTCCTGTCTTCTCTTCGGGCGAATATTCATGGACATTCTTCGTGTTTGTTTTTTCTTCGTTTTTTCTGGTTAAGGGGTTAATACGGGGTTAACGTGTACTGCAGCAGCTCTGGCGCCAGGAGTTTAAATGTCCGTATGAGCAACTCTTTTGGTCGCCAGCAGGGGGCCTCCTGCTGGCGGCCAATGAGCGCACTACCATATATGGCTAATATATCTTCGGGCAGAATGCTGCCATCTATTGGTAAGATACATTGAGTAGCACAATAACTTTGGATTGTTCCGTATGCTTGAAATCCAGTGATTATGCTACTCAATGTATCTTACCAATAGATGGCAGCATTCTGCCCGAAGATATTTTAGCCATATATGGTAGTGTGCTCATTTGCATTTATTCAAATAAAATATATTCCCATGATCCTTTTAACTGTTGCAGCAGGGTCCCTGGTTGTTTTATTTATTTATTTCTGCAACCAGTGGTAAGGGGCCGTGCGAGTGACCCTATTGGTCGCTTGCACTGCCCTTTAACCTACGGATTTCTGCTCCTGTTATCTAACGCAGCATCGCAGGGGTTAACGGGAGCGGAAATCTGTAGGTTCGCTGTCAGGAGTTAAAAAGGCCGTGCGAGTGAGCCTATTGGTCACCTGCAGGGTCTTCCTCTGGCATCAACCAATTAGTTGATGCCAGAGGAGGTCCCTGCTGGCGGCGAACCTGCGGGCGGATTTCCGCTTCCGTCAACTCCTGCGATGCCGCCAAGATAAGGTAGGCTACATGGGGAAGGGGCCAGGGAGATTAGTAGAGGAAGACAATCATGAAGATTCTTCCTGTGTGTGTGTCTTCATCTACGTTTTACCGCCGCTCTCTTCTCTTCTTCGTGTCTTCTGAATGAACACGAAAACCACTCTTTGTGTTCGTTTTAATGTTTGCCCGAAGACGAATGCACAAGTCTAGTTTCTATTGCAGGAAGAGCTGGGCCTGTATAAATGTGACAGGGTGGGAGTGCAGGGCCCAGCAGGGGAAGAGGGTCCCGGGTTTAGCATTAGGAAGCCTCAAGCAACAATGGATGAGCCGGGTGGTCTGTGTGATCCCACGGAGAAGGCAGAGGCTTCTCCAGTTGGTTACCCTTTTCTAGGATAACATGAAATAAGGCTCTGCTCCTATTTTTCACTCTCCTCCGAGGGAAGGGGAGGCAATCTTCCCATGAACCACCTTATTCCCACTCCAAGCGTGTCCAATATTCTGCCTCTAGTAGTTTTGTGTAAGGTCCTTTCGGCTCTAAAGCCTAATTTAAATGCTATAGTTCTATAAAAATAAGATCTGTTTATCCCTAATAAAAGAATGCTAGAAGCAAGGTCCATAAGGACATGGTTTGAAGAGTTTGGTATGGAGGAACTATTGCGGCCCACACAAAGCCCTGACCTAAAACGCATTGAGACCCTTTGGGATGAATTGGAAGGCAGATTGTAAACCAGGCCTTCTCATCCAACATCACTGCCTGACCTCACACATGTTCTTGCTGCTGAATGGACACCAGTTCCTCCAAAACCTTGTGGAAAGCCTGCCCAGAAGAACGGAGGCTGTTATAGCTGCAAAGGGGGAGCTTCATATTCATTTCGGAAAGGGATGTACTACATGCTCATATTTGGTGTAATGATCAGGTGTCCACATACTGGGTTTATATATATATATATACTCATTCTTTTTGAGTAAGCAAAGTGCTCGCAGGGGATAGGGTGGTGTAATATAAATATACAGTGTGTCTATAGACACACACACACTGTATATTTTTTATATATATTACACCACCCTCTCCCATGAGAGCACTTTGCTTACTCAAAAAAAACAGTCACTTTCAACACGGCATAGATTTGGGACAAACACTAAACACAAAAATATTGTAGAATTTTATTTTTCAGAGCAATACAAAAGAAGGTATACGATACTTAAAGTAGATTAATACCACTGTGCAATGGAACTTTCCCCCCCCTCAATGGATAGCTATCGCTACCAACTTAAGATATGCACAGATCCTTCATTTAAGCAGCGCTCTCCCCAAATCACAGTTCACAGGGAGGATGATCAGGGCTACAGACTATATTGACATAACTAACCAAAAGTTCTCCCCTCACCTGCTCGCTCTCTCTCAGGGGGCAGGCAGCTTCTCACACTCCCTACACACATGGGAAAGGCAGATCATCAAAGGTCACATGACCACTCCAGGCTCAGACTCTGGGAAGCATGGCTGTGCAAGAGCCAAACTAAGAGGAGACCTGCCCAAGACCACTGTGGGTACCATCTGGCAAAGTCATGTGTGTAATCTGGGTGCCAGGGAAAGTCCTGATGTGTGCGTGTACCCTGGGTGCCAGGGCAGGCCTTTGGGGGGGGGGGGGGGGACCCATGCATTATTTTATTTTATCTGTACCCTCAATGCTGCGTTGAATATTATGTACAGTTAATCTATGCATGTTGGCTTTGTGTTTAGTTTCGCTATATCTCCAATGTTACGTTACTCTATACCAGCAGATAGAGACTTTGTATGTTTTGCCTTATTCAATGCATCTATATCCACAATGCTGTGTTTCCATGTGTTCATTTAATCTATACCTGAACTACATGAGGAAGGAAGAGAGAGTTGCGGTAGGGCATCAGGCTCTGGGGTTAATAGAAGGGCATAGGAGTCTAGAATAGGGCACCTGAACACCTAAGGCCAGCCTGAGCCACATGTCTGTCCCAGGTCTCACCAGACCCACATATAATTAATTCACTATGCGAGTCAACATATTATTGTGTGCCTCCTCTGCTCTGCATGTGGCTGCTATACTCAGTGTCTCTCTAGGGTCAGAAGGAGAGAAGACTACACTGCCTGACAGTCTACTCCTAATCCGCAGGGTCAGTGCAGCAAGTACTCTTGTTTTCTGGTGATGGAGGGCATGATAGCATGCCAAGGAAATGCCTACAAGTCAGCCAATATCAGAGACAGCCTTATTGCATTTTTAATTTAGCCCTTGAAAGCCTTAGTATGGATTAACTGAAAACAGATCACCTATGATTAAGCTAAACATATTAAAGAGATCACCATTTACAGACTATCCAATATGATTTAAAGAAAAGTCACTTTAATAAAACCGCACACAATCCAGACTGACACCTTCAGTAGTTTTACTTTAGCACAGGTATACCAGGACAGACATTATATAATCCTAGCTTTGTTTTTCAGGAGAGGGTCATTCTCAGCGTTTTCCTTAAAGAGACCAGATTTAATTTGATTGAAGTACACACGTATTCCTTCATCAGCATGTTGATCTGCAGCGTTCCCAATTGGTTTGTATTCCTTGTATTTCCTGAAAGATAAATTTAAGTTACGAGAACAGCATAGAGTGGTAAAGGTTTCCAATAGCACCAATACTAGGTTTCCAAATGCTAACCCTCTTCTGGAACAGAAGATATGTCAGCAGCATCTGTCTCCAAAAAGCACACCTTACTCTACATTCGTTATGCTCCTGAATGTAGGTGAAGTAAGCAGTACACTGAATTTGCTCTAGTGGACTTAGAAGTCCATGCATGTTGCATAGATTTGCAACGCAAAGGCTTGGTGTACATGTGCTCTTGTTGCTGCTACAGGAGGAAAGTTTGTGCAGCACCATTATGACACTCAGGCCTAACTGCGCCTCCCCTGACGTTATTTCACTTACTTGAAGAGAATGGCACCAATTACTGCTGCTACAATGACAACCAAGCCTAGAGGAATAAGAATTGCCTCTATGTTTCTTTGTGGTCTGAATCCTAAAATATGAAAGGATAGAAGAAGACGCATTAGCCCAAGTAGAACCATCTACATCAGTGTTCTAGGTTACACAAGTAGCTTGACGTACCATTTACAGATACCAAGGTGCTTGCAAGAGCCACACTTGCATCATCTCTCAGTGTGATATTTACACAGTAGGTTCCTGGTTCAGCAAATGATCGTCGGAGGGTCACCAAGCACTGGTCTGAAGCATTTACCTTATCACAGACCATGCCCTGCGGCACCATGCACGTGTAGTCTGAAATAACTGTGCAGGCATCTTTAGGTAAACTGGGGGAGAATAAGTCAGTTTTAGCCCTCAAAGTCAGTATACACACACACCAAATTCACAATTTACCAATAGCTCATTACCTTCCTTGGCAGGACACAACAAAGTCTATGAAAGAATCTTGTGCTAGAGATGCCGATACTTGAACATCAGTCATCTGAATGATGTTCACATCAAGAATACCATCTGCAGAAGGAGAGAAAATATAATTGGCAGTGGTAAAAGGTAGTGTCCCTGTTAATCATAGGAGGTTTCCCCAGACACTTGCCTACAATGGTAAGATTTGTTTCGTAATGCCCATATCTGTAGATGAAGCATCCAGGAGCTTCTGTTGGCACTGGCGTAGTAGTTAGAGTAGAGTAAGTTGTCAGATTGGGACCTTCAGTGGTGAATGGAAATGTAGTGTCTGCAGGAGGAAACTCTGTACCATTACCTGTAGGGACGAACCAAGAGTGGGATTCAACCATATTCAAATCAAGTACACACCCCCCCCCCCACCACTACTTCACACACAGTTTTACAACTTACTAGTGCTGTTGCTTGTTGTGTGGGCAGTGGAAGTAGAGTGTGTTGTGGGTACAAGCGGAGTAGGCGTGACAGGATTACAGGGTCCAGGAATGGCTGCTTTCACAGTTAGTTTAAGGCTGTAATTTCCAAGTACGTTATATGTATGTTTTATATCTGGATCATTAGAAATGAGAGACCCATTTCCATCACCAAAGCTCCAATTGAAGGTCACCACTGCATCATCAAGGTAATGGCTAGGATCGTGAAGCTGGACATCAAATTTAATAGGAGAATCCTTAATGAAGATCTTGTCTGATGAGCTGCGGTCATTCTTCTGAGAAATGTTCACATAGAAAGGAATTTCATCTGTAACAAGAATCACTACTTAATGCTAGGTTCCAAACAACCACCACGATAGCCATTTGTGTTGCCAGGCAAGCGTTACAGACAGATCCCCATATCTTAAGTTTAGCCTTTAAAATGTATCCTGCAGATAAAGACAGTTAACGCTTTTGATCCCCATGAAGTACCGGCCAACCAAAATAAAATACAAGTTACCTGTCACAACGTAAATGTCACTTGCTTTAGCAACTGGATAACATCTTCTGTGCCCTCTTCTATAGACAGACACTTCCATCATCTGCGTACCAGCTGTGATATTTGTAGTATTAAGGGACAGAGTTGTCCATGGTCCTCCGAGTTGTTGGTAGTACTGACCTAATATACAAGCATTCAATTCACACAGGCCATGTGAAAGCCACATATATTAAAACTGCAACATCTCTGCTAATTTAAACATGTGGCGTTAGCGAGTTTAGGACAGAAGTGTGATTGTTGCAGAACATACACCAAATGAAGAGCACTGGCATTGGATTCTTAACAAATAGAGTCTATGGTTCAATATAAACACGAAGTGCTAGACTTAAAATGATTACAAGCATTTAGATTCTAAAGCACCTTACGATGAAGGCATTTCTTAAAATACTGATTTGACGTATTACAAGTGGATTAAGATAACTAGCATACACTTCTATTTGTACATTTTAAGGCTTCTACCAAAAGTTAGAAACATCCACTTCCAGATTATACTGAACAAGCCAATGGATACCAAGGCTAGCATTAGCACGTGTACAGCTGCATGCGATTCGGCTTCTAGAGGGGCTCTGGGACATTCCTACCATGAATACAGGTGTGTATTTTTTTTTTTTTTTTAAGGCAAGTATGGTGAGGCTGGTCTACCTTAGGTCTGCTCAGCCCAGGCTGAATTGGTAGGTCAATTTTTAAACACGTTACTGAAGTAACATAATGGGGCAGAACATTATGGATCTTGGTTCAGATTACAGTACAACATTCATTTACAGCCCACAGCCTTTTACTTCCCAGACAAGTCATTTAGGATGCATGGCCCTTCAGCATTACCAACCCAGTGTATGGAAAACGTAAACAAAGTTCCTCCTTCTCCAGTCATGACGTTGTGGGAAAGGTCGGCCATCTGGAAACTTGCTGATAAAGCTGCAGTTCCCTTGATCACAGTAATCTACCCACTTTGTCCAGTTATATACATATTGGTCTTGGTAGTTGGCGGTATCTGGAAATAAGGCAGAGTAGTCACAATGACAATATGGATTTGAATTTTTGGGTAAATGCGCGAGGCTCAAAGTCTTAATTTACGCACCATTTCTGCATCTTCTGTCATACACTATGTCCCCATCATCATTAGCTCTCTGGCATCTGGGAAACTGTAGTGTCACAGCAAAGGTAACATTTGACCCTATCAGCGCTGGGCTGTTACTGGTCAAGAGAGCCACCACCTTTCCACCTACAAGATTTGTGCGTTTAATACAAAGACATTCATTACAACAGCAAGTTACAATGAAACCAGACAAATTTACAAGTTATATTTCAGGGCCCATTCTCAAGGATAATCTCTATAGTACAAGTATCCTCAGAGGAGCACAGTCATCTACAAGACGAGTGTATTGAAGTTACTTACTCAAAGGGAAAATAACCCTACAGGCAGCTATAGAGGTAGTGGTTATAAGGCTATCACCTCATTAAATATATCAATCCATCGCAACAGTGCATTTTGTGCCCAAGCAATATACCTGTGCCTTTTCCAGTTGAAGGATAGCCTGCCAGTAGCGCACAGGTCACTTGAGCATTTATCCCTTGAAGCAATAAGTTTGGCTTGACACAAGCAGATACATTGCCAATAGATGTTAGAAGTCAGCCAAATGATTAAGGGAACAAGCCATATCTATTAGTGTATTTACCAGTACAGAGAGTTACAACTTACAGCCCATCCATGTTTCTAGTAAAATAATGCTACCAAGGAATGTATGAAGGCAATGTTTCAATAGCCCTCTAACTGTTGCTTGCCAATACAGACATGCCATCTACTAGCCAACATAACATCACTTCACCTTTCCAGCAGTTCTCCCATCTGGAATCTCCAGCTTTCCAGGCAGGATAGAGCATCTCATCCCAAGAGTTACTGCCAGGAGACCAGCCACGAATCTGGTTATGATTTCCCGTATGGCCAGACCGGCTTCCAAGAACCATCACATCCTGATAACCTGATGAGACAGACAAGCCTAAGACACCTGCACATTCATCATCGAGAGAAAGGGAAAAAAACCTATACATCTATCCATCACTATGGACAAACTGACATCTGAAGAAAAGACTTCAAAAGGCCAGACTATAGATCTCAAGCTCTGTTGGAAGCTTAGACATTTACCTGTATGACAAGGTAATAATTTCCATCATTAATACATGAAGTTAGCATCTTGATACCCAAGTGCCAGAACACCACAGCAAGAAGGTCAGTTAATAGTATTACTTACAATCTGTGCTTTCCATGAAGGATACATTATGTGATTGGAGACCCAGTTACAGTTGTATTGACAGAATTAAAGTCCGTCATAAACCAACATTAGGGGAGTAAATCAGTTTAACATCCTCGGATAAGCAGATCCCAACAGCGCCTTAAAGGGCTGCTCCCGTGTCCCACTCAAAGTTTTTGACAAAGTGCATATTAAACACCTGTGTAGAGGGACACACAGCAGCTGAATGCAGTATCTGATGACCAATTGACCACTTTCCACAGATACACACAGGGGGCTCTCCATAGACCCTCCAGAACACTTGAGAAGCCACTTTTATAGTTGACGAACAGCAAGCATACCAAATTACAAGTGTTTTCCAACACAAAAAACCCTGATAAAAGGCGTAAATACCATATTTCTTCAGCATTAGGCAATGTTTGTTTTTGCTTTTGAAGCAGTAACAAAAGCCAGAGGGATTCAGCATTCCACCAGTACATAACGGAGGCAACAGACCAGGAACACATGCACAACACAATAGAAAAACTAACTAATGGATGTGCAATAGACCAGGTTCTAGAGTATTTGGAAATAGTCACCTAAGGAGAGGGAATCAGACTATGCGTATAAATATAACTCACGCGTTACCGCCTGGATTCCTGAGCCAAGACACAGAATGAGAGCCACTACACTCCCCAGCCCCATAGCCTTCATTCTGCCAAGAGAGTGGGATTCCAAGAAGTCAGTGCACCAGAATTTAAAGCAGAGATATGCACCTCACAGCTGAAGCCAACAAAAATCAGGTTCTCCCATCCCTTCTCCTGATTATGAACAGGCTGTAGGCACATCATGTGATAGAATTAGGGAAAGATGCCTGATTTCATGTTCACCGTCCAGCCTCTTTGCTCATGTGCTTATGAGTCACATAAAAATCTTAAACATCTCATGGCAACAACAGAATAGAAATCTGGAATGTAAAACTGTATCCTCCAAGAGTAAAACATTGTTACTCTAGAGAGAACCTCATAGTTGCGAAATTGCCTGAAGTTGGCTAGGGTTGCCACATCAACCATTTTTTCCAGGACATATGTATATTTTACATGTTGCTGAGCAGTACCCTGCATTATTTTGGAGTTATACACTCACAGAAGAGACTTATTTCCAGTGCCCTCCACAGATATTGACACCCTTGGTAAATATGAGCAAAGAAGACTGTGAAAAATAGTTTAACCTTTTGATCTTTTCTTAAAACAATATACAAAAATACTCTGCTCCCGTGGATATCAAACAATTGCAAAAGCAACACAGGTTTAACCCAAAAAATAAAGATTGTTAAATATATGTGTGCCGCAACTATTAGCACCCCTATGAATTCAATCGAGAAAAATATAGTTGAAGTATATTCCCAGTCAGGGCCGGCCTTTGGGGTGTGCGACCTGTGCGACCGCACAGGGCGCCACACTCCAGGGGGCGCCGCCGCGGGGTCCGCCGCCGCAGCGCGGTCCGACGCCACTGCCGCCGCGGGGTCCGACGCCCCTGCCGCCGCGGGGTCCGCTGCCGCCAGTATGGGGGCACCCGGCACCCCTCCAGAGACGGCCAGTAATGTCCGCCGCTGGAGGAGCAGGCTCGCAAGGGAGCAGTATCGGAGGTCTTTAACAGACCTCCGATACCGCTCCCTTGTGATCCCCGCGGCAACAGCTGCTGTGCGCCGGGGTTTGCTGTCAGATCCCGGCGCACAGCACTGAAGCCGCGCCCACCGGTCTCCGTGCCCTCTGACCCGGAAGAAGAGAAGACAGAAGAACTAAGAAGAAGAGCGAAGAGGAGGCAAAGAAACTGAAAGAGGAAAGGTAGGAAAGCATAGAGTGACAGTGAGAGTGGATTGGTGTATATGTGTTGTTTGGTATATATGTGTGGTTTGGTATATATGTGTGGATTGGTATATATGTGTGGTTTGGTATATATGTGTGGATTAGTATATATGTGTGGTTTGGTGTATATGTGTGGTTTGGTGTATATGTGTGGTTTGGTGTATATGTGTGGATTGGTATATGTGTGTGGATTGGTATATGTGTGGATTGGTGTATATGTGTGGATTGGTATATATGTGTGGATTGGTGTATATGTGTGGATTGGTATGCGTGTGGATTGGTATATATGTGTGGATTGGTGTATATGTGTGGATTGGTGTATACGTGTGTGGATTGGTATGCGTGTGGATTGGTATGCGTGTGGATTGGTATGCGTGTGGATTGGTGTATACGTGTGTGGATTGGTGTATACGTGTGTGGATTGGTATGCGTGTGGATTGGTGTATATATGTGGATTGGTGTATATGTGTGGAGTGGATTGGTGTATATGTGTGGATTGGTGTATGTGTGGTGTGGATTGGTGTATGTGTGTGGATTGGTGTATATGTGTGGATTGGTATGTGTGTGGATTGGTGTATGTGTGTGGATTGGTGTATATGTGTGGATTGGTATATATGTGTGGATTGGTGTATATGTGTGGAGTGGATTGGTGTATGTGTGTGGATTGGTGTATGTGTGTGGATTGGTGTATATGTGTGGATTGGTATATATGTGTGGATTGGTGTATATGTGTGGATTGGTGTATGTGTGTGGATTGGTGTATATGTGTGTGGATTGGTGTATATGTGTGGATTGGTATATACGTGTGGATTGGTAAGGGTGTGAGAGTGATGGGTGTTAAGCTGTACCATTTTCTAATGTCTTTTTCATTATATAATTATGCTCTAAAGTACATCATAACTCCCATCACTCTATACTGTTCTATACAGTGGCAGAGCTGGGAGGCAGAGGCCTTGCACCCTCACCGCAGGACTCCTGAAAGGTAAGTGAACTTCAAAGAGGGAGAGGGTAGATAGTTAGGAGGGGGTAGATAGGGAGAATGGAGTGAGACGGGGTACATAGGGCAATCATACTCCTATCATGCCAAGTAGTCTACGAGTACATCCTGGAATCTGCGGGCATGATAAGAATGTGATTGCTGTTAATCATATATATATATATATATATATATATATATATATATATATATATATCTATATATATAAATATTGTTATTTAATTGTTTTGTTATGTGTTATGGTGTGGGGGGGGTCATATTCGGTTTTGGCCAGGTAAATGCTGCACTTTCGGTTTCAGTCCAGAATTCGTTTCGGTGCATCCCTACTACTAAGCCAGACAATGAAGTGGTAGGCCTACACCACATCAATGTTTGGCGTAGTATATAGTGATTGGGGTTTTGTTACAAGTTTTTATTCCTTTCTTT
Source organism: Spea bombifrons (assembly GCF_027358695.1). Taxonomy (NCBI): domain Eukaryota; kingdom Metazoa; phylum Chordata; class Amphibia; order Anura; family Pelobatidae; genus Spea; species Spea bombifrons. The sequence goes on along the minus strand of NC_071091.1, from coordinate 21,776,845 downwards.
TTTTGGGATGGGGGGGCGCCAGACGAGTAGTCCGCACAGGGCGCCAGAACACCTAAGGCCGGCTCTGTTCCCAGTGATACTTTACATTTCTGTACTACACCTGGGTGACTAGGAACAGAAAATTGTTCACAGAGGTATAAATATTAGGTAACACATAGGCCAAATTCCAGGGGTGGATTGACCCATCGGGCACCTAGGCATGGACCAAGGGCAGACGAGAGTGGGGGGGCCTCCAGGGTCAGGATCTCCCTCTATTCGGCCCAAACAGTGGCGTAACGAAAGGGGTCGCAACTGCGACGAGACCCATCTCTCTTGGGAGCACAGGAGACACTTGCGACCTCTCGTTCCTGTATCCCTGTGCCTGTTCAACATTTTTCAGAAAGGGCCCTTAGGTGAAACTGAGGTGCTTGCACAGTGTGAGAACAGCCGGACCTAAAGCTGCAGGAGCACTAAGGGCAGGAGGGCAGCCTGATTTGCGCTAGGGGTCTCTGGCTTCTCCCAGAAATAATCCACAGACCAGACATTGCTTATTTCAGAGACAGTCCCTTGACTGTCCCAGTATGTTATTTGCCCTGTAAGTCTCATAATCATAAAAATCGCTTTTCCCATAGTAATTATAATTTGCAAAAATCTCCAGCATGGCGATGATAGAAATGGCCATGACCACAGCCACAATAACTTCCTGATTTCATTTTAAAAAGCTGGTCAGGGTGGTAAAAGGAGGAGCGTGTCCTCCTTACCCAGTAATTTGAGTGAGTAGTTTTCATGCTCCTTGATTTTTTGGTGACACCTGTGTGTCACTGTGATACACAACAAAGCTGCAACCTCCACAATGTCAGGAGTGTGCATCTGGAGGCAATAGCTCTGCTTCCAGAAATGGTGCGACAATGAATGGAACCTCCAACCCTACCTCAGGCATTAACAACCCCTGTTATGGCTCTGATACTAAGCGAATATAATCCCTGATCTTTTTTCCATCTGCTTAAAAATCACGTCCTGCTCTGTTTGCATGTACTAGGCTGACTTGTTGTTTTAGGCTGTGTTGGTATTTTTCTGTTTCTCTGCTTTTTATCCTTGTGTATTGACCAAAAGTGAATCTACACGTCATCTACATTTACCTTCCATGTATCCCCATTTAGGAGAGACAATGCCACACTTGGACCCAAATCTCTCTTTTCCCCCTGTTATCAATCGGCAGACCAACAAAAAACGCCGAGTGGCTGCGAGCGGGATTGAAGCGACTGTCGTGCGGCAGCCGGGCCGCCTCATCCGGCCACCGGCGCCTAATGAAATTAAAGGGGCCGGCGTGCACGCACCGCGCCGCCCAATGGCCGTGCCTCAGCTCTTCGTCCCACGTCTTAAAAGAGGTGGGAGGAAGAGCCGAGGCACGGGCATTGGGCGGCGCGGTGCGTGCACACGGCTGCTTTAATTTCATGAACGCCGGCCCCCACCCGCAGCCCCCACCAGACAACAGGGAGTCAGAAGCAGTGGCATAAGGCTTTTCTGTAGGCAGAGTGCCCCATGAAATACCTTTTAACCCCCTATATGCCACTCTGCCTCTAGAAATGCCTTTTAACCCCCTATATGCCACTCTGCCTAAAGAAATGCCTTTTACCCCCCTATATGCCACTCTGTCCCCTGATATGCCTTTTAACCCCCTATATACCAGAGTGGCAGGGGGTTAAAAGGCATATCATGGAGCAGAGTGGCATATAGGAGAGTATAAGGCATATCAGGGAGGAGAGTGGCATATAGGGGCGTATAAGGCATTTCTGGAGGCAGAGTGGCATATAGGGGGTATACAGCATTTCTGGAGGCAGAGTGGCATATAATTGAATAAATGAATAAAATGTAACTTTTTCATCTAAAAATGTTTGCAGTAGCAAATGTTTTGATTCCATTATGTCTAATGTATTTCATTTATTAGGGCCTTTTAACACTTTTGCTTTTCTGGCATTTTAATACAAATAATGTGATAAAAAGATTGTTCTATAGTTATTTGCATGGCAAATAGTGAGACTCGGGTATGTATAAGGGGTGCGTGTGGGGCTGGTCTCCAAATGTTTCCAGGGCTGCTTTTCAGTCCCAGTCTGGCCCTGCCTGATATCCATCTTTTCTACGTCCTCAGAAAGTGTACCCCAGTGTTTTACTGCATAAAAAAACTATGATTATTAGAAATTCCTGCCATGGACCCAATACAACATTAGATTATTTAAAAATCTAACTAAATAAATGGTGTAGTCTACAGCGGCTATACTTCCTAATTAGAAAAAAGGAACAAAAAATGATGATTTCCTACCCGGCTAGTCTCTTGAGGGAATGAGGGGTATTTAGACTATTAGTGTCTGCATTCCCCACACTACCCAGATGGTTCTAAAGATTGGAAAGTTTCCCCTGTGGCGTTGCTATATCACCTCTACGTTTGTTGGTAGAAGGTTGTGAGCATCTGTTGTCGATTCAGTTGGGAATCTTAAGCAGTTTTTGCAAATATAGTGCTGCTAATGTAGAGATTCCTTCTAATGTGGGGAATACTTCTGTTCTGATCCCTTCCCGTTTATGTCATTGGTAAATATGTAATCAGAAACTATTTCTAGATTTTTAAATAATACCTAAATATTTTTATTATTGTGCATTGACCTTTGATTAAACGAAGCAGATTTTGAAACATTGCACATATTGTACATTGCAATTTTAAAATATCTTTCCATATGCCTTAATTTTATACTTAAGGTATTCTTATGCAGGTTACCATGTTTTGTGCACAAAATTAATTTGCTCCCTCTAATTACTGCTGGGCAATCTTTTCATGTAGAAAATGCTTTAGAGTGGTTAAACAAGACTTTTTCTTACAGATTGTTTATACAATATTTTGATTTTTTCCCCACCAAGTGATCTGCTGCTCGACACAAATAAGCATTAGTCACCTTGGCAGAAATGATGTTTATCCGTATGGATTTATAGTTAAAACTTCTGAACAAAGAGCTTAGTGTTCATTACATTATTTTCTGTGCCGAGAGGCATATTGTTACTGTCATGCAAGTATAAAAAAAAGACTTTACAACAAATCACTGATTCATGATGTTTTTGTCTTAAGCATGTATGTTGAGAACAGCATGAAACAGGGCATGAAAAACAAATGAGTTTATTTAGGGACATGCTGACAACCTGGTAACCAAATAAAGGCAATCATATCAGGTTTTATGATTAAATGTTTTTTATTAAGAACCAACGTTACCGTTATCAAAACAGACCAGTAATACAGGCAGCTGTTTTTTTACATCAATACAATTTAACCCCTCAAGTACAGAGCTGTTTTTTAATTCTTGTACCCTTCCTGACAATCGCTGTTTTAATACTTCTGCAGTGTTTGTGCTTAGCTGTAACTTTTTTTCTCATTTAGTGTTCCCACACAAACTACATATAATGTTTTTTAGGACAAGAAGGGCTTTCTTTAAATGCGATTATTTTGATCATATTATCTAATTTACTATGAAACTATAATAAAATTCAGTCACCTTTTCTGATTTTTATTTGAAAAATCTTTTACCCTACAAAGACTAATAAAAATGCATTTAGAGACACCCAATGTTTTTATGTTGGTTGGGGTTTTTTCCGAATTATAGGGCAAAAAGTACAAATAGCAGATTGCTATTTAAAAACCATTTTTTTTTTTCAAATCTGGTCATTCTGCACCCATGTCCTATTTGGGACATCTTTAAAGCCTGCCAATTCAATTTAGCCCATGAAACCATATATTTTTAAAAACTACACAGCCAACGGTATTTTAAATGCTGTTATTTTAACACTTTCTTTTTGCAGGATTTTTGGTATGATCCAGCACCAATTTTAGGACTTGCTCATAAAATGTAACTTTTTCTTTTACATCTTCTTGGAAATGGATGGTTCCTCTTCTTGTGGTGACATCCCTGGCGCATTATTTCTAAATGTTACAAAATGTTTAGTTTTTAGATATTTTTTTTAAATATATTTTTGTCTCATTTTTAACTTTATCAAAGAGCATATGAAAGCTATCAATGTAAATAAATAAATCATTTCCTTTTGGGGAAATATAAATCTCAAAAGCACTGTACTCATTATTAATTTAATTTCATACACAGAACAGCTATTTATCTTTTCTTGACATGGTAGGAGTATCGCATTAGGTAACTCAGTATCTGGGTAGGGGTTTCGTTTGAAGGACATCAGTGTTTTTTCATGGAACTCCGCTAGAAGTTCCTATGTTGTTCTCTGCATGTATCAAGCTTTGATCAAGTGGTAACATAACTGATCAAGTAGGGAAGCTGGATCCAAACTCTAAGTGAGGGACCAAAGCTTTTGTTGTAGAAAATCAACTCCTTCATAACTGAAAACATAGTGGGGCTTCATAACCTCCAACCTAAGTGTCAATAAATCTTTGTATTTAAGCACTGTGAACTCTTTAACAGAAGGAATAGTGGATATTATAGTCAATCTTTTGTGTTAAGAATGATGGTCTACCACAATCTGCTACTTGAGACTCAGTATGCTCCAATATTGCCTGCAACAAAGAAAACTTGGAAAGTTAAACGTATTTATCAGGAAAGTCATGTGCTCCCTTTTCTGGTCTAAGGCTTCATAGAGTCAGCACAAGACTTCCTTTTGTTGTCTATTCTAAAAATTAAATAAACAAAAGATGAGGATGAGATGAAATAGAGAGCTCCTCGTAGGTTTATTTCTACATTTATAACATGTATGAAAGATGCTGGGGATTGTGTGAATTATTTATGGAGTATGTATTCTGTGATGACCTGCTAGTAACAGTTAACTAGATGAATATTTGTAGATTAATAAAGAAGACTGTCACATCTATCCTTTAAATTGCTTGCATCACTCTGGGTGGTTCATGTGCCATGTGATTATATTAGTTCTGTAGTCACTTGATGTGGACCATGAAGACATGTTTCATATGACAACAAAAAGGGAAGCAGAAGTCATGCAGGAAAGCTAAAAAAGTGCTCTCAGTCTGTGATTTCCTAATAATGAATCAGCAGTTACATCAGGTGGATGAAAAACTGTGATCCTAACCAAAGCCTAACCAAAAGAGAAATGCTGCCAAATGTAACAAACTATACTTTCATTAGCGGAAACGAGGCAATCAGTTCATACTTACATAAAAACATACAAAAAATATAAAACATACATATAGTTTAACAGCAAAACTAACATTTACTATGGAGGGATGTAGAGAATGGACGTATCCAATGCAATGATACACTGAGATAATTGGCAATGTGTAAAATAGAGCCAAATCAAGTAGAAGGATTCAAAGCAATTCACAGCCCCTTAAAGGAGCAGTCTTACCCAAGTGTATCGAACTCCAGACCAGACCAGAAGGCTACAAACTGATCAGGATTTGGTGAAACCCTTGATTTGAACATAAGTGATTTAAACCATTTCCATTGATGTTTTAGTGCTCATGCAGGGATATCCAGAAATTATAGACTTGCTTTTATGTCCAGGAATTTCACCCCCCTGGATTCTAGTACTGAAGGTTTTTTTCAGTGCCGTTCATTTTGCATGGACTCCAGTGTATTTTACTGTGTGCAAATTAGAACATGCGTTATTTATTTATTGGAGTTAGAAAATAAATCTCTTGTCTCATTTAACTTCTACCCTGACTGTCTCTACTGAGTGCAGGAACCATTAGTATGTATACGTCTTCCACATTCCCAGTAGAACTAGTCGAGCTCCCACTGAAGGGATTCACAAAAGCCATACCTGTTTTTCTTACACCCCATCCCTTTGGTTTTCACAGGTCATCCCGTCACAGGCATGTAGAACATGGGTGTTTATACATTTGATTGGCGGCTACTACTCTCATTGAGTGATGGAAGATCAACTCCGTTTGACTATAATGGGCGTGCTACTGGCTACTGGGATACTGACAAATGCCACCTGCATTCAGTAGAGGCAGCGGTCGGAGGAGTTAAATAAGAGAGGAGTCCAGTGAATCAAGGCATGCATGCGTTTATCTGCATGTTACCGTCTCATAATACAAACTGTCATTACGTATTTTCATCAGCATGAGTTCATTAATCTTAATCTTTAATTGATTTGTTCTTCTCCACTAACAAGGAGAGAATAGTCATATTTTAAGATAGTTTCTGTGAGCTTCCTTGTTCCACTGATGTTGTGACCCTGGATTCAGCACTGTAGCCAGCAGTATCTTCTCTGTTTCATTGCAGTGGAAGCCATGAGTGGTGTATGTGCGAATAACCTTAAATAAACACACAGACAAACGAACTTGGATATAAAAAGGCTGTGGTATTTTATTGAGGCTTTAAAAAAACACAATTAAAATTAACCGTTTATTAACCATAACTTAATAACCATAACTTCATACATAATAATTTAACCATTAAGTCAGCCCTACTAGCCAGACTTACAACCAAAATTGAAAAGCTGTCCACCCCCCTCTAATGGGCAGGTGACCCATACCCTCAATAAAAACCACGACAAGTCAATAATTTAATTATTTTTTTAAAAAAATCTTTTGGGGAAGGGGGGGTGGGAAGCTCAGCCGAATGCAATACAAGCTGGCTAGATACCTCAGATTTGTGCAAACAATTTTACCCACGCAACGCTATTTATATTAACATTTCCCGCCTTTATCTCTCACACGACCATAGCCAATCAGCGGCTATCCTAACTACCACCCACAGCTGAAATAAAATGCGCTCGTGCTACTACCCGCCCTATTAACCCCTACTCGCCCAACACCCTCATGCAACATTAAGGGCTATGCGCCCCCATGTTGCCAGAAGTACTGGGGCAAGAAAAGGCCAGAGACATAGATAATCTTCATGGAGTTTTTTCCCTCTGTAAACTAAAACAAATAAAACAACTGCCTGTTCTTAAAGTGTTTTAACCTGTTTGTGCATAAAGCTTCAGAGGGACCATCCGGGAGGGCAGGAGTACTCTGGCTTAGGGCAGCCAGTCCTTGGAGTTGCCTTGATGGCCTAGGGCAGTACATCACTGAGCCCAACAGCAAACGCTGCAATGACAAATAAAGGAACTAAGGGAAATTTAAAGAAAGATCTTTCTTAAAGAACACCTAAATTAGATTTTGTGTTCGGTACTCGTTGGCTGTGCTTTGTCCCATCTTTGTAATGAAATCACGGGACACGTTTTTTCATAGCTGGGTATGAGCATAAAGTCCGGCGCTTGTTAATACACTTAGAACATATTTTTCATTCTAGAATTCTAGAGTTTTGTTCTTTCTTTTCAAGCTTTTTTTCAGTAAAGTATTTCATGTAACTGTAAGATAAAGTCTTAACATATGTACATAGCTAAACACTCAGGAAATGTCTATGCCACAACTAACTAAACTTTTCCTAGAGCTTTCCTCCTTATTTACACTATTTGATCATATGTACACTTCCTCTTAAAGGACACTCAGCTCTGTGTGCCTTAGTTCTGCGTGTGGTGGTATTTCCTAAAAAACAAGGAACTCGTCAGCAAACTTTTTTTGGTATTGATATATTCATTGATGCGTGTGTTATAATGAACATGTATGTGTAAATGTTTGTGTGTGAGCATGGGTGTCTATGTATAAGTCTGTGTGACTATGCATGTGTAAGTAAATGTGTGTTTGAACATGGATGTGTATGTGTGTAAGCATGAATGTGCATGTGTGCCAGAATGTATGTGTAAATGAGTGTGAGCATGGATGTCTATGTGTAAGTCTGTGTGACTATGCATGTGTGTGTAAGTATATGTGTGTGAACATGTTTGTGTAAATGTATGTGAGTGTTGATGTGTGTGTCAGCACGTATGTGTAAATGTGTGAGCATGGATGTGTATGTGTAAGCATGGGTGTGTATATGTGAGCATGGGTGTGTGACCATGTCTGTGTAAATGCATGTGAGCATGGGTGTGTTATGTCCAGGCCCGGACTGGCCATCGGGCACACCGGGCATTTGCCCGGTGGGCCGGGCCACGGCAGGGCCGCACTGACTTAGGGGCTGATGGAGCTGTAGCTCCAGGCCCCTACCCTACCTACGGCCGCATTAACGCAGGGCATAAGGGGCACCTGCCCCTTAAGCCCGCCGCAACTGCGACCGGGTCCGCCACTCTAAGGGGCCGGGAAGTCCCCACCAAGGCCGGCCTTACGGGTCTGCGGCCGCACAGAGTTTAAATTAAAACATCGGGGTTTTTTTTTTTTTACTTTATTTAACATCCTCCATGTTAAATAAAGTTTTTTTAAGTTGAAAAAAAAAACCCCGATGTTTTAATTTAAACTCTGTACGGCCGCAGACCCCTAAGGCCGGCCCTGGTGGGGGCTTCCCGGCCCCTTAGGGCAGGACCGACCTTTGGGGTGTGCGACCACCCTCCAGGGGGCGGCGGCGGCGGGCGGTCCGCACTGGGTGCCGCCAACTTGCGGCACCCGGCACCCCTCCAGAGACGGACAGTAATGTCCGCCGCTGGAGGAGCAGGCTCGCAAGGGAGCGGTATCGGAGGTCTTTGACAGACCTCCGGCTCCCTTGAGTGATTTTAAGCCGGGTTCAACCCGGCTTAAAATCACTCAAGACAGCCGGAGGTCTGTTAAAGACCTCCGATACCGCTCCCTTGTGATCCACGCGGCAACAGCTGCTGTGCGCCGGGGTTTGTTGTCAGATCCCGGCGCACAGCACTGAAGCCGCGCCCACCGCTGTCCGTGCCCTCTGACCCGGAAGAAGACAGAGAAGACAGAAGAACTGAAGAAGAGGAAAAGAAGCTGAAAGAAGAAAGGAAAGGTAGGAAAGCATTAAGTGAGAGTGGATTGGTGTATATGTGTGGCTTGGTATATGTGTGTGGATTGGTATATGTGTGTGGCTTGGTATATATGTGTGGATTGGTATATATGTGTGGATTGGTATATGTGTGTGGATTGGTATATGTGTGTGGATTGGTATATGTGTGTGGATTGGTATATGTGTGTGGATTGGTGTATGTGTGTGGATTGGTATATGTGTGTGGATTGGTATATGTGTGTGGATTGGTATATATGTGTGGATTGGTATACGTGTGGATTAGTGTATGTGTGTGGATTGGTATATATGTGTGGATTGGTATATATGTGTGGATTGGTATATATGTGTGGATTGGTATATATGTGAGGATTGGTGTATATGTGTGGATTGATATACGTGTGGATTGATATACGTGTGGATTGGTATATGTGTGTGGATTGGTATATGTGTGTGGATTGGTATATGTGTGTGGATTGGTATATATGTGTGGATTGGTGTATGTGTGTGGATTGGTATGTGTGAGGATTGGTGTATATGTGTGGATTGGTATATATGTGTGGATTGGTATATATGTGTGGATTGGTATATATGTGTGGATTGGTGTATATGTGTGTGGATTGGTATATGTGTGTGGATTGGTGTATATATGTGTGGATTGGTATGTGTGTGGATCGGTATACGTGTGGATTGGTGTATGTGTGGATTGGTATACGTGTGGATTGGTGTATGTGTGGATTGGTAAATGCGTGAGAGTGATGGGTGTTATGCTGTACCATTTCCAATGTCTTTTTTCATGATCTAATTATGCTCTAAAAGTACATCATAACTCCCATCACTCTATACTGTTCCATACAGTGGCAGAGCTGGGAGACAGAGGCCTTGCACCCCCACCACAGGACTCCTGAAAGGTAAGTGAACTTCAAAGAGGGAGAGGGTAGATAGTTAGGAGGGGGTAGTTGCGGCGGGCTTAAGGGGCTCTGCGTTAATGCGGCCATATAGGACCAGTCAGTCCAGTCCTGACTGGGCCTATTTTAAGGTGGGGGCCTGGAGCTGCAGCTCCATCAGCTCCTAAGTCAATTCTGCCCTGGCACAGGCGTGGTCGCAGTTGCTGCTTGCTCTGGCAACAAGGTAAGTAGGGTGAGGGAGGGGGGTGCAGTGAGAAGAGGCAGAGGGGGGTTAGATAGTGAGAAAGGGGGAGAGGGGATAGATAGAGGCGGTACATATTGAGAAGTGGGGAAGGGGGTTACATAGTGAAAAGGGGGAACATAGTGAGAAGGGGCAGATAAGATGAAGAGAGGGGGTAGTGTGAATGCGTATGAGAATGAATGAATAAATGTGTGGATGAATTGTGTGAATGCGTATGACAATTAATTAATTCATGTGAGGATGAATTGCTTGAATGATTTGTGAGACTGCATTAATGAATGTGTCAATGATTTGTGTGAATGATTAAATGCAAAGATGGTACGGGTGGGCTTTAACAATAAATAAATAAATAAATATGGGCTGCTCAGGCTTAAATGCCCGGGCCTATTTTTTGTCCCAGTCCGGGCCTGGTTATGTCTTAAGTGTGTTTGAGCATAGATGTGTCTGTGTGTTTGTGAGAATTAATGTGTATGTGTAAGTGCATGTTATCATGAGGGTTTAACTGTTTTAGTGAGTATGTGTGTGCATATGTGTTTACATGAACGTGTAAGTCGCTACAAATGTGAGTAAAAATGCTAGACAGTGAATATTTGAGTTACCAGGGAGGGGAAGAGGCCGATGGGGGGTGTGAAACACAGGGTCTACTCTGGATGCCAAATACTCTAAGTACATCCCTCTCTATATTAAACCATGCATAATATACTTTGAAGATCACAATGCTAAGATCAGGTGTTACTTAGAGGTTTGCCATGTGAGATGGTTTTCAAGGAGTGTAATAAGCATCAAACTGCCTCATGACATGAAGATATGTCAGAGGCAAAATACAACACAAATGCACAAGAACCCCAGATGAATTCAAGCATCTCATGGGCCTATTCAGTGAGATATGGATAGTGACTCGAGACATGCCATGCTAGGATCCATGTGCAGACTACAATCGGACCCTTCGGGAGAGCACCTAAGAGAATCCTGATCATCACAGGAAGCATCTGACGTACTCTGCAAAGAAATGGGTGACCCTCGTAGACAGTAACAGACACAATGATATGAGCTTTACTTTTTCACAGCATAATATGAACTACATAAAGACATTACTCAAGAGAAAACAATATTCAAAACTTAAATAACTTATTTTCTATGTTTCTTTCGTTTGCGGATTTCAGGGTGATTTCTGCTTGCATGGTGTGCTGGGAGCATTTTTGCTGTTTCAATACATATTATTGTGACCTCAGAATATGACTAAAGAATATTGTGATGTCCCCACATTCTGAGCGCTTGGAATGGACAGCCCTCCTAATGAGGCATATGTGAAAGGTATAGTACTGGGAACTATATGAAATGGTTGATGTTTCGCAAAATGTAACATATATATGTCTTTTTTTTCTGGAGAAACTTTTATTACTGCAACAAATTGTTAGCACGCAACCCTGTGTCTATAATGGGCACGATGGGTGTAATTACCAATAACTCAATAATATTAAGAGACACATGACAGTGAGGGCAGCCAGCCTATCATGTGATCCTCAACCCAGGAGACTGATAACAAAACAGTCAGCAATCTGTCTATTACCAAGCTGGACAAGGCTCAAAAACTTTTTTATTTAATTTCCAGGTATAGATTTTCTATCCTAAAAAAACACAGCTACTTTTTGTTTTATGAACATGCATTTTAAACGCGTGTTTTCGTCCTCGGGCTGCCAGCTGGCTATTTTTCTACCTGTGCTGTAGGTACCGATTTGCCCGCTTCAGTATTATTTTATTGAATGCTATGATTTAGAGCCAGTAGAACAATATCTGTTAGGTAGCTTTTTTGTACTTGTATGATCATTTATCTGAATTAGAATCAGGGCCAGACTGGCGGGGATGGGTTGGATCTGGCGCTTTACGCACGCTGTGTATATCCAGCTGCTGGCTGGACGCTGAAGCACCCGATCTGCCCGTCAGTCCAGGCTTGATTAGAATTATCTGCCACCCTGTTGTGGAAGAATACAGGATGAACTTTGTCCCACATTTGGTTCTCCCAAAATCTGCAGGACCATGGTATTCCAGATTAAACCAGTTTTGGCTGAAACCAGGTGCAAGGTCATTTTGGAAGCTGCAGCGAGTATCTGTTGCCCACCCTCTCCCTCTCTTGTATTTGATAAATATGGGCATTCTGCTATTTTATGTAAAACGATTGGATTAGTATAGAGCGTTACTTCCGGTCTTTGTGTTAAGCGTATTTATACATTCCCTATTGGAATAAACAGAGATCTTATTATACATACGCCTCTGTCTGTGTGTTTGATTTCTCTCGAGCCGCTCCATAAACATCTCTATATAATTTGGAACCCCAAGGTATAGAAGTACTTGGAAATTCTCCAACACTATTGTAGTTTTATTTATCATATTCAACGTGAGATCATTTAAAGTCAGATGCATATCTCTTCCAGGTTGCAGGTTTGAAACCTAATAAGTCTGTTAAGTCATTACTCCCAGCTAACACATGCAGAGAGACACAAGAGCTAGCCGATCCAGCTCCTTTGTGTATAGAAGACAATATTTTTTAATAGTAATAAACCTTCTCATGCTTCACCTGTCTGAGATCCACACCACAACTTGAGAATCGGATATACCATTCACAGCAGTGATAGAAATTAAAGGTGCTGTTCCACCTATTCTGCTCAGTGCTGAATCCTGGCCTAGGCTGACTAGACCCAGGGAAGCAACCCTCCACTGCTGCAAAACTGGGGGCAGATTGCCCTCTTGGGTGACCAGACCCCCCAGTGGCCCTCTGCTCAATGGGCCTGTTGTAGGAAAGATTTTTGCTCTCCCACAACCCACATAGGCTGCACGTGTTTAAGACATAGCGTGCCGGGGTAGGTCATCATATCCTGGCACTTCGTGTCTTAAAGGCACAGAACGCATTTAATACAGGGAAGGTGTTGAAGCTGTGTGTGTTGCCCTTGGTGGGAGCAGAAGACAATACAAAGGTAAATACATCTCTGATTCTGTGAGTCTCACACTTCTGTAACTAAATGCAGCATTAGAATCATCATCCCTGATAAATCAGCCAAAACTCATTACCAAAAATGGTTATTTAACCATGTACCATTCAGCAGCAGTCAAAATGTCACATGAAACACTTATGTGACAACGGCAGGCACTGAGTTTGTTGCCATAGAAACTGAAAAGGCTTTTTAAAGCTTCTAATTTGACTAAATCTTATAACACAAAATGACCGTGCTGCTAAGTTCTGTTTGCGTCGCATACAAGCGAGCACAATTGTTTTATCGAAGAGAAACAGTGCCTTCAATACATGTGTTCATGATGAGTAACGCCTCATTTCACACAACGGTGCGGATGAGAAGCATGTGGTAGGTACTAATTCCCTTCATGTATCTTGCTGTGAAATATTAAACTTCCCTTCTGCCCGTGTATTTTATGGAACCAGCAGAACAGTATAGCAATGTATATATATGACCAGGTATGAGATCCACAGCCGTAGGACGCATCAGCTACCATTACGTGCACACCACTTGTGTTCTGTACACACTGTTCAGAAGACATTTAGACAATGTCACTGTATAGTTTATTCTAGATCGTTTGAACAGGGTCCTTGTTAACAGTTTGGACAGAAACAAAAGGTATGTGACGCACTACTTGTTGTATCCCGTTTATCGGCCGTGCAGCGCTGCGGAATCTGATGGGGTTGTAAAAATGAAACACAAATTTTGTCCAATGAAAGGTACAAATGACACACAAGTTGTTGGCCTTATGGTTAATGTATGGTTTACGACGAGCAATTTACCACCATTTCTTTTAAATTTTAAATACTAGTATAATTTAAAACAGAACATATTTTTGTAATAGCTTTACAGCAGGCTGTTGTAGGTTTAGGTCTGTTGTTATTTTCGGCCAGCTTACTATATAGGAAAAAACAGATAGTTAAGTTAGCACAAGAGAAAATTCATCTTTTAACCAAGTGGATACATCGGTCTGTGTTGGCCCAATAAAAAAAATATATATCTGCTTCAACTCAGATCTATTACCCAAACATACGAACTTGTGGTAAATAGTGGAATGTCTCAGTCTTAGTCACTGATTCCCCTGAATCAGGGTCTATAAGACTCATACTAATATTGAATCAGGGAAAGTTACCCAAAATATCAAATTGCTGCCTCCAGGTATTATTTGAAACAAAAGCCGGTTCTCTTCAATGCTGCATTTAAAATTCACAGAAAAATATATTTTCCTTTCTTGGGAGATTTCACCACTAAAAAGGATTGCAAGTAATGTAAAAGAGCTTAACTTATAGAGGCTACAAGTTGCGAGTTGTTAAAAGTGTTCAGCTTTAGTAAGCATTAAAGAAAGTTTTCAATCAACAATACAAAAATAAAATAAGCCGACTTTCAAGGAGTCTTGTACCAATTAACCAGATCAGCTGGTGGTGGTTCCAAAGGAATCTTTCCTAAAGTAAACTTCTTTGCCGTAAATTGCAGGAGGTCTTCGGGAGAAAGCTCACTCCGAGGGGTAAATAAAGGATCCAGTGTGCTGCCGTCAGATGCAGAAGCTGCAGGTGGTGTGTTAGTTGCAGTACCACCGACAGGAAGCGCTGGTGGCTGCCCAAATATCGAGGTCGTAAAAGTAGGACCTGCGGTGGCAGATTTAAAAAGGCCAGCAACTGAAGAGGCTGTGCTTGCAACACCACTGAAACCGGTAGCCGCTGTGGTATTATGACCTCCCCCAAAAGCAGGACTGGCAAAAGTACCATCACCTCCCCCAAATCCCGAAACACGTGGGGAGCCTGCACCAAAAGCAGGAACCGTGTGTGTGGTAGAAGGCATCCCAAAGCTAGGTGCGACAGATGGCACACCAAACCCAGATGTTCCAATGGTTGGCGCAGTTGTCCTTGCAAATGAAAATGTAGCAGCTGCTGCCGCCGCGGATGCCGTCCCCATGCTGCCAGCCGCAGCAGTACTGCTGGGTTTACTACCAAACCCTGAAGCCCCTGAAAAAGTAAAACCAGTCCCTGAAGATGGAGCATTCACGTTTTGGGCAAAGGTAGAATCCGATTTAAAGCTGAACGAGGCAAGGGCTGCGCTGCTGGATGACGCATCTGCAGAACAAAAACGTGTGTATTAGCACTTAATATGTACAAACACCATTCCGTCTTCACTTGGTTGTTTGTAAAGTCCTTATATAAAACAATGTTACAATGCAAACATACGGTTTACACTGTAATCTGCAGAAATGACCAGTTTAGAAGAAAAACATTATCTTAAAAACATATATTTAATGCTGAAAAGTCAAGAATGATACAACTCCTATGGCGTCTCATTTTAAAAGTGCTGCTCAACCTGCTCTGCTAAATTTAGCGATTATAGAACTAAATGCAGTATAGGAAACACTATTCCAAGTAGGGTTCAATGCTCAAAACTATGCCAGAATTAATTAAAAAATAATCTCAAAATTTACTACATTCATAATGTTTTAGGGAATATCGGGCACGTGACACAAAATCAGGCACTCGTGAGCTTTTGCCACAGTTAAGTAAAATAGCTTCTTAAAAAGTTGGTTTATGTTAAATGTTCAGATGAAAGAATAAAATGACTAATTTGCTAAGGAACTAGAACTTTTGCCACATTTGAATACAAATCCACCGTGGGATATTTATAAAAAAAGTGATTATGGTGTGTGGT
Organism: Spea bombifrons; assembly: GCF_027358695.1. Lineage (NCBI taxonomy): Eukaryota > Metazoa > Chordata > Amphibia > Anura > Pelobatidae > Spea > Spea bombifrons. The sequence continues at coordinate 21,761,247 of NC_071091.1, read as the reverse complement.
ACATAGCCCTAGCGACCAACGGTATTTTCTTGTCGATTGGACCATTCCATTGGTTGCTAAGGAAATAAGACCAAATAGCACCGTATAATCTCCCTTATTAAATGGACGTATCATTTGAATCTCTACTCCCTAACAGAAACTTACTGGAAGGCGCAAAGGTAGATTGCTGGGCTGCTCCAAATGTTGCAGGTGTGTTACTAGAAGATGCAGAAGTCAGTTCACGCAGCTGAAACACAAAAGTTTATTAAATATCATTCAGCAGAAAAAAGAGGGGTTTATTCACTAAACTGGGTGCTGCTAGAGTTTGCAAAAGTTGTCTTTACCATACATTGACTACCATACATTGCAAAGGTCCATCTCCAGTGAGCTCCAGCTGCTGGAAGAGCGTGGCTGGCCCTGCATAATGCACAGTTAACAAGTAAGATTTCTTCAAAAATGCCCCCCCCCCATTGAACTATGGAGGGTCGTCTTGTTGGAGAAAAGTGCCAGTGCTGGAAATCCACAATGCACCATTGTGCAATATGGACTGCAACTAAGTGAGGGAGCTGAAACTGCAACTCTCCTGCCATCTGTACCTGTACATCTGTAACACATAAACCTAGAGAGCAAACGGAGAAAGAAATAAAGACAGACGTGGGGAAGTAGTAAGGGTCCTGTTCTTACCAAGGCATCTCTAGACATTGGGTTTAGGTTTTTGAGTTGAAGAAGTCTCTGTTTCCACTGGTTCACCATCTGCTGGACTGTATTTATCTGGTGCAAGAAAACAAGGCTTAAATCCTGCAATTGTTATACACAAACTAAATTATCCACCCCCCCCAGCTTTACTCTAAACAAACTGAGCTAATAAAACAATTACCCACCACATGAAATGAGCAAACATGTTCCAAATTTCACAAATTCTCCAACCCACAAACAGATGTGTTTGTCTTTTTCATATACAAAAAAAAGTCTATAAAATAAATTTCAATGAAGGCTTGTCTTTTTTTCCAGCCACAAGTGTAATCGCGCTCTTGGTATACTCAGTTAAATAAAATGTCGACGTACATAGCCTGCAGCATTGCCATTGGCCTTGGACATGTAGTATTCAACGCGTAGCTCTTCTGGTGAGACGTCTGAAAATCCTGCAAGGCAAACACAAAAGTAAATATTACATGCGGCTACCAACTAGACAATATGTTGAGAAATCCCAATGGATTAAAAAAAAGTGGGCCCTTAAGTAATCATTAGGTTTATCACCATTCTACTGATCATAAGAAAAATAAAGCATTGCTCAACAGTCATGGAATCACTAGCAAGGTATGCTGTGCCATTTCTGCAGAATATCACTAATTACTGTAGATTTTGATTTAAACTTCTTTTTTTTTTTTGAAGGCTTCAAGGCGCTTCCAAGAAAAGGCTTTGACAGCCAGTGAAACCAAATAATTACCGGAGATATTATGTTTCTCCCTTTGTGGCGCATAAACAGAGAGCTGCCACTGTCCTGTAGATTCCCACACCACCATGTCATTTTTAATGTCATCTCTGAAACATAAGACAGATATAAACACATTAGGTTGAGGTCCAGGCGTTCAATAATGGCCTTTCTGTACATTTGGAGAAACGCATGCTGTACAAAAAGCAATTCACTTCATGGCTTCTTACACACGTCTAGAATGTATAGACTCACGGGAAAGGCCCCCGGCGCCTGCAGCATATCCTCGTTCTGTTCTTTGCAATTGTGTTTTTAGAAATCATTTCTGGTCACTATTCCACATAGCAAATGTTGGCCATCAATAAAACCGATAACTGTTCTAAGATGGCTGTTATCATCATGATATAGTATGAGAAGGCTCAATGATGACCATTTTAACTTACATTAGGTTGCCGTCTTGGTCTGCCTGAGAATCCTTGCTATGACCTTGATTGCCTAAGGCGGAAAAACGATTCTGGGTAGATTGGAATCCCGAAGATCCAGTAAAGTTTCTGTTCCCGCTATTGTCCGAGCCGGAAAATGATCCAAATCCACCCCTGTTATTGTCCTTACTGCTCCATGTTGTGGATTTTTGGAAACCGGGAGCCTGTTTTGTAGGCGCATTTTTCCAAATATGAGAGCCACCTGTTTGAAAATGACGAAAGATGTAAAGCGGAAATGCAGATATTCCAGAGCAATTTCACTTTAACAACATGGAAATGAAGCTTAGAAAGTTTTGTCCTCAAAGTCATGTATCGTAGCCATAATCACTTATGTTTATGGGACACATGTGCTAATTTTGCACGGGTTGATATGGCTTAGAAGCATGTCTGATTTAGCGCAACTTAAAAAAATAATACATTAACCTTTTTAAAACAGACTTTGTTAACATGTGGCAGAAAAAAAAGGAAGACAAAAAGGTGATCGACAAGAACAGCATGATAAACATGTACTTATACACATAAAAATTAAATATTTGCGTAGGATCTGTTACTTTTAAGTAAAACATCACTTATGCAATTGGTAATTTTGTTTAACTCTTTAATAACTACAGGTCACTTGTGCCCAAAAGATTTGAGCTTTCTTGCAAGATTTGTTTCCCATTTTTGTGTTAAGTCGGCCCGCGCAAATTGTATATATATTTTTTTCTCAAGACACGTATGGCTTTGCATATTTATACATTTAACACAATTTAATTATTACATTATATATACATCCACATACACAGACATTGCCCCAAAACTTCCCCCAAAGCTCTTCTGCATTACCAGATAAAACACTTTTTTTTAAATATTACTCCTTAAATATAGTAAAGTAAAAAAAAAAAAAACAAAAAAAAAAAATAAAAAAAAACCCACCACATTGCACTTACCTATATTGTTTTGCACATGCCAGTCGAGATATCTAACAGCGAGACTGGACCATACCCCGGAGAGCCATCATACACCATTATCGGTTACACTCCATATGCCCGCTCTGACAGCCCACATATCCACGGGGCTAAGCAGCACAGGGACATAACAGGTCCCTATCGGGACATCCAACATGTCCACTTCAACACCTCAAAATCCAAATGGACAAAATCTCCCCACTCCAGCTTGGAGTATTTCACAATCCTTTCATACACACACACATACAGACACAAACGCAGTTGTTACATCATGGTCGTGACGGCCCTGGGTTAATAAGTGCCGTCTATAACAATTATTATGACCACCCAGGGTTAAATAATGCCGTATCTGTATCGATCCCTGTGTGAGTGACGTATTCCCTTTCTGTGTATGTGCCGTTTATTGCCTATGCCCTTTTCCCCTTCCCGTCCTACCCCATCCATGTATCACATACCCTGCCCACAGACTTCGGCTCTCGTCGCCTCGTGGGCAGGACTGGTAGATGTGTGCCTGATGTATGGACCTTTTCTCACCCGCATATAATATCCAATAGACTGTTATTGCCCTGGAACATTAGTCTCTTCTAATGCTTCAGGGGCTCGCTAAATCACCAATTGTCCTTTTCAGGACAGTTACGGCGCTGTATTCGGCTACGCCTCGGCGGGCTGCGGTGCCGTGAAGTTAGAGACACCGGACCAGTTCGTCAGACGGGCTCTGCTAGTATCGGCTAGCGTTGGAAGCGGGTAACCATTTCGATCCCGGCAGGAAGCATCGCAGAACCGACAGGCGTACCCAGCCGTGCCGGTCACAATGGGGCATAAGAAAGGAACCAATCATTTGACCTCCACAAAGTCACTAAGCAACAAACACTTTACTCATATCATCTGAGAGGTTTTTATGCCATTTTCAAAGAAACACTAAACACAAAAAGTCACTGACAAACAAATTGTTCATAAAGACAAATAAATCAAGTAAAAGCCTTCCCATTGGTTTAATTAAAAGAAATGATAATTCACAATACTTTTGGGGGAGTTAATACAGATTAAACTATTTTATTACAGGCTGAGGAACGTCCTCTGCCTGTAGAGACCAATATACATTCTCCAGGTCATCCAGCTCCATGGCAGGCAGCACCAGCCAAACCTCCCTCCACTTCCCAATATCCTGAGCAAACCGGAATCACCCAAACTAGGATTATAAACCCGATGTACCACGATCTGCAAGAAACACACAATCTGACGGCAGATAGGAACGATTCGGAGCATCTCTTCTACCCTGTCCCACATTCAGGGGCCATACGCCCGTCTAAACCCCCCCACTACATGGCAGATACCCTCAGATAGCATACGGGAGAATAAGAGGAGCCAAGTTTATGTTTATACTTAATTACTGGCCCCAAGGTTTATGATTGAGATAATCTATCATCAGACATGCTTTCAATTGGCTGTGTTTACTTGTAAACAGGTTTAGAAATAATGCTCAATGCAGCGCTTGGTGTCCAGCATATAATCACCGAACGCCTATTAATTCACGGTTCTGTTTAAGGTCTTATTTTAAGTTTATAGAAGAATGCTAAAGAAAATAGATATTGCTGTTTTAGTCATAAGGAAAATGGAGTCTTAAGTTTCTAACTTTCATTGGGCCAACATAAAAAAAGCTGTAACGGTGGATACGGTTTGGGACCTCAGAGGTCTCTTCTTCAGATGGAATCCACTTTTCTTTCAACTTAAGCCTCCATTGCAGCTCCTAGCGGTATTACCTGAAGAGGGTGGCTGCTGGTGTCGGGTCTGCGTGTGGTATCTACCACCCCCTCCACCACCTCTCGTGTGTTCATTCCAACATTTATCTCCGTAACGGCACCGGCCCTCCAAGAAGTATTGACAGATCGCCATACTGCCGTTCCGTGACGTCAATCAGCGCGACAAAACAAGACTCCCAAACCAGCGGCGCTGCAGAGTGATGCATATGTAGCGCGACAGCCCGCTGGGTTCTGGCGCCCCGTCTGCGCGTCACAAGTCTGCGCAGATCATTGGGCGGGTTGTGTGCTTCTCGGATAAGAGACGTGCCGGGGCCAGGGGAGGGTAAAGGCGCTGCCTGCCCCCGTTTCCTCAATAATGTTGCGTTTTACGGCGGCCCGTATGGCTCGGCTGCTCCTTAGGGCCCATGGCGGCCGCTTAGTAAGGCACGTTAGCCCTGCTGATTATTCGGAAAACGTGCATGACGCTGAAATCCAATCCCTGCACATCTGGGAAGCAGCTGACATCGAGACTCCTCAAATATTAACCCTTTAAAAACCCATTACGTATTCTGCTGTATGGAGTTGCTAACGGTGGCGACCACATGATTCTAATATAAATAAATACAATTATAAGGAGGTACATAGAATATTAACTGTCACCTATATTCAAGCAGGGATTCAGCTGTGAGAAATGAGCCAAAACCACTGATTTCAATGCTCTATATAGGGTGGTGCCCTTTAAAGCTTTGGATGTCACTTAGGAACGTCAAATTCTGTCCATTAAAATAACATGAAATGGATAAAAAATGCAGCACAGACGGTGTTAATGTTATAACTGGAAATTAATGATTTGTAATGGAACATCTTCCCTTTATCACTCCTGTGTTCCAATAGGAGGTTGTGTTCCCTAATCCAAGGTTAAGTTTAAAGGGCAAATTGATCATTAGATGAAATTGTAACAACTGATTTGTAAACCTCGAGGGTGATACAAACTCCAGTTATATTTTCAGAAGCATTTTCCCCATTGAACTATACACTGGGTCGTATATATATCATATTATAGGATATATTATTATAGTATATACATTAGTATATATATATATACATATATATAGATAGATATATACACACACTCACAAAAGTGAGACATTAATGGCTGTGTGTTAAGTTATTTTGAAGGGACTTTTCAAATTTACAGGCTGTACACTCACTCACTACAGGCTGTACACTCACTACAGTGTCATTTCTTCAGTGTTATCACATGAAAAGATTTAATAAAATACAAAAAATGTATATATATATTATATAATATGATAGATATAATATATATCATACTATAACAATCTATATATATATTTTATTATATATCTATATTATCTATTATATATTATCTAATATCAATTATATATATATATATAATCTAATCTATTAATATAATACATCATATGATATAATTTAATTTGTAATATATACACATACAGCTATTATATATGAATTCACAGTGACTCAACCTTTGATGTTATCTCTGGTATGGTATTTGATGGTATTTTTTTGACAAAAGAAGGAGCAGTATGTATTTTTATACACATTATTTTAGTTTAATAAATGAACATTGTGAATACAGAAACTGTTACATAATATGAAATTAAAAAGTATAAAAATAAGACAGAACCATAGATTCAGTAATCTACCCGAGGAACTGCAAATACTTGTGAATCTTGTGAAAAATGACGCACACATTGTACGTTGAAAATGCACATAGACGTACTGTATATACTGTAAACACTAATGCTATAAAAAATGAATGTTTTTCAAATGCAACCAAATAACATCTATTTTTTTTAGATGTTTCATGAGTATTATACCAGTTTTGTAAGAGCGACATATATTCTAATAAGTATAGTATGCAAATACTTGTCCTATTCTTTACACTGGTGGCTCGTGAAATCTTTTCGTAGTTCAGAGTATATTTAGATATAAATCCACATCTCAAAAACCCCCAAGCTGGCCCTTTTTCCCATGTTATTACGACTAACCCAAATTAAGTCGCCTTTAACCAGCCTCACCCAGTAAATAAGGTTTGAATCCCTTTTTTTTATTTTCTTTCTAGAAAGTAAAGTGTACCAAAATACACTTCGATTCTTTTTTAACTGAAAGCGGGTAAAATTCTGGTCTGCACTATTGGGAGGAGGAACCGTAAGAGGTATTTTTACAACAGCATAGTTTTAGAAGTTTATTACTTGAAAATACTTTCATACGCATAAATTAAATGCTACTCTGAAAATAAAAGTGAACTTGAACATTTCACAACATACGCATCCATTTAAACTAAACAAAGAATATCTGTGATTTTTTTTTTCCAGAGACTGTTTCTCTGTGAAACCCTCTGCATAGCCCTTGGTCCTTCCCCATTCCATGATGTGGCATGGAAGACCACATAGTTGGCTAGTGTGCAATGGGCATTTACAGGTGGCGGAGTGGTTCAATCATTAACCTAGGTGCTTGAAATGACATTAGGAGTGTGTTCAGTAGACCTGGTGATACTCTGGATGTTTACAAAGAGATGGTTTCACCATTTACATTGACAGAATTTAAAAACAATTGTGTGTTCACAGTGAACATGTACAACTGCTACAAAGAAACTTACAACAACATTTTTCGATTATGGTTTATGGGTCATCATTATATTTAGAAAATTGCACTGTTCTGATTGGCCAGTAAACTGCAAAGCTTTTTTTTTTTTTTAGATGACGTATAACTACCATGCAGGCTGTATGCTTGTAAACCCATACAGTTACCCACTACCTACCAAAAGTGTGAATGTCCAGATCAGTAACCACCCAGCCCTGTTTGATGGCATATAGAACTGCAAACACAAAGGACAAATTGTTTATTTTTTGGAGGAGATTCAATATGGAAGATTACGTGAATAGAGCGCTGGTAGCTTTGGAGGCACCATATTAAAAACAAACCATTGCTGATGTCTGGTTCCTGGCAAAGTGCTGTGTTTTCAGACAAGGTGAGCAATTTTAAATCAACAAATGAAACTCTGCGTTCTTTTCCCTTCACACCTCATTCTATAATTGCAATCTAGGGGTTTATTCACTAAATTCTGAGATAAAATGTCACAATTAAAAAATGTTATTTATATAATGTATGTATTATGAAGGGTCCTGCCATACAATAAGGGTCAAATTGGCCCTGCATAATGCAGAGTTAAGTGAGATTACATTTTTCTGACAGCAACTCACATTACAGTGAAAAAAACCCTAGAATTTTGGGACCACATTCATCTTAGTATTGTCAGTTATCTATATTTGCTAGAATTGCATTTACCTTAATATTTACTATTAATAAACAGATGTGATATGTAAATAATTAGGAAAAAGTAAGAACCAAATATCCAGGAAGTAAGCAGATGTTGACAAGGGATGCGGGGAATGAATGAGATTAAAGAGGTGGATAAATAAAAAATATACCTTAAGTAATTGTAGTTAAATTAAGCAGTTTTTATATGTATTCAACATGTAAAAAGAGTGCAATAAACTATAATCTCTGTAACGAGCAAATTCTGGCATACCTAGGGTTTGAAACGCCTATCAATTTATAGCTGAAAGGCTTTCCAAATAAAACATATTAAACAACAGAACTAAGAACATAGTGCTTAACCAAAATGATCCAAGGGGCCACACAGTAAGCAAATATTGACCATTTCTAAACAGCCCGGCAAAAAAAAAATAATAAAAAAAAAAAAATCTATAAAAAGTCTTATTACCTGATAAAAGTAATAATTGCAAAGAGATGATCAGTCCAATCTGCTGAATTAATCGCACCGCTAGGATACGAAGGGTTAAGAGAATATATAACCTTTTTTTTATTGCGTGACTTTACCAGTCTGAAAAGTTCATTTTCAACACAAAAAAAATGGATGTTTATTTCTGTATGAAAATAGTAGTCTTATTTTGGGCATTACGTCTTCCCTGCAGCAGCGATCTTTATGTTTCTAGTGTTTCCTCATTTGCTCCACATGTGTCCACCACGCAGATTAAGCAGCTAGTCACTGGGAAGGCACGGACCTTGGAGTTGGCGACCCACTTGTCCGTTTCTGTGTTGTATTCCAAAATGTGTCCCAAGCGCCCTACTCCTTGGAAGCCCGCCAGAACATAAATGACAGAGCTCACAGCCGCACATTTCACCGTCACGCCTTTCCACGGCATAGGGGACACCAGCTTCCACTCGTTAAGTTTGATATCATAATACTCCACGCTGTCCAAGCCACCTAAAAGAAACAGCACAAGGACAAAAGCTAGGATCACATGTCAGCTTTAAAGCAGATGTCACGCTGTATTTATTATCACTTATTAGTGCAATAAGGGAACACATAAATGCCTTTAAGCTAAACAATAGTGCACAATGTCATGGAAAGCCATTTTAGTGCATCACATAAGGTCATTCTAGAAGTAGCAGATACCAATATCATATTCTAGAAATAGCTTGAAAATTGTAACCCTCACATCTTCCATTAAACCTGAGATCAGCGCCTGTGTAGTAATTTGTTTAGTTTAATAACCAACTCCATACATCCACACTTTAAAACATAGGTTTAAGAGAAAGTATCTTAACCGTCCTCCTTTTGTATTCTTTTCTCAGTATTTGTAGGCACTTGCTGAGCTATTTGCCAACCCAAACCTATTTACCTACGATCTGCAAAAGAGCAAAAAATACACGGAAGAATTACCTAAGCCATTCTGCCCACCAATGGCAAATATTTTATCTTTCACGAACACCAACCCATGGTTCTTCCGAGCTTCTATCATCGGACATAGTTCAGTCCACCTAAAAATAACAAAAAAGACAAAATCGAACCTTGTGGTTATTAGTGCAGTAAGGGAACGGGTAAATCAATATGGTTATATTGGACATTTATTTAAAAGTGCATTCATCCTTGTGAAACATTTAGTTTATGAATACATTGACCTACTAACTGTAGCATGAACACACTGGCCATGTTTTCCAGGACACATATTGCTGACCAGCCGAGATAAAATGCTGCCCTGTATTATGTGGGATCTATAACTGACTAATTGGTTCCCTTCCATACGTCTATAAATCCCACATACTGCAGGGCAGCATTTTATCTGGGCTGGTCAACAATGTGTAAAAAATATATACGTATCCTGGAAAACATGGCAGATGTGGTCATCCTACTGCTAAGGTCAATTACTATTACGTGGTCATGTCTTCCACAAATGTTAATGACAAGGTCCAGCATGATTTAAGTATTACATTTTTTTGCGGTCATTCAAATGGATTTCTAATTAAGAAATCTGTCATCTAAAAAGAATTTGATTAGAGAAGCACTGATAAATACCGTATTTGCTCGATTATAAGACGACCCTGATTATAAGACGACCCCCCAAAATCTGAATATTAACTTAGGAAAAAAAGAAAAAGCCTGAATATAAGACGACCCTAAAGGAAAAAAGTTTTACCAGTAAATGTTAATTCATGTAAACTATTTTTTTTAATAAAAGCTATGATTGAGAAAAATATATTTTTTTGTTTTTATTTCTTGTATTTTCCAACCTGTCCCCCAGTTACGCACATCTGCCCCCAGGCTTGCCACACCAATATGGCACTGTGGCCCATGATATGCCTTTTGACCCCCTATGTGCCACTCTGGCTCCAGAAATGCCTTATACCCCTATATCCCATTCTGGCATTTAGGGGGTTAAAATGCATATTATGGGGCAGAGTGGCATATAGGGAGGTATAAGGCATTCCAGGAGGCAGAGTGGCATTAAGGGAGTTAAAAGGCATTGTATAGAGCACTCTGCCTCCAGAAATGCCTTATATCCCTATATGCCACTCTGGCATTTAGGGGGTTAAAAGGCATATTATGGGGCAGAGTGGCATATAGGGAGGTATAAGGCATTCCAGGAGGCAGAGTGCACCATTAAATGCCCCCTTAACGCCACTCTGCCTCCTGAAATGCCTTATACCTCCCTATATGCCACTCTGCCCCATAATATGCCTTTTAACCCCCTAAGTGCCAGAGTGGCATATACTTACCGGTGGTTCCAATTTCCTGCTGTATTGCCGGGGCAGCGGGTTGACGTCTCATTCCGCGGCAGCCGGAAGGAGGTGGAGTTGGCAGCGGGGGTTTGTATGCGTCCGTCGCAAATACCTTCCCCGGCTGTCAGAGATGAGAGTTCCCCGCACCGGTGCGGGGAACTCTGATCTCTGACAGTCGGGGAAGGTATTTGCGACGGACGCATACAAACCCCCGCTGCCAACTTCACCTCCGGAAGCACCGGTAAGTGTGTGTGTGTGGGGGGGGCGACGACACGAGGATCCAGGTCCCCTGCAGCGGTGCGGGGGATCTGGATCTTAGTCTCATAATCAGACCTCTATTTGAGGTCTGATTAGAAGACGACCCCGATTATAAGACAAGGGGTATTTTTCAGAGCATTTGCTCTGAAAAAAACCTCGTCTTATAATCGAGCAAATACGGTATATACATTCTATAACACAGCCCTAAATAGCCTCTGCATGAATGCACACCCTGAATAGAAGTGAAGGCGATTGGATCTTGTTAGTGATGCGCATCCAGACAACAGCAAGCAAGGAGTCCAAGTCTGGATTTCCTTATATCCACTAAGGGAGTATTCAGGGCCGGTCCAAGGCAAAATGCCACCTGGGGCGAATTTTAAAATGCCGCCGCCCCCCCCCTTATCTACCCTTCCTCTTCCTCCGTCCCTGCCACCCCCCCATCCACATCATTATCTAGCCTTCCTCCCCCCCCTTGTACTTACCTTTCAGCGGTCCTGCGGCGAGTCTCCGAGCGGGTACTGATAGCTTGGTAAGCGAAAACCACTCGGCGCCCCTTTCTCTCTTTCGCTTTAAAAGAAAAGGGCTTGGGGCGGCGAAGTGCCGCCCCTTCAAAAGTGCCGCCTGGAACGGTTGCCCCACTCGGCTCCATTGTCGGGCCGGCCCTGGGAGTATTTATTATTGCAAAAAGGTTTGCAAGAGAGACAAACTTTTTAACAGGTAGCATTACAAATGAGTTTTCCATGCACGAAGGGTTAAGCTGGTCATTCAGAGACCTGACTGCCAAGGGGATAGTTATATTTTGTAAAGATTCTGTGGCTTTGACCCATAAGTTACTCCTCGAAACGGGCTTGGGACACAAGTTAAAAATCATGTGCAAACTCACGTTTCCGTTGCAGGATCGTACACTTCACAGCAGTTCAGCACTCTCCCGGAAACGTTGTTTCCCAAGCTTCCTCCACATACATAGATGAGTCCGTTTGCCTCTACCATGCCGTGGCTGCAGCGCTGGGTCAGCATGCTAGGCTTCGTGTGCCAGCTCTCGGTCCTCGTATCATAGCACTCAAACAGGTACAGAGCAGAATTTCCTTAAGAAGGAGAAAAATAATTGCCTATTTCGGTTTGTATTTTAGCTTGGTAGATAACAAAACAGATTGGGGGTTCTCCGCTGCCTAAAACTAGAAACGTAGGAATGATCAGTGAATCAGAAAACTCCCAAAACCGCAACAGTGACGACATAGGCCATCGGAGATTAGAGGAACAAGTAACAGGCTCCCCAAAATTGCTTGATCTTTTGATGCAGTAGCAAGCTAAGTAACTTGTGAATTTGGATTCATACGAATCGAAAACAAAGCCAGACCCCCACGAATTGGACACATTTTCGGCCTTCATTTGTGGGTCCACATTCACTCCCGCTCTCTAAATCTTTTCCTACCTTCTCTGCATCTTCTTCTCTCTTCAATCCTAAATCTTCTTCTGCATCTTAGCAGACATAACCCAGCAACTTTCGCCAAAATGGAGGCGCTTGCAGGGATGTCCTCTCCACCGACTGGATGATCAGGGAGGACGTAACTGCAGCGCCGCCATTTTGGTGGAAGTTGCCGAGTTATGTCTGGAGAGATGGGGATGAAGAAAGAATGATTGAAGATAGAAAAGAGAAACAGAAGATGCAACATGCGATCATGGATAAAGAAAGCAGGCTTTGCAGCACAGCAGAAAATTCTGTGTCAGGTGTTTTATTCTTTGGAAGAGCACACAGTATTCACAGAGGACACTTATACGCATTGTTCTATAGAAGGGGTGTTAGGGACATCTTTGACATCTTTAAAAGGGTCAGCCTACTGTCCCAAACTACCATGCATATTAAAGGAACAAGCTGCTGCTTCTCCCATTGAACAGAATGGGAGTTCTACTGAGAAGAATATTCCTGCACCGTCATTTAGTAAAATGCACTGGAGCCCATGCAACATTGGATTGACTATGCATTTAACACGTAAATAGGACGGACTCCTTTAAAATACTTAGTATGTACTTTAATATGCATTTTTTATTTCGTAAAGGAAACAATTAATAACACCTATTTTTCAAGTTTCAGCTGCTTATTGTAGCCGGTCACTGGAACGAAAGCTCTCCCTTGGAAATCAATAGAATATTTTAGCTGAAGTTGATCCCTTTTAACAGGCCAACATAGAACAAGAACAGCTATATCCATTTATCTTATATGAAATCGGAGGGTGCCATATGCGCAGTGGGATCTATTAGAACCTCTGGAAATTGTTGGCAAGCATTGAAGCTGACTGGATGCGGGTACCTCAGCCAAAGACAAAGGGGTTGGCGCTCGGGGAATGATCCAAATAGAGAGAGTATTCTGATGAATCCATCAATGCATTTGGATTAAAGCATGTTTTACTTAAACTAAGACCTGTCCGCTTTCAGGATACTATTACTTTGGATTTCTGTTTTTGGAACACTTGTCTAGATAATGGAAAGGTCTCTCACCCACTTCTGAGCCCCCTGATGTGTAGATTTTGCCCTCAGCGGCGCACGCAGCTAGGCTGTCACGTGGTGTTGGTGGCCCCAGTTTGGAGTACCAAGAGTCTTTCACAACATTGTAGCAGTCCATCCTCTTTATCGGGAAGAGCTGAGAACCACCCAAAATATAAACCACGTTGTCCCAAAAAACGCATGCTGCATCTCGTCGCTTCTCGAAGGGGCAGCGAATGTCAGTCCAGCTGTAATCCTGTTGGTAGAGAAAAACCTGGATTTAAATTTTGTACATAATAATGGTTTCCCCATTGCAAATGGAACAAAAATAAGTTATGTCACTTGATATCAATTACCTTAAAGATGGTGTTTTCCTTCTGCTTTAAGGACACACAAGCTTAACATATCTTGGCCATGGTTTCACATTTAGAACCTTGTCCCAGAATAGGCCTTTATAAAAATACCCCACTGAATATTAGCCAATTAACTATAACCATCAACATACTTGCCTTTGGATTAAAGTATCTACAGGATTGAGGCTGTGAGCCACCGAACAAGGCAATCCGATAATCATGTTTCTTTCTTCTTGGTCTAGTTCCATCTACCAATTCTTCTCTGTCTTCTGGAGAGAGCAGATGATATCGCATCCCACCTGCGAGTAAAAAATATTAAGAGTAATGTACTCATTATATAGTAACCTGTGCAAGAAAGAAAGACTTGTGCCTCGTTTTTGTCTCTACATTACTGTGTCCACCTTTTGTTGTAATTGGAATTTAGTTTTGGCATATGTAATATTATGGTATACACTATGTTATGACGGCGGGGCAGGAAGATATGACTCGAACCAACCACCTAGCATGGTGGGTTATCTCTGGAGTTGATTTTGTCTGACTGATGGGGGATGTATTGATAAAGACAGACCCCAATCCATATTATGTAATCTACATTCTATTTATTGCAAGAGTAAATTAGATCATAACCCCACCCAATTAAACATAAAAATTCTGAATTTGGTCCTCTGTTCAGCTTCACTACAAATACCAGATATCCTCTCCAAATGCATTCTTTTTTATTTTCAAACATCAACATACGTCACTTCCACCTGCTGATGCTTTGGCTGGTGCCTTCAAAGTAACAGATACAAAACTGCCAAGCTTACTCACTTATCACCATTTTCAGGCATTCTGGGTTGTCCTGTATCAGAGGCTCGGCCTGCACAGTTTTGCTTAAGAAGTTCTTGGAAATGAGAGGAAATCTGACTTTAGCAAGAATATCCACCATGTACGGCTGGCGGTTCGGCTCATCGTATTTTAACCATCTGACGGCTGCATCGTACACCTAAAAAGATTGACAAAGTAGTAAAACACATGCCCTTGAAATTACGTTAAATAGCATTACACTATAAAAAAGTATAAAATAATCACAAGTATACAATGCCCAGCTGAACACAGTAATATTGGTCTGTCTGTTGTAATTTAACATGTTACCTTTGGACAAAATCATTACATTATTTATTATCAATTTTATTTTGCTGTTTATTAACTTGTGGGTCACAGGGTAAGCTCTACCAGGTTGAGTGGCTAGGTGGGTGCTGTGAATAACGGGTTGAGGTGGTAGGGGGCAGCACTATAAGGTTTCTTCCTGTTACATGCAGGGTGGGGGTGCTGGAGAAGTGGTTTGTAGGGGTCTAGAAACCTTAGCACTTGTCCTGTAACCCATGCCTGATTCTTTTCTGCAGACCGCATATTATTGCCGATATTACAGTGCATCTTAAAGAGCTTTCAGCTACCAGGGTGTTCCTGATGGAGGAGTGGTGACTTTTCCCCCCTTCTTTTGGGTTCATAATTTTTCTAAAACCAATCAGTCCCACAAGGTGGTAACTGAACTAAACCAAGTGTATTTCGCATTGGTCATTTCTTATTTTTATTCTCCTTTGTTTATGCCTATCTTGGTATGTTTATATAATAGTTCCTCAATGTTATACCTGATCCTCTGCGCGAACAGTCAGGGTGTCTTGGTTTAAAAGATGGGTAACACGTTTCACATCCAGCTGCAGGAACTCATCTGTCTTGTATACTTCAGTGAAATGCTGATGGATGAAGTCGTCTGCAGTGGCCTTCAGCTCAGGGCAATCAAGACATTCTGCTAAAACGCTAATCCCTAGGAATGAAAGTACAACAGTTCGTTTGAGTCGCTAGACAAAAACATTAAAAGAATTTTATGTAGGTAGCACATTTTGGAGTTGCAAGTAAAAAGTGGTCTATGAAGGCACAGAGAGCCTCTTCTTACCCAGACAGTTGGAAGCATCTACTTGCTCCTTCAGGAAGTCCACACACATTCTCTTGACGGGTTCAATCTGGTATTGATTGGCAGCATCCAACAAGGACTGTACGTTGTTACTATTTACTGATATCCTACAAGAATTAAGGGAAAAAACATTACCCCTTTGTGTACAGCAAGTATTTCACAACTGCATGGGCTGCAAAAACTAGTAGCTAATGGTCCAATGATGTATGCTTTAGATCAATAGGCTTTAAATCTGACGACTCTATGCATGGCTTTACTCAGCATTGCTGCCAGACTAATATTAGGAGGCAAACACATTGTATCTGTAGGGATAATACCTATCACCCTCTACCACACAGGGAATGCCAAATGTAAACTACTAATCCCTTGCAGAATAATTCTCATTCACTCATTCAGGCAGCATGTTACTGGCACCAGTGACCTTCACTACCTGTTAGCAGGATCTGCATGTCTGCCCATTAAGTTATTCCTCCCCTTGGGTGCTTGATGGGAGCAGTTTCCCTAGGAGGGCATTGAAGAGAAGGCAGGTGGGTTCAAGGTTGGTTTGTTTCACTACCAACTGCTTTAGTTAGGTAAAATAGTATTTTACCTTTAAACCAAATGTATCAAACAATACCAATTGAAAACATAAAAGGAACACGTTCTAGGTTAGTTAAACACTTTCTGACGGTAACACCGAGCTGGCGACAGATCCCCTTTGGTCAGTATAAAGCCACAGAAATCCCCAAAAATCTGTCCGAGCACAGAAAGATACCTTGCGGTATAGGCGAACTCCACCAGCTGCTCTATGATATCAGGCTCTGCATCTTTCAGCTCCACCTCAAAAGACTTTGATTCAAGCATATTCGCTGCAAGAAAAAAAAAACGGAAGATAAAGTGTTCATTTAATTTAGGTAAATCACCAAAAAATTAAAATGTCATGGATTTCCATGGTGTTCCATAAGTTCTGCTTCTATCCGTCTTACAACATGACTGGTGACAGCCTGCACCTTCAGGATTATCGAAGAGTCGTCTTTCAGCACTTAATGCGGAAGCCAGGAGCGGGAGGAACCAGACACACAGGATAGATGGGTTTAAGATGAAAAGGGGGACCGGTAGGAGGGAGCCAAGTTGGAAACATTCACAGACTTCAAAAACCTGACCCTAAAAACCACGTGAATTGATTGTCATAACCAGAGCTGCCACGGGTGTGTATGGGTGCGACTTAAATAATTATATACTGCAAGAATTGGACAAGGGCCATACACAGCTTTTATGCAAGAACAGAGATGTGGGTGCATAAAAATACAAACCATAGGACCAAAACACTGGTTTTACATTAAAAAAAAAACAGTTTTAAATTGGTTTGGACAACAATACTGACGCTCAATCAACTTGGCCCCAGCAACCAGTAACCCCCATTGATTCCCAAAGCGGTTAGAGAAAGTGACTTTTATGTATCAAGCATGTGAAGGATACTCACTGGTGAACATCAGGTTAAAGAAATGACTGGCCGCTGCCAATACTACTCGATGAGCTGGAATCTTCCGGTCTTGCACCATAAGAATGACATCGCAAAGGGTTTTCTAATCAAACAGTAAATACATTATTATTACACGATCAAGTTACTTCTTCCACTGCATACAAAAGAAATTAGAAGAGGAAGGAGAAGTAATGGATATTAGACCAGCTAAAGCACAATAAATATGGATTCTAATAAATCACACAACAATATTACCCAGAAATCTACTACAACAAACCAGTTTCAGGCACTTCCAGATCGTAAGCTTGTTTCAGCAGGGCCCTCCTCACCTTTCGGTTTATTTAGTAAAGGGGGAGTTCTTAGAAGACTCCTTGATTTCACTATACATTATGGTGGTCTAACAACAGTTATGGTACAAAACGAGCCTGGCTTACCCTGTATAATGTATACTTAATAAGTGAGATTTAGTCAATCGCATCATCCATGAATGGTGTATTAAACAGGGTCAGCTCAGCCCTTCCTAACAAATAACCCCCTTTTGTTTCTCTAAGTCCAAATTCTTACGTGACGCACTGTTATGTAATTTTTATCTGTTATACAGTGCTATACCCGATATGACCAAACGTATGTAGACACCCCTTCCTATTACTGAGTTTAGGTGTTTCAGCCACACATACTGCTAGCAGGGGTATAAAAACAAGCACATTGGCAGCCATCTCCATAGACAAACATTGGCAGTAAAACGGGTCGCACTGAAGAGCTCAGTCACTTTAAACATGGCACTGTCATAGGATGGCACCTTTGCCACAAGTCAGGTCGTGAAATCTGCCATGCCAGATCCGCCCCGGTCAACTGTGAAGTGGACGTGTCTAGGAGTAACAACGGCTCAGCCACAAAGCGGTAGACCACGCACAGAGCAGGCCACCAAATGCTGAAGGACTTTAAATAAAAAAGCACAACTTGCTTGTCCTTTGCAGCATCACTCACTACAGAGTTCCAAACCACCAATGGAAACAACTGGAATTTAAGTCTGATGGACGAAAACAGGTTTGGTGAATGCCAGGAGAACCCTACCTATTGGAATGCATAGTGCATACTGCAAAGTTTTGTGGAATGGGGATAATGATCTGGCCCACTTAGTTCTACGTTAATGCTATAGCATTTAAAGACATTTTAGACGATTGTATGCTTCCAACTTTGTGGGAACAGTTTGGGAAGACCCTTTTATATACCAGCATGACTGTGCCCTAGCAAAGCAAGGTCCATGAAGACATGGTTGGATGAGTTTGGTGTGGAAGAACTTGACTGGCCGCACAGACCCCTGATTTCAACCCCATTGAATATGTTTCAAATTAATATTAACATCATGGGTTTGGAATGGGATGTCCAACAAGTTCATATAAGTTTGGTCATATAGTGTCTAAATCAATAAATGATAATTCCATTATGCACGTGCCACCGATGTGTGTGTGAGACCAGATTTTCAACAAGGCAGATGCATAGGAAGACACCTGTATTGTTAATTAAAGAACTGGGATGCAACTCTGCTTCCCTCCTGTTTCACTTCCCCCATCCGACAAGATTGTAATCTTGTAAGAGCAGGGCCCCTTCTCCTTTTGTACCAGTTATTGTTTGTGATTTTAAAATGATCCTAGCTGGCGCTCTATTAATAAATGTAATGTAGTCTGTATCGGAGAGCCAGAGCTCTATATCCAGGCTCCATGCACCCAGCTGGAGATATGCAGAGTACAGATACCGACTGCATACTGCCAACCCAAAATTTAAGAAGTCATTCACCAGACTGTGACGGGCATCCAGTTAACTTCACCAAACATGAGCGATGGGATGTATTTACAAAATCTGGCATATTGAATAACGTAAGGATGTTTTGAAGGCACTATAAGGTACTCTTTTGAATACTTTTAGAACTATATCACTAGAAAGATGTTTCTTAGTACTTCAGATGTGCCAACCTTGCCTAGAAATATTGTAATCATATTTTAACCCAAATGAAATTTTTCCCATGTTTTGTTGATTGTTAACCTTAAATCATGTGACATACAAAGAGAATAGACTGAACGTTGTTGTTGTCATAGCAACATCATCTAAAAAGCTTCCACTTTACTAGTGTGTGAATAAACCCTTTGAGGAAATCCGTGAAAGATCTGCTTAAGGCCCTTGAGGCAATCGGTTGATGTCCGTCTCGGTGGACGGTGCTTTTAAGTATGCGTGACTGCGACGGAAACAATTTTTACGACTTTACAGAAATACACAGAAAAGGATATGCAAGGACAGATATTTGAAGTGTAAAAAAGTTTGTCACAGGTGATCGAGAAATGTATGAAAATATTTTGCTCTTCTGCTTCAACCACTTTGCAACACAGCTCTTCCTATGCAAATATTATTTGTGGTTTAATGAGCCAAAAAACATCACCGGTACATTAATGCTCACCGTGTTTTGCAATTTTTTATAAAATATATATATTTATTCATATCTATCGTCATATAGATATAACAGATTGGGTTGTTTTTTTATGAAATATTATTGGAAGAATTATAAATATTAATTGAAAAGAAGAAACAGTGAAAGAAAGAAAAATAAAATGTGAAGAATTTACTACCCTGACCGAAAATTAGCAGCCAGTTTGAACCAGGAAGAGAAACGTCCAAAGAGTTCAATTAAAGATGACACGGAAGGCTAGGCTGTCCAATATCGTTTTTAAGAGCATTTTGCTTCAGTCATAAAAGTCAACAATAGTGAAAAATATGCTAAAAGTGGTGTCCTTATGGAGTGACTAAAGTATATTACAGAGGCATTAACGGTTGTGAACATTCTTATTGTATATAGCACCATCATATCCCGCAGCGCTGTACAATGGGTAAACAGGACATAACAAGTAGTATATAACCTGGCAATTGGACAGAAACCAGAAAACATAAATAATTTACATAAATAAAACCCCCACTTCATTGCATTGTTAATAACTATAATAAGCGCCATTACAAGAAGTACAATGATCATACGTAACGTTATCTTACTCACAAACTATCCCATCCTTTCCCTCTCCGCACCTCAGACTGCAGACTAAGCTCCTTGCGTATCGTAATCCTCTGTCTGAGACTGCTTGGTGTGAACGACCGGGTTGGGCTGTCACTTTATGCTGTCACTTTATCCAGTTACAGACGCTGCCTCGTCTATTAGGATTTAGTTTCATTTACTAGCATGATCCGATATCTGAAGACGGCACATCTAGGGTTATGTGGCTAGGTCTTACCTTTCAGCGGGCTGACATTTGTACAGCAACACAAACTAATAGTTATCTTGAGCTTAGAATATTTTCTTCTACTTGGGTGGGCGTCATTAAACTAAAGACTTGTGATGCTTAAAAGCATATTACTTTAATCAAATCTCACAATGCAACTAAAGAAACCCAAGTCATTGTGTTCAAATATTAGAAGAAATAAAACATCCATATTCAAATGTCACATAATATGTATACTATGGGAAAGGTATCTTAACTTCCTATCCCCAGAATCTGCATGATTATTCCTCCCCAATAAGTTCTCTCTCATGTATAGTGATGTTGTTGATTCAGCCAGGCTCGGTGGAGGAGGCACGGTAAACTATTCAGTACAAAATTGTAGACTTGTTATTGTGCAAGACAATGCAAAACACCATGATTTGACAACTAAATTAATAAATATACAATTGATAAATATATCAATGAATTGATGTGTTTATTCCACCTCGTATAAAAAGAAAACAGCTGATTCCACTGGGTATCTAGAGGTACCCACCACAGTGGCGCATGTAATACATACTACACTCCAAATCCAACTTGGGCTTTAGGGTCTTTTCATGGTTATTACGCATATGACAGGCTGTAAAAACAGACTTTTTGGTGCTAACTAACTCTCTTTCTCAATGCATAAGGTCTGGAATGATACATGGAAGGTATCTGTTCTAAGTAACTTATGAGAATTTTCTGCTGTGGCTGTAAGCACCCAAAAGGTGAATAATACCCACTACATTCTCCTCATCCTCAACATCTGTATGGACCATCCACCAGTTCAAAGGGGACATCTGTAAGACATCTCCATCAAACCCATCGGGCCATGGATATTATGGCGCTATATAAAACAATATTAATAATGAATAAAAGGTATCCTGAATCTATGACGAAACCAAGATGGGCCTAAAGTTTTTTTTAAATTTGCTGTCAAACTCTAAGTTTCCAAATTCCTTTTTTGATTCCTGAAAACAAAAAGGCCAAATTGAGAATCAGGGGTGAAGGCGACTATATAACCATCGTCTTAAAAAAAATAAAAAGTTATCTGGGTAGAAATAGTAATTTTGCATCGAATTGTTTGGCAGGTGCATATTTTTCATTTTAGTAATTAGTAAAGAACGCCTTCTAAAGAGCCCAATTGTATCATTCAATGTGGGGAACAGCGGAGCCCCCTCCGTCCATTGCAGCCATCTGCTTCCAAACAAAACCTGTTACTCTACTATAAATGGATCCGAGGAACATTCCGGCTTTTAACTTGTAATCCATTAGTGCTGCAAGCAATCCAAACGGCGGGCATGATTAACATGCGCAGACGCCACAATACACTCACACTGTATTGTTATGTAAAACAATAGAGTTCCACTGCATACAAGAAACACAATAAAATATTATTTAATGTCATCCCTTGGCAACAGCCACATGATACAATAACTCAGTATTATTATTAATTCCTTTGGTTTATTCAATAATAATACGCGTAGTAAGCGGACGCAGAACTTCACTCATTGTATTTAGGAGTTTCTTGTAGAGAGATGAATCACCTGCATGGCTGCTCTGTGCCAAAATAATGTCATTGTATTAAACCAGCACCTGGCTGTGATGTCACCGCAGTCTCCTTGGAGACAGAGTATGACAGCAAACATAAACCAAGCAAGCCATTAACCAATACAGCGCCAGATGGGCGGGCAAAGCAGCCACCAGCCGGCACGTAAAGGGTGCCAAATAACTAGCGGGGGCCATTTACCTGTTTCCGCATGACATTCATCACTCCCATAAAACTCGCCAGCAGTTTAGCTTCTTCCCTGGCCGCGAATTTCTTTTCGGTTTTCTTCTTGCTCGAGTTTTTCTCTGATCCCTGCGTTGCCATCCTTTACCGCGGCCACCCACTACCTCCCCGGATTTCCCCGATCCCCCGTCCCTTCCCGTTATTGCTGCTTACCGGCACACCAACCGACCCGCAACCTCCAATAATAACAACAACATTAAACGCAGAGAGGTAAGGCAGCAGGAGACAGCGGGGCCAGGGCCGGACGGCACACAGTGTGCAGGACCCACGGCTGCGCTCCTATTGGCTGCCAGAAATCACAGCTCGCTTCGGGATTGGCTCAGCGGGGCGCTTTGTTTTCTATGTTGTGCTGCGGTTACATTACAAAGGGAGGTGTGGAGCGTTTATTAGGCTCTTATTGGAAAGGTGTGAGACGTTACAAAGGCCTGGGCCGCGCCTTCACCACCCCGAGGCTTCCCCGCAGCACTCCCGGGGACGTGGGAGAGACATAGGGGGACTAGGGGTGGGAGTTGATACAACTAGCGGTGACGTTTGTGCACATGTGCAATGCCCCGCCTCACTATGTACAAACTACTGCGCAGACTCGGCCCTGGGCGCAATGTGGCCTAGTGTCAGGCCCTGTGTTATTTGATCATAGATGATCGGGATGTTAGCTCTGTTCTAGGTTCTCTCTCTAGAATAATGGGGTAGGGGTACTGCATCTCACCTCCCTGCACCCATACCTTAAAGGGCCAAATGGTACCCGCAGTGACCTCAGTATTCAGACGGCTCTGTCATACAAATGCATTAAGCTGCTGCAGAGGTTTCATGATGGGTGATATACAGCTTCCTCATTATTATTATTATCTGTTATTTATATAGTGCCAGCAGTTTACGCAGCGCTTAATACAATACATAAATTCAAGGGGAATGATAAGATGAGAATTGGCAGACTAAGGCTAGTTGGGTTTTTGTCCTGCGTTTTTTTCTTGATGAAAAAGGCCAGGAAAAATGCCAAGAAAACTGCCACTGCATTCTCCTGCGTTTTGGCGTTTTTTCTGGCGTTTTAGCCTTTTTGTGGAAATTGCTTTTTTGACGTTAGGCAGTTTTTCCAGCATTTACACGTTAGAATTGTCACCCAGCTAAAAGGGATTAGGATAAATGGCAAGTATCTGCCCCCTCCTGATGTCATTTTCTTGGTAGAGTTCTACTTAAACGCCCCGGCGGACCCTTTTGTCTCTTTTCTGTGGTTTGTAAGGCATGCTTTATTCCGAATGTCTGCTCCTCTGGGAAGATTGGCCCCAAATGATGGTGCAAATTGTTTGCTGTTGCTTTTGGGACGCAGGATCCCGTTGGGTATGTTTGTTTGTAATGGCATGTTTGTTCCAAATGGTGTAAAATTCAATATGAGCTTTGTTTTGTGTGAAACTGTTTGTTTCCAGCCTATTTCTCGTGGGACACACAGATACTGGGTCCATCCTCTGCATTGTAACTGTGGAAAAAAACGCCATAAAAAACGCCAAGGCAATGAACCCACATGGCTTTTTCATGGTGTTTTTTCTCTCCCATAGACTTCTATTGGAGAAAAGATTTCCTTGCAAAAAACGCCAGAGTGTCAACATGTCTGCGATTTTGAAAAACTGCCACAGAGCCCAAAAAAGCAGAAAAACGCCAAAGAGGACTGAAAAACAGAAAAACGCCAAGTGGATATGGCATTGTGCGATTTCCTATTGAAGAACAGCTAACATCTGGCCGCAGCGTTTCTTCACAAAAAAAACGCCGTGTGGCTGAATTGGCGTTTTGTGGGCGTTTTTAGAAAAAAAAAAACAAGTGGAAACCTAGCCTAAGATAAACCGATACATTAGGTGGAGAGAGCCCGGCTCGAAGCGAACGATCTTGAGGGAATGGGGTGACAAACATAAGGCACAGAGAAAGGGTGAGAGGTAGTGTGGGATTGTATCAATGACAGGGAAGTTCTAGCAGCTAAGATGGTGCGGCTTCTCTCAAGAAGTTGGTTTTGAGATGTTTCTTGAATGTTGGGAGGGAGGGTGAATGCTGAAGGTTCCTTGGGAGTAGATTCCAGAGATATGGGGGCAGCTGTGTGAAATCTTGTAGACAGGAAGAGGAAGAGACGATAAGTGAGGAGGAGAGCCTTAGCCCATTTTATCAGGGCATAAATGTATGCTTCCTCATACAGATATCACCATAATATAGCATATTGTTTCTGTATAATTATGCTATTTATCACTTGCGTTACAGAAACGGGCCTTTTGCTTAAGGTGCCTGAAGAATGCCTAGACACCCTTCCCTCTCCTTAAGTGATAGAAATATTACCCGCAGCAAGAACGTTGAAATGTTTAACGTTAGCTTTATTGTCACCTTGTGTACTTTACACAAAGAGCTCTTTACTTGAATAAAGTCTCTGAGGCCTTGAAAGTGGAATCACTTTATAATAATATATTAGTTTCAGGTTTTATTAGTTTAGCTTCAATCAAGGAGCAAGCATTAGAAATCCCCCCACATCTCATCTCATCTCAACATACCTGGGAGTGTCTGAGCTCCGGCTACCCGGAGCCTTCCCTTGTGGGATGCGGCCAGGACTGCCCTCTGAAGTCTGTGGGCGGTCCCAATGCTGTTGGTGGGGTGGACCATTATAAAGCATTCCAAAGGTCATTCTTACACATGTTGCTGTTGCTATCCTACAAACATTCCCTATATATCTATAAATATATATATGATTTCATTGTCATTCCGTAACGTTTGCTTTATCTTATATCCACACAACACACCTGCAAAATATGAACATTAAAGCTAGAACAACCTATGTGAAAGGTTTAACATCTGCTATGTTGTTAATGTTTTGCAGGATCCCACAAAAACCAATGTGGAGAGCCGTCATAATGCATTTAATAGCCTTGTTAGCTCAAATTTAACCATTTTTCATCAATTATTGAGAATCTATTTGCAGCTATTTGCCTTGCAGGAGATGTACATGTGATGCGTTGGCTGACGTGAGACACCCCACAAACATACGCTTTTAGCACACTAAGAATACTCCATTAAACACAACTGGGCAGCACATTTTGGCAGATTAGTAAAGATTACACCAAGTAAATGTTCTCATTACATTACATTTGAAATGGGTCAGGCCAAGACAGACAATACAACCTAGGATGTGAGCAACCTTGTGCATTGGCTGAGCAACTTCTTCATGGCCGTAAGGAAATTTATGGGTTTTAGGGTAATATGACGTGTAAGTTGATGTTCCCATACATAATTTGCTCCTACAAAGTCAATTTTAAGAAAAATAAAAACTAATTTAGTACTATCATTCAAAAACTAAATAAAAAGGAAAAAATGGGTTCCTCAACACGGAGGACTTCTTTTTGTGGTCTACACGAGCTGACAATACAAAATGTGACCGAGCAGCTTGGTAAATCTGCTGTTACTAGATTGAATATGTAGACTGAAACTGACCGCTACGACATATCAAGAGCATACCAGGAACAGATGTAAACTCTCTTTTTTTATGACCCGCGCCAAACATATCTCAAAGAGCTGGACGGTCATATCTGCTACATGAAAGAAGATCACCAAACTAGTAACGCTCTGCTTTAAAAGGAACGTAAACAATTCATGGAACCCTGCCAGCAAACCTCAGGTTTTATCTACAGATCTATATCATTCCAAACATGCAAACATTATAGACAGAATCTCTAAATCTTCAAATACAACAAGCCAATTTGAGTAGTCCTACAACTTTAAATAAAAGTAGGGCCCTGAACTATGCATAATGCAAGGCTACTCAGTCCACTCTTTGGAGATGACTAAAGTACACATGACACTTTTTTCATTGCTACTAAAAAACGCCTCACTATTAAGTGAATAAAGTCCACAACTGTTCAGGTTTCCATGTTGATATATAGCATGCAACTCAGTGCTAGCTAGTTTGGGTGGTTAATAAAGGGTTACACTTAGTGCAACTTTATATAATCAAGTGATTTGAAGCCAGATGAACAAGCCTTATTCTTCCCGGATCTCTTTTAGGGCCAGGATGTGCTCTGTGTTGTTTTATTTGGATTTTGTACAAAATGCTATTGTTTCTGGCTTTTTTCTTTTGATGTTGCTTTACATTTTATGTAATGCTGATTATGTAAGGGACACAACGGCATGTAGAAAAGACATAAGTAGGTCATCATAGACATAAAAAGATCAGCTAATGATGTTTTTTCCTCCATAGACTTTTATTAGTCACTGTCACTGTCTGGATGATTAAGACTAAGCCTTTCTGTTCTTTAGCACTCGACAGTATAAGTCGCCTGGAAGTTTGTCTTGTAGATTGGGCTAAGGCAACACAGCTGGAGCACACAGGCATGACTATTATACAGCCCAAAACCATTACATTGCATAAAAACTTGAACTGTTTTAAAAAAGAAAATCCTACAATGTTTTTGAAAACTCTTTTTTAATGTAATACTAGATTAGGAAGAGTTCCTCTTTAATCCTATACTGGTGAGAAAACCCTGAGACTCGGAAAAATGCAGATAATTGCACTCTGTTGGGTTAAATGTTGGTTTAATGGAAGTTGTTACATTTCCACTGTACTGTAACTATGTGAAGTATGTGTGCTGTACTGCTGAATAGACTTTATGCTGGACCTGAAGGTCATGTTGGGTCGTCTTTAATATTGATTGGACCCTGGGCAAGCATTTGCTTGCTTCCCTCCTTCTGATCCTATTGTGACTCTGTGTGAGATATCTTCATGCCACATGAGCAGGGCATGGGAGGAGCACAATACTATGGCGATGGCATGGTCAGATGAATGCTAGTAGTTTCTATCATGGCCTCTAGAAATAAAAAAAATAAAAAAAAGGGGAATAAATATTTATTTCTATATTACAATGCATTATGCCTTACAATAATCCTCTGTTCACATAATCGGGTAAAATACGGTATTGGCAGCTGCGCTGCGATCATTTAATCCTCATACACTGATATTTAGAAACGTGTTACTTTTTGTCAGTAGGTGTCACTCAAGTTCCTCCCTGCCAGAAACGCTTACTGTTAATCTATAGTTTGTATTTTTCATATTGATTTCTTGATCTGACATTTGTATTATGTCCCTAGCATACAGTGCATGAAGGGGTGCATTGCCCCAGCCCCACGAGCTTTGAGAAGGGAACTGGAAATGAGACAAAAATATACACATCTCACTAGTGTGACACCATCACATATATGGCCACATTTTGGCTTCACGTGGTTTAGTAACGGCTTTGTGCTGTAGCCAGATTTCTAGGGTCGTGTTTTCTATTTTCATGCAGTGCAGTGCTGAACTACGATATCTGGCAAGCTCTTGGGACGTTTGCATGAATAAACCTCAGGATTGTGAGGAAATATCTAAACAAGTCAATCTGGTTTTTAACACTATGACCCTTAATGTAAATTTTCAAACATGCCATTATGATATGTTTCTGTGTCAGATGTCAGCCTTGTCTTCTATTTGTAATAAGTTTAGGTACGCGGAGGTACATCAATGAAAAATGCATATCAAAGTTAGTGGTGGGCAAGGTGCTAACCCGCAAGTCCAGACAAGGCTTTACAATATGCACGCCAGGACAGTATATAAAGAAAATAGTATGTCATGTAAAGAAAAAACAACAACTTTAGTACTTCTGAATGTGAATTATGAAAAGTGCAGTGGAGGGCTGGTGCAGGGGGCAATACTCAGGACACTGTTTTCAAACAGGACTGGCCAGAAGCCCAATTTGAGGCAGGCTGGCCCCCAAACTACACAGAGGGTCACATAATGTAACATGGCCCAGGCTTAAGGGGCAAGGTGGGTACAGTGCATGTGTTTGTTAATGTGTTGGGTGTAGGGGCACTTGGCTTTTCATGTCCCCTGGGTTAGAAGTTGCTGGCCATCCCCTGCCTCTCAGTAAAAGACATGTTCCGTGCTTTGTTTAAGGAGAAACTAAGTAACGGGAAAATCACAGAATTCTATATATTATTTCTTATACAAAAAGCTATTGAACCTCTCTGAACACCAGACAGCATGAATGGGCCGTGGAGCTGACAGATGGCACTATAAACACATCGTAGCATCTGCAGCATAGCATGCAAATATCCCCTAAGAAAAGCAAATCGCCATGCAAATCACTCAGTCTGTTTTATTGTGGAAATGACAGAGAAAAAATGAAGCTTTGGTGCATAAATTAGAAACTGATGTAAACAACAGCCAGAGGTCACCCAGGGGAAACAGACAATAGTCATAATATAATAACCGAGGGTTCCAAAGCAAATTCAGATCATCTACGGGGAGGGCCCAGATGGACATGTATAGCCAAGTGCCCCCACCATTGCAATAAATACTGGAGAATGTTGTAGTTCAATCTGTGAAGAGTGAATGGCTGATACTGCAGAGGAAATCACCCCTTCCAGACTTTATTTGGTAATTTATGATGTCACATAATGTATGAGTGACATACACAATGGGGCATGCACCCTATGACCGGTCTAGAACATCTCATTGTTCAAGGGAACTTATTTTCCAAAGTGTATCATCCATAAGGCCAACTGGAGCCGCTCCCTATAGCACAGAATGCAAGGGCCAATATTTCAAGGCTAGTTTTGACTAGTGGATTATAATTAAGAAGAGAGGAGGACTATTTGATTGTCATATTTTTTTTGTTCCATACTAAAATCCCAGTTTTTCAAAACAAAAGTTAAAAAAAATCTGGACATTAGAAAAAAAACTTTCTTTCAGAAATTCAATTATGTTTTTTTTTTCTTTCTAAAGCCCCAAGTATTTTACATTAAAATTAATCTTCAGAGGTAGCGTTTGATGTTTAAATTACCACCCTTATTTTTTTTTTCTATTTTAAACTACATGGAAGAACAGAGCTTCAATAGCATTATACAAATGTTAGCAGCAAAAGTAATGAATTTTAATGAAGATTAAATGCTATTTAAATGCACCCCTGCCCATTACAGATAAAGAATACATATTATGCTGTTTATAATAAATTACTATCCCACAATGAAACCTAGTTAATAAACATCAGGTTTGTCTTGATTGTTTAACTCCAAAGACAAATTCATAATTCACAATTAAACCAAGTAACAGTTAAAGGACCTCTCCGGCCCTGTCTTCATTTAAAATGTATATTTTAGTCTATGTTGTTTAGATAACAATACATTTTCTGCATGTAAATCAATGTCCACATTGTTTTCTTAATAGAATTATTATTTCTCATATTCCTCCTGCCCC
Organism: Spea bombifrons; assembly: GCF_027358695.1. Taxonomy (NCBI): domain Eukaryota; kingdom Metazoa; phylum Chordata; class Amphibia; order Anura; family Pelobatidae; genus Spea; species Spea bombifrons. Next base: position 21,731,763 of record NC_071091.1, on the reverse strand, counting down.
TGGCTGCGTCTACTGAAAGCGGGAAGCATACTTAAGTAACCGTTATCAGAGTGATTGTGCAGTGTTAACCCCTGCAATGACATGATCACAGCATTGAAGGGGTGAACATTTGCTTCTTCAGCCCTCACAGGCGTCTGGGGGCACAGTAACAACCAATGCTGTTCTCCTATGGAGAACTTCTACGGAGAAGCATCGATAGAGTTAACGAAAAGTCTTCAACAGCAATAATCTGGACGTCATGATGATCAGATCACTCCTTGTGGTCAGGAGTGATATGATTGGGCCATACATTAAAAAAAAATCACCACATTAATAAAAATAAAGATTTTATTACATTACTAAACACTATTAAGTCACTGATCATTGATTGGTCTCACTGTTCAATGTCAATGATGTAAACTTGTCACTTATAACTGGTCTTACATTGATTTAATTATCTGGTCACTGATTAATGACCAGCGTAATAACGTGATCACCATCATATCACTAACACTATACACTAACTAACGAAATCTTCAAGGGGTTCGCCTTTAGGGAATATATAGGTTGTGGAAGTTAATTTGGTGTTTAGGAGTAGTTAAACTCTCAAAATCACGTGGTATGCATTTTTGGTTCACCTGTGCAAATTTCTCAGCTTGAAACCCCTTTATAAACTCATGATTTGGGGGTCTCTCATGAACACATAATACTAACTTTACCACCCATATGTGGTATCTATGTGTTTGGGAGACACGGGGTATTATTTCTTGTTCCAGGTAGGCATCCATCCTCAAATATGCTTGGAGGATGAAAAAAACAAAAATCCTCTGTTCTTGGAAGAAGTAGAGTGTCTTTGAAATCTCCACGGGAAGTGCCGTTTGTGCCGGTTATTGTGACGTTTAGGGGTAATTATCCCCTCCAAATCATTAGGTGGACATTTTTGGTTGTAAAGACAGAACATTGAGTGTAAAATATCTCAAATGTGTAATAGAATCACTACCTTTAAGAAGTCAATTATGGTAGTTAGCCTGCCCTTAACTCATCCTCCGCTCCCAATCTCATTCCATTTTTGCCTGCTTATTTTGTCCATTCATACCAGGAGATACGTCTTTAGTATGGCAATTTAAATCTTAAGTGCATTAGTTAGTATTACACAGCTTTGAAACTGTACCAAACATTTGCAACGTGTTGTCTATTTCTGTTCTCCTTTATGTCATTTTGTTATACCCCTAAAATAGAATAATAAAGAATGTGGCTAGTGTAAGTATGTTAGGTAATGGGATATGTAGATATATAGTATACAGTTTGAACAAAAGTCTCTGGTGTTAAGATTCAATGATCCAAAATAATTTGTAAGATCAGCAGTATTAAAGAGTTTGGTTAAATTTAGCAGTAAAGGCATCTTTGGCATAACTACCCTCTTCATTTAGCTTATTACATTTATAATGGCGATGCTGTACTGGCACTTAAGAAATGGAGTTTACAGCCTAAGGCAAACTGTTTGCAATCACTAAGTCATTTCATCAGTGAGCATCGATTCAATTGAGACAGTCTAACAATTTGTAATCATATACAGTATCAGCAACTACGTACCCACAGGTTCTACATGATACCTACTTCTCATTTGGATAGTAGATAGTTAGCCTGTGACCCCCTGCAGTGATAGGAAGGAGATAACTGGTGGTATGTTCCCCATCACACAATGCATAGTAAATCTCCTACACTGTTATCTTTAATATTAGAGTATTACATGTAAAAGGCTGTAGTCTGATGTATTCACTGGTTCTGTAAGGAAACTAATTAAAATAGCAGAGGGACACAAGATACACAAACTGATGACTGTGTCGTAATGCGGTTCTTGCTTCGTTAGGCTAGAAACACAAGACTGTAATGGATTGCGCAATGGGAAACGTACATGGGAATCTGTACACTAAATAACCTTATGTAAGCTTATTTAGCAATTTATATGCAAACTGCCTTTTCTGTAGATCATAGAAGAAGAATTAAAGATATATTCGTATTAAGAAAAATTACATTTTGGGTCACTATGGACTACTTATTTTTCCCTAAAGCTTTTGTGATTATCTTCAGAACTGCAAAATTAAACACGTGTCTAAGAAATTTCACGTGTTACTAAGAAAACAAAGTGTTTAACTTGAAAAACGGGTAGCAGTGGCCTAGATGCACTAAGGGGGTTCACTGTATCATTCTATGCTCAAAGTAAATACAGTCTAGGCTTCTTCTCGTCATATTCTTCTTATCTCCTCCACCATTTTCAATAGTCAACTTTCTTGGTAAACATAAGTGGTGTGGTCTTTATATTATCTCTTCATGAATACAATTCAATTCTTCTAGCATATTTGGGATCCTTTAGAATGAATTGACCCCTAACCTCATTATATGGTAAATGCATTAATACCCACCCACTGTCCATAATCTGGCATTTCCATGCATTTCCTTAAGGGATTCTACCATCAGAATACAGACAGCTGTACTACATTCCAAGCTGCGGCCCTTCACTTTATTTGTTACCAATGCCATGATTCTTTTAGAGCTATTACTAGCAGCTCTAATCCATACTTTTTATTTTACATAAAAGTGGCCTGACACCAAGAAAAAAGAACACATTTCAACAAAATAGCAGGAAAAAATAACCTTTTAACTATAATTGCACAGCATGCAATAATGCTACATTGCTGTCTAATTAGTTCGCTCTGGTGCATGCTTGGCTCCCCCTCCAAACTCCCTGCTGGTGCCATGAAATGTCTTTTATTCCGAGAGACAATAACCTAGTGCTGATGTGGGTTGCTTATTGGATGTTTTTAAAAATTGTGTTATGTCCTGTTTCTCAGAACCCTGACCAGATACTGTGGCCTAGAATCTCTACTAAGGTAAAACCTGCCACGTAATTCATGCCACCTTGAAACCTGTGTGTGATTGTGATATTAACCCCTTAAGGACAATGGGCGGTTCCTAAACCCATTGAAAACAATGCATTTTGAGCCCGTACATGTACGGGCTTTGTCATTAAGGGGTTAAAGGAACATCGTTTATATCTAGGTTCAAATGTAACATTTATCGATGTAAAGCACAAACTGGCTTATTTGGTGGTTATTGAATCCGGGTGCCACAATGATGCACATGCTGCACAATATTCCTCTACTAAAGAGGTCAGTATAGTAGACAAGCTCTCACATAACACACAACAGCATCAGGGTAAATCCAATGCAAGGAAACAATGAATTATTGTACGCAAGCAAAGTTAAACACGGTCCAGATGTTGGGGGCTGCGGCAAAGGTTCCTGCAGGATACAGAAAGTGGACAGTAGACTGCCAGGTACATGTATGAAGGTAGTGGGGGCCGTGCTTACCCCAGAAACAAACCATCACCCCCCTTCTCCTAAAACCCGAAACCCACCAATAAAGGATGCACCACAACATTATGGATTAAATAGGTCACAGCTTTATTAACATAACATAAATATGCACTGTGTTAGCATAACCTTTATTTACAACCTTTATAAAGAACCATAAATTATATAAACAATAAATAACAAATATAAACAAATATACATACAATATAAACAAATCACATTCCAAGTAATACAAAACTCTCCTAACACAGTAAAAAATTAGCATCGTCCTTGCCAGCTCCTTCTAACATCGGTTACAACCACACAATAAGATGGAACTTGCCTCCCCCTTCGTCCAACAATACTGACAGCTCCCTCTGCTGCCCCCAATCATGCTAACCACCAGCCAACCTTAAGCTTGGTGGGCACGTCCAAGGTCATTGACCACACCATACCAGAGGTCAGGGGAGGATTGAGCCCAACTCCCCTTCCTTCACCAGCACAATAACTGTAATTTACAACCACTCTTTTACCGGCAAGGACACACCAACCGCCTGCTGTGACAAGGAAAGAAAAACAAAACGTTAAAGACTGAAAACAAACAACAAAATAAAGGGGTGGGCGGGCGGCTGAGAGTGATTGCTGGCCATCTCAAAAAGTGGCAATGACCTGGGTCACAGAAAGGTCACCTTTTATCTCCCCCAGGGACCCCCCCAATTTACATACACCAATCACATAGCACTCACCCACACTCATACATTCTCCCTGTCCATCCAGCTACGCCAATTCCCAGGGGCCACGCTGTCCATAAATGGCCAACTCTTCCAACTCTACCTTCTATAATAAGTCATATTATTTGGGTAGTCGTTTTTTAGGTACACAGAAACTCAAATTTCATCTACGGTGCTTCTGCCTCTTATACCAGATGTGTGTCTATTTTCCTCTCTCATCACAATTTTAACAAAAATATTTTCATTCTTCTGGATGTAAAAACTATTGATTCAGTGTTTTGATCTGTTTGATTTCTATCAAACACATTTGTTAATAAACTAAAATAAGTTGGAAAAAAAATAAATAAAAAACACAAATTTCAGAAAACTGCTTTTTCAATAGTATTCAAAATCAATGAAGCATTTCAAATGTACAGTTCTGCTACAGCCCATTATTCATTAGATTTCTGGATTGTATCAAGCTGAACAAAATAATTCAGATTACTGAAGCTTTTCAAAATACTTTGACTATCAGCAAAATGTTGATGTCCTGCCAGAGCACAGCGTCAAGCAAATTTATTTTCCAGTAAATATTCAGCATGAGATAACATTTATAAAAAGGAAAGGTGTTTCCTCTTCTAAGACTTCTCACATGGTAGACATGTATGACCTTGCTACTTTTTTTTTCTCATGCCCCCATCAGCACTTGAGTGGTCCCTGTCCCACCCAGTATTTCAATTCCCACACTGACCAGTGATTCCTGTGTATCATTTATGTCTGCTGTCCTCTGCTCCCCTCCATTGCCTGGCTAATACTCTCTGTTACCCTCCATGTCAGCATGATGCCCTACGCTCCATCTTTTGCCCTCTACCTTTTCTGCCCCCTCCCTTCCCACTATGTGGGGCGTAAATGCCCATCATTAAGATGATATTAATGACTGAATATGACAGTACATGTAATTTCTTTCGTCTGTATTGTGACTTCAACTTGAAATCCATAGTTTCAGCTATGACCTTAGATACTGAGTACCCCAAAAACACAAATGCACATATTTTACAAATAGTTATCTAGATTATTAAGCATGCAGCTATCATGTTGTATTTATAAAACATTCTTATGATATATATATAAATGGTTCTCCATTAATATTTTCAGTTACAGTTTTCTCAGGCCATAAGGGAATATGCTACTTTGCCGTTGTCACGCACAGCGTAGAATAGGACCTGTAATCAGGTAGAACAGCGTGTGCAAGTCCAATAGACAGATCACAAAAGTCCAGCACAGAATAGCCAATGAGCAAGCCGAGGTCAGGAAGCCAGAAGTCAGGATCGTTGCAGGGTAAGCCGAGGTCAGGAAGCCAGAAGTCAGAGTAGTCGTGAGGGTAGCCAGAGTTGAACGCCAGGAATCGGTAACAGGAACAAGCCGGGTCGGTAACGGGAAATCAACAGGATCGCGTACTGAGCAGACACTATACAAGATAGGTACAACCATCAGAAGGCAAGGCTGGGAGGTTTCTGAGGCTCTTAAATAGGCAGAGGAAGTCCAGGCATCAATTACCGAATTCCCGCCAAAAATTCAAAGTGCCGTTACGTCACTTCCGGTTCGCGGCCATCTTGGGATTTGCGGATCGTAAAATCCTAAAAGGAGCGGTAGTACCGGCTGGCGCCACTAGGTGGCGTGCAGAGGACCACGTGCATGCAGCAGGACCGGACCTGGCTCCAGCAGAGGACGACCGACGCGTGGAGCCGCGAGGTCTTCCCCTTCCTCGCGGCGGCGGAGGCTGTCTCGGAGAGGCGGGAGGTCTCCCTCTCCTCCGCGGTGGTTGCCGCTGCCGCGGTAAGGCGGGAGGTCTCCCCCTTTTCCGCGGCGGCTGAGGCTGCTGTGCCGAGGTGGGAGGTCTCCCACTTTTCTGCGGCGGTTGCAGCTGTTGCGGCAAGGCGGGAGGTCTCCCTCTTCTCCGTGGCGACTGCGGCTGCCGCGGCACGGTGGGAGGTCTCCCTCTTCTCCTCGGCGGCTGCCGGTCCGAGGACCCAGAGGCACCGGCAGCCAGGTATGTGACAGCCGTAAAGTATTACTCTAATATCCAACACTAAGATTGGCAAAGCTAACTTACGGGATTCTAATTAACTACTCTCTTTGCTTTTTCATTAAAAGAGAATTAAACCTGGCAGTGATTTCTTTAACAACATTAGTTAAGGACAGTGTATAAAAAAGTTCATATCAAAATTGCAAAACGAACATTATCCAATGCAATTTTTTCTTGTTATGAAATACTGTGAACAGAGGTGAGCAAAAATAGATAATGTATTTTAATGTTGGTTCAAAGCTCTCTCCCTTTTGCTTTTTGTCTATTAAGAATATTTCTAATGTCACATTGATTAATTCAACTTAAATGGAACTTATTATGTAGTGGGGGGAATTGCCCTGTTACCCCCCCCAAGATCCACCCAGATGCCCAAATGAACATGCCATTAAAATCCCATTGGCTTATAATGAATAAATGAAAAGTAGCCTTGGTCAGTGGCAAGTGTTGTTGGATCATAGCCAAAGGACACAGACAAATTAGTGTATCCTTCACTTCACCCCAACATTTCTAGATGTAGTGTGATAATTCTATGTGTCCAAGTAGTCTGAAATGTTGGAAAAAGATGGATAAATGGATACAGCTTCAGTCTATTTAAGACTAATAGTGTCATTTCTGTTTAAAAGGAGAGATTCAGGTGTATCTAAGAATTACAGAGACCAGAGCATAAAAGGTCAGGCAGTGATAACAGGAAAGAAGGGCCATCAGAAAAGAAGCCATGGCTTCCGTCATATACTAGAGTGGGCCGTAGATTACCTTATACTGTGTGGGAAGAGGAGAACTTGAGAGTATAAGTAACAATGTAGAAAAAGACAGATTCTCTTTTTGAACTTTAGAATGTACTTATAGCGTACTTAGAGAATGAAACTACTTAATGAAGTCCCACATAGTGCAGGGTAGTACTTTGTATGTGCTGGCGATGAATGCAAAATAAAAAAATGTATATTTATTTAACACAGCTTTTATATGAATTAGACCCCAAGCTGTGATTGTTTTAAATAAATATTCAACCTTAAATTAACTTTCAAGTTAAAGGTAACTTTTTAGACAACTCAGCTTATAACATTATATATTCTCTGCTTGGCACAGGAACGGCTGAGACTGAAAACCAGCCAGGAACCTTAGGTGGCTGACAGCTGCACACTAAAGGACGGGCTTGGCTGCACAAGCAAGAGAAAAGTACATGGAAGGTGCCATAGGGCACCAGCCCAAAGAGCATTTGCCCAGGGTGCCATATGACCTGGCTCTTCTCAGGTGAGGCTGACAGCAGCCCCGGCACAAGCACGTCGGGTAATTAGAGAAATCCTAGTTCAGCAGTTGCGGTTCATGTATGGATCACCATCTCAAACCCAATAGTCAATCCCTGTCAGAGAAAGAGCCTTGCCAGCTGTATGTCAGAATTCAACTTAATTTAACATAAAGGTTGTCAAGAAATTCAAATTCCCGTCCCAATGCATCATGATACAGTAATTACATTTAAGCCTAAAAACTCTAGGGCATAATGTTTAGTAACTAGTATTCAGTAGAATGCCAGGATATAAAGCCCAGTTAGAGAACTGTAATTTCCTACACAAAACAGCCCATTTTCCCACAGAGAGAAGGGAATAATTGCACTGGAGATTTTTAGTTCAGAACGAGCAGTTCTTCATAGTTAGAGAAATGGCAAGGTACCAATAAAGAACATCTAATACAAATTATACCCTTGTGCCAACGCATAGGGATTTTTCTTTTTGCATGAGCCAATCAGATGCATTCCTTTACATAAGAAAGGTATCTGGAATGTCGGGCAAACGCTATCTTCAAACAACCAATCAGAAGTTTCAAATGGATTATATTTCTTTATACGATACGATGAAATCTTTAACAAATAAACTTTCTTTTTCACAAGGTTGTAAAGCCTGTCTTGTTCTAAATGACAAATCAAGCAATTTCTACAACAGAGAGAGAATGAATTCTAGAAAAAGAGAGCCAGATTTTTCTATCCTAAGGAGAACAATACTTATTTATTTCTCTGTATCAGAATTCCAAATATGTTTGCAAATAAGCTAAAGTCTCACCAGTCCAGAATATCTAATGCATGTTTGAATATTGCTTACTTTCTGTGCTAAATATTTCTATTTTGAGGGAAATAAATATATAATGAAGAGATTGGAATAGGTTATGATTGACAGTGCTTTTTACTTATGGTAACTGACTTTGAAGACTGCTTCTACCAGAATAATAAGAAGCGTATCCATGGCACCTACAGCTATTGGTACCATTTTTTGACAAAAATAATGTAAAGCCCTTTTTCTGCATGTTGTTGACTGCGAGCTGGTAATTTACAGGATTCACAGTGTACCTAAACCTGCAAAGGAAAGCATGCAGACATATTACTGAGATGGTACAGATACAGGAGACTGCGAATAGATGGGGTTCTCCAGCCAAATAAGTCTTTCCAAACCAATGGTGCGAGTGCCACTAAAATCATTTAATAACCAGATTACTAAAATGGGGCTACCTCTCAACCTACACACTACCTAGCTCAGGCCAAATAATTCTGCAAACTCCCCATGGAGTGGGACACTGTACGTCATTCCTTGATCAGGGCAAATTTCTAACACACATTCTTTGGAGGACCAGCTAGAAGATGCTTTCCTTGTGCTCTGTAGAAACCACTTTGCTTCCACTCTATAATTCTAAGCCAGCTTCATCTACCTGCCATGATTGTATACTACCTAGTGAGTTCAACAAGACCGGAATTAATCATGTATAGTATTTTGGGGACTATTTTAAGGATAACCAGTACCCCTACACAAATTCTTACTCTAAGAGCTTAACTGGCTGTTTGGACTGAGTTATTGGGTGATTTGGCAATTATGACGTTATAAAGTTTATTATAAAATTAAAACCAAAGTCCTGCTGTCATGAGTAGCTCTGTCTAAATATTCATCCCATAAGGCATATTAAGTACCTGCCTGGATCAACATTATTTTAGTGATATTAGCATACCTGGAAACTCTCGGGGTTTTTACACCAATCCCAGGGTGAATGGGCAAGTTCCAAGGGTGGCACTGTTTAGAGCTGACGTCTTGATAATATCCTAATCTTATTCATTGATCGGCTCATACCAATTGGTACTTTTCTTAGTTGAAATCCCTACTTAAATACGAGTGGCTTACTTCAGAATATATTTACCGTCTGACAAGTAAAAAGGACCATTCTTAGAACCAACTAATTACCACTATAAAATAACATTTTTCCATAGACTATTACAGGGTTAATATTTGAAAAGCCTCAGGGTCAGCTCATTCAGAAGGTATGGTCATTAGCTCTTCCTATTTTCAGGCTTGTTTACCGCGCTTCTGGCAATACAGCACCAATCACATCTGTTCATTAACTTGTCTTTTATTTTATTGATCAAAGTACATTAACTAAAGGTTTTTATTTCAGTATTTCATGTTGTTTTTTGGGGGGGGGGGCATCTTATTTGTCTCTTTTGTACCGTGCGACACAAAAGGAGGCTGTATAAATTGAAACACATAAGTATCTGTGCCTGGAAAGAGAATTGATTGAAAAGATAAAATATAGAGGGATGTTGTAAACTCAAAATGAGAAAAGTTTGGAGTGGAGCAGACAAAGGGTTTACACTTGGGGAAATACTTGATCACATTTCTTTTCATTTATTAATCTGGACAGGGCATTAAATACATCTCATTACTTTCTGATTATGTAAGGCAATTAAAAGGGATTTAGAAAAAACAGGGGGCAGGGCAGTTAAACGACAGATGTTTCAACATAGAAAAACATAAAAAAATGTGCATTTGTGAGAAAAACAGGCATATGAATAGCTGTTTATTGGGAAAATCCACTATGCAGAAGGAGCAGGGAGTACTTGTTGATAACAGACTTTCCAACCATGGGCAGTTCCTGTAAATAGAAGCAACTTATTATCCTGTATTAAAAGGGAATAAGTGTATGGATGACAGCATAATACTGCTTGTTTATGTATCATTAGTAAGACCACATCTTGAGAACTGGTTCACAAAAATGATGTCATGGAACCAGAAAGGGTTCCGAGACTGGATGTTTGGAAAAATCAGGCTTCTTTACATTGGAGAAAAGACATCTGCATGAGAGTATTTTTCCAATATACATAGAGGTGTCCTCCAAGGACAATAAATTCCATGTTAATCAAAATAACATTTAGAATCTTGCGGAAAGCCTTTCCAGAAGAGTGGAAGCTGTTATTGCTCGAAAGTGGGGACCAACTACATATTAATGTCTATGTATTTAGAATGTGATGTCATAAAAGTCCCTGTTGGTGTAATGGTCAGTTTTCCGAAAAAGTTTCTCTATATAGTGCATACGTGCACCTGGAAGGGTTCACTTCATAGAATGTGTGCCTTTATTTTGCCCTGAATAGTTGGAAATGTAAGTATGAAGCACCTAGGAGGCAATTCCGGTCCTGTTCCGCATGGCCCTTAACAATTATTCATATTCTGTAAAATAGCAGTTCCATAAATATGTAGAGGGGTTAAATTGTCACAGGAGAGAATATTACATTGATCTGGCATCTAGTGAGTTAAATCAGAAGCATCTGAATAACACACATATGCATAAAAACATGTTTACATTTAGAAGTCCACTATTAGAATTATCAATTTCTGCAACAAAAAAACTTCAATCTGTTAAAAATATCCATGAGAAAATGAATTTATGCAGAATTAAGAACATTTGCCAGGTTTAATAAACACTTTGTAAGACAAGGTAAAAATCCCACACAAGGAAGAAAAACTTAATTGAAGGTTCACTTCAGTGCATAAAAATAAGTTAAATTGTTCCGGAACAGAGCTATCTTGGCAAGACTCTGGTATAAAGAGCTTTTTACTTTTTAGTGCACTCAACATGTCAACACAAATAGCGGATACAATCACTGCCGTAGTTTGCAGCCTTTTGTTTTGCTGCTTCTACTGAGCTATTTTCGCTCAACATGTAATGTATTTGGATTTCTGTAATGGTATTCATTAAACAATATGTGCCTTATATATAACACATCCTCATAAATGTGAAGAATGTGTGTCTATGTATGTATGTATGAATATATATATATATATATATATATATATAAATATATATGTAAATACATATACACACACTATATGGACAAAAGTATTGGGACACTTGACCATAACACCAGCAGGGACATTCTAAATACATTATTATGTAGTTGGTCCCCCCTTTGTAGCTTCCATTCCTCTGGGAAGGCTTTCTGTGAGATTTTGGAGGGTTTCTGTGGGAATTTTTGCCCATTCATCCTGTAGAGCATTTGTGAGGTCAGGCACTGATGTTGGATCAGAATAGGATAGGAATGCCTGGCCCCACTTTTCTAGGAAAACTATGGTAAGGTTGTCTCTGCCCTGTAGGGTCCAGTATCATAGCTGATTATAGAGCCTCCAGGACAATGCTTTATTCTCCTGGCTGAAAAGCAAGTTAAGGCCCTGAACACTCCACACCCCTTTGTGTATGTAATGTTGTTGGATTTGATGAAATGGTATATGAGCTACCAAAGAATGGAAACTGACTCAATTCTCCGTTTATTAAGAAAGCAGTAATCAAAGATACATGTGTACAATACAGGTGCGACAGTATCTGCAAGGCAGATACAATGACACAAGCATCGACAAGGAAGGAGCCATACATATTGTTATAATAACAAGCCCATTGTTTTACATACAGTATATGTCATTGAGTACAGACGTAGTAGACATATCCCATAAGTATTCTGATAAAAGTAAGGATAATAGAAGATATTCGCTTCTCAAGGTAATATTAACCAAGGCAAAAATAAGAAACGGGGAAAGCATGTAAAACACAAGTTACAAAAAAGAAAAGAAAAGGGGGGGGGCATGTCAGGCATGCCATATGTTACGTAGCCAGAGGACATGATAGGAAACCTGATACCTCCAAAATGGGAGTAAAACTTGTAAAACTTGTAGTTTTAACAAGTAATACAGATTGTATATTGAATCATTTTGCATAATTGATTTATAACATTGTTGTAACATTCACCAATGTCCCCTGCAAATATAGGTTAAGTACAATATTCAAGGAAGCCCAATTACGACTACCAGCTGCCCCTTTAAATCTGTCCTTAAACAAAAAATGGAGTCCCTGCTCAAAATCAGCATAATTACCAACGCTAAATAGCAATGGGCAGATTAAGTTTTGTTTCGATTTTAAATAAAGGAGCTATTATCTAACTTGCACCTGAATCATCATTCCTAACCACTGGAGGGTTGGTACTAATTACAGGTCTAGAGTTCACCTGCAAGAATAGTAAATAATATTGTAAAACTTATCAGCTCCATACAGCAGTATAATTATTCTGTGTGATGGGGTTCGGAACATTTGCAGACCTTTTAAATACATTGATTACCTAAACTGTAATGGATTAACTGGATTTCTAATCTGTTGTATCACCAAAAAACAAATATTTGGTCTTAAGTTACCGTATTTTTTAAGGCATTAAAATTATTTATGGCTGAAATATCTGCAGGATTATACCTTGGTCAGACTAGCCTCTCACTCATCTGCTTCTTGACCTTTGGCTTCAGGACATGTTGTGTAATAAGAAAGTCATGACGTATAAAACAATGAGCACAGAAAAGTTATTAAACACTGAACATTAACCATATTAACAGGTTGCACAATCGCCGATACATAAAAAGTGCCCTCTAGAAGGGATTGCTGATAATTAAAACAAAGTATTTTATTTGTAAATGGAATGTGAATTAAGAATGCTAGTGTCATTTTGAAAAAATATCTTATTGTTTTGTACATATCAAATTCCTCTGTAGCAAGAGCATTTATGAATCATGTGTCATATCGTATGTCAGCTTTTAACCACTGTATAGCTCAGACCTCATAAGATTGTTCCAGAAAATGCATTAGAAAAAGATCAAGATATTGCTCATTACAGTCCTGTATGCTAATGTTTACAACAGTGTCCAAATCCTGCTTGCAAATCTGTTTTATTTTTAAACGATACACACATCTCCTGAGTTCAGAAGCCTCTCCTGATTGGATGAGTGTGTGGAGCTCAGTGTAAGATGCAGCCAGTACCAGGTTAGAAGCCCACTGTGTGTGTTATATGTGTGTGACTATGTGTGTATGTGACTGTGTTTGTTTGGGTGAGTGAAATGGCTGGTAATAAGCAGCTCGTCAGTGACATCTTTGTTCCCAAACAGCTTGTCTGTGCCATATTTGCCCCCAAAAAGCTTGTCTACCTTTCATGGCCCTAATCATTACAGTTCTTTAATCATTACTTGTCATACGTTTAACCCTTCCAATGCAACACATTTTTAATTGTCCCACACATATCTGATCGGGTCCCACAATGTGGTGTCCTTTAACGCAGCACCATCAGCCATCCTTCTTCACTCCTTCGTGCCTGCAAATGACATGACTTCCAGGCGTGCAGCACAGTTAGGGAGGTACTGTCCATAAGGAACATCTAGGAGGCAAGGAGTGGATGCAGTAAGTGCCCCGAGGAGGGCCAAGAATGGAACCAAGTGCCTTAATCTGGCCTTGGTAATTTGCATTGAAAGCACTTTGAGAATGTAATGTACCATTTATCATGAAAGCCAACCCTGAGAAGTACATGGTTTAAATGAAAAAGAAATGTATCTGATTTGTAAAGCATTTTTATCAAATTCAATATCAATATGTATATATATATATATATATATATATATACATATATATATATATATATATATATATATATATATACATACACATGTTCTTGTTTCCTAATGTTCTATTTTTGAGTTATTTTAATGCTCTGACATGCACCAAAAGCATGCAATATTTCCTATATTTCCTATATGGGAAATTTGCATTATATTCCTGCTGTCACCTCGTATAGGAAGAGTAAGCATTTCCCAGCATGCATTGTGTTAGCAGACCTTCCATGAGCCTGTAATACTTCATGTTGTTTATGAAAGTGCAGCTATTATCAAAAATATCTTTGGGCACGGCACCTGTTTCAAACACAAGATGTGGCACCAAGAAGCGGAAGTAACTTTTATATTCGTACTTGACTAAACAAAAAGGGAAATGAAAACATTATCAACATGTTGCATGCATCAGAAATAATGTGATCCCTTTTATATAATAGGTTTTATTACACACTTTAGAAAGTGGTGCATAAACAGCAATGTATGTTTTTCCACTGCAAGCATTTTCTTAAATTTTTTTTTTGTTAATGCAACTTAATAACCCAATATAATAAGGATACTACTTTCCATGATGCCTGCCTTGAGATGTTCTGAAAGAGACAGTTTAATGTATCTTACAGCCACATTATCCAATAAGCAATACACCCAACTTTAGAAACAATGTACCACCTCTTCTATGCTCCATTATTTGGTTGCTTAAAGCAGCTAATCGCTTAAACAAAGGCCCGATACTGCATTTATATCAATTAGTGGGCAAAGTGAGTACATGCCCAGGGCCCACCGGCAACAGGGGGCTCAGCCGGGGCCGGCCCCTACATGGGTCTATGGGACCCAGCAGGGATAGGTAAAGTGTCGGTACAAGGACACCAGTGTCTATGAAGGTTGATAGAACATCATTAAATTGTCTATCACAGCCTTCAGTAAATGTTCACCATGAGCAATGTTGGTGCCTACCCCTGGGACCCAGGCAGCATTTTGATTGGGACAGCAATTTACAAGAGCGAAATCTTTAATATAATTTACATTTTTTTTACCATTGTTAATGTTCAAACAAATCAGGTATTGGATAATAAATTATTTTATTTGTGGCCAACACGTCATGACCATGTTTGGAAACTGCAACAAGATACAGGTATCCTTAGAGCCAGGCCATGTCTGCCATGGAATTACACAGCAGGTCCAGAAGCCTACAACAGTCTTGTCTTTTGTGTTCTATTACAGTCCATGCCTGCAACCATGATTTAACTGATTAAAGTGGGCAACTGATACTACAAAGTTCTGTGTAGACCATTATAGTACATTTTCCTCTTGCTGTGTCACCTAATGCGTGTGGCATTTGACATTATATCCTGCTTTCAACACTGGACAAACAGAAACCCCCGTTGAAATAAAAGTAAGGGGAGTTGGTGACTTGGGACTAGGCCTTGAGAAGTGACCCTCATAAATACATCACCGATACCAAAACACTGCTGTGCAAAACATGTATTAAACAATTTCTTCTGTAATCTACACGGTGAGAGAACTAGGGAGACTAAAATATCTGAAGCGTTAAATGGACCATGGCCAGGTCTTTGTTTTTTTAATGAATTGTTTGTTAAAAAAAGGTCATTATGTCCCTGCATGTATTGGAATACACAATGCTGCATACCTTTCCTTTGAGAGCTGATTATATATATATCAGTGTCACCGGCATGATTGCATGATAACCGGAAAGTCTTTTTAATAGACTTTAACCTCTCACTGTAGTCAGATGTATAGTGTGATTGCCTTTATAAATCTTGCTCACCCATGGCCTTGTACTTTGATTACTCCCACTGTTTGTCCTTGAGAGTCGGGTAATG
Source organism: Spea bombifrons (assembly GCF_027358695.1). NCBI lineage: Eukaryota > Metazoa > Chordata > Amphibia > Anura > Pelobatidae > Spea > Spea bombifrons. The sequence continues at coordinate 21,716,076 of NC_071091.1, read as the reverse complement.
TACAGGTATGAATACTTTAATTAACAGATCCATCTCTTCTGTGTTTATTCTTGACATAAGAGTGTATACTAGGATGACTAGGTTCCATTAATATTAGACATATAAAAAACATTGTGTATGGCAGCAATAGCTGTTTCTGTGTATTCCTGCAATATACATTTTCCATATGCATCAACCACCGCGTATTTCAGAAAACTATTATGTCATTGAACATGAGAAAAGCAGCTGAGACGTTAAATCTATGAATTTGATATCATATGAAATCTCTAACTTTTCTTGAGGTACAGATATTGTAAATTGTTACCTGATATACCCTTGAAAAACAAACCGATTGCGATGCTTGGAGTAGAATGTAGCGGAGTCCGCTCCAGACTGTGTGACCTTGAGAATTTTCCCATTTACCCCCAGATGGGTGTAAAAGTACCGGAGAGTTCCCAAGTATGCATTAAATGGAGAAAAGCTAAATTAATCTGCATCAACTTTAAAATAGTTTTTAGGAAGCGATTATACTAACAGCAGCTACACAGTTACAATTTTCCTATTTCCCAGATTCATATGCATTACTGTCTTTTTATTCAATGTAACTTATTGATTCCTTTCTCTATTCAGCCTGTAATAGATTGACGGTTAGGGACAGATAGGGGATTTTAGTGATTCTCATTGACTAGGAAATGTAATGGCCAGCTCATATACTAGTAATTGTTTTCTGAGTCAAGTCCATAGCCCTTCGTAAGAAAATTATTAAGCAAACCTTCCTTATATGCAAATTAAGGTTTGCAGAACTGTTCTCTTAAAGTAAGTGAAATTATCCTTTGTATTCACCGGTCAATGTTCATTTACACCAGCGTGCCTTCTTTTTTATTTTCTGATGTAGATGATCGGAGACCTGCGTGAAAGGACTATGTCCAATACGATAATGATTCCATTGACTTTGAATATTAGAAATGTTTAATGCCTATTTGGTACTTAAAGGGACAGTCCAATGTACTGCGAGTACTTTAATAGCTTAAGCAGCCAATCAGTGGCAAGGAAGTACTCCAACTGAAACCAATGGGAAGACTTTACACATGCGCACTGGTGTCAAAACAGATCCCCTGGATAGAGTTTACCAGCAATGGAGTGAGTACCTCACTGTGACAGAATGACCTGTCATACAGGGGCCCAAGGTACTCAGAGATGGCTCCAGCCTGGCTGCCAAACAGGCAGGAACTCTATTGTTAAACTATTCCCATTAACAGGATGGCTACCAGGGGGATATTCAGTAGCTAAAGGGGATTAAAGGTTGGGTTGTCTACCTGTTTATCAATGTTAATTTATGTTAATGAAGTTCTGTCGCTATATCAGTCTATGTTTTACATCAATAAACTGTTCATTCCTGCTGTACTCAGTTCAAGGTAGTTGTGTCTACTTATTGGGTACACATAGCAGGGTTCCAAGGTGCGCATGCTGGCTGGTGCTGGAAGTGATTCCGGGGACAACAGGAGGATACATGTGGGTGATCTCTGGGAGTTACTACAGCTCTCTTGGTGAACTCGTTACATTGGTGGCAGCGGTGGGATCCTCCTTGCAAGCGTCCCAGCGGAGTACCAGCGGGTATACCAGCAGCAAGCTAAAGATGGTTCCAGCACTACAGGACGTGTTGGTGCGCAGCAGAGTCGCGAGTTACATAAATGCCTGGATGGAGGTTCTCAGAGTGGACCAGGGTGTCCGGGGAATAGTCCTCCCCTCTTCCAAGGAATGGTACGTGCTACAACTAGATTGGCGAATGCAGTACCTGGGAGAGCAGCCCCAAGAGGACTTGGTGGCTGAGATGGAGAAGTTGCTTCCGCTTGAAATGACTGTGGATTGTGGATACCGGGCCCTGTATTGGCAGGCCGTGCAGTGGTGTCCAGAGCTGAAGGATGACTACATGCCAGAGGGCGATGACTTTGGCGGCCCGGGATTGATAATGGAAAGCCTACAAGAGGACCGAGAATTTGGGAGCCCATCAAAATATCGGTGCGAGGAGATCCGGGAGTTCAGGGAAGGGATTCTCGCAGATGTGCCCTGTTACCTGCCCGACTTGTGGGCTGATTTCGATTATTTGGTTTACCAAGAATGATTCCTGGAGCAGGCCTACCGAGAACTCTTTGACCGTGCTCAGCAGTGTGCCCCAGACGAGGTGGATCCTGTGAGTATTGTGCCCCCACCAGAAACACAAACAACCGAGCAGTGCACAGCTGGCCTCTGCCCACTCCTTTCCCTCACCCCAGACACTTTGCCCTATTCCCCGCAATATGGCCCAGAAACTGACCGAGACCCCCCCTGCATATCCCAGCCAGATCCCCCAGCTGAACTGCTGGCATCGAGGCAGAGTGCTGCTGGCCTGTGCCCACCGCTTCCCCTTGTTCCCAAGCCTGACCGCGGCAACCAAAGAGGGTCCGGTCAGGCAGCCCCAGAGTTGGTGGTTCCCCTGGACTTTACAAATGGAGCTGAAGCGCTGCCCTCAGGACAGAGTGCCGCTGGCCTCTGCCCGCTCCCCTCTGTGACCCCAGCTCCATTGGCTTTACCCCCGCAATGTTGCCCAGAGGCAGTGATTTCTATTGATCCTGTATCCCCAGCAGAAGTGTTCGCAATGGGAAAGAGGAAGATCAACATCTCTCCCCAGCAGATGGAGTATACAGGAGGGGATGCATGTGGCTTCCCTCCCCTCGCAGTGGATCATACAAACATGTGTACCATGCAGGTGGATTGGACTACGGTCGCCACCTGCAGTCCCCAGAGGTGCCAAACAGTCAGCCCAGAACCCCATATGGAAGGGACCCCAGCCTCTCTGTCTTCTCCCCAGCGGCTGAGAGGACTCCAGGGAGAAGGCACATTTAGCCCTTCTTCCCAGCGGCAGTTATGTTATTTGGGAGAAGCAGAGTACTGCTGGGTGAGTAATGCTCTTTTGTTAAATTGTTTTGGGAAGTACCAATTTGTGGCTGGCAGTGGTGGTCCGGATATACAGACTGACTTCGGAGTCAAACCGTGTGGGGTCTTATCAGACGTCAATCTCCCCCAGAAAAAGGAGATATGTGATGCAGTGTGTGACATAACTGTCCATCACTGGGGCCCCTGGAGAGGACTGGAAGCAAGCCTGCTACCCACAGATTATGGACCCTGTCTCCCTGCCCTGGCGAGTGGGACTGTTGTCCTCGTCTGGGACCCAAACTCCCCAGTCTCTAAGTGCACCCCAGGACTGGTTAGTGGGACAGGTGCCCTTTGCCAGCCCCCTGCATCCACAACTCTAGGAGCGATGGAGCTGTGCTCCCCGACTGAACTGGATGCAGACCCGGTTGGGGTCTGGCCCCAGTTCAGTCTTCTTTTTAAAAGGGGAGATATGTGACAGAATGACCTGTCATACAGGGGCCCAAGGTACTCAGAGATGGCTCCAACCTGGCTGCCAAACAGGCAGGAACTCCATTGTTAAACTAATCCCATTAACAGGATGGCTACCAGGGGGATATTCAGTAGCTAAAGGGGATTAAAGGTTGGGTTGTCTACCTGTTTATCAATGTTAATTTATGTTAATGAAGTTCTGTGGCTATATCAGTCTATGTTTTACAACAATAAACTGTTCATTCCTGCTGTACTCAGTTCAAGGTAGTTGTGTCTACTTATTGGGTACACATAGCAGGGTTCCAAGGTGCGCATGCTGGCTGGTGCTGGAAGTGATTCCGGGGACAACAGGAGGATACATGTGGGTGATCTCTGGGAGTTACTACAGCTCTCTTGGTGAACCCGTTACACTCACGTTCAGATATAGGCATCTCCTGGAGGCCATTTAGCTGGGGGGTCACAAAGAGGCAAATGCATTTAGGGGGATTCTGCAGAATCCAGCCACGTATTTGCAGAACAGACCACAAATAAAAGTTTACAGTATCTTTTAGTAAAAACAAAACAATAAGGCTTTTATTTAATATAACTGACCTTAATTTGGCAATTTCTGTAATTTCATTGTAGGATGACTTTGACTTCATTAGGGCTGTAATAATTTATATGTTCAATCATTGGATGTTGTTCTATGATTATGAGATACATCTGCTGAACATTAAAATTAATCTGAGCAGTTAGCAATCCTGTTGTGAATCTGTGCCATGATCTTAGCTCATCGAATATAGATCCAGGTATCTTAGAAACAAACAGAGGTAAGGCTTGCCTCACCCAAAAGCTAACAATAACCTACAGGCTTATTAATTACAGCCAATGACATATTTACCTTTGGTTATGCCCTAGACTTGACCCAGGGCAGCACCCTAGTCAGCTCCTTCTCCAGCCACCATCCTCACTGCTGAGCACCTGCACCCATTATGGAGGATGTGTCGGCTGGGCCCATTGAGCAACGGCACACAGAGGAGGGGTCCTTGAACACCAAAGAGGATGATCTGCCCCTGAACCTGCCACCCTAATCCTAGGCTTAGTCGGAATAGGACAGAATATGTTGTTGGTTACAGCTGTGTAAATCATTGTATTACTAAGCCAACAAAAACACTTTCTTCAGATCAGATTGGTGTGATGCAGGACTACCAAGATAATGGCCCAACTGGGTACCATGACTTCCCATCATACTTGGAATCAAACACTTTGCAGATAAGCAAATGCAATTCTCAACATCATCATCACTGATCACAACAAATTGTAACACAAAGAGAGGCCTGGTTATTTTGTTCATTCTGTCCTGATGAAGACCTGTTTTTGTAAGGGTTGAAACATACGTTGGCCACTATGCTGTGAATTATATTTTACAGCATAATACATTTCAAATAGAGCTTTGGTGTTGACATTATGTCGTATATAGAATCACAGAGCACCATGTTGTGCTTCTGGGTCAGGTAACAGATAAAGCGAAGGGCGTATCAATGCGTTAATATTGATTTCTGCCTTGACTCATACCTCTACGCAAGCTACTTTCACATACTGTTATACCATCTGCTGGGAAATGTGATGTTAAAGGGAAACTCCAGCCATCATATGCACTCTTATGCATACAATAGCCACATGGAGCTTTTAAATTTAGATGGTGTCCCCCCTGAAAACGCATGGGGGGGTTCGGGAGAATCCCCCAAATGTATTTGCCCCTTCCTTGGTTTTCTTAATGCCAGTCAGCTCCAGTGCTGGCTCTGAATTTTCATTTTTCCTTTTGGATGAGGTTGCATGAGACATTTAAAATACAAACTTTAAAAATGCACATTGCTATGGGTCCAAGTTTTGATTATTTCAATACCCATATGCTCTATTGTTGCTTTGGTTAAATGATATACACAATTGAAAAAATGACATTGTACAAAAATTAACAGGGCCCTATTTATTACGTTCACCAATGCCTTAGCAAATGTGTGATGAGCCAGGTCGAAATGTTACATCATATTCACTCATTATAATGATTATTCACTCATTATATTATAATGATGCATTTCAGAGCTAATAAATCATCCGTTAATAAAATAAAAAAAAGTACATTTTTAAATTCATTGAATTTCTTCCTTAATGAATGAATCAGAAATGCATGCAAATAGGACATTACACACTTAACGATGCTGAATATTTGACATCAAAATGGTAAAATTATTATTTGAATGACACTAAATAATAACATAATCCCAACATCCCTCTCAGGCAAGGTCTACTAAAACCAATGTTAAACTTCATTTATACCCATCTTTTAGTAAAATGAGAGCAATATCACCTAAAAAGTCCTGCTTGCTCATTTTCCCGGCACCTACCTCTTGACATCACTTGTGCTGAATCACTGGGCCTCTCTCCTCTCCCTTAGTGGTAGGATCGAGAATGGAGCCAGAAGTATTAAAACTGCTACGCTATAGTTTGCTATATAAGGGATAAAGGTGGTCCTCTAGAACATAAATATATATATATATATGTGGGGTATGTCTGCTGCACATAAATTGGGCCATTTTTCATCTAAGGCACCTACTGCTTAGAAGAAATTTTAAGCAAAATTGCAAAAAAAAAATACTATAGGATTTTTACATACTAGCACTCACAAATATTATGTTTTGCATGTTTCTATGGTTTCAAATGTTTTTTTTCTGGATGCATAATTTGTCAATTCTCAATCCTACCACTAGGGGTAAAGAGAGGCTGAATCACTGGCGCTCTCATCTCCCCTAGTGGTAGGATTGAGAATTGAACAGCCTAATGTGTTGATGGTTGGAAAGACATTCAATGACATGTATGTTCCTTTAACAGAGACCTGTACATTTCCCTTATAAAAGAAATATGGCCAGGTTAATCCGTTAGTTTGCGCAGGTTGAGATCACCCTCCTGGTCACCCCCCCTTCCCCTCTGCTGCCACTCAATGGCATGGTTACAGGGGAATTCTCTGATCTCCCCAACCAGCCCATTTGTACTATAGTACGGACTACACGCTCAGAGCAAAGAGATATGACATCATATCCTGACCCCCGCAAGGAGCATGGTGGCTGCAGAGGGGGTGGCCTAGGTAAACACGCCACTGCATAGCGTGACCAGATGGCTAGAAAAATATTAGCCCTCTAGGCCAGTAAAGACTTAGGGTGTAATGCCCAATGCAAAAGAGCGCAAACAGACCAAAGCGCTGATCAATGAATACATTCCAAGTGCCGCCCGGTTTCTTGGTATTATAATATTTGCATTAGTTAAATATACAATAGGCTTCGCTGTTTGAGGCGGCAAAGAAAAGAAAACATTCTAAACACAACCAGGAAAACCAGCTGGGTGTCCGCCCGAGAGCGTTATTACATTCCTGCGCTGGCCGCTGCTTGGCCCCTTTTAATAATCATGGCCAGATACATTATAGAAGGGCCCATGGAACAGGGGAAGCCATCCCAGGGCAAACCGTTAGGTAAGGGAGGATAACCGCAGTGTGAGGAGTCACCCGTTCACTGTCACGGTATACTCCCGCCTCTAAGCGAGCACCACCGTTATACGACGTCCGTTTGCGAGACTGCAGCGGCAGACAATGCCCTCTGAGCTCATTGACGCCTCACATGGCGGGCGGGGCTTCGTGACGTCACTGGACGCGAACCGCTTTTCGGAACTCGTGGTTAGAACGGCACCCCGGGGGTGTCACGTGACGCGCGTCGACTGACAGCTCCCTGAGAGAAGGAGGAGGGGGAAAGAGAGAGGCGGGAGGCTGAGCCTCAGTCGGCGGTGTGTGTAGCGCTACTGGTAGCCGTCCTAGTGCCCGGGCTCAGCCGCTGCTTTATACTCCCGTAAAGTGGGGGGGTTTAAGCCGCCGTCTCTCCCCTGAGACTTTTTTTGGCGACGAGTCGCACGAAGGACGGAATCTCTTCCTTTCAGATGCTCCGAAAGTTTGTTGTGGAGAAGCAGCCCATCCAGACAGGGAGCCCCGCGCTCCGCGAGTACTTCTGTGAGTATGACCGCCTGCCCCTGGCACTTATCCTACATTCCGGATATTATTATTATTAACGGGCTGCTTTATGGAGAGGTCACACCCGAGCTCTTTGCAGACCCCTAGCCCCCAAAAGCCGTCTGGCTGTGGCACATCCCGAGACTACATCCCTTTCCCGGCTCCCGCATCACGGGCTGCAGATGCCTTTTGTCTGCCCTGTAAATGGTGTCTGCGCTGCTGCAGCTGCTCGGAGGCTGTGGATGTGTACACGGAGAGGAAGTTGTGCATGTCGCCTGTGTCTGTCCCTAGCGATCGGTATTTCATGTAGGGGAATTCACAGCTGGACTCTGCTGGTTGGTGTGGATACTGATCCACTACTTCTAAAATCACAACTGTAGGGGGAATGTATAGCCACACACCTTGCCCAATATAGCCTCACCAAATCTGATCGCCATTACATTTTTTAGCGGTTGCCAAGAATGGGTGGAAAAAGTGCTGTGTGTCATGACGGCGTTCCCATGAAAAGAATTTGCGTTCCCTCCGGTGCCCTCGCCTTTGCTTTGTAAATATGTAAAGTGTGAAACTACTTGTGATCAGAGACCTCGGCTGCTGCGGATCCTCTCCGGGCGGTTAATCTAAAACCTGATCCTTATGTCAAAAAAAAAGAAAAAAGTCCAAGGCAGCTTCTCTTAGACGTCAGACTCACTTGATGTTAGATCAGATCCCTTCGGCGCGTCTAGTCTACCTGTTTTTCCCTTAACCAGTCCTTTGTCTTGTGGCATGGGATACCTATCCTGTGCCTCTACCACTTCTGCTGGGAGACTGTTCCATTTATCTAGCCCCCTCTTGGTAAAAGTCATCCTCCCGCATTACATCTGACCCTCTAGCCTCTTGTTGTAAGGTCTCTCCTTCCCTGTACTTAGAGTTGAAAGGATAACCATCGCAGGGGATTAAAGTTCCCAATAAGAGTTAAGACATGGAGAAGAGAAACCCGTTTGGCGGCGTTTCTGATGCATCAGCCTGGTTACCGGGTTCCACCCTTGCCGACGCGCGATCTTCTGGGATGGGGACCGGCTTCTTGTGCAATCTGATTGGAAGATTTGCTGATGCTTTTGTCTGTAGAAATAGTGAAAAAAATCTTGGGATGGAGTGTAATTTTTTTTTTTTTTATTACACTTTGAGAACAGAAGGATGGCAAACTTAAAATGGAATAATTTCAGAGAACTCGTATGTCTCCAGTATTCCATCTGAAAAAGAGACCTCTGAGGTCCTGAAAGTTTACGTAACGACATCTTTGAATAGAGTTTAGCTTCATTTCTGCAAATAGGGCTTTAGTCTGGACAGTTTCCCGCATCCTAAATTAATTATGCTCCGTTATGAATTACCGCTGATTTGTCTGATTATCCCCCCCCCCCAGAATGATGTCCTGTAAGCAAGCTTTACCCATAATGCCAGCTTGCATGCGCTTCCACAGTTGGCTGAGAGTGGTGAGACTTTCTGCCAGCCAGGTCCCAGCAGGCTGTTTAGTTTGGTGTGGAGTTTTTGGGATGAAAATAAATGAGTTTAGATACTTTTAGAACAATTTATTCGCTGAAATAGACAAACACCGGCTATGATGTCATAAATAAGTAATTCACGTGCAGCCGCTTCTGTATGAAAGTGTCATAAATATTCGGCAATTTCTTTTCCCTCCGCTGACTCCAAACCATTTATATAAGTTACAGAAATCTGATTAATTAAACTGATTCTCCCCGTCGGCTCTGCCTGTGATGCTCGGGTGGCACAGATTGTGTTTTTATATATTGCGTCTTCATGCAGAGTTAATTTGGATGCTGTGCTGATCGATTTTTTTGGGGAGCGTCTCCTCCGTTATCGCATCGATATGTTCTCCGCGTTATTCCTGTGACCCGCTTGTGCCGTGGCCCGCGCTCCCAGTTAAATAGGATTTGTGTCTTTTCGCGGCGTGTTATATAAGCAGTGCTTTAATTAACGAGGCGCACAGCAGAGGGGGTTTGTGACTACTTCGGTCGCAAAGGTTATTGCCTAAAGCCGCCAGTGTGTCTTGGAGACGACGCTAAACTCTGTGCTACCTACAATAGGTAGTTACCTGCCCCAGGGGCAAATGTCAGCTCTGTGCTAGGGCCGTGACCCCCTCCTCGCAGATCACATCGAAAGTCTTGCTTTATTCATATATATGATTTTAAATATAAAATATATAATATATCATATATTTAATAAGAAATCTGTTAAAGCGTTTTGTTGTGAAAGCCGCTCGTTGCTGGTGGGTTTTGGTAATCTGAAAATCACGTCGTTTAGCAGATTATGCAGAACTGTTGCTGAGCTTCTGTCCTCGTTCTCCCAAATGGAAAGGGTTATATTAGTGTACTTAGTGTAAGTGGGTCAAAACATGCGCGCAAATGCAATTTTATTAGAGTGGAGCGAGTGCGGGTTGCGTGCTTGGAGCCCGGGTGCCTCGGACGTGCTGAATGCGAGCCCGCAGATAATGTGATTTAAGGGGAATTTATTGCAGCTACATATGGTGATATCTAGTTTAACCCTTTTAGTGCTAGTCTTGTATGGGATACCACGAGCCGTGCACAGATCCCACGTGAGCTGACCATCAGTGGCAGATATCAGTCTTGTTTAAATGTCCATGCGTAACTTCCATTGCCGATGGAGTCAACACAGCGGCGCAGCCAAAGGGACAGAGAATGTTGCCCATCGGTCGGTGACTGACACTCTTCAATGTGGGGGGGGGATTGGGATCCTCTTCTCTTAGTGTAGCTGTCCGCTACCATGGCAACAAGTTAAAACAAACAAACAAAAAAACCACAACCTAAAAAAACCTACTTTTAGAATTAAGTTGCGATTGTGGACAGCACCTTGTTTGAGAAATATTCTTCCTAATAGGTTTGGGTTGTTCCACAGAACTCTTGCCCGTGCCGTGCTGTGCCGCCGTTTGCCTATGGGCAGGACAATATTTACAGGACTATACTTTCCATAGGGCCACCGACAGTCTCCCATGGGAAGGCAAAGAATCAGTAGCCTTTTACAAGAGGGGAATCGGTGGTACTTTCTGACCCGGTGTTTTACCTTAAAGAAAAAGTTTGGTCCTTAATATGGAAAGCGGTTTTTATGTTCATGTAATGTGTTTAAGCAGCTGCCTATTGGTCCTGTTTTCTTGCTGCACACAGCTCTGTTGGAAGCTACATTTTTTTAAATTATGATATTTTGCCATAATAAAGCCGAAGAAGCCTTGGGAAGTACCTGTGTGAAGCCCCCCATCCACTCTTTAGACCCCCCTGGAACTCTTGGGGAAGCCGGCCCCGGGTACCGTGTATGTGCACGCTGGCAAGCAGATGTGTCTCCAAGCCAAGGAGCTGGGGTGGGGAAGGAGGTCATATGAACCGGGGAAATCTTCACAATCCCTCCATGCCCAATTTAAAGAAGGAAAATGTTATTTAAAAAGGGAACACGTGCCAATCATACCTTGCGATGGCTGGATTATCCTTTCAAGAAACGCATCTTACTTAAAACTGGATTGTTCTGCCCTAAAACATGTACTTGAAATTGGCAGTCTGGACCTTCCTCTGACAGGGTGGATCTTAAAGGATGGCTTGTGAGCCCTGGGCCATAATTATATAGTGATTCCTATGTGCTGTGGTGTCTGGTTGGTGGTCACGTTAGAGATCTCATCCTCTCAAGCAGGTAGCCCTCGGAAACGTCTTGAACAGCTGTGATCCTTTGCCTGGGGATTGTGGTTGCTCTACATCTGAGGATAAGCCTTGATTTAATAGAGTACCCTCACATTTGTTAAGCGTACAGTTGGGCTCTAGATGCTTCGCTACATTCCCCAATATTATGCAGAAAACAGCATTCCATAAAAGTTTGTTTTGCTTGAATTGAGCATTTTTATGCCGTGACACACGTTCCCCACCCTGCTTGGACTTCCTATTTTCCATGAGTGTTTCCAAATAAAATCTCTCCAGCGAGAATCTACAGCGCTTCAGCCGTAGCGTTTGACATCTTGATATATATTCCTCATTTGCCACGTAAGAGATCTCGCTTTGTTCATTTATTTTATACGGCTGGTTCATGAAAATCTTCTATGGCCTTCTGATACATCAGCCGCCGAACGGCACAATGTGAAGTGATATATTATGTCAGATAAGATCATGGCTTGGGATACGCCACACGATGTTGGCTCCCTTGCACTTGCAGCTGCGTCTGATGTCTACAAACGCTGGCATTAGGTGGAATTCACAGGGACTATATTCGTCTAGAATCCTTTTTAAGACACAGCTGTTACGCCAGCATAAATGGCCGGAAACACGTGAGCGTTTGTCAACCTTTCACTCATTAAAGGAGCCATGCATTCCGAGGAAAACTTCATCGGTTTATGAATTAAGTTAAAATTAGTGTCTGATAACCTTTGTTACCCGTCACAGTTTCATTATCAATGAGTCAAATCTATTTGGTTGGCAAATCAGATGACTTTGTATATGTCTGACTTACATAATGTATTTCACCTGATTGGCTTTTTTTTTTTTAATTTATTTATTTTTTTTACTGTACAATCTTATACGAGTCGCCCGGGCAGGCCAGGTGGACTGGCTTAGTAAACATGGTCCAACTTGTCTCCAGTGAGCATGTTTGGACGTCTGCCGTCGCTCAGTCTGGTGGTGCAGCGTGGTAGACGAGTAACTCACGATATCATTGCATGGAGGGTTTTATTGCAAACTTTTAAAATTTAAACCAACGTGGATGACCGGTAGAAATAGGGCCTTGGCGGATCCCACAATGAGCTCTACTGAGTGTAAGTAAAGCGGCTGTAAAGCTACAAGTAGTACAGTGGGACATTTGGCGAGAATGGGCTGAAAATGAGGTGTGATGAGAAATTATTTTATATTAAATTGGGGCTCCTCTAAGCCCGGGATCAAGGCTCCTGAAATGTATATATTTAATGATGTTTGGTATGATCCAAGATCATAATAGTATTTTACATCCAGAGTTGTGGAATAGAAAGCAGGCTTTGTTTTCCTCGTCGTCCCACTTGTGACATTATATTCATTGGGTTTATTCATAGAGCGCCAGCAGATTCTGTATCTTTTATTAAAGGGAGAGTGAAAACGTTGATATTAACGTTAAGACATACCAGTAAAGGAGAAGATGGCCCTGCTCTTGCAGGTTTGCCGTTCTCCGGCATCTTGAGGCTGTGACACCCTTACAGGTATTGCATGTCCCGTCGGCTGCGGCTTTTAAATTAGCCATTGCCACCTTCTCACCTTGCTGCTTGTGTTCTTACGTTTTAGGTTACAAGTACCTTGATAAAATGCTCACCTAGAACACGTGCTTCCTTTATCATGGATATTACCCTGCAAGGCTGGCTAGGGGGGAAAGGTTTAGCTAGAAGTACTTTAAGGCAGAGATAGACAAAGAAGTAATTGTTACATCAGTCTAATTTTAATGAGCATGTACTCGCTAGGGTTGTCGTATCAGCCATATCTAATTTTTACATCCTGCTGGCCAGCGGCCACCACCTACAATACTACCCTGCATGTATAAAACCACAGAAGACAGTGTATCGCTTAATGAAGTCTATACATCACCCAAGTATTCATGGAAGCTTTTTGTGGGTTATGTTCGGCGACATCTAAAACATACACGTGTCTCGGAAAAATGGCTGCCCTAACATAATCCCTTTTGTGTAGCTGAAGGTGGAAATCAAACCCGGGACTAGACTTCTGCATGAATCATTCAAGCATCAGGAATCCCCCCCGGGGCATAGTAAATAATATGATCAATCAATATAGGGCAAAGCTACTTTTACTAACATTACAGTAAAATCTAGTGCCTGTTTTAATAAGTCACATGTTTGAAATGGGACGCTTGGCGGCGCATGTACAGGAAAATACATTTCGAGAGCAGACGCGAGCCTTTTTGTCCTGTTTTTTCTTTGACGCAATACTTTCCCTTTAACAAGGTCCGGAAGCCGGATTGCGATGTTTAAAGGGATTCCCATGAGCTGGTAAACAATATAGCATTATTAGTAATTACACACGCCGCTTTAACTCGTCTATTAAATTTAATTGAATGCTGTTTTCAGACAGTCCCACACTTTATACAGACTGGCTATTTAACGTAGCTTAAGCGTAATCACCTGTTGTAAATGTTCTTGTAAGACTATAGCCGGTATAATGGCAGCGGATTCTGTGTGTTCACATTGTATGTTTAACCCTGTTGGGTTACTGGGCAAGAGGGAGGTGAATTAACTGTCTTAGTTTGGGAGAAAAAATAAGCCGTCGCTAACTGCGCTGCGAGAGGACAAAAGAAAAATTGGAATTTCTGCAAAGAAAAAAAAAAAAATTTGGTACAGGGCAGGTCAGTTTCCGTGAGCTCTCTGGCTAAGATGCTTAGGGGTGAAATCATGCCCCAGTCCTCCCTTCAGGGGGCAGTGAAGAAAACTGAAGTTAAACCTGAACTAAATACTTAGCCAGGCAGCAACTCCTAGTCCCCTCGGTGTTTGTGCACGCGCAGCCCATCGGCCCCACCGGGGCAATAATTGGCCTAACCAGATCACGGACAGATCTGTGAACTTCTTCACCGTTGCATGGAAGAGGGAAGCTGATGGTGAGATGGGAATTTTTTTGTATGATTATTCATCTAAAGTGTTGGTGAAGGTTGTATTTCTTTGTTCATAAAACGCCATTGATCTAAGTAGCATTGTTGCTCTCACAATTAATGTTCCTGCCTTATTGAACCCTACATTTAGTCTCTGATTCATTTTTGTTTTTGGTTTTGAATGTTTTTTCAAGATCAAGTTCCTCTGCATAGAATAATCAGATTTGTTTTCTTAGTCCGGTTAATATTCTGACTCTAAGGAGACAGAAGGCTCTTTGATTAGCATGTATCTTGCATGTACATAGAAATAGACATTAAAATAATGCCAACCAAGCAAAGCACATCACTGAAAATGTGGGCCATGGAATCTCACAATTTGTGGAAAGAAGCACAAGAATAAAAACATAATGTTTCCTTTTCCGTTGCGTTGGGGAAATTGGCTTCATCTGTCATCCTGAAGCCGAGATGAGAAATGAACGCAATATTATGTTTCAGTTTCTAATCAATGGTTAAAGGATATCCTTTTAAATTGTATAAATCATGGAACCTGCAGTAACATTATCCTCGTGTGTGTGAGAGCTAAATGAACTGTTTAAAGAAGAGCCATCACACCTGAAATAAAACCAAAACGAAATTCAGCACTGAACGCAAGCTATTCATTTTTGTTATTGGCTTTTTCAAATTTTCTATTCAGAATTGTATTTTGTTTAAAAAATGTAAACTCCGACATCAACGAAAGGCATAGACGTTTCCCTTTGTTTGCTGTGATTCCTCGGTGAAGCTCGCGATGGAATCATTACCCCAAGCAGGATCTTGTAACCGGCCGTACGAACGCTGTGCATGAGCCTTTAGTGATTTTTAGTGTTTAGTTCCACTTTAAACCTCATAAATATGTCCTCATAACCCCACAAGCCTAACTTATAAATGTAGGACGATGTAGTATGGTGAGGAAAACGGATAATATATTAGTCAACGTGAGTGCCATCTAGGAGTTTCAGCCACCCGCCGTGACATCGCCGGACACGACTTAACGATGCGACATCAAGCAATACCAGACTTCAGACCTCAGCATGGAGGATGGATCTGGAGCTAGCGGTCATGGTTTGCCTCCCATGTGCTGCCACTTCCCGGCCACCACATTAGGAGCCCCTGTGATTTGTTCGTTAGGAAAAAAAAGTATGGAGAGTATTAATATATACTTTATATAGCAGATTAGGTTTATTGCCAATGCCTTATGTTGTGGGTATAATGTAAACTTTGGCAGATAAGAACCATACGGCCAATCTAGTTTTTTTTCTGATGAAGAGACTCGGACCTTAAACAGTCGTTGGTCTCTTCTTGGATTCAGGATAGCTTTATGCCTATCCCATGCATGTTCCCTCGCTGTATTCACCCTGCCACCGTCTCTCTAAAGTAAAACAAATCTAATCTCTTAAATAGCAGATCATCTTGTGGGACCCCCCCCCCAAAAAAAAGAGATGAGGCCAGAAATGCTCTTTAGTAAGTAAAGTTACAATGTGGCACTCGCTTGTTTCAACTTGTCACTAAAACATTGGGGTCAATTTAAATTCATTCTGCTCCCACCATGTGGAAATGTACTTACAATGTGTCCATTTTAATAGCTAGACACCTGCTTTAAGACCCTTTCATCGCACGCTGCTTTTAGTTCTTGTTAATGTGGACGTGTTCTGGATTAGTTGAGGTGGTTTCTGTGATGTTCTAAAGAAGGTGTACAATGAATGCTCTCTTATCTTCATGCATCACCTTGTACTGCACGCTGCTGGCAAGACTGGGTTCTTCTCGCATAGAAATTGTGTTTCCAGGCGATATGGTCTGTGCCGTGCATATTAAAGAGACTATTAGCCCCAATTTACATAATCTTAGGATTAAGAACAGGCCTATAGATTCCTGAAAAATATCCCTTCATTAACGGAGAGAAAGGCTGGCAAGCAGTAGGTAAAAGCGATCACCTCAGGCTGACAAAGATTTTCATAAATCTAAATATGAACCACTAAACAAACAAAGCCTAGGTTATTACTTTTAACCCCTTAAGGACCGGGCTCATTTTTCATTTTGTACCCTGTGGGACCGAGGCTGTTTTGACACTTTTGTGGTGCTTGTGTTCAGCTCTAATTGCATTCAACCAGCAAGTGGAGCCAGTTCTCTAGAGGGTCTGGAGACCATCTAGCGAACTTTTCACCTTTATTGTTTTATTTCCCGGGCCGCCGCCATCTTGCGGATGGCGAAGATGACCGGCAGCTGCGGCTGTGACCGCTCTCCGGAGCGGTCACAGCCCACCCAGAGGTAAGTGTTTGGTGATCGTTGATCGCCTCCTAAACGCTTTTAAAACGGGCGTCCGCCGCCATACAATGTATGGCGGCTGTTGACGCCCCGGGGAGGGGCCAGACATGGCCCCCGATGCCGATCTCGGCATTGCTGAATGCTTCGACATCGAGGCATTGCAGCAAGGCCGTTTAAGCGAAGAAAGTGATCCTTGATCACTTTCTAAGCTTATTTAATTTTTTGACGGTTCAGGACTGTCAAAGGTCGTTTAGTGACCTTCTTGTCATGACGGTCCTGAACCGGCAAAGATCACGAAGGGGTTAATGTCCTGACATTTCGGGGTTGAGGATATAAAACATCTGCCTGCACTTGCTGAACAGATTGTAATGATTGCTATGAACATGTTCTGATGATGATGTTCTGTTATATATTTTGTTAGTATTTATAACCTTATAATAGTGAAAAACGGTGCTTAAATGACACAACAAGGTTGCAAAAGTTTAGTTCATACAGATCTAACATGTTAATATTTTATGCTCCCTCTAAGCATGGATCTCGTGACTAGTCTTATATGGTTGCCATCCTTTCTTAAAGCTAAACAGACCGTGTGTTTTTCCTGCCCAACTAGGTAGGGAGAAGGACTTGTTTCCCCAGTTGGGACTGGGACTCGCACAGTGGGTGCTCTTGGTAGGTTATGGGAATTTTGGTTCCCTTGTCCCTAAAATCGGCCCTTGGTGGGCTAGTTCATGGTCTGTTTGGTCCGTGTATATGCCATACTTGCTGCGTCTGTCTGTTCCTGACTGGAGGTTGTGGCTGAGCAGTGTATCAACCACTTAGCCATAGAGCATATATCTCTAGTAACAGGAGGAGTGGTGGCTCTGCTTTGTAGTCACGCTGTTTCTATGACCTTGGTTACAGAGACAGGGCTCCTGATATAGTCTGGTCCTGTAGCGAATCCTGCTTCTTCTCTGGGCTGTGGGGTTAGCGCATGTTTCTGTTCCCTCATAGGCTGTGTTCTTCTCTTTAATCCCTTTAATCTGAACCAAATGGGCAAGGACCACGATTTGTTGCCCAAAAACAAACCAAACAATGAGTCTGAATCATTTTTGGCCCATTGTCATAGGTTTATTTCAAGATCATGGAGGGTTCTTCATAGTAAGCACAAAGAAGAAAACTGCGGCCTGCATTGTATGTAAAAAGACCCTGCAGGATCCTAAAAGGACGCTTAATTCTTTCTGCTTTGCTAGCACTCTGTCAACACCTGGTTACGGCAGGTGAATGAAGATGTGGTCTCTGGAGGTTCTGAATGGGATGTGATGAGTATAATTGCCATTAGTGTTTGTAAATGTACTTATTCTATGAAGCCGTTAGTCAGGATCTTGGGATCTCCGTGCTGCCTGAGGACGTAGCTGTGGCGGCCCTGTTGCTCCTGCATGGGCTACGTTTGTGTGTTTAGTTATAACGCTACTGCGTTGCTCATGATGGTAAGTGAATAGTAAACGTAATCACCCAGCATCTCTCAGAAGCACATTTCCTAATCAATAACATTATATATATTTTTTTTTAATTAAATCTGGGGCTATCTACAAAATATAGAACGGATAACCTGACTTGTTTTTGGGTGGGGAAGAGTTCAGCACTGGGGGTGGATATAGTGTAACAGGCCCGTTGCAAATATTTCGCTTGCCTAATAAGATATCTGGAGAAGTATTCCAGGCTTCTTGTCTGGCCGCAGTATGTTGGTGCACGTCCAACTTGCACATGTCACAAGACACTTCGTATTTTTAGGTCGGTAAGAGATAAGCGGAAGTACTGTTGGATTATTCCTCCTTGGGCGCAGATAATCCGTTTGATGGATTCGACTGAAATAAAAATGTCCCGTACTGTTGCCATTAGTAACCCCTTCAAGAAAAAGGTATTTTTATATTTCTGGCGACAGCGTTATCTACATTAGAAAGTAGCAGACTATGTCCTTGTTCAATTTCCCTTTTCCATATGTAATATATATATATATATCTATATAGATATAGATATATATAGATATATATATATATATATATATATATATATATATATATATATATATATATAAATATAAAATGTGTTTTTTTGCAGGACAAATAGGGCTTTTTAAACCATGCAAAAGTGAAAATGCTTGAAGAAGAAACAAAAATTAAACAAATTTGTACTCAAATGAAAAATAAAAATATTACTGATATATTTCTCCTGAGTTTGCATCCACAAATATAGAAAGGTGCGCACATTTTTCAGAACTTTAATATTTTTAAATGTTGCATTCTGAGGCTCTCCCCTCAGTAGCGCTATATAAGCGTATGTTAATGTATAGGAGACTGCCCAGGGTAGGTAGGGAGGTGCTGGCATGCTATAACTACACTATGCTTGCCCCTGCTCCTTGTGGGGGCAGATGCGTATGAGGGGGTTCTATTAAATTAAAGTGCGGACGATGGTTGGCGTGAGAGGTGAAGTTAAATTGTAGCTCATTGACACAAATTGAGCATGATTTTAAACTGATCCTTTGTGATCATCAAATTTATTTTGGGTTTGTTTGCCAGATTATGATTTTTGGAATACCCTTCCAACAAGTTTCTGTCTCACACATAAACATCTGTGCACGAAATACTGTAGAAATGCGCGTGGTTTGTGCCTTGGCGTCGCCCTTTCACAGAACTCAAGAAGCCACAACGATGCAAATCCAGAGAGACGCAGAAACGCTTCCCTACGGATAAGGAGACCGGGACGTGGAAGGGGTCGGTAGAGAAGTTAGGGAGACATTGAGAATATCTCAACCCCACTATAATGGGGACAATAGGCTAACATCAAGACTGGCCCCAGGGGGAGGCAACCTTCCGGGAAATGTCCCCGTATCCTGGCAGGCCAGTCCGTCCGGTTAAACCTAAGCGTGCAGATAAATGTTCCTGTGTCTGCACACACACACACATGGGCGCAGCTTAGTGGGAACATTGCTCTCTTCCTAAAACGGCTGTGAAATCTCTCTCCTCTGCTACTGCTCAGAGCTGTCCGGACAGACACAAGTTGTGCAGGTGTTTGTAGGTTATTTTAAACACATGATGTAAATGTATTACCCAGGGACTGGCTAAAATGAGCTTTTGTGGTGGCGATGATGAGCGCTAATGCAAATTGGAGGTTTTGCTCTGGAGTGCTTTATTTTTCTGAAAATGTCTACTTTCTTAGACGCTGATCATTGAATTGCTATCGTGATAAGGTTAATTTACACATTATCTGGGCCATCAGGCTGATTAGTTGAGCTCATGCAGAGATAAGACTGAAATAGTGTTTGTGGTCATTATCCATCTAACGATTGCCTGTGGTTATGATGCCAAATAAAAGCAAATACTTTATGGCACTCTGATAGCATCTTGGATTAGTATCGTCAGCTCTCAAGAAAAACAAACCTTTGCCCTTGCACAGCACCGAGTAGCTTGCTTTATATCACATTGCTGCTTTTCTTCCATGAAGACAGGACTTTTTCCGTTTGATTAACGAGTTCACCGTCGAGGACTTAACTTGGAGAAGGTTGAATTATTAGTCTTTTACTAGTAGTGAATTTACTAATTGCTCCCACTAGGACGTGGGGTCAGACAATGTTATATGCATACCACAGGAACATCAATGATTAGAGCGTATTTACGCTATCGTGTGGTCCTGGCGGCACTTGCAGTGGGGTAACGGGATAATTAAGTACAAGAAATGAGATATGGTCGCCTTTTGGCCGCGGGTCTCAGTCTGCCTGAATTATCTTTACTTTTCAGCCGTTGTTTTCAGCGTTGTGTTGTGTGGTCTCGCTGTCTATGACCTGGAGATCAGATTAGAAGAAGCTGGAATCATCTGCAATCTTTCAATTTCTATATGTATGTATTAGTGTGTGTGTGTGTGTGTGTATATATGTACATATATATATGTGTGTGTCTGTCTATGTATGTTTGTGTGTATATGTATATGTGTGTGTGTATAAGGTTTTGTTTTTCTCAGAAGCACACCAAGTTCAGAAGCTTGTGTTAAAATGATGTGACAACATAATGTTTTCTCTCTTACCTGCAGGATATGAAAACCTGTTTTGCGTGTTTGTTTGCTAATGAGGTGTTGTCAAAATTAGGCTATGTTTATTATCTCCCCACTAGACAAACTTATGAGCTATTCTTCACACAGGGAAGCGTACTGCACAATGAATGACTCAAAAAGTATTTACTACACAAGTGTAAAAACTTTGTCTTCACCCGATCCCAATTTACCTCCCGGCGGTGAAATGAAATGGATCAATATTTAAGAACTCCAAACCTGCGGATATATACACTGATTAAACCCGAGGCTTTGGTGCTGTATTTGGCCAAAGCTCATCAAAGCATGAGAGGTGACATTAAGCAGCTTTACGTAGTTGGGAGAAAACGACTGGACTTCCTGACCAAGTCAATGTCTTCGGCAGGAACATGGATATTTAAACATGCTTTGAACGTTTAATGTTTAGAAAGCAAGACACATTAGATATGTTTTCCTAACTTCCATAAACATGATCAATTTAAGTGCTTAATGTGTGAGTGTATGGAAGTTGTTGTTTTGTGTTGGCAGTTTGGCAATGTAAAGGCTAGTCTTGCTCATAATACACCTCAAATTCTATTTCAAGTTATGTTTTATATTATGGGTTTATTTTTTCTTGAAAGATTGTGTTTTTAGGCCAGTTATGTGGGTTTTTTTTTCCTCCCCCCTCCTTTCTTCCGTATATATGCCTCCTGGGGTTTTTCCAGTCCGTGTGGTAGAATGTAGCGTTCGGAGCCAGTCAGCTGTGTCCTATCATTACTACCATAATAATCTTTAGTATTGATTTCCATTTTTTCCCCCAAATGCATTAAAGCTTCCTGCCAGCGTAGTAAGTACATAACACGCTACAATATTTGTTTGCGTGTTTCCTATGAAAGGGTTCAGTAGTTGGAGTGTTCTGTGTAACGCTTCCCCTCCTTACTAATCTTCATGGGTTTTCATCTCCAAACAATGTGGAAAGCAAAGGAAATGGCAACCAGTCGGTGTTAAAAGTGAGTCTTGGAATATACAACCCAAAAACATTTCTGGTAATATCTGAAACCTATCTGTATAATGCTGTTAATGTGGAGACTTTTTTCACGGAAATTATATATATTAAAATGTAACTCCCACCAATTTATTCTACTACAATTATCGCATTAGAAGCGAGTTTCAATATATTGTGCTTGTTTTATTTTAATATATTAAATATTAGCTATATATTCTAGCTGTGCTGTTTTAGCCCAATCTACGAAGCAAACCTCATGACTCCTAATGATACTGCCTGGGGTAAATTGTAGAATGGCACACTCTCAATCACCCAGCCTGACACTCTGACTAACGAAAGCCTATGAAGGAAAGGACGTTTTTGTCACAAATCACCAGCTCGGTTTGGGGTTTGAGCAGGGCAAGTAACCCTAAACATCACAGAAAGGTATAGAAATTTGGCCTGTAGGTCTGGTACTTTATTGTATACAGCGCTGCGCTCAATGCTTAAAGAAAAAAATATTTAAGGTTAGCTCTGATATTTAGCGTATTTATTCGAAATTACAAGAAAAGTTCTTGCACGTTTAATTTGAAGGAAATGATCTCCATTAATGTAAGCGTGTGTGTGCGGTGCATTTAGATATATTTTGTTTAATGGGCGTAATTTGAGAGATTACCTGTACACAACGTATAATAACGCACCATTTTCTAGTTCTGTGGGGTAACACCGAGGGAAATGACTACAATGTGAACGAAGGTTAATAACTCTGCTGTCGGTGTTGCTCAGTGAGGTCTCGACGGGAGGAAAGTATAGAAGGTGTTACTGTTTGAAACACGAGAGGATGTGTGTTAATTACCATTTGATTAGGGGCCCACATCAATTACTTTTGGGACCCCTTTCATCTGTAATAAGCCCCTTAGGGCACATCTTACATCCGTGTTATGAAAATGTTTTTGAATAATGCAGATGAGTTCTGAGATCTTGGCCGCTTCCGATATGCGAGCGAGTGTGCTCAGAATGCACGAGGCTTTGGAGAAATCTCACTGGTTTTGTTATTCATTATACAAGGCTGGGCAACACTCTCCTTTTTAACTATGTGTTAAAGGAATAACTTTCAATGATCTCATTTAACCGTCTAAACATCTGAATGCTGTCCTCTGCTTGCCTAATCCCTATAGAATGCAGAGTTAAAGATTGTCAGTGCTGGTCTCTGAATGCCGAGCTGTGTTTTTGTTTTTTTGTCTGGCTTCCCTTTGCCAAAATGGTCTAAAATCCTGTTCTATAGCCCCGAGTTCCAGACAATGTGTGCTTGTCTAGTTACGCGAAGATGTAATGAAAGTTGGAGAGAAGCCCCGTGCGTTTGCCTGTTAGCGTGTCATTTTTAGATTCTGTAAGCATCAGCGGTTCCGCTTAGAACGGCTGTAGTGGAGAAGATTGCTTTATGTACTACGTACCTTTTATTTCTCTTTATAGTTTTAGCATAGGAACATATATACTGTAATAGAGCTACGTGGGAAGGCAGTGTCCCTAAGATCTCATGCGAGTCGAAAGCAGCTTTGCCCTTTAGATTGCTTTAAAGTTATTGGAGGCCCTTGGTGTAAGGACGATTAGTCTGGTACACGGAACACAAAACTAGAATCTGCCGACTGCTTGTTTGGGCAGAATAACCATTTATTAAGACGCTTGCAACAACCTATGTCTCTGGATAAAACGATATTCCTTAAAACAAGCAGTGTTAATGGGAATTTCTGAGTTTAGTCCAGTGTCTCCAGTCCCCAGCGTTTCCTTTTTGAAAGCGTTGCGCAATGTACGAGCTGCAGGCTCTCACGTTTCCGACATGAAGTTTGCACAAATTGTGCTGCGAGCCTAAAAGGCAATCTGAAAGCTTGAAATGAAAGCATTAATCCATGCTTCCGATTACCCTTGGCGATAAACACCCGGAAACCTCAAAACCTCATCACCGTTTCTACTCTGCCTTTATTTTAATAATTCAAGTTATACAGAAGCTGTTCTCTAATAAGTCATTAAATAGCAAGGAAAGCTTCTTATTTTATTTCCATGTTGAGACTTCATTTAAATGCTTTTTTTTTTCCAAATATATATCTTTTATTTTATATTTTTTGTGCTCTAAAATAGATCATTCAACAATTTAAAACCTAGGTATGCAAATAGAGCTGAAACAACGAATCGATAAAATCGATAATAATCGATAACGGAAATCATCGATAACGATTTCCGTTATCGATTAATCGAGTGATCAATTCGTTGTTGGAGCACTCGGCTCCTTTTACTTACCTCCGCGAGCGTTCCCCGCTTCTGCTACACGCTCTGCAGTCTCCGCCTTCTTCTAGCTACGTGACGGATGTGACGTGTTCCGGTTCGCTCTGTGCGAGTGGCTCCACTCGCACAGAGCGGTTCGCTCTGTGCGAGTGGCTCCATTCGCACAGAGCGGTTCGCTCTGTGCGAGTGGCTCCATTCGCACAGAGCGAACCGCTCTGTGCGAGTTGCTCCATTCGCACAGAGCGAACCGCTCTGTGCGAGTTGCTCCATTCGCATGGAGCCACTCGCACAGAGCGAACCGCTCTGTGCGAGTGGCTCCATTCGCACAGAGCGGTTCGCTCTGTGCGAGTGGCTCCATTCGCACAGAGCGATTCGCGGGGGTGGGGGTCCACGGCGGGGTGGGAGTGGGGTTTCAGGGGATGCAGGGCAGGGTGGGGGTGGGGGTGCAGGGCAGAGTGGGGGTGGGGGTGCAGGGCAGAGTGGGGGTGGGGGTGCAGGGCAGAGTGGGGGTGGGGGGTGCAGGGCAGGAGACTGGGTGCAGGGCAGAGTGGGGGTGGGGATGCAGGGCAGGAGACTGGGTGCAGGGCAGAGTGGGAGACTGGGTGCAGGGCAGAGTGGGGGTGGGGATGCAGGGCAGGGTGTGAGTGTGGGTGCAGGGCAGAGTGGGTGCAGGGCAGAGTGGGTGCAGGGCAGAGTGTGAGTGTGGGGGCAGGGCAGAATGTGGGGGCAGGGCTGGGTGCAGGGCAGAGTTGGAGACTGGGTGCAGGGGCACAGTGCAAAGTGCTGGGTGCAAAGTGCCAGTGCTGGGTGCAAAGTGCCAGGGCTGGGTGCAAAGTGCTGGGTGCAAAGTGCCAGGGCTGGGGCAAAGTGCTGGGCGCTAAGTGCTGAGTGCTGGGTACAAAGTGCTGGGTGCAAAGTGCAAAGTGCTGGTGCAAAGTGCTGGGTGCAAAGTGCTGGATGCAAAGTGCCAGGGCTGGGGCAAAGTGCTGGGTGCTGAGTGCTGGGTACAAAGTGCTGGGTGCAAAGTGCCAGGGCTGGGTGCAAAGTGCTGGTGCAAAGTGCTGAATGCTGGGTGCAAAGTGCTGGATGCAAAGTGCCAGGGCTGGGGCAAAGTGCTGGGGGCAAAGTGCTGGGGGCAAAGTGCCAGGGCTGGGTGCAAAGTGCTGGGTGCAAAGTGCTGGGTGCAAAGTGCAAAGTGCTGGGGCAAAGTTTCTTGAACAGTAATAGTCCACCTCTTTTCAGAATGTTTGGGGTTATTTTGTTTCATAAATATTGTGTTTGGGTTCTTGTACTTTGAAAATATTGTTTTTTATTACATCATAACAAAATAAGAATGTTAATGTAAATTTTAAGTTGTTTTTTAACATCCAGTTCATTAAATTCTTTTAAATAAACGAAAAATTTGCATATTGTTTTTTTTATCCGATTAATCGATTAATCGAAAAAATAATCGGCCGATTAATCGATTATTAAAATAATCGTTAGTTGCAGCCCTATATGCAAACGATCTCTAGTTTACTAAACTCCTTAGCCCGGCCTAACTTGATGTTGGCAGTTCTCAGACTAAGTATTTGTCTTTCAGGAGGGGAAACAATCTAAATGAATATAGATGTGTTCTGTTTGTGAATAATTTGAAAGGAGCAGAAGGATCTGAATGATACTTTTTTGTGTCTCTCCTTTTTGGTGATTGCCTCTCAAAAAAGGGAAGTCAATTAATTGTGAAACTTTGGTTCCACATTCCACTAAACAAAGCTCAGCTGTGACTAACCACGTCCGTGTTTTTAGCCATGGGTCATTAAAGAAAAAGAATTAAGACTTTTTAAGAAAATGATATCCCTAAGTTTTTTATGAAACTGAAATCCACATGAGTGACCGTTCTTCACAGCTTCTAGAATGTGGTTAAATGATAATATGAATAAGAAAAAAAATATCATATGCTTGGAAACATAAAAAAAAACCAACTCTTCACCCACAATAAATCCAGGCCCACAATAAAGAATTGTCCTCAGACAGATGGCAGTTTATTCATTCGTCTAGAAGCAGCAAAGTGTTCCATCTGTAGAAATGATGTTGTACTACGTTTGGAAGATCGTTTCCTTAAGGCCGCCTAAATGTCTCCTTTAGAATATAACACACATACCTGTCTCCAGATCATTTGCTGCTCCAAAAAAGGCCCTCATTTTATAAAAACAAATATATTTTTTTTAATTCACTTATGCATGGCCTGCTGGTGATTCTGTACGATCTTTAATGATTTAGCTCACTGATTTTACCTGGTTTACCTAAAAGAATCTGTGGAGCAAATGCCGTTTGCTTCGTTGACTCGTGAGATCATATTATTCTTCTTAGTTTGGCTTTCGGGTTCTTTCGCTGTGGCGTGTCTTACAAAATAAGTTGGAAATATTAATTGAAAAATAAGATGTGATTTTGTATGACGGGCTTATTTATGAAAAAAAGGGAATCCATCATTCACAAAATATATTCTTGATTGCTTTCCACAAAGGAAAACTTTGATCGGATCTCCTGAGCTTTTTAGTGGTGTAATGTTACGTTTTGATATAAATTTCAGAACAAATGGATTTGTGTAAGAAAGGGTATTTTGGGGGATTCTTGGCAACAGTAATGGATTGGTCCTGCTGATTGGAAGATTCCATTGGTTGCGCAACTTTTCAAATTCTGAACCAGCTATCTTATACCAATGAGTCCGTATTCTTTTCCAGCAATGTACTCATCTGTAAACTCTCCTTCAGCATAGGTGCCTTGTAGCTTCTATCAAGCAGGCGTAGATGGGAGAGCCGAGGGATGAGCACATGATGTTGTATAGCAGATGTTTCGGTCATTTTATATAATGTTCCGCACTCTCTACCCCATGGGGAACACAGATTGGAAGAATACATTGTTTCCAAAAATTATATAACCACTAAACAGAACAGTGTGTCTTTTCTACATCATGTATTGGAGAACAAATTACTGTAGACTTGGTTTTAGTCATCTTTTCTTCTGACCAAAATGATTGTGTCTAGCATATCCCCAGGACTAACTGCCAGTATACGTGTTTGACGCTTAGATGAACAATGTGTATGCCATGCCAGCCCATGATCTGAAAACCATTTTAACTTCTTTTCCTTATGTTATCCTGCAAAATAAAGGATTTGCGCGGCTTTATATAATGCATTTTTTTTTGTTTAGGTTAAGGATTCCACAAAAACAGATGTGGGAAAATGGTGACCACGGAGAAAGGAGTTGTGGAAGAATGGTTATCCGAGTACAAGGTAATGGTAGCTAGATGTGTATATATACATGCCCCTTTTTCCATGTTAGGAGCCATGGATTTACTACTTTTTCCATAGTTTTCTTTATTTTTTTTTAATCAACCCTTATACTTGAATACGTTTTTTATTTCTTTATTTTTTTCAGACATTTTAACACTATAGCATATCACTTAAGTGTACCGTAACACTATAGGATGGCATAGTGTAGCATAAATCAATGCCTCTGAATGAAGCAGCAATTAAACTATCAGATTATTATTAAATGTCATGTTCCTTTCAGCTGCTAAAACATCGACTTCTTACAGATCCTTTTGCATTCTGTCCACAAAAAATCCAATGTAAAACACAAGTTAGGTTTCTACGGTATATATTTTTTATGATTAAATATTTTCAGAGCCGTTAACACATTTATTGTCTTTGGGACTCTCCTGATCTCTAATCCCATTTTCGGCCCCATAAGTGCTCTGCGATTCAGTTAAATCTATAAATCCTTACCAGAAACGCACATAAGTGAAACAAATCTCTCGACACGTTTCCTCCACCTTGTATATGAATCTAAATTTGCCACCAAATAAGCCAAGTTCTAGTGATGTCTCTGAACCTGTATGTAAAAGAGGGCAGTGGAATTTCTGTGTTTTCTTTCTATTTGTATTGCGGAGGATTAACATTCTCTTTTTTATTCATAAGTTTATGTATATATATAATATTTGTAACATCATGTTCACTGATAACCCCACCGCTGGTGAATTCCCAAAGTTTGTAATGTAAACTTATTCCCAACCCCACTCTGGGAAATGAGTCTGCATTATTTTGCTAATTCACTATTTGCTAATAGTTTGATGAATGAATACCCAGAACGTAGACCAAGTGTGTGACAATTCAACGTAACAAAGGTTTATGGGTAAAAGCATACACATTAGAACTTGTTGGCTCGTCTGCCTTGACTATAATGTAGAGTGCTTTTTGTTAGACCTATAATGCATGGAATTACAGTAATCTCAAACTTTAATCCCCTTTAATTTATTTTCCCTTTATTTAACGTATATGCAATAGAATGAAAATTAAGCGTCTTTCATGGAAAAGCATGAAAATTAATGAAATGAATTTGTTACTACATTTTTTTCCCCCTTTGGTTTGACTTTTAGATGCTGCCGGAGGCATCCCTTGCTAGTTATGCATCAAATTTGAAAGAGAAGAGTACTCTGGTATCTGCCATCTATGAAGTCATCCAGGAACCTCAAAGCGAGGTAGACACCAAGACTTTACAAGGGTTATTTCACTCTGGGAATATATGTTTATATATGTTTTAAAGCCAGCTTTTCAGTTAAACGTGGATGAACGTCTACAGCCGGGTATCTCCAGCGGCCACCTGTATTGCGCAGGGAAGGTTTTGCCAGGGAATTGTAAAGTTATTGATCTCCAAGCTCTTGTAGTTAATCCCCTGAACGTTTGGCATTTGCCTAGGAAATGTAGGGGAGATCATGGGATTTGTTTTATCAGGCGAGTATGTGATACGCTAAAGAGATCCTTGGTGACAGGGCTCGTCCAGAGACTTCTTGTCCAAATTATAAGAAAATTGCCTTTTAAAAGATAGCTTTTGGGTAGAGCAGAACTCTCTGTTGAATATGCTGAAGACAGATCTATCGCCTTACTATAAAAACACGTGTAATGGTTTTAGATATTTAAGAAAGCAATGTATATATTCTATAAAAATATATTTATTCTAGGGGCTATCTTTATTTATATAGATATACAATTGGGAACAGCCATCTTCATTTTCTTTGTATGATTAACACCCCCCCCATTACGTTAAATTAAATTGTTGTATTATTGCTGATTGTGAAGATGCGGTGAGGTGACATGAAGTGCCTTCAGGCAAATTAATTATAAATATTGGTTTTGGCAACATTTGCCAAATTCCTTGGCTTTCCTGAGGTTATTGATAATTTTGAGTGAATTTAGATGTGCTGAACGATTGCCTATGGCAAATGTGATAAGGGAGAGCTGTGACCTGGATAAGTCTCTTCTGTCCAAGCCATATAGCGCTAGAACCCCCGCTAATACTAAAGAAGATAGGCCGCTTGGTGATGTTGATAATTAAGCCAATGTCAGGCCTTAGTCTCAAGAATAGAGAAATGTGTTAAGAACACAAAATGTTGTAACTTCATATATTTAATCCATTATCGCAACCAGCATCTAGAACCAACCATTCTGCGCACGCAAGCTGGTTAAGTACTTGGAAGTACATTTTCTGTAATGAACAAAATGAGCAGTAAATCCTGTAATTGAACAGAAAATGGGAGCATGCAATTGACGTGATTCATAAAATGTTTATTTTCTTGAAACCGGAGTAGGTGGGGGTGGAACTTTTTAAATCTTTCCTGCAGCCTAGCAACCCACCAACCAGCTTTTATTGATAATTTACTTGCATCATGGACAAACTGTTTTCTGTTGAAAAGCCTGCATTTAGGGAGTGATGGAATGGGGTTTTTAGCAATTTTTCAATCCGAAGGACAAGGATTTTTTATGTTTTTGCTTCGTGACGTTCTGTTTTGGTCCCTGGAAAAGAAGGCGTTCAGTCAGCCTGAGATAGCGCTGTATAAACCAGCTACCGGTGACCTTGATCTCGTTCTTTTACATCTCCGCGTGTTGCGTACGGCACTTATCGGTTTTATAAATGTGTACAGGTTGATTTGCAGAATTGTTAACCAGTACTTGCCGTTTATCTGAGCCAGCGGAAAAAGAGCTTTCGCTAATTTGGTAACCATATTTTTTTTATGCACAAAACATTATTTTAAAGAAGATTATTTTTGTGAATGTTGGCTGTCCCTCAGTCATACTCCTCACCTTGTTCGGAATCTCCTTAATACTCTGCAGGCTGTAGCAGTAGGAATGATGGAAGGTTAAAGGGACTGTCCAGTGTCCCTAGGAGCCCCTTGAACCAGAAAAGAATATAAAAGCACTTTCTTATGCATTAATTAACCCGAAAAGGAAAGAAAAATGCTTACCGTAACATGCTGCAACGCCAGGGCTGCCGCAGAACACCCTCTCTGTAGCCACTGGTTGGCTGTTTGAGGTAGCCAATCAGTGGCAGGAAAGCACTCACATTGAAATCAGTGCCCCCCCCACTCCAAAGCTTTCAAGTATTCGGCCGAGCAGCTCCTCTGCGCATTAAAATTAAGGGTTGTGACAAATGCATAGAAGTATTTACAAAGGGGACACCATGAAAATGTACAGGCACTTCTCACTTTAATATGTTTGATAAGTAGAGTGTGAAGATACGGGGCAGTAAAGGGTAACTTACAGAGTAGTTTGTGATGAGCGGAAGACGTGGGGTAGTAGAATAGAAAGTCAGGAAAGGGAATGTGGGAGGATGCAGCATTACTTAGTATGATAAATGATCACCTCTTAGTTTAATATATTTATTCAGCCTATTCAATACATTGTTCTGCTTTTGGGCCAAATGGTTGCTGTAACAGACCTTCCTTGTGTGTGATGTATATTGCACTTGCATGGTTACAGAAGATGTCCATGTTCTAGGAGAGTGTTCTAATGATGACCCTTGTTTGTGTCTTTTCTGCTCTTGAAGTTGCTGGAACCCGTCTGTCACCAGCTCTTTGAGTTTTATCGGAGCAGAGAGAAACTCCTGAGAACGTTCACGCTTCAGTTCCTCCCAGAGCTCATCTGGTGCTACCTCTCCGTGTCCTCCAGCAGACACCTTCAGAGCAGCGGATGCATCGAAGCGCTTCTTCTCAGCATCTACAACTTGGTTAGTGCCTTCCTGCACATAGTCTGCTATTCCTGTTTGTGCTTAACAGAACCTACAGCATACTGAGCGCATGAGAGAAGCACACACATAAAATTATATGATTTACCCCTGAATAAGTTAAACAGAATGTACAAAAGCCACAGAAGGACAGGAAGAACAATTTTGCTTGATCTTGCCTCAATTCATGCTAAAGCGATAGTACTCTTGTCCTCCCTTAGAGGACATTTATTGCCTTTAAGCTGCTTCGGAGTGACATTCCTCCATTTGAGTGGAGATGTGATGTCTCAGACGGCGGACAGTCTTCTAGATGCAAAGCATTCTGGACATTAGGAGATGATTCCTACAGGCATAATTTATTTCATAATGCTCCCTTAGACGTAATGAGTGATATTTTCCCTGATATGCTTTCTGAGCTCCTTTGCCATCTTCCTTCTGCCATGTAGCAGTGTATGCGAGTGTGTGCGTGCCTTCATGTAAAATAAGCTTGGGGGGTATTTTTAGGCAGGCTTTATCTCTGAAGCCGTATTTACTGTTTTAGTACTCTGAAAATAATACGCAACTAGGCATCTTACTCGATTTATTCGTATAAATTTGTGTTCATTTATTTTCCATGAGTAGGTAATGCAGTGAAATAGCCAACGAATGCACTTCATGTAATGGCAAATGTTTACTTTCCATGTTTTAAAGAGGCTATTAAGGGCGTTATTAGTGCTCATTGTTCCTTGCACTTCGATCACCCTGGAGGAGTCGTCCCTCCTATAGGAGGTGCGGAAGCAGCGTGTGTTAAGTATAGGCTGGGATTTAATGGCCAGATTGCTGGATCTGTCAGGTTTTCCCAATGTAACGTGCTGTGTGTGTGGGATAGAAAGTGTCTCTCAGTCATCACAGTCTCTATTATGCTGCATTCGCTTGTCTTGCACTCTTTGCTCATTCATGATTTCTGGCAAAAGGCCTTGACTGTCTCAGACTATACCGATTAAAGAAAAATACTGTCCAATTCATAAGCAAATATTGGTATTTATTATGTTGTATTTATACATGTAAATCTGCAGTAGACATCTACTTTGCTCTTATGTTGTCCTAACTTGTGACTTTGCATATTAAACCGTAACAAAATGAAGTTTAAACAATTAAAAAGGGTAGCAATTACTTTTTCAAATGTAGCATAGCTGGAAGTCGCTAAAAACACGACTCTTTCCAATCCTTCTAGGAGATAATGGATGAGGAAGGACGAAGCAAAATCTTATCTTTTACAATTCCATCGTTGTCCAAGCCTTCTGTGTACCATGAGGTAGGCATCTCCAAGACCATACCATGGTTTTCCATGATCATGTCTATTTTAGAACTAGACCTTCGTTCCCTGTTGGGATTTCCGGCTAATCATATGTAAGGTAAAACGCTTGACATTAAAAGCTTTAACATCAAAACCTGGCCAAATTACATACGGATTTTTTTTTTTGCATGTTCTCCCCATGGAAAAGAGATTAAAGGATGAGATATTATCGTTAACAAATGCATGTCATGTGACCTAAACTTCTCTCCCCTCTCAAACATCTCATATTCATTAATTAAAATCTCCATCTAATGTATACACAGACGATCCGTCTTATAGTTTCTGTAACCGTCTCTTCCAAGGAAGTAACTTTATTACCCTTGACAATTTTGCTTGTGTTTACTGTCTTTTTGGAAAAATAAAAATCGTTGATCCTTATGATAAACCGTCCAGAATATAAGCAGCTTACTTGGTCATATGAGGTGATATAACTGCTCTCGCCGTGCTATGATGTGACGGAAGCGCCAACAGAATGTGTGCACAACGCTAATGCTTCAATAATGAGAGTGCCGCGCAACGTCATTCACCATGTCCCCCGATATGAACCTTTACGATAATACCACCCAATGCTAGCCGAGGCTGCTCATTCAGGCCCCTGGAAAAAGCCGTTAATTATGCAATCGTGGATACCGTGAATTTAGTTTCAAGATGCAAGGATGGGGACTAAAAGTTGCTACCTTTCCTAAGGCCTGGGGGAAATTTTAAACAAGTGTTCATCGTGACCCTCTTTAGATGGTTGACGTCAGCCCTCCACTAAGTAGCACTCTTTGTATAACCTGGGTAAGTAATTGGTATTAAAGCCCAGCAAACAGGTTAAGGGGCTGATATCCGTAAACAGAAATGCTTGTTCGTCTTGTCATCATGTTGTGCCTGAAATACCACTCAGCAGGGCTGAGCGCACTAGGGGTTTATAATTCTAATCATTAAGCAAGGTTCTGTCATTTAATTTGGAATGCAGTGTTTCGTTGCATTCATTCATAAAAATATAATCTGTGTGTTATGTGTTTGTCAGAGTTGTACTAACTGCACACGTATTGCCTCTAGCCTTCCAGTATTGGATCTATGGCACTCACGGAAGGAGCCCTTTCGCAGCATGGCTTGAGCAGGGTGGTGTACAGCGGTCCGCACCCCCAGAGGGAGATGCTGACGGCTCAGAACAGGTACGTTGTTAGATGTATGTTAAGGGAAGTTACTGTTTCTGCTCGCAAATGTGACTGTGCAAGACGTTTACAGTAGCCTTTTATTACCTGCGACAGTTTGTCATATTCCAATTTAATACATCTTCACTATTCCTAATTGATTAACTGTTTGGATGCTAAGCAGAGGTCTCAGAATGATCAAATTTGTATTTTTTCCGGAAATCTTTTTATTACGTTTTGACTGTAAGGCAGACATACTGGGGTATGTTTGCAGGCATCTCTGTGTATAAACATCACCTTGTATTTCATGTACCCCTCCGCACAAAAGAATCATATTCGTGTTATGAAGCCCTGCTTCCAGTGACGGTACGATTAAACTGTTGGCTTTATCCCTGATCTGAGAGCCAGAAGGTTTATTTTTCTATGTTGGCCAAATGACTCAAGTTTCTCTTCTACCAATATGGATAAATCCATTTTCATAATAAACTCTTCTTGGTTATGCCTGCTTAGGTCCTGAATGGAACCTTGGCTTCTTACCCTCAAAAGTTCTGCGGATCTGTAAAAAGGATCCAGAAAAATACATAAGATTAACCAGGCACGCTTGTTGCTTGCCTGCTTTATGCTCCAACTAATTTGTCTTAGGTTGGAATCGGTGGTCATCATTACCACAGTCTACTTGGTTGTCTTTACTGTGGTCCTCAGGAAACATTCTTATGCTTGTAGGATGTTTACATTCTTCTCCAACCGGCCTTAGTCTTGTCAGTCTTCTGGTGTTTGTAATGTACGTTAAGAAGCTCTCATTTGCCTCTTATTTCCCATTGTGTTTTAGCACTGAACTTCTGCATTTATTCCATGTTCTCCTAGGTTTGAAGTGTTGACGTTCCTCCTGCTTTGTTATAATGCTGCCTTGAACTACATGCCTGCCGTCTCTCTTCGGTCACTGTGTCAGATGTGCTCACGGTAAGTGCTCCAGCTCTATTCACGATGCACATGTAACTAGTGTCTTGGCGTTTTATAACTTAGAAGCAAAAATACCCCCCCCCCCAAGTTCTTAAGAACTGCCGCAAACGCGTATAGATGCATGTCTATAGTTATTACTTGCTTTTCTAATGCTGGCTTTAGCCTCCTGACCTGGAAATCGAAAACATCCAACATTTTCCAAATCTAATTTACTTCTATACGAAGGCCGGCTCCAAGTGCTGGAAAGTGTTTAAGTATTGTAGGATGCACAAACCTTTAAACAAAGTCCCTAGGGTTTTTCATATTGCCTTCGCTTGGCCCAGAATGAGTTTTTTCTCGAGCAATTGCCGTCATTAGTCAGCTCAGCAATAAAACTCAAGCAAATAGTTTGTTAGCGTTTGTATATATAGTGCCAACAGATTCCGTAGAGCTGTACAATTGGATATTCAGGCAATGAAATCAATTGGAGGCACCTGGTGAATGTTCTTTCCGATAATTATATCAATTGCAATTTGCCTAAAGGTGAGATTCTTAATAGAACAAAAAGTAAAAGCAAGACTTTAGCTAAAATCGTGAGCCATAATGCTTTTTCGTTTATTAGCCCATTTGGGGTTGGCCGCCGGCACGTGGACTATAACCCGACGGCATGAAGAGCTGCCAGCCTGCCTTTTAATCTGTGGTAACACTAAAAGCTCTCGTAGCTCCTATTCCATGACAGATTGTGCCGGGTGTCATTAGACGTTCTTCACGCTGCGCCTATTTAACCCGACATGTCTCTTTGCTCTTCTGCCTCTGGGCTGGGGAGACTTCTGTGCACGGAGCTTCTAGCTCTTTTTAAGGGAAGCCATTTGGGATTTCTTGAATTTGTGGCTTCTTATCTCCTTTTTTTATTACATAAAAGTTTGCTTTAAAAAAATGTAATTTGGCAAAAGGTTCTGCGTAGCCATGGTTTACAAACTTCAGTATTATAATAATGCTGTATCTACATTTTATTTCCAAAGCTAGAGTTCTTCGTTCATCTCAAACACTTGCCCTGTCATAATGCAATCCTAGCAGAGGTCACACAGAGGACATGGGCCGCCATATGTGAAGCTATAAAAGCTTACAAGCTCCATGCCATGGAAATGGTGTTTCAGACAGCATCGGAGTGACATGCCATGTTAGCGCATGTGAAATCCAGAACAGTGATTTATATGTTAAATACTACACACACAAGGGTGGGCCAGCGACATTTGAGCCTGGGGGACAAGCTGTCAGATGACCCAGTAATCTGAATGTATAGATTGCAAGAGCAGGAGGGTCCCGTTCTCCTTCCGAAGAAGTATATCTTAATGTACGTTAGTATCATCGATTTTTATGTATTGTCAATTTTAAAATTGTAAACTTTCACGCTAATTTAGCTTATTTCAGTTATTTTAATTTTAGCAGTTTGTCTAAAAAAAATTGGGGGGGAAATACATTTTCATGTTTAATTCCGTTCTTGCTTTTTAATTGGATTCTCCAGTCCCCTTTGCAGCCCTGCCAACAAATCATGCATATTAAAGTACAGTGTAAGTACTTCTATGTGCGTTCTTTACCAGCAAGAATAAACCAACTGTTTTTTGGAGAAGCTGCGGCACACTGACGATTCTATTGTCTGATTTTTCATGCCGGTTCTGGCTGCTTAAAGCTTCCAGTCACTTGCCAGAAATGCTGGAGCTGGCGCACATAGTCGATGGTAAGCAAGAGACCCTATCAGTCAAACACGTCCCCCGAAAAGCCAAACCGCTGGGGAGTAGGTAAAGAGTGTATGCGTAAGGTGGGGGGAATCTGTAGTGTCCCTTCGATCTTTACATTTCCATGAATCTGGAGTGTCCCTTCGATCTTTACATTTCTATGTATGAGACCAGCTTTGCTGTTATTTTTTTAAAGCCAGGTTGGCCTTATTCTTGGTGGTGTCGGGGCTCTTTAGCCCTGTAGTCTGGTGTACGCACACGTGCCGTTCCTAAATGCCACGAAAGAGGCAGATAGTGCCTGCTTGAATGGATGCTGCCTGGGGGTTATTGATCGCCTAACTAATTAAGTGCCGGGTCAGTCAATAATTCCAGCTACCCGAGATATTTTATTTAAATCCCTTTCAAGTGGCTCGTTGCTGAGCATTCATCGGTACAAGCAGCATATAAAAAAAATATAAATGTTGGCTGACGTTCGCTGTGGAAGAGCAGCGGGTTGTTTATTTCTCCACCGCCGTTCTATCTCTCATAAAGATGTGTGAGTTCTCCGAGATAACGCTGATTGGCAGAATGGGGAGTTGAAGAAGCGCTTTATTTCAGAGGGTTATCTTATATATATATACAGCCCTAGACATTACCCAAAGCAAGGAACACTTTACAATTGCCCTCAAAAGCCAAGCTTAAGACTCTGGTAAATGATTTATGGCCTGAAAGATACTTCAGTAGCTGTTAAAACCTCCAGCTGACTTTATGGCAATAAATTCTAACGTTCCCCCTCCAGCCACGGGACTTGCGCTGTGACAGTCATTGTATTTAATTGTTGTCTGTATTTTTAATTAATATATATAGCGGTTTTGATTGCTGTTGTTTGAGAACCTCTGTACGCATCGCCTTTCATGGTCCTACCGTGTTACGATATTACCATATCTGTGTGCTGCATTCAATTTATTCCGTTTTATTGTTTTTAAATCATTTACAAATATATATTAATATTTTATTAGTTTCCAGTGATCAGCGCATTGTAGTTACTAGGATTCACAAAAGATTTTAGCATACTTCTTAGGTCAGTCGGTCTGTTACGATGTTAACGTTCAGAGTACAGCAAAATGTAAATCCAGAGCTTTAATTCCGACATGACCGTGGATTGACTCGGCAGAGCGTGTCTGTATTAAATCCATAACCGCTTCATCCGTGGAAGAAGCACGCAGCTCTTTCGTTACGGGAAAGGTATATCTCTTGTTATTTCGTGTTAGTGCATTATATCTGTCCGGTGTCACGTCTTCATGCGGTAGGCGACAGGAGACAGACTTGGAAGGTACCGGGTGAAAAGTATGCAGTATAAACATGGACGGCTCGTTTAATCTTTTCATTCAGTAAAAATGAGTGGGCCGTGACACGGGGAGTTAACGTAAAGACTGGTACCTATTCCCCAGAGCATAAAAAACATTCACAGAAAAGAGGCTATAAAAAAGGGCTATGTTCATTGTGGGGGGGAAATATACAAACCCCCTTTTTTATCTTTTTTTTGCAACATTTTTAGTATTCAGATTTCTGTCCGGTCTTTAAAAGAACACTAATAAAGCGAATACTATTAAAAAGCACCCGGCCGAAGCATTAATATCAGGGATTCTGTTTCTCTGTGCAGCCGTAGATTGCTTAGTCAATCACACCATAAATTGCCCCAGTTTCGGTAAGCTTTATCTAATCGTAACACGGCTGTATCGCTTATCACACCGTATGCACATGTTGATCACTTCAGCAGCACCTCGTAATTTGAGTTTGTTTTTTTGTATTTTGGGTATAAAAAGAGTAAATGACACAGAAAACTAAACTAGGAATCAAGCAGTGAAAATTGCTTTGTGTAAATAATATAGATATTATTTCCCAGAACAAACAATTATTAAATAATATTCCATTATACACAAAACAACACTGATGTACAAAACCCGTAGCATCTAGGTGTCGTTTACATCGTCAGTAGAGTATCTAGCGATGTAGGTAGGTTTTGGCTACTTGAAGCATAAGAATAAACCTACAAAGAACAGTTTTGTATGGATGTCCGTTAGTTCTTGTTTTCCCTGCGTGGTTTAATTGCAGTAAATCCAGACTTCTTTGTCTCCTTTAAAAGCTGAACTTTGGACAGTAAGGGAGCAGTACTGGTCTACGATAACCTCCAAAGCACGCTGTATGAGAAGCCAGAGTATTGTCTCATGTATATAGCGATGTTTGCAATAACGGGCTTGTATAATGTTATTTGACTAGATGTTTACATAATTACGTTACGTGCTGCGTCGCATGTGACACAATCCGTTCTGTGAACTCCAAAAGGCATTAAATAGCCGGGGATCATGGCTAGGTTAGTACCAGACAAAAGATGGTTTTATGAAACTTTCTTTTGTGACAAACATTACATACATATTAATTAGAGCCATAAGGCGATGACTGAAGGATATAGCAGCGTGGTTGGGATGGTTATTATTTATTGATTTATAAAGAGTGACCTCTTGTGGCCAAAGTAGGTGCCTACATGCAGAGTAGTATTTATGGATTTCTTTAACAGCCAAAGTTTTAGTTTTTAAAGCAGATGTCGATGTCTGTCTCAGTGATGTGTTAAGAAGAATTAGCTGTTTGATTCTTTTTCATGGTAATATAAATTGCTAAGGCAAATCTGAAAGGATCAGGATAAAGCATGTTCGTACATTTTCACTAGTCTGAAGTATGAAGAATCTAGCAGATAAGTACAAATATTCTCTGGGCTCGCATGTGACGGGGCTCCTGGTCGTACGTTGTTTTTTCCCTCATATCATGTCTACGTTGCGCTTTAATTGAGACGGGGGCTGACTGATGGGCTAATTCTGGAGAGGAAAACACGATCTCTTATGGGACCTTGGGAATAACTGCAATAATGCTAACTACTTTTCCATCCCGGTGTAGTAGATAAGTGAAACAGCCACCATGGGATAAGTCATCCTTACTGTAAAAGAAGACAAAGGACCAAGTAAGGTTTTAGTTACTTAACAGCAGGAAAAAAAATGGGCAAACTAGATGGGCTGAATGGTTCTTATCTGCTGTCAAATTCTATATTTCTATTCTTAATACTATTATATGCCAGAAATAATGATTTAATCGAGTTAAATATTGCATTCATTTTGTTTGGCTTTATCATTTAATTGGCCCGAGACGCGGTAGATTCCAGCGCTGTCGCCTGTCCAGCAATTAAATAGATACTAGATGTTAAGGGACTTGAATGACATACTGTACATTGACTACTTTGGCTTTATATATTGTACATTAATGAATAGCCTTTGGTAGTTTGTCGCTTGGGCTATTTCATCGCCAGCTTGAGCCCTATGAATCTAATACCTGCAAGAACTGTCCGGACAGAAAGTAATCTATACATGTCCTACGTAATAGAATTTGCCTCACGGTTGCTTCACAGATTGTTAAATTCTCACTATGTATTAAAATCCACCTTTTATGTACTCCTTGGACTGTGCTATCCCAGGTTCCTGTTCTCTATATTCTCTATAATTTCATGATTATTCACCCTTTTGCTTCCCTCTGTCTCATGTTTAAACAATCACACTATTCGTCGAGCGAGTACGCCCTGTGGGTGCTTTCAGTATGCGAGGAACGCTGATAACTGTGTAGGTTCCCATTTCAAGAATCCGATATGACCTTTAACTGCCAAGTAAAAACATTCGCTGCTTTGATCACCTGTTTATAGCGTATTTGCTTCTGTATTTTGCAGGCTCTGTGTCTGTGGATATCCTCGTCAACATGTACGGAAATACAGTGGTGTCAATAGCCGAATCCCGATGTCCCCGGAATTCATGGTGCAACTTTTAACCGGCATTTATTACTCTTTGTAAGTGTCTTCTTTCTGCTTTTTCCTTATTAATATATATATTAATATATTATATTATATTAATTATCGTATATTGGGCTTTATTCACTAAACGTTTTGTAGATGAGTTGCGGTCTTATTGCTGCATAATGAATACAAATAAAGTCTGCTGGTCCTGTATAATGCGCAATTCAATGGGTGAGGCCATTAAAGGTATCTGGATGATTTGACTATACATTATACAGGACTAGCCATGCTCGTCCTGCCTCATGCTCACTGGGGTCTGCCCTTCATAATGAATAGCGAAGTCAAGGAGCTGAAATAACTCTCCTGACATCTCTCTCTTTAGTGAATAACCCCCCCTTGTTTCTTAACAGATTAAGTTTTAAATTTTGGGGTGCAAGCAGCAAGTGTAGATGAAATCCCATAAGCGCAAATGAAATGCATTAAATACTTTAACAGAGAATGTCCTCATTTTATGGTGTGTTACACAACATGTCATTTGCTTTGTTAAATAATTACTTTTCTTCTTCAAAAAAAAAAAATCAGAAAAGCATGAATATTGAAATGTGATGTACTATACTTCAGGTGTGCAGAACATGTTCACATTTTCATATGATTAGCATCCCGTCATACATGTGCTTTCGGTATGCAAATCCTGTTTCCACTGGGTTAGTCATCTTTCCTCGCAGGCGCCTGTGATGTTAACAAAGTCGTGTTTAAGATGAGATCTGGAGTGTGAATATCATGATATATCCAGCACGACGACACGGTTATTAATGTTAATGACTAGGAGCATATAAACTCTTATTTCTGCAGATTGTATTTTTAGAGAAGTATCAATGCAAAGGAATGGCTTCAATTTGACGCGTTACCCATAGTGTTTGGGGAATTAAGAGTAAAACTCATAATTTGATTAAATTGTATAAAAGATTCTGTTATCTTGACATTATTTACCCAGAATAACTTTACAGAATAACATTTAACCCCTTAGGGACAATGGGCGGTCCCTCAACCCATTGAAAACAATGCATTTTGAGCCCGTACATGTACGGGCTTTGTCAGTAAGGGGTTAACATGGAATTCTCCGATATAATCTTTTACATCCATGCTGTTGGATGTAGCGTGCTTTCTGTAACCGGGTGCTAAAGCGCTTCTCGCGTCTCTTTCTAGTTATAACGGAGAATGGGACGCAGCTCGTAAAGCGCTGGATGATGTTCTTTATAGAGCGCAGCTCGAGCTTTTCCCGGAGCCGCTCCTGGTAAGTTTTCTTGTTTGTCTGGAGCAGTGTTACGAAGCATCAGACATCACACAACCTGCCACAACATTTAACTTTAACCCTTTATTAACATCTCCCCTCAGGCCCTTTCTATAGCTGTCTGTGAGCCCCTGTGAAACACACACTAATGTTCTTAGTACTAATAGTTTTGCAGAATCATTTGTATTTCCATGGAATGGTCGTGGAATTGTGAGGTTTTGTATCCCATATAGTACGTACCCAGTGCCAGTGGGTGAGCTGACGTCCCGACAGATGTATGGCGGGCTATGTGTGTGTGTGTGTGCCTGAGAAATAATAATTATTATATCTTTATTATCTATATTATATATGTAGAGAGAGAGAATAAAATTGATATTATAATATACAAAATGATTATTCTTTTGGCTTTTCTTTTATGTTTTCAGGTAGCCAATGCAATAAAAGCCTCGTTGCCTCAAGGGGTGGTTAAGGGAAACAAAGATGGCACTAAATGTATACAAGTGGAGATCACCCCGTCATCGTCTAGGATATCGAGAAATGCTGTCACCAGCCTGTCTATCAGAGGGCATCGATGGAAGAGACATGGTGAGAAATAAGGAGTCCTACGTGCCCCTGCAGAGTGTGATTTGCTTACTTTTCAGTTTTATTTGAGAAATGTTTTAAAGCTTGCTGTCATCCAAATGTGTATCAGACATCGTCTTGATTGAGTCCAAGTGAAGTCAGAACCGGACACGGGACCACGAAGAGAGGTCAATGAGCAGTCTGTGTAGCAATCAGTTGGCATCCAAAGTCATCTTTTTGTTTTTAACTCCTTTACGGACATCAGTGGTAATATTAATTGTTAAAGTGTTAACTGCGTTGGTATATGACTATGATAACCACTATATGCAAGAAAAGGAGGTTTCTTTAATACATTGTGAAGCACACACTTTAACGATTCAAATCAATGCGCTGCATGAATGGTGAGTGTTTCTTACAACAAAGTCTAAAACAAAGCCGGCATGGATTTAAAATGCAGAAGTTTGTTTTAAGTAGTGATCAAACATGTCTGTGCTTAAAAATATGTCTGTGGACCTGATTACTTTCAGTAGATGTGAGGGATTATTCAAACGGCCCAGACCTTCCAATTAAGGAGCAGTGATATACCATAACCCTCACATTCTGCACCGTACATGGAACACACGATCTCCTGTGAATTACGTATTAAGTATGGACGGAAATTGCCTGCTAAAATCTATAATAATGATTAAAAAAAGTCCGGACAAGAAAACTGATGGGTGAAAAGTATAAGGAAACACTTAGACAATGAATTAGGAAGCGAGCTGACAGGTTTGTAATTGCAGTCTAGTGTTTGATTAAACTTCCGGCATCATTTCAAATTAAACAGATATGACGGAGATCAATCAATAAGGATATCACTTTTTTTGTTGGCGATCTCGCATATAAGCAGAGCAGAATAGTGGGTTTTGCTGGAGATGAAGTGAGTTCTCCAGCTTTCGTATTCTTCTACATCCAAAACGCAGTCAGCGTGACCCGATAACACGATTTATCTTTATAGTCAAGTCTTTACTCGCTTTCCTATAATTCATCATGTTACAGTTCTTTATCGTTTACAAATGTTAAATATAAATACCAAAATATCTCTATTCAGTGGACACATGATTACCTGTGAGGTTTTATAAAGGAATAATTTGGTGAATCCATAAAATATTACAGAATCGCGCTGGAAATGTGTACAAATTAATGTTTCAAGCCCCGATCCTCATGTGCTTCACGCTTTTGTAAAGTGTTAGTAGAGTTTAGAAGCCAGGTTTATACATCTGGTGACTTGGTGGTCTAAATAGATGACCCCACACGACCTATTCCGCTTTCATAAATAATATTCCATTGCATGACTGAAATAGATCTCACGTTTGCTGTCGCTTCACCTCCACCGTGATAAGTGAATCACCAGCCTGTTCGTTACAGTAATTAAGGATGGGGCTTTGTATGAGAAATAAAGCTGCATTACCTTACAATCTGTTATTGTTAAACCCAATACGGCATTTATTTGGTTCAAAGTAGCGAAAACATTCTTTTCATTCATTTGTTTCCTTTACATGATCATTTTTTTTGTTTATTCATCATCAGCCATCTTGTTTTTTTTTTCGTTTGTCTCATTTTTTTCCCCATTTTAGAACAACCCGAAACTAGTATTGACTCATCAGATATGGGCAACCTTGTCATACCCGAGATTAGTGTCACGAGTGTTTCCGGAGAGAAAACCGGGAATGGGGAGAGAGTCAGAGCACTAACAGAGAACGATGTACAGCATATGCAGGCAGTGCAGGAGAACTCCGCAGAACCTAGAACTGAGATCAGGAGGCAAAAATCTGTAAGGCGAATGCTGGAGGATGGATTAACGTCACCGGGCAGAGTGCAGTGTTAACAAATCACTTGATAGATGGGCTCCAAGGTACCTGCAAGTGAAACGGTCACACTGCATGGGTTAGAAGATACAGGGCTCTGCTGTTAAACGGCTACAGGTTGCATGCACGTTGGGTCGCTGGCTCCAGATGCTCACACCTGCCTGCACGATGTGACTATTCACTCGGGGTAAAGGAAAAAACCTGTTAGCCGTGGCTTTAAGGCATGCTTTGGGTTGCCCACGCTCACACAAAATAAGCGTTTATCCTCCTGTTAAATACGTTTCCTTGATGTTGAGTTATTTGGCTTTTACACAACCCAATATTGCATGATTAGACACTTGGGCAGAGTTACAAGATAAGCTCGTAAATTCTAGAACTGTATTGTGACCTTTCCATTTGTTGACCTTAACATTACGCAGTTGATTTGTGTGCGGAAATCAGTAGCAAAAATCTATTTTCCCCCTCTTTTTTTTTTTTTACCATATGAATGCTTGGAGAAAAATATCTTCACCTCTACATGTATGGGATGATATTGTAATCTCTTAATTGCATGAGTATCGGCTATTCTCTCCTCACAATCAGGACATAGCGGGCATGCTTTGGTTGATTCTGTCCACAATTCTGCTCTAATATATATTCTTTCTATAATTCAGTATGGCGGTGAGTAATGACACAGCTTGCGACGATCCTTATAGCGAGCGATTCGATTACCTTCTCACGGTTTCTCTCGTTTTTCCAGACTCTGCAGATTTAACACTACAGGAGGAACTGACGGAAATCTCTGAGGTGGATGAAGGCTTTTGCTCCAGGGCTGCGTCTAGCTCCAGTCAGTCGGCCACGTCTCACACCAGCAGCAACAGCGGTTTTAGTAGGCTGCCATTGGGGAAAGCCCAGAGGAG
Organism: Spea bombifrons; assembly: GCF_027358695.1. Taxonomy (NCBI): domain Eukaryota; kingdom Metazoa; phylum Chordata; class Amphibia; order Anura; family Pelobatidae; genus Spea; species Spea bombifrons. The sequence continues at coordinate 21,671,882 of NC_071091.1, read as the reverse complement.
ATCAGCGGGAGTCAGGACTGGGGTAAAAGAACGGGAGCCCGCTGGAGATTCTTGCCGTGAGCATCTCAGCAGAAAGCAAAACCAGAGGGCGATGAGCGAGAACCTGGAGCTCGTGTCTCTGAAGAGACTGACTCTGACCACCAGTCAGTCTCTCCCGAAGCCTGGAAGTCACAGCCTGGCACGGACCGCTACCGCCGTATTCAGTAGATCCTTCGAACAGATGAGCGGTGCCGCAGCCTCTCCTAACCCTGGGGGCACGAGCGCCGCTGGTACTGGGGCAGGCAAGGAAAAGAATAGGTTTAGCGCCTGCAGCCTACAGGAGGAAAAATTAATCTATATTTCAGAGAGGACAGAACTCGCCGTGCCCAATAAACGCCAACAAAGTCAGCTGAGATCTCCTAGTATCTGCATAACGCTGTCCACAGACTAAATCGCAGAAGTAGTCGGGGAGTCAATAAAAAATCTAGAATTCTGGTGACATATAAAATTAGATACGTTTTGGACTTTTATAGGTACTTCAAACACCTCTATCAATTACCAAAGTTTTACAGAAATGCTATGAGTTTAATGTTTTATGTCTGCAGACTATCAGTAGCTCTGTAAAATGGTTGAACATGCGGTGTCGTATTCTAACGCTTTATTCCCGTTCGGTGGTATCAGGTTATTGTTTTGAGCTAGACCGTTCAGATTTGTAGGACCCTCCCTTACTTTTCAAGACTTCTTATGTAAAGAACAAGCCATGACCTAAATGACGCCTGATGTTCAGCTGCATCCAAATACCCGTCACCCTCATTTTTAATAAAAAATAGAAAGCACTGTTTAGTAGAATAATTAATAGATAATTTGTGGTTGAGATTACTGGGAGTTCCAGGGGGTCTATCCCAAGCGTGGGGAGTTCTCAGGCTTTCAGTATGCTTATTGATGTGAGCAAACTTTTTATATCTCAACAAGATTGCTGGGCACACCAGCAGCTATAACACACCTGTGTAAAAGGGATTTTATATATTAAATCTTTGTGGTTTAAATGTCTGTTTTATTGTGTTTTTCCTTTCATTCTGGAGTTATCCTTTTATTTTATTTTTGTGTTCTCAGTAACTGTTTGAAATTAAACCTGCGAGAAGTATTGTTGGAATTTGTAAATTCATTTAACAGTGTATGGTTTGTGTGTAATCCGGAGATGGCAACCAGATGTCCAATTGTGGCCAATGACTGTGCAGGATTCATTAGTGTTGTGGATTACAGATTGCCGGGAATTGGGCTTCATATATCCTGAATCATAATGTGAGTCAGGGGAGGCAAATATTTAATTTAAAAGCCAATCTATCCATTATCATTATAAGAAGCCCAGGAAATGTTAATCCATACCGTTCTATGTAAAAAGCTCTCCTGGGTTCAGGTGCTAATACCGGTACTTTGAATTAACAGAATACTTTAACAGCTGGGAAGATGTGCTTGTCCAGTCCTGCTATTAGTGGCATAAAACCCATGATCCTCGGACATCGCTGAATGTGATGAGATGTTCTCCGAAAACAGTGCCAGCAGTTCCTATAAGCAATTCTCTGTACTCACTCTTACCTCTAGCTGCTGGACATTGGGGGATGTTGTGGGACATAATTTGGGTCGTTGTTTATGGGGGGGCACTTAATGTTTAGGAATTCTAAGAAAATTGCAAATCAAATTGATTTTTTTTGTAGTTTAAAAAAAAAAATCCTAGCACAATTGTTTTTCATGTTTCTGTGCTTTCCAGTGAAAGCCCTATTTATCCTGGAAAAAAAATTTGTGGGTACATCAAACATGAAAAAGGGGAATGTTAATTAAACAAACGTACGGTATTTAGGGTACTAAAAAAGTACTGAAGGGGTTTAACCCCTTAATCTAATCCTGGGCTGTTAGCTGCATTTAAAGAGTACTGCCTTATAGTAGCTGAAACATAGTGGTTGTCTGCCTTTACCACCTCTGCCAGAAGGTTGTGAAACTTATCTACCACGCCCTCGGCAACGTAAAACTTCCTTACATTACATTACACGTTTTCTGTTTGGCTATAAATCTTAATCAACTCAAAATGCCTTTCCTCACAACCAGCAAATGTTTTAAAAACTCTGTCAAACGCAGGATACTATGTATCGTATGCGGCAATATGTAAAAACGGCAAATTGTGGCTTCAGCAGATTTCATTGCTGAATTCTGTGTCACCTGAACAGATTGGTCTAAGGTTGGGCATAAAAATATGTATGACTACCAGCGTCCTAATATCACCTGACTCACAGGGTTAATCGTTCCTTGAACAAAAGAATGAAATTATTTCCACTAGAAAAGATAATTTTAATCTAGAATTCTGTTTATGTATTTGATGTACCCGTCGGGGAATGTAATCTTTCGCTTTCTAATTGCAGCCGCCTTCTTCTGTTTGAATGCCGCAGCATCGCCCTGCAGGGTTCTGTTGATCGATTTTATTTGCGGCTTACAAAATGTAGCTCGTGTCCCATCTTCACAATGATAGCATCTGGAAGGAAACGCTAGCTTTTATATGTATTATGATGTCATCGGCTCACTGCAGTTACAATTCTAAACTCTACTGATATCACTTGATGCTAACCTGCCAGACCTACCAATTTAAAGTGATATTAGAAAAAAATATTCAAACTCTTAAAGACTAAGGCTATATTTTTTCACTTTTTTGCACCTAAGGGTGTGAGGGATTTTTCGCCCCTTTTCCTATTTTCCTTTTTACGCAAATTTTCCCTCTCCCTCCCTCATTTAATCTAACCACGCAAATCATATATTGTTTTTTTGTTTTTCCCAGGAGAGGTAGGGTTATCTTTTGAAACCATCATTGGATGAAACATTTATAAAAGGAAGAACTACAAAACATTTTTCACGGTTAAAAGCTATACATGGCCTGTGCAAATTAACATATAGTGCAGGCCGTATACCATGATGTGTCATGTTTTTGTTATAGTAGGGTTAAAGTTAGATCATATACATACACTTTGTAAATGTTTTTTGTGAAAACTATATCTGCAGGGAGAAATATCCCTCTAACCTTCCCACCTAAAACGTGGGGAATTAACCATTTAGGGAAAAAAAAGTGTGCATTTTCTGACTTCGTTATTTCACATTCACATTTAAAACACTAGATTCCTAGTTTGAAGATGTTCAAAGGTCTCCCATAATGTTTTTTTTTTCGATTATCATGAGCTAAGGTGACCAGCACATTCTCAAAGCTGAACCTTAAATCAAACCGGTTGCTATAAATAAAAAAATACATTGATCAACTAAGCATTAAAAGTTCCGTCTCGCTTTTCCAGATGGCTGCAGTAAAAGGTAACTTCCTACCTTCTTCCATTTCTCGATTTCCTTCTATTCCTTTGTTTTGAAGAACCTGGGCACTTACAACCAAAGCCTTTCTATTTAAGATTCCTTAACTAGAGCTGTTTACTGCTCTTGCAATAAAGGGGGATTGCCGTAAACACACCTTTTACAAATACCCCCACCCTACATAAGGTTGCCATGCAAGTTTTTGTGTAATGTGACTACCATGGCTCATTTTTAGTTGCAAAGTACAACTGACATATTTATGTATGATATCATGCAAGTTGACTTTCGTCATGCCCTTTACCGCATCTCATATTCCTTCCTTTAAAGTTTTTTACGTGTGTCTCCGTATCCAAGAAGGGACTTGAAATGCACAGTTTGGCAGAATTACATGTTCTTAAATTACATGGGGTTCCCTTATCGCTACAGATTAACATGTCCTGACTTCTAGCGCTCAAAAAGTTGAACAGGTTCTTCCTTGGGTATAGCCATCAACCAGATTTTAAAATGGTGCCGTTTTATTGGGAACAATATAAATTCTATTTATATATATATAAACAGCAAAACAACATGTTGTTTCTATTTAAACTGCGATTATTTTATTTATTCCATGATGAGAGTCCCTTTAATTATTTAGTTGCTCTACACAACGTGTTCTGTGACCCGTCTAGGACCGTCTTTATCATCTGACGCTTACACACACACGCACACACGCACACACGCACACACGCACACACGCACGCACGCGTGTTTACTATTTGTGATACATTTTGACCCAAAATAAACAGTCCCTTCATCTAAGCCTCATTCTTTCTGCGTTAAGTGGGCTCAAGTCACTCTGCATTGTCCCGGAGATCTGCTGTTCTTACTATAGCAGAGGTGAAGAGGAAGTAGGCAAAATCTACACAATAATGAAAGGTGGGTGTCAGCATAGCACCGCTGAAAAAGAATAAAGCTACTCTAACGTACAATTGCCTGGGACATAATCTTTTGTTGTGTTAAAATCAGAAGCCGGGTTGTTTGGGATCAGCAAATAACAAAGCAGGTTGAAGATATTAGAAGTCAATATATAGGAATTTTGGTAAAAGTTCTAGATTGTTGTACGTAACACACAAATTGTATTTCTCCTGCTCCCGAGATATTTGTATAAATTGCAGCCGGCCAAATCCTTTTTTTGAAGATTACTCATTCTAGGAATTGTAATCTTGTTAATTTTATTTGCTAGAGGGGCTAGCAAAGAACTGATTTGGATGCCAATGACTGATCACATCAGAGATTTCCAACAGTGTGAACACCAACAATGAGGCCCTTTTTCAGGACAAGAGGGACATATATATGTATATATAGACTTTTTTCTTTTCTTTTCTAAATCAGTCACTAGAAACATATGTAGTTGCCCATAAGGGATCCTTCTGTATGTTCCTTAGAAACCTTTTAGAAAGGATATTTTATGAAACCTGTTTGTTGCTTGATGATAATTTAGAGTTATTCTGTAAACTCCATGCCGTAGATTTTAAAACAAGGTCTCTTACCTATTTGAGTGATGGACTGTTTAGGCAATACTCATACCAATGTGAATTATGGCTACACAATGTATGCACAACCATCATTCTACTGTAAACTCCAGCAGATGGATACGATACAGTCATCAGACCGCAGACCCCGGTGTTCTCAACAACTCTAACCCCTATTCTGTGGGAGATATGAACCATCCAACTACAATCAAAATATTGTGTTTGTAATTATTCCAGAAATTATTGTTCCTTAACATGAATATTCAAGCAGAGGATTCAAATCAATACAAATGTACAAATCTATAAGGTAACTCTATAGCGTATTAGCACGTAAAACTAGTGTTCCAAATTGATGGAAGTTTGGTCCATGGAAAAATTCATTATATTATTACTAAGGACCAAAAAGGGTATAAAGGAGGCAAATCTATCTACTGCCTTGTAAAAAATGAGAATAGGCAAGCTACCCCACCCCCTGTGCAGGGCTTACAGCTTGGCCCATTGTGGGCACCAGTTTGAGTTGCAGCTGCACCCGCTTTAAGTCCTCCACCATGGGTAATGCTGAATGTGTATGCTACAAACAGCACACAATACCAGACTGGTACAGCGGCTGATAAATATACCCGGGAACTTTTCTGGTTTGACTGCTTCGCGGGGTTTCTGGGTCACTTTCCTGTTTCTTACAGGGAGTGACATTTAGCCATACTCACCCCCTACCCACTTTCCCTCCTACTCGTGTGGGTGGAGCTAATACCAGTGAGAAATCCCAGTATGTAAGTGTGATAGACAACCATGGGGAAAGATACTAATGGGCAAAATAAGTTCTGCCTGAAAAGTGCAGAATGTTCTTGTTATTTTAACATTTCACAATTGGCTTTCCTGTTTACTGCTTAAGTGAGTCTTGATTAGAAATGGCTAACCAGATTGACTCCTGTATCTCACTTGCCTGTGCGCACACTTTTACATTTTTCAGCTTTGCCTCTACCTGCCAGAGCCGTAGCTAGCTCCTTTTGCACCCGAGGCAAGAATGGAAAATTGTGCCCCCTAGCTTTTTTTTTTTTACAGATTATTTTATTTACACTGCCCTTACACACTGCCTCTACACACACCTGTCCATAAAAACACATATACACATACACTGCCCTTACACACACCTGCCCATAAACACATCTATACACATACACTGCCCTTACACACTGCCTTTACACACACACACCTGCACATTAACATGCATATACACATACACTGCCCTTACACAAGCCTGTCCATACACACATGTATACACATACACTGCCTTCACACAGCCCAGCCTTTACACACACACACACACACACACCAGCTTACAAACATACAAATACCTACACTGCTCTTACACACACACACACTCTGCACATACACATACACTGCCCATACACACACCAGCTTACAAACGCACACACCTATACACATATACTGCTCTAACACACAACTACCCTTACACACTGCGTTTACGCACACCTGCCCATTAACACGCATATACACATACACTGCCCTTACACACCTGCCCATACACACTGCCTTTACACACGTTCCCATAAACACACATATATACACACATACACTGCCCTTACACAAGCCTGTCCATACACACATGTAACTAACTTCCATCCTGTCACTCAAGGCCTCTGTTTTCAGTGCTCCCTTATCACTATGCACTGGCTATTGATGCAGAGCGCCTGGGTGACGTCATTTGCCAGAGCGTAGTGATTAGGGAGCACGGAAGCCGAGGTCTGAAGTGACAGACCTCGCGCTCCCTAATGTTGGGCCAGTTAGAGGGGGATTGGGATCTCCCCAACCAGCCCAGTGTGCCCAATGCCTTTGGATGGCAACCCTAATGTTGGGCTGGTTAGAGAGATCTGTGATCGCCCCAACCAGTCCTGGAGGCTGCAGCTGCTGATCGGGCGGCTGTGCGCCCCCTCGCAGCTGCGCCCGTGGCGAGTGCATCTGTCATCTCACCCTTCCTATGGCCCTGTTACCTGCCAACTTAATTATTATTCCATGGTAAAATTATAATCATTTGCAGGCTATGTACAGTTGTGTGAAAAATAAAGTACAGCCGCTTTGAATTCTAGATATTTTTAGAGATAAGAGGCTTTCTCCTGACAACCCTTCCCAACAAACCATACTTGTTAAGTATTTTTCTAATTGTACTGTCATGAACTTTAACATTTTAAGATACTACCCGAGGCCTGTAGAGTCTGAGATGTAACTCTTGGGTTTTTTGCAATTTCACTGATGATCAATTAATCAAGGGCATTTGCTTAGCAGCATCTGTCTGCTACATACTATGTTAGTTCCTATGGAACCAGTAAGGATTCCAGTTCTTATGGAACCGGTAAGTCACACATGGCTTCTCCATTTTGGCTTTATTTTTGTTGAATAAATCGTGACACTGTGTAGTATGTTATGTGTTGTTGATCTGAGGTTGTAATTACCTAGTTTTTAGACCTGCTAAGGAACAGATGATTGTTATCATGTTGTGATATTTAAAACCATAGAATTCAAAAGGGTGTACTTTCTTTTTCACACGACCGTATGTAAAATCAGTTCTGCTATAAAGTGCTGCAGTCCCAATTGTGACCAAAAGGGTGTCTGCTTTGCACCAGAATTGATCCCAAAGAATCATGTTAAAGGGGAACTTTACCTATTATTTTTTATTAAAATGATTAAAATTTCGTTTTAAAAATATTACGTTTTCTGCTGTTATCTTAGATCATTCTAATATTCAAAAATACTGACTTCATATCATACTGTCTTCTGGTAAAAAATAATAGTGTCTCAGTCTTAATCACCCAGAAGGACCCTCTGACTCATGAAAGTTTACGGATGAGTGGACTTCATTAAGCAGTACTTCATTACCATTACCAGAAGGAATCAGCTCAATCAGGAGCTTGAGGATGGAAAGTCACTCATTACATGCCAGCTTAAAGGTTTCCTACTTGTCTGCAGATAAAGATAAATTGGAATACAATGAAACAACTTTCCTTCAGTGATAAGCTGCATTGCAGTATACAAAACTGGGGCCAAAACATTGCTGTTTATTAAATACATTGTGTATTTTTTCATGTATAAACCCAATAAGTGCTTTTATTCCCTTTTCATAAATATATGTATATAGATAGCCATGTATTCCCATCCGTAGGATTTTAATTCACATAATTTGGTGATGGCGTGCATTGGGTTAGCGTTTTTTTTCCTCTCTCCCTTTCATTGTGTTGTAAAAACGGAATTCACAGTGAATAGATGATGCGTTCCCTGGGCTGCCTAATGCATAGCCTGTCTCCAGCGGCCGCATTCCCATAGTTCGGAATGACCCCAGATTGAGCACATTGTACTGGCCCCGTCACGTGTGACAGAAAGTGCTGGCTTTCCTTTTGACAACAAACATGAAGCATCTGCACCTGCAGCATTTTTACACAATGGGGTACATGTTAGCAAGTGTACATGTAAGTTTCATAAAGTGATCTCATCCCTTTTCTTCTTCTTCTTCCGTGTGTGTTTTTTTTTTTTTTTTTTTTTGTAAATTTCATCTTTCCATGCATGGGAGGGCCTCTGCCCACTTAATAAACTGTTTTCAGCAAGTGTTCGGGAAAACACGTTAGAACACATGAGAGTTTCATGGTAAGTATGTGAAAGCTGTGTTTATTAGACCGATGCAGTGTGCGCTTATAACCAGGCTGTATATTTATAGGAAGAAATAGTTCTATAATGTCCCAGTTCTTCCTATAGAGTTACGGGATACATCGAATTACATTTTTATTAAGCTGTTTTCTATAATACTGCTTTGTTTTTTAAGTATATGGTGTATAGTGGATAACAGTGTGGACATATCGAAGTCATTATATTATTTAGGTGACCTTTTTCTGTAGTTCCTATTTAATCAATTTAAGAGAGTAATAAATTAGTAGAGGAATGTGGTTTATTTACTTGATATTCTGTATTCAATAAGCTGTAAAAATCAAACTTGTATTTACGGACAATATGTCATTTAGAATGTAACAATTTGTAGAACGGATAATTCAGAAAAAAAGTCTATTTAATATATATAGAGTAGCCGAAATGTATCCATGCTATGTTTGTGCATTATTTTTTTTAGTAAGTGAGTTTATCATGTAAAGTTTCATAATAGAAAGACAATTAACTGAAATGATTATTTGCTTTGTAACAGTAAACAGCAATGCTGGAAGAATTAGATGACTTTGAGGGGCCTGGCAATGAAAGGGCAGGGACACTGTCTCCTAGTACCAAAGAAGCCAAGGGCAAGAAGCGAGTACTTGGTAATTACTAAACGTCATGAGTGAAGAGGTCTGTGCATAACATCGGACTCACACTTGGTCTTGCACTAAATGCAGTGCAATTCGCTGTAACATGTCCCCGGTTGCTATGGTGACTGCTCAGTTTTCACCACTTTTGGACTTTAACCCTATATACATAGCTCCCATTACTTTATTGCTAAATGTAAAATATTGGTTTAATATCCACCACAGAGAATCACAACATTTATATTGCTGTATAAGTACATTTTTGAATTTGTGATTTATGTGATTATTAACTATTACCGCTGGAAGTAGGTCACACCAGAGAAAACATGGAATTCGCTGATCGGCTTATATCTTTGAGTTATTATTGAGCAGAAACAAAAACATTAACTGAACATTACAAATAACACAATCTATTTGCATGCAGTAGAAAAGTTAGTGGCAGCCGTAACGTCTCCTGTATAAAAGAGATAACTGTACAAATTGAGCATTTAAAGGGACATCAGCTGCTTGTTTATTTTCTGTTTCTCTGTTGTTTGTGGGTTTTCCGTGATCATATGATGGGACTCTTAGTCAAAGCAAATAAGGACTAGAGAGGGCAAACAGAGTTGAGAGAGACACAGATCTGTCTGGTTTATGCCATCAGGAGACTTGGTGGAAGGACTTCAGAACTGTGAACCCTTTTCTAGTGCCATGATTTCAGCGGCAGAAATATGTATTTTTTACAAAACTAATCATTGAGTGGTTTTATTGCTGTTGGGTTCACTTTCCTTATCTGGTACAGAAAACATTCCTACCATACTATACACAACCTCTCTTTTTTTAGCAATAAATATGATACACAAAACTAACAATAACATGGATTCAAGTAAGACATGCTGGTACAGAAGGAGAACATTACACTTAAATACACTGCCATTTTATTTTTGGTGTGCTTACCGTTTCTGTCCTCGCGGAAGTCCCTAAGCTGCACACCTCTTGAAATCAATAGACATTTAACCTATTCCATGACAATCCATAGCTTGCAACTAAGAATCTAGTTGAGTTTCAAGTGGGCTCAGTATTTATTCTTTTTGAGTTCCCCATCACAATTAAACGTAAACAGCCCATGCGGAGGCCGCACCATTCTTGCAAAACCTATAAGAGCAAGAGTTTCAATATAACGTACTAATACATATTTTGAACTAGAGCAGTTTAGCATTCTAAAACAGAGTGGTGGACATTTTCTGAGGTCTGTGGTGGACAATTTGATAATGTTCCATGGACCTTCAGAAACCTTGCCATGATGAACTCTTCACGTATCCCTGAGTAGAACCAATTATTGTTGCTGTCTTCTATGGCTGGTGCTTAGTGACTAAAGTGGTATGGGAATGCACACTTACTACTTTCTTGTGTTTGCCTTGTTAGGCCCAGCTGTCAACTACCTCATGGGTCCAAGGTTTCTAGTTTATGTCAGCTGTGCACTTTCAATCTGGGTAAGTTATTTATGGAACATTAATGTCAAATGTGCTCAAAATCCAGGGCATTAAAATGACTTACATAGGTTGTGTGTAAAATGTGAAAATTTATGTGAAATTTGCTTACTCATAAAAACTTTTATTGTGAACTGATAAAACAAACCGGTCTAGAAGAGTTAAAAAAGGAAGGAAACAGATGTTCCTCCCCAGCTGGCCTTCTCATTTTTAAAGTAGACAGAACAATTTCCCACAATGCTAGTCTTTTTATTAAATCTCATACAGAGTTTGAGAGATCTTAAAGGGATAGTATTGCACAGAATTTGTGTTCACATTGATCAGCGAACAAAGAGTTATTGCCTCACTCATTCTCCCCCTTGAGATAATATTAGTATTAATATTTTAATATAATTAATAAATTTTAGTGGGTGCTGCCAGGCAGGAAGCACGCTCTCAGTTTCATTTCACCCGCAGCTTATAGCATAGTGAGTGAACCCCATTATACGGGACATTGAGCTGATGAAATGGAACTGGACAGTGACAGAAAATAGCCCGTAACCTTAACATTACAGGTTACTTCCTAAAGTTACTGAATCCCTTTTTTACGTCCTCTAAAATGCTCATGACAGGTCCGCTTAAGGCCTAGGTCTTGTTATTTATTAAAATTCAATCTCCATGTACACATTTTCACAAGCCTGACCATGTCTTCTCTGTTTAGGGGGACCGTATGTGGCATTTTGCCATCTCTGTGTTCCTGATTGAACTATATGGACACAATTTACTCCTAACAGCTGTTTTTGGTTTAGTGGTGGCTGGTTCTGTGTTAGTGTTTGGGGCTTTAATTGGTGACTGGATTGACAGGAAACCAAGGAATAAAGGTATGTAAATACATCAAATTTACCGTTAATGACAATTTTGTGTTAGACTTTGAGGCATTGTGATTTACTGACTAATCCATTGTTGTACTTCAGGGATTAGCATACCTCTCAACATTTTTTTCGTCCAAGATGGTGTTGATTAATGGCATGGCCAGGGTATGGGACTTTATGAAGACTATAAAGTGAATTTATGACATACAGAGCTCAGAAAAAGATTCTCTATAAGACAGGCAAGGCCATGTACATCACTTGTTTTTAGCAGGAAACTAAGGGATGGTCTTACCATCAGCCCTGCCCACTCCCACTCATGTTCTTTTCACTCCCACTCATGTTTTTCCCATTGCTTTCTAAGTGCTGCCCGATTTTGATTATAGTCCACCATCTTTTATGAAGAGCAAACTTTATTCACAGTTTATATAATTAACATAAAAACACATTAAACCAAAAGTGAATCAACTTTTCTATTATAGACTCCTCATACCTCGAAGCAACACTTAGACTGGTCAGCAATAAGTATATATTTCAAGGATAAAATATATGATGGGTTACTTAAATATACCATACCCCTCATCTCAAAGGCCGCTGTCCAAGTCCCTCATGGCTCCCATTACTTCTCTCCAACAGCAGTGAGTCCTTAACATAACTAGGAACATCCTGGGGTAGGCTACACAAAGTTCTCCCTCTTCTTGGGGAGTGCTTTAAAAGAGGTAACTACCCATGCGTGTGGGCAACACTAGCCAACGCAAGCCTGGAGCTGAAGTGGGTAGAGTGTAGGCATGGCCAAACGCTGCTCTAATTCCTGGAAAGGAAAGTGACCTGGAGACTTGGGAAGCAGGTGGAGACTCTCGATCAAACCTGGAAGGTTTTCATGCACAGGTTTCAGTATGGGCCTCTCCAGTTGTATATGATGTTGATTAAAGCTAGAGGGGCAATAGAGAAAAATCACTGTGTTTCAACATAAAGCACCCTATTCGCAACAGACAGGGTGTTGTCTACTTCCTCTCCCAGCCAACCAATAAGCCCTAGGAGTTCCCCACCGAAGTCCAAACCTCAACTGGTCAGAAGAGACCATACCCTTCAGGAAAGGACCAGTTAATACCCTTTTTTGAGCCTGTGAATCAGGCCCCCCGGGAGGGCCTTTGAGGGATCTAGTGGGGTGGTGACATTAAACATTAATAAGCATATTAAACACCTTGCCTTAGACAAAGTAAAGAAGGTCACATGCCAATAGCATATGAATCAGATTTCCCTTCTGATAACATACCCGAAGTGCACCAACATTCCACCATCTCTTAAAGCAGATATACCATGCTACACTCAGATATACCATACATAAAACCCACTGCTTCAGGGGGTGAAGGAAGTGCCAAAAGTATTTTGGTCTAAAAGCACCTGGGATGTAAATCAGATACTTTCTTGTAAGTCACATGTACAAAAGGATCACATGATAACTCTAAGCACAATGTTACAAATAAGTGAAATTTGGTGAAAAACTCATAGCTACCATTAGCTAAAATGCTTAATGTGAACAGCTGTAATGTGATATGTCTTCCCTCTGGGTCACACCATGTTAACCTAGGAAGTCACAAACCGTTGTTCATGGTCATATTAACCATTAATTTTGAAAAAAATAAACTCACGTGATCAGTACCCTGAAGATAATTTTATCTAGCCAGTAACAAGCATCTATTATTGCCCCATTATGTCCGTGCTTATAGCCTCATAGACAACAACTATGTTTCAAAAGACATAGTAAAATGTAATACATTTTTTAGGTGTGACAAAATTTTGCTTGTTTCTACCAGTGACCAAGAACGACATAAGGCTCTCAAGGCCCCAGCCGTCCAAAGAAACTCATACGGTTATGTGAATTATATAATTTAAGTCTTGACAATTATATCTTGGTTTATTCTTCATGATATCTTTCCCTCTCCAGTTGCACATGCATCATTATTCATTCAGAACTCATCTGTAACTGCCTGCTGTATTGTCCTAATGCTGGTCTTCTCCTATAAGAACGAGATAGAACAGATATGGCATGGCTGGCTCACAGTAAGTAGTGTATTATACGACTGATTATACGTGTGGTTTACATACTAAGTGCACACAGTATCAATGGAGATTTCCACATGCTTCTGATGTTGACATCAAATCCAAGAGGAAGGTCCTTTCTTCAATACAAGAGAAATATCATCCCATACCATCATACTTTATCATTGAAATCAAATGTTATCTTATGGGTTATATTTAGGGTTGCATCTTTACCTCTGTCTGTGTCTGCAATCCAACAGGTGTTCTGCTACGGAGTGGTAATTATCCTGGCTGACTTAGCAAACCTTGCAAGCACAGCACTGACCATAACAATTCAAAAAGATTGGATTGTGGTCATCACTGGAGATAACAGGAGCCAACTAGCTGGTAAGAGAGTTCCCTTTTGTTCGATTTAAAGAAAATGACATTTAATTTAAATTATACATAAAAATAAAGTTATATATATATATATATATATATATAGGAACTCATACATATTGTACTGACATTTCCACTATGTTGTTGCAAATGATTTGTTTTGAGAAATGAATGTATCCATTTTTATCTTGTCTTAATGGGATTTTTTGTGAACTTGCTTTATCTACTAAGCATAACACCAATATGTCCTGCAACAGCATTGTGTTTTCTACAAATTGTAAGGGGTTTGTACTGTCTCCATCCAACCTCCCTATTTACCCAGATAAGTGGATGATACATTCTAATAATCTGTATTTAAAGAATGTTAAAAATTAGAAATGTATAATAGAAGTATAATGAATAATGGAATATTTTAGAAATAGATAGAAGAATAATAGCCAATAGACTTGTGCATTCGTATTCGGGCGAACATGAGGTGCGTTTTCGTTGTCTAGCCCGAACACCGAGGAAACGAACACGAAGACACAAAACACAAAGAATCTTTGTGTTCGTCTTCGATAATATCTCCAACTAATTTCCCTGGTCCCTTCCCCATCTAGTGTACCTTATCTATGCAGCATCGCAGGGGTTAAACGGAGCGGAAATTCTAAGGATCGCACGAGGAGGTAAAGGTCCGTGCGAGCGACTCTATTGGTCCTCTGCAGGGGCCTCTTCTGGCATCAACCAATTGAGGAGAGGAGGCCCTGTCAGCGACCAATAGAGTCACTCTTATGGACCTTTCCCTCCTGTTCCCTCCCCAATGGTCTCCCCAGGCCAAGTTCCGGTGTCAGGAGTTAAAGGTCCATACAAGCGTCTCTATTGGTCGACAGCAGGGAGCTCCTCTTTAACTCTTGAAGCAGGGAGGCCATTTTCTCCCCAGGCCAAGTTCCACAGTCAGGAGTTAAAGGTCCGTACGAGCAACTCTATTGGTCGACGGCAATAGAGTCGCTTGTACGGACCTTTAACTCCTGGAGCATGGAGACCCCAGGCGGAGTTTTGCCATCCTTACAGTCTTTTTTTATTATTATTATTTTTATCCTTACATTCTTTTTTTTCCCTCGTTACCTAGGCATGAATGCGACAGTGAGAAGGATGGATCAAGTAATTAATATCTTTGCCCCATTGTCTGTGGGCCAGGTTATGACTTGGGCTTCTAATGTCGTGGGCTGTGGCTTCATCCTTGGCTGGAATTTGATCTCGTTGCTTGTAGAGTTTATTTTCCTTTCCAAGGTTTATAAAATGGTACCTCAGCTGGCCATAAAACCACAGCAATCCATTGGAGAACATTATATCGAGAGGCAACTGGAACTCATAAATGTGCAAGGTATATCAGGCTAAACAAAAACATTGAATATGTATAGAGTTGGAAGTAGAGGAGAAGACTAGTAAAGATTCTAATCTTAGACAGGGCTGTGTCAGAGAGCCAGAACTAGGGGTAGGGATAGGCAGGAAGGGACAGAAAGTAGGTGTAGCCACAGCACCATATAGATATGGCGATCACGTATTGGTGGGGCGAGCACCATACAGTCTTAAGTGAGAGTGAAGTGGACAGGGAAAATGGTGGGATTGGACGTTGGCCAACACCGCTGTTCTGGCCGGAAACCTACCAGGAGACCTAGCAAACAGAAAAGACTCTGGGTCAAATCTGGAACATTCCCAGGTATGCTTATAATTGTGCAGATTATGTTTTATGAAAGAATCACATGAATATTTTTACAGTTTCCTCGTGGGTGGTTCTCAGGCCAGCTCAGTCCTTCGTGAAGAGATCTCATGGTCTCAGCCTTAGAATGCAGGCCTCTGGTATGCTTGTTTAACTAAATTAAGTGAACCTTAGTGATTTTAAAGATGGAAACAATAGATGCATGAGATTGCTTGACTTGACTTGCCTCTTATTAGAACACCTATAAACATACATTTATTTTTTTCCTAGGTGATCTACCTATTTGCTCAGTCATAGGTGACTTAATTAGCACACCATCCGTACCCACTCAATCCAGTGACAATAAGCCAGAGAACCAAGAAACGCCAGAATTCCAGTCTTCAACAATGACCCAAACCACAGCAGAACATGCATCAGAAGTTCCAGAAACTCCAGCAGAACGGTCTTCCACAATCCCTGCGTGTTTCCAAAGATTCCGCAGAATATTACACACGTGTACAGATGGCTGGAAATCATACTACAGACAGTCTGTTTTTTTAGCGGGTTTGGGGTTAGCTTTCTTATATACTACAGTCCTTGGATTTGACTGTATCACTACAGGCTATGCCTACACTCAGGGGATAAGTGGCTCTCTGCTTAGCATTCTTATGGCCGTATCAGCCATCTCAGGATTAATGGGCACATTTCTGTTTACTAAGCTAAGAAGACGCTATGGATTAGTAGTCACAGGAATCATATCTAGCTGCCTTCATGTCAGCTGTTTAATGCTTTGTGTATTTTCAGTCTTTGCACCGGGAAGCCCCTTTGATTTGGGCATTTTTTCTGTTCTTATTGGTATGAACTCTTCTTCAAATACCGAAAAGCAGAACCAGCTCCACATCTATCCATCTCAAGGAAATATCAACCAACCTATCCTCCCAGACCGCTCTTCCATTCACTGGACTAACAATACTGTGTTGTTTGAGAGTGTACATGCCAGTGATCACCCAGATTCCTACATCTCAATCATACTCCTCTTCTCAGGAGTAATATTAGCAAGAGTCGGTAAGTTACTTATTCGGGTCATCATGCCACTATGAGTCTTCCATTTCCCTTTTACTGGTGTCTTATCTTATTTCTTATCTGTCATCTGGCTTACCAGGTGTGTTTAGACTTGGTTACATTACATGTTCTTCAATACTAAATACACAATACAATTTTTGAAGAGCTTGTAGATGACAGTTTCATGTGAAAAGGGACTATCTTTTGTAGGAGGACATATAAACAATTCTTATCACAAAATCTAAGATGGGTTTTGATAAGCATGAACGGCATGGAGATCTCTACAGCCAATTTGAAGGATTCCTTGTTTTGAATTTTAACCTTGACTATTCTACAAATCTCCACCTTTTGGAGAAATAGATTAGTTAGATCAATAGGAATTATGCCCAGGGTCAGCCTGGGGGTTAAAATTGTGCCTGGCACTTAAAGGGCACCAGCCGGATATATGCAGCCACAAGCTATATTCTTAAACTTTTGTAACTCGCAGGCACATTAGTCAAGTTACATTGGAAGGGATTGGCCACAAGAACTGTTTCGCCCTATTCACCCAATGGCTGCTTTATTCTATGTTGATAAATTAGGCTGATTACTTACTATGCTCTTTCAATTTAAAGGTCTGTGGTCCTTCGATCTCACAGTGACTCAGCTGCTCCAGGAGAACATCCCTGAATCTGAACGTGGAGTTGTTAACGGAGTGCAAAGCTCTATGAATTATCTGATGGACCTGGTCCATTTCATCATGGTGATTTTAGCTCCACAACCTCAGCAGTTTGGACTCCTGGTTATCATCTCAATATTGTTTGTAATAGCGGGACACACCATGTTTTTTTTTTATACCAAAAAATATAAAATTAAAGAGAGGGAATCACCAAATACTCCTGCCTGATAGTCTTGTGAAAAATCATTTTTAATAGCCAGCTTTCTGTAGTATAATCTTTGTAGTATGAGTTTTAGCATGAAGTGTTGGATAACTTTAGCAGACCTGTCCAATGTTCACCTAATCTGTTCCACTTCTTTTTTTATTATTATTTTATACATGATTCACCCTATTCCATATACACTTTCCATTAACTTTACTGGAAATAAACAATATTTCAACCACCGTACAAAATGTCATGCCGTTTTATTTAATTTGTCTGAATACTTGATGAAGAAAAACACTTGGAAGCTAAGTCTGAAACACATAGCATGAATATTTAATTGGATTACATATTGCTCAAACCGCAGAAAGTTGCCTATTGATGCTATTCATTTTTTATGCAAGATTGCATGTGAATGAAGTGCAGACTTTCAGCTTTATTTTAGGGGTATTTACATCCAAATTGGGTGAATGGGTTAGGAATTACAGCAAATTACATATGCATGTAGTCATCTCCTTTACAAGGGTCCAAAAGCGATGAAAATTTGACCAAAAAGCTGTTCTTGCCCAAATGCGTGCTATTCCTTCATTATTACATCAACAATAAAGCAGTTAAAGGTCTGTAGTTGATTCCAACTGTGGGACTTAGCATTGGAAGCTGCTGCTGTAGACGCTCAATATAAAGTCCAAAGAGCCATCAATGAAAGTAAAGCAGGCCATCATTAGTCTGATGGGGGGGGGCACCTGAGAGATAGCAGAGACATTGGGAGTGACAAAATAAACAGTTTGATGTATTCTGAAAATAAAGGAATCCACACCAAAAGGCCAGGATGGTCACAGGACACAAGGGGGTGTATTATTGAAGTGTACAACCAAGAGACTTCATGAAAGCAAATACAGAGGGCTTATCACAAGGTGCAAGCCAGTGGTAAGGATGAATACAAAGGCTACATTAGACTTTTGCCAGAGAACATTTAAAAATGGCTGCTCGGTCCAGGAACATCTGATCTAAAGCATACCCTATCATCTGTAAAACATGGCGGAGGCAGTGTTATGGCATAGGTATGTATGGCTGCCAATGGAACTGGGTCGCTAGGGATTATTACGATTGCTGACAGAAGCAGCATGATGAATGTTGAAGCATACAGGGTTATACTATCAGCTCAGATTCAGCCAGATGCTGTAAAACCGATAAGACGGTGCTTCACAGATGAAAAATTTACCCAAAACATACTGTGAAAGCAGATTTTTAGAGGTAAAGAAGAATATTCATCAACGGCTGATTCAGAAAGCCAGGCCAAGCGTGCATTTCACTCGCAACATTACACTGCTTCAAAAGGCTATGGTAAAACAGAATTAGGGAGGACACCCAGAACGTGGTGACATCCGTATGTTCTAATCTTCAGGCAGTTCTTCACCGCAAAGTATATTTTTAACCATTTGCAATAATCATTTTATGTTAATTGAAAGATTACTTTTGAGCCCCTGAAAATGAGGGAAACTAAAAATTGCTGTATTTTCATATTTGTTAATTTTTTTTTTTAATTAAAGCAGAAAGATGCACTTACACCACCTCTTGATTGCTTCATTTCAAATCCATTGCTGTGGCATACAGAGCCACAGTTACCAGAATTCTTACTACGCAAAATTTCACTGGTCTTGCTAGACAAAAATTAACCTCACAAAGGTTAAATTGGATTTATATCACAAAACTTGCTTAGGCAATGTTCTTTATGATTAAAGTATAGTCACCTAGTATTAGTATAATACTTTATTTCATGCAAACAATTTTATACTCAATTCCCACTAACTTCAGTTCACTTCAAAACAAGTCTGTAACTTATACGCACAGGTACCGTATTCATGTTTCAAATCAGTTTTTGCTATGTAGCTTCATATCTACCCATACTATACACTCAAGGAAACAAGCATAAAACTCCATTTGTAGCATTTATAAAAACGCCACAAGATACATGTAAAGGGGGTCGTGATTCTATTATGCAGGTCTTCTAGTTGCTGGCGTTGTCTGCATTCCAGTTATGGCTTAAGATCTGCTTAGCTAGTGGCATTTCCTCTTTCAGATTACCAACCATTCACTCCAGATGCATACAACAAGCACCTCATAAGTAGGGCTGCAGCAACTAATGGATAAAGAAAAGTGTTGCCGATTCACATCATTACTGATTAGTTGAATCGATTTTATTGAATATAAGATGAGGGTTTTTTCCCCCCAGAGCAAACGCTCTGAAAATTCCCTTTGCCTTATAATCGACCTCAAATACAGGTCTGATAACATTAAGATCCAGATCCCCTGCAGCGCTGCAGGGGACTCAGATCCTACTCTCCGACAGCCACCTGTGCGATACCCGCAGACATCCTCCACTACTGTCCTCCACTTCTGCGGGGCTTCTATGATGGAACACCAGCATGACGTGACCTTCCAGTGCTCCACCATAGAAGCCCCGGCGGAAGTATCGGCCAGCACAGTATTTTTTTTTATTCAGCAGTTTATCAAGTTGTTTTAAATAAGTGAAAAATTTAAATTTTTCTATCCGCTTAATTGAAAAAAATACAACAAACTAATAGATTATGAAAATAGTTGCAGCCCTACCCATAACATACAGACCAACATTGAACACTTGTCCATTAATCCCAAATAGCCAGTGTAAAAAAAAACAAAAAACAGAACTCAGATGTTATGCCATGTCCGGGTAGCGTGTATTAAAAAATTCAAGTGCATTCAATAAATGAATTCATATTTTCTTGACAGGAATTCTGATTCCTTATTCCTTTAGAATCCTAAAAAAAAGAAAGTCAAAATGTAAAGCGTCATATTTACAATATCCCTTTTTAAAAGAATATATTTGTGGTTTTTTTTACCTCCACAGTCTTATGCATCTAAAACTCAAGAAAAAAATAAATAAGCCTGGGAGAACAGGACAAATTGCACTACTACAGTTCCAGCACTCTACCTATTTCTTCTTCCTTCCTATAAAACTACTTATGGAGGAGTTGTTTTGATAAGCTTTTTACATATAAACCAAATGAATGGTCCAGCCGGCTGGATATTACACCAACTTCTCACGTAGCCACTTTTAAGACTAGAATTGCACTCTATAAATCACCCATTTGCCACGTCACTACCAGTCCTTAGCAAAGTTGCGCTGCCTCAGGTAAATCCTTTAAGTACATCAGCTTGATATGTTCAGGAGTACAATACTCATCATTGGCTACTTGCACTTTTCCAAGGACTTTATTTTTTGCTTATGCCCGAGATGTTTTCCTTACCTTTACTGCACAACACAAACAAGGACAAGAGCAGTAGTTTGTTCGTCACATGATGCTCTACAGAGAGAACAAAAGAACAAATAAAGCTTTCAATATTAGTTTCCAAAAAGACAACATCAGGGTCACGCAATGTAAAATACTACACTAGGAAAAAGTTTACAAATTAGCTTGTGACCCAAACATTTGATAAACATGTAAACAGAGTCATTGCAATGTAAGGTCCGCTATGTTTTGGGGTGTGCAGCCTCAGGTAAATCCTTTAGAGCATCAAATGATGATTCAGATGTACAAACATCATCACAGGCTACGCGAATAACTGAAGTCTGCAAAACCATGCTGGAGTTAAGTGATCTTACCTATTCTCTCACGTCTTCAACAGCCACTGCTCTCTAGTTAGTATCTGCAGGAAGGAAACAATACAAAGCTTTACTCTTCAGGACAATAATAATAAATAGTAAAAGGTCTTTTAGCATGTACCACTACAGGGTTTACAAGTCCCCCAGCAGCATGGCAGGGTCACCTCAATGCAATGTCACATGTGTAATAGTGAGGAATCACTCTCTGCTTTGTAGATTAGTGAAATTTACTCTGTTGTGTAGATATAAAGATCACTACAAGCATGAGAGATAATCCCACTTGCATTGCCCAAGATCGTACACACCTGGATATATGTAGCCTCAGGTAAATCCTTAAATACATCAATTTAACCAATATACATTAGTTTTATTCAGGGAGTACAGTTCACATCACAGGCTACACAGATCTGCTCTTTTAAGTTAATGCACTTCAAGAAAGATCTTACCAATCCTCATTTCCAAGGCTGGGTTTCACCAAACCCCAGGCTGTAAGAAGTCACATTGACAGCTCAGCACAGTCCCTTTACATGCTTAAGACCCAGAAGACTTTTGAGATTCACTAGGGTCAGCCACCCGGAAAACCGCACAACCTACAGAGAGAACAAATAAATTACACCAGTGTTTGAGTAGAAGCATTAAAACCACATACTGACACAAGCAGCAGCAGCATTGGTTGCATTTTGCCCGACATGTCACACGGCATCAAAGGGACACGATTATTAGAGGCACCGGCAGCATGAAGAAAACATGCTTAAAATGATCACTCACAGGGAGTGGAAAACATACCTGCACTGCCATGTGTTGGGGTGTGGGGTTTCCAATGCATGGAGGGGGTTTGCACCAGATTGCATGCAGGAGATGCGCTCAGATGAATTTACCGCCATGCATGCAATATATTTACAATTAGCGCCAACATCACACGACCGGGGGGGGGGGACACGGCTGCGGCTTCCAGGTGAAGTAATGGTTTTATATGATGTGTAGGTTAAAGCGCTCAGAGTACATTTTTATGCCGGGGTGTCAGGGACATTACATTATCCCTAGTATGGCGCCTGAACTCACATTCATCTATATGGCGGGTGAGCGGCAGCTAGAGACCGCATGGAGTCTACCATGTGTTACAGCAGCATACATTTTATATCTTTTCCGGCTACTAAGGCCTATAGGCCCCCTAACTCCTACAGCGCGGCCCTACTCAGTCCACCCTTGTGGGTTAACGGCATGTTAAGCAATACACGGCAATATAGACCAGATACACAACATAATCCTCTCAACCAAAGTCGGAAGACCCATTTCAAACCGCTCTGTCGGCGACCTCTTTTGTAAGCCCACCGACTCCTTATGAGGCACACGGAACCCATACAATTTAACGCTTTACAATAGATTCCTCGGCTACCCCCAGCCCCGTTAAACGCTTTTACCGAGAAACTTGGAGGCAGCCATTAATGAAAGCCTCGCGCCCGTTTCACAGCACGTACCTCCACCTCGCCATCTCCGCGCCAACTGAGACCGAAAAACCCTCCTCGCACACCGCTTATAGCAGTGACCGCCAGTAACCCGCCCACGTGATGGGGTCAGAGTTCAAAAAGTTATCTGACAACAAGTATAAAGTTTTGCATTTATTTCAGGAATATTCCTTCCCAGCGCCACACAGCTTACTTTGATATGGACGAAAGTCAAACTTTTTCCTTAATACCGCATTTTACAGTCACTTGACAGTCGGCTGCAGTTCCACGCATTGACGGTAGGGGTCACTAGAATCACTAGCTTTTTTCAGTTTAAATTCTAAAACGTTGTTAGCTCTTGTAAATGAATGAAGTAGGGTAGTTTAATGGCATACAATGTTACGACATCCACTGGAAAGAAAGAAGGAAATAAAGAAAGAATGAATTGATCCTTGCTGGCTGTCCAATATTTCAGATCCTTATAAAAGGAAAAAAATAAGGGAAGCTCGTATGTCGATTTGAGCGGCCTGAGCATCATTGGCATCATTGGTGTCCACAGAAATGTTTCTTCGAGAGGGGCCGTACTAGCTCTGCGCAATGGTTGGGGCATAGGGAGGATATGGCAGCACATGGGTAGGTCTAATATGCCCCACTCATTCCAATGAGGCATGGCATCCATAGAATGATATGAGACGTTGGCATTGCCAACATCATGGATCATCAAGGTTGATGCTGTAGTAGCCTCTTCTGCACATCACACAGACGTACACACTTATCTCTTTTATCAGGCTAGCCATGTGCAGGAATCCAGCACTGCTCCTCAGTGATCTCCTGGAGAGGGGCGTGAGAAGCAATGCCACGTGCCTGCGCAGCGACGCAACATCACGTGATGTCTTGGAGCGCAGCACAGCTCCTCTCTCATATTCAGTCGTATTGCGAGATTTGGCCAGTGTGATCATGCAGCGGTAGACCCAGTTCCTAAATGAAATTGGAGGCAGGAGAGCTTAAACAGATGTATCCCTGTCGTTGTGCAGGTTATACCATCAATGCTTGGTAGGATAGACAATTAAATTAATTAAAATGCACCTTTTTTCAATGGTTGGGCGAAATATAAGTTAGAAAATTTCCAGAGGGTGGCAAGTGCCCCCTTTTGTGTCGATACTGGACGCCCATGGCAGGCATATACCACGTAGTCTCCGCACACATTACATGAAGTTGACATCACACCACGCTCTGCCCATACTTTTCGGTTATGAAAATACATATGATCTCGACATCAGAAAAACAGAACTGCTGACAGCTATGCCATGCAAAACATCCTTCTGTTTTTGTTAGTTGGTGTAATTTCTCTCAATAACCATGCAAATAAATATTGTGCGCTATCCACTGATAAGTACACACGGTCTGACTTTAGTCAATCCTGCAGCTTTAGAAATGTGCAACAACAAATATTTTATTAATTATGAAATTCTATTAGTATATTACATTTTTTTCAGTACGCGCTGTTATACCTATTTAGTGGAAACGGATCTGCTTGAATCATACGGATACGTGTTTCTTTGAAAAATAATCATTCTGAAAATTAGAATGATATTTACTTAAAGACTTTACCACGTCATAACAAAATACAGAAGTAAAAGTAATTGCTAAACTAGCCTCCTATTTTTAGCTATGTTTTAGACCAGTTTCATTTGATGAAATTGGGCAATTCACATTTATTATTCTGTGTTATAAAAATACATTATTTTACTGTAATTGTAGTGTCACGTGGCACGTGATCCTGCTTTGCTATTCATGGAGGGGTCATTTTTAAGCATGTATTACACAAATCAACCAATCAAATTAAGACGTGTTTATTTTAATATATTTTCACTGTTTAAAATTCAAAATTTAAAAAAATATTTATAAATATATATACCGTATATATAATTGTAATGAATTTGTAGTATTTACATTAATACTGGTGTATTAATTCTATCGAGTAATTTTATATATGTGTTTTTGTCCCTTTTATGAAAACATTAATAAAAAAATAATTGAATTAAATTAAAATGTGTTACAAAATATAATACTCAAAATAGAGAGAGACCGCTGAAAAGACAGGCTGTGTATAAACAGTATGGTACGGCTGGCACAGGAGCAAAGTGCTAAATTCAGGACAATCAGTGGAAGGATTCCCTTAATTTATACAGATTGCTTCTATTTTAGCCACATCGTTCTCACTTTGCTTAGATGCCTCCAGACATTTGCGGGAACTTTCCGGGTGAGGCTGGCCAGAGGTGACCCTCTTCTGGAGGAGTGGCTTTGTCAGTGGGCGGGACTAGTTGCACGAGGGGCAGGGCTAGCCTCAGGTAAGTGTATGGGAGTGGGAGGGGAATTGGACAGGTAGTGGGCTCGGCTGAATGCCGCTTCTGTGCCCCACAGAAAGAGCAGAGAGAGTCAGTGAAGCCGCTCTTCACCTGGAGACTCTGGGTGAAACCTGGACGGTAACTAGGAAAGCAGATCAGACATGTCTTCCAGGGCACATATAGTTTTCACCAGTACATGGAAAGAGCCGCCCTGCAGTATATGAGATATATAACTAACCGACTTCCGTGTGTTTATACATCCCACATACTGCAGGACATCGTTTTACATGTGCTGACCAGCAACATGTGAAAATTAGTTGTCCTCGAAAACTTGGCCAGCGTGGTCACCCTAGCCCGCTACTGGTGGAGAACTAGCTCCTTAGCTTTGATACTTACAATATCAGGTTAAAGAATACACACCAAAAGCCTAGTGTATCTTGTTAAATTGCTACATACCTCCCAACGGTCTCGATTTTTGGGCCCTGTCCAGGGTAGTTGCTCCAATATCCCGCTTTTATGGGCAGTGGGGTTCATGGACTGGTTGGGGTGATCCTGTGTTCTCCTCTGATCATCCCAAGTAGCTAGAAACCTCACGTTGCCACCTTGTGACGCTCTTCAGCCGAGTGCCGCAAGGTGGCTTGTCAGGTAACGTTTATGTGTAGCCGTGCAGTTTGCTCCTCAAACAATAATGATCAATGCTGCAACCCATGAGCCCAGCCAATTATGTGGTACTGTTGGTATTAGTAAAAAAAAAAAAAGATTCTATTGCTAAACACTACAATTCTATTGTACTTGGACTTGTATCTATATATACTTTATACTTGTATCTATATATACTTTATACTTGTATCTATATATACTTTTAAAGGATCATTTACACCAGAGGCATCAAGGGACTTCGAAAGTTGCAAATCGGGCAGACCATTCCAAATATGGCCGGTCGAGCGTCTAAAAATAAACATTGTGTTTTGAGCACTAGGTGGCGCTATAGCGCATGCACGTATCCTAATTGCAACAGTTGCTTTCCAGCATCGCGACACGGTTTACGGCATTTCCGGTTTCACAGCGGCTTCCTACTTCTCTGTTCTTTTTCATGCCCTTGCAACCATGCCTGAGATGAGCAAAGAAACCAAACAGCGTTTGCAGAAGGTGTTCAAATGCGGACAGTTCAGCATCCGCTGGGGATTTATCCCCCTCGTCCTTTATTTAGGTCAGTGCTTTACTTGCGTACACGAGCCTGTATGAAACGTAAAAAAAAGTTAAAATAATGTTCATGGAATAGCCTGGGTTGTGTGCTTTATAAAAATGTATATTTCTGAGGGCCAGTTTTAGAAAGCCTAACGTCCCCATATAACGAATTCGGGAAAAAATCTTCAAAATTTGATGCGCCCGTTTAAATGTTTGTAGGTAAAAGTTGTTGTAAAATCCCGGCAATGCGAGACGTAGAGAGTTAATTTGCATTACCTGTCTATGGTTTATAAGGGGTAACACTTCTTCTTTTTAATACAAAATGGATATGTGGAAATTATTTCAAAATAAAGCCATAAGTGCCCTGTAAATTTTTTTTTAATAATTTTAGGTGTGCACATTAACCCCTTAAAGGCCAGCTCTTATTTACACTACAAGACCAGAGCAATTTTTATGTTTTTACTGTTTCTCTGTTGAACCATCATTTCCCTTTTTCTCAATGAACGTAACCACAAAAATATATATATATAGGTTTTTTTTCCAGCATGTCTGGCTTTTCTTTTGATTCTATATTCATAAATGCAAGACATTTTGCATGAATGGAAAAAAAACAAATTTTTTTTCACAGTTTGACATGTATACAAATTGAACATAGCTGGAGCCAATGGCAACAAAACACCCAAAATGTATTTATTAACTTGCTCTGATTTGGGAACTGTCCTATATGCTAGGATTTCCGTTTCTTTTGTCAGTTACTGGTCGAATATTACAAGCATGGTGTGATTTTTAACTAAAATAATGGCCGCAGATCCTAAAACTTTTAGTGAAAAGACGACAACCCCGGGTACTTTGTTTTCTGCATGAGAGGTTAATTGCCCCCTATTCAAATTACTCTACAACTTTTTTTAAAAAAAGAGAAGAAAAATTTGTTAAAATAGTGTTTTGTTCGATTTATTTACTTTTATTTTGGGGGTGTTGTATGAGGATGGGAAAGGGATATTTAAGCTTTCTTATAGTGATAGATATGGCTTTAAAAAAAAAAAAAAAATACATGTGTGTGTATATATATTTTTTCCCCAACTTTTTGTACATTTTTTTTCTTCTTTGACACAGTTTATAAAGATTTACATTGGGGTCTTCTATGACCCTATGGATAACTATAAGCACAGGGGAACTGGTGACATCAGTAGGGCTCCCCTGCTTAGCAATCAGGTCATTTTCCTGTATATCAGGGGAGTCCTACGTGCGGCCCCATAACGGCTCATGGAGGCTGAAGCATAACGCACACGTCACACACACACTGATTGATCACACATTGTGGGTGAAAATGCTGAAATGATCTTTCATCATTACGCGGTTAAAGGGACTCATTTTAAAAAGAATGGAATTGCATATCCGCCAAACCCTCCGGCTGACACAGATCGATACCACCCGTTATCTCCACGTGGCTAGCGAACATTGTGGAGGTATATAGCGATCACCCTCCCTTTGGGGGTCCGCCGGTTATTTTTAAGAAGAGCAATATGCGTATTACTAAAATGTAGCTTTCTGTATTACATCTATTGCACAGAATTTCCAGTAAAGTGCTTTTCACAGAAAGGCAGGCGTTTTATGTTAAATATGTGCTTTTTTTCGTCACTAAGCCGCTCGTTCTTTGTTGAAGGAGAAAGTCCAATTGCGTGTAACTTTTCTCCCTTCGATATAGTTCTGCAAACGAATGTTTAGTTCCTTGCCTATAAAGTGCAGGGGAAGACGTGATGATGCTATTTTTATCTTATAATCCCCTATTACGCCATTTTACCATTCATATTACCACAAAGAGAATTTCTGGACATTTTAAGTGGGGGTTTCTCATGGTTAAATCTGAATATCTGTATTGTCTTTGTAGCATGTAATCGCTTCAGTTCCTAGTTTTTTTTATTTTTGTTTTAGTACTGTTGAATCATTTTCTCTAGTTAAGGATCTCCCTTTATTCTGCTGGGGCCAAGTTGAGCCGACAGCCTTCTGTGCACCGTATTTGAGTGCCCTGCTTCAGCAGAACAACAACGCAAAGTAGAAAAATGAGTCAGAAATCTATTTTCCTAATTCATTTGAAAAGGGAACACGTGACTCAATTTACTCAACAGGGCATTGCGCATGCGGGGCTGGCTTCTTCAAAAGCGAACTTTATTGGGGTCCACTGGATCTTGTGATAGATAGAACACCTGTCATGCTCGCTTATAACATTGTTAATCTGTGATAAATATAAATATTCTGTTAATTTAACTCAGTAGCCTAAGATTTCATTAAACCCATTCAGCCAATTGTTTTAGGTTGATTTAAACATAAAAAAAAATGAAATATTTATATATACACTGCAAACACAGGATATATAGCTGCCAAATGAAAAGCTTCCTGATATTTGACTGGAGTAGACTTCGTAATAATGCCAGTATTATAAGAGAGGGTTTTGAATTGGTAATTTAGAGCCCTTTCTAGGCTAAAGTATAGGTCGGGACTTGTAGAGCTCTACTGTTTTAAGTTTATGGTATTTCCCGTCCCAGGACTATCCTAAAAGCTGTTTGTGGTTCATATTATTACATTGGTTTTGGTGCTTAGCGCATGATTGCTTTACCATTATGAACAGTTTTCACTTTTCGTACTCTGGTGATTCCCATGTCAGACCAACATCACTTGAGTTTCACTTGCCCTATATTTCTGCACCCTTCTTACAGTGTGATATTCATTACTCAACCTTATTAGCTGTTTCTGTCAAGTCCTTATTAAAAGTCACACCTCCAATATCTGATCTTTTAAAATCATTTTCTCTCTCTTTAGGATTTAAAAGAGGAGCGGACCCTGGGATGCCTGAACCCACAATACTTAGGTAAGTGTAAAGGCTACGTTTTTTGGAGCCCTTTAAATTCTGGGTCCCAGTTCTCTCTGATGTTTGCTCTTGACTTTGCAGAACCAAAGTTTGCTGAAATGAGGCTTCTCCCACTGCGGAGAAATAATGAGTTATTCTGGTTCAGTGGAAGATACTATATTTTACTTAACGAGTGAGGAAACTCTTCATTTTTAAAATGAAACAATTCTACTTGAAAATACTATAAAAGGAACAGGGAAAAATAAAACACATTTTCTGTGTTACACTAGAGTCAGGTACACAATAGCACAAACTACACTCTTTTGCTGAGATTCCCTCTGTGTGTCATTAGGAGAGGAACGGCAAATAACAAAGGGAAGGAGTTTCCTGCTAACCATCTCAGCTTAAAAACCCCAGATATATCTATCTATCTATCTATCTATCTATCTATCTATCTATCTATTCTAATCTAATCTAATCTATCTATATCATTATTTAGCTTTGTTCCAGGCAGGTTCTCTATAAATGTCTCCACCGTCTCCTTGTCACACTTCCTTTGACTAAGACATTGTGATTATTTTGGTGTCTCAAACCCCAGCTTACTCTTGTTACCCAGGGGTTGACAAATTTGGTTTGGATCTAGGAGGCAGCAACTGCAACAGTACTGCGGTTAACCTCAGCATGACAAAGAGTGTTTTACACGGTTAAAACCCAAGCTTGCATACAGTAAGACACACGTGCTAACATCTTATGCTCACACATAACACCTTACACTATTACACACACTGCATGCTAATGCCATACTGTACCATATACATCCCCATACAATGCTACACTCATACACTAACACAGTATGGCTAACACTATACATATATTAAAACACACTAACACTTTTCGCGCATACACACTAAATCTGTCACTAGAATACAGTAGACATACCGACTCTGGCAATATAAATTTACACAGACACACACTGACTCTGACATAACTGTGTAAACACACTGACTCCAGCGCTATACATAGGCTAAAACTGTGGGAGAATTTAAACATGCATGATATAGGCATATGGCTCCTGACTCTAACACAAGACAAGGACCGATTAAGACAAAATGGTTACACTACATGAGTCGAATGGTCCGATTGTCTTGTTTCTTTTTCTTTGAGAAGAGTATTTTAGAATGTCTCAGGCACACAAACAGATCTCTGAGAAGGAAGCATAGCCGCAGGGAATGGGGTTTGCCAAGTTACAGACCACTAACCGTTTTTATATCCATCCGAACCCGTTTCTACAGTGTCCATGTGGAGCTAATATTGTATTAGCCTCGAACTTAAGGTGACAATTGTAACCCTATGTTTTTTGCTTGATAATTGTATACTGAAAACTAGCGGATATACATATTTTGTTCCCATGTGATCGGGGCTCACATGAATTGTAGTGTTTCTTCCTTTTCGTAAACTATAGTGCACATGTGCACCTTATAACAAGCAGGAGTTGAAATTGCTGTCCTACACAAATATTTTATAAACTCTGAAGGAAATTGTGAGATTGTGGTATATGAAACCAGGAATAACTAATATTATATACAAAGTAATCGGGGGGGGGGGCGGCGGCGGCTGTATCTCAGTAAATGTATTGACATATTTGTTATATGGACTTAACTCTCAACCACCCTTGTTTTGTTTTAGTTTGCTTTGGGGATGAAGAAACCCGCAGACATAAGATTTCCAATTCCAACTTCAAGGATCAAACACAACTAAGTGGAAAAAATGGCAGTGCAACCAAAACTTTTTATGGGTTTACATTGTGTGGAAATGCCAGAAATCCATAGTTACTATTCAGACATCAGCCCTGGATTTACCAGTTAAGATAATCTTTCATGTTATTTCCAGAAGTGGCTTGGACTCTAGCCATAATTACTGAAACTTGGTTTGTCGCAATGTCATCTCTTTTCTTTTTTTATGCATAAATAACGCATGTAAATTATGTTTTTTTCCCAAACTATGTCATCACTTTCATGAATAAAAAGTCTAATATAAACCTCACTCTTCAATTCAAAATAAATTGGTGGTGAAGGCTGTGACTGCAAATAAAAGCTATGCATGTATTTAACGTCGCACAGACAATTTAAGGACATTTTTATGTTGTATAAATTAAAAATCCATCTGAATTATGCTTTTATTCAGCAGTAAATACAATATTTCAGTTTTCAGATAAAAAAAAAATTACAATAAAATGACCTTATCCATATCTAATGAATATATTTTTATTCTTATCTAAAGTCTTTATCAAAAGAGATGAGTAATTTAATGTGGTCTTTTCTGTTCGTTATTTATCCCTGGCTGGTTGGAGTGGGTTTGAGCTTCTCACCCAATCAATTTTACTTTTCCCTCTTGCCGATCGTATGTTACCACAAAAAAAAAAACCCACCTCGACTAGCAGGCTTGGTTCTGGGCTGAAGTAACACAAGGCTCAAATACTGCTGGTATTTCAAAAAGCCTTTAGTGTGTGGTGTGTGTGTGTGTGTGTGTGTGTGTGTGAATACGAAGAACATGCTGAAATTGTTTATTGGTTTATATAGCGCCATCATATTATGCAGCGCTGTGCAATGGGTAACTAGAACAAGTGCCATATACTGTAAAATAATTAAAAAAAAAAATTAGAAAAACCTGATGCAAAGACGGCCCTACTCCTAACAAGCGTACAGTCTTATTGTGAAAAGTAGGGGGGATTGCTCATGTGTAATGACTACTAATCATTAAGCACAAATCAAAAATATTGCACTGTTTTCAAAACGGTTCTAGTTTTTAGGTAATTGAATATTTTCAGGCTGCTTTGTGTTTGACATTTGCAAGTGGTAATAAGGATATTATGTGTTCTAGCTTTAATACCTTCACTCATCACACTGGCTTCAGTAAGCTTTAGAATGGCTCCCTGTTAATTACCCAGCTGGACACTTAGGCCAATTAAGGCCTGTGGTGGAAAGAATAAATGGCACTTTTATAGCATTGCCATAAAAAAATCAGGTCAGTGTAGTATTTTCAGCAGCATGAACCTGAAATATTCCGATTGGCAACAATGGCAGCCTCCAGGTTTGGAGATAAAGTACGTTTATCAGAACAAAATGTAAAAAAGCTTTTCTTCAATACCAATCTATATTACTGTATCCAGTAGTATATTAAAGACTAAAAGAAAAATATTTTTCTGTAGGACCTTCACTTTGATTCAGCGAATATTTCCCAGAGAATAATGGTTTGTGTTAATTGAAAATACAATGGGGCAGATTGGGAATGACTGATCTCAATAACCGTAATCTGACTCATCCCCTAATAGATTGACTAGTTCCATTCTCTTTTTATTACTATGTAAAGGTTTTCATGGTTAGACTTGACTATTTACAGGATCCATTTTGCTTAATTAGTCAATTCACTTTATGATGTGATTTCTAATATCTATGACATACCAACTTAACAATGGAATGATCAAGCAAAGTAACTAAGTGGAAACTCACTTTAATACAAATTAAGCATATTTACGGAATGGTAAAGCAGAAGTCTCTGGATGTACCGTTCACTATGCTTCCAACAACAGTACTTGGGACTCTTTTATGCTGGATTGTTGATTTTGGTGACAAATATGGCCAAATCTTCTTTTGCTTGTCATAGAGATTACATTACAAAAGCAGTAAGATGGTTGTAATAGATACACTACAGCAGGGCTCGACAAATCCCAGGCGCCAGGTCGCCATGGCGACAGAGAATTTTGTCCTGGCGCCTAGGTTTTGTCAGCCTCTTACATCCAGAAAAAATTGTGGATGTAAGAGGCTGAGTCACCACACAGGGGCGCTGGTGCTGTCTGCCCAGAAGTCTGGGCAGACAGCACAGCCACTCCGAGCCCGCCCCCGAGCCTGAGATCACTCCCACGGAGTGATCCTGTAGGCTGAAAACGCGGTTGCTGGAAAAGCAGCAATCGTGTTTTCAGCTGCCACAGGCAGCCTCAGGGAAGGGGTTTGTGTGTTGGTTGGGTCCCCACACAAGTCTGGGGACCTCACCCAACACCCCCCAGCTGCCTGATCGCTCCATGGGAGCGACAGCGCAGCGTTAACCCCTTCAATGCCGCGATCGCGGCATTTAGGGGTTAATTCCCGTTTTGGGGGCTTTGCTGCTGGTGGTCTGCCTGGAAGCCCAGGCAGACCAGCAACAGCAAAAACGAGCCCCCACAAGCCCTTTGATGACTCCTGTAGGTATGGAAGCCTACAGCAGTCATCAAAGAGACTCCCTCTGCAATGGCTGGTCCATAGACCAGCAATTGAGTCCCAGCTGCCAGAGGCAGCTTCAGGGACAGGGGAGAGGGTTCTTCGGTCTCCACATGAGTGTGGAGACCAGCCCCAACACCCCCCCCCGCTGCCTGATCGCTCCCTGAGAGCGACAGTGCAGCGTTAACCCCTTCAATGCCACGATCGCGGCATTTTAGGGGTTAACTCCCGTTTTGTAAGGGGCTCTGCTGCCGGTGGTCTGCCTGGAAGCCCAGGCAGAGCAGCAACAGCAAAAAAACGAGCCCCCACAAGCCCTTTGATGATTCCTGTAGGCATAGAAGCCTACAGCAGTCATCATAGACTCCCCCCTGCAGTGGCTGGTCTTCAGGGACAGGGTGAGAGGGTTCTTTGGTCTCACCATGAGTGTGGAGACCAGCCCCAACACTCCCCTGCTGCCTGATCACTCCATGAGAGCGACAGTGCAGCGTTAACCCCTTCAATGCCACAATTGTGTATGAAACATTCGTGGCATTGCAGGGGTTAACATTTGTTCCCACAAGCTTGTGGGGACTAAATATCTGTCAATGCTGTGCTCCAATGGAACATCAGCATCGAAAGAGTTACAAAAATGAAAAAAATGTATTTTAAAAAAAAAACAAACAGCACTGACCTGAAAGTCCAGGGTGCTTCCAGGTCAAACGCTGTGAGTTTAGTAAGTGGGCTGATGATGATCGGATCCCTCCTGACCAACTGTTAGTTTAAAAAAAATCCTGGCTCCAAACTTTTTTACCTGGCGCCTAGATTCACAACAAATTTGTCAAGCCCTGCACTACAGGATATACATACATAGCAATTCTGGATCTAAATTTGGAGCAATCTCCATGAATAGTGTATTAACTATTATATCACCATTATATGTGACATGCCCTGTTATCAATAAAGACCATTTTCAGTTTAATAAAACTACAAAGTAGTGTTCCATTTTATCAAACTCTGGACATAGAAACACAATGCGGCTGTTTCGTATAAACACATTTATTCAGGAATTTAACATTAACAAACACATCTGACTTCAAACTGCAAAGATCTAATATAGATTACTGCATATTGAGTTACGCTTCCTATTATAGCAGAAAGGATTATCTGCTTTGAAATATTAACATTTAATAAATAACATGCTCAACGTGTCTGTCAATAAAAGCACAGAATGCTTAACAAAGCATGTTTCACACCAGAAATAATTTATTCAATATAAGTTAAATATTATAAATTGCAAATAAATTACAGGTAATACCAATAAATAGATGTTACTTTATATGAAAATTATATAAATATGCACACAACAATAAAGTATATTTTCTATTAACTATCTAACATGAAATTCAGAACAATGACAACTAGAGTCTGCGTTACAAAAAGATATATGGATTTTTTTTTCATGCCCAAAATGCAATGTTGGCAAAACTGTATCTCATGAGATGAAGGGTTGTCCCCCCTGACCATCTAAGGTTCTGCGTACGGCATGCATTTAAATCCCGCCATACTGATTTAGGTATAACTACGTGGTTATGAACCTGGGCATCAAAAGCATTGTTGAAAAGATACAGTATAATTAAAACATTTCTAAAATAAATACAATCTTAAAGTTCTGAAAACAGAACTACCATTTTTTTTTACTACATAGTAGTAAGATGAGGCCCGGGTGTTCAGGCACGGTCCTTCTTTTCATTGCTGTGGCGTATAGCTCTTGCGGTTTGCTCCATGTAATCGGTAAAAGTTTTCAGAATCAGGTGAATGGTGACTTTCTGCGTCCACAGGCTTTCAGACTTCAAGTCAATCAGGGAAACGTTGTCTTTGTAAATCACAGAATTGGGCTGCTCCACCTAAAAATACATTCCAATTTAAAATGTTTCACATTGGAACATAACCTGCTGTAGTATTTATATATACAGTTGTGTGAAAAAGAAAGTGCATCCTCTTTAAATTCTATGGTTTTACATTTCAGGATTTAATAACATTCATCTGTTCCTTAGCAGATCTAAAAATTAGGTAAATAGTAAATAGAACCTCAGATGAAGAACACATGATACTGTAATATATGATATGTAAAACCATAGAATTCAAACTTTCTTTCTCACATGGCTGTAGTTGATAATGTCCATGTGCTTTAATAAGTGGGTCCATATGTCAAGAAATACATATGTGTGCAAATTGTTAAGTGCTTACACTGCTTCAAATTTATATTTGAATTACGTATTCATGTGGAACTTTGAATAATGCAATGCCAGTGTTACATTGGTGAGTCATTGACAGCCTGGAAGAACCACCATTCACATAAAAGGCAGAATATTACATCAGAGAAAAGCCTGAGGGATGTTGCAAAATGATTAGCTATTGAGGCGAATGAATGCCTTAGTAAGGGAACAATTTCATCAATTTCAGCAGGGTCATGGCTCAGGCTGATGACCCAACTCCTCTTTATGACAGATCTTCAGTAGCAATAGCTGAATGATATTGCGATATTTTCATGAGCACAGTACATGGGTCATCAGATGTGATGTCATAGAGACAGAGGGACACTAAAAGAACACCCCAGCACTATTTTCATGTTAACTGTCTACTGGAGTTCATTTTGCAGAGGGTCTGGAGCATTTTACTGAATACAGATCAGTGTAAGGTTTCCTTAGTTATTGGCATTAGAAAAGTCAAGAAATGTCAATGAGAGTAACATATATTCCATGTGCCAGCATGCATCCGGCACAGTGTACACAGTGGACTCCATGGTTGTATGGTGGCATGCAGCATGTGCTACTAAACTAAACGAGTTTCTGAGTGAAAAGGAAATCCACAGAGCAACGGATTAGTATCCATTTAAAACAGTTCAGCCTTTTCTATATAAGTTCTCTGATTTACAAATAAACTCACCATATTAAGATTGTTTGCTAGATCTCTGGTTTTGTATCGAATTGATTCCACAATCCGTTTTTGGTCCGTGTAACTTTTCTCCACATACAACAAGTACTTCTGAAACTCCACCAAGTCTTTGTGAATTTTATGTAAGCAATTCTCCTAGAAAAAAAAAAAGATGTTACAGGTTTGTACTTGCATATTACAAAAACAATCAGTCCAGCAGATATAAGAGAAACATTTAAAAGTATAAGAATGATATTAGGATTGATCCAATATACACCTAGAATTTTGGTATTTCTGTTTTATATCCTCCCAAGATATAACATTACTTTTAAATGACTAACTTACTTTGGAAATTGTAATCTATACACTGTAAGC
The DNA here is from genome assembly GCF_027358695.1 of Spea bombifrons. NCBI lineage: Eukaryota > Metazoa > Chordata > Amphibia > Anura > Pelobatidae > Spea > Spea bombifrons. The sequence continues at coordinate 21,635,407 of NC_071091.1, read as the reverse complement.
TGTCGTGAAGATAGCCCAAAGCTATCCTCCATTTTTAGGCATTGAATACTTTTACATTTACACATATCCCATCCTAATACTGAATCAACTGATCTAGAACAAGATTCTAAATATTAAGCATTCTCCATTTTTGCCAAATCAAATCATCTATTACCCTATAAATATCTGTTAAACAGTTGAGGACCAATATTGTAAAACATCAAATAGTAATTACTATGCCTCTCAATTTTTGTCCAATTACAAACATCTAACCATAGGTAAATGTAATACAGAGCCTACATTATGCAATGTTCTAGGTAGTTCAAAGTAAATGTTCCTCACTGCTACAACCAATAACCAACAAAAGGATCAAAGTCTGAGTACATGGGATATATTTTTAAATAACCTTTCTCTTATGTTAAATGTTTTACCTTGTTAAAGCCCCTGTGGAAGCATCCGTCAGCGGGAACCATTTTTGGTAGGTTCAGGTGGTTATCCATTAGTGACTCAAAACTGCTATCACAAACATCAGCCATTTTGCAAATCTAAGGTAATAAAACATAACAAAGGGTTGAGTATACCGCTGTATAACTAAACTGGACAGGTCAAGCTGCGCCATTTGGGCTTATAGGCGCTGTAGTTTGAATAAACCATTTCAAAGAATATTATAAGTATTTTATTGGACTAGAATTCAAGTTCTATGTTTAGCTCCTACTGCAGGGGAACCTCAGGCTCAAATTCCTGATATATAACACAAAACCATGGAGCAAAGCAGCTAGAATAAATTGCTGATGTCTGTACTGGTGTTTGCATCGTCATGCTCCGACAGAGAAACAGGAAATCTGCATAGTAGTAGAAACTAAAAGTTATGATTCAAACTAATAAAAATGTGGCAAGCTTTGTGTTCTCCAGGTTTGTACAGATCTGAAATGATACAAAACTGAGCGTTAGCTGCCCAGTATTTTAGTCATACGATAGAAGAACTAGAAATTGGACTTTGTCGGTCAGATCCCCCTGGGACTGAGAGAGCTGACATGTTTTTAATTTATAATGCAATTTACTGGCACACTGTCTGTGGGAAAAAGCATAAAAAATACGTACAAGTTAAAATTGGACTACTTAACAATATTTTTATGACTGGTTAGAGAGGAACAAAATAGTTACTGATAGTATGAATATTTAGTCAAATCGATATAGAGCTGTTGTGTCACTGTTAAGCAGAAATAGTCCATTTTGTTTGGTAGTAACTGCTCAAAATTTACCAAATTGTTCCAGATTTACTTTGAATTTATTGGTGTGAGCCCTGACCCAGGCCAGGGCCACCAGCCACCCCTTCTGTGCCACCTTCCCTACTACCTCTGGACCTTCTGCCTCAGGCCTAGTCAGCCTAGGCCAGAATATGCACCTGATGTATAGTCTGGTGTGACATGATTTGAAATCAAATAACCCTTGTTTAAGGGTTTTAGCGTTTCTAGGTCATGCAATGAAAGTTGCTCATTGGGTTTCACTGAGTAGTGTACATACATTATCATGAAAATCTGGTGTGTTTTGCGAGGCATCACTGGTTGAAGGTGAAATCTCTTTGTTGTGAGGCTTAGGCCACAAAGTCTTAGCAAGAGAGGGTACCTGTCCCATGTACTGCCCTGATATAAAGATTTCGCCCCACTGTGTGTTTTACTTGCAGTTCCACATGCAGCCACCAGAATGTCTAGAACAACAAGGGCTTTAGGCAGCATTTACACCTTGACTGCATCCTTTCTGTGTATTTTTTGTTTTGGACGTTCTGTGCAGTACATTTTAATTGTGTGCACTGAAAATTTTGCAACATTATATTATTGGAGTATTACTTTAGTCTCAATGGTGCCAGCCATTCCCTGAGACTTAGAATTGTTATTGGCCATGTCGTATCCAGTTAGTTGGAACCAATTGAGACTCACCTCTGAATTCAGTGTGTAGGCTTCCTGAACAATGGATTTTGCCAGGACTTCAGAAGAGCTCAAAATTGTATGGGCGTTAGGTATATGATCTCCTTTATCGTCTCTCGGAGCGGGGGCTCCGTGTACCCAACACAAGAGACAAGCTAATATTGAGGTCAGAATCTGAGCTCGTCTCCAGAAGTAAACTGAAAGAAAGAAATACTTCATCACTTGAGAAACGTACTTATACAATCCTTTATGTAACATAAATATATATATTGGCACCATACGGTGAGACCAAGGACTGATGTGTCTTTACATCTAGACTAAATGCGCTGAATGGTTGTTGTCTATATATATTATACTGTATTAAACACTGTAATGAAGATGAATTGCAGCATTAATATTGAATGATAAAGAAACAATTGCCTATGAATTGAAGGAAACCTTTACTATTGCATCAACAAAAGCCTCTTTCTTCAGAAATGCCATCATGCCATGAGCTCAAAATTGACCTTAGAACATATTCTTAAAGAATTATGGAAACAGATATGTGATGTTCTATTCTATTGAGTCAAAGCATTCAATAAAACAAGAGATCACTTTTCTATTGTAACATCTGGTATAACTTAGTCTTGGATAGTTTGACTTACTTGTAAACTGCATTTTTTTTCCTTTTCTTTTCGTTTTGTTCTACCACTGTTGTTAAATGATTAGGTCCCGTTGAACGCTGATGGAGTGAAGGCATGGTCCTTTATTTTATATCTATGTGAGGCTTATTTCATCACTAGCCTGGGGATTCCCACTTTACTGTGTCTTCTTGTTTTTTTTTTAAGTAAAGACTGAAGAAGTTGTTGGAAATTACAGACAATTGTGAAATAGTAAGTTAAAAAGAAATGTTTTAAGAATGGAAGTTAACTTTTGCCCATGATGAGTGGACATGGTAAATTTATACTCATAAGGCAAATGAGCAAACGTAATGTTCAAAAATAATATATTCTTTTTGTAATCTTTTCCAAGCAGGGAAATATCTAAGAAACATATTATTTCTTTACTACGGAGCTCCTTAAGTGACCAGATGGATTATAACCATAAAATATGACAAGGCCAGTCTGATTTAGCCCAGCTGGATTCCATTCCATATAATTACTTGATACTCCTGTCGTTAGATCACTTAGCCATCTAACAGTAGACTTTTCTCTTTGTCTTTTACCTTTCATATCACAAACAATCACTTTAGGTATTCACCTAACCGGTTATACCCTTTTCTACCCCAAAACTCCAACTGCCCTCCACTTCATAAATAATTTATCTGTCTTTGTAACTCTTTCCTTCTCTGGCACTGACCTGACCACTATGTATGTGCTGCCTCTGGGTCATGGCCATACCTGGAAACTCTCTGGGTTTGACCCGGAGATTGGCGGGTGAAGCACCGCTTCTCCGATTCAAGACCCGAATCCCCCTGGGTCGCGGGAGCGGGGTATTCACAGGCCTTGCTCCCTGCCCATTTTTCCTTTAAAAGGGGCCGTCCGCTGACGTCAGTGGGCAGCCCTGGCCGCGTCCTACAAAGGAAGTCTCCGGGTAGCCGGCGACCAGAAGTTCCCAGGTATGGTCAGGGGTACTACTTGGCATACAGAGTAGCACTAGTATGTGCATTCATGCGAACCTTATAAATGAACTGACCCTGAGTCTCTTGAAATATTAACCTTTTAATAGCCCACTGTGAAGAGACTATGTAGTGATTAACCAAATGTGTTACCCAAATGGCTCTATTACAGACACTCATAGAAATTTTGACTTGTCTTTATTGATACAGTAGCATATCATATCATTCATAAATACTGGTAGCAAAAGCACCAATTAAGAATATTTCATATGAGCTTAGCAGTGTAGAATAGGAAGGAGTCAGCACCACTTCTTTAAGGACGCTTACAACATTGCACATTAACTCCTTCCCATACTCCTTTAGCTCACCTTTCCTAGTCCCTCTCCTGCAATACTTTTACTAGTGTGGCTGCTCCATCCCTAACATCGGCACTTTTACCTATTGTGTAATACACCCAACTCCCTCTAGATTGTAAACTTGTTTGACCAGGGCCCTATGTTACTTACTACAGGTTATGTCCTGTCCACCCATTGTACAGCGCTACGGAATTTGATGGCGCTATATAAAGCAATAAATAATAATAATAATAATAACTCTGAATTCTCCAGGTGTAATGATAAAGTGCTAGGGAGCTCAGATACAGAGGTCTGTGTTAAAGGGAGCACAGATCTCTGCTTTATCAAACAAAACTACACTGTAGGTTGGTCAAAATAAATCATCTCATAGGCAGAAATATAGCCCAGAGCACCGTAGCCCACTGTTGGGATATCTGATCACCCCTTTTTTAATGAGGATTCATTATGGCTTGACCTATGAGCCATACAAAAACATAGCTCAGCTTATTTGGAACATGTTTCAGCAGGTTTCTTATATCAATGAGGGTGTAATCGTACCATATGGAATGTATGTACTATGTAAGAATACTTTGATGGCTACTGGACAAATGCTTACAGTTGAGTTTAGGAATTAGAATGAGTGGACATAGAACACGTATATATTATTATCAACCAGGCATATTGCTTATGCGGTCTTTTTTCTAGTTGCTTTGAATATGGCTATAATTATCTCCTAATCATCAGGGAAAAACACTTCTTGCTTTAAAAATAGACTAGTATTTTATTGTTTGCTATTTCCCCTTATAATGCAGAAAAAGGGAATTTTGTATTAGGTTTTTATACCCCGTAAGCAATAATTATGTAAAGTGTTTTCTTATTCTACATTTAGAACACTTTTTTTTGCGCAACCAGATTTGGAAAGTGCAGGAGATTAGTTAAAAAAATGTCAGATGCCCCTATTCAAATATACAGGGTTATCTGCTTTCTTTATGGGGGCAGTCTGAATAGCGGGCATGCTACACGGACCCAAAATGGGACACACGTGCGCCTCAAAATGTAGCAGATCTACACCTAGCTCTACTAAGAGAACGTTCGCTGAACACAATGTAGTTATTTGTCCTTCACTTATGCCTATCCTGTTTGGGAAATCCAAAGACACTATTGCAAAGTAGGTACAAAAGACAATTTCTTTTTTTTTGTGTTGCCACAAAATTTGTGGAGAAATATATGTGTGAAATGTGTCAACATGGCTATGGTTAAATGCAATATTTTGTTTTAAAATATATACTGTACATTTAAGGGGCCGCTTCCTACTGGCTACCCGCCATTACAGGTGGCATAAAGTCATGTACAACTTGAAAATGTACCCCATAAATACAATAAATTGATGAATATATTATGAACAAGTTTAAGTTAATGATTTTTATGAATTTTTTGTTTTACATTTGTATTCTTTTCTAAGTGGAACAGTGGCTTTAATCACTCCTTATTGAACACAATGTTAAATGTCATTTAGTCCAGTCTAAAATCATTGTAAATGGACACATTAACTGCTACAGTACACGTTGTTTCTCCTCGCTGATTCTATAAACTTGTGTCTTCTAAATGAAGGCTATGTTTAAATAAATGGGGCCACAGATCTAAAACTACTGGCTTGAGAATACATATAAAGAAGATCAGTTATCAAATTATTAATATTTATAATAGTTTTGTCAGACCATTTAGAAGGTGCTAAAGGATGCAGATATTCTTGTTTTCCCGCAATATAACATTGTGTCATTGGTAGCTCATCCATAAACCATTCTCATCTATGTCTGATCACCATAAAAACTCTGAAATTCGTACGCATAATAAAGTGGAAACCATATACGTCTTCTTCAGAAAAATGTTCCGACGCCCACAGGAAGCCATTCTGATCTGTCATTTATTTATATAGTTACAAAAAAACAGAAAAAAACAGTGCATGTGGCACACGCTGAAATTATGGTGAATGAATTGCTTCCTATATTGTAAAATACTCAACCGTTCTTTATCATGCATCTACTTCTGTTTTCTGCTTCTCTAACACATGTGGAATTCTTAAAAAAACAGGATTATTTGTACCCTTAACCACAATGAGCAACAGAAGCAACATGTAGGTGTATAAAGTGACATGACAAGTCAATACAACATTTTGAAACTCATTTCCTTGATGGTTGAAATAGTCGAGTCATGATATTCCTAGAGTTTTGGTTCAGTGTTGCTTCTCTAAGAAAATATGTTTTGTAATTGTTCCAATGTTGTCAGAACCCAACCAGGGGCGGGCTGGGCCGAAATCTAATCTAAGCGGCCCCTGGGTGCTGATGCCACTAGCCGGCGCTACTTTAATACTTTTTTTTTTTTAAATGTTTTTTTTTCATTTAATAGCCGATCCGGCTTGCCATATTACATTTTTTTTAAAAAGCATTAAAGTAGCTCCGGCCTGCGGCATCAGCACGCATCGGCCAGTTTTCCAGCAGTCTGATGGCCGTATAGTAATGGGAGCAGCGTGAGGGGTGAAAGCTCCACCCCCTCGCACTCAGACTGCTGGAGCACCGGATGTCGTGTCACTGACATCCTGTATACATAGAAAACAGTCTGTTGCTACCAGAGGATGTAGGTTTAGATGAAACCCCCCCAAAAGTAGAAGTAGAAGGTTAGTAAACCAATTTATTTTTGTACAAGCTATGTAATATTTTTTTTGTATTCATTAAAAACAAAAACAATTGGTATGTGTGTGTGTGTGTGTGTGTAAGTGTGTCCATGGGGGACAAACAACATAATGCTTTTTTAAATTATTAAACAAAAAAAGAAATCTCTGTGTCTGTATGTGTTCACAAGTTCAGCTCCTCCCAGTGTCACCTCTGTCCCCAATCAGCTCATCCCAGTGTCACCTCTGTCCCCAATCAGCTCCTCCCAGTGTCACCTCTGTCCCCAATCAGCTCCTCCCAGTGTCACCTCTGTCCCCAATCAGCTCCTCCCAGTGTCACCTCTGTCCCCAATCAGCCCCCCCATGTCATTGCTGTCCCCATTCAGCTCTTCAGTGTCAGCTCTGTCCCCAATCAGCCCACTTTAAGGTATGATCCTGGTAGGGTACTCATATTAGCCTTTACAATTTTCCTGCTGCTGTGTACTATACTTCCCATAATCCTCAGCCAGTATCATGGGGGCATTTAACTGGCTGAGCATCAGGGGGACATTAGGTTTTGCTTTTTTTTACCATCCTTTGTTGCTATTAAATTTACTTATGTTGAACCACATTTGAATCATATTTGTATTTTTATAATAAATATGTGTTCAGGAAAAGATGGGCATGTATGGTGGGCTGATTCGTGGCACAATGGGCCACTTCACTTGACTTGCCCCCCAGGCCTTAGGCTGCCAGCCCTCCCCTGAACCCAACACACATAGTACTAGAGGAATACTGAATATACCGTATTTGTCCGAATATAGGCCGCACTCCCCCCCCACACACTTTAAGTCTTTAAAGTGGGGGTGCGGCCTATATTCGAGGTCTAGCGCAGGAATGCGCAATTCGTATCGCCCGACATCCAGTTCCGGGCGCCGGGCAGGGTTAGGATACAGATCCCCCGCAGCACTGCAGGGGACCTGCAACCTACGCTCCGATATGCTGAGACAGCCTCCCCTGCCAGCACTTTCCACGGGGGGGGGCGGCACGGGAGATTGTTAAAGCACATCGTGCAGACGTGCCAGCAGCGAGAGGTTGTTAACGCTTGCTTCGCCGCAGCTGGTGAACGTCTGCGCGATGTACGTTAACAATCTTCCTTGCCAGCACTTCCCACGGCGGAAGTGCCGGCACCGGAAGTTGTATACGCGTACTGAGCTGAGTCTGCACTGAAAAGTCTAGGGGGGGCACATCTTGGGGGCAGAGTGGCGGCAGCATATCTCGGGGGGGCAGAGTGGCCGCATATCTGGGGTGGGCAGAGTGGCAGCACTAAGTGTTTTTTTTTACTAAGAAATGTTTTTCTTTAAAAAAGCACCTAACTTTTAGGGTGTGGCCTATATTCGGGAGCGCCCTATATTCGAGCCAATACGTTATATCCCTCTCTGTTCCCTTTTTTAGGAGCCAAGAACATTTGTTGGGTATTAGTGTATTAGAATGTTCTAAAACCTTAAAAGTCACAATAATGTGTATAGAAATAGCTGAAAATATTTGTAGCATTTTATCTCTCTAAATACCTTAACTACTATCATTAAGAGTTTTTTTGTGTGCTTTTAAAGTTTATTTACGCATGGATAAAGATTTGGTCACAGGAAATGCCACGGTGGAGCTGGATCCCACAAGATTTAGCTTTTTTGGTAGATGAGTGCCTCTAGGCTCTCATCTCTCCTTGAAGACTTTCGTTGTCCCTCTAAAAGCACTCTTATGAGGTACCAAGAAGATCCAGAACCCCTTTAGGTTTTGGCTGAGGGGAGAAGGAAGGGGCGGCATTTCCCTTTAAAGAGTGTCAACCTCTGAGGTTTTTTGGGACCATACTGAGTGTATCTACATTCTAGTGTGATCCCTTTTATTATGGTTGCTGTGCCACTGGAGCGTTTTCTCTGCTTTTAATAGATTAAAAGAAAATATTTAATACTTAAAGACCTTTTTTAAAGACTGCATACTATTTACAAGTTGTGACACGTCCCCCATTTGCTTGATATACAACCCTATTTTTGTTTATTTCGCTCCTATATTTTGGAGATCTCCACATCGGCGAGTCCGATATCGCTTTGGAGGTTGCTGGAGTATATATGTAACAGGTTCACCAAGAGAGCTGTAGTAACTCCCAGAGATCACCCACATGTATCCTCCTGTTGTCCCCGGAATAACTTCCAGCACCAGCCAGCATGCGCACCTTGGAACCCTGCTATGTGTACCCAATAAGTAGACACAACTACCTTGAATTGAGTACAGCAGGAATGAACAGTTTATTGATGTAAAACATATACTCATATAGCCACAGAACTTCATTAACATAAATTAACATTGATAAACAGGTACATGTAGACAACCCAACCTTTAATACCCTTTAGCTACTGAATATCCCCCTGGCAGCCATCCTGTTAATGGGATTAGTTTACACAATGGAGTTCCTGCCTGTGCAATCTCTGTTTGGCAGCCAGGCTGGAGCCATATCTGACTACCTTGGGGCCTTGTATGACAGGTCATTCTGTCACAATATATATATACTTTGCTGATTTTTTATTGTGGTAGTACATTCCCACTGGTGTTTTTGTTTGTCTTTTCATACATTGTGTTAATAAATAATTATTTCTTAACTGACCCATCTTATGCCCAAACTAATGCAATGTATTAAAAGGAACTCCATTTGTCACAAAATCACACCTTTTGATCTAGTTACATGTAGATTAGGACAGATGATTAAATATGAAACAGAAATTACCCCTTTCCAAATTATGTTTATTTTGATAGCAGATTAGCGAGAGAACCCACCCTCATGATAAACTTTTCTGCGTACTTAGATTAGGTATTGGTCAGCTAAATGAGAGAATAATTCCAATGAAATAAAAAAGAGAACTGAGATAATGATTGTATACTTTGGGTATCTCTCTCTACATCATTTTTTGTAATGAGTGTTTTTTCTAGTTATTTTTGTCATTTTATTCTCATGGGCACCATCCTTTATTTTTAGAAGTTGTGATGGACTTTTTTTCTTTAAAGATCAGATGAACAGATCCACATTTTCTCATTTATATAGTTTTTGTCTAAGTGTTAGGAGCCACTGTTTCTTTGGAAATTACCGTTTGCTTTGTGTTTTTATTTTGCTCTGGTCTGTTTTTTGGTTATTGAAGGTGCCCTTTTTCTCAAATTACATAACTATTGTTGTAGGGAAGGCTGGCATATTGTGTTTTATTATGGATGAATGAAAATATATCAGCTAGGGCTATTGGCTTTTCTTGTCTAAAACCTCCTTCAATGTTTATGCCCCCTTTATCTAATGCTCCTATAGTGGGTTTATTGGTTAGCCTCGTGGAGGAGGAAATTGATAAGACTTGGATCAATAGTACAGAATCTGGTGGACCTGACTGTACCCCAAATGAAGTCTATTAGGAAGTTGGAAAATATGTCATGGATTATTATCAAGCTTCCTGATAAGAGGGGGAAAAGTGGCTGTTCTGTATGAAAATGACTAAAAGAGAGAGAGGTCCATCAATATGTGCAATATTTGATCCAGATCTATATTTCCAGTTGCCAAGCAATACATTAAATCAGGTTCAGGCTACACTTCTGGAGATTTTGCACATGTTGCCCTGTTAAGGTACATCGATGATATATTGGCCCTTTGGACCAGTGCCCCTGAATCATCTGGGTCTTTTATGTTTTAGCTTAACATGAATGACTTTAACCTTAGATTAACCTCTTTTAGTTTTCAGGAGATTGCATTCTTGGATGTAAAAATCTGTAAATCTGGGGGATTCCGGAGAAAGATGAATATAGGAAGGAGACATCAACAAACAATCTTCTCTTTGCAAGTATTTTTTTTTTATATCAAAGTAGCTCTAAAACACACCTTTAATCATGTTTCATTCCAGGCTTGCTAACTCCTGACTCCAATTAGCTTTTGTTGAAGTGGTTAGTCTAGGGGTTCACATACTTTTTCCAATCCACACAGTGAATGTTTTAATAATGTATTCAATAACAATAATAATAATTTGTGCTCAGGGCCGGCCCTACAATGGAGCCGACTGGGGATATTGCCCCAGGCGGCAAAGTGCCGCCCCAATCGGGTTTTTTTTTGGTTTTTTTTGAAGCGGAGGAGAGAGAGAGAGGGGCGCCGAGTGGTTTTCGCTTACCCGCTCGGCGCCCCTCTCTCTCTCCTCTGCGGCGAGTCTCCCTGTTCGGTCTCGGTGCCGGCTTGTAATGCAGAGCGCCGGAAGTGATGTGAATTTCCGGCGCTCAGCATTACAAGCCGGCACCGTGGCAGAGCAGGGAGACTTGCCGCAGGACTGTTTAAAGGTAAGTACCGGGGGGGGGTAGATAACGGTGTCGGCGAAGTTTAAAATGCCGCCTTTTTAAACTTCGCCCCAGGCGGCGTTAAGTCTTCGGCCGGCCCTGTATGTGCTATAAGTTACTTCAGTATTGTAAGTTAGGTCATTTTAAGACAAATGTATACATAATGTATACATAAAGTATACATGTATACATATACAAATGTTTACATAAAGACAAATGTATACATAATTTATGTATACATAAATGCTGGTTAATATATATATATATATATATATATATATATATATATATATATACACTGATCAGCCATAACATTATGACCACTGACAGGTGAAGTGAGTGGATGGGATACATTAGGCAGCAAGTGAACATTTCCTTCTTCATGTGTTCAAAGCAGGAAAAATGAGCAAGCGTAAGGATCTGAGCGACTTTGACAAGGGCCAAATTGTGATGGCTATACAACTGGGTCAGAGCAACTCCAAAACTGCAGCTCTTGTGGGGTGTGCCCAGTCTGCGTTGGTCAGTACCTATCAAAAGTGGTCCAAGGAAGGAAAAGCGGCAATCCTTTGATAGGGTCATGGGCAGCCAAGACTCATTGATGCACTTGGGGTGTGAAAGCTGCCCCATGTTATCAAATCCAATAGACGAGCTACTGTAGCTCAAATTGCTTTAAAAGTTAATGCTGGTTCTGATAGAAAGGTGTCACAACACACAGTGGATTGCAGTTTGTTGTGTAAGGGGCTGTATAGCCACAGACCAGTCAGGGTGCCCATGCTGACCCCTGTCCACTGCTGAAAGGTCTAGTGGAGTCCATGCCTCGACGGGTCAGAGCTGTTTTGGCAGCAAAAAGGGGACCTAAGCAATATTAGGCAGGTGGTCTATATATATATATATATCCTTTTGGTAATGAATATTGTTATATATATATATTTTTCATTATGTTTGTCCTTTTATTCTCAGTGAATGCCATATACTGGAGTACTATTGTGTCCTGTTATTACATCACTGTTAGTAACTCAGTTCAGGCCACTTATTTGTAGAAGTGGAAGTGCCCTCTCTACAGGTGCTGAGGTGCAGTACAAGCAGAGTATGGTTCGAGCTGGCTAGACCTCCACACAGGGCTAGTGCAAGGATTTTTGCCACCTTAGATAAAACCTCATTTCCACTATCTATCTCTCCCCTTTCTTACTACCTATCCCTCCCCATCACTGACTGTGCTGAAGCCCTGTGGTGGTAGTGGGAGGCCTATGTCTCACTGCTCTGTTGCGGTGCGCACGGCTTCACTGCTGAGCGCCGGGATATGATATCATATGCCAGCATCCAGTATAAATCGCCTATGGGTATGGGTAGTTCTCCATAGAGCTGCCTCCAATTCACAATTATTCTGTATTTCTATTCTATTCTATATTTGTGTTACCCTTTTTGGGCAAATATTACACGAGCTGCCTGACTGACTCTCTCCATTTTGCAAATACATATGGTAAAGCAAAATTCCAGTAAATTACTATTTTTGTCCTGTAATTTCCTAATAAAAAAAATGCCCATTTTGAACAATATGTGAAAAAACTGCATTTTTAAACAGCAAAGATTACATATCTCTCCATAAATTGTCAACCAAATCTTGGCGTCATCAAATTAACTCACAGGAGTGACATGCAGAATAAACATTAGGAATTAAGTGGTATTTTATCTGAACAACAGGAAGCTATCATTCTTAATTTACAGCCGACAGCTTCCCATTTCATGCTACATGGCATTAGAATACACAGAAAAATACTGAAAATCAGATTAAAGTTTAAACGTTTACAACAGAGTTCCAGGCAATTTAGCCTAAATCGTTTAGCCACATGCACGTTGTTTCATGTGTGTTGTGTTTCATTTTGAATCCAATGCAAGTAATAATAATAATATTTTAATATGGATTCATTAAAGGTTACATTTTATTTATTTTTGGTTCTTTTTCTTTTCTCCTTTGTTAATGGCTTGCATAATTCTGTATGTGTTAGTATGTGTGAGCATGAATTTGTAAGTGTGTGTGAGTGAGTGTGTAAGCGTGAGTGTGTAAGTTTGTCTAAGTGTGAGAGTGTGTGTGAATATGTGTGCCAGTGCGTATGTGTGTTTCTGGGAGGGGGACAAGGGGCTCATGGGGTCACCTGCTTTACCTGCCTCCACCCCGAGCCAGAAGGTGCCAGCCTCCCATGGTTCCAGCTGTCAGAGAGGAGATTTCCCATGCACTGGGAGGGATTTAAGGTGTTACATTTGCATGGTGTCCTCTTTGTAAACTCATAGGGGGATTCTTCAGAATATATACTTAGGTTAAGGTAGACTATCCAACCCTTCACATTATATAATGGTAAAAAATATTCCTCCCTAACCAAACCAAATTGAAAAAATTAATCAAAACCAAAGATTTGTTAGTCGGTTTATCCAACAAATGTGCCATTGTGCCATTTTATTATTTTTATTAGTATTACTATTTTTAAAATATTTAAAAAAGTGGTTTAACACAAAGATGTATTACATATGATACAATAAAATGAATATAAAAAAGTATGACAGAAATGCCAAATAAAATGGCAACTATTTGTGGCCCAGAAAAGGGTATGTTTTAAATCAGTAATTTTAAAAGTGAATCATTTGTTCTCACTTCCTCTCTTTATATCCTGTATTAAAACAATCCTAGTGAGTCTGATTTCCCCTACGTCAATCCAGTGTTGAACTCTCTGCTTTGATGATACTAAAGTTTCATAACTGGACCTGGGAATTCTGCCTCACAGTATGGCAAGCAGCCAGTTTAAAAAAAAAACATCTTCGCTACAGAAAATAAAATAAAAATCATTATAGTAGTGCCCAGAAGCTACGTCAAACCAATACTATTTCATGAAAGTAAAACTACAGACCGATGTAAGAAACAACTTGAATGAAAGTAGCTAAGAAATATTTCACTAAAAATAACGCAAGAACGGAAATGTATAAACATGGCTGGGAACTTACTAACTAAATGGGTGATCTTTTCCTGTGGGGTTTCCCATTACCATGGGAGGAATGGCAACTACTGGCTAAGGGAGCGTGCCCAGCAACCAGTGATGTATTTACGTGGGGTACTGCCCTAGTCATAACCTAGTGCTGTATATTAATGGCCTAAAAGAGGTTATCGATAGTAAAACTCCAAAATTGCAGATGGCAATAAATTGTGTAGGATATTAATAATGATTGATTAATAATAATTGATGATTGCTAAATGAAAAGTTAAGCATTTGGATAATACAAATCAATGCTAATGTGTCATGTGTGCATAAATAGGGTCAGGTTGGGGAAATTATCACTTGAAAAAGATTTTGGAGTGCTGGCAGACTCCAAACCATACATAACGCCAAGAAGCAGTTAGCAAGGCTAAAATTATTAGCATTCATTAATAAAGCTACAGATCAATTCAAGATCTGAAAATATGACCACGTCTTCATATTACAGTACTGGTTAGACCCCATGTAGAATATTCAGTTTTGGGCACCAGATTGCAAGAAGGATGTGATTAAGTTGGAAAGAGTAAAAAGAAGAGCTACATAGTAATTCAACAGTTGTTGATTTAGGGACTATTTTGGCTGCTCAAAGCATGAAAAGCATGAATCAATTTATTTCTCTCTGACCCTTTATTTTGTTTCACCCAACTACAGGTCCTGTTATTCCATAAAAAAATAAAATGAAATTCTGAGTACATCAATATAGGAGATGACCATATGATATACCGTATTTTTCGCTCTATAAGACGCACCTGCTGATAAGACGCACCTAGATTTTAGAGGAGAAAAAAAAGGAAAAAATATTTTGAGCTAAAAAATGGGCTAAAATATTTATTACAATAACTGAATAACTTAACATGAACAATAGCCAACAGCAGCATTAAGAACCATCATTACCAATCCACAGATTCCACACATACCAATCCACACATATACCAATCCACAGATTCCACACATACCAATCCACTCTCACTGTCACTCAGTCTTACTGAATGATTTCCTACCTTCTTTTCTACCTCTTTTCTTCTTACAGCAGTCTTCTTCTTACAGCAATCCTCCTCTTCGCTCCTCTTCTTCTGTCTTCTTCCGGGTCAGAGGGCACTGTGGGCGCGGCTTCAGTGCCGCCGGGGTTTGTTGTCAGATCCCGGCGGCACTGAAGCCGCGCCCACAGCAGCAGTTGCCGCGCGGATCGCAAGGGAGCAGTATCGGAGGTCTTTAACAGACCTCCGGCTCCCTTGAGTGATATTAAGCCGGTTCAAGGGAACCCGCTTAAAATCACTCAAGGGAGCCGGAGGTCTGTTAAAGACCTCCGATACCGCTCTCTTGCAAGCCTGCTCCTCCAGCGGCGGACATTACTGTCCGTCTCTGGAGGGGTGCCGGGTGCCGGCAAGTTGGCACCCCCTGATGAGCGGCACCCGGTGCGGACCGCCCCCCCCGCCCCCCGCTAGGTACGCTACTGGGCGGCGGTCTCCAGATGAAGACCTCCCCTGGACGGCGAAGCGAGACAGAGACTGTCCGGGACACTTTTGGTGAGTATATCGTTGCCCCCCCCCTCCCTGCCTGCATCTTCGCTCCATAAGACGCGGCTGATTTTTCATCCTACTTTGGGAGGAAAAAAACTGCGTCTTATGCAGCGAAAAATACGGTAATTCTGATATTTCATTCTCTGTCAACATTTCTGTTCAAGAACTTGCTTTCTCAGCCCGACCTTGGTTTTATTGTATAAACTCTGATAGATTTGACTCTTAATCCTGTTCTTACTATGATTCGCAGGATGTTCTCGATGCCTAAAACTATGAACTCAGCCTTGTGTGGGAAGTGGTTTTCTGGTGAAACACTTGGCATTGATGGTACTACCTCTGTATTGTGTACTGTGCCGCCACAAGTAATCTGATGCTTAGGGTTGGAAATTAGTTAAACACATGTCTTATTTTAATAATAGCGTAATACTGATGTGCCACAAAATATTTTATTATTTTTTTCTGTTGACACTTGTCGATACCTTTTGGTATTGTTACATTAGGCCAGTATAAGCTAAGAGTTAAATAGTACTGTTGAATGTTCAAACCCTTTCAAGGTACAATATTGGCCATTTTTTTCAGGGATCAAGGATCAAGGAAGCAAATCGGCTAGCATACTTTACAGATGTCCATTAAAGATGAGGGACTTTAATTTTAGTTAGACTAGATAGTCAAGAAAAAAATGATGTGATTGTTTCTTAACGTTGGAGAGGATCCATTCTAGAAATAACGGTATGCTGCAAAAACTGTCCAGAAGGGGGATGTACAAACATTTATGTGCAAGGAGCAAACATAAAAAAGCATCTAATAGGGGATATGATAGGATTATAAAAAAGCATACTTGGAGCAATCCCCTCTGCTCTCTGATGACCTGGTTATTAATATGACTGTACAAAGAGCAAGACGTAATCCATTCACATATGAATAAATGACTTAAGTTAAGTGAAAATAGTTCTTTATACAATAAAGACATAGTGTTATTCATTTTGATAGGTGTCTTTAAATATGGGCTTGGTGACTTTTTTAGCAAAGAAAAATATACAGGGATCTAATTAGTTATAATGAGTTATAGCTTGGGGATCCAGTGAGAAATCAGATCTGCCATTTTGGATTTAGGAAGGATTTTTTCCTCCTTTTTGAGGCACAATTGGAAATCACTTCAATGTTGTTTTTTTACCTTCTTCGGGATCAACAGGAATGCTCATGTGATAGACTTGTGTCTTTTTTGGACCTAAATTGCTTTGTTACTATATATATAATAAGCTATATAGATGAAAATGCATGCTTTAACAAATGTAATTTAAATATATTAGATATATGCAATAATTAAATTGTATGTAAATGTACTGATCCCTTTTTACAGGCCCAGATTGGCCGTCAGTGTAAGACTGTAGCATGAGGCTGCATGTACCCTGCAGGTTTCCGCATAAATGCCATTTATCTGCAGCTGACCTTAAGGTGCCAAGGCCGATTTTAATTGCTGCTCGTTTATATTTGTGTTGATTTTGTAAATGATTTCAAAGTAACAAATGGTTTGATATATTGTTTAGATGTGCCAATATCAGTGTGTTGTGTCACATTCTAAACCAAACTCGCATATTTTTTTGGCCGCACGTTCTTACAGAGAAGACAGCAGTGGTTAGGGGTACAGAAATACTGAATTGTGTTCTGGAGACCAGTCCAGAGTTGGATTAACGTAAGGGTGAGAGAGCTGAAGTTCCAGGCTTGTTAGCAGGTATGAAACAAAAAGAGAGCACTAAAATACAATATATAATGCCTTTAAATAAAACAAATGCTAATTTTAAGGGATAATAAAATTACATATCTGCAGCCAGCTGGTGGATACACTTATGGGACGTCCAGCTTTGTATATCCATTTGGTAGCCTCAAATTAAAGGATGGGATCTGCCCCATGCTAAACAATGGTAAGTGGAAGGTGGCATAGGCTACCGATTCACTGGGCATTTGTGTGGCCGATCCAACAATATGTCATGAAGACCACAGACTGCTTTATAATTTAGAAGAATATATTAGATGCTCTGAGGGTGACACCTGCTGGCTGGCTTTATCCCGTATATGTGATTACCAATTAGACTATGTTTGACTAGGTAAAATAAATATGCTTTTTTATTTACATCCTATAGCTGACAATAGTATGAAACTGAAAATTCTAACTTTTTATAGCATGCAAATTGTTTTATTTTCTATCTGGTAGTATGGCTAGCTTCTATTTGCAATTTTTGTGTTTTTCTTTAATTTTTGTTTTTTTTTCTTTGATTTTTTAAAAGCTAGAGCCTAGTTTATTGACCTTTTTATGTAGCCAATCCCAAAAATAGAATCTCTGGAATACTGGATTAAAAAAACAGCTGTACGCTATCACATACAAAGTATATACTAAATTAAAGTGTGTGTGAGATGGTAAAGGACCAAGGGGTAGATCTCAGGTCCCTCATTTTAACCAAGTCAGGTTCATGTCAGAAAAATGCATCCATAAGAACAGAGTTACGTTCTTCAACTTTCCCATCATCACTGGCTTTGGCTACTACTCACTCAAGCTTTACTCAATGAAATCAAATAACTTAGTATGATTCAAAGTACTTTCCTGAGATGTGAATGACATTATATAACTTGTCAGCATTATTTTGTTAAAGTTACCTATGTGATAATTTGACCTGACCATTAATTAAACATTTTAACTTGTTCTCGTCGCCAATATAATCAAATAGATAATATCTTAATGATCTTTGTTTCTGTCATCTTTATGGTTTTATGTTGACAATATATTGGGTCGACTAAGCTTATATAGACTTCACTGAAGTCAGGGGCGTAATATAGGCCACTGCTGTGCAAAGGGGAAAGCAAGTCAAAGGGGCACCAATGCTTCTTAGTGCTCAATTAAGCCTTTTGGCGCTGTCATTTTTTAAAATAAAAGTACCGTATTTGCTCGATTATAAGACGAGGTTTTTTTCAGAGCAAATGCTCTGAAAAATACCCCTCGTCTTCTAATCGGGGTCGTCTTCTAATCAGACCTCAAATAGAGGTCTGATTAGGAGACTAAGATCCAGATCCCCCGCACCGCTGCAGGGGACCTGGATCCTCCTGTCTCCCCCCCCATCATACACACACTTACCGGTGCTTCCTGCTGTGTTGCCGGGGCAGCGGGTTGACGTCTACGCGATCCGCGTAGACAACGTCCGCTGCAGCCGGAAGGAGGTGTGGCTAGCAGCGGGGGTTGTCTGCGTCCGTCGCGTAGACCTTCCCCGACTGTCAGAGATCAGAGTTCCCCGCACCGGTGCGGGGAACTCCGATCTCTGACAGCCGGGGAAAGTATACGCGACGGACGCATACAAACCCCCGCTGCCAACTCCACCTCCTTCCGGCTGCAGCAGAAGGCGACGTCAACCCGCTGCCCCGGCTGGAAGCACCGGTAAGAGAGGGGAGAGAGGGGTGAGAGAGGGGGAAGGGGGTGAGAGAGTGAGTGTGTGTGTGTTAGTTAAATGGGGGTATAGGGTGTGTGTGTGTTAAATGGGGGCATAGGGCATTTCTGGAGTGGCGGTAAGGGGGCATTTAATAGAGCACTCTGCCTCCTGAAATGCCTTATACCTCCCTATATGCCACTCTGCCCCATAATATGCCTTTTAACCCCCTAAATGCCAGAGTGGCATATAGGGGTATAAGGCATTTCTGGAGGCAGAGTGCTCTATACAATGCCTTTTAACTCCCTTAATGCCACTCTGCCTCCTGGAATGCCTTATACCTCCCTATATGCCACTCTGCCCCATAATATGCATTTTAACCCCCTAAATGCCAGAATGGGATATAGGGGTATAAGGCATTTCTGGAGGCAGAGTGGCACATAGGGGGTCAAAAGGCATACCATGGGGCACAGTGGCATATAGAGGGTTAAAAGGCATATCATGGGCCACAGTGCCATATTGGTGTGGCAAGCCTGGGGGCAGATGTGCGTAACTGGGGGGCAGGTTGGAAAATACAAGGAAATAAAAACAAAAAAAAATATTTTTCTCAATCATAGCTTTTATTAAAAAAAATAGTTTACATGAATTAACATTTACTGGTAAAACTTTTTTCCTTTGGGGTCGTCTTATATTCAGGCTTTTTCTATTTTTCCTAAGTTAATATTCAGATTTTGGGGGGTCGTCTTATAATCAGGGTCATCTTATAATCGAGCAAATACGGTATATTCAATGCATATACAATATTTCATTGAAATCACTGGTTTGTTCCTCTCATAATTTTTTCTGTAGTATTCATTGCTTTTAATATGTGTCTCCTTGTGGAGAGTGGAACTGTCGTGTCTCAAAAACCTTAATAAGAGACAAAGTAAACAAAAAATAGAAAAACAAGTTATAATAAGTAGGGACTATTTTACCTTATATGGTGCACTGGTTGATGTTCTTCCCTCCAGAAGCTCTCCATGCTTTCCCAGGATCTTGTGACCAGGCAATCACAGTAGCAAAGTTCATAGTATTCAATGGGCAACAGATTTGGGTCTTTTGTTGCTCCATTTTCTGCCTTGGTGAGGTTTCCCCTAGAGGTCACCTCATGCTCTCTCTGAAGCAACCTCCTTTGGGTTGGTCAACACTAGAGCCTGCAGAAAAATAAGTTTCAATAACAAATTGAGTGAAGTGACATTGCGGCTGTTAGAGATGTTTAACAATAATGTATCAGTTAAACAAATAGACAAGCAAACATGGGGTAAAGTTCCAACCAGTTGAATATGGTAAAGAAAGAAGCTGGGTCAATGGAAGAAAGATCTCGCAATGGTCACCCTATCATAAAATTGCTGTTTGAAGGATCTGTATAATTATTCATCCTCATTAAGTTATATCACTATATTGTTATGTTGCTAATTGACATTGATTGGTTTCCTAAGTGTTGGATGAGGAGAATGGAGAGAAATCAAGAAGTTGTAAAATGATTAAGTATTGATAGATGCGCCTCTTGAGACATCAGTCTCAGCTTTCTTTACAAAAACGTTTAAACCACATATCTCCCAAAAAATGATACTGATTAACAACCAAAATAATTAGCTATAGGTAGTTTTAATAAATAATTGTATTTATACAACATGCTATAATGAGATATTTCCTCTTTAGGTAACAACAAACACCCAACTTCACTTAAAGAGATATAAAAGATAGCTCTTGAGTTATTGTGGTTATTGAGGTTATTGTGACATTTCTGTTCACTGATATCAATGTCCACGGTACATTTGAAATAGTTTCTGATGTGGCTTGGGTGCAGTTAATGTGAGAGACAGTAGGTGGCAAACTGAAAGCAGTTTCTCACCACCCCTAAGAATGTATGACTTGTCTAGCTAAAGAAATGTTTTAAACAAAACTAAATATATGTAAACTCTTGTTATAACCCAAAGACCACTCCTATAGATAACAGAAAGACAAATAAAACCAAGTTTCCTTTAGCCGCAACCTAGCAAGGGTTGCAGGTGAAAAGTCATGCTGTGCAATCCAGCTAGAAATACATGTGTGCTTCTCTACAATGCAGAGGGGCCAACCCTTGTGATGTTTGTGTCCGGGCAGGGACACTTTGCCAATTCCTGTATTTATGTTTCGTGTAGTTGGATGAAGATAAAAAACATGATCGTTCACTTGTAGGGGCTAAATGTCTAAAAATTACTGACGTTTGAGTTGTAGTATTTTTTTAGATCGACTTTCAGTCACACAACTTTAAGTTTTGTTGTTTTGGATATTTTATGGGATAGGCTAAAACTTTCATGACAAAGCCAATTAATATTAAGGCAAACATATTTTCCACTTTTAAAGTCTAAATGATGCGATGGAGACTTGAGTAAGTTGATGAAAAGTTCAGAGAACCATACAATATATCCTCCCAACACCAGAAACCTCCAACGTTAATAGATTGTAAGCTAGCAAACAACAGGACCCTTTTCTCTTTATGTACTAGTGTGTTTTAACATGTGTTAATGATATTGTTACTCTTCTATATCGTCAATGTTAATGCTATTGTTAATTCACATTTTTTCCCATTGTAATAGCACAGAGGGATCTCTATAAGGCTAGATTTCCACTTGGTTTTTTTTTTTGCTAAAAACGCCAATAGCGCCACCTGGCGTTTTTTTAGTGAAACACGGCTGCAGCCAGATGTTAGCTGTTCTTCAATAGGAAATCGCAAAATGCCATTTCCACTTGGCGTTTTTCTGTTTGGCGTTTTTTCAGTCCTCTTTGGCGTTTTTCTGCTTTTTTGGGCTCTGTGGCAGTAGAAGTCTATGGGAGAGAAAAAACGCCATGAAAAAGCCATGTGGGTTTATTGCCTTGGCGTTTTTTATGGCGTTTTTTCCACAGTTACAATGCAGAGGATGGACCCAGTATCTGTGTGTCCAACGAGAAATAGGCTGAAAACAAACAGTTTCACACAAAACAAAGTCCTGGACTGGTTCATATTGAATTTTACACCATTTGGAACAAACATGCCATTACAAACAAACATACCCAACGCATCAACTGGATCCTGCGTGCCAAAAGCAACAGCAAACAATTTGCACCATCATTTGGGGCCAATCTTCCCAGAGGAGCAGACATTCGGAATAAAGCATGCCTTACAAACCACAGAAAAGAGACAAAAGGGTCTACCAAGTAAATGACATCAGGAGAGGGCAGATACTTGCCATTTATCCTAATCCCTTTTAGCTGGGTGAAACTTCTAACTTGTAAAGGCTGGAAAAACTGCCTAAGGTCAAAAAAAGCAATTTCCACAGAAAGGCTAAAACGCCAGAAAAAACGCCAGAAAAAACGCCAAAACGCAGGTAAATGCAGTGGCAGTTTTCTTGGTGTTTTTCCTGGCGTTTTTCATCAAGAAAAAAACGCAGGACAAAAACCCAAGTGGAAACCTAGCCTAAGGCTAGATTTTTAAAGGTCTACCTGGTAGGTAGAATTCTGTTGGCATCAGCCAAACCCAGATTTGTCCATCAGACATTCCAGATAGTGAAGCTTGATTCATCACTCCAGAAAGCATGTTTCCACTGCTCCAGAATCCAGTGACAATGTGCTTTACACCAAGCTGACGCATAGTGATCTTCAGCTTGTGTGCAGCTGCTCTGCCATGGAAACTCATTTTATTAAGCGCAGTGTTTGTGCTGATGTTCCCTCCAGAGGCAGTTTGGAACTCTGTAGTGAGTGATGCTATAGAGGACAGGTGTCTGTTTTTTAGCTACATACTTCAGGACTGGGCAGATCTAGCAGGGCAGAAATTGCATGAATTGACTTTGTCCATCCAAGTGGGAAACTGTGGCAATTGCTGTAAAGATTATATTTCTGCAGTGTAGTGTGACTTCCCCTGCAGCAGTCGTGCATGTTTGGGTAAATACAAATTACTTCAGCTAAAGACATATGCCCATACCTGCGAACTCTCCGGGTTTGACCCGGAGTTTGACACGCCCCGCTCCCCACCCATTTTTCCCTTTACATGAGGGTGTTTCCCCCCGACATAGCAGGAACGCCCACCAACGTCAGTGTGCAGTCCTGGCCGCGTCTCGCAAGGGTAGGCTCCGGGTAGCCAGTGCCGAGAAGTTCCCAGGTATGCATATGCCTCTTGTTTATACTTAAATGTGATGGATCTGTTGGGGAAGAAGTGAATGTTGCTGTTTGGCCATTAACCAATCAGCATCTGCTCTAAGGATGGAACATTAAATGCAGTGCATGGAGCAGGTAGCCAAATGTGGCTGCACAGAAGCACATACTCACTTCCAGCCAAACTCTAGTGCAGGCATGTGTGAGTGCTCCAGGTGATCTAATGAGACCACACGCATGCATGTACAGAAAATGCTCACGTTGATTTTAATGGAAGAGCTTTCCTGACAGTAGAGTGGTGTCCTTCATTAATTTTAGGTACGCGTAAATAATTCATATTAGACTACTTAATAAGATTTGTGGGCTGTATGTAGTATTAAACTACCAGTTTACATTTTCTAAAATAAAATGTTGCTCAAAAGGGCTCTGAGCTTATGTGATATTACATTCTGAAAATGTAAAAGGTTTGGAAAAGTAATAATGGGAGAGGAAGAACTGAAGTAAATACAAATTGGCATCAGCTACTTGTCAAACAACATATTAATGATATGTATATATTTTACAAGCTGTCATGTTAATAGTCATTTATTAATCCACCAGGTCTGATCTTGCATGGGAGTGGAATAAGGTTTGAGAATATTACATAAGAATGACTTGAGCTTTCAATGCAAGCACATTACGTATCGAGAAAGTGAAACGTATACAAAGAAACTGTTATATTATATAGGTAAATGTTTATATCGTATGTTATGAATACATGGCTATATAGCAAATATACTATATGCTACGGTTTTGATTCGGGCTAACACTGGGCACTGACTTTGTGGCTGGGCCTGGCAATGGTATATGGCTGGGTGCAGACTAGGGTGACCACATTTTATTTCTGCCATTCAGGGACACACTATGAAGCCCATGAGATCACACT
The DNA here is from genome assembly GCF_027358695.1 of Spea bombifrons. Lineage (NCBI taxonomy): Eukaryota > Metazoa > Chordata > Amphibia > Anura > Pelobatidae > Spea > Spea bombifrons. The sequence goes on along the minus strand of NC_071091.1, from coordinate 21,611,541 downwards.
CATGAGATATAAAAATTAGCCCCTGCTGCTGATATTTATTAATATTAGCCCCTGCTGTCAATATATATATAAATATTAGCCCTTGCTGCCAATATATATATAAATATTAGCCCCTGCTGCCAATATATATAAATTTTAGCCCCTGATGCCGATATTTATTAATATTAGCCCCTGCTGTCAATATATATATAAATATTAGACCCTGCTGCCAATACATTTTATATTGAAAAAAACTGGACCCTACGCAAGCATTTCCTTTGGCCCCGCTCCAAGTTCCCCAGCATGCAATCACCCCCTCCGCTCCTGCACCACAAAATAGGTATAGATCAAATAAACAACACATAAAACAGTACTTGCATGTATAGATCAACTGAATAAGACATACAAACCTACATAACTACATACATAAATAATGTATGGAAACATTGCATAACAGAGATAGATCAACACATTAACACACAAACCCAGCTTTGCATGTATAGATCACATGTGAACACAGCACTGAAGGCATAGAATCCTGTATCCTGTATTTGCAGGTATACAATAATAACGTATGGGAACATAGCATTGCAGGTAAAGATCAACAGAACACACAAGCCCAGCATTGCAGGTATAGATCAACTGGAAGTCACATGTAAACTCAACACTGATGGTATGGATCAAAAAACAAATGGAAATAGCACTGCAGAACTCAGCAATAAAGGTATAGATAAAACCCCCTAAATTAAAGGCATAGATCACAGGTTGTACACCCCAAAGCCAGCCATGGTGTCCACATTGCCCACAGAACCTGACCAGCACCCAGATAACACACATAAGACTTGCCATCTTTGTCCCCAAACAGCCCACCATGAGTCAACTTTGTCCCCAAACAGTCCGTCCTATGCCACCTTTGTCCCATAAACATCCTTCCTGCGCCATCTTGGTCCCCAAGGTACAAGCACCCTGCTTGTGCCATCTTTGCCTTTCCACAAATTTATTATACATCTATGATAAACACAAACACTTTTACAGTCACTCACTAATTCACACTTTCATTCACATAATCGTTTATCTCCCTCATTCAGACAATTCATCCACACACTAATTAATACTCTCCCTCCTTCAGACAATTCATCCATACATGAATTCATACTCTCCCCCCTTTCTCACTATCTACCCCCTCCTTACTATCTACCCCTCTCCGTCCCTTCTCATAATCTACCCCCTCATAATCTACCCTCTCCCTTCTCATTATCTACCCCTCTCCCTCCATCCCTGTTATCTACCCTTTCCCCCTTTGTAGTTCACTTACCTTCCAGAAGTCCTGAAGTGAGAGCGTGAGGCCTCTGTCTCCCTGCTTTGCCACGGTGCGCGTTGCTGAGCGCCGGAATATGATGTCATATTCTGGCACTCAGCATGACATGCCGGCACCGCAACCGAGCTAGAGGCCTCGCGGTGGAGACAGAGGGGTGCCGAGTGGTTGCTGAAAACTTAATGAGCGACCGCTCGGCGCCCCTCTCTCTCCTCTGCGTCCAAAAAAAAAAAACGCCACTTCAATTCCGGGACAATGCATTGTCCTGGACTGAGGCTACCCGGGACCCGGGACTTAAAGTGCCATTCCGGGCAATCCGGGACGTGTGGTCACCCTAGTGCAGACATACCCCTCCGCTGACGCTATCGGTGGTCAAGCTTATTTCTCAATGCTGAATTGGGCTTTTGCCAGAGGCAGGCCAGGATGTGGATGGACAGGGCCTTAAAAGTTTGACATGCCTTTTATAAAGGTGCCTTTGGCAATTCTAGCAATCATTATAATGTGATCAATACATCATTTAAAATACTTACGTTGAAGGCAATATTACTAAGAAATATATATAATATGTGATACACTACTAAAGTTTGGAATGTTCCCAGATCCCGTATTGTGGTTTTCAAGATCAGAACACATCACCAGGAAACATGAGTTGGAAAACACAAATTCTCTGGTCTCCCGATTAAACTCGTGGGAAGAGCTGATATGTTACAGTGAGCAAGTTCATGGAAGCTGGGGGGAAATCGGTTCTTGTAAGCATTGTTATTTGATGTGGTTCTTTTAATGTCTGTGTTGTCTTTTGCTGCTCTTGGATATGGCGTAGTCACCTATGATTACATGAAACTGACCACTTTCCATCTGTCGACAAAGAAAACATTAGCATCATTTTGCTGATATTTGCTTGTCTGACATTTTTGGCTCTGTCGAGAATAATACAGCTGTGTGGAAGTGGAAATGTAGGTTTATGGCGGGCAGCCTAATTTTCTAACCTTGTAGCTCGATCTCATCCTGGCCATATGTCCCGGAAATACATCACAACAATATCTGTAATCCTCTTCCAAGTGCTGAAGGTGACATTGTAATGCTTCCAATAGATCAATCTACATCTACTGAGCTATAGGGAAAGGATCTCTACCATAAACATTTTTTTATGTTAAAAGTTTAAGTAGTGTTGAGCACTATCATAATTACCGGTAATATGGACAAGATTATGTCTGCTACTCTGTTCCAAAAGTGCCTTTGTCAATAAAATAACCATATATTAATTGAACATAACAACTGTCTGTGTTTTGTTAAAATATGTTGAAATGGTTTAGAATCTGTAAAAGGTTTTGTAACACCTTCTCAGGCTCTATATAATAATTTCATATCTGTCAAAACATCATTCTTATTAACCTGCCCGAAAACCATCTCTGTATCACATTAAATGGCAAATCATTCCTTTGCCATTATTGATGTCACATTAAATCTGGCCTGTTGACTTGTAAAATAAATGAGATGGCAATGATAGGTTCAAAGGCTTTGTTTCCATAGCGGCACTAAAGTGTTTGTCTTGTTTTTACAGGACCACTCCAGCATTATTTTCATGTAAAAGGCATATTTCAGTTCATTTTGCAATAATGCCGTGTACTTTCCATGGACTTCTGTCTAATTTTCCTCATTTATCTCATTTGCGACTTTGATGACCCCAAGGACAGTCCTAACTTTTGACCTGGTCAGCATTACACCATCGGAGTCATTCTCTCAATTTTTTTTCTTCTTCTATATACATCCTCAAACATACACTTATTCCACACATTTGTGTGGTTTCTTCTCTCATGTGCCTTCAGAATTGATTGAGAAAATGAGGAAATGTTATAACAATATTGCAAGTTTAATTGTAACTTGATATGTTGTATGTGGCCCCCCCCCGGCCCTATTTTTCTTTCTGTATCCTTAAGAAATAAAAAAAAACTGAAAAAAAACAAAAAGACATATAAAAAAATGTAAAAGTAATAAAGCACAAGAGAAATGTAATCAAATGAAAAGTAGGTAAACAAATTATGTACAAACGTGTTCGTTGTACTCTTTATTGTATGCATATCTGTTGCATGTATGATTGCACATAGAAGCACTTTGTCAGGACATTCCATGTGCATACATGACTCACACAACTGCTGAAGCTGCACCTCTGTTAAAGCCACACAAGGGCAAGCAAATATCCCTATTTTCTGGGGGACTCCCCTGAAACTTCTGATCCTAGAAAACAACACCCGTGACGAAAAAAATTGACAGGTTTTACCTCTCCTGTTACTTCCCAAACAGTGCACCAAACAATTGTAAAATGTAGTTACCATCAACCCAGAGCCCACTCCCTGACAACTACCTCTGCCATGTCCTGAAGCTTACAAAATCATGTAGAACTTTAGTGTCTTTTTATACATGGTCTACAAAATAGATCTGGACCTGGAGCCTCTGGGCGAAACCCAGTGAGTTCCCAGGTATGGTGTCACAGCCAGCTGCCTGAGTATATATTAGCAGGTACTAAGGCAGAAGCACGGCCTGAAACAAGGTCATTACATTTTTTAATGAAGCAATTCATACATTGGGACACATTATCACAACTGCCCTACTTTTACATGTACCCACTGGGATACCACTTAGGAATCATGGACTACGAACATCAGTAACATGAGCTGTAAGTGAGAGGGTGAGGGAGTGCATGATAACAACTTTGCAAATAGTGGAGGCTGTTGTGGTATTTGTCTCCAGCCTAGCTCAGAAAACTAGACTTGCCCTTCCACTCTGCTTGTACCCTCCTGACAAGCAGGGATGTGTGTTTAAACCCCATTATCTCACCTCTACATTGGGAACCCATAAGCTCCCTTCTACTGTAATTCCAGCATTAATGAGGTTGAAATGTCTAGGTGTGGGGGTCACCGGTGGTCTAACAGTAGGGAGTAGTGTTTTCTGTGATCATATCTCCCAACCATACTGATTTTACCCAGGAACACTAATAGCTTTCTGTAAAATTATAGTGGGTAAAAAAATTGATATTCACAATGAAGATTTAGGAAATAGGTTGTGGTAATGTGTATTATATTGAAAGGAAGTAAAAGCAGCGTTTCAGCAAACATCTATGTACTCAGCTGTAGCTGGCTTGCTTTGGAAATCAAACAAAGAAAAAGGAGGGAGAACAAGGTCAACAATTCTAAACATATCCATGCTAAAACCATATTCTGGCTGGTCTTTTCTATTAAGTATAAAGGGAGCTCATGTTTTGTTTTTAGTCAAAGTTGAAAACTTTCATGGGACCAATATAGACAAAATCTAAAGTCCCATAAGGTTTACGGAACTAAACTGTTTCTGTTGACATGGTAAGTGCCTACCCCATCCGAGAAAGATACCCAGTGTGGTTGAATGAACAGTATCCTAAAGTGGATAAATTACATTTTGACCAGGAATATCCACCTAATCAAATCAATGACATTACAGATCTGAACTTAACAAACACAAAGGTTTGAGAACAACTCAACCTAGAACTGTCAGCCGTTTAATGAGACTGACCTATGGTGTATGCCTGCTCAGAAGCATCTCAAGTTGTAACTCACTTGTGCCGTTACAGAGAAAAAGTCTCCATTGACCTAATCAGTCTGATCTTGCTCACAAGGACAGCCCAGAACTGATATTAAAGGCTAATTTCCTCTGCACAAGGAAACCAGCAATGCCAGACGTACATTTCAGCCTCCATGGAACTTGCCAGTGGGGTGCAATTGGCACAAGGAAGCAAGAAAGTCCATGTCTAGACTAACCTGTACACTTGAGGTGGATGTCAAGAATTCCCAGAAGGGTAAATTAACACAAAGTTTTGAGAACAACTCAACCAAGAACGGCAACTATCCTACGGTGCATCTCTACTTGGGAACATCTCATGTTTAAGCTCATTAAGCTCATTAAAGACAAAAATTATCCATAGACATATCGGTCTGATTCTGTCCATCCTTTGAGATCTCTTGGGGTTCTCCTGAAGCATAAATGTGACGTGGACCTCTATGTTCATTGTATTCCAAAAGAGATACGTATTGCACCCAATGGCAAGGCTAATGGAGGCTGAAATGTAATTCCCTTGTGCAGGGGAAATTATCTGCGCATTTCAGTTTTGGACCGACCGAGATGTTTGGAGATTTGCTCCCAAGCACAGACACATCATAGGGCAGGTTACCAAGGTAGCCCAAGTTCAATTGAGATGTGACAATGTTCTCACTCAGCACACTTATGTTTATTTTCTCATAGTTGTTTAATTTAGTGCAACTTGCTCTGATATTCCAACTTAATATGACCATAAAAGATTACTCTGCATTAAAAGAAGGGTAGATTTAAACACTCTTGTGAAAGCTTGTCGGAAACAATGAATGAATCAGTATATAAAAAATCAAATATATAACCATTTTCTGTAGCTGAATAAACTGGGATTTCGTACAATTTGTCCCAAATTCACTGGGATTTCTGGTGTCCCTCTGGGGCGCCTGTATACTTGATTTAAATTGCTTCAAAACCAATTATTTGAGTAGGGACTGGTCAAAATGAAATTACCAATTGTATCTATCAGGAGGATCCTTGCAAATTTGCATTTGAATGAAATGAACATGCCAGATATCATGTCATACCCAGCATTCTCATTCATTGAAGCAACAAATCCACATGAGGAATAGTTAAAGAAAGAGTCATCTATGCAATTGAAGAGACACATAATTTCTCCTCCTCATAAGGTTGTTTGGTCCCTAAATAGTGAGTTTTAAGATATCATGGGGAAAGAATAAGCATTTTCTTATTTGTAAACTTCCTGGTTTTTTTCATGCATTGAGAAGGGACGACAAAAATGTACCTGTTGGTCTGATTTTTATAAAATGGAAAATCATTTCATTATTAATTGTCACTGGCACTGAGTTTGTGGTCAATGGACTAATATTCTTTAGTTTGCATTCATAAAATAATAGAATAATATATCAGAATTGAGAAACATCTTTTTTGTTGCCTTAATTCAGTGGTATAACACTATTGTGTCCACTCAAACTGTGTTCAGGGTCCCCACTCCCCATGTATATGATCAACTATCTGTGTCTCAAAACATTGAGCTCCTGTATGCATTTATGTGGAGTTATTACAGCATAAAACACAAGAGGATCTATTCACCAACCAAGCGCAGGCTGGCAGAGACGTTGTTGGATACTGAATTAAGTCTGCGCGCTGGTACTGGATTGCACAGACGTGAGTGGACTTGAGCAGCAGCAAGTGCGACAACAAGGTGGTAGAAAAGCTGCAGTATACGTAGAGTTCATATTGAAAATTGTGTCAGTGCCCCCAAACAGCTTGTCTGTGCCATCTTTGTCCCCAAACAGCTTGCCAGTGCACCCAAACATATCGTCTTTGCCATTTTTGCAATTAATCAGCTTGTCAGTGCCTCCAAACAGCCTGAACCAAAAAGATGAGCAATAGGATATCCCAGAGAAATCCATTTTGCTGTTGTTCTTTTTTTAAAAATGTTATTATTAGTTTTTTTGTTTAAATATAGCGGGGTGGGGGTTGTAATTTTGCGAGTTAGAGTTGAGGACATGCAAGATCACATTGAACTTGCCTGACTTCACCTGTAATTTGAAAAAAATTAGATTGCAGGCTCTCGCAGATTAGTAAATCAGCCTAGAGTTAAGCGTGGTCAGTCAAGTTAGTAAATAGACCCAAAGGTACAGTGTGCATAAAAAGGCCAGTGATATAATGACAAACACAATGTTCTCTTTTAGTAACAAATTAATTAGCGAAAGAAGCCAATATCCTTGTCCCCCAATGCAATGCAACGGCTGTAGAGACTTATGTTATCCTCCTGCCAAAGCTGTTAATTAGTGGGTTTTCTGGCCTTGTGATTCTTAATTAAATTGTGTGGTTATCAATTTCCACTTTTTGCCAATGTGTGTGAGGTCTAAAAGCAGCAAGGCAACTCTTCTTTTTTTTTTTTTTTTTATACCAAAATAAGCATGATAACCAAATTGTTTGAAAGAGTTAAAATAATGTGTGTATTATCAATTTAATATGAATGTCATTAATCTCTAGCATTAACATACTAATTTGCCAAGTAATAAATGTATCCTCTTATTATAACCTTATTGGATTCACCAAAGTACCGTATATGTCTCATATGCACACGCAAGAGTTATCAACTGTTTAATATATATGTTAATGAGCAGCCACAAGACTAGGATACCAACATTATTACGCTCTGGATTAAGTCCAGTTTTTTTGAAACTGTAAATAGGGTAACTATATATATATATATATATATATATATATATATATATATATAAATATATATATAAAGAACAACATTTAAAAAATGAATTTGAATATAACAGCCACAATGTTAGGGTATTTGTGTATTACACATAAAAATCCTTATATTTAGGAGCCATAAAAATGTACTCTCTAGGTGTCAGAATAAATGCATGTAAACAAGCAGTGATGAAGAGGAATGATGCCCTTTTTCTTGTGAACAGCTCACCTTTAACTGTTTAAAAGGATACAAATATAACAAGAAAGTCCTGATTTCTATCCGGTGGTTAAATTGGTAGCCACCACAGTACAGAAGATTAAGGGAACATCATTTGCACTTTACTGTGTGGTGTCCCTGTTTCAAATACATGGGGAAGTTCTGTAGAATCCTCCCATATGTATTTTCCCCTTTGCCTGTCCCCCAGCTATTTTTCTTAGTCAAACAACTGTAGCATTGGCTCATCAGCCATTGTGTGGGGGGATGTCTAAAGAGACCGCCATACACATGCGCAGATAGTGCTCCTTATCATTTCAGTGGGAGCACTTTCCTGCCACTCATTAGCTGCTTCGTTCAGCCCATCAGTGGTGAGAAATGTCAGACCACAGAGGAGGTGGGGAGCTCCAGCTTTTACGTAAGGTAAGTAATTTACTTATTTACGTTTTTAAAGAATGAATTATTATTAATATGCAATATTTTGTTTAACGTGCTTCCCGGGAATATTACAGGACCAAATAAGTATGACAGTGATGAAACTCAAATTGATAAATTGCACAAAGTTTCTCTACCAGTTCCCGAGCCAAACTAGACAAATACACATCAGGATCATCAGAGAATTCAGCGGTGGCCAAAGTGAAGGTTAGATGAGTACAATCATTGCCTATAATCCAATCCATTAAATAAAAAATCCAAGCATTATATGGACCATATCAAGGAAGAATTCAACGAGAATCAGACCATTGATAAATGAAACGATAATGAGAACTAATCTTGTGATGTTTTGCTTTTGTCTACTAATGACCTGGAACCAGAAATTCCATCCTTTCTGTGGTCTCCAGCTCATGCTTTTTCCAGGAAAAGTAGAAACGGATACATCTTAAATTAGTGTGTTCTGAATGCTTGCATTTATCTTTAGCGAGAAGTTCAGTGGCCGTAGATATTGATAATATCCAATGCAATGCTTCACTTTATCCTAATGCTCAATATTAGAATATTTCTCAAAGCTCAGTATTGCATTTATTTTCTTTTATGTTTCCTCTCTTTATCTCTTTTTTCTTTATCCATTCTTTTTTTTTTCTACCATTAACTATGCATAATTCATGCATTCAAGTACCAATCCAATCAAGTGTCTTCTGCTCAAAAAGACTATTTAAAAAACACAGTTTATGGTTTTGTTTTCCCTCTCACTAAAGTTCAGCTATAACTCCATGTTTAATGAATTAGCACAGTTTGTTCTCTCAACTCTCTGGGACTTATTCACTAAAGGAAGAGTTATCGGAGTCTACATGAGAGTTGTAGTTTCAAATCCCTAGCTTCATTATTCATTATGAGGGGATTTCTCCAGCAGGAAGGGATGAGATTACCCTGTATAATGCACAATTCAATGGGTGAATAGACTTTGAAATGTTTCACTGACTTAAATACACATTATAAAGGACAAGCCAAGCTATTCCTGCAGCACAAGCCACTGGGATTCAACCTTTATAATGTCAACAAGGTATTTTGTAAACTCGTCTTTTAACTCTCCCTATAGTAAATGGACTTCATTTTCTGCTTGAGGGAAAGTGTGATTAGAGAGAGTAGTTTTATATTCTTCTAAACCACATGAACCCCATCCCCACCTGCTTTAAAAAGTTATTGTTCATTTTTTATTATAAAAATGAATACATATTGTGCACCTACTCATACTATGTTTCTTAATGACTTATGCCTTTTCTCTTTAAGAGGGTTGTACTTGTTTGCTTGGAATAAAAATCCTTGTTTTAAGAAGCATTAGTGGAGGAGTGCGAGATGTGAGATGCACCATGGACAAATAAATGTAACCATTTCCATGTCACTAACTAAAACCATGATTAACCCGATTAGCACGATTTGTAAAGCTAGGGTATAACATGTTTAAATAAAGCATTTTTCCTGTAATATGTTATGGTAAAAACTGTGCTTGCTGCTACGTGACAAATAAAGGTTTAAAAAACGAAATACGGAAAAAAAAAATTTTCATGATGCACATGATGTTTGCTTTTTCGAAAGGGTACATACAGTAGTTGTTTGCATCCTGTTTCTGCAAGGGAAGAATGAATGACTGAAGAATATGTGCTTTGTTATGCAAGGATACATTCACTGCATTCTGTTTGTTTCATTCTTTCTTATCATTTTACAGTCACAAATTAAAGTTTAGGCTTAATTATTGAAGCATAAACAATAGTGTGATGGGCTGTTTTTAATTTACACTTTATTTTAAAATGATTATATATAATTAAAGCTGATAGTTCCGAGTCATAAAAATTCTAAAAATATACATGATTTCACCATTTGACCTTCCCCATTGTTTAGGTATTGTGCTTCAGCGCTATGTATGAATGAATGACTCAATGAGTTCCTATAGAGCAGCAGCATAGAGATGTAGATAGTAGAACGCCAGGATCATGGGATTTCCGGCACCTGTGCATATGACCTCATCTTTCCCTAAATAAACATTACCCCTCCTCTTTCTATCTACTCTGAACTTTTTCTCCTGACATAACCTCTTCCTGGCAATAGTCTGGTTGACAAGGCCCTTTTTTGTATTTATATGACTGTCCCCCTTTGGAAAGGCTAAGAAAGATGGGAGGTGTGGTATATCCTGGGGCATGTGGAAGCTCAGAGGGACCATGGATAGACCACAACTCCCAACTTGGAGTCTCGATGTTGTCTAGTGAGGAAGCACATGATCTGCTCATAGGGCTGTCCCAAGGTATTGTGCTGCCTAGGTCCAAATATGTAATCCAATCCCCCACGCACACCAAAATCACAGCCACATTATGTGATATCGTGATTAGTAAAACCAAAATGAAATTTATCATGAACTGACACACACATAGGCAGACACGTGCTAACTTACACAGACACACACAAACACACTAACAAAAACACATTCACACTAACAAAAACACATACACACACTAACAAAAACACAAACTCACATATCCAGACACATACTAAGATACCAAGACACACACACTAACATACCTAGACACACACACTAACATACACATAAACACACACATTAACATACCTGGACATACACACACACTAAAAATCCCACAGACACACAAACATACCCAGACACATGCATAAACATAAGCAAACACACACTAACATACCCAGGCACGCAGATACTAGCATACCCACACATACATACAGTTACACTACTACTCACTATCTATGGAGAAGCCTAAGCCCGTCCTTAAACACAAACCAATGTTTCTTTGTTGCCAGATACAATCTTTAGCCCACTCTGACGTGTGTATGCTGGCAGGTGTTATTACATTCTATTACATTGATAAAACCACATCAACATTTATTAGCTTAAGATGTCAGAACAAACACAATTCTCTATTAAATCATAATAGGTTAACTAAATCAAAGATTGGATTATACTAAAACTCATCTGTTACAAAATCAGATTTGTTTACATCTCAGGAAAATCTTGTCATCTTCCTCGTTATTATACAGTCCAGTGCACTTGGGTGTTGGTTGCTCTGACAACCAGAATGCGAGAGTATTACACTTATCATTTAAAGGAGAAATATCAGCGTAAAGCGAGTGTTTATTACAGCGCTGAATACAATGCACTGTGGTGTCCTCAATTCACATAAATGAAACGCCCTTCAAATGGAGAAGTTCTGTTAATGAATATGCCTGAGGGTCCAATACCCGCATTCTTCAAAGGAAATCAGGCAGCGGTGGGAATATACTCGCCCCCATTACATGTTCCACTAACCTTATTTTCACTCTTGGAGGAATAACGAGGGTGGGGTGTGAAGGGCAGGTGTCCCAGGTATGGCAGAACGTGTCGGCACCGGAGAAAGGAATTATATATGTATATTCACAGTTGGGTATGGAGGTACAAACCCTGTCTAGGCTGTAGAACCTATCAATTAGTTGACCACATCATGCACTTCTCCCTATCCATCCATTTCACCCATAAGCACAAGATTTGCACTCCGTCCTTTCTTGAAGGGTGAATGGCTCCAAAGGACCAGGAACATGGTTGTTTGACCATGAGCTGCTGGAGAGAGCTATCCGGCATAGAGTCATAATCATTTATGAAAAGGTCTGGAAAATATTGGTGCGTTATCTCCAAATAGATCTCTCATTATCAGCTCAATAATCAAATTGATAAAGAAAAGCAATTATATGTGTACCTTAGGACAAGGTGTGTCATATTCATTTTCACCAAGATCAGAAAAAGGACAAAATGTTTTGTGTGGGAAACAAGGCTACATGTGTAAACTAGATCCTAAAGCAAAGTAAAACACTATAAATATTTAGTGAAAGCAAGTCTGGATTTCCCATCATATAATGAATATTGCTGTAAAGAGCAACACAGTCACATTATCACATGAATACAGGAACAGTCTCAATATTTTGGCATAGCCTGACTTTTATTGGTAATAAGGATTGTTGGCTACTTAGGGAGAACAGGAGACTCCTCTGAATATCTCATCAAGTTATGAAATCAACTGAGGTCTGTGCTTTTGCTGAAAGACCTCCATCACAACTTGACTTGTTCTTTATGGCGCATCGAAATATGATGTCATATGATTGGGTTCTACCTCAATGTGACGCACGGAACCTAAAGCAGTGTAGGTTCATTTCTGGTTATATTTCACTTGTGAGCATTTCCATCCTACATCATTCTACTTATATCTCACCCATGTTTTCTTTCTTTGATTGTGGTTAATAGGAACATGATGGGGTTCACTAGAAGACTCCAAGTGAGGGATTTAATGTCTGGGAAGCGGAGCAGCATTTGCTCACATCACCTACTCTCTATCTTCACCTGTTACCCTTTTTGGGGCTAGCCATGCCAATCAATAGTACGATAGCCCATAACACATGTTAGGGCATCTTACTGGCCATATGTGGAATTGCAAGTAAAGGAAAAGATTTCAGGTAATGGCCCCAAATCCTTCAATCAGAGCATCATTGGGGGCACCTCCACCCCTGCTGATGTCCATACTTAGAAACATAGAAAGTCACGGCAGATAAGAACCAGTAGGCCCATCCAGTCTGCCCAACTTGAACAATGATGTCCACGTGTTCATATCAACATGTGTGGACATCAATAAATCACGAGACACTTAGGTTGGTATCTATATACATACTTGGGAACTTCCAGGCTCTGGCTAACCTCCCTCTTTGGGGTGACTGATGATGTTTATGGGGGGTGCTAGCCCCAAGTTTGTATGGGGACGAGAGGAGAAATGGGTAGGGAGTAGGGAGTGGGGGATGATATCCACTGCTCCCACGGCCATACCCCGACACCAGTGCCCATACCCCGACTCGTGCCCATACCCCGACACGTGTCCATTCCCCGACACCAGTGCCCTTACCCCGACACCAGTACCCATACCCCGACACCAGGGTCCATGTCCCGACACCAGTGTCTATACCCCGACTCCAGTGTCCATAACCCAACAACAGTGTAGATACCCCAACACCAGTGTATATATCCTGACACCAGTGTCTGTACCCCACCAGTCTATGTGCCCTGACACTAGTATATACCTCGACACCAGTGTATATACCCCGACACTAGTGTCCATGACAAGGCTTGTAGAAGCCATGGCTGTTTATGGGGCGTTCAGTAAAATGCCGTTCACATATCGCTGCCTGGTGGGAAGTGTATTCCATCTACCTTGCTGGTGTTGGAATCACCTTGGAGATGAGGCCATGATAAACACATATATGTTTGTGTAATGGAAGCCTTTGCATGCACCGCGTGTGTTCTAATGGCTCGTGCATGTTGCTGAAATGCACTGCAGCAGCCGCACTGGGCTCCACATGCAGCGCGCTGGATCCCTGGCTTTGCGGTAGTGTTCCGTCCCCTCCCTCAGGAGGCAGGGGTGTGTTTGCGTGTCTGACAGACGGAGGTGAGGCTTCAGCCCGCAGATACATCGTGCTCGCGTCCCTGCCAGCTGTCCCCGGTGCTGGGAAGCCGAGCTGCCCGTACCATGCGCCCCGAGCCCCTGGCAGCAGTATGACTGTAGCGCAGGTGAGCAGCAGGAAGATGCAGTGCCCTTTGGATAGCAGCAGCAGTAGCAGTAGCGCCGTTTCCACCGCAGGCACAGCTCTTCCCTCCCTGAGCAGGAGCCACAGTGTCCGGGAGCAGCAGGCGCAGCTGAAGCACAAACTCCGGGAGCTGCCTTCCCTGCTGAGGAGCGGCCTGACCCTAAGGAGAAGAAGCTCGGTGTATGGACCGTCTCCCTCCTTATCCGAAGCTGAGGACACGGCGGCAGCCACCGCCACCACTGTCCCGGTGAGTCACCGACACCTACTGAGAGACCCAGAGCTGTGCCCTCAGTGCCAGTGCAGCCAAGCAGCCAGCGAAAATACCCCCACTGCCTTTTACACGGCGAACATGGCAGCCAGCTTCCCCCTGGCTTACATGTACCTGGCTTCCATGTGTCCTATTAACATACTCACTACTACTATATGTCTGCACCCTTACACCGCTGACATGCCTGTCAGACACTTCTGCTTCGCCTGCTAATCAGCCCCTGCATCCATTACATGCCGTATAGTTCCCAGGACTAGAACCCTGTTTGCTTTTATTGCTCTTCTGGCACTCAATGAAATGCAGTTTCACATGATATTTGCAAAGGGATTTCTACAGGATCAAGAATTAACCTGTATAGTATGTTTGTGTGTATATATATATATATATATATATATATATATATATATATATATATATAATCTGTAGATATGTGTTTGTATATATATATATATCTATATACCATATATTAATAACATATGTTAGTATATGTATATATATATATATATATATATATATATATATATATATATATATAATCTTATTATTGTAGCCCTAATTTAATGGTTATTCTTTATACTGTATGTATATTTGTAACCATGGCTTCCTTACATACTTTAGTCTTCTAGAAATTGTAGAATTTCAGCAAATAAAAGCCCAGAGATTCCCCTTTACCTGGGAACTTGGTAAACATATCTTTCTTAAAAAAAAATGCTGCCCCGTATATCTCTGAAATGCCCACAGAGCAGTAATTTGAGTTTGCTGCCTTATTGTTATCCCACAGGACCAATGATATATTATCTGACCGTGACACAACTAGTTTATCCCTGTGAAATGGTAACATTATCAGCAGCAGGAGAAATTCTGTAGTGGGATGTCAACACGGGGCTTTTTAACTCCTTTACTGCCCCAGGCTTGTCATGCTTCGCAATCCTTGCTCATGCGTTTGTATTCATCCAGCGCTAAAAATGTACAAAGGGCTTTACAGCTGAAGCCATACACTGAGCACACATGCCTTAGGAAAAAAGGGAGCAACCCATAAAGCTTATAATCTAGGTGATGACTGCGGAGGAGTTAATAATTAGTAAAGTGACTTTCCCGCGCTGTTTGTTTTATTTAACCTGTTTGTTTTTTGCATATGATGTTATATGAGATAACGCAATGTAAGGCACCCTCTCTGCGTCCACTTCTGTTGTCGACCTACTTGGAAAATATAGTCTGATACTTTCATAAAACGTGGTGCAATTTGGTTGTTATGAATTAAAAATCCAGCATTGGATTTGGGATGACAATGTCCTGTGGATACCATGCATTTGCTTGTTGATATTCAAGAATTGCTTACGCTTTCTGCCTGCCGTTGATTTATGAGGTGCTGTGCTTTTATTATTCTGTCCGTGACTGACACTAATCCATCACGTCGAGGAAAACTGCAGTGATAGGGAGTGAATGCAAGTCTGGATCTCCCATCATACAATGAAGCCATGCAGCTGGGGTGCCCGAGACTGCGGTGGCCCTCACCTATTGACCTTTAAATGTTTCAGCATAAACCATATTTAATTGAATAATTGTGAACCAATATTACAGAACACTATGATGGGTGTTTAGTGTTCAAGACAGAATAGGGGAGCACGGGGGCTCTTATAGTTCTTGTAGGTGCCCACAATCAATGGATGCTTTTCATTGATACGATTTCTAGTCTTCTAGATGATTGCTTTTAGGAAATGCAATCATTTTCTTAATTAGCTCCCTGCATATTCCCACCCCCGCTGATCAGTCTTTTATTGTTGGGGGGTACATCACTGAGGGGACGCTTGGCATGGAAAGTAAACATCCACAGCACACAAGCCAGAATCACGCGGCTGCTGAGTGCTAGTTTATATTCCACTAATGTCACATGCTGTACGCAGAGAATCACACTAAGCGCTTCTACATTTTCATAGACCACTGATGTCTTCAGCATGGTTGTGGATGGTCTCATTCGATGTCTTATATACAAAATCGTGCCCCCCTCTGCAAGCCATGTTAAGGGACCCCCACCCTTATATAGCCTATTTTGGAACTAAGAGAACACATTATTGTGTTTGTCAGATTTACACATCTGCTATGGAATCATTAAATACAAGGTACCTATTTGGAACAAAAATAAACCAGTGATGTTATTAATAAAGATCTTGTGCGTATTTGGTGAGAATTACAACATTAGCAGCTCATGTAATTAGCCACCTCTTTAAAGGGTCGACTAGAACGAAAAGAATCCTTAAGACGGACCCTACAACCACAGGGGCCTACATTACAAAATTATTAGCTCAAATCAGCATGAGTGTACAAAGGATACTTCGTATCGGACCAAGGGCCATGACAATGCCATGGACATTTTCTATTTGAATCTTACAAAAGCATTTGATGCAGTGCCTCAGAGGGGTTAATATTTAAAATTGGGGGTTTATTTACCCTGCAAAATACAGGACCTCATAACTATTCTCAAATACATGACGGGTCAGGGGAATTGTCTATCCCATGGGTAGAGCAAATTACAGGAGGCCGTCATCCAAGGTTGGAAGAAAAATGGTCCCATCCTAAACAGAGGAAGGTGTTCTTTACAGCGAGGAGTGTAAAGCTCTGGAATATATTACCTAGAAAAGTGATGAATGTAGATAATAGTAGTTAGACTATTTTTGGCAAGGGAAGCATTCATCGACACACTGTTTTTAAATAGATGGGGTAGATCCAGGGAGCAATGTTAACTACCATCTGATTCAAAATCAGCGTTGGCTGATGGAGGGTTATTCTTTACCTTCATCTAGCTCAGCAGAGATAGAGATGTCTTGGAAGAGCTGAACTAAATTGATTAGCCTCATTAACTATGTACATAACATCCCTGGCCTTCTTTTATTGTATGAAGGACTGTAGCGTGTACTGTGTTCTTTGTCACGTGTTTCCTGGCTATTAGACTATGCGATGATCTAGATGTTAGGTGCATTGTGCTGCCATCATCAGATGATCCCAAATCATTTTGGCATTCGGGGTACATGCGTCTGTTTCTTCCAGTGTCACATCTGGTGACACAGTGTTTACATTGCAGTATACAGGATATGTTTCAGAGCTACTGTAATTGCTTTGGAGATATTTGGGTTTGAAAGTAAGGGGTTGTTTCAAGTTAGAACAGGGTGACAATCTTAAATCTGGCTTAACAATAGGGATGGAATCACTCAGCTCTGCCTATGAAACCCGTGGCTTGCTCTTTATTCACTGCCGCTTCGTCCACAGTTAGTTCCCAAAACAGAGAGATTTTTGAGCTGTTGCAAAGTGATATATGTCTCCGGGAGAATTACGCTTTCTGTTGCAAAGACACCAGCACTGCAGAGGTGGTGTTACTTAGCGGCTCATAATTCTGTCACTGGTGGCACGTAGATATATATTAACCTTAAATGTACGAGAACGCAGCTAATATAAGAAGCCAATACTGCATGCAGGTGGCATATACTAATAGCTTGCTGCATGAAAAGCGGCCAGAAAATGCTAACACAGTTCTTAAACTGTAGCTGTAAATCTCTTGCATTATAACGTTGGGCTATTTAATGCTCGGAGATGTCCATACTGTGGGTGAATGGTGAAATGTTTCATTACTTTACTGTCATCATCCTTTACAATGTACCCCAAGTACATATTGCCTTTCCATTTAAGGGCTGGACCTAAGGCTTCGAGCTCCGAGAGAAAAATATGATTATGGAGCCCCTCTCCTTACTTGCTTGCTAACATAAGAAAAAAAAGATGGTGATGCCCCCTACCGAGAGATTGTACCCCTCACTGTGGCCAGTTAGGTTGACCAAGATCATAAACATAGTTCATGATATTTACTTATTGAACACCTAATACAGAAGCCCTGTGTATTTTGGTGGGATAAGTGTCATATTAGTAGGCTTTGTTTGGTTGTATTGCATCTGTTTGGCAGTGTCGGGGAGTCATCAGACTGATTTGAGCTGTTGAGCCGGGAACTCTTTAAGGGAGGACTCTTTGAGAAGTGAGCGCCAAGAAGCAGACTTTTCAACTTTAGGGAGTCTCCCTTCTTAAATTGGCACGTTCATAAAGACAGATTACCTTAAATTTCTGCTCAAGTCTGCACCTGAGAATTAATTATTGGACACTGCAACACTGGTGTGTCAATATGCCAGTTTATTATCTGCAGAAACCTTACACTTCTGTGTTCTAAACCTGCGTTACCATCAACTGGTAGCCTAGCCATCTTGGTTTGCAGCCTCTTTTAGAGAATACTAGTGGAATCCATGGGGGCAAAGTTACCTACCTTACTAATAGGGCATTTGATAATTGATTATTTTACACTGTTTGGGCAACAGCATTAATTTAACTTTTTTTTTTAATTTAATGATATTTAATCTGCAGAAACCTAAGAAAAGATTGACTTAATGGAAATAGCAAGTGAAGAAACATCTGCCGACTCAGTTTATGTGATAAGTGAAACCTGTTTGACCAGGTGTATTGTGTATATAAATTAGTTGCAATGACCACTGCTCACATTTGTGTACGTTAAAAAAGAGGTTCAAATTAGTATCCCTGTGCCGTCTTTAATACCTATGCAAATATCCTGATGCTTTTCTGGATAATTCATTTGCATTTGAGGTTCTGATGTTGAGGACAACCTATCCACAAACTGTAAACCTATTTTTGTGCTAATCTACATTTGTAGGACTACGGGACATCTCACAAGCATCTATGAAAAGACATGTGGTATGACTTTAGTATGTCTCTCCAATAATGATGATTTAACATCAAATATATAGACCAGAGTCATAAAGAGCTGATATACAATTAAGATGAAAGCTAAACAGTGTATCACCTGAAGTTGCAGAGATCTTATATGGGGATGTCCTCTCCATCAGAAGTGTACACTGTGCTACGTGTATATTTTGCAGGTCAATAGATTGTTTCTCTTGTTGGGTTATTACCACATCATTGAAACAAATTTAATCTGGTTTTCTCCCAGTGATGGATTATCTCTGCAATATTACGCAGTGATTCTGTTTTTGTCTTCTAAGAGCGTGCTGGCCGTGCAGATGCATTTCTTTATTGCATTATTTAAGCTGACATGCCAAATGGCAATGCTTTTCTAGATTAATTTACACCCGCTGAATATAATGCATGCTTATTATACACATACGACAAAAGTATTCATAGCCTCAGAATTACAAGACTTTTTCATTTAAACCAATAGCTTCCTAGCCCATTTTGTTGTTATTTTTTCTTGGAAAACAAATCTTCTGTCCGTGTATTCATGTCATCTGCCTTATTTTTCATAACTCCTTTTTAGATCCGCTCAATGTATGTATTAGGAGCATTCCTCCTATTTGCAATAGGCTTTTACATTCAGTAATAAACCAAGCAGCTAAAGATAATGCTATATTCATATAATTCATCCATATCTATATAATTATAGCATATGAGCGCAAGAATGGCTTACATACACACACATTCTTTTCATAATCTCATTAGTTCAATCCATGCGTATTTGGATGAAGGTTTTAGCCCTGTAAATGGAAATAATTATGGGAATACTTGTAGATACCTGTAGGAATTGTGCTGCCGCTTGCTATTCAGAGGTTTCTATCTTTCTTTATTCCATTTTTTATATTAGTTTTCCTTCCTTTTCACACCGACTGTGTCTTCTCCCAGGTTATTCACTTTATTTTCTACTTTTCAATATTTGTTGTTAACAATCACACCTTTAGTGTCCGGGTTGGCACTTGGATAGGTCATTACTGGAGGAGACCTGAGTAAAGAAGGCTTGTAGGTTTACAATGTATTACTAATTGCTGCCATGCGAAACCAAATACATTGTGTTTGGCTAGCAATCTTGTACTGCAATGCATAAAAGATCATCATAATAATCAGAAAACCATATAGCGGTACAGAGGTATGTCATCTGTTTTGAGATTCTTTGGAGCTTTAGTGAGAACTTAGCTTTTTTTGCCTTAAAATAATTAATAATAATTGTATATATCATATACAAAAGCCACAATTTTCCAAAAATATGAATGTCATGGTAGAGTGGTAGGAGGGAAACTATTTCCAAATCAAAGACCACCAGGCATCTGTTTTTATTTATGCAACACACAGGACTGTTGGCGGTTCATCATTTTTTGACGTAAGAAGTAAACTTCTAAATTGTGATCTGGTTGCAAAGTGCTAAGTTTAGCACAAACTCATTACATGGGTCATGCTGTGATAAAAGGTGGACAGTATGGGAATATTGGGAATATACATGTATTTTAGCTCCACTATTAGAATCCCAACCAAAAATCTGTCACTTTTCCCATACCTATATTCTGCAGTTCTGGACACATTACATACTTGTGTAATTGTAATTGAAAATAAGCAATATATATACAGTGACGAGACGGGAGAAACATTCAGAACAGGAAATTGATTAGATAATAACGCTGTCGCTGATCTTAACCTGTGTGAGCGTGAAATAAATATCTCCAAAATAATTATACTTGTTCACATGCAAAAAGCTATAGGAAGTTTTGATTAATTAATGTACCAATGCTAAAATGCGTGACTGCACGCTTTAAATATTTGAGGCGCAAATTGAAGGTTGCTGTACAAACAGTCACCAAGGTTCTTGACAGAACTAAGTTTTGTGAAGAAGAATGGTCAAGATTTGCCAGTAAAAAGGCTCTCGTCGTGTAATTGCTGGCTTCAGCCAAGTGTTTACTGAAAGAATGGAGACTTTTACAGTAATCATATATCAGTTTTATTTTGTTATACATAATGTTATTCTAAATAAAATGATAAATTGTATTTACGTATTCAGTATTCAATAGTGTGTAGATAAAAGCTAAGTTCACAAAGTGACAGTCAACAGTATAAAGTGTATAAAACAAAGCAAGAATTTAGCGCATACCATTCAAAAAACACCTATCTAATATATACATATGGGAACCTGGGAACTTCTGGGCTCCGGCTACCCGGAGCCTTCCCTTTGCGGGATGCGGCAAGGACTGCTCACTGAAGTCAGCAGGCAGTCCCGTGACGTCAGTGGGAGGTCCCGCTGACGTCGGGGGCGTTCCCGCTGAAGGTAACGAGAAACACCCCCATTTAAAGGGAAAATGGGTGGGGAGCAGGGCCTGTCAAGACCCCGCACCCGCGACCTGGAGGATTCGGGTCAAACCCGGAGAGTTCCCAGGTATGCATATTGGGGATTCCACCATATATTGCTTAGCCCACCACTACTTCAAAGTACCCAAGTTTGGCGAATCTAATTTCATTTTTCATGGCTGTATTGCTAACCATGGTGCGGAATCAGAGGGACTGCACTGCATTTTAACCCAATGAGACTATCAAGCACTTGACACTTTGCTACTCTTAGCTCTGTATTTTATGCCACAATTGCAAAATGTGGCTTTGTTTGCTTCAGATAAAAAGCATTATGTTAAATAGAATTGTTTTATTTACATAGAAAACAAAATTTGATCTAATTTTATTTCTCAATAATTTTGGCAAGAATTTAAAAATAAAAGTGGTGGACCCTAGTACACACTTGAAAATGTATAAATAACAGACATTCATAGTTCAAATACTGTTTCTTTTTGTTGTATGAAATATTCCAGTACTTTTCTCACACATTTCTGTATATTTCTTTCCCTTCAGCAATTTTTGCGGGTGCTGAAAAGGTACTTAATAATAGTACAGTTGGAATTTCACACTTAGTAACTTGCTAAATAAAGGGTGGAGAAAAACCTGTAAAAATATATGCATTTATAGCGATCTTTGTTAATTACCTGGTTAGTCATTAGCAGTGACATTGTACGTCACTGGCTGCTGTCATTTTGTTCAGTAATAAGTGATATGTTGCTAGGGGTTTTGGTATTTATACATTTTAATGTGTTCATATGTAGTCAAATACACTATTGCTTTGACTATTCTATACATTGGACCCAAATATTTCTATTACATTTTTCAGATTCTGTTAAAAAATAATTGTAGCCTAATATCTCTTACGGCTGCCATTAATAATGATGTACTTTCATTTAAATTATTATATTCTTTAAGAAAATATATGTTTAAATATATGTTTTATGAACAACATTTTTTGTTTTATTAATTTGACAAGCAAGCAATTGCTTGCATGTAATACAATATCTGAAAATGTGAAGAATGTAGTCTGTATATATCTTTTTACAGTAGACACTGACAAAATGACAGGACTCCCTAGAGTAACACCTGACATAAAGCCCTAGGATACATACCTGTTTCATTAACATACCTGGGAACTCTCTGGGTTTTACCTGGAGATTGCCTGGTGAACGCTGCTCCTCCGGTTCTCTGGGTCAAGACCCGAGTCCTCTGGGTCCTGGGAGCGGGGTCTTGACACGCGCAACTCCCCGGCCATTTTTTTCCTTTACATGGGGGTGTTCCCCCGACGTCAGCAGGACCGCCCACCGGCGTCGGCGGGAACTCCCCCGGACGTCGGCGGGAACTCCCCCGGACGTCGGCGGGAACTCCCCCGTTGACGTCAGAGTGCAGTCCTGGCCACGTCCCTCAAGGGAAGGCTCCGGGTAGCCGGAGCCAAGAAGTTCCCAAGTATGTTCATTAAGTCCTCTTAAACAATTATCATGCATAAAATAGTCAAGCATAATTACCTTTAATCTAGTATGGGTATTGTCATCAGCCTTTATTCCAGATATTACACATAAATGTACACGTGACAAAGAAACACATTCCCTAAAAAGTTAACTTAATATTATTTTTTAATATTTTTTTTCTTTTTTTTTATTGAAAATATAATGCAGTTTACAGAAAATGTGCTGCAATATCCGGCAATCCTACAAACCAAAAGGAGAGCCAAAGTACATGTAAACATAATAATAAATAACATATAAACTTTTGGTTTAACCGGTTGTCGCTACCTGTACAACGTCCGTCCTAAGATAATTTCGAGTGATCTTATATTATGAAAGGCTATTTAGGAGACATGTCTACTCCTTAGAAAGCCAGTTTTACACTGAACTCTGATGTAACTTATCCAATAAGCTAAGAATTTGCCACTCATGATTCACATCATTGATTTAATGTGATAACAGGCATTTCAGAGCATTTTTATATTTTAGGATATTTAAGCTGTGCCCTTTCCGTAATGTAAAAAAATCCTATAAAGTGAGGCTTGTTTTCTGTTTGTCACTTCATGATGATTTACCAATCCTCTTGCTTTGCAGAATTTAGAGGGGGGGGGGACAAAGTCTAAAATGCAATTTTACAAGTGGAACCCCACATTTTTATTCATTGCTTCATATGTCTAAAAAAACCACAATTTCATATTTACAGGAAATTATTATACGTAAATTAAATTGCCTCATTTTATTAGCAAAATCTCTAGCACTAGCAATTTCCTTCCATTCTGGATTGTTGTGAGCTAAGCATTTATATCTTTGATTAAAAAAAGCCTTGAAATTAACATTTTCACTAAGCAATACCATAGCGGGTGTTTTTTTTGTGTTAAAATCGATTTTGTATTCTTAGTTTTAAGTGAATGCGTGTAGATAAAAGACATGTAGGAGTTTGTGTAGGGGATAGGGAGGCTTCTACCATTATCATCCAGACAGTCTAAATTATACATCTACACATTGCTAATAAAGATCCGTAACAGACATCTCATTCCACACAGGGACGCATCTACAACACAGAGAAGAAACCTATATACCTATACCTACATACCTATATCATCTGCCCAAAATGCTAAGAAATGCATTTCCTTTGGCAATTTCAGATTTGAACAGCACAAAAGAACTGGTGGAAGCCAGTATTAGATACTATCAGAATGTGTATTCTGAAAACATTTGCATAAAATTGGTGCCTTGCACACAGTAATTTGTTTAATTGTGTATACTAGGAACATATGGCAAAAATGTATTTTGTCATCTGTATTCTGCAACGTTCTCTGCTTCCCTTCTGAACATCAATGTACCGTTTTAGGAATGTGATCCTTAAAAGAAGACAATATTATGCTTTGAGAACTATTTATAACCTACACTGAACTAAGCCTTTGACTGCAGCAACGTCATAAAACCAAATTATAATACTAGAAGTCAAGAATTTTATATTGAATTTGAAAACCTTGACAATCCACTCAGCATGATTGACATAGCCTTTGTGTGTATGTAAAAAAACAAGAATTCCTACATTCTTCCTTACACTAAATTATCGAATACACATCAGTGCTCTAAAACAGAACTCAAGAAATCTTATTTTTCATTCCTTTTCATTCTTGTACTCAAAGTGACAAAAATCATGAATAATCCTTGTGCTGCAGACATAAAAATTTAGAAAGCGCTTGTCTTTGGCCTGTATTTGGTCTATAAGTCTCTGTTCTCTTTTCAGAATAAGTTGGAAAAGATAAGTGGTGAATTTAACCCAGGATGGAGTGAGGGTGATTATTTTTTATTTGTTTGGTTGTCAGCGGTCCTCTTCACATACATCACATGAGGCCCTATATTTTCAGCAGAAACACTGTCGTTTTATTTACAAGTGTAGCTCATCTTAGATAACACAATAACTGGATGACTGGACATGATGGAATTGATCTATCATGTATCCCAAACCCTACATTTTCCAGTTAAGTACAGTAGCTCAAACCGATGATGTACTTACCTTGGTTGGCACTCTAGGCCACCCCCGGGGCTCAGTTCTGTGGTCACAGTCCTTACTGCTGCGCCCCGGGATGTGACTTCATATAATATCTGAGTGCTCTATCTGTTCAGGACTTATGGTGCAGGGTACAGCCTGCCGTGGAGGCTCTGCCAGCTAGGCACAGTCTTCCATAGTAATGGCCCTCGCGCCATTATTCCTGGTCTAATGGTAGCTATGCGACTTATGAGTCAGGGCATGAGAATTCACGCCATCTATTTTCTGACTCTGGCCATCAGAGCAAATTTGAATATTAATGCCAGGATTTATAATGTTGGGTGTATTCTGAGGCTTCTTTCAGCAAACAACAGGTCTGCTGTCAAGTCATTGGGTTCTTTGTGTTTAGTCACATAGTTAACCCCCAGTAATTTTGGGGATCCATTGATCCTTGTGCTTTAACAATCAGTCTCTAATGTCCTTAGGCTGGAGTTTGTTGGTGGTGTGGCCACTCCTAACCATACTCATTCCTGTGTAATCGAGCTTTTAAAGGCTTGTTGCTGAGTGACAATGTAATAGGGGGTGTGAAATGTAAAGGTGTTTTCCATAAAAATCTTAGAGAAGCTGATATGCATATTTCTGGAGTTTTTGGATGATTTCACTCCATGGGAAAATGTAGACCAAATGTATTAGGTTTTAAAAACTTTTATTTGATATTGATACATGTCTATTTTTGTGGATTATTGAAAGTATTGGAGGAATACTGAGGAGTTAGGCAGCCATATATATATATATATATATTTTGGGGGAGTTCTTTATTCTGATTCTATCACATAGGGAGACTTTTTGGTTATTATGGCTATTTCAAAGATGCCAGGACACCATCATGTTATTATACATGTTTAGCTTGGGGCTAGAAAAGGTCAGGTCAGCACCTAATGTGTGAAAGCCTGAATGACCGGGTTCGGCGGGGAAATTCCTGATTAGTTATTGGGTTTGGTGGGATGTGGTGATGTGGGGTTTTTTTTAGGAAGGATGAAGTCTTTGGGTGGAGCTAGGAGGTTTTAATAGTGCTCCATCTCCTGTGCTCCTTTCTTTTTTCATACAGCATACATGCAATTGCTTTCCCACCCGTCTCTTTTTTTTTGTAGGTGATGAGTGTGGAGATAAGTGAGGTATGGAGGGGAGCAGTTGTGTTTGAGCAACCACCTCGGGTGAACAGCCTAGAGGGCTTGTTGTGGTCTTACCCCGTGGGTTGTGTCCCTGGGAAGCCCATATAGCATACACATGTGCAAGATATCAAGTACTAAAATATAAAGATTGCTGCACCTGAAATCACCCTACCGGCTGTATCAAGTTAACAAATATCTATCATCCTTGTTAGAAAAGAACTAAAAACAAGGTGTACTACAGATAATGATCCATAAAATGATTCCACAGAATATACAATATTAAATGTATACCATATAACATATATATATATATATATATATATATATGTATGTTAAATGGTAGATACTGTGAATCACTTATGAATCATTATCTGTTGCACACCTTGTCTTTGGTTCTTTTCAGATATCCAGGGTGGACTGCTCTGGGTTTGGTTCACTATGTGTTTACAGAATGTTTTTAAGTTTAAATACTGGGCTTCATGGCTCCTGGTCAAGAGTGACTTCCTAGGTGCTGAACTACAAAAATTGTGGCCATAATGTAATTTCATAGATATCATCCACGGGCACAAATAATGTTGTCTCTTTTTATAACCTCTGAGAGAATATATAACTAGCTGATATGGAACTACAGCATGTATGGGAGCTACTGGTTGCCTGGCATCTCTAGCGGATAATGTTATAATAGGATGATTGGTGTCAGTTGGCATAATATAAAATAAATTTCTGCTCAGTTTACAATCTACCCTTTAAAGTGCAATTTCACAAAATGCATATTTTTAAGCAGTGGTTTATCACTACTACACATACGCCAAGTGATGATTGCTGTCGCCAGATCGTTTCAGCAGGTGATATACTGGTTTCATTGTTGGTGCCATTCATGTGTAAGGTAATTATAAGGATTCATCACAATTGTAACACATTTTTTCCTATCTAGCATTTACACCTCTATAGTCTATAGGCGTTTTCGGGTGGTATAAAAAATATATATTTCAGTGGCTGATTTACAGAGCTCAGGGCTGTATGTATCTTTACTACCGCATTCAAAACTACTATTCCTGTGCTGCGTGGCAAATAACACTATTTGTTGTAACTATCTGATGTAACTCAGCGGAGGGTAAATGTAAAGAAAGATAATTTTAGTGAAAAGTTTCAGAACTTTTCACAAGTTGTCCAAATCAAAGAATGTATCAGTTGTCTGAGGGTCTGGATTTTGACATCTGTGATGAGTCCATCATGTTTCCAATAAGTATTTTGTCCTTTGTAGTAATTCTTATTGTGTCTATGGTATATAAATACCTCTAAGGGGAAATATTGCCACTAAATAGTGTTCCGTGTTATCAGGGGTATTTGTCTCATTAGACGTTGACATTACAGGTAATTTGTTGGAAAATGTCAAGGAATTCTTTAGACAAATGATCCATGACTTCTATGTAAGTCAATAAAAAAACAAATATAATTGCATATTATATACAGTATATATAATGGCTAAATCCATTTCGTATTTCTAAATGTATGTTATGCATTGAACCCCCCCAAAAGTGCTTCAAAGACACTAAAATGATGAAGTTATAGTATTATGTATTCTGTTACAAAAAATTTGATTTACAAAATGTATTGCTTGTGAAAGCGGCTTATATCAGGAGGGTTAAAGGTAAACGTGGGATAAAGGAAATGGAAAGCAACACCATAAAATAAAACAGCTTAGTGGATTATGTTAATGCCGACAAATTCATGATGACTGCTGATCTCCTGTAATGTTAGATAAATGTAATTCATTTTCTATGTAGCATCACTAATACAAAACTCAAAAGTGTATAGCTTTGAGTCTGTGACTTTTCATGGCACATCTCCTAGTATTTACTATACTTTATAGAGACGTCTCCACTTGCTCTAATAAATGTGACCATTTCGTAACAAGATGACTTTTAGAAACCTAATTCTTAGTACTGTTACTATGCCCAGTTTGCAGAGTGCCACCAAACACTAGCGCACTGGCCCGGAAATAACGGCTCACGTGAGACGCCAGGTCCGGGGCTTTACTAGATGCTCTTTTTTATGTTTGGAGTTTCCTTAAATTGAGCTCCTGAATGGAGTCCCATTTGGGAATATATTGCAGATTTGAAGCTTTGATGGATCTTTGGAGGTCCCAATGATCACAAAATCACAGAGCACCTCATATTTCAGACCCCAATATTGATACTGCACATATGAAGCCTCCACGGGCTTATGCATAGAGTCAGAACGCCAAATAGGTTGCTGGCAGATGCGTAAAACATTTGTTGGCTCCTGAAATTCAATTTTGTGTATGCAAAAGCAGCACTGAATTGTATAACTTACCTTTAGGAGAAGCTGCAGCTCCACTCCCTCACTGTGATCCTCCCCTTCCTGAGAACACTTGCAGGTACGGGAGCTGACGGTGAGTATATAATGTGGGGGCAAGTAGCCGAGGTGTTTGGCCAAACACATCTTGTGCAAGACTATGAGCTAGGGGATGCCGAGTCCCTCCTTGCATCTGCAAAGGGAATAACCACACAAAAATTTTAAGGGACCACTCAGCTATCGTATATTTCAAAGTGTACCAATTATATGTGAAGCGTGCTATTAAGCGCAAGCCAGAATTTCTATGAAACAGAGTATTTTTATTTATTGTAGAAAAGGCTTACACAAACCAGTGATAGCACATTTTTAGTGTTTGGTTTTATATGTGAATACGGTTCACTTTAAATAATGTGCGCATTCTTGTGTAAGTGACAATGCACAAATGGTAATTTGTACTAGAAGCCTCCGCCTGCACTTTTGGGCAAGTCGGTAACGAGGTGCTATAGTATAAACTCTCAGGAGATTAATGTCCTATTTTTATGGCTAAGTACGCTGTAGAGAGCCGATGACGGCGAAGCTTCATATTGCGAGATGTAAACACAATGACTCATCTAAGGCAATTCAGGATCCTTTGAATGAAATATAATATTGTATAGTGAGCGGCGGAGCTGGAGAATAACATCTTGAAAGACAGTGCTTATTGCTTAATCAAGAACATTTTTCACCATGAGAGTCATTTCCATCATTCTGTATTATGACTTATGATTGCTAAGCTCCTCAAATGCTCTGCAGACGTTGACTTTTTAAAAGAATGCAATTATTTCACCTTAAATACACATTAGTGTTACTTATATGAAAGTAATTGGCTACAGGGGTGTTTCTATGCCAATATTAGGTGTTTTTGCTTGGAATGGGGTTTTTCTTGCACAAAATCAGCAGTCAAATGTTCCATATACTAAATACCGTATTTGCTCGATTATAAGACGAGGTTTTTTTCAGAGCAAATGCTCTGAAAAATACCCCTCGTCTTCTAATCGGGGTCGTCTTCTAATCAGACCTCAAATAGAGGTCTGATTAGGAGACTAAGATCCAGATCCCCCGCACCGCTGCAGGGGACCTGGATCCTCCTGTCTCACCCCCCCATCATACACACACTTACCGGTGCTTCCTGATGTATTGCCGGGGCAGCGGGTTGACGTCTAAGCGATCCGCGTAGACAACGTCCGCTGCAGCCGGAAGGAGGTGTGGCTAGCAGCGGGGGTTGTCTGCGTCCGTCGCATAGACCTTCCCCGACTGTCAGAGATCAGAGTTCCCCGCACCGGTGCGGGGAACTCTGATCTCTGACAGCCGGGGAAAGTATACGCGACGGACGCATACAAACCCCCGCTGCTAGCCACACCTCCTTCCGGCTGCAGCAGAAGGCGACGTCAACCCGCTGCCCCGGCTGGAAGCACCGGTAAGAGAGGGGGGAGAGCGGGGGAAGGGGGGTGAGAGAGGGGGGAGAGAGAGAGAGAGAGAGTGTGTGTGTGTTAGTTAAATGGGGGTATAGGGTGTGTGTGTGTGTTAAATGGGGGCATAGGGCATTTCTGGAGTGGCGTTAAGGGGGCATTTAATAGAGCACTCTGCCTCCTGGAATGCCTTATACCTCCCTATATGCCACTCTGCCCCATAATATGCATTTTAACCCCCTAAATGCCAGAATGGGATATAGGGGTATAAGGCATTTCTGGAGGCAGAGTGGCACATAGGGGGTCAAAAGGCATACCATGGGGCACAGTGGCATATAGAGGGTTAAAAGGCATATCATGGGCCACAGTGCCATATTGGAGTGGCAAGCCTGGGGGCAGATGTGCGTAACTGGGGGACAGGTTGGAAAATACAAGAAATAAAAACAAAAAAAATCTTTTTCTCAATCATAGCTTTTATTAAAAAAAATAGTTTACATGAATTAACATTTACTGGTAAAACTTTTTTCCTTTGGGGTCGTCTTATATTCAGGCTTTTTCTTTTTTTCCTAAGTTAATATTCAGATTTTGGGGGGTCGTCTTATAATCGAGCAAATACGGTAATTACAACTATAATGTATAACGTACTGTCTGTTTTTTTCATCAAGTGAAGGGAGCTGTACTTTTATTTTGAACCTTTCATTTCACCTTTAAGTCATTCCAGAGCTGAGATTCGATGGGATCCGGTCTCTGTTAAGAATGCTCATACTTATAGCTCATTGGGGGACTTTGCATGGTCCAGATCTTCTTATTACATAACCATATTACATGCCATTTTAACAGAGCTTCCTGTCATCACAATCATGTGGGGAGTGCTATTAAATTAACCGAAAGCAATAAACCATCATAATGTGCTTGTGCCATAAGCACATCAATTAATGTCATGGGCTGTGCTCATGCTCAGACATTGAACGCTCATGAATTAACTCTTAGCAGTTGTCTGTTGGCAATGAAACCTCAAGAAGACAGATTCAGCACAAGCTTAATGGGGAAACGCAATTTGTTTTGAAATCACAAAGACATCGACGTTATACACTGAAAACGAGGAGGCAGCTGACTTTCCTTTTGTTCGTACCTGTCCACTTTACACGTCGCTTGTCAGAAAATTGGACCGGATAGGACTGTAACAAATTACAATAGTAAGACAAGTCAGGAGGAAGATAAAAAAAACCTTCGGAATCTTGCATATAACGTTGGTACCTTTCACGTGCAAGCGGTGCCATCTGTCATTGAGTGGCAGTAAATGGATACGCACCTTCTCGCTTTATCTGTGTTTTGCCATCTGGTAGTTTTAGGTAATCTGATAGAAGGAGGTTTTGTATAGATTTTGAAAGCCAGCTGTTAATCCAGATGTGTGATGTTTATTAGACGCACCTGTGATTGTTAATTTGTGGCATTGCCTATTTCTTGTGTAGAGGAGCGCGCGGCTAGCCTGTAGAGGAGCGCGCGGCTAGCCGTGTAGAGGAGCGCGCGGGTAGCCGTGTAGAGGAGTGCGCGGGTAGCTGTGTAGAAGAGCGCATATGGCAGAGAGAGTTTGGTGTGTTTTATTGGGGAAAACACAGAAGAAAGACGCAGAGACTTTTGGGACCTCAGAACTCTCTTCTTCAGATGGAAAGAATCATAATTTGCTTAACAAAAGTGTAGTTGATGCTTTGTCTGTGGAATAGCACCTTCAGTTTCGCGAGTATGAATTTTGAGGTATGTGATGACACTCAGGACATTATATGAAAATTACAACCCAATTTCACGTAATCAAAGTCTCTAACTATACCAAGCGGAATGTTAGTATTAATGGTGTTAACAGACACTCGATAAAAATATGAATTGTGCATGACACTATTACCGGTAAATCATGTGTTCTGTCCCTCCAGGCAAGACTTGGATCAATGTAAGGATGAAGCACTGCGTACATTGTGGAGCTATGCTATATAAATTAAATATAATAACATTTTATTGGATGATTCAGCACTGTTCAGTTTGGTTTACTAGTGTTTTCCCTACATAAGTAAAGTTTAAGGATTATGTCTTTAAAAGGGTCACTGGACCTTAAAAATAAAGAATAATCAAAAGCTTTATCCTGGACAGGTTTATACAGAAATGTTATTTACATTCCATATTTTATTTCGTCTGGCAAACTATGCAAATCATTTGATGAACCATTTTTCAGTCTACATGCCCTGAGTTGCCAAAAGTCCCCTGCTGCCCCACCAATGGAGAATGCTTGATCCAGCCAATCCCGTTGAAGTAAATGGGAGACTTTTCTGTGAATGCCTGAAACAGTGATAGTCATCTGGGGTTCTGCATGGCTGAAAGCAACTCGTGGCAAATATAGATTCACCAAGTGAAGTTCAGCTCTCACTAGTGGAGCTCACTGGAGATTAGGGGTCTTAACATTGTCTTCATTGTGCGTTATAAAGGACCGGCACTGGCACATTTCCTATACAAACTTAATCTTTGGTAAATAAACCCCTAAGGTTTGGCATTATGGGGGCTAAAGTTCTAGACTTCACAAATAGGCTGAGTAATTTTGCCGGTGACGGCAAGTAGTTAGCCTATAGTGCCCTAAATTCATAAAGGTAAGGAAGAGATTTTATGGATCATGTGCCAGGCTTGCTTATTATAATTCACCTTTCCATTTTTACGCTACCTGTTGCAAAATCCTTGATGAATGCTTCCTACCTTTATGTTGTATCAGTGAATCAGCGCTTGTAACTGCTGCTTTAATAGTTAATGCCTCGTGTTTACATGTCTGATATTTCAAGGAAATGATCACGTCATCTAAAAACTGTTGATGTTCAGCTAATCTGTATTGAAAAAAGTACAACATGTCTACAAACAATGACAACATTAATACTCATAACCAATGTAGTAACATACAGACCATTTAGTAACAGTCTGCTCACAGCAACTAAAAGTGCGTCTTATGTCGACAGATAACAAAGGTTAAAGAAAAATACTATTTGTATTTAGGAATAAAAATCTTCAGCAGACATTTATGAACTCAGCCATGGTTTTGAATCTGCTTAGCCTCGAGGAATGATCAGTTACCAAATTAGGTGGGATTTGGAAGGATCGTCTAGAAGATACAGTACATGATGTCCTGTGTGTATGTATATATATAAACGTGTAAGAATGATTGTTTAGAATTCAGAGAATTGCACCATAGCCGCTGTTATCACACATGCTTAGTGTTAATGATGTTGGAAATGGCAGATGCAATAAGGTTAAGACACTTATAAGGTTACTGAGAACTTAATTTTGAACTGCCTTAAACTTTTTTCAACTGCAGATGTGTTTCAGTATGTTTTTAATGCTCTAAAAAGCTCTACAACATGGTAATGTAGCAAGCCATGCCATGCATCTCTCTTTAGAACAACTAGCCCTTAGGTGGCAGGTTCCTTTACCTTGAAACTAGTAAGGAGGCGGAATTGCCCTCTATAGATGACGCAGCCCTGGCCACCAAAACCTCTAGACTTCAGATCATTAATGGATTGAACTCGCCAACCAATCTCACGTGAAAATGTCCTATATGCACGGTTGCCTTAAATATATATTGATAACATTCCTTAAGGGTAAGATTTACTATTTTACCAGTGTTTGAAATATATACATTATGTCTGTGTATATATATATATATATATATATATATATATATATATATATATATATATATATATATATTATATATATGACAAATGGGTGTTTAATTGCAAGAATTTTATCAATGTGATACTGCTGCAATTAAACATCCATTTATAAAATGATGTAGATACCAAATTCCTCTTTCCCTAGTCTGGTACTATCAGCAAAGGATTGAACATTTCATTTTATTATACTTTTAAGTGATTAAATCTGCATCATAAACAGAAGCTAAGCTAAATCATTTGCAAATGGAGCTACTATGCAAACATCTTTTTCTATATCCATGCACTATATATTTGAGTAAAGAAATACATTAACATCCTGTTTGAAAACCACACATTTTTATTTATTTGATGTTCTGACTTGCGTTATTTGAATACTATATTTGGGTGGAAATTGATTTCCTGATGATTCTGATGCTATTTTGGGGAAAAAATGAGGGAAAACTAAAATCAAACCTTTGGTAAGACCTGAACAGAGGGAGCAGACACTTGAAGCACATATCATCTGGCATGTGTTGCTCTGTCATCCTGCTAAGTCCTGTCTGAACTTATTAAACACGCTTTTGAAATTTCTTGTAAAAAAAACCCTTTTCATGGCTCTGTGTTCAGCTGTGCAGAATAACGTATTACTCAGATCCTTCGCCCCTAGCACTGTGTCTGGCCACAAAGCACACGTCACTTTGAATAAATACACGGAGAACATTGTCAGAAGTATGGATCTATCACAATAAGAATCACTATGCAGTCCAATATAAAAAAAAAATCACATTTATTGTCATTTATTTCATGTTGGAGTAAAGTGAGATGAATGAGAATCCGACAAGGAAAAGCAAGCACACGACTGATTAGGAGAAAGTTGGGCAACTGTGACATTGGTGGGAGGGAGAAGGACATGGCATGGGTTGTACAGGTAAAGGAAAGTCTGACGAAATCTGCCGCAGACACAAAAGTCAGCGGTGTAAAGGGGCATTTGTTATCTAATGACAAGTAATAACATGAGCTACACTGAAGGTATAGAGATTGACATGGGGGAGGGGAGTTGAAAAGGGCTTGTATTGTAATGTAGTGCAGAGCAGGTCTAGCAGCCTGTCTATTTTGGGACAAAGGGAGGGCTGCAAACGCAGGGGCAAGACCAGCCAGGTAACCCAGCGATAACGCAGCTCAGAACGCATTTGGTAAGCAAGGTACTCCACGTGCCCTACCGACTATATGTGAAATTGCAAGTGAAACACAGAACAACGCTTTAGGTAGAAGCCCCAAATCAATAAATCTGATTAACCCAAGGGTGCAGTTGACCCCCTGTCCTCTTGTTTGGAACTCCGATGACCTTTGCATAGTCCGAGTCGGAGAAATTGAGTTTTTTTTTCAAATGATAAATTGTTTTAGCTTACTGGTAATATTCTGGTGAATATTGTCTATGTTTAGGATTTGTAATCAAAGTGTATTCTAAGGACTAACTAGCTTAAGGACCAATTGGCACGATGAGCAGGAATGAATATAATTCATGCTTTGTTTGCAGGAAGCTCGGTGGGCATGTTTCTTTCATTATTGCCTAAGGCTAAAACGAACATTCATCCCGATTAGCTGCATATCACAGGTGCTTCTCTGTTGTCCCTATGATTTCTACTATTCAGGCCTTTTGTTTTTCTGTGAGCATCAGTTTGCTTGGAAATCTAGGCACGCAAAGTTTCTTTAAGACAAAAAAATGCTCCATTGGGATATTTGATTCCAAAAAAGTCGGTGGTAATTACGCGTGATGTGGAATAGACTTAAGTTATGCAGCATCTGTTGATTTTACTGATCAAGTTCATTTTCAGAACAAGCCAAATGAGGCATGATTCAAAACATTTAAGCAGCTGCTAAAATGCTGCCAACCAGTAACTGAGGGCACAAGCTGCAAATAAGTGAGAGTTGGACGATAAACTTCATGAGTTGGCACTTCCAAGACATCTTACAAATGTCACTGGATTATTCTACAGATCTGGGGTTCTCAAAATCTACAATGTGTGTTTCATCTGCAGTTTGCGGGACCTACCAACGCATTAGAAATCAATAACAAACTAGTGGAAACGTGTCTAGTATGGTTGAAGAAATGTCATCGTAATCCTAAATAAGTAGTCCTTTTTTGGTAAGACAGGTTCTGGTTTAAAACCTTGGATGAACCCTCGGATAACAAGATATTACCCGAGAGAGCAATATCTTGGGACTCTCCCTAGGAAATTATTTGGCAGGGATCATCATTCAACAAAACTCTGAATTAGAGTGTTGGATCATTCACCTAAATTTTAACTCACTGAATTTACTATTAGGAAAAAGAAGTCTTGGCGAGTTTCCTCTGTAAAAATGACTTGAACCTGCGTACTGCATACTTTAATATGTGAAGTGGCTTCCTTCAGGCTCTCTCATATTTAACAATGCATTAAGCAGGACTAAGCCAGCCATCGTAACAGAAAAGCTTACAGGGTTTGGCTTTTATAATGCATCGTTAAGCCAGTGAGCCCATTTTAAACTATGCACTTCTCACCTACAAATGTGCTTTTTTCCCTAAATAGGTACATCATAGTTCATCCTTTTGGGAATTGTTGCCTAGTTTAGAACGCAGAAAAAGCAAATCCATTGCCCTTCACGTGATTGGCTGAAATTTAACTTGCAAGTATACAAGCAGACCTACCATCGATTTCACTTAACAAGTACAAAAAATGTGGATTAGAAAGTTCCTTAGCCCCTGTGCCTTATGTTGCCCACCCTGCTTTAGATTTGTAAATAAGGGTAATTGTTATGGCGGCAATTTTATTGATTGTGGAGAAATGTTCATCTCTCCAAGAGTACCCCCTTGCCATTGTCACACTTTTAACAAGAATACTATTTGATCTGTGTATGGTGTTTGGTAGGAAAGACAATCTTGAATTTTTTTTATAAATAAGAAAAAAAATGTTTATCAGTCTGATGAATTTGCTATCAGATATCAAATATCCTTGTAAGATATGTAAATATATATCTATATATGTTATACACATATACACTAAAAAATAAACAGACCAGGTTTGTGTACTTTTCTGCCTGATTTATAGGCTGACAGCTGGTGTAGCAAAGTGGGACCTTTCCTTTTCTTTCCAAAGCCTTTGTTATCCCAGGGCTGTGGAACCTGAGACTGTTTGACTTCTAATCCCACCTGCACGGCAAGCTTTTTATGCGACCTTGAGCTAATTAATCAACCTCCTGTTGCTTTTCCTTTAAATCTGTCGTGCTTTGTGTTCCCTTTCCTCTTTCTTTTACTTAATAGGCAGAATGATGGCATATGGATAGTGCACTGGTTAAGGGAGGTGACCTCTAATGTCTCAGATTCTTTCCTTGGATTGTTGGCGTGGGCTAAGGTTTCCAGGGCTAAACTGAAATGACCCGAAGATCATCAGTGTCTTACGTCTGGGGTTGGGTGGGCGTATGGGATTAAAATGTGCAGGGATAATGGTATCTAAACTTTACTAGCGTTACTATCATACGTAATTATTATATTAATAGTATTTATATTGGACAGGCTACTGTAGGATCACAGTGCTACCTTCATTTAGTTACTGTGTGTTGTTTTCTATAGAATGCAAGGTGTTTGATCAGAGTTTTTTTGTCCAATAATGCCACCAAGTACAATAAAATGTACCTGCCTGCTATACAGTGCTGTCGAATGTCCTGTCATTAGAGCACAATGGCTGCAGTGAACCAAATACTTAAAGGTGCCGTTCCACTTAGACAATTAGTTAACTGACTTTTTAGTATGTTAAGTAATTTAACCTCGGCAGATGTGTCGTTTTACACTTTTACCTGAAGACTTAAAGACTATGAGCAATGCAAAAACACCTATGAAGCCTTTTCAGTTTCTAAGCTAACAACCTATCACTGCCTGCTTCTCCGTCACATGACAGGTATGGTTTCCAGACCAAAAGAATAAGCCACATCCCACTTCATTAAATAATTTTTTCTGGGAAGGGTTTTGGCATTGAACAGTACTATTATATTTTAAGTTCTGCTTACAATTACAACATTTTTAAAATTCAGGAGTATGTGGAAAAGCACATTTAAGTGAGGTCTATGCTTTGGGCCTTTTGGTGGTATACGTCTGTTCTTTGGATGTGTTATTTTGCATGTGAATTATTTTATATGGAATTGGGCTTTGGGGCAGCCTGATTTCATAGGATTGTATCACTGTACTGAATCTGTATTGCATCATATGATACTCATATGTGACATTATAACAGCCTAACAAAAAGAGTGTCAGACAATATCTGTACTCTGTTAAGGTCCATATACATATAGACACACTGTTTGTATGTAATTTTACATATGTGTGTATCAGCCCACAAACATGACAAACAACTCATGGTGTTCCTTTAACAAATGTATGGGGGAGGGGAGGCTGCAGAATCCCCTATATGCAGGGCTCTCTCCACCTAATGTATCGGTTTGAATATATGTATTGTATGAAGCGCTGCGGACATTTTTGGCGCTTTATAAATGAAGGATAATAATAATAATTTGCCCCTTCCCTCTGCTATTTTGTGCGCAGGAGATGCGTTCAGCCGAACACAATCCCCCCATGTGATATACATTCCACCCATGTGATATACATTCCCCCATCCAGCTCTAGCAAAGAACTCTGCGATTCCTCTCCGGATTCCTGTATGCTTGAGAATGCACTGTGCGTTCTTCAAGGACATCAAACTGTCCCTTTATTAACTATATTCAAAGATACTATACCTTATGAATAATTTGTCTCCCCCGAGCTGCCGCAGACTGCATCCTTACTGTAAAGGCCGTACGCTATTGGCTGCTGCGCCATCCTGGCGACCATACACCCAATAGCAACATCAGGGAGATTTGCCTATAGAAGTAGGTGATGTATGTAATCCCATCCTTAAAATGATTTGTGACCCTTTTGTGTTAATGTCTTTGATGTTTACTACCCTTTCATTCTTCGAACACAGTCGTCAAAACAACGCCATTTCATATAATTGTACACCTATAAAAAACACCATATCACTTTTGAATATTTTGAGGATACATTCGTTCTTTGCTGATTTTGCAACTAACCGGTGGTATTTAACCAGGGCCCTCCTTACATTTTGTTTCTGTAAATCCAAATTGTTATGATTTGATGGCGCTATATAACACAATAAATCATTTTAGGCCAAGAAGCTTTAATAATGGTTAATCTTACTTTTAGTTCCACAAAGCTAAAACGATGAAATCCGTCGAGCCTCTGTTATAAACATTGCTGTTCATGTGGAATGAATGCCGTGGAATAAAGCTTCTTCAACTGCTAACCTATTTGGGTGGAATGCAATTCCGATGTAACCCTTTGAGTACCAACGAATTGAGTTACACGCTCACATCCACATATATGGCTAGAGCATGTGCATTGTAATGCATCACTCTTCCACCTGGCGCTGCGCTAGTTAAACTCATTTCTTACTAGAACACATAAAAACACTGGATGGCCAGATATGTGTCTGTACAATGTTAGTGCATTGTTAAATATGTATGTATTAGAGAGCATGGCGTTGTCATGGAAACCTCAGCTTCCTGACACCATCAGTTGATGCTGCGCAGTTTGTGAGACACTTAATACGGCTAAAGAAATGATACAATGTATTTGATGTTTAAAATGTATCTCAAATCAGCCTACTACAATTACTAATATAGAAAAGAATATATATATATATATATACCGTATATATATATATAAAAGGGGTGGTAGAAGCATTATTAAACACTCATCCACATCTACCAGACAAGCCAGAAGGCTTGTTTCCCCCCTGAAATATATATATATATATATATATATATATATATATATATATGTAATTTGGTATAGGGTGACATGTCATCTCAGTGTCTTATATCATCATGTTTCTGTTTTTCTGGATTTATATCAGCTGTAGATGTAGGTTCTTCGTGCTGTCTTGTTAGGCTGCCTTTTAACCGCTTGTCGCTGCGATAGAGCTGTTAGATTCTAAAGTAGAGCTTCATTAGAAATAACCCAATGGGGGGGTAAGGGTCCCCCATAACTACGACACTTATTACGAATACAGAGCAGCTAATTGAGCTGTCAGTTGCAGAGTCGCAGTAAAAGTAGAGTTTGTCATCTAACCAAAGATTGAGAATCAACTTTAAAAGATCTTTAAACCTTTACAACGTACTAAACATTTATTTTCCTGTTACAAACTTATGAGAGGATTATATACATAGCTGCAATCTAGTAAAGTATTTTTTGATATATGAGGATAATACCTTTCTAGCAGAAGTGTTAGAGATTAATACAATTTAGAAACAAATCTAAACATGCTTGAAGCCATTTTTCCTTCCATCGTTAAGACTGAGTATCTTTTTACAATCTCGTTGGTGAATTACAAATTATGAAATCTACATGATGAAATATTAATGTTAATTTTATGAAGAATCTCATCTTATTTAGAAGACATTGACATATTGTGCCAGGGCATTCTTGTTCATCCCATTGTACATCACTGCAGAATATGTAGGCTCTATATAGATCAATAAATCTGAATAATAATAATAATGATCAGCTGTCTCCTAGCATTACATTTAACGAGGGGCAAAGTGTTTGGCTGTTCCTCTGTTGTGATTTAATTTCCATTTGGGAAGAGTTTGTAGCTGAAAATCACAAGCAGAATAATCATTTTAGCGGCACGGCGCTTCCCTCGGTGGCATGCTGAGACAATAATGTGGCTTTACGCTGTGAATTGCAGTCTTTCCAACATAACAGAAGGTGCTGGGAGGCAAGGATTAGATAAATGTGAATATTTTAAAGGTTTTGCATGACTTGGTACTGAAAAAGAAAGGCTGATGATATTCTGGAATTCTCATTTAAATAACGTTTCTGAAGAGATGCGATAATTGTGTTTGTGTAAGTCGTGTAGTGTATACGGCACTAGGGTTCCTTTCTGGGGAACGCAGTGTATGATGAAGCCTCCGTGTACTTCTACCTTAATCTGCACATTAATCTTTACAGAATTTCTCGCGGAGAAATGACTTTGCACAGACTAAGTTAAAATGTTTTTTTTTCTGTCTTGCTTTTAAAAAAAAATCCTTTTAAAATTCTTTTCAGATTCCAGTCTGACTTTTATATGAATAAGGTGGGGTAATCCTATAATTTTAAAATGCTAACCACACCTGCTCCATGGCAATTAATGTCTTTTTTTTATTTGGCGGTAGCTCATAATCCATGTCATTTGGGCACATGGCCGATAACATTTTTTTTACATAGTTATCTGGTTCATAGTATTGTTTTGGTATTTGGAGCCAAAAACAAGAACTGTAGATTTGTACTCTATAGTATTGTTATTTTTTCCTTAAAGAACAAAAAAAATGCTTACATGCTACATAGTCCCAATGTGTGTTAAGAAACCTTATTTGATGGAGAGGTGCCCTGTTAGTTGAATTTTTTTTGCAACTTTTGCCCAATTAACGCATAAAATTTGTCTGCATGATGCAAAATAGAAGAACCGAATGATCAAAATGGGGACCAATCGGAAACGTATAATTCAGGTGCCGTTACTCTCCTAAAAAAGCATTGAAAGTCTAAACCCTTTTACAAAGTAATGCCTTAATTAAGTAAAATTTAGCTTCTTTCATATTTTTTTCCGGGAACACTTAAAGGGACATCAGACAACCTTTTAAACAAATAATGCATATTAAAAGTACTTAAAAAACAAACAAAAAAACTTTTCATGTGAGCTGCCTGTTATCTACCGCGGGGTACCATGTGTTACACTCGGGGTAACATGCGTTACGTGTCCCCTCTTGGCGCCTCGCTTAGCGGGGGGCACCTGGATGTCGTGGACATGCTGCTCCTTTTAACATTAATGCTGCTCTGTGGTTTAAGGGTCCGCAATGGCCACCCTCACTTAAAAGGCAAAGTGCGTTTCAGAATCCATCATTCCTTGTGGTCAGATAATAGCATATTTTATATTTGTGAACCTGCAGAAACAAAAACGAAACGGACCTGCAAGATCGCCTGTATATTGGTGAAAAAATGTTTGATTTGAGGATTTTTGTTGTAGACGTTCATTTAAAGGCAGTCCGTTCCGTTGTTCACGTTATACTCGCCCAACCGTAGGTATAAACATTTTCATATAACGCCTTAAAAAGAAATCATGCAAAATGGAGCAGAATCGCACGATTCTCTTGTGTAAAGCCCCACACTACACACGATTGGATTTAGACAAATGCGTTAAGTGCGCACAAGATGATCATCCAGACATGAAGTGTGAACAGAATTTTCATGGAAAATGATGACAATAAAAGTAATTCTTCTTTTTTCTTTCTTTTAGAGCGCACCAGAAAGAATTTCAACTCTCTATGGTGATAATCCGCCCCCCAAGGTAATTTTTATTTGTATAGAATGTAGATGAGTGAAAAAGGTCAAATAAGTTGA
Source organism: Spea bombifrons (assembly GCF_027358695.1). Taxonomy (NCBI): domain Eukaryota; kingdom Metazoa; phylum Chordata; class Amphibia; order Anura; family Pelobatidae; genus Spea; species Spea bombifrons. The sequence continues at coordinate 21,569,684 of NC_071091.1, read as the reverse complement.
AAATGTATTAATGTTTTAACCCTATGAGCTTCCATAAAGGAAATGTAATGGTATGTAAGGGGAGACCTCACAAATGTTTAGGAATAACTTTTTGGACCCACTATGGACCCAAAACCATCTGTTCCTCTTTCCTCTTTCAAAGTGTATTTTCTAGGAGCTCAGAATGCTTTCTACAGTCCTGAAAAGTCGCGTTAATGTGCATGAAACCGCAGAAAAATGTGTCAGTAAACGAAATTATGTATTTTAGTTCCTATAAATCTCACAGTCATAGTTAATATTTAGCTATTGATACGTGGAATAGTGAGATTTGCCCTTCTCAGGCCTCTAACCCAACCCAGAAAACCAAAGTATACCCCTTTGGCTATTCGAAATGTTAGGAGGTATAATTTAATGAGCTTAACGCTGATCAGGAGATAAAGAGCTAAATGAACATGCCGTGTACTGTATTTGCTCGTACAATCATAGTGTTTATTTCAAGAGGAGGTGATTGCACACGGGCATATATGTAAAAATAGTCATCTTAGAGTTTGACCCACAATCTCTATCCTGACAATCTATACAAGGGCTTTAATGAAGAAAGAATAGGACGTTACTAATATTGATATCATATCATTTTTATAATTAAAATCCAGAGATTGACAATGCAACCAAGAAACAACGCAAATGTTTTGTCTTTTTAGTTGTGCGGAGAGAGCGTTGCGTGCGCTGGGAGAGCATTACGGAACGCGCTGAGAAGTCAAGCACCGGATCTAATTCGGGATCGCATGTACCTCACCTGTATCTGCAGGTAAGCGTAAATCCATTGCATGAAAGGAGTGAATATGTCAAAGTAGTCACACTGGTTTATACTTAAGTAGAAAACATTTCGGGTTCCTGATTGATTCCTAAAGACCTGTATTTAGTTACACCTACCAGTCATAATTAACCTAATTGCTAATTCATGCTGAATCTGGCCAGTTTTTGACCCGAGCCTTATTAGTAGCCCCAATTATTCTGAACAACCTACAGGAATGAATACGTTTGTAAATGTGATCACATTCACTCTTTCTGGCTTCGGGTTCTCAACAGGGCCTTTTACTGAACAAGTCTTGTCTTGGGGTTTTTCTGGTTTACAGTCTTTACTGTGTTTTCTCAAACATCCCCCCCGTAGCCTTTTGTAGATTAAAGAAAAATGGGTTATTTCATATAACAGACCATTTACCAATTACAGTTCCATGTCTCTTATTTTCTTGGACAATTAGTATCCACATATGCTTTTTTTCTGTGTTCTATATTGTAATGGGGGGGTTTACAATGGAGATTTTTTATTTTCTTTTATTTTAAGCTTCTTTTTTCCGTTGTGTTCTTCCCCCATATGAGTATATAACATCTTGCCTTTTTCTTGCCCCTCGGCTCTACAGGAAATGTTGTGTGGGGTCTGAGCTGGTAGACTGGCTGTTGCAACATTGCCCGTTTGTGCAGTGCCGGTATACGGCGGCTGGGATCTGGCAGACGTTGATGAAACTGGGGATTTTGATTTCAGGTTTGTTCGTCCTCCTCACCCATGTGAACGAGAAGTGGAAAATTTAGGCTTAAAGTGCTAGAGGAAGAGCATTGCTCAGCAATTTGCTGCACAGCATTCTGTAAAAGAAGTTTGCTGAACGGATAATGGCTTTTTAGTGGCGCCTAATAGCTCTAGATGCTTTTTACAAATGCAGTACCGTTACGGGCGGTTATGGTTAAATATCACAATTCTTGATTTCATAAAAATTCCAAACAAATTCCAAACGTGCTGAAGCTCACACTTAGCGTAGAATGAACACCCCTGCGTGCTGACTGTATACACAGGTACGGGATAAATCATAATAGTTGTTATTTCCCAAATTCCTTGACTAATCCTCCGCAGAGTTTGTCTGTACTCAGGAATATTTCTCAATCCAGATAGCCTCCCATAGTCGCTTCATGTGGTAGTCCATTTCCCGTTGGTCCAAGGTTGAGGAAGTACAGAAGCTGCGCATTGATGTATTGATGGATTTATTAAGTTTACATTTTCTATCAGGATATAAATGTCTGTTTAATGTTTAAACAATTTCATAGCACGGATTTTACCAAATCATTTGCTTGGAGGCCCCACTGCCCTAGTTTTGTTGATCCTGGTTTCCCCGAAACGCTGTTTATTCTCCTCCCCGTACAGCCGAGTACGTGCGCGGGGAGTACCGTACCTTCTCAGACTCTCCTGACCGGTTAGGGAGGCAGAGGTGCCCAATTGACAAATTATTATTGTTTTATACATCCCCATCACTTTCTTCAGCGCTGTACAATGGGTGTTACTTCATTTTTTTGCCTTCTGTTACAGTGGACAAGCAGCTAAGTTTCCAGGACGCGTACGTTTTCTATCAGTTCTCATCTTCTGAGTGCACTGAGACGGCGTGTGAGTTTGGGAGAGACAAAGCCTGGCTGATGGGTGTCCATCTTTTAAAGCAACTTGCTCCCCTTGCTCCTTTAACATCGAACATATGTGACATGTAAGTAAAGCCTCTACATACCAAATAAGAAGGCAGTATCTAGTGCTGGAGGTATGCTGCTCACAGACGGCAGCGGGACTGCTCACTGACGGCAGCTGGACAGCCCATCTAAGTCGGCATGGGGGGCTCTGGGTAGCATGAGCCAGGTAGGAACAATGAGAGTGTTGGAGTATGAACCCCTATTCATGCACACAGATGGCAGCGCATTCTTTACTGAGAAAAAATCCACTTAATTCAGTGAAAGAATTCACTTTAATAAAGTACAGGTCAAACACAAATGCAACAGTAAAAAAAAAAACAGGATCATTTCATCTGGTTAAATATGTCCTACCGAATCTGCTGACCAACCTAACCTCGTTCCTGCTGTTGGATTCTCAAAGCTTTTTCAGAAATGGTTCTTTAGATTTTTAAGATTTTGCATTATTCATAGTTTTTGCAGAGAACAAAAGGTTTTCGTCATAGAAACTGAAAACGCCTCTAAAAACCTTTTGTTTTTTATGCAATGAAACCTTCAGCTGAAAGAATAACCTGACAGATTTATGAAGGCTCATTTACATAGTAGAATTTTTTTGTGTAAGTGGGACAGCAACTTTACGCATTGCAAATTCAGCTGAAGGCTACGTATCATGTTTGGTGCTGTCTGAGAAGAAAACCTAAACATTTCAGAGTAATTATTGAGATAACTGTAAAGGATAACGCCGAATTCATAACTTGCTGATTTTGTTGCTTGGCAAGCAGCGATTCTCTAAACATCCTTAGAAAACTGGAACCCTTCTCTAAGCCGTTTGTATGCTATCAATCACAAACGGGATGGAATAAAATCTGTGTGCCTGCTTCTGTTTACTATACATTCATTTGTTAACACACAGAGGAGGGCAATCCATTGCGGTACCTTGCTGGACTCGTCTTTGCTTTGAGAACACTACTTGTTGGTTTGTGCAGAGTTAGTTATGTTGTATTCAGACTCAGGGGTCAGTACTTGTGAGGCGGGGGCCTGGATTCCCGTCTAGCAGGATTCTGCATTACTACATCTAGCGAGAGTCATGCGGTGTCCAGATTGTATGCGCCTCGTCTCGTGTTTGTTGTTAAGCATTGGTATCTTTAAAATCTGCAAGTGTTTGTTTGTTGTGTACACATTACAAATAGCCAATTTCAATGAAATGTTGCCACGGCGGGTAACATGGTTGTGTGAATGCTGTTTGCCCCGGCGTGCTTACACTTTGCAGTTTATTCACAAAGTCAGAAGTGGCAGGTGTGTTAACTATGCATTATGAAGGGCCTACACGGTGGCATGTGTCATACGTCATGCATGACCATGTCAGGGGGTGAAAGGCTCCAGCTCACGCTATATGAATGAGCCCCATTGGGTAGCGTCAAGCATCTGGAATTGCCACAGAGGGACACCTTTGTTTTAGAGGGCATGCCAATGGGGGCTTGGGGCTCTACCCAGACCTTTTATGTGACTCTCTGACCCGTTAATAGATGTGTAAATAATTGAGTAAGGAATTCCCAAGAAGAAGAAGAATGTACTTTAGTCACGCGATTAAATTGAAAGAAAATTGAACCTAAAGTTTTTTTTTGCTGTTTATGTACAAATTATTATGACCTTTATGGCTGTAGAACAATTTTCCTGATCTCCAAGAAAAAAGAAGCATAATCATAGGAACGAGGAACAGGCAATTAGGGTCCTAAGTGGGGGGTCTGATTATGTAAAGCAATGGTGTGGGGGGGGGCAGAACATTATATTGTAATTAATACAGATTTAATAAAAAAATGGTAGTGGTGCTAAGTAGTTAAAATTAAAATATAAAGACTTAGCGGCTAGTGGACAAAATGGACCCCAAGGTGCGTGGAAGAAGTCGGAAGTGTCCCTTTAAAAAAAGAAGTAGCAATCGCTCGTGATAAAAGACTTTATTCACGTTTACTCATTTGCAGGGCTTTCGTGTGTTTTGGTCATTTTTGTAATACTTGTGCATTGACTAAAAAATTTCATGGAGAAATGGCTGAACAAACTGTGCCATGCATACCTTAACCCCTGATGTGCCGGAGGCGAGAGTGAAAACATGATACAGAGTAACATTGAAAGACATGCCTCGTTCCGTGCTATACCCCACAGCGTGTAATTCTTGTACTTTGCCTTTAAGTAGATGAAGGTTTTGCAGATGTAATTTGCTTTCCTCTTTGTTTATTCAATGCACCTTTTGTTTTAAGCAGAAATCCACAGTGCGGTTGGAAAATAAGTGGGAGTCAGTAAATAAGCATTCAGTTCAGGTTGTAGTTTGGCCGCCATGAATGAGCCGATCAAAATACGTTACAGCAGAGCCTATTAAGTCATTATTGGTTTTTTTTTTGCTAGGTTGCCAGCGAACTACTGACTTTACATTCCCAAGAGTCTGAAGCAGTTACCTTAGAACAGACAGGGTGTGTGTGTGTGTGTGCGCGCGTGCGTGTGCATGCGTGAATGCGTGTGTGTGTGCGTGGGTTAAAGAAAGGCCCCGGGACATTATACTGTGCTGTGGGGGTATGAGTTTCTCACTTTATTGATCAGAGCCACAGGAGTGCGAGCATCAAAATCTGGACACTTGTAACCTCGCATGTCCTTTTCTGCTACAAAGCTGCCTAGATCTTTCTTGAATAAATCTTACGTGTGCAAGCGTTATATAAATAAATGTAATGTTAGATAACGAAGGTATTATTTTATACTGTAGTGCTCGTGTGACCTATGTGTATATATAACATATAGTGTGTGTGTATATATATATATGTGTGTATATATATATACCGTATTTGCTCGATTATAAGACGAGGTTTTTTTCAGAGCAAATGCTCTGAAAAATACCCCTCGTCTTATAATCGGGGTCGTCTTCTAATCAGACCTCAAATAGAGGTCTGATTAGGAGACTAAGATCCAGATCCCCCGCACCGCTGCAGGGGACCTGGATCCTCCTGTCGTAGCCCCCCCCCCCACTTACCGGTGCTTCCGGAGGTGAAGTTGGCAGCGGGGGTTTGTATGCGTCCGTCGCAAATACCTTCCCCGACTGTCAGAGATCAGAGTTCCAGAGTTCCTGATCTCTGACAGCCGGGGAAGGTATTTGCGACGGACGCATACAAACCCCCGCTGCCAACTCCACCTCCTTCCGGCTGCCGCGGAATGAGACGTCAACCCGCTGTAAGTGTCAACCCGCTGTAAGTGTGTGTGTGTGTGTGTGTGTGTGTAGGGCATTTCTGGAATGCCTTACACCCCTATATGCCACTCTGGCACTTAGGGGGTTAAAAGGCATATTATGGGGCAGAGTGGCATATAGGGAGGTATAAGGCATTTCAGGAGGCAGAGTGGCGTTAAGGGGGCATTTAATAGTGCACTCTGCCTCCTGAAATGCCTTATACCTCCCTATATGCCACTCTGCCCCATAATATGCCTTTTAACCCCCTAAATGCCAGAGTGGCATATAGGGGTATAAGGCATTTCTGGAGGCAGAGTGCTCTATATAATGCCTTTTAACTCCCTTAATGCCACTCTGCCTCCTGGAATGCCTTATACCTCCCTATATGCCACTCTGCCCCATAATATGCATTTTAACCCCCTAAATGCCAGAATGGGATATAGGGGTATAAGGCATTTCTGGAGGCAGAGTGGCACATAGGGGGTCAAAAGGCATACCATGGGGCACAGTGGCATATAGAGGGTTAAAAGGCATATCATGGGCCACAGTGCCATATTGGTGTGGCAAGCCTGGGGGCAGATGTGCGTAACTGGGGGACAGGTTGGAAAATACAAGAAATAAAAACAAAAAAAAATATTTTTCTCAATCATAGCTTTTATTAAAAAAAATAGTTTACATGAATTAACATTTACTGGTAAAACTTTTTTCCTTTAGGGTCGTCTTATATTCAGGCTTTTTCTTTTTTTCCTAAGTTAATATTCAGATTTTGGGGGGTCGTCTTATAATCAGGGTCGTCTTATAATCGAGCAAATACGGTATATATATATATATATATATATATATATATATATATAAATATATCTATATATATAATATATAAACAAATCTTTATCCTTTTGTTTTCTCCATTCCCAGGTCTGGTGAGAAACTAGAAAGCACAGCAGACGCAAATAGCAAGATACTACAAATTCAGGCTCTCGCCCGGCTTACATCTGCGGTACGTTCGTTGCTCTATTTATTAAGATACAATGTAGCAGTCCGGGTTAAATGCTTTGGGTAATATAGCTGTATGTGTGGTGTTTCTGAGCTTTAGGGATTAATTAGTGATAACTGGCAGATGGAGTTAGGCCGTCTCTTGTATCAGTATTATATAACGTGTCCCTCTCTTGCATCTTCATGTGGAGCTTCAGCCACAGGTTGTTGACCATTTTGTAAACAATGTGGAGGGGTATAAATAAGATGCTATTTAAAAAAAATGTATTACCCGTTCCTAAATAGTATCATGTGTTTCATGTGTATCACAAGCGCTCCTGAGACAAGGTAAGCTGCCCTTTCTGCAGTTTATTTGGGTGGATTGCTGATCCAATCATGGCTCGGTGCTCAGCTCTGTAGGAGGCTAAGATATCCCAACTATCAGTGATTTAATGTAGTTGTTTTCATCAATTACATTGGCTTCGGTCAGAATGAGGTGGAACATGGGCAGACTAGGTATAACAACCCCATTGGATTCTAAATGGGCCAACAAAGTTACCAGCTGCTTCTTGTTCACTTACCAAGTTAGTGGCTCTCCATCCATTCAGTCAACACAGAACCCTCCTCTACAACTCATAACAACTCTATGGAGCACACGGAGGGCTTTATTATTATTATTTAACTAAAATAAATGTAAAATGGGGATTACTGTTCCTTCTAATAATCACTTCCTCAAGGTACAGGCTTTGGAAAGGGTGACTTCAGGTTTCACGTTGTATGCAAAGTTTGCGAAAGCTTTCTGTGCAAATACTGTATAACTTTACCCAAACTACACGTGGGGCTCTTTATGTAGCACACGCACACACATGAAATCTAGTAAGAGCGGCGTTTTGAAAGAGTTATATTACAAAGAGGAAGAGAAACACAGCGGTGGCAGAAGTGTAAAGTCCACAGGGTTCTTTCTTCCTATATGTTTGCTATACAGCTTGGTTCCCATCCGCTTTTGGCACAGTCGGGTGGACACACCTATAGTTGTTTGCAGACGTTCAGATTTTACTACCCGGCACTTCCGTTATTATCGCCCCTGTCAGAAAATCATTTGCCAGTAAAATGAGCAAACACATCTTATTATGGAAAGTACTTCTTTAAACAACTAGAACGCCACTAAGTGATCTTTAGAACCCAGTAGTATTTAGTGCATTAGAGAACTCATCTACCACTATCAATAAAATGATTTTTTATTGTGGGAGAGTTAAATGATACCTTTTTGTTCTTTGATCTATGATAGGTTAAAGGCAGCTGTCAAAACAAATCCTTGCTAACGTAGAAATCAGCACCTCGGTCACAAAGCAATGCATAACTGACAGCATTCATCATATTAATCCATCCAAACAAGCCTGTCATGGGCAAACGGGATGTGCTTCAACACATACGTGTGCTACTCCATGCAGAAACCTCTGATACACTGAATAAGCAAAGCGTGAAGACGTTGGATGGTTTTTCGACTGTGAATATCACCTGCCTTGTTTTAACATCTTCATGTATGGGCTGATAATTTCTTAGAAAAAAAAAAGCCTACATTTCCATAAAAGATATTTTCCCAATCCCTTTTTTGGTAGGCTAAAGGCATGTGTATAGAAGCTTGATTTTCAACCCAAAAGCATCTGTCTGGCTTTGGTGTGCGTTGAGCTTCTACAAGAACCGCCGAGCTGGCTGTGTACAATAACATAGTTCTAAGAGTCAGATGACTTTCAACAAGTCTCCCCACATTGACTATACATTATTAGGGTCTATTCACTAAAGTGGGAGTCTGCAGGGGAGTTGAACATTTGACACCCCTTCTGCACCTTTCCTGTACGAAGGTCTGTGCTGGTATCTTACATGTTTAATGTGGAGTGATATTTCAAACGTCATCTCACATATATTATACCGGGTTGGCTCTTCATAATCCACAGTGAATTTAAATAGTTGAAGCTGCAACTGTCTGCAAGCTCTTTCTTTAGTGAATAAGCCTTTATTAAGTAATGAATCCATATTTGATCAGTCTCACTCCCTACACATCCACCATATTAGAAGAAACTGAAAAAAATATTAATAAATATTAAATATATTAATATGAAAATATAAATATTCATAAAGGTTTTTTTGCTGTTTGGCATTTTCCTTAAAACAAATATGAATTCATAAATATTTTTGCTTTGGCCCCTAACATTCTAGAGCTGCACCTGATAACATATTTCTTAAGAAGAAATTCTGGGATTTGTTAGGTCCTTGGCAGCCGTCAATGCTAGAATCCAGAGATTATTTAAGAATGTTTTGGTAGTTTTACTACCGTCTGTAGAGCATGTGAAATGCACCATGTATATACTGTATGTATGCGTACAATATATGTATAAATATACTATATATATATATTTATTACACCAACTAGGTTTTTTAGGAGATGGGACCAGCTTACGTAGGACATGTTAGTCTAGTGTTTGGTGTGTGAAAAAATTGGAGATTTAATTATCATTAAGGGTTTCAAAGTTAAGCTAATTGTTTCTCAGATAAATGGTGCGTTTACTAAATAAGTCTTCTAATAGCAGTTTTAGAGTTAAATTCCCATTACTTTCTCTGATCTTATTAGACCTTCAAATAGAAAATCACAAAATGTAGATGCAATTAGATTAGCGTACAATGACTCTGCTTTATATAGGATACAATAGTTACGATTCAACAGTATACCAACATAGAAAAGACCAGAAATGTAAGGAAGTTGGTTTGACCTTACTCATCCCAATGACCTTGAAAACATACTGCAGGGGTATATTTATGGGGGTCACTGCCTTAGGCCTGATCCAGCTAGGCGCAGGCTTCTGTAGTGTAAACGGGGCTCGTTAAATAGCCAACTGCCCTGTAAGCAGCATGACATCTTTCATTCGATCCTAATAAATGTGTAGTATGTTACACGTGTGAAGTTGTGTGTTTCTTTTGTCGTTCTTGTTCTGTTGGATCACACTCTGCACACAAATCATACAACCTCGAGCATGTTCCTTTTATGCAGCCATTCTCTATGTAGTGCTGCCACCTAGTGTTTGTCAGGGGAAAAGATTTGTTTACATTTTTCACTCATTTTCCAAATAATTGAGATTTCACAACATGTAAATGTACATATATACTAAAATTGTAAATAACATGTTTATAAATCTGAAGGATAATATTTGAAATTTAAGAAGAAAATGATGCTCTAGATATAAGATATATTTTAAAACTACAAGAAGGAAACTGCAAGTATATTTATTATGTAGGTCATAATTATGTTAAATTTGGCTGTAGAGCACCAGCTTTAGGTTATTTTATAAATATATTTATAGAGTGCCGTTAGGCTCCACGGCTTTGTATCCATATTAGCCTAGGAGAAGACTGAGTCTAAACTTTACCCTATGCGACTATCATAAAAGAGGAACTAAAGTCACATAAAGCTTTCTAGGGCTCAAAGGTGTCTTTTTATTGCGATGTAAATAGCATTTATATAAAGTGACTGTATATATATATATAAGACATACCTTATATATGTGAGGTAGAAAATGCATGTGTAAGTGCCATACCACAAAGCAAAGTGCAGGCATTGGGGCTCCAATCTGTATGGATAATAACCTTATGCCGTCACTCTGATTCACCAAATTTGCATGTATACATAACGACCCCCTTGGTACCCTGCCCCCCACCAGACTCTCTGTAAGGTACCCTATAGACCTCCGTAGAGCAGTGTTTGTTAACGAGTGCTATCCGTTATCTCTATGGGTACTCCTTTGGTCAAGGAGGTGCTTCAAGACTAACTTAATTGCGAAAGTTAATGGCATTTGAGTGTAAATAGTTAATGAGATGGTGCAGATAACGGTGGGGAAACACTGCCTTTGAGTGCCATTTTCAGGAGCCCCAAGCATAACTTATTTCTGTAATAAACCTGAGCCTTGAAACCCAAATGGGCAGATATTTAATTGGAAATATTGGCTATATATTAGACCACTTATCCTGAAACATGAATTTGGATTTCCAGAAACTAAAATGATCTCCCAATCCCAAAGGGGTCTGACATGCCCCATCACCCCGGATCAGGGCATCTGACAGCCAAAGAATTTGTTGTGTTTGAAGCCACTCTCTTCTTGCAGCGACGTATACTTACTTTTCTGTTATGATTAAATCAATTAAAATTAATGGAATTTACTTTTGGTCTTGTTTGATGTTAGGATGGACCGTGTCATTCTTTATTTCCATTTTCCATTCCAATTTTAATAAGAAGCCATCTTCAGTTTTCATCTGCATTTCTCTGATGGCTGGAATGGATACGTATGCCAACACTGATTTATCATCTCGGTCTGAATAGTTGCCAAACAAAGCAGAACTTCTACAGGAATTAGTTTTACTTGACTAAGAACTGTTTTTCCGCATTAATGCCTTTTTGAAATGGACATGTGCTTTTTTCCCCTTCTCTCTGGCTTTATAGGTGCAACGTGAGCTGGCTGCTGTTATTGCTTTGAAGGCAAGAAAATCTGGTGAGTATTAATTAGCTTCAAGCCGCGCAAGCTTAGCCTTCTGAAATGAAAGCCTTCGTATAAAATGTTAGCTGGCGCTGTTAGTAAGATCCAAAGGCTATTTCCAAAGTTGGTATCGCGCAGCAGAAAATAAGCCTCCTGTATGGTAAAAGGGTGTTGGGCCAGAATACCAAAAATAAGTAAAAGGAAATAATATGCCTAATATATAAATGGTTAATGAAGAATGTTTCCATGGGTGTTTCTAGCTCCTTATATCGAAGAGGTGGGAAACAACCATTTGCTAGAGGTTCAGAGAAAAATGCAATGGATGGGTTACTGTCTCCAAATTTGGTGAAAAACATTGTCATAGCCTTCCTTTCATTTCTCAGTAACCCATATTTCACTCCAATGCAACTTATTGCCTCCATTACTTCCCTGTATGTATCGGTGCAAATAAGATTGATGCACTTTTGTTCTACTCTGCCATTCACTAGGTTCACTATCATTCACCAAAACTCTGCAACACAATAAGTACTAATATATACGGTAATAACTTATAATAATAATATAATGGAATATGCCTCATTGCTTATCATCAAGGCTATAGATGTATAGCAGGTGGTTAGAGTCCTCCCTGTCATTAAACACAATAACTGGGTACGTTGCAATGTATAAACCATTGACCTTCTTTGGCACATAGATGGTTAAACATTAAGTAAGAAAAATAAATCATCATTTAATTTGCTCTCCGCAGTTTTATTTCTAGACTATTATTATTATTACTGTGGATGCTGATAAAGCCCCGCTCCCCCATTTTTACTACTGTACAAAATACTTTTTTACCTTTTAGGATTCAAAAGAAACCTTCTCTTTAAACAATATTTTATACTTGGTACTTGCATGTCTAAGTGTGTGATAACGTTTGTTTTTCACAAGACATTTTCAACATTTTAAAACAATTTTCCATGAGCCTTGTGTTTGCTATACTCAGGATTGTACATGTCTGTAACGGAATAATTTCATTTTCACCTTCTTCATGGGGGATTCATTTCTTTGGCAAAATCATAGCCACTTATAAGTTCTCTTGGTCTGACGTTGAACTCTGCAGGGTCTGTGCTTCTGGGAATGGAGTTCAGGATTTTGTAGCCTTTTGTGAGTGAACATGGGTCAATTTTGTTATTATAAGAATTAATCCTGTGGTTTTGTATTTTTGATTCAGGATGTCAGTCAGTGACAACCTATGCCCAGGTAGGTCACCCACTTGGGTGGTCAGCCCCTGGTGTGCGGCTCCTCAATGGGCGCATGATGTCATATCTAAAAACCCTGTAGTGAACATGGCTGTGGAGTGAGCAGCTGGGGGCGCTGCCCGGGGGAAATACACAACTGATATCAGTTATATATGAGTTGTATATGAGTTTTAGTTAACATCGTGCTATGGTCCTATATAACGCAATATTGTTTAAGCACATAGTATCAGATGTTATCATTTAATACCTTAAATATTGATATCAGTCTAATACAGCATCTGATATTGTCCTCACTTAGAGCTGTTGGAATTTTAAAGCAAAGGTTTCCAGTCACAATCCGTTAAAATTTGTGGTTCTTTTTTTTCATTTGGTGACAAATAATAAATCCTAATCCGTGACTCTTTACGGTTTAAAAACAATGGCTGTGTTTTCAGAATTCTTGCTTCAACACTGCCATCTACAGGATATCCTAGGTAGCTACATTTGCCTTTTCCATCTATTTTTTTCACTTTAAACTTTAAAGAGAATGCTTAAATATTCTCTATATCAATATTTTAAACGGTCATCGTATTCCAACACACTGTACTGTTCTATGGCTACATGGATGCTGTGTGAGTTATAATATTTTCTAGCAAATTCCATCAGCTGTGGTATAATATTATGCTACAATTGTAAATATGTAGATTTTCTTTAGTACTTTAGTGCGTCTGGCTTACTATAGGCTTAGTAGTATTATGTGCAATGTAGTGCGTGCTCCCCTGACACTCAATGGGTTAAGTGGTATATTTAACAGTTTGCATCCCTCTGTAGAATCAAAGTGATGTGTGCAAAGCATTTCATGTCTCTAGCAATTGAAGAGTCATTCAAAATGTTTGAGCGTGGTTTACTTTTTAAAACAAGTCTGCCCACATTCACGATTTAATTTTTATTGCAAATAAACAATCTATTTTTTACAAGCCCCCCCCTTAAGTGTATGCCACTGTTATTCCTCCCCATAAAGCTATCGCTCCCTGCTGTTAAGTTGCTGACTGTGATTCGTTTGTTCAGGCAGCCTTACTATGATAAATATGATAATATCGGGATAATAGTTTTACATCATCACAGAAGAAAAGACAGTTGTGCTCTTTTGTCTCCCTTTGTTATTGAAAAGGGAGTAGAATTGAAAGGGAAGCCGTGTACTTCTTTGGCTTCATTTATATTCATCCCAGTGACACAATATGAGGAACATCTTAGAACAACACCGAAAGAATGGAACTTTTATGGAGCACACTGGCGTATTATTAGAGTGAATGGATTTGTCTGTGAACATTATTCTGCGGAATTGGTCCTTGTGGAAATACACCATTGTGGCTTCTGCTTTGTCAGAAATGTAATGAAGATAATAACTCTTATATAACACAGACAAGTCCGCCACCTTTAATTATTTAAGTGGAAGCTGTTCCCATTTGCTGAACAATAATCTGGTTTAAAATGTAACACATATTTTACATATTATATATATATATTAGAGCTGAAACAACGAATCGATAAAATCGATAATAATCGATAACGGAAATCGTTGTCGACGATTTCCGTTATCGATTAATCGAGTGATCGATTCGTCGTTGGAGCACTAGGCTCCTTTTACTTACCTCCGCCTGCGTTCCCCGGTTCTGCTCCACGCTCTGCAGTCTCCGCCTTCTTCATGCTACGTGACGACGGAGGTGACGCGCGTCTACTATCAAGTTTGAAGTGGAACAAGTTCGTAGCGGAGGTAAGTACTCTTTATGTCTATTGTCTGTGCGAATGTTTATGTGCGAGACTGGGGGGGGAGAGAGAGAGAGAGAGAGAGAGAGAGAGAGAGAGAGAGAGAGAGAGAGAGAGAGAGAGAGAGAGAGAGAGAGAGAGAGAGAGAGAGAGAGAGAGAGAGAGAGAGAGAGAGAGAGAGAGAGAGAGAGAGAGAGAGGGGTGGGGGGCATTGCAGGGTGTGAGACTGGGTGCAGAGCAGAGTGGGGGTGGGGGGGCAGGGCAGGGTGTGAGACTGGGTGCAGGGCAGAGTGGGGGTGGGGATGCAGGGCAGAGTGGGGGTGGGGGCACAGTGCAAAGGGGTGGGGGCACAATGCAAGTTGTTTTTAACATCTAGTTCTTAAAATTATTTTAAATAAACGAAAAATTTGCATATTGTTTTTTTTTATCCGATTAATCGATTAATCGAAAAAATAATCGGCCAACTAATCGATTATTAAAATAATCGTTAGTTGCAGCCCTAATATATATATATATATATATATATTAGTGTAGGTTTCTGTAAAAGCTGCATTAAGTCAGTAATCCCGACTATGCAACTAAATGTAAATGGCTAAACACTTAAAAAGCAGTTAATGCATATAAAATGCTATTGTTCTAGCTGCTGTATTATTATTAGATACTTTTTTTGTGCTTCTGTTTCCTGTATCATGGAGATCTTTCTTCATTAAACTCAATTTCTTTATTACGGAAGTACCTTGACTCACATCTTGATGACTTGAGACAAGGAGCTTTTTACACAAATAATCATCAGTAACCAAGAATATTTTATGAAACAAATTATCAAACAGAAAAAAAACAACAAAAGGGAAAATGTTTTCACCTGTGGGAAACACCAGGATATGAATATTATAGCACAGTTGAGATATGGGGTAGAGCTAGCAGGCACAACAATGGGCAAAAGGGGTGGTTGTCCCCAGGTGTCCCCACTTGCTGCTTTCTTGACGCAGTTCAGGAATAGTTGTGCTGGGTGGTGTGTGAGCCCGGTTCAGTGTCCACTACGTGCACCCAGCCCCTTTCTTGTAGCAGAGGTCAGATATTCCACGGTCAACTGTGGTAATTTTGGAAAGTGTCTTTGGAACAGCAGCTACTTACCCACGAAGCAGAAGACCACATAAAGTCACAGAACGGTGTGACTGAGTGCTGAGGTGTACTGCTGATTCCATTGCTGAAGAGTTCCAAGCTTCAATTGGCATTAATATCAGTACAAAAATTGCGCGACGGGAGCTTCATGGAATGGGTGTCCATGGCCAAGCAGCTGCATGCAAGCCTCACATCACCAAGTACAATGCCAAGCGTAGGATCGAGTGGTAGAAAGCACTCCGCCACTGGACTCTGGAGCAGGGAAAACATGTTCTGTGGAGTGACAAATCTTCTCTGTTTGGCAGTCTGATGGGTCTGGGTTTGGTGGATGCCAGGAGGACATTGCCTGCCTGACTGTATTGTTCCAACTGTGAAGTTCCAGCGTGACTTTGCCTCAGTTTGCGGTCCATGGTTGATTGGATGGGTTTGGTGTGGACAAACATGACTGGCCCACACGGAGCCCTGACCTCAACCCCATTGTCCAACATCAGTGCCTGGCCTCACAAATGATCTACTGGATGAACAATGTCATCAAAGTCCCTGTAGTAGTATACAGTATGTGTAAAACATACATTTAAAAATCTATTTATAGTGTGCTAATTATCTGTGCACACCATTTAACTGAACAGTAAAAGATTTGTGTTTATTTCATTGTGTATTTTTTTTTTAAATATGTTGCAGTCTGGAAACTATAGATGCTATTTGGGGATTAGGATGCTGAGTCGCATTTTCAACCACCGCTAAGTGTTCAAAATGTAACAATATGTGAGGTGTCCAGTTAATCTTTCAGTTTACATTACTTATTAAGTATCAATGGCGGCTATGCATATATATATATATATATATATAACTGTTAATTTTAGGCAAGCAATTAAGTTAGTTTTTGACAATGCTCATTTCAATACACCTTATTTGGGCTTTTTTGTGGAAATTTGGCTCACGTGCACACAGACATTGTAGACCATTGTCTCTTCTGTAGTCACAGCATTGCGGGAAGGAAACATTAGTCACTGCTGAAAAATTGTTTCGCAGCGGAGTGCTGCACAAGATGGCAAAATCAATGTCACTTTACACAGCATGCGTCTTGCTTTTACCTGTCATCTGCATTCTGTCTGTATTGGAAACAACGGGACAGTATTATAAATTATTTGAACCCTTTTGGCACCCATGTAAATGTAGAATGACTTCAGGACGAATTACCTCCCCCGGCACGTCTGAAATCCGGTGACATGATCTATCATTGTCATTATATCATACAATAACAGTGTCGATATGGGAAAATTGCGTGTAGATTTCCCCACCGTAACCATTCTTCAAGTCTTTATGTTCTCTCCTTATCTACACGTTCTCTCAAATCCTTTCTGAATGAAAGGAAGTGTTTCTGTGTATCTTTCTTGGGTCCTGCTTCCTTTTTTCACGATATCTTTGGTCCAACAAGCTAAATTAACCGTCAGGATTGTGGTTATGTTTTAGTTGTGTTGGTAAGCGCTGCTAATTCCGTTTGATGAAATTGCTCTGTGCGTATTGATTATTATTGGTACATGTAAGGTCAAAGTAAAGTTAGTGGTATTAATGGAGTGGAGATATGGTAAAAATATCATCTTCAGCTAAATGTTAATGTATGCATGTGCATGCCTTCTCTTTCTACGCATTATGACCGAAATATGCGGACACCAGACCATCATAGCTTTATAAGCATGTTGGACATCCCATTCCAAAACCATGAGCATTAACCATGTCTTTGCGGACCTTGCTTTATGAACAGGGGCATAGTCATGCTGGAACAGGAAAGGGCTTTCCCCAAAGTTGGAAGCATATAATTATCTAAAATGTAAAATTATCTTAATGTCTTTGTGTTCTGTAGCATTAATATTACCCTTCATTAGAACGAAAGGGCCCCAACCCTGAAAAACAGCTCCAGACAATTATACCTCCTCCAACAAACGTTTTTCTCTTTTTTTCTCTTGGCATCCGCCAAACCCAGATTGGTTTGTCAGACTTCTCTTTACTAAAATGTGATTCATAACTCCAGAGAAGACGTGGTGATGAGCTTTACACCACTCCAGCAGACACTTGGCATTGTGCATAGTGACCTTCAGCTGGTGTGCAGCTCCTTCACCATAGAAATCCGTTCCGTAAAGCACCTGACAGACAGAGCTTGTGCTGATGTTGCTCCCAGGGGCAGTTTGGAACTCTGGAGCAAGTGATATAGATTACTAGAAATGACAGCCGGGGTTTACACGCTACGCACTTCAGCATTCTGCGGCTTCGCTCTGTGACTGTGAGCTACCTCTTCGTGGCTGAGCTGTTGTTACTCCTAGATTCTTCCACTTACAGCGCTTACAGAGTACCGGGGAGGATCTAGCAGGACAGACATTTCTCAAAATGACTTGTGGCAATGGTGGCATCCTATGACAGTGCCATGTCTAAAGTCATCGAGCTCTTCAGTGCGACCCGTTCTACTGTGTTTGTCTATGTAGATTTTTTTACACCTGTTATCAGTGGATGTGGCTGAAACACCTGAATTCAATAATTAGGAGGGATGTCCACATACTTTTGGTCATATAGCGTGAATGTGTGTGTATATACAAAATGAACAAAAAAGTGATTATTTTGACAAAATCAGGACTTTTTTTAAAGATAATGCATATATGTAAAAACCGTGTCTATATAGATAAAATATCAGACACGTGTGTGTGCAGTATAATGCTACGTAGCGACACTCAATTTTGCATTTCTGCAACATTGCATTTCTTTGGTGTTCATGTGTAATTGTTCTTAACCTCTCACAGAGCTGAATATTTATAGAAACCATTAGTCTCCCTTTTGTCACTTAAGTGATTTATTTAGCAAACTATGCCTATGAGCTGCCACTGAGGGAAGCTTTTCCCATGGGCTACAAGACCACTGCAGAATTAATGAGAAAAGGCTGAGCTTACATTGGGATGAGAATTAAGCCCAGTAGGTGCATAATAATAAGGGCTGCGTTAGAATGATTGATAGGCTTTACTTATTACATATTGTACGATCTCTACTGAGCTATCAGTTAATTTATGTAATCACCGCCAAACTGTACAGAGGGCATTACAGTGCATTAAACCCTTCAACACGACAATGTATTACGGACATTGTTATTTAACAAACCCCATTTATCGCTAAGCTACAAAACAGAGAAGCAGGTTTTGGAGCAAGAATGCCCGGTTGTGTCTTGTGTCTATGAGAAATGCTGCTCATTTACTTACATGGGGTCTGGGTCAATTATTCCTACTCTAATAATGCATTCGCTCCTTGTGACTACTTTAGGAATTGAAACCATGAACCATCCATGCAGTTGGCACACTAAAATTAAGTGGGTCTTTGGTATCATGAAAAGGGTCCTCAGAATGAGAATAGTCGTTCTTCCTTGTAGAAATCAGGATGTAAAGATGGTTTTTATTGGGAAGGAGCCATATCTATCATGAGACATCTGGCAAGCAACTTGTTCTTTCGTAAAGGAACCTGATGTGTATAAAAGGAAAAGATGTATTAAACTAATTATAGTAAGGTTTTGGGAGGCACATATGTCTGAAGTGTCCCTGTGGACCAGAAAGGAAGAGATGCTAGTCTAGAAATCACAGAGCATTTACAGAATCAGCTACTTTTATCACAAATTTACGTGGCCATGAAATGTGAATTTCCCTCTTTATTCGCACATAATATCCTGTGTGTCATACTGAAGTAAGACGTCAACTCTGTGTTGTCTCCAAGTACCCTGCCTAGGTGTCTTTTGAACCGGATATATTTCAACATCAAAATGCTGCTCCTAATACCCTTTGCGTAAAACACAGATGCGATATCACATTTGGAAATGTTCTATATTTCACCGATAAACATGCCATCACGTTTTCACAATGATAGCCAATCTTTCGGATTCAGCCTTAGTTTAGTATGGTTCCCAATATACATTGTCTACAGTCCTGTACAGCAGCTTGTGTGTCACAAGGTAGTCATGATCTCCTA
The DNA here is from genome assembly GCF_027358695.1 of Spea bombifrons. Classification (NCBI taxonomy): domain Eukaryota; kingdom Metazoa; phylum Chordata; class Amphibia; order Anura; family Pelobatidae; genus Spea; species Spea bombifrons. Next base: position 21,550,413 of record NC_071091.1, on the reverse strand, counting down.
GGCCAGCCCTAGTCTCTGGTGACACCTCCATCAGGCACTTTCTTACATAGGTGAGACAAACTATTCACCCAAGGAAGAGTTGCCAAACAGTTTGCATAAGACTTGTGTTTTCCATTCCTTGCCTTCACTATATATTATGAAAGGTCAATAAGCTTCTTGGCTGGCCCTGTATAATACGTAGCTAAATCAGTAAGATTCCTCCTAAGTTTCCTTAGTTAAGTGAGGGAGTTTAAATCCCAATTCTCCTTACATCTCAGCCTTTAGTGAATAGACCACTATGTCTTCAGACCAGCTCAGCATGCTAGGCAGTCGCCTATATGGTAGGGCTACCCGCGATGGTCAAGACAAGAGTTAGGTGTGTGCAAAGTCACTGTGGTTTTTGATGTGCTTTCTTTTTTATATGCTTTGCTCAGATAGATTACACAATGACTTGATCTTTTCTGTGCTCCTTTCATTGGAGTTCTGTGCATTATTTGGTGAATGTGTACTTGATACGACTAAAACATATTCTCTGCCAAGTGTCTTTGGCTTGCCCACAGGCTTATAGTTTTGTGCCTCCTCTGCTTATTAATTATATTGAGTCTTATGTACCATTCAGCAATGTATTTTGGCCTAGGCCGACTAGACCTGGTCTAGAGCGGCAGATCATCCTCTTGGGTCATTGGGCCCCCTGGTGTTCTGCTGCTCAATGGGTTGTAACAAGAAGATCTCGGATCTCCCCAACTGGCTCATTTGCACTAGGGAGGACTGCGGCATTGTCCTCAATAGACTCCGTTCAAAGGGGCTGTGTGCCTTTAAGACACAGTGTCCGGATAGAGGACGGCGAATATAGAGTGGACGGGTGAGGGTGCTGTCTTGGGTCTGGCCTAGGTAAAAAACATCTCTGATACTACTTTGTGGTATTGGCTAATTATATCATTCTGCTGCTTGCTGGTGATATTATATTAACTTTATCAAGACACACAATTAACTTGTTATTTTGGGAAGATCACGTATCACAGTATTGCTTTAGCTATTAGCCTTACACAAGAGTGAACTACACATTTGAATACGTGTAACATAGATGAAACCCAGTTAGAGTTGGATCCAATTACCTGAGATATAACTGGATTTCATCTCAAAAAATCCTAATGGTTTTTTGGAGGAGAACCTGGATTCAATTACGAGGGATCCATTTGTCTCTGGTAATTGACTCCGGCTGGAGTTGGAGGAATTAATCTAGATGCCTGCAGGTGACATGCCAGAAGGAGTACTCCGTAAGTGCTCCTGACTTGGTCATCTATGTGATTGTTATAATGGACACAGCTTGCCTGCCTCTTTTATTTCCACTCGCTCTACTTGAATTATTTACTTAGTGGTGAGAAAAAAACATATAAATCCTTTCTCATCCTTTCTGGACACAAGATAGCACATAATGACAAAAAAGCAAAATCTATATCTCAATCTGCGTTTGGTGTTAAATTATATTTGACACACACCTAAAACACGCCACAACATACCGTGTTGGTTTATTATGCGCATAATCACGGCTGTTGTATCACATATTTGCTCCTTGGGGATTAAGTGCTCTGGCCCCTGCATCAGCCGCTATAAAAGGTTCAAGGTATTTTTGGAACCAACGCTTACTTGTTACCCAGTAGCTTCCTTGCGATTTGAGTGGTATAGTATTAATCTGTAAACTGCTAATGATACAGATTCTGGATGGTTAATTCTTCTGTCTTGTAGCTATTGTTAGCGGATCAGTGGAATTGTTTATGTATCGTAGTGACAATCTGTTCTTTTTTACATGTCCTTTGATTTTTACTTTGTCTGAGAGAGCAGTGCTTGGTTTCTATTCGGGTTTATACAAGTGTCTCCATTATCCCAGCAAATCTGTTGCAGGATTTCATATCAATATTATGCATACGCTGTGATAGCCCTGCTATTGAAAATTTAGGGGGCGCTCGCCAAAAAGCATGGGTGCTGTTGGCCTCTGGGTGGCCCTCATTTGAACATTGAAGACCACAAGTGTCTTTTACTTTTAATTCAACACAAAGTTTAGGTTGCATCTACGCCATCTCTATATCATGTTCCTGCTATGGGACCCCTATTTAATGCAGCCCCTTTTTGATGATGTATTGTATCTCAAGCATGTTCTGGTCGTCTGTGTTAATGGACCACCTGGCTGCGTTTCCCCCTCATCCGGGTGCTGCCAGCCCTCCCTTGTTGGTGCCTGAAGGATGCAGAGAGGAGGTGAAGTTTTTGCTACTTTTGCTGAGCGGAATTAACATCCATGGGGTGCTGGGCAAGGTGCCAGTTTGAGGCCCCATTCCTAGAAACTTCATTCCTGCGACACAAGATCCCAGCTTCAAGTTTCTGCTCCCAGGCTGGGCTGAAGTCTGTCGGGGCAAGGGGATGAGTTCCTCACCCACACATAACCTGTCTGAGTGATCCGGCTGGTGCCATTACACATAGTGGTGCCAACTTTCCAGTCAACATTAAAAAATAAATAAAATGAACAAATGTTTTGGAAGAAGTTGGAATTTCGGTGCTGGATCTGTAAAAGAAATGGGAACGTTCAAGTATATTTCCAAAAAGGGTCGAACCGATGAAAGCAATTTAATTTTATTTGCCATTTTTCCAATCTCACATTTTTTTTAACATTTAATTCCTGGAAGAAGTTCCCAATGTAATTGTTCCTCGTTCAGTTCTTATTTATTAAGCACGCACCGTCCCGCTGACACATTTCCCTGCAGCAGCATTGTTTCTGTGGCCAAATATTTAGAGGGCACACAAATGTTCCTTTTCTGCACATGAAGAATTGAGATGACCTTGCTATGTTCTTTGCAGGTTGGATCTTCTGTATCTGAATCCTACATATCGGGGATGCTTAGCATTTCCACAGCAGCGTGGTTTCAATACACTTATGTGTTAACTGCCATTCTAGCATTGTATAAAGTATGATTAAGTAAATTTCTTTTTCCTACGTAAATGTCCTCTATACATTTTTCTTTATAGTTATTTCTTGTCATAGCCTTGTCTTTAATGGGTAAGAAAAAACATGTATATACGTAAACGTGTAACGCATCATTTATATCTTTCTCCCCTTGCGTATATTGTATACATCATGAGAAACCCACTGTGGCTAAAGTAAGATAGATGTAGAGTTGTTTTCTCCCAAGCTTGGGATATGATAAAACACTAGCACACAGTTTATGTTGGCAGCTTTCATTTGGCTTCTCTCCAAAGGCTACGGTCTTACGTCTATGTTGTGTTACAGGGAGGCTTCCCAGAACACTGGATTACTGAATATTCTTGTATCTGAACTTTTTGCTCCTTACTTTTTTCCTTGAACTCTACTTTTGAGACTTTGGCTTTTAAATAATAATTTCCCAAGCTAGGTTCTCCTATGGGGGAGATGCGAGATGTCAGGGCTATCCCCAGACAGTCTTATTTTGGTGGGTATTACGCAGGGAGTGAGAATGGTGGTCAAATGTCCATCTTCTACCCAAAGAAAATGACTCTAATATTCAATATAGTCTAATCCTTCTAGATTGTAAACTCAGAGCAGGGCCCGTCTTTCCTTTTTCTAAGCCCAAATTGTTATGTTATGCACTACTTTTTATGTCCTGTTTACTAATTGTACGACCCACATAACATAATGGGGCTATATAAATCAATCATCAATAATAATAATAATAAAAATAATAATAATTCCATAATGAGATACACTGTCTTGTGGCAGCACACAATGGCCGGTGGCCCTATGTGTAAAACAGGGCTTTAGAACCTAGATAGTTCCAGTAATAAATCCCGAATTATAACATTGGGAATTTTTCAACTATTGTCTCCTTTGATTTGCTGTAGGCTGAGTTGGAGGAAAACACTTTTCTATCTGCTGTATGAACATGGAATTAACTCTCAGCCATTCATATTCTATGCTGTCTTTTAAGGCTCTGTCTAAACCAGCAGTCGTGTACAAATGGCCCATGTAATCATGGAGAAGGAATCAAAAAGTAGCAGACTTTGTTTCTTAGTTTTCATTTCAACATGTCTATAGTGGCATACGTGTGTTTTATTTATGAGATGAGCAGATATAGGCAAGACTATCACTAAATTAAAACAGATATTATGATGGGTTCTTTTTATGTGCTTTGAACAGACATTTCTCATTTTAAAACAATATAGTCATAAAGTGATATTAACAATACCTAACAAATGAAGCAGGTTTGTCTGTTGCTCAAAACATGTTATAATTCCATTTTAATGGGTGACATTTTTTTTTATTTTCAGTTTCAGATGAAGAAGACTTTAACTGCCCCCAGCAGTCAATTCCAGTGAATGCTGAACATTCACCAGTGGAGACAGAGGTAAAAGCACAAATGGTGTCCATCTTCTTATTGTTTATAATGTGCTCAGGAAGTGATATAAAAGGTATATTGTGTGTACTGACTTTCTATATTCTCCAGAAAGGTTTGTACACTTTCAGATGCAGTTTTGTGAAGGTTTGTTGTTTTAGACAGGAGCAGCTTCTATTGGTATTTCTCAAGAACATATGACACACTCACACACTCTTCTACTGTTGGCTCTCCTAACATCATGCCATGCGACCCTGCTGACCATCCACCTCACACAGCAGGCCACCCCAGTGTTATGGGCCATGCTTGACCAACCTGGAAGGACAGTTGCCCTCCAGGCCAGCTCACCCCTGGTCATAACATATTATGCTCTGATATACAATGGGGAAGTTCTAGATAACTGTGACAGACTTTGTCTGTGTATGGGAGGTCCTGAAGACCTTCCCATCTCTTATTAGAGATGAGCAAGCCAACTGTAGCATGAACCATGAAAAACCCTGAGCTGAGCCCAACCCACCAAGAACCAAATGAAGTGGAGGTGTCTTAGCTGACTCACCTATAGCTTTGTTATAGCTTGTGTTCTCCCCCACCTGATAAGCTATGCTGATCCATGTGTTAGTATCAAGCCCCGCTCTACTCTTCTCTTTCTCTATCATTGATGTAACAATATGAGAGGGAGATGTGAGGTCCTCAGTGGGTTTTTGTATAATGTGCTTCTATGCCCCACAGTGGTCTTCCAAGGACAGAGATAAGGAGGTAACAGAATAGGGCATAACCAGGTACCATAGAAAAAACAAGGTTGCTTGTAAAATAGTTTTGTTCTTAGGATCCTCCATGTACTTTTATTGATCCTGGCTGTTTGTGACAGGTGAGAAGAAGAGCAAAAAAGTTACATAATTACCCATGCTGACACTGCTTAAAAACAAAAGTAATTGTCGTAAATGATGCTAAAAACTAGTCAGGTGACATCACCTCTTTAATGACTCACTCACCATGTCATACCGTAGTGAATCACATCCACAACCCAGTTTAATGTTGTTTTAATGCAGGGTGGTAATTGATGGGATATACTTGTAATACTATTTAGAAATCATCCCAGTGCTTTCAGAAGCCCGTGCCTTGCCTCTGTATTTTCCTTGTTGCTTACCTCGTTACTTGTCACTTATTGAGATGATGATTTTTAATAAATACATTTTTTTTCTTGAAAAAAAAAAATCCATATACATAGCCACATGTATGTTAGCACTTTGGTAAGACATTTAACTACTCTTGGAAATTAGTAAATCGACACATGAAAGGTTCTCGTTTTTTAGGCAACAAAATACCTTAAACACAAGCAATGTTACGCACACTAATATGTATGTATATTTTATTTTAAAAATGTACAATAAGTCATTTATTCATATCATATTTATGTTACCTTTGTATTGACCTCTTTGCTCTAATTTGATAAATATGCATATTACCATTATGCGTGTCCGCTAAGGATTCTTGTCAGTGTCTGATTTATTGGTACCGTTGGGTAACTATTGATTGACTGGAAAACACCAGAGAAGACATCCAGTAACAGAAATCGGTGCCTTCTGACTGTAAACACAAATGTAATCACCCCATGCTTATCAAACCTAAAATATAGCAATGACAACCAACTCATAGCCAAGCTCCGATATTGTTCTGAAAAATCCCAGGATGAGTTGTGATTTACACGGAGAAAGCAATGCATGATGGAATATCGTATGGAATATTGTATGGAGTAATATTATGCTAGTGACACATTCATTGCTTTTATTATTATTATTATTATTATTATTATTATTATTATTATTATTATTATGTGTTATATTACAGCACTGTAATCCATTTTCAAGACCGGTCCCTTTCTTCAGAATGTTTAGTACTTTACTATTTGAATATATTATACCTTATACTATATTTCAGCTGGGTGGTTAAGCTGAGGCTGTTCAATTCTAATAGATACACCATACTCCGTGGCAGTTTATAGAAGGTTATAAGTTGACTATAGTAAGTGCTTTCTGTGTATTTGGGGTATTCCAGCTATCAAAAACTGTTGGCATTTTAATAAGCAGACTCCAATCAGAAAAGGCAAACTTACATACAAATGGCCTACCTTACTCAGACCTATTATTATTTATACAGCACCAACAATTTAATAATATACAATTTATAATTCAAACGGTAGGACGAAACTAGAATTGAGGGACTGGGATGAACCGATAGATTAGGGCCCTGCTCAGAAGCTTACAATCCGGAGACCTACAGAAAATATTGATGTTGAACATACAGAAAGTAACTGCTGCTGGGTTGGTGAATATTCATTATTTCATGTTTTTTTAGGCAGTTAATAAATTAATAAACTTATTTTTTCATTTGTACCTAAAGAATGGACCACATGGTGTAATTGATCAATGCACCCATGGCAAGTGTAACTTTCTAGCGTTCTAGAGTACGTTGTTCGTTTCTTTGAGGCAGGGGTTAAAACACAGTTATTGAGTGGGCAAACACTTAAGTTAAAGGTAAATAGTTAAGCTAATGAACATAAAATGATAGACAACCATTTACATGGTAAAGTAGAATACTAACTGTTCTAGGAGAAATCGGAATTCCAATTCCAATTCCAAAACCATTCCCCAATTTTTGTTAACTGCAAATAAAAAATATGAGATGGGTCGCCAGGGAAACGGAAATTAAAATTAAGGGTATTTAAGTATATAACAATGATACATAAAACATTACAGAATACAACTCCAGGCTACAAGCATACAATATTTTATTCATACAAATTATCCTTTAATATTGCTGAATCTGTTAAAAACATTCTTATTGGAATCTTTGTTTTTTTCCTCCATTGCTTTCAGAAATCGCTATAAGCAATTAAAACAGGGAAATCCAACATATTTATTATATAGAGCACGACCTCTACATTTATAAATGGGAAGTGGTAAACAGTTATGTTCGTATTAAATTTTTTTTTGTTCCTGTCCTTTAGCCTACTCTATGATGTCATTGAGGGTAAAATGTTTCCCACCATACATTGTTTGTCTAAACAGCCCTTTCCTGGTTGGGATTGCTTCCTTTTTTTTGTACGTAGACAGCATATCCTGCTCAATTTCACAGCATTTTTTAAATTTATTTTGGCGCTATGTTTGTTTTAACAAATTTTACAGTTACCTAAAGATGTTTTAAGATTCATAAATATTCAGCTTTGTTAAATTAAATTACCTTTCAAGTACTTTATTATGCGTTTACCAAAATTAAACAAGATAATACACACAACTTACCTTTAGGAGAAGCTTCAGCTGCAGAGCTGCAGCACAATCCATCCTCTGTGGTCCAGTCCTTCAGCCACTAATACAGTAATTTTATCACAAGGCAGAAGATGTGATTGAGTGAACGCATCTCCTGCACGGAAAATAACTGGGGGCCAAATGCATATGGGGGGATTTTGCAGAATCCCTCCATGTATTTCTAAGAGGGGACGCCATGAACATTTAAAGGGACCACTCGGCTATGACATGCATTAAAGTGTATATGATGGCTGGAGTGTCCCTTTAAGGTTTGATCGGTAGAGTGAAACGGTTAATATCTATATATTTACAATACTGTAGTCCTAGATTTTAACCCAAAAGGGGGACAAGGAAAAAAAATGGATATAAAACTAAAATTTTAATAGATCTAAGTTAAAAATGGGGTATGCTGTCTGTAGAAAACAAATGCAAAGGCAGAGAGGCGGTGATATGGGAAATAAATACATTGATAACAAACAAGCCTTCTGTATACAAAACACCATTTATGATATTTTTCTTTGCGATGGTAAGAAATCTGATCTCTGTTTCTTTTCCCTTATATAATCTATGCTGTGCTGTTTATTCTGTGCTTGAAGTTAGATATTACAATAGTTTCTGTGCCAGTGGGGATTATTCACTAGCTCACGATCACTGTAAGGAGTTTATACCCATCAGGAGTCTCTATAAGGGCCATCTGTCATGTAAATTATGAAGAATGGATCAGTGTGAGTCTATAGTCAGCCAACATGATTTTTCTGAATTAAAAAAAAGGCTGTTTTAAGTAATGTTTCAGAGAAATATGTCTAAAAATGCTATAAAGTGTACTTCCTAATAGTATTTTTGAAAACATTCACTTGATTGCATGACCTTCAGCAAGAAAGAACGTTGCTCTAGCTCATGGAACACTTCAGAGTATACCTTGGACACAGTGATGTTTCTTGGTCAGGGCCAAGTGTGTAAAGGAGGTGCTGCTTTGTTATTTTTAGGAATGACGAGCCTTCTCCACTTCTTCCAATGTCCTGACCAAGTTTCCCATGGGTCTGTAACCTCTTGGTACAATTCTCTTATGTAACAGGAAATAGGTGGAGGGGAACAAACAAAAAGTCAGCATATCATACCCACACACAGTGCTTCGGGACTTAGACGTATCTTCTGGTGTTTTAAAAGATACAACGTTCAGCTATCACGCGGACATTCACAGTGATAGTTCTCAAGGATCTATTTTAACCTGAGTGGACTGAATGATGTTTTTAAAGTGACTGTAACATTAATGCCATGTCCTGGGATTGTGGATTTAAGTACTTATTTGCTCTCTCTCCAACCCTCAAGGCCGGAGTAATGTGCAAACTACACGGACGCGAAGAATTAAGGCGCATTGATTTTGTCCAGAAGTTGGCCAGAGATAACAACTTCTTGCCATCGGCTACAAAGCAACTTGATAAGAAACAGCCAGTAAGTCTTTTAATTTTTCTCATCCAGTATCCGGGACTCTGTAATATCTCTTTTACAGTAACCTCACAGTCTGTGTCGTATAGAGCTTCATTGGATGGATATTAGGTGATATTATGCTTCATTGGGTGGATATCAGGTGATATGGTGTTTCTTTGGGTGGATATCAGGTGATATAGTGCCTCATTGGGTGGATATCATGTTATATAGTGTCTCATTAGGTTGATATTAGGTATTATAGTGCTTCCTTGGGTGAATATTAAGTGGTATAGTGTTTTATTGGGTGTATATTAAGTGGTATAGTGTTTTATTGGGTGTATATTAAGTGGTATAGTGTTTTATTGGGTGTATATTAAGTGGTATAGTGTTTTATTGGGTGTATATTAAGTGGTATAGTGTTTCATTGGGTTGATATCAGATGATATAGTATCTCATTGGTTGGATATTAGGGAATATAGTGCTTCATTAGGTGGATATTAGGTATTTTAGTGCTTCATTGGGTGGATATTAGATATTATAAGGTGATATGGTGCTTCATTGGGTGAATATTAGGTATTATAAGGTGATATAGTCCTTAATTGGGTGGATATTAGGTATTAGAGTGCTTCATTGGGTGGATATTAGGTATTATAGTGCCCCATTGGGTGGGTATTAGGTATTATAAGGTGATATGGTGCTTCATTGGGTGGATATTAGGTATTTTAGTGCTTCATTGGGTGGATATTAGGTATTATAAGGTGATATAGTGCTTCATTGGGTGGATATTAGGTATTAGAGTGCTTCATTGGGTGGATATTAGGTATTATAAGGTGATATAGTCCTTAATTAGGTGGATATTAGGTATTAGAGTGGTTCATTGGGTGGATATTAGGTATTATAGTTCCCCGTTGGGTGGATATTAGGTATTATAAGGTGATATAGTGCTCCATTGGGTGGATATTAAGTATTAGAGTGCTCCATTGGGAGGATATTAGTATTATAAGTGATATTGTGCTTCTTTGGATAGACATTAAGTGATATTGTTGTCCAGTCATATCTGTTCTGTTATACAAGTAAATGCACAATCTTCATGTTACTCAGGAAGCAGGTGGATGTTTTATTCCGTGCCAGGAGCGTGTTAACTGTTATTTTTGTTGTTGTTGACCAAACTGAAAATGCAGTAATTATCTTCTTAAGCAACTTCTTCTGCCTATCTAGAATGCATTCACGTAGCCCTGTCCTGTGCAAAGAACATTCAAATTTTCTGATAAAAACTGCTAAAATGCTTGACAAGCGGAAAATTACATCCAAGTCTTGTGTGTTTTGTAATTTTCCTTTCGTTATTTAGTTGTCAGAGTTTTTGTGGGAGTGGTTCATTTACCAAGTGCCGTGGAGTGTCATTTTTTAAATGTGTTTTTGTGTAGTAAAAAGAATATAATTTATTGACCTATTACAGTAAATAATAAAGCGTATAGCAGAATTAAAACAGGCCCTTTTGCTGACATAGTAAAGGCACACTCCGGTCATTATATGCACTTTAATGCGTATGATAGGTCAGAAAACCCTTAATATTTACATGGTGCCCCCTTTGGCAATCCGTCAGGGGATTCTGCCAAATCCCCCCATATGCATTTGGCCCTTTCCCCACCCACATATAGGATTTAAAGCATTATTACATAGGTATAAGTATTCCTTACCGGCAACTGCAGGGCATCTGCACTGTACGGAAAGGTTAATATCAGATAATTGCCCCACCCAGGATCAGGGATCATGGGAAACCAAGGGACATTCGTGCGAAGCGTCTGTGCCCTTAGTAGGCGCTAGAGCTGGAAAACATAACTGTAAAAAATGAAACATTAAATAAAAATAATAACACGAGTGATATTTTTCTTGCAATGTATTTTCTTAGCACTTTATCGCCCGCGTGATTAAGCGGGTTTATCATCAGTTAGCGCACATCTTATGTTTAAGCAAACAAATGTCACAAAGTTGACTTTGCTGATTAAACCGCTAATCTTTCATGTCGAGGCTCTATCTATCAAGAACAAACGCAGACATAATAAAGAGCAGCGGTGAAAGCCTAATGTTTATTCGGATATCCCGGTATTTTAAATGAAAGTATGTGAAATTACGTGATAATGGCTCGCATGTCTCCCGATGTATAAACCTTATCCTATTACAAAAACATGTAGGGAGCCATGTTTTTTGTAAGATAACAGTTTTGGCCAAGCTTTGACTGATTACCCCATTAAAGCCGTTTTCATTCATTGTTGGAGGCGGCAATGAAGTGTTGGCGTGGAACCATCAAGCGCGGTGCTGGAAATCTGAAGCCGCTTTCATTTTTGAAGAATTTCCTTGTATTTTTTTGCGCAGACAGTTTTTGTTTCTCAGTTTTTCGCATTAAAGCATATTTTTAGAATTAATCATGAATGGATATAAAATATGCCAATAGGAGCAGCTATGAATGCTTGGTCTGTAGAGATTTAGAAGCAGGAAAGTTTGTTTCCAACAAAAGTGAAATGGTTGCCCAAATAATGCCGCATTGTTTTCCTGCATTTTAATTGGATAAAATGTATCTTTTTTATTTTCCTTTCGCTCATTCCCCTGGGAATAGTTTAAAGGGGCGATTGTCACCAATTTCGTTTTTAGCGTTTATTACATTAGTTTATCCAAAGTAGTCATTGCTTGTGTTTTTTTGCTGCTCCATCAGTATAATTGTTTTAGTGATATTTGGATTAAAGGGAAGGCATACCTACCAAGCGTTACAGTTTTTGTGGGACAGTCATGATTTTTGGATTCTGTCCTATGAGGGTGCTCCATTGTCTTTCTTTTGGGGGCAGTGGGGATCATGCACCAGTTGGGGAAATCCTCTAATCTCTCTCGCCAGCCCAGGGAGCTGTAAAGCAAGTGAAGGTCTATGCTGTTTCAGCACAGACCTCAATTACAGCTCCCACCTGGCCAGCGGGCAGTGCTGTACAGCAGAACTCGGTTATCGTGGGCGAGTGGTCTGTCCTGGGTTCATGCACACCTTCCTGAGTCTTGGAGCCACCCCTGTCCATCTAGCCTCCACAACACATGTATCCCAGTTTGGCTTCTTGTAATATTGGGGGTATGAGATGCTGAGATCTGTGATAAAAAGTGGTAAAACTAACATAACAATTAATGATTAATATTCAGAAGGAAATCTATGACCTGAAATGTATGTTGTAATGTGCCACTAGATAGTGAAGACATTTAAGGGTTAATCCCTCCCCGTATGTTATTGTCATGCTGTTGCTAGATTGTTTCTGTTTTTGTATTTTTATACAAAAATTACATTCTGTTTAAGAAAGATGTCAGCTTCCTTATTTTGAGCTCGAAGATTCCAGGGACATCCTTGTTTATGTTTCGCAGTCTATTTTTATATTTAGCTTTGTTGAATAGCATATGTTTAGTAGTATGATGATGTGAGCGAGTAGCTTCCCGACTGGGAATGATGGCAGTTTGGGAGATTATAGAGCATATGTCATCACTCAATTATTTCTCCTTAAAAAAAAGTCTCAAAAATGTCCCAAAAAGCTTCTCTGAAAGCTGAAGTCTCGTTTGGCTAAAGTGGGACGAGAACTAATCACACTCTCCGCTGGCCAACTGGAACACAAGCTCTGTAGAGCTCTGAGTAACTGAAAATGCTGTTTTCGATACATTTGTGGTACTCAACCATAAATCATCAGAATTGTGTTGATGTTGGTTTTGTGATCACATTTTAAGCCTCCTTACCCTCTCTTGATGCACATAATCTCACCTCAATCCTTGTGTGACATCATAAGTACAAGCCCCAAAATAAAATGCAAGGATGTTTTAGATGTAATGTAAGGAAGCTGTACTTCCCAGTGGGGGTGGTAGATAAATGGATCAGCCTTCCCGCAGAAGCGGTAGAGGTTAACACAGTGAGGGGATTTAAACATGTATGGAATAGGCATAAGGATGGCCTGAATCAAAGAGAAGGTCCTGGACCGAATGGTTCTTTTCCACTGTCAGAGTCTGTGTTTTTATAATGGAAATATCCAATATGCTCAGCACTGACCTTACTGTCCTTGGTTTATAAAGGTTTCCTGTGTATTTATACACCCACAACTACATAAGAAAGGGTCATTCTCATTCTGCTCATGCTATAACCTTGTGGCTGCCTTCAGTGTACTGTCAAGTGCCCTTAGATAACTAAAATAAATGATTTCCCCAGCAGGGCCGCATTTATCTGCACATTCACAGACCTTTTTTTAATCAGTTACACAAGGTTCCAGTGTGATCAAAGTTTTTTTTCTTTTAGTATTTCGGTTTGGGCTTTCTTTATGCAAATTACTTCTGGTAACAAATTCCCAGGTTCTAAAATGAATAATTTACATAGATAAAGTTCTGTCATTGCATGAGTCAGCTTTTCGCACAAATACCAGATTTAGCTTTTTTTTCAACCTACTAGAATACAAATTCTATATACAGACAAACCCTATGTGTGTTTAAGCAATTATCCATACCACCCAACTGTCCCAAATCTGGGGCTCTTTCCCACTCTTATGCCAACAGTGATCCGGTCCTTTGATACAAGTCTTCGCCCTCCATGGCTGTCTTTGTTTCACGCGCTGCGTGCTCGGGTGTGATGTCACATCGGGGTTCACGGTACAATTAGTAGTGGGAGACCTAAATTGATCTACAGGGGGTGGTGGACATGGGAGAGTGGGGGCAGAGTGTAGCTGAGTGAGTGGCAAGCGTCCTCTTTTCTGGGAAATGCCTCCCAGTATTCTAAATGGCCAAGGAGGGGACACCTTTGTTTTAGTAGGTGTGATAGGAGCTGGTTTACCATCACTCCTTCAGCATTTTACATGCAGAGAGACCTAAACTTTACATAAACAATATTCCACTGGGCCAACGCCATATATCGTTTGGCCTTAGAATAGAGTAAAACTAGTCCATGAGATAAGATGGATTTATTGGGACCAAATAATTGAAAAATAGTGTTTCAATAAATAAATCTTCATATTCTAGTTGTTTTTGGGGCCCAAGATCAACAGGGAAAGAAAAAAAAAAGATTTGCTTAATGTTCCTCTGGTGAAAAAAAGTACATTGGATGGCAGTTGAGTTGCTTGGGAACTTTTCCTTACTTCTGTATTGATACGGGTTGCGTGATGTATTTCACTGCATTTTGCTTTATCTGTAGGTTTTGGGAAGATCTGGTATGGCTCATTTATAACATAATTACTGGACCATTTAGAACTACTCAGGCAGATACTATTTCCCTGACTCATATCACTGCAGGCTGAGGGATTTCAGCTAAATCAGCCACCATATACTTTCTTCACATTCAGTAGATTATCTGATGGTAACGACTCATTGGGAAAACGATCTCAATGTTTCCCATATTTTGGTTTCTTTAAAGGGGACTTCCCACTATTTTTATTAACAATATTAGGTTAAAATTTTTTCGATTATATATTGTGATAGGCAGCTGCATATCAGCCATTTGTAGGTGTTCTAGCTCTGTAATCTTAACTCAATCTACTAGGCAAATACTGGTAAATAATAGAATGCCTCAGTGTTAATCACCTAGTCAGACACTCTGACTAATGAAGAGACTTCATTAGCATTGCCATAGATAATCAGTTCAGTGTAGTGTCTGGGCATGGCAGCCTCTAGGCCTGCACATAAGGGACATTTATTGGAGCAAAACGGCTTTTGCCGTTGCTAACCTACATTACCCTGTACTGCACTGTATTTGGTACTTAGTGAGAAAAAGGTTTTTTGGGAATGGAACATTTAAATACATGTTTATTAATATTTGTGCTCTTAGGTTTATTGTGTTTTAGTTTTAGTTAACAGCTATTCTAAAGTAAGATTTGAAGAGATATGGTGTGTGTGACATTATAAAAGACTTCAAGAACTTATGACACAACAATGATGCATGGGGAGGACCTTTGGTCTAGGTGGACTTGTTGTGTTCCAGGGTGGAACGCCTGTCCTGATTACTGATGCCAATGTGGTGCCTGTGACGTAGTAACAAAGCCAGATGATTCCACAAGCAACCTTTTGGCTCCATCTGTTATATCACTTCATCAGTAGGACCTCATTTCATGTGACCCTTTGCATTTAGCTTTTGTCAGCCTTTCCTAAATGTTCTCACTACATCCTGGAAAAATATTCTCTGCAGCATTTGTTTCCGTTTTCCACCCTCTTCCTCCAGAACCTTTTGTTAACTCGCACACATTCTCCCGAAACACTTGGGCATTAATAAAATAGTTAATACGACTTTGTTTAGCCCAGCACCCATTTGACATTATGATGTGCCAGACCTCGGAACATACATTATCATAGCTAGAAGCTGTAATTAAACCTAAACGAGCAGACATACTGCATCAGATGTGATGTCAGCATCCAGTAATAAAATGTGACCTTGCCATGCCCAGTGACCTGACCAGTGAGGTCCTTGGGTCTCAGTGTCTTTATTTCACATACCGGTCTGTCGAGTGTGCTTGTTCTGCCGAGCAAGCCACCGTAGGATTAGTACGATATGAAACAGTATAAACCATCAACATCTCCGCAGGCATTAACTATTCCTTCTTTCTCTGTCCTTTGGCTCTGCCAATGTAGCCCTCATACGTCCAGTAGATGTTAACTCTTGTAAAAGATCATGATATGAATTCTATTATATTTGTTTTGTGTGGTAAGCCGTAACACATTGAGAACCCGTAACACATTGAGAACAGGATTTCGCAGCACTGGGAATATTATGAAACACAGAGAGTGTGAAGGTCAACACAGCGTTGTGATGAACCCTAGGGTACAGTTGCCTTCAGCTTCTGTCTGTCTACTCTTCGTCAAGTTGTATGGTCTTGTGACTGAGAAGAACCTTACCTTTCTGCTCCAAAGATACAAAAAAACGTTTCTATATTATTTTAATTATATAAATCATTTAGAAATGAAGAGTTGGTTCACTGAAGCTCAATGTCCCATGCGGGAATTTGTTATTCCTATAACATTCCTCCCGAGCAAATTAAGACTTCCATCAAATTTTACGCAACAAAGAAATGTATTGGAACATCGGTCCAACTTTTAATATAAATGTAACCAAATATTATGCGGTGATTGTGGTTACTCAATATACATATACAATATACATAAGTGTGACATATTCTAACTGAAAAATTCCAGTGGCGCTTCTTAGTTAAATGAAAATGAACTTTTGTATTTTAAGTGAAAGCCAAATCCTGATGGAACACAAAGCTCTTGTAAAGCTTTGTAAACGTATTATGTTCAGCTTTTTAGGCTGTCTTTGGTATTTTACACAAATTACATTCTCTACCAGCATACCTTTAAGTCTTTTTGTTCCTTGAGCGCTAAATGTACAGTTTTCCTTCTTTAAACGTTTGAGACATTGCATCTTCAGGTGAATGGCTAGTTCACAGCTGGTACCGCTTGATACGAATAAATAACTTTGTTTCAATGGTAAGGGCTGTGTTTTTGTTTCTCCATGGCATACAGCACTCCTTTATTACTGCATTAAGACTATGTGATCCTGTCACACAAATTAGTCAAACTTTTGTTTAAGCTTAACCTCAGTGTATCACTTCAACCACAAATCACAAATACGTTTGTGTTTCCTTCCTCTGGTAACAGATGTATCCCTGTGCCTGCCCTGCCCTTGGGATCCGCAGCCAGACACCTCTCCTTAATCCCACTTCCAAGTGATTCTGTTACTCCTAAGAGATGCGATCAACTCGAATTTAATGAGGAGCAAACTGTGTTACTGAAGCCGAGACTTCTCATTACCCATGTCTCTGATTTGTATATAATATGTTTGCAGACACATTTAGTCTCTTAAAGTGGGAATAGATATCAAGACACGTCCCTGAGGACATCAAATGATAAACACAGCAGAGGGTGAAAGAGTCATTTGGGAGCTGTAAGCCTCTCGAGTTACACATAACAAAGGCTTTGTGAATTCTAGCGAAACAGGTCCCAGCCCACCTCCTGCAGGGTACATCGGACACACTGTTCACCCCAAAGGTCACAAGAGTGCCCCTGATTTCCTAGGCTCTGTTAAGCTGGGACACATCACACGGTGCTTTGATATTTAATAGCTTTACTCCCAAAAGACTTTTTTTGTTTCT
This sequence comes from Spea bombifrons, assembly GCF_027358695.1. Classification (NCBI taxonomy): domain Eukaryota; kingdom Metazoa; phylum Chordata; class Amphibia; order Anura; family Pelobatidae; genus Spea; species Spea bombifrons. The sequence continues at coordinate 21,533,205 of NC_071091.1, read as the reverse complement.
GGTCCTTTTAATAGGTGTTGCAAAAAAAAAAAAAGAAAGGAAAAAAGACCCGTGTTCACATGTCACAGGCTTCCATTACATCAAGAGCCACGTTAATTGTACATCGTAGTTGAGATGGAATACTAAAGTAAATTGAACGTGCATGAAGCAGAACATCAGTTTGAAACCCTTGTCTCTTGGGAACGCAGGTAGACGACAGTTTTAGAATAGAAATTTCACGTGGTTATATGTATGTAGGTGAGAGGGTTTTGGTACAGAATGTCTTTTTTGCTGAATAACGAAGACATTGAAAACATTTAACAAAGGGAATTTAAATAGACAATAGCATTAACACACATTTGAATGTATTGGTACAGAATGAGATGAGTCGGTATCACTTGCTTAATGTGTTTTAAGATATCACATATGCTTTTGTAAATAAAAGACAAACAAATGATCGCTTTTGGTATTGTAAAGGTACTGTTGAAACAGCAGTGGCTAGGTGAATGCGGAAAGCTTATCCCTTATAAAAGGAATGCTTCGTGTTTGCTCTTCGTTTTACCCGAAATAAGACACTTTATCTCCCTGTGCCCCAGGCACCAATTATTACTGGGTAAGCTTTTCTGAGAAAAGACAAATTTGAACACAGGTCAGCCATAAGCTAGCTAGTACTATTATTCAGCAGAATATATATGTCTTACGCCGTGGAATATGATGAGGCTTCATAAATTAAAAATAATAATACTAAATATATATATACTCCAAATGGACAAAAGTATTGGGACATCTGATCATTACACCAACAGGTACTTTTATGACATTGCATTCTAAATACATAGAGAATATGTAGTTGGTCTCCCCTTTGCAGCTATAACAGCTTCCACTCTTCAGGAAAGGCTTTCCACAAGATTCTGGCATGTTTGTGGGAATTTTAGCCCATTCATCCAGTAGAGGATTTGTGAAGTCAGGCACTGATGTTGGATGAGAAGGCCGGCCTCGCAATCTCCATTCCAGTTCATCCCAAAGGTGTTCGATGGGGTTGAGGTTCTGTGCGAGCCAGTAAAGTTCTTCCACACCAAACTCATCCAACTATGTCTTGCTGGCCTCATTAATGTCCAGAGAGGACTATCAGGAAAAAAATGATACCATTTATTGGCTAACTGAGAGTTTAACTGCAAGCTTTCAAGACCAAGCTGTTAGGTCCCTTCCTCAGGCATTAGGACTATACAATGCTTGATAGTCTCCTTTGTGTCAAAGTGCAGTCCCACTAATTTTTAGCTCCTTAGAAAGCAATATAGCCATTAGAAAAATTAGATAGGACTCGCCAGACTTCTGACTGGCTAAGCAAGATATGGCCATATAGTGTGACAGAGTCCCCAGTATTCATGTCTTAGATGTTTGAATAATATTCGCTGGAATCTGGATGTGTATTACTTTTATGCTTTTTAGGTTGAATGCTGCCTTTTTTGTTGTTTGTTAATAAACAATATCTTATTGTATCACAAGTAGTGTAAGTCATAATGGAAATTGGATCAATTCTCCATACGAGTATTTTCACTACCAGTTTCCTCATAGAGCAGAAGACAATACCATGCAGTATGTAGTAATTATATAGCTCAGCGTTTACTGTTTGACCGAACACCGTGAAGGGTCCTTGAGGAACGCTAGACATGAAATGACGCCGGATTCTCATATCGGTATGAAGTGTGTCTAAGATTAAAATGTAATTGTTCTAGTGCCACAGGCATTTCGTTCTATTACATGGCTATCATGAACATAATGTATGAGACAATCGCTTAGAACCAAATGCAGCACCTTGTAAAGTGTTTTGTGAGCGTAGGATACCCATGTTTATTGTTACTGGGTGAGGCTCACACAGACACATGGATGCTTTGAAAAATAATTATTGATGTTACTAAATCTACTTCATTGCAGGAAGGGAGTTATCCTAATAACACTTTGCTGTACTCTTTCGTGACAGTGTACATTGTGTTATATATGGAATAATTTACAGTTACCGTGTGTGTGTGTAAATACACTATATTTCAGTTCTTGGCTATGTATGTCCTGACAAGATGTGTCCAGCTCTTCTGTCTGGTTCTTGGCTTTCTAGGACTTTGGTCAGCGGGTGGGCTATACCATGCAGTTTGCTAAACAAGACAGTAGCCCTGAGTAAACGTATAGCCCCTCCACACAAATATACTTTATTATAACGCCAGGCTCACATATCCATAATGTGCTTCTGATAAAAGAATCACACAGCATGTAAGTGAAAAACGGCAATTCTGAGAAAAGCAATATTAAAATAAGTTGGCAGCAGCCCTATTGTGTAAAATGGCCATAATGTTTAAGCTTCCTTACAACTATACTTACACATTATTACCCGTCGGCCTGCTTTCTACCCACCGATAGCCCCAGGACCTGAGTCACGCAGCCTCCATCACAAAACACTAGTTTTAAGGGTTAAGTCTGCTGCTGGTTAATGTGTGGGAGATCTTTGTACTGGGGTCCCAATGGCCAGACTGGTTTCTGATGGAGGAGTTTATTGATAAAAATTGGCTACAAATAATATCTTAGATAATCTTTGAATATTTGTTTGGCTACCGGTGTTTTGCTTTTAAGTAGTTGAGACTTTTATTATTATTATTATTATTTTATTTTGTATTATTATTATTATTATTATTATTATTATACATTGTATTCCATGATCTCTTTTGCCTTATATTATTCATGCTTTGTCCTATTCTTTTATCCAGCTGTGATTCATATGTTCTTAGGTCACATGTCACGCATGAATGTGTCTGCACAGGTGTGGTTTTTAAGAGCGTATTAATGCGGGTTCACTCCTTGCTCTGTTGTTTGACACATCAACTTTTCCTTTTTTAAATTACATGACAAGATTGCAGTCATTAATTACAGTTTAAGCTTTAATTTCCAGTTTATTCATCATTGGTTGGTATGGTGCGTGTGCATCCTAAAGACGTGGTATGAATGTTAAAGTTTATTATTCACACACTGGGTTTTATTTACCAAAAAGAATACATTGCACTTTCTTTTGATATTCAAGTACGTCATGGTGAGCATTTCAATGCAAAAATAAAGTAGTTTGCCTGAAGTACTTAAATATCTTATGTTAGTAAGTGACATGAATGGGCTTGACTTATTAGTTTAAGAGTGTTTACCCCTTTAACTACAGTACAGAATGAATATATATATATATGTATATAATATATATATAGGACCCGAGGGTCCAAAGTAGGCTCAGTGTTAGGCTTGAAGTGATCCTTGTGGTCACAAAAAAAACATAAGCACATATAGTTTACACATAACTCCTTGTTGGGCATCTACGGGTAGGGGGAAAATGACAAAACCTGTTTAAAGTTCAATGCCTACTACAAGGAAGTCTAAAAGTGAAGATGCAGCCAGAGCCAGAGTCAGAGTCAAAGGTGGGTGATGTATGAAATTAGGTAGTCCTAACTAAATGAGGATATAATTAGGGTAGAGAATTTATGGAGTGGAATTGGAGGAACAAAAGCTTTGTCCAAGCTTGCAAAGATTCCTGCGGATGTCTATGATGTCCCTGTCCTAAAGATGGAGATCAAAGCCAGCTGAATGAAAGATTTGTTCTAATGTCGTTATCGTCCTCCAGACCATAGGCAGGGTTAACAGAGCTAGCAGTCTCTTAGAACATGTTGAGCATGCAGTGAACATGGTATGAAATGAAAGATTCACGTCAGTCCTTTCCTTTGAGCTTTCCAAGGAACCCACAGGATTAAGAATAATAACCCCACCGCAGCTGGAACAAACGGGGGCAAAGAGAGCTGCGCATGAACGCTGTGTGACTGCACATAAAACGAGTGACACCAAGAGACAATGTCATTTTTCAGCGTCTGTACTCCTGCACACCCCAACGAGTATTTAGGATATACACATAAAGACATACATTCATCACCCCGTATGACATGCTTAAGATTTATTTCCCTAACACCCACCTTACGAGTTCCTAATCGGTTATTCCTAACCTACGCCCATTGGGCCAACACTTATCAGAGGAGGGGAAGAGTATCAGACATTATTCCTGTTGCTCTTAAGGGTATACTTTGACATAATTGGTAAACCTGTTAATTGAAAAAGATAAATGAACCTTAAATAGAGGGATACACAAATGCAGTGACATGTTTATCATATGTCACGATATAGGAATTATAATTTACCTCTAGGGATAATAGGTAGTACCATAAGGGCATCACACTAGTCAGACTGAACACAGGTGCGCCTTTGTGAGCATGGGGTTGCATTTAGTTTTTTGCCTATGTGTGTATATGTGTATAAATATATACCGTGTATATATATATATATATATATATATAATCAGTTTTTGTTCACTAAGAAACACATATCTGCATAATGACCTAGTATCACTGTTATTTTTTCCTTTAAAGCCATATTTTACAGCTGCGAGCTTCTCATGCTGCTATATTAACACAAAGCCATTATCTCATTTCATTGGGTTTTTAGTATTGCGTTGGCTTGGATACCCCACAGAGCCAGGCCTACTGAAATCATTATTATATCTCATCTGCATGCTAGAAATTTACTTTGAATAGAGTCTCCCGAGAGATTGCCGCAACGGCCATAAAACTTTAATTGGCTTCTGGAAAATACCCCTGACCTTGCACAAGAATAACCCCTCGGCAGCAGCGAAAAGGCACGTGTAATTTCACGTCCACCGAGTCTAATGTGGGTTAACCGATCTAATAGCCCTTTAGGACTAAATATAATTTGCTAGCTGATTCTGGCATCCCTGATGATGTAGAATCTTTATGAAGGAAACCTCTACTTCTCAAGACAAATGCAAAGGGGGTACCGGATAAGATTCAGTTTTTTTCTTAATTTATTATTATTATTATCTTTTACTTATATAGCGCCGACAATTTACGCAGCGCTTAACCCCTTAATGACAAAGCCTGTACATGTACGGGCTCAAAATTCATTGTATTCAATGGGTTTAGGGAACGCCCATTGTCCTTAAGGGGTTAATAAACATTAACATGGTATTATGATTACTTACTTCTCACCACGTTTATTTTATTAAGACAATATCTGCTGAGCCTAAAACATGATTTTCTATGTAATTAGTCCCAGTCCATGAGAGCGATGCAGAATGACAGTCCGTGCCTCCTATGCTTATATTGGCAAGTCTGCATTTTAATACCTCCCTAAAACAATGCCAGATGTAGGATTTTATTCAGTATAATCTGAAATCTAAATGCTTATACGACTGGCCTTCGTAGCTCTGCACTCTCTCTAAACACTTAAACAAGCTCAGGAATTAATGAGCGGACTTAAGGATTTCATTGCCTCTGAAAACCCACTGGGCCGCGCATGCAGAAAGTGATGATTATTCAGCTTCTTTCAGATAAAACAGCAGCCGGGCAGAGAATGTGTAGTGCAGTGACCAATTGTCGGCTGAATCCTTCCTGCATCCGCATTGTGTATATATGTGTGTGTGTGTATATGTGTATACTATGTATGTGTGTGTATATATATATATATATATACATACATACAATGTGTCATCTCTAAAAGAGAGCATTGAAACCCCCACTGTGAATGCCCACTGATTAACCACCCCTGTGTGTGTGTATATATATATATATATATATATATATTTTTTTTTTTTTCCTTCTGGTACTAGCTAGTACTGATGACCTCATAAAGCAAAACAGAATAAAGCGATCTAATTTTCCCTAGCATGGATGACTCTGGAAGACTACCAGAATTATTATTATTTTTATTAGAATAATAACCCCCAAATAAAGTACATGATAGATTATTGAAACCTGTATAGAATTCAAGCACAAAAATGTCATTTTTTGAAATATTCTTTTTGCTTCTAACATCACAAGGTTGGAAATTTGTGGTGAGTTTTTAATTTAATTTTTCTTAAGCACAAAGTCTCAGTTTAACGCTAGCGTTGTTTACAATTAATGTCTGCGTTGAAGCTGATGGAAATATACGCGTTTCCCTGTATATGCCGTGACTCAATGTTCCAGACAATGATTCATGACTCTCTTTATTTAAGGTTGGTTGCTGGTAGGGTAAGGATAGACTGAATTATAATTTAATACTGCCCGGTTATATAAGGCAGAACATAAAGCCAAATGAGTGCGAGCGAACGGGCACACAGGCTGTTATCGGTAATGTGTTTTATTAGCATAATAGGAAGAACAATTGCAGAGGAGCCTGCGAGGGCGGTTAGGCTCACTGCCAAAAGTTTACGAGTCAGAACCATTGCCTTTCTTACTCTGTATCATTAGATGTATACAGTGATCTAATATAGAACACTAACACACACATCTTACCATATGAGTACAGAGATACATATATGTACACTTTAAAATAACAAGCATTGTTTTTTCTACCCTTAGAAATCAAAGGGGACACAAAACAATTAACCCTCCACATGCTTTATGAGTTACAGAGATGGCACCAACATATAAGCTGATTAAGCAGCCTTCTTGGGCCCCATTAATCTAAGGGACCCCAGAGTGGATGAAGGGGGAGACTATACTCGGGTGGTTTTATTTAAATCCGTGTTTTATGCATACTTTTTTTTATTACACATGTTAAAATGGGCCCCTATAATGTTTTGCTTTGGGTCCTTAAAAGCCTAGAGTCGGCCCCGGTGAACAGCTTGGATCTTTGGCGATAACTATACTATAGCTATTTTTACAATTTACCTTATTTGATCACGTAAACCTATTAAACACTGTTATGCACATACAGGTTAATTATTTTCTAGAATCTATAATAAACATATTTTCGACACATTGAAAATGATGTACAAAGTAATGTTTATGGCTGTGTCTGTTAACCCTTAAAAATCATCTCAAAACGCAACCTCAATTATTGTCATTTCCATATGCATTTGTATTGGAGGCACCTGGTATATTTGTATATTTACTTCTATGTAATACAATGGAAGCTATGAGGCTAGATGCTGGAGATATCGGCATAGAGTATTTCTACAAACACAGCAGGAGAGTATTGTGTTTTTTTTGCTGGACATTAAAATGTTTAATTATACATGGAGCAGGGAGCGTGGATATCAGATCACAGGCATTGCTGTATTGTGACGTGTTGGCATAATAAATCATTGGGAATTTTGGACAGCAGCTGTACCGGGTTGAGACTGGAATATGTAATAAGCCGTCTCCTTGTTCTCACGAGACATTTTTTTTAAATTTACTTATCTTTTTAATCGTTGTGTTCTTGCATCGATACAGGATGAAGAAGACACGACTGTTCAAGTGAAGGAACAAGACCAAGATGTTCTGGTGCTTAAGAAAGTGTCTTCGTCAGAGAGCCCAGCCCCCGCAGCAGGGAGTGGAGAGAGTGATTGGAGGTAAGAGTTTTTCCTTAGGCATACAGACACACATTCACACACACAGACACGCAGAAGCTGACTGCAGATAGCTGCGCTGACAGATGGATTTAGCCAGCAAGCACAGGACAGACGTGGGAATCCAGCGCACAATATAGGGGATGCCCTTTGTTGTTAATTCGCCACAATGGGAAGTTCAAAGCTGAGGGTCTTTGATCCCCACTTAGATGCGAAGGCTTCGGCGGCATTCACTGTGAGAGAGCTGCCCTTGCCTACTTTCGACGTGCCTTATTTTAAATACATTGATGAGGAGGATGATGAAGATGAATGGAGCAGCCGATCACAGTCATCTACAGAGGATGATTCTGTGGATTCTTTGCTTTCTGACAGGTACATGGTGGTATCGGGGACACCGGAAAAGATTTTGGAGCATCTGCTGAATGACTTACACCTGGATGAGGAGCAGGACAAAGACACAGGTGAGTAAAACAAGCCAAAAACATTTATTTCTTACTGCCAACTTTGTATTAGGTGAACATATATATATATTATTAAAATACACTGTTTAAAAAAATATCAAAATGTACAATCATATACATTGTAAACACTGAAGCAGGGACTGCCGACCCCTTGTCACTATTTATAGATTTATATAGCGCCATAATATATTGCAACACTGTATGTAGTAGTCCTTCATAACGAGGAGACACAACTTTGTTAGAATAAATTCACTGTTCTGAGTTCTGCAGCAGCTCAGAAGATCTAAGGATTTTTATAAGATATATACATTAAATCTACTCTAGATTGTAATCTTGTGAGTATTGTCCTCTTTACATAATGTATCGCTTTGTCTGTCAATTCTAGTTTTGTCTGGCCCTTTTAATATATGGACTGTAAGAAGTGCTGTGTACATTGTTGGTGCCGTATAAATAAAAGAAAGTGATAATAATATATAATAATATATGGTAGTTATGTATCGCTTGGTATGTGGCTCAGTAGGATTTGTTCTGCTGTCAAAAAGCTGCAGTCCTAAACATGAACCACTGTGTCTGTTAGTCGAAACGGTAATCATGTGGTACGCATCCAAACAGCTAGTCCTGCACCTTGTCACCGGCTTGAGCATTGTCTTCGTATCGGCTTCACTTCACTGCTCATATCCCGCATAAATTCATCTAGCCTGCAGCACTAATGATGTGCGCCTACTTAGAGATATGACCTGCCTCGTATCGTAATCTGGTACTCAACATCTGGAGTGCCGGAAACTGCTATGCATGAAGATCACAAAAGTTTCATTGACAAAAGTTGCAGCACGGTCCCAGCAGTGTATAATTGTGTGAGTAATGGATGTTTTGGAACTTTACCGTATCTGTCATTTTAATGAGTGATTAAATGGTTATTAGTCCACTGATAGGACTCCCTGCCTAAAGCCATCACATTTTCGTCAAACAGCGTTCAGTGGCAATAGGCAGTGACAATGCCCATCATGTGTTTTCTTCTACTTTTAATTCTGATGACTATTGTTTTGGACTCTCATAAACATGATATACTGCGTGAAGAAGACATACGTTCCAGCTTGTGTCTGGCTCTAGTGATCACACAGGAAGCCTATTCGATTGTTATAAAATGGCACGCATAAAGATGATAGCTTGTTAATCAAAATAATTGCTCCAGAGAGCAGATGTTAGCTGCTTCCTGCACATGTGCCGCTTGCTGCTTTTGCTAACCCTCTCATTTGAGGTAAGTGACAAAGACAGGCAGGGACCCCCCCAACCCTCATTACACCTAATAGTCTATTGTTTCCTGAGCTCCGTCTTCTTATTCCAAACCCATAAAAACATAAGACTTCAGTCCGCAGGAATTGTCTCTCTTGTGTACCCAGCTGGGGACTAAAATATGGTCTTTTCCCCTGTTTCTTCTCTGCGAAACCGCATTGCAAGAAAAAAAAAAACATTTTCAGCATAAATGAAAGGAAACTGTATAAGGTTGTTATTAGGAGAATTGACGCTTGTGATCTTTGCTCAGACCCTACATATTAGCACTAGAGGGAAGGTAGAGATCGGTACCCAATGACCTCCATAGCATTGTCTCAGATTTTGGCAATAGAGACAACTATCTGACCTCCCTAGTCTGTTCCTTCTGGTCTAAAAAAACACATTTATTCTTGATTTTATTATAATCTCAGTAGAACGGTGTACCCAGCCTAGGCATTCTCATATTGTCTCATTGCATCAACTCCACCTGTTCTCTACTGGAATACCGTTCCATGCACCCACCTTATGTAAGGTAAACGGTTCTTTTCCAGTCTCAGTTCTAAGCCTTCCGAGCCCCTTCAATGCCAGAACCTGTTTGCATGTTCTATTTCTTCATGTCTCTTTATGTGGGTGTATAGTGGCATCACCCATCCGTGCTGTTGTTCCAAGTTATACATAATCATATATTATGCAACTTCTGATTCGTTATTAAAAACACCAAGGTTGCTTGTGTGCGGTTTGCATAAATTGGAGCTTAATTGAATTCAGGGCTTTTTGGTATTAATCAGAAAATAAATGAACCACAGACTATTAAGTGCAATTTTATTTTTAAGTGCTTCTCATCAGACGTTTAATGTGTTCCATACATTATGTTTGTTGTGCATTGTACAGTGGTTTTCTCAGAATAAATGGTATGAGGTATGATGAGAGGTTTTAGAACAATGACTCCCAACCCAATCCTCAAGGCACACTAACAGGACTAGATTTTGTAATCTATTTCCATAAGGAGATTTATAAAACCTGGACCGTTGGGGCACCATGAGGACTGGGTTGGGAACCAGTGGTTGAGAATGAAGGTCCTTGTTATGTAGGAGTATTGCCGAGATAGAGGGGCGGCTAAAATGTCATTACATAGGAATGATTTGTATGGCAAACTTGCTCTCGTTCACCCAAGGGAGTGGATGGATCAAGCCACCAGAAAGAATAATGTCCATCCATCTACATGTCTGATCAAATCAATGATTATTTCTGCAGAAATGCATAATGATTTAATCCTCTCTAGCTATATCTGAGAACTGAACACTGGTGACAGCTAAAGTTCATAAAGTGTGCCCTCAAACATGCTATAAGTGCCAGGGGGCTAATACTCTGTTAGATATAATATAATTAAAACCAGGAATAAACTACATTTTTAGATTGTTGTGGTAAAAAATGTTAGTGATAGCACTAGAAATCTCTATTATATATAGACTGACCAAAATGTCTACAACAGAATATATGTCCGATATTAACTTTCAAAACAGAACTAAAACATTTTGTGAAGCCTAGCCTTGGGATTTAGACTTGACACATTAAAGCTTTTTTATTTTTGTTAATATAACTGCTGTTATTCATACACCTTGGTACAGGGGCTCCACGGAGTTAAGGCAATTAGGTGAATTGAGCTGTCAGTGTTCACAAAGTATGGATTAGCGCATAACTGTTTGGGCTCCACAGAGATGAGTGGCTTTGGGTTGTCAATACTTCAAAGGCAATTGCTCAGTTTCCTTGAATTTGTCATTTCCTAATCAATACAAGGACAGCGATCATTCTCTACACAGCTGTATGAGGCTTCTGCGGGTATATGTGTGTATATAATATATATATATGTGTGTGTGTGTGTATAAAAATACATATACATGCAGAAGCCCAATAGATAATTTACATTACACTAGCCAACTCCCCTATTAGAAAAAAAGAAAATCCAGCATATCCAACATGGGCCAATCTAGTAACTTTTAACTTACTAGAAATGTGTTCATCCATCTAGTACATATTTTTGGAGGCTGGAGTGTGTGTATACATCTCGCTGTGAAACATCAAGCTCTAGGTATGTTTCTGTTTTAATCAATAGAGTCTAGGACTCCCTAGGCTAAGATCCTTTATTCTACACAGATTTATAACGATGGGAAACTCTGTCTCTGTCTCTGAGTTTTACTATTATGATCGAAGAGTTTCAAGCTATAGCCAACAAGCTAGTGGCATAGCTATATTATTAGTGACGAACCCCTTTGACATTGTCCAGACAAAATATATAAAAAACATTCAGTTATAGTACAGCCTAACGTTAATGACACTGCAGCTTAAGTGATTGTTGACCTTATCTCCATACTTGTACAAGTGACTATTATTATTATTAAAAGATGGGTAAATGTTCCAAATGGAAATAGTTTTCATTTATGAAAAAATTAACTGCTTCATCTACCTTTTAGGATAATTATTTGATGAATTATTATATTAATAATTATTTATTTTCCCTTTAATCTAGCAAGATGTGAAAGCAGTGAATAGAAGTTCCTATTGGCTGTGAGGTCATTTGACTTAATGCTCCTAATAGGATGTTGAGCTTACTATCTGCAAAGCCTTCATAATACAGAGAGCAAGCCAAAGATTAGAGGTTTTCGGGGCTGTAGACATAGTAATTCGATAGAAATAAAAGCAGTAAGGCATTTCGGGGATATAAAGTACTTTGAAGGATTCATTTCCAATTAAATATAAAAGTGATCTGTTAATTACAATGTATAAATGCAATGCATATTGTAAATCTACCAGGAATTAGTTAAAGGAACAGCCAATCATATGCAGGAAAGCATAAAAATCAATGAGTCTGAGTCTGACCACCAAGCCAGGCTGGAGCTCGCCAGGGAGTGGGGGAAGGGGCACATGCATAAGGGGGTTCTGCATGGTCCCTCTAAATATCATATGCATATGAATATAATTGCTGGAGTGTCCCTTTAAGAAACCCCAAAGTTAACTGAGGTACCTTCTCCTATCCCAAATCCTCTCGCATTCTTGTCATGGCTCATGTAATAGAAAAGTGTGCCCATAGTCTACACACTACCCACTTAAATCCTTCGCATATCCCCCGTTCACTGCAGGCTGTTGTGATTTCTCTCTGCTATGCGTCCTTTATATTCTGCGGTTATTTTAGTCAGCAGAGGTATGGATTTCCAATGCGCTTATAACATTTCCCATTAGAATATTAAATGGTTCATGATGCAGCGTAACACTATTGTTTCTTTATTTTGTCCTGATTAAAGTACAAGAAGGCATGGGCGCACTCAACTCGCTGTTCTAACACATACTAGTCAAACAATACATACAATGACAAGCTGCGACAAAGCAGTTTACTGTATGTTATGGCGCTATTAAGAGACAGCATCTGCCATGTATTTTGCCAGATCACGCGGACAGCCTCCTGATGGCCCTGCATTCAGTACAATGTACCGATAGATGGAGGCTACCTAGACAGGGTCACAGTATTCGGTGTTATACTTGGTTTTGTAACTCAAAGCATTAAGATGGTAATCTGCTACGTCAAACATTCTCACCAACAACAATTCTATTGCATACTCACTAAGTACTTTAACCCCTTAAGGATAATTGGCGGTCCCTAAACCCATTGAAAACAATGCATTTTGAGCCCGTACATGTACGGGCTTCGTCATTAAGGGGTTAATATGCATTGTTAACATGCCCCCCAAACCTACTAACCTGCTGAAGATGCTGCAGGGTACCATTTCCTCCTCGCCTCCAGATTTGTGCCAAGTTAAGCTCCTAGGAGCAGACAATCGATGGCAGGAAAGACATCCCGGTAAAATCAATCTGCAGAATCTCATGAAAGCCAGCGATAGAGCTGTCTGGCAGTAGGTATCTGGGTATACTCACTGGAGAGTAGTCTGACCAAGTTAAGGTGCTGGAAGGCATGGAAAACACTGCATGTGTGTACTAAAGGCTTCTGAATAATCCCTCCATGTTTCTGCATGCAAAACATATATGTAGGGTGTAAGCATGTGATGGCTGGAGTGTCCTTTTATGTGCAGCCATGCAGAACACTTTATTTTATACTAGAAAGATTTATTGTAATGGAAATAAGATTTTACAAAAAAAATGCATTAATGGGCAACTTAAGAAGGCTAACAGCAATTTGAGTTTATTTTGCTTAGATATTGTTCAAGTACATGTAGTCTTTTGAAATAACCGTCATCGGCGATGCTTCTGTGCTGTGAATGTGTGTATGCCACCTTATCAGCTTATGGTGAAGTACATGACCCAATTCGTGCTGTGGCTTATAAAATCTCCATGAACAGAAAACGAAATCATCTTTCATTTTCCCCATCAATGAGGTCACGTAGCGGTATGAAACATGGGTGAGGTTTTAGTTGGATTTTTTTTTTTAGATTTTAAAACTGAATTTCTTTTTAGGCGTTGTAACAATAATGCTACTGATGAGACTTCTAGAACAGAACTATTCGCAATTAAGAGCTGTGCTATTGGATGATGCATCCCTTTCACCTTCCATGATTAATGGGGTAGGAATTATAATTTGGAGGATAATCAGTTTAAAAGCATGTATATTTACTTACCTAGAGCACTTTGAGATAAATCAGTATTGCCACAAAGTCTGTTTCAATCTAATGACTTCATCAGAAGGAAGAGCAGATAGATCGAGGATACATTTATTTCTTCCCCCAAAACGTAAAACTCCGGCAGTTTGGAGGGTATAAGACACAGTCATAGGAATGCATGCACACATCTCTATAACCATGATCAATATCATATCTTCAATGTTAATCTATATAGTGACAATAATTATAATAATGAACAAAAATCAATGATAAAGATACGTTTTTACTCTGCTAGGTTGGGCTTATGGAGACATCTCTTTTCTTGTTAAGCAGACGTATTTGTCATCGTAATGTTAAATGGCCCCCGATTTAGCAACATTCCAAAAAAGCTTTGACAGCAGGTAATTCTTTTGATTCATTCAGCAGTGCATTAAAGTAGCCGCTCATTCACTCACTACTGCCTGTTTGTCATTAGATAATGAAGCTATGTGGGTGAGCCATCAGACTCACTGTGTAACAACATATTTTGGGGTCATATGGCACCAACTGCGTGTCAGGGTTTCACGGGAAATAAATATTCTATACAAGTAAAAGGAAGTCTATGGATAAGAACATCAGATACTAGAGAAGTTAATGTCGGGGTGCTTCCACAACCTAAAGGAACATGTGACCCAAACACTTTTTAAATTGTTAAATTGCTTGAACCAATTAATTTATAATGAGGCTATGCATAAAACTATATAGTCAATATAATTGCATTAGGAAAATCTGTAAACAGAGTACACAAGCCTTGCCGCTGATACAAAGTCAGACCAAAGATGCTAAAGATACAATTAAAACATGGCCCATGTTTCCTCAATAATGCAAATATAGTATTTTTTTACGTTGCACCAAGCTTGTTAGCTTCCACCTTGCCTTTAGGGGTCATATATATTACATGTACAGACTTTGATCTCCTGACATTTTCCAGTAAAGGGTGGGTACTAAGCACATCAGCAAAGTACCGGTAGCATTCCTGGATTAGTTCAGGTACATATTATGAAGAAGACATAGACTCTCTTACCCAGTGTATATTTGTTTTTGAAAACGCTCTTTACTGATTCAATAAATACTTAAACTGTTGTCATAAGGCTTTGTTTGCTAAATCGGTCATCATGACCTGTAAAAATCTGTTATATTTTTCTGAATGCTTGATGCGTTTTAGCAAAAGGAGCTGTGACCCTTCTGTATCGTGAAGTTAAGGCTTGCTTCTGCCCCATTTTCATGTTAAATGTTTGGTCCGTTTTGCATCATTTTCAAAGCATTTAACTCATCACCAGCTACCTCTAGTAATAGAAGTGCATACACCTTTTGAGCATGCTCAGTAACACTGAATGCCCATTGAAATCAATAGACATAGTGCTAATCAATAAGATGTACGCTAGCTGAGCGCTTATGGGACTGATGCTACTCCCAACGATTTCAATGGGAGTTCTTCTGAACATGTGTGGCGTCCACAGGATGAGATATGTATTAACAACATAACAAAACTATTGTGGGGACTTGACTGTCCCTTTACGTATAAAAGTGGTCTAAAGGAGCGGTTTTAAGATGATTCTACCCAGCGGAATGTTAATATGTCTCCTGTTCTGTAAGAATATAGAAAAAACATTGATCCAAATAGGGTAGTTGCCAGATTCATCAAGGTAATTTCTGCTGTGGTGGCTGCCAAACTCAGAATTGTGCTGCTCATATAGCTGCCTTGAGGCGGTGCTGAGTCCATGTGCCAAAAAATCCAAAACCAATTCTCATCAAAACCCATCACTCCCCAACCTGGTAAATGTCAAGCGATCCGCATCTACACACTCAAACACATCAAGTGTGACGTTTCAAACCACCGGCGGGGTACAACGGAAACACCATTTGGAATATGAACAAATGCCGACACCTGTTCCTCTCGTACGAGGGAGCGTTCTTACTTCGTTCAGCCAGAAGCAGCTTAAGAAACATAGAAGTTGGCTTTTCCCTCTGTGACAGATGGGCGATGCAAACATTTATCTAATTGGCTTTGCCCCAAAACCGAATGAGCAAAAATGACTATTAGATGGAGTGATGAAAATAACTTGGGCACGACTGTCAGTAAATAAAATATTTACACTGGCAAGAGATCTGCAAAATGCACATAAGAATAAATCCGAAGTGTTTGCTTATGTTTTATAACATTGTGTAATTACCGCTGAATAACAATAACAGGGATTCCCCCTTCTGCCACAATTTCCCAGCAATGCATGTGTTTGATCTTTTAGTAACAACCTATCTGTTGTCTATGCATTCTGTTACTTGAACCAGCTCAATGCCATAGTGAGTTACTACTGAATAATACCCTTAACATGCACAATCACAGTACAGCCTATGTTGTGATAGTAATACAGCTCGGTTCAGTGAATAATGAATGTTGGGAATGTCACTGAGGCTTCTGAACGCGCATGGGCAAAAAATGGCATTTACGGCAAGAATAGCAAAAAACTAGAATTGATAGATTAAGACAAACCGTTAGGGAAGAATGGCCCTGCTCACAAGCATACAATTACAATAAAGACAAATTTTCCAGGTAGAGGAAAAAAATAAATCGGATGATAAAGTAGAACATATCGATCTGTGGATAAAGTCCCCCATGTATCATCCAGCCTAGATTAAAAAGAATAGGCAAATCAGGCTGAGCCAAATCAGAAGAACCCATCGACAAGCGGAAGAGCCGCTGGGTATGGAGGTATTCTGATAATACAGTGCATATGGCAGTCACTTTAAGTCCCGTTTGACCTATATCATACCCCACTTCTGCCAGACAAACCCATGGGTCAAATGCACCTCATCTGCTGTACATGCGTTTAGACGACTGCATTGTCATATAATTTCTTTCTTGGTCATTTGAGTCATTATTATTTCTTATGTGAAGATCTCCTCTGGAAAGGTGACGGCTTTTACACGTTTTACCAGGTCAATAGTCTATTGAAATCACTTAAGGAATCAATGTGAAGCAAATCATATTTTCAGTGTTGTTTAGGAGCACTATATAGGGGTAAATAAGTTGCTAAAAGGTCATTAATTGTCTCTTGCACTAGCCAGGGCTTGTTGATATAACGTGCTTGGAAGTCTTAATTAGATGAAGAAACGGCATCGCAATTCACAAGGCTGCAGCATAATTTTATCAGTTTGCTGATTGACATGTTGTGAAACGCTGCAGCGATTGCCAACTGCCAGACGTTAATACGTTATCCACTACTTCTTCATGCCGCGCCAGGAATGTATGTTACAAAAGATATAACTTTTTCTTAAGGCACCTTCAAAGAATATCACAAGCTCGGAAATCCAGCCACAGCTTGTCACTGTCTGCATCGCTGCAAGCTTTTCTCTCTCAGCAAAACATTTTTATTTTTCGATACCACTTGACTTTTTTTTCTTACTTTGGGCAAGGTTGAGGTTTGTAAGTCATGTTAATGACAAAAAAAAGAAGTTAGTCACCGAAGAACACTACGTTTCTTGTGCCTACACATGTAATATTCTTTGTGGAATGTCATTGAGAGTAAATAGAAGTGGGTGAATGGCAATCTTCTCAAATCCTCTCTAGAAGCATCTCCAAGATCATTTTCTTGGTGAAAGGTAAAGGTTATAGAGAACAGACTTATCACTTATGGAATAAACGGGGACTTAGTCTCATTTAATTCACTCGGGGTGGTACAGATAGATTTATAAGCCTTCATTGAATACTAGATTTTGACAAATGCTTGCAATGGTAGGTAAATTGTTGATGAATGAAAAAAAGATAGACAGATATGTGATAACATTTCTAATGTCTAATAACTGGTGTAGTGTATAGAAAGACTGTTGCTAGAAGCCTAGTGGCATTAACATGTCTAAGGCTGCCAGGAATGGCTGAATTCTTCATCCAGGCTTCTGTTTTAGAGCATGTGTGTTATTGTGTGTGTATATATATATATATAACTGTGTGGAGTTTTAGAGCACGTACATGTTTACTGTTACATTCATATATTAGCAGGAGTGAGATTGCAAACATTATCTGTTAATTATCAATATACCTGTATATTGATAACTGTCAGCCTTCTTAAAAGTCACAATTATTTATTCTTGTTTAATAAACTTTTGCACAATGCTCCAGGAAACTGGGGCGGTGAGTAATGTAGCTGGAAGAGCAAGCAACAGATAATACGTAATACTTATTTATAAAATATGTACATATTGGTGCACTTAAAGGTCATATTGTACGGAGTCTGTCATATTGGATGGAGTCAGACCCTGGGTTTCACACTGATGACCTGCTAGGCTTGGTTTGCTCACATTTACATCAAGACATTGCTACAAGGCTTGTCAAGAACAGCAATGTCACATCTAATACACGATGGATAGTAAAATATCCGTGAAAAGCATTGAAGCTGTGTCGTGTTTCATAAAGAAACAAACAAAATAGTTTTTGGGTCTAAACTGCTTAGGTTTCTCATTTATGTTCAGAAACTGAAGCTAATCAATGCATTGCTATACGTTTGTCGGTTATAGAGACACTACGAAGCTAATGTGTCTAACACGAGAACCTACATTTTATTTAAATGGCGAGAATCAGAATATTTGGTTTAAACTGAACTCCAAGCTTATTTTATGCCTTCCCGGTTGTCAGCACATGATTACGGTGGGTGTTAAATTTTAAGTAGATGTGAGCGGCATAGCATGGGGTGATGCTGAATGTCACACAGAGACAGACAGGGAAAATGAAAGCAATCACTAGTGTTTATGATATGTGTAGACGCAGCAGGGGAGTCTGCATGATACCTTCTTCCATTGCTTTAGACGTTCCAGCCGAGGCTGCATTAGAATGCATGAATCAAACAGAAAAAAAATGCAAACAATAAAAAAAACGTGGAAAGTAAAACACTGGAATATCACATATCTAAAAAGATTTTTACAAAAATCGAATCATTTTAAAGTCAGATTTTCACATAGCGTAGCGGTCCTTTGAAAACTTGTATAAAATGCAACTTGCATTGTTAGTTTTGTCTAAGCTGCCAACTACGGGATCAGATTTATTGAAATGAAAATGCCTGCATAGGGGGGTTGTAATTGTGTGGTGATGCCCATAAATTATGTTTGCTTTACAATAGATACCCATAATTTTAAAAGAGAAGAGCACTCAATAATATCATACGTCCCAAACATCCTTGGTTTTTCAAGGGACAGTCGGGATTTTCATGGGGTGGTTGGTGAGGTCCTCTGATCACCCCTGATCGCTCCAAGGAGCTGTAAAATCAATGGAAGTCTGGGGTGTTGTAGCATAGACCTCCATTGCAGCTTCCGCTTGGCCACCTTGTTGAATGCTGCAACGTGGCTGTTCTGGTACAGTGCTTACACCTTTTACCAAGTATACTTTCTGCTTGTTGGGCTTTTGACACTTTATATTTGCTACCCATGTGCCTTGTGTTCTGTATTATTACCCCTTGGCTACATATTACATGTGTGTTTCACTAGATTTTTGGTGAGCCTGTGAACTGTGGGTCATCAGAGAGCAGATGGGAGACATCAGTCTATGCAGCGCTAAGCGACTGCCCAAAACTGAGCCACCTGATACATTTTGTTCTAGAAAACCAGCTCTGGCCCAGATGTTCTCGATGAATGTTTTTAATACCATAGCGTGACAAGTTATCTCCAATTTTAAAGAACATTTCACAGCCTGGGCTCATCCGAAGCATAAAGCAAAACTGTATTTTAAAACATAATAAAACAATAATTTATTATATTTCAGCCACATCATTCTTTGTATCAAAAGCTGTCCAATCCACTTATATTACATGAGGCTCAGGTTGAGAACCCTGACCTTGCCGTGTTATGACTAATTGAATAAATAATTCAATAAAGCCAATTAAACTGAAAGATCTGCATCTCTAATTAAAGTTTCTATTGCTCTCAGCAGCGCCTATTTCCTGGCAAATTCAGGAATCCGTCTTCTGAATAATTTAGTCTATTTTTTATTATTAAATCTTTTTTTTGTTGCATTCCCTTTAGCCACATTCATGAATATTGCTGCACGTATAATTGTCGTCCTTGGAGATTGAGTCCTTACCTTGTGATTTTTTTGTTTGTTTTTATTTGCAGATACCCTCCTGGATGACTTCCTCCTCACATACACCGTCTTCATGACAACCGATGACTTTTGCCAAGCATTGCTCAGACAATATCCTTAATTAACTGAAACAGTCATGCTCTTAATATTAACACAGTAGAGGCTGATGCCCAACGTTCTAGGCAAACGGCATCTGTTTAATTGCCGTGAGCAGCATATGACTGACACTTTCTCTGAAGAGAGGTGACTCTCGGGTTTAAGCGATGGCGGTGGGGTCATAATAGAGTTTTACAGAACAGCTGTATTTTTGCATATTCTAGAAATGCTGCTGATTCATGTTTTCATCTCGTACATCGAAATCTCCTTCTTCTAAATAAAAGCAAGTAGATGAGTTGTAGAGAGAGACATGCTGGCAAGGATGGTGTAGCACGTAAAATTTGAGCTATAACAACGGAAAGTTTGCAAAATAATCCATCCACAGAAATGATATGGAAGCTGTTTATTACACTGCCAAGGAGCAGATTCTTTTCTCCGTGACACTCGGCACGAGTCACGTGTTTCCCACTCTGCGTGTTCCTGGATTTTTTTAAATTAATAATAATTCATTAATAATTTCTCCATTTTGTGGTACAAATGAAAAACCGCGTTTAAAAGAACATTTCCATTTCAACAAAAGCATTGCATCTTATAAGGTCCTATACTTTTAGTATGATACGATTGCTGCTAACATGGATGTGATTGAAATAGTTGAAATCAAAGGCTAGAAATAATGAAAATGAAAATAATGAAGAAGAAGAAAAAACTAAGGGAAACACCAGTTATTTTAAAGCTATACAATTGACCATTGTCATCTGGAATGGGAATATCCCCAAATGTTTGTAACATAGTGTTTGTGTATGAAAGTGAAAGGGTTAATAGTGCTTGACAGTGTACACAGGGTACAGTGTGGCACCTTGGATGCATGTGTAGTGACGGGGAGATTACAGACACGCGAAAGAACACGCAAAGCTCTGCCTCGCATTTTTCCTTTATGACAGTTCTGTGATTAATTGTTTTCCCTTTGTGCCGGAGGACACTGGATGCATTCCATTCTTCACCCACATGCCAGGTTCATGTACTGACTTTTGAAAGGTGCAGACCCCCAGGGTATACATGTCACAGATTATCCTTGAGTATGAGTAGATCAAACATAACATCGCAAACAATCCATAAAAAAATTATGTTGCCTCTAGAGTCGTTCTTTCAGGTACAGAATAAGATTGGCAATTAAATTCTCACCAAATACAGGCATGTCTGTTCTGGTATTGTCATGTTATAGAGAAGCAATACAGCATGTCTTCAAACAAGAACAAATATACCAGGGTGCTTGCACTCCAGGTGGTAGTTTAACCTATGTTATGCTTGAATGGAGCGCAATAAGTTTTCATCTTTGAAGTATGGTCCATGTCTTATATTACATTTATTTATATAGCACTAGCGCCATGTTTACCACCAAACACACCTATGGGTATTTTCACGTCAGTTTTATGAGATCTAGACCCAAGTGGCCACAGACTCCAGATTAGCCTTCGTTCAGGAACCAAGCTCCACTTGAGTGAGATATTGGCGAGTCTTTCCCATGTTTGGAAAATCCGGGGTGTAATTTGGATTGATCTGGTTGAAAATCCCGTCAATATATAGTGTGTTTAACCTCAAAATCTTGCAGATATATCCAATTAAACTTCCATTATTGCAATAAAATAAATATTTTCTGGTGAGTAGTAGCTTGGGGTAGCTGAGCAGTTATTAGTGCATAGCAATAGAAGAGGGCCACTTCATTAGGTCTCTATTTTCTGCAGCATGTACGTCTAGTATCTACAGTTCTTCTATCGAATGTTTTTCTTGTTGTTCCTTGACCCGGAATTACCTATTGTGCTAAGAAATATGACGGCAAAGTAGAAAGCCCAGAGGCTCTGTGCACCAAACGCAAAGTCTTGCATCTTGCCTCCCAGTGGACTGCTTTGTACAAAGATTGGCTACACAATGACGAGCATTCAAAGCTGTTCCTAAAGGTAAGATTGAATTTACAAATGCAGAATGAAGAAATAAACACACCCAAGTAAAATAAATCTACATCTTTGAAAATTTGTTTTGAAAGGTTCCCGTCCAATTCTTTGCACTCTTGTGACTATGGTTAAACCATTCTTAAGGATAACGGGCATACAAATGTAAAAGGTTCTCTTGGAGACCTGACAGGGAGCAGCTGCACTGGTCATGAATATATTACCCACGAGAAAAAACTGTGTCACCAGATTTTCCTAAAACCCAGTACACTTCCTTATGGTGAAATTACCATTTATGGATCGAATTTATGGATTTTATTATATATATATCATTTGTTTAACTTGTAATGTATGGAAGGGACAGAAGGAGCTTACGTGATTATCAAGAATCTACAGCCTATTTTATCATGTTCTAAGGATTTATTTTTTTATATTCTTGAGTAATGTGCTATAGTGGGACATTAACTCATTTTGTAGATAACGTGCAGCCTTACGATCAGCCCTGATTCTTGTATGGCTTCAGACTGATTACCCAGCCTGGAATCCCGACGAGTAAAAGCGCTGCGTATTGTGTGGCTTGATATTTCCTGCGGCAGACTAATGAACTATGGAAAACATAACAAATGAGCCATGATATTTTTGTTGTACTATTTTTTTCATTAGACTCTCTATCGCTACGTGCTGGATGATGTTTATGAATATCCCACGCTAGAAAAAGAATTAAAGGAATTTCAAAGAGTGCTGCGAATTCACCGTCGTCAGTAAGTGTTTCTTTTTTTTTTTATTGAACTAATTTGCTAAATTCAGGTCACAAGGACACAGGATAAAGAACCAGAGAGCAAGGTTAATGCAGTAATAGAATAAGCGCAAACATGGGTTGAGGGAAAGGAAATATTATCTCTTGATGTAGGATAACTATGTTAGGAAGGACAGATGAGCCTTAATCCTGAAGATGGATGGGGCTTTAGTGATTATTCACTAGCAGATACGGTAAATCTATATTTACTATAATTAGTGTTTGCTTTGAAGCATTTAAAAAGCCCATCCTTGTCACCCCTTGAGCCAGGTAGCCTTATCTCCTACAGTTTTGCTGCTACCTCCTAATTACCCGAAATGTCTCATTCTGGTCTGTATGGACACATTTCTTCCAATGATTTTCTCTCTGGCTCGGTTCCTTGGGCTGATCAGATGCCGAGGCTTACGGTTTTGCACCTTGCACCTTATTCATTGAGATGAGTTGAAGTAGAAGCTTCACTAGGATTACCCCCTTATGCATAATGAAGTCAGAGAGCTGAAAACCCATGGTTTAGTGAATACACACCATATATCCTGGAGCGGAACATATGGGGACATATGGAGTAATATGGAGTTAGGCACTGCAGAGAGAGAATAATGAGGCGGTGGAGGCATATGGAAAGTGGGTGCCTGATTAAAGATGAGTATGTAACGGAGAAGACTACAATACAGTAGGATATGGGGATGATTAGAAGTGGTTGTACCATAAAACATAATGTCTTTTTTATTTTTTTCAGCACGGTTGATGAATACTCACCTCATAGAAAGGTAATACATGTACTTTTATTCTTCTTCCCCCTACTCTGTACTGTAGTTTCAGTATAGCATGTACCACTCAGTGATAATGTAACAAACCTTAAGGCCAGCAGAGAAACAGAGCTGTTCTAATGTTAATGCCATGTACAAATGCCAAGCCTGTTTAAATTCCCTTACTATTTTAACTTTTACCACTTCTGCTGGTAGGTTGTTTTCTACTACCCTCTCTATGAAGTAAAACTTGTTTACTTTACATCTAAGCCCCGGACCCTTTAATAATTTGCAATCAAGTGTCCTTTAGGCATTTATGCTCTCCGTGTGTTATCCTATCTGCCATATTGCATACTAGATGTGATACATCATAGGATAAGATTTCAATGTACGTTATGTTACATTTATACGTACAAGCTTTACCATGTTATAAGTCCCAACCTTTATACCGCTGATCCATAGAGCTTTTTTACCAAGGAGAGATATGTTTTCCAGATGTATCATTGTGTGTGTATGGTCTGCTTGGGGCTTACTTGCCCACACACAGGACAGGGTTAAAGCCTGTGTTGAAACCAGTGCACCCCGACATTAGAATCACAATTTATAATATATAAATTGCATGAAATATAAGAGAGCAGTTGAGTCCGTATAGTAATGATGCATTCAGAATTCTTTGGCTGTGTACAGAAACAAGAAAATCTAATTCTTATACAGTTAGCCTTTGTTTCACCTGTGAGCCCAAAGTCCTTTAGGATAATGCAGTTACAGCAATCTTTCGCAGAAGGGCTGATGAATGGATGGTCCGGTTGGCTGTAGGATGAGATGTGAACGGAAACGGTGTTCCGTGAATTTGTCGTGTCAGTAATACTCCCCTTCCCTTCCTTTCTGTAGAGCAGAAATGACTAACGCTCATGTTGCCTGTGTTGGGTGGGTAGGTTTCCTTCTCTTGAATTTTGTCAGTTCTTTCTGGGACCATTAAAAAAAACCCTTACAAATGAAATGATTACACGGCTATATTGTTCTTTATCTTTTGCTTACAGAATAAAGCCCTCTTCCACCAATTCAGCCTGAAGGAGAACTGGCTCCAACACAGAGGAAATATTAACGAAATAGAGGAAAGTAAGTAAGAAATCGGTGTTGGGTGGGGAGACTATTTAAAAGTGGAACTCCCACCAAATTGTATTACTAGTTTCACGTTCAAAATAAAGCACGAAATCATTGGGAAACTAATAAACCCAAAAGAAACTAAAATCAACTTTATGACAATATCTTTTAAAATGTTCCTAAAGGTGGGGAATATTCAGCCTAGAATCATAGGGTAATTGGAATCTCACACTAACCATTATAGTATACTCTTCCTAGACTCTAACCTGCATTCCTATAACGTGGGGCTATCCTATCTGTAAATAACTCCCTAAAAATCCCATATAGATGATGGGTTACTATGATTAAATATCACACTCTGTATGCAATAACTAAAGCAAATTGTATATACATATATACGGTATATTAAAGAAGCCAGCGCAATAAAGTGTAGCAAAAAAGAGAAAAAGCACATGTCTAGAATACTTTCTATGAAGAATAGCAGCTGGAACGATAAGATTTTCATTTTCTGTTGCCTTTATACCATACATAGCAGGAAAGTAGAAGCTGACAGTGTGCGAGTTTTATGGCGTTGTCCGTGGAATGCTAAAGCCTGTACCCTTCCTTTTTTGTGCAGTTTTCTGCCGTGTCTACATAACAGATCATTCCTACGTAAGCATCAGAGCTAAAGTATCCAGCTCTGTGCAGGATATATTGAAGATAGTGTGTGAAAGAATTCAGCAACCAGAGGAAGACCTGGCTTTGGTCACTGTCACGTTCTCTGGGGGTAATTTTTATTCTGTTTTCTTTCTACTAAAATCACAAATGTCTGTAAAGGAATAATGGTTGCCAATTCCTTGCACGGGTACCCAACACCCCTCGGGGATGCTCTCAGCTGGATGATCGCTTCCAAGGCACAGAACGTCTAGCAAGAGGGTTGTTACCATAGCGACAGCTGGTTCACTGGTCCTGAGTCCTGACTCTCTAGGCAGATCTTTGCTTACTTTAGAAATACACATCACAGGCTTGCGCATTTTCAATAAATCTTTTATTTCACCGTCTGAAATGAATTTCTTAGAAAATGGGAAATCTTGTGAGTTTTAGTTTAGAGGCCACTGTGAGCGAAGGCATGGAAGCTGCAGCATAGCTATGGTGAGAGAAGTGAGACAAAACGTCTTCGGGTGCTTAATTAAAGGCTTGGCCTTTTCTTAGCTCAGTACTATTGAAGGTATCACCCATGTGATTTCAAAATTGTTATCTAAGGTTTGATTTCTATAAATAACCTTGTCTCCTACTTAAAAAAATGAACAAAATCCCCAATATATAACGATTTGAGTTTCAAGAAACATATTATTTTTAGGTTGGTGAGAAGTATATAATTATTGAATGCATGCAGTATTTTTTAATGCTTAGGGTGCCATATGGTTTCATTTTAAGCATCCGTCATAAAGCCTGGGGACTTCTACCCCTGCACCATAAAATCCACAGCCTGAATGCACCTATTCTGTAATATTTTTCTCTCTCAAATCATGAATATTTATAGTTAGCCAGACCCTGTTGAGGTAACAACGTAATTATGTTACAGTATATGGTTCTTTTACTTGTGTTCGATTCTTTATAAACACAAGCTGTTGGGTCTTCGTTGTAAGAACAAGGGTGCGTTTTCAAATTATATGGATTCTGTATTTCCCTTTCTCTTAAAAAAAATTAAAAGACTAGTTTTTCATCTTGTCTTTTTGGAAATAATATAATCTATAGTATAGAGTAGTGAAATGAACTGCTAATCATTAACTATTTCTTGATGAATGTTTTTTTTTCCATAGAAAAACATGAACTACTTCCAACAGAAATGGCCCTTGTCAAGTCTCTGGAATCAACCAGTCGCATTTATACTTACAGGAAAGCGGCTACACTGGTAAGAGATGTTGGGTCGCTGTTTTTTTTGTAGCATCGCAATACCAAGACATGCCCATGCTGTCTTAACCCCTACTTCTTAAGTAATAGTGAAAAGTTGTCTGGCACAGAGGGAGTTAATTAAAGAACAAAGCGCACTTCATTTTTATGATGAGATCTGCCTGGCCAGTTCCTTTATAATTGAATTGCTGACCAGAGTACTTTG
The DNA here is from genome assembly GCF_027358695.1 of Spea bombifrons. Taxonomy (NCBI): domain Eukaryota; kingdom Metazoa; phylum Chordata; class Amphibia; order Anura; family Pelobatidae; genus Spea; species Spea bombifrons. Next base: position 21,506,589 of record NC_071091.1, on the reverse strand, counting down.
CTCAATGAGTATCAATTCATCACACTCTTCCGCCTTCAAGGCCTCTTCCTAAATTGACTGAATAATCTTATCGAAGGAGAACAAGCGTGAAAAAAATCAAGTGCACTCCCAGCGGATCGCTCCTCCAAACATTTGTAATTTTTTTAATCGTCTTCATAGTCAGACCAAAACATTTACACCACGTTTCCTTTTTTCCCCCGCTCCGCTATGGTGTAGAATCCTTTTGCAGAGAACGAGGAGACGCAGCACAGATCAGTAAGGATTCTCGGGATGAACACCTGGGATATTGCTTTGGAATTGACCAGCTTCGACTGGAGTCTCTTTAATTCGATTCACGAGGTGAGACGGCGAAGTGATGTCATCGTACTGTTAAGATTAGCACTTGGAAAGTTGTGGTTAGGAATGCCTGGAAATAAACACAGCAGGATTGGCGTAATAATTCAGATGTCTTTGTTGTCTGACAATTGAATGGTCAAATCAGCAGAACGATATCACTGGTTGCTATGGTGAAAAGACAAAACCTGCATTGATCTTGTCCATTTTAAAACTATTGTGAATCGTATACACATGCATATACATACATGTACTGTGCGTGTGTTCAGAGCTTCCGCATGTTGTACATTAGTACGCAGTTTTATCTCATTTTTAAGTGCGTCTCTTGCATTTGTTGCCTATGCCTTGCCTTTCAAGCCTTAATTAAGTGCGTGGACCATCAGTAGTCTTTGTGCCAAAAGACCTTGCGTGTAAATCCGGCTCTGTGTACGGTGGATACATTGTAAAGAAATACGAGTAAATCCATTTTCCTTTGTTCTGCAGCAAGAGCTTATTTACTTCACGTTCAGCAGACAGGGGAAGAGTGAAAACACGCTGAACCTGAACCTGCTCCTTCAGAGATGTAATGAAGTCCAGCTCTGGGTGGCCACCGAGATCCTGCTCTGTAACCAGCTGGTTAAACGAGTGCAGCTGGTTAAAAAGTTCATCAAAATCGCTGCTCAGTAAGTAGAAATATCTTCATTCTGAGCTCCCGGAAGTGCAGGAGAGGAAAGAAAGACAGAAGGATCTGGGTCTCAATGAGGGCCTTGCAAGGTCTGCTTTTACTTATCCAGACCTCATGCCATCTTGATCCATTCAACATGGTTAAACCAGACCGGCCCATGGCTCGAGCCCGTTGTAGCCTTTTGCGCTTGGTAACTGTAGACCCAGTGACAGGACAGTAATGGATATTATTCTGGGGAAGAATGTTTGAGGACCCTATTCTTTTTCCTTAAGATCATAAATAAAAACTGCAGTTATTGTACTTTACAATTATATTATTTTTCTTTTACAATTGATGAAAAGATTTGCTTTTTGCTCCCTGACATACAAATACTGTAGGCGTTTCTGCTTAACACTGCTGAGACAGACTTTAAGATGTCCCAGTAGTCTAGCCAGAGATTGTTTTTACAATGTGTGTGATTCTAAGTGGACATTGCCTGTTGTCTGGTTTTATACCGAATGAATCAGCTGGCACCCTTGTTCTGTTTATACGAGTCCTGACGTTTTATCCGGCTGTAGTAGACTCCCCAATGATTTACCATTTTCACACAGACACGCTCTGCCTCCAATCCTATTAGTCGGTAATAATTTATCACCGTTCCTATTACACTCTTTGCAGAAGGGTGATGCAGTATTCTCACTTAACATTTAACCATTTGATTGAATCCACTGGAGAAAAAGAAAATCATGCAATTCAAATGAACATCTGGTTACTATGATGTTAGATGTTTGACGATATAAAAAGTAATTCCTGAGAACGTTTCCTATTCGAACATTTAAGTTACGTTATGAGATCATTACATGGAGTTCCCGATGTAAGACATGAAGCACAATATCTTAGATTTAGTCACTGACTTATTATGCTGTGCTTAACAACGTCTGGAATTTCTGTATGGTTTATGATCCCTCGTTCCTTGAGGACAGGAGGAAAAACGTCTATACATATTCTATTTGCAATTCAATTTTCGAAATTAATTTGTGAAACACAACGCGGAGCCAGTGCTGCCGAGGGAATAAATTGAGTTTAGACATATCATATCCTTATTTCCCATGTGCCAAAGCCCATTCTGATTTAGAGAGTCTGTCATTATTTTAAATATGCATTACCTTGAAGTGTAGAATGACCAATTTAAACTGTCTGCAGTAGACCAAAATTGGCTTACTCATGATATTATTTTTGCACAACAAAAGTGATATCTCCAGTGCACTGATATAATCGGGATGCATTAGTTATCTTACTGATAGGTAGAGACAAAAAATAGCAATTAGTAGCAATCACGTGAGCGGAATGTTGCACAAAAAGCAAATTACAAATGAATACTTCACATAAATGATAAATATGTGCAAGCAAATGTGTAGATGAAATGATAGTGGTTCTCGCTTGCTCATGAACGAGCTGGCCTGTAACCGCCATGGACTGGTCATCATCGCGAATGATTGAGCTCACAACCTACCCACCAGCATAGAGGTAGTTTATAACTGTGTAGAAACAGAATATTGAAACAAATAAACCATTACATTTAAGTACACACGTTTCATTTTCTTCTACAGCTGTAAAGCCCAGCGGAACTTGAACTCTTTCTTTGCCATTATAATGGGTCTGAACACGGCATCTGTAAGTCGGCTTTCTCAAACCTGGGAGGTAAGAAGTAAATGCACGAAATACAACTCTTACTCCATAAATTTTATTGTCTGGTGATATATTTTTTTGCGTTTTGTAGTCAAGAAATTTTTGCGTTTTGTAGTGCTACAAATGTCGCATCACTCTTTGTTGTTTTTAATTACAACAAATTCACACAACAGAAGAGGAAACCTTTTGGAATGAGAGATAGTTGGTCATGATTAAGTCCCAGGTCCTTGTACTTGTTATTCAGTGCACATCCAGTACTGTGGAGTGTTTGGGAAGCTAGCAGGAGCCTTCAAAGCTTCAGGATTGTTGCTAACACATTATGAATTCTCTTTCTTTTCTTTCCAAGAAAATCCCAGGAAAGTTGAAGAAACTCTTCTCTGAGCTTGAAAGCCTGACGGTGAGTGCATCTTCTTTTTATTTCTAGATTTTCATCGATTCTCACTGCTAGTAACAGTAATTTCTTTAAATTAACTGGTGACCAATGGAACACTTATTTTGTTTTTGCAAGACCAGGAAACGACTCGAGCAAACATTGGTACATTTACCAAGAAAAGGAGCTTTGAAACAATACACAAACTGTAAATTAAATATAAACTTTAATCTACTGGGATTGTTTCATGCTCAGGGCCTTTCCAGAAGCCTTTCTTTTGTGTTTCATACATAACTATTTAAAATATAACCTTGTAGACCGGCTGTCCTAATGATGTATGTTCTGTACAGATAAGCTTCTCAAAGTCAGTCCTCGATGCTCGCCATGCATTTTTTTTTTACATTGAGCACCACAGGCAGAGTTTCTTTTTGATTTCCAAAATTCTGGCAAAATGATCCACCTTGTATTGAAAACAATGTGATATGGCCCTGTTCTTGAACATCTTCTACCAGCTCTAATACTTTTTCCCCATATGGCCATCTAGCAGAAAAGTGCATCAACTGCAGATCTATAGAAGTCTGTATCCATCCAATCAGGCAGAACATATTCTTTCAAACAACATGTTATGAAATGTAAAGGAAATCTGAAACACTGGATCTTTTTTTTAACCTGGGGTCCGTTTTAGATTTTCTTTGTCTAGGAATACATCCTCAGTTTTTACCCCGCTTAAATTGTCTAATGAGCTTACATCCCATTTATTTTAAGTAGCTCATGCCTTCTTCTTGTGAACATACACGATGTCTCTAGAACTATATTCGCTCTCTGTCGCACGCGTTGTATTTTCCTGAGGTCTATATTGACAGTCTGAAACATTTCCTTCGATAGGTCAATGACCTCTTATTTTCCATCTCATGTTCTAGGATCCGTCTCTGAATCACAAAGCATACCGAGATACCTTTAAGAAAATGAAGCCACCGAAAATTCCCTTCATGCCCTTGCTTCTCAAAGGTAATCAATATGAATGAATTAACATCTATATTGTGGAGAGGAAGAATGAGGAGTTTTCAAAGGCTGCAAAACATTCTCATTGCTTAGATGATGAGAACCAACAAACCCTTTGACACACCTAGACCTCACTGACAGTGTTCATTTAAAAGTCATTGCTCATAGATTAGTGCTGGCACCACTTGTGTAAGTCTGCAAGAAGCTTTTTTTTACCATACCACAGATCAGATCAATAATGCTTATCACAGACAATGAAGAAGACTTCTGCAAAGAGCAATGATTTTTTTCTATGAGCAGACTAGATGGGCTGTACGGCAATGCCCTTATCACCACATACGAAGTTTCCAGCATTGGAATTATTTCTTTCTATTTTATTCCTGTTATGCAGTATTTTTCTAAACGTAGGCATGGATATCTTAGGCTTGATGGCTGATTGAAATGAATAATGGACTTTAGGGGTTAATTTGGTATAATGGCTGTTGCAGCTTATGCGTATAGCACGTGTATGCTGCTCTTAAATAACTCCTGGCACTTAAAATACAGCTGTATCCATGCCGGTTTGCATGCAAATCACATCAGTTCTTTGATATCATTTGACATTGACTGGAGCACTCTTCAAGCATCTTGGGCTATTAAAATTTAATTAATTTATGTCCTTGCTAATGTTGAGCTATTCCTGAAGTGGCTAAATCTCCAGTCATTAATCAACCTGCAGACTGATCCATACTTTTGCAATTACTAATTAGTGTGTTTGTAATAGGTGTGTGTGTATAAAAAATAGATAGATAGATATAAAGAAAGAAACTCTTCCATGGCAAGAACAAGAGGCATTGTATCCTTACGAATAACTAGAGGAATCACTGGATGCAGAGCCTTTACAATAATTACCTTTCAGCCCCCTGGGTGCAAGAGCAATGCATTCTATTCTCTGTGATAAGACAAAAGCAATGTTCTAATAAAATCTGAAATATAGACTTATTTTTCTTCCAGATGTTACCTTCATTCATGAAGGAAATAAAACGTTTTTGGACAACCTTGTAAATTTTGAGAAGCTGGTAAGTAATTGTATTTGCTGACGATGGATATCACCACATATAATGTGTAATATTAAAAAAATGTATATTAGTGGTTACTTCTGTATAGCTCAATTCTCCGATGGGGTCTGGTCTCGGGATTGAACCTAGCTGCGATCCACAGAGAGGGTGGTGCACAGCGTTTCATATATACAACACTCAGAGATATTTTTCAGGTCTTACCAAAATAAAACTAGCATGATTATTCCTTTAATAAATATTGGAGACTTTAAGGTTATTTCTTTTATTGGGCCAACTTAGAAAAATACATAACCTTATAAGCTTTCTGGACCTCGGAGATCCTCTTCAGAGGCGAGACCTGAAAGGTCCTCAAAGTGTATGTGAATAAACATCTTGTTCTATGTTGGCCTAATAAACCGTTTCACCTTGGACTAAAGGCTCTATCTTCTCTATCTCTCTGTTATGGGTATATCCATTTTTTTTACTGAGCCTTCAAAACACTTGAAAGAACAGCAACCTATTTGGCGAGTCTTTTCACTGTTTTTTGTCTTAATATCATACTGGAACTGATGGTAAATTATGGATAAGCTGAAAATAGCTTCCTGTGTCTATCGCGTTGGCCAGATTCTCAGACCTCACAACATGTGAGTCATTTTCTTTTTTGAGAGGATGTGAAAATACTGTCAACAACTCTTAAAAACACATGGATGCCGAAGCTTTTGGATGTGCGCCCTGTGTTTTCTGCCTATTGTTTTTCTTCTCCTGGGCTGGTGGCTTTGTTCCTGTGCAGGAACACAATGTCACTCGGGCGCTGTTTGTATACAACCTCATGTCCAGATGTGGAAAGAAGTTCAAAGCTTTTTTTACAGACACATTTTTGGCTTCAGCTGCAGGGTGTTTTATCTAATAAATTATGATTCACTTCTCTCTGTTTATTCTAGATTTTTAATTTTTTTTAAACTTTTGAATATTGTTAAGTTAGCTATTTTTATCACCAGTCTATTGTTGAACTTTTACAGAGGATTTCATGAGTCTAACAGTTCATGATAACCTTTTGTTTCGTGGAATAAACAGGTTCATTTTAATTTTGAGGTCAATATAAAATGCTCATCATGTTTAATGGTGCAATCTTACCTAGTTTTAAATAAATATAATATTATAAACATTATTCCTAGCACTGCTGAGTGCCCAAGTAAACTTGTTAATAAATTATGCCAGGAACACAGGCGCAAAATGTATTGGGCGATAGAACCTTATCTGAGGTCTTACATGCCTCCTAACCTTTTTTAAATAATCTAAATGTTGCCGTTGTTTCAAAGGTGAGAGGCATGGCTTGGGGACGCAGCTTTACAAGATTCCTGTGTAGATTTTTACTTGGGCATAGGGATCTCTCGATTTAATTTCTATATTTCCCTAAAATTTACAATTCTAAGAGACAGCTCCTTAGGACAATAATAATAATTTATGGGTCTTTCGTATAATTAAAATACTAGGTGGGTAATGACTCTGTGGGAGAACAAAATGTCCCGGAATATAGTTTCCCTGGCACGCAGAGGGTTACGATTCCTAATAGTTAACCTCTCTGGAATCATAAGCATGAGGAAGGATGACAAAATCGCCAAGTACCAATGTGTGATATTATGGTAATAGAAGACTGGAAGAAAAGCATTATCTACATCCAACACATGGTGACTTTCAGCATAATCCAAGATTTTCTCCAAACACACTTCGGAACAGCGCTTTTATTTTAAAATGCAACACTGCTCCTTTTACTTAAACATTAAATTACATCTCGAAGTGTGCGAGAACCACCACGCTGTGCGGCCACGGGAATTAATTAAATGCTTATTAAGAATAAGTTGCGCATGTTAAGCAGCAGTAGCTCCAAATGTATATTTATTGGCGGGCTGGCATTTTCCATGGATTCGGCACAAAGGAGGAGCTTTGGCACATGGAAGTGTAATTAAGTGATGCAACTCCTCTTGGCTGCCCTGGCATGCAAGTAAAATCGTTTATAAGAAGATTAGAATAATTGTCGTAATGATTTAGAAAATAATGCATTTCTTTGCACAGTATGTACGATTCAGATGCGTAAAATCGAATGAGGTGTGTACTTTTATTAAGACAAGCATTCAGTTCGCTCCATACGTTTGTTTGCGATACGCATTAACAATATGTACCCTTTATTTTTCCCAGCATATGATAGCAGACACAGTGCGGTCACTTAGATACTGCCGGAATAACCAGTTTGGTAAGTGAGAAAAACAAACATATCTAACTTTTTTATTAACGATTGTTAAAATTGTTAATTTTGTTAATATTATTTTGGGAATATTGATTTTGATGAGTAAGAGTATTTATTTTATCGGTGTTAAAGTGATAATTATTGGTAGGTGGTGACAGTAGCTGTTTATACATTAGGTTCCCTAGGACAAATGAAATTTATTAAAAGCCCAAACTCAATTAATTCATAGTGTACTGGACAACAAAGTATGACCCATTTGGCTTGTGTTTTGTTAATGGGCTGTATGTTGTAGTGTTGAGGGACAAATGGAACAAGATGCAAATCTACATCAATCAATTTATTGCTTTTTAAGAAAAAATTCCATTAAAAGGGCTTTCTAGCCATCATTTGCACCTTAATGACTCCTTTAAATTAATAGTTTGTTTTTTTTGGTCCTTTGCAAATGCATGGAAGGATTCAGCAGAATAACCTTCTCTGCATTTTCATTGTGCCCCCTTACCTTAAATGATGTTTTCCCTTTAAATTTTGAATATATTTTTAATAATTGAGTCTGTAATGGTTATTCTCACAAATGATGTTTCCTTGTATCTTGATTTATGGTAATGCCGTATAATTATGGCACCGAAATCAAGTATTCTGCACAGTTTCTTCCAGTAAAATGCCATTATTAATTTACGGTGTTAGACACAGTAGTCTCCGGGATATGACTATTTGGAGAATCACAGAGATGAAAACACCCCTAGAAGCGTCTTATTGAATTTTACTAATTTCCTAAATGTCGAAGAGGCTTCTGTTTTTTGGGTAAACGCATGTTTAGCATCATGTAGCAGCCCTCTCAAGCAAAGGCAGAACAGAACAGAACATACCTGGACATTGTCATTTTTATTATGTACTTTACATTCCATCTCGAAATAATTTAGATGGAGGCATGAATTCCAAATCTGCAGAGCGAACGTCATTTACATTCCAATAGAACACAATGTATTTTCAGCTCAGGCCTAAAAGCTTGTCATCATTCTTTAGCAAGTCTAGTCTTTCCACTTTCAAATACAAAATTCATTGGCACGCTGAATCAAGCCACTCAGTAAACTGCTTAATTCCTAAAATTATCTTTCCCTAAAGAGGAAGGTGGTAAGAATTATTTCCTTCTTATATCAAATATTGCCTTGCTTTGCATTTCTGTATCCTCATGTAGAACCCCATATACCAGCATTTGGGGAGTCAAGGTTCATTTGCGCTGCAAATTGACAGAATTGGTTGTGGGATTAATAAGGAGCAGGGCTGTATGTGCACTGTGGAGACGAGTGGAAAGCTGTATAGTTTGATAACACGTTAATGGCAAAGCAGGTCTTTGATGGTGGTCCTTGACGGACGTTGCAGCTCAGCTAGGATGGAATAGCATGTCGTGGGCATGAGGGATTAATGGAGAGCATATTGTCTATCATATGTTACTTTGCCCTGCAGTAATGTGATCAGCTGCCTCATCTTCAGCGCTTTCATGAATTACAAGTGGCGCTAGAGAAAGCCAGACATGCCCAGGGTCAGGTTTACTCTCCAAGTGTGACAAAGGCTACTGGTGCCCCCTATGCTCTAATACATGACTGTGTGCAAGTCATTGGTGAAAAAAAAGCACGGCAAAAAAACAAGAACAAGCAAGAAAGTACACGTTTCCAAACATTAGTAGTTGCCAGTGAGTTCCAAAAATGTCTAAAATATTTTTTCATGCGCGACCGAGAACCAGCCCAGCTTGTGTGTTTTTTTTCTAACACTAATAGATGATTGACACCTAGAGGATATCTGGTAATGCAAAGCAAGGATTGAGTGATGATGGTGAACTGACTTGTACCCTAACATTCATTATTTGATAAGCAAAAGTGTTTCTGCTGTCTATATATTTTCTTATCATTGTTTCTTGTTTTATCTCCAAAAGGCAACGACATTCCTCAGAAAGAACGTCTGGAGGCGAAGTTTTACACGCATCACTTGCATGTGATCGACAACCAGCAGACGCTCTTTGAACTTTCGCACAGGATAGAGCCACGGGCATGAGTGCACAACAGACCCACAACAAGAGACTGCCGATGCCAAGCATGTTGCTTTACTGAGAATATTACTGAGTTTTATCAGTAGTGGACAAATCTATGTGTAAAAAAAGACTTCAGTCCAGTCTTTGAAGAAAATGGATTTCAAGTTCTGTAACATACACAGCCGTGGCTCCTCAACCTCCTGGATGCTCTTCATGAAACCACACATGTATACACTTTATAGACTTTTGGAGTTAATAGTTCAAACCAAGCAAAGTAGCCCTAACACTACTGTAAATATGTAGCCAGATATGTAGTTCTTGTTCTTGGGGCCATGATCTGAACTTCAATACACAAGGTTCTAGTGGCCAAGTAGACTCATTATAAATAATGTTGTGGTAAATATCTTACCATTAAATGTGCTTACAACAAGCTCAGAAGCTCCATGAAAGGTCCTGCTGAGTCCAATGCACATTACATTGAAAGTTATCCCGCATTACCCAGTAGTGACAGTAAGACAGTAGTGACTAGAATGCTCTGCAAAACTACTGAAATAGGATGACATTGCAGAGTGATCTGAGGTGAGTAAACGAGTTATACCTAATGTATATCAAGGGGTTCTAACCTGGTTAGGTCGCTACTTAACAGCGTATAAAAAGTGTTAATGGTGGTTGCCTATATTGTGTTAGTGGTTATGTTACTTCGCCGTGACATTCAGAACCATAACGCTGGCTCCAGTTTTATACTAAACATGAGCTCTTTTTCTTCTACATGCAGCATTTCAAAAAATCCTAACAGAAACGAGAGAGAATCATTCTGTATTTGGACTTAAGCGCTAACCTCAGCTGTCCCTCAGCGCTAACCTCAGCTTGTTGGTTCATGTTGTGTGTTCCCAGAACATTCAGAGCCCAGATACTGCAGGAAAGTTGTCAGCAGTTCAGTGATGATGTGATAAACTTTGAAGAAAAAAAGGGGCGTCTAGTACTGTAGCACAGCAAAGCAAGCCCTAGAATGAACTAATTAAAACCAAATTCGAGGCCGTTTGATACTTTAGAATTTACAGTGCCAGAAGAGATTTACGTAAGATATGTTACATCTTCTTTGGTACTAAAACATTTAACGTTTCCAGAACTCTGTATAAAGCACTGGGCATGTTTTAACAATATATTATACATTTATATATTTAATAGCCAGGAGGCTGTTACTACACTACCCAACGTACAAGTCTGGAGTCCCTCGCCGTGACTTAATGCTCTAATCGAATGAATATTTCATATATACGTTTCTTTTTTATTTTTGAATGTATTTCTATATTTTATATTACATTGTTGACATCAAAATGATCCGGTAACCATGTTAGTTGTACCGCTGTTTCTGCAGTGCATTCATGCAGTAAAAGCATTTTTGAATGGAGGTATCGCGGAAATATTGGCCTATTTTGTGATTTACAGAGCATGAAATAAGACAAGCTGAAATGGCTGTATAAACTATACATTTTTCTTGACAATAACGTATGTATGTGATAACAATTTCCTAGTAAGTGACTCTCCCTGCAAATATTTATTGATGCTCTATTTTTCTGAGGATTAAAATATACGTTGATACTGTAATAAACTGCTTGAAATGTTACGGAGCAATTTATACTCCTGGGATCAAATTTTCTAATTATTTAACCTAATGGTGCTCTGTGATATTGAAGCCTTTTACAGGTATTTTTTGTACTGTATAAAACTACAAGTTAACTTGTTATTATAAGGCATACAAATGAATCCGAAAACTTCCTGAGCTCAAACAACACTGAGCTAAACCCTTAGCTGTTTTTTTTTAAATTATAAATTGGCTTTTATTACTTTGTTCCCCAGTTTTAGTTAAAATTCATATATAATCAAGCACCACTCAAAAGCCCACCTACTCTGCCCTTTTTTTCTGATATAAAGACTCGGACTTTAATCAGTCCTTGGTCTCATCTTAGATTCTGGGTAGCTCTATGCTTTTCCCATACATCTTTATATTCCCTCACTGTATTATCCTCTACCACTTCCGGTGGGGGGCTGCTCCACTTACGTCCCACTCTCTCATGTTACAAGTGGGCTGGGATAATTTGATATATTAATACTTCATGGATGATGTGGAAATCATAACTCATTGTTCATTCTGGTCACCAGTTTGTGTGAATCTGCCCATTCACAGTTACCTTCATAGGATCCAGTGGTATTTTGACTACTGTATATTTATGGCATTGGCCATTATAGTAAATATCCTTATTATTGTAACAGTAAAACACACTTGGAAGAACCAATCATTTCGTACTATTTCCATGAGTCTGTAAGAGGTTTTTGTGCAAAGAATGCTTAACTCTGCCTCATTCCTAGCATAGGAGATGTCTGTAAAACTACGAGGTCGGTGGCCAGGAAGCTTCACTAGAAGCCTGTGTACATGTTCACGTATTTTGCCCATGCTTATTAATAGAAGCCAAAAAAAGTATATCATTTCACGCGAAAATGCTTTCTAGAACTATAAATAAAGGAGAATGTCAAATCGTAAAATAGTTGAATTTGTCATAAGTTGAATTGGCTAAATTGCCCCGGCCAATATCATTTTTATTAAGTGTCTAACAATTTAGTAATGTATTTATTTTATCACAGACCTCCATTACAATAGGTTCCCTTTCCCCGGACATGATAATTTACTAAAGGGATCCCCTTTATTTTTTGATCTTGGGGCTGCCTAATTTGCCAGCACTTATAAATAACAAAAAGAAAACATTCTTTATATACTGTATGTATTTTTTTCTCAAAAGGCTGTAGTGTATAATCTGTATGTTCAGTAATAATGAAATTATATGTAAATACACTATTCACTATGTAGAAAGCTGACTATATATTTATTGAGACGCTTGATTTATTTCATGTAAAAAAATGTAATGTTCATACTTTGAGTTCAGTGTATTGGCTTGGAAACCCATACTGTGCACTGGAACATAACTACAAACATACATGTACATATCCTTACAGCTCTATAGTAAGTACTCCGTTCCTTCTGCATGCGAAACTACTGAATATGCCTTTGTTTTACATTGAAATATTCCTTTTGTCCGTGACATTTTTGACTTGTCCGAGTACTTAGAATAGTGCTGTGTTCCTAGTGCATGCAAGCGGACGGCTATACAATCTGGAGTCTGAAATATGATTTTGTTTAGCGATATTCAGAACATTCCCTATAATTATAGTCCGTTGAAACAAGCATCACGCAGTGAAGTGATCTGTCGTGAACCTAGCGATCCCGGATACTCTCCATCAGTGACGCTTTGTGCTAAGGCTGTCAGCCCCACCGCTAGCTAAAAATAATAACTGCTTGGGATTCACAGCCTATCATCCCTTGCTTATGAAGGTAGTGAGTGGTTCTTTGTGGGTTTAGTTAATTGAAATGGGGGTCATCAACATTCCAACTCACCCACTTTACTGTGCATTATAAAGGCCAACCTTCCAGGCCCCAGGCTCCTTCTCTTTCAAACTCATTTAATCAAACAAAAGGGAGGTATATAAAACATACAATACTCCACTTATACCATATTTCAAGAGCAACCCCAGCTATAGAATGTAAAGAATCGGAATTAAGAGTAACAGTCAATTTAAAGAAGGTTAAATGCTTGGGTTTTTTTTAAATCCCAGCTTCTCTAAATGCATTATTGTTGGTTGTCCTGCCCTATAATGGAAAATGCTGGTCATCTCATATTGACTACTGTCAGTACACTTATTACACAATAAACATCATAGTCTGCACTGTGTCGATTTCATTGTGACCTCAGGCCACAAACTAATTGAATCCTGGGATAGCTTTGAACATCTCTTTCCTTCATGAGTGACAACATAATGTACCAATAACCCAGCTCCATAATGTGTAATGTAGTGAGACAAAACACTCGATATTCCGAAGGGGAATTTTTTGAATGTTATTGTCATGGTCCCAGTATCAAACTAGTAAACATAAAGGTAAGAAAATATTGGGTTATTTAGAGTGCCATATAAATATTCTTATATTACTATATTATTAAATTCTGGTAGGCTCTGGAAGCATCAGAATGAGTTGATTTCTCAGGGACCCAGGCTAGCGGATGGTGGGATTGATGGACCCTTAATGAAATATAATGATAAGAGTGAAGCAGCCTCTCTGTGGACTTATCACAAATACTGCTTACAGGCATTTTTTGTATTTCTGTGCTTTCTCACTTCTGTATATAACACTATTTGTGTATTTATTAGAGCTTGTAAGCAATAATTTAATTGTAAAAAATGCCAAGCAATATGGGATTTTGACTTGTGCAAGCCACTGTAATATTATATTGCATTTTTTGTTTTTTTAAATCTCTTTAAAAATAAATTTAAAACAATGTCTTGGTTGTCTTGTTTTCTTTGGAATATGATGTCATATCCAAGTGATTTTTGACTTATTCCATATATTTCCTCCTTAATGTGTTATAGTCCTCCATCCTTGCTATCTCTTTCAGACCTTTATGTCTTATATTAGCCTTCACCCATCTTTTTTCTCTTATGTACTTTTCGCCTCCATCTGTTCTTGTTATATTCTGCCCCCCCTTTAACATACACTATGGCACACATATGCAAACACACTTAAATACATTTACATATGCTAACACACATACACATGCTTACACATACACTTACTCATTCTCTCCCTCTCACACCACTCCCAATGTACACACACCCTCTCAAACCACTTATATATACACATTCATGCACACACAACACATACGCATCCATGATAACACACAAACACTTATACTTACATACTCAAGCTGACACACACTCCATCTCCAACAACTTACACATACATGCTCACACACACTTACACATACACCAATCAGCCATAACATTATGACCACTGGCAGGGTGAAGTGAATAGCACTGATAATCTTGTTATCACGGCACCTGTCAGTGGGTGGGATATACAGTATTAGGCAGCAAGTGAACATTTTGTCTTCAATGTTGATGTGTTAGTAGGAGTAAAAAATGAGCAAGCGTATGGATCTTTTGGAAACTTTGACAAGGGCCAAATTGTGATGGCTAGGGTCAGGGCATCTCCAATACCTATCAAAAGTGGTCCAAGGAAGGAAAAGCGGTGAACCGGCGACAGGGTCATGGGCGGCCAAGGCTCATTGATGCATGTGGGGGTGAAGGCTGGCCTGTGTGGTCAAATCCAAAAAATGAGCTACTGTAGCTCAAATTGCTTAAAACGTTAATGCTGCTTTTGATAGAAAGGTGTCAGAACAAACAGTGCGTATCAGTTTGTTACGTATGGTGCTGGGCAGCTGCAGACCAGTCAGGGTGTCCATGCTGACCCCTGTCCACTACTGAAAGCCCCTACAATGGGCATGTTTGCATAAGAACTAGACTATGGAGCAATGGAAGAGGGTGCATGTGCGTTACTTACCTGGAGAACACATGGCACCAGGATACATCCATGGAGGCCCCAGCTCGCAACTTAAAGGATCTGCTGCTAAGGTCTTGGTGTAAGAAATTATGACCCTCTTACAGGGATATTCTTTTAGGGAATGTGTGACGAATAAAGCACAAATACAAGCGTATAGAAAAATGTATATTGATATTGAATTAGGCTACTGTTACAGGTTATAAAACATATAACATACAGAAAACGTTTGATAATAATACAAAACAAAAGGGATACTTAAACACATTCTTGGGAAACCTCTCTCAGCTCACAGGCTTTTCCCAAACACCATCTTGCGCAGCTTTGTTCTGAGTCTCCTGACCCAGGACACTTCTGTTCACTGCGCTCTCCTTTCTCAGACTCTCCTTTCTCCGACTCTTCTTCTTCTTCCTCTTCTTTCTCTCTTACTCAGACTCTTCTTTCTCCCTTACTCAGACTCTTGCAACCCCTAACTAGTCATCCCAGAATTCCTTGTACCTCCCAGAAAGTGGTTCACCCAACCCCTCTTTCCAGAGATTTCCTGTATGATCCAATTATGGAGGAGACAGGTAGTCTATGCAAAAATACACACACGCCTATGTTAAAATACATCGGCTTCAGTTGTCTGACTCCCTGTGGGGTATCCCACCTCTGTTGGAGCCTTTGTTCCAAACCTTTTGTAATGCATTACTATGCAAATTACCTTACATTGTAAAACCAGATTTCTCACCTTATAGAAACCCAAATCGTCCCCAAAACATTATGCAATAAATGTAATATCACATTTTAAAGGCACCCTTAATTTCTTACATTGGTGCCAGATGCCACAGCACACCTTCACAGGTCTAATGGAGTCCATGCCTTGACAGGTCAGGGCAGTTTTGGCCGCAAAAGGGGGACCTACGCGATATCAGGCAGGTGGTCATAATGTTATGGTTTATCGGTGTATACTTATACATAGACATTCATGCTCGCATACAAACATACATACTCCCTCCAGCCCACACCGTCTTATTTCTCCTGAAGCTTTCATTATGGTGCCTGTACAGTAGTCTCGGTTTCCTTTCTCCCATTATGTTAAAATTGTTTAGAATTAAAAATTGTTTAGAAAGTGGTTGCAGGGGGTCACCGGTGCCCCCTTGAGATACAAGCAGCCACAGCATGGAGAAGGGCTAGTAAAAATCCAGGGTGAGGGGGACAAGCCCCCCTGTGGACACTGATGAGAATGTAAGTTGTGTGCAGAGCTTGCAATGATCTCTGGTGACACCCCTGATAAGAACCATTCAGTCCACCTAGTTTGCCCTTTTTCCTGATGTAAAGACCCAAACCTCAATCAGTCTTTGGTCTTGCCATAGATTCTAGATAGTCATATGCTTTTCCTATCCACGCTGAAATATCCAGTGAGTGGATTTTATGTGGAGTGTCACTACCAAATAAATACATTTGTTGCAAGCATAAGGGATTGTCCACTAGACTTGGCTACTGCCTAGGACCTCTGGCCAAGTATGGGCCAAAACAGGATAGTGCATGCCAGCTGTTGCTTCCATTTTGCAAATCAAAACTAACATTACAAGCTTTAAGAAAGCATTATCGTGGACAAGGTACTTGCTTGGTCTGTTATTTTTCATCAGAGATTAAACAAAAGATGTGAGTGACATCTTCTGGACAATTTTATGAAGTGCACATCCAAATAAGGATGAAAATACAATTTGAGTAGATATAAATCTACACCTATTATAACATTTACACTAAATGGACCAAAGTATTGGGACACACCTCTTAATTATTGAATTCAGGTGTCTGAATCAGACCCATTGCCACAGGTATATAAAATCAAGCACCTAGCCATGCAGTCTGCATTCACGAACATTTGTGAGAAAAATTGGTCATTTGAATTAATGTGTGAATTAATGTATGGTACTGTGATGCCATCTTTGCAATAAGTCAGTTTGTGAAGTTTCATCCCTGCTAGATATTCCACAGTCAACTTTAAGTTATATTATTGGAAAGTGGAAGCATTTAAGAACAGCAGCAACTCAGCCACAAAGCGGAAGACCACGTAAAGTCACAGAGCGGGGTCACCGAGTGCTGTTTTTCAGGGCCTGAGCCCCTTACTTCCATATTAATGGTTCAGCGTACTAAGACATTTTGGACAATGCTCTGTTTCCAACTTTGTGGGAACAGTTTCAGGAAGGCCCTTTTCTATTCCAGCATGACTGTGCCCCAGTGTACAAAGCCAGGCCCATAAAGACATAGTTGGATGAGTTTGGTGTGGAAGAACATTGTGGCCCGCACAGAGCCCGGATCTCAACACCTTGGATGATTGCGAGCCCGGCCTTCTCATCCAACTTCAGTGCCTGACAAATGAAATGCTCCAAAATTCTGTGGAAAGACTTCTCAGAAGAGTGGAAGCTGTTATAGCTGCAGAGGGAGGACCAAACACAAATAAAAGTCTATGTATTTAGAATGCAATGTCATAAAGTCCCTGTTGGTATAAAGGTCAGATGCCCCAATACTTTTCTCCACATACACATACATATGAACATACAAATACAAGAATACACACACATGCCTCCCAACTGTTCCGATTTGGGCGGGACAGTCACGATTTTCTGACTCTGTCCTACTGCCCCGCCTATCCCTACCTCTGTCCCGTTTTACAGGGGCGGAGGAAGGGTGAGGCGACGCGTAGTGATGAGGGAGCAGTAAAGCGCTCCCACCACAGGATGAAGGATGGAGGAAGAGGTAAGAGATGGTGATAAAGGGGTGTAAGGGCAATGTATTTGTATGTATGTATGTTTGTAAGCTTGGAGTGTATGTATGGGCAGGTGTGTGCAAGAGCAGTGTATGTGTATATGTATGTGTGAAGGCAGGTGTGTGTAAGGGCAGTGGATGTGTATATGTGTGTGTAAAGGCAGGTGTGTGTGAGGGCAGTGTATGTGTATATGTGTGTGTAAAGGCAGGTGTGTGTTAGGGCAGTGTATGTGTATGTGTGTGTGTAAAGGCATGTGTGTAAAGGCATGTGTGTAAGTATGTGTAAAGGCAGGTGTGTGTGAGGCCAGTGTACATGTATACTGTATGTGTTTGTGTGTAAGGACAGTGTACATGTGTGTATATGTGTGTGTATGAGCAGGTTTGTGTAAGGACCGTGTACATGTTATATGTGTGTGTGTAAGGGCAGTGTATATGTATACTTGTGTGTAAGGGCAGTGTATGTGTATATGTGTGTTTATGGGCAGGTGTGTGTGAAAGCAGTGTGTATGGACAGGTGCGTGTAAGCGCAGTGTATGTTTATATGTGTGTTTATTGCCAAGTGTGTGTAATTCAGTGTGAAAGGATCCTGGGAGGGAGGCTAACATTAGCCTTTTTTTTAATAAAAAAAAATCTCTGCCGTTGACTACTCTTCCAATGATACTCAGCCAGCATTGTGGTGGACACCTGGCTGAGAATCATGGGAATTGTAGTTCACAGCTAGCATCTGCAGCTTTACTGTTGACTGCACTTTCCATGATGCTCAACCAGCATCATAATGAAGCAGTATGTCTGGCAGAGCCTCATGTGAACTGTAGTTAACAGCAGATGATGTGACATGTGTTACAACTCCCATGATGCCTAGTCATGGTGGACACCTGGCTGGCTGAGCATCATGGGAATTGTAATTCACAGCTAACATCTGCAGCTTTATCTACTGTTAACTGCACTTCCCATGATGCTCAGCCAGCATCATGAAAGTAGTATGTCAGGCTGAGCCTCATGGGAATTCAATTCAATGTGTTGGTTATTTGTAATATGCATCACTTGTATTGGTGACTTCCATGACAGTGATTTAAAAAAATAAAAGTGTCCATCTTTCACATTTTGAAATGTTGGGAGGTATGCACACACACACATACACATATACAATGCTCTATACTAATATTGGCACCTTTGGTAAATATGGGCAAAGAATGCTGTGAAAATTTGTCTTTACTGTATAACATCTGATCTTTACTTCAAAAAACACACTAAGTACTCTGCTCTCATGGATATCAAACAATTGCAAACACAACACAGGTTTATCCAAACATAATATAAGAAAAACACATTTGAAGAATATTCCCATTGATATTTTACATTATTTTAGTATACCTGGGTGACTATGAACAGGAAATTGTTTAACCATGACTTCCTGTTTCCACAAGGATTATAAATATTAGGCAACACATAGACCACATTCCCTTAATCATTCATCACAGTGGGTAAGACCAAGGAATATAGCTGTGATGTGCGATAAAAGGTTGTTGAGGTTAACAAAATGGCGAGTGACTACAAGAAAATAACTTGTTGAAGATGCTGATTTCCACCATCAAGGTAATAATTGAGAAGTTCAACTCAACTGGAAATGTTGTAAACAGGGCCGGCCTTTGGGGTGTGCGACCTGTGCGACCTGTGCGACCGCACAGGGCGCCACGCTCCAGGGGGCGCCGCCGCGGCCACATTAGCGTACACATTAGCCACATTAGCATACCGCTGCCGCCAGCAGCGTACCTAGCGGGGGGGGCGGTCCGCACCGGGTGCCGCTCATGAGGGGGGCACCCGGCACCCCTCCAGAGACGGACAGTAATGTCCGCCGCTGGAGGAGCAGGCTCGCAAGGGAGCGGTGTCGGAGGTCTTTAACAGACCTCCGGCTCCCTTGGGTGATTTTAAGCCGGTTCAAGGATCTCCCTTGAACCCGGCTTAAAATCACTCAAGGGAGCCGGAGGTCTGTTAATGACCTCCGACACCGCTCCCTTGTGATCCGCGCGGCAACAGCTGCTGTGCGCCGGGGTTTGTTGTCAGATCCCGGCGCACAACACTGAAGCCGCGCCCACCGCTGTCCGTGCCCTCTGACCTGACCCGGAAGAAGACAGAAGAACTGAAGAAGAGGAGCGAAGAGAAGGAAAAGGAGCTGTAAGGAGAAAAGAGGAAAGGTAGGAAAGCATTCAGTGAGAGTGAGAGTGGATTGGTATATGTGTGGATTGGTGTATGTGTGGATTGGTATATGTGTGGATTGGTGTATGTGTGGATTGGTATGTGTGTGGATTGGTATGTGTGTGGATTGGTATATGTATGGATTGGTATGTGTGTGGATTGGTAAGTGTGGATTGGTATATATGTGTGGATTAGTGTATATGTGTGGATTGGTATGTGTGTGGATTGGTATATGTGTGGATTAGTGTATGTGTGTGGATTAGTGTATACGTGTGGATTGGTATACGTGTGGATTGGTATATGTGTGGATTGGTATATGTGTGGATTGGTATATGTGTGTGGATTGGTATGCGTGTGGATTGGTATGTGTGTGGATTGGTATATGTGTGGATTGGTATATGTGTGTGGATTGGTAAGTGTGGATTGGTATATATGTGTGGATTAGTGTATATGTGTGGATTGGTATACGTGTGGATTGGTATACGTGTGGATTGGTATACGTGTGGATTGGTATATATGTGTGGATTGGTGTATGCGTGTATATTGGTATGCGTGTGGATTGGTATGCGTGTGGATTGGTATACGTGTGGATTGGTAAGTGTGTGGATTGGTAAGTGTGTGAGAGTGATGGGTGTTATGCTGTACCATTTCCAATGTCTTTTTCATGATCTAATTATGCTCTAAAAGTACATCATAACTCCCATCATTCTATACTGTTCCATACAGTGGCAGAGCTGGGAGGCAGAGGCCTTGCACCCCCACCGCAGGACTCCTGAAAGGTAAGTGAACTTCAAAGAGGGAAAGGGTAGATAGTTAGGAGGGGGTAGATAGGGAGAAGGGAGTGAGACAGGGGAAAGGGGGTAGATAGGGAGAAGGGAGTGAGAAGGGGTAGATAGGGCAGAAGAGAGTGAGAAGGGGTAGATAGGGCAATCATACTCCTATTATGCCAAGTCTGCGAGTACATCCTGGAATCTGGGTATGCCTGGGCATGATAGGAATGTGATTGCTGTTAATCATATATATATATATATATATATATATATATATATATATATATATATATATATGTATATATATATATATATATATATAATATTGTTATTTAATTGTTTTGTCCTATTTTGGTGTGTTACTTTTTTTAAATAAAAGTGTTAGATTTTTTTATGGTGTGGGGTTTTGGCCAGGTAAATGCTGCACTTTCGGTTTCAGTCCAGAATTCGTTTCGGTGCATCCCTACTACTAAGCCAGACAATGAAGTGGTAGGCCTACACCACATCAATGTTTGGCGTAGTATATAGTGATTGGGGTTTTGTTACAAGTTTTTATTCCTTTCTTTTTTTGGGATGGGGGGGCGCCAAAGGAGTAGTCCGCACAGGGCGCCAGAACACCTAAGGCCGGCTCTGGTTATAAGTCAACCCGGAAGAGGAATTTTGTCTATATTGTCTAAACACACTGTGAAGAGGATGGATTGAGTGGCCAAAAAATTTCCAAGGATCACACCTGGAGAATTGCAGACGTTAGTTGCATCTTGGGAACAGAAAGTCCCCAAACAGTCTCCAAAACTACAATCTGATGATGCCTACATCACCACAAGTTGTTTGGAAGTGTTTCAAGAAAAAAAGCCTCCACTCTCATCCAAAAACAAACTCAACCATCTTCAGATGCCAGACACTACTGGAACTTTGGTTCTATGGTCAGATGAAACCAAAATGGAGCTTTTTGGCAATAAACATCAGAATTGGGTTTGGTGCACACAGAGAGGTAGCCATATGGAAAAGTACCTCATGCCGACGGTTAAATATGGTGATAGCTCTTTAATGTTTTGTGGATGGTTTTCTGCCAGATGACCTGGACATTTTGTTAGGGTACAGGGCATCATGAACTCAACTATCAACAGATATTGAATGAAAATCTACCATGGCCATCCCAGTCCCCTGACTTGAACCCTATAGAAAACCTGTGGGGTGAACTGAAGAGGAGAGTCTACCAGCATCAACCTCGGAATTTGAAGGATCCGAAAAGATTCTGTATGGAGGAATGGTCTCCTTGCCATGCATTCTTCAACCTCATCAGGCTTTCTACGAGAAGACTCAGAGCCGTAATATCAGCAAAGGGAGGTAGCACAAAGTATTGACTAAAAGAGTGCCAATAATTGTGCGACACATATATTTCGCCATGTTTTTGGATAAACCTCTCTTGTGTTTGCGATTGTTTGAAATCCATGAGAATATATTTTTTTTAAGAAAAGATCAAAGGGTTAAACAACATACTTTTTTTCACAGCATTCTTTGGTCATAATTAGCAAGGGTGCCAATATTAGTGGAGAGCACTATATATACATGTGTGTGTAGGCATGTGTATACTCATATATACATGTTACCGTGAAAGACCAAAATTGGTGAATGTCGACTTTCACCGGTGAATGTCAACACATACCAAATACGTCGGTGAAAGATGGAATATTTCATTTCATTATATTACATTCGGACCCTCACCGGTGTATGTCGACAATCACAGATATGCTCTGGTGGAGGTCAAAAAGAGAGGAGCCGAGGGCTGAGAGAAGCAGCTGCAGCTAATTCGAGAAGCGGCGGGCAAGGCTATACACGCTGTCATTGCAAAAGGAAGTGTTCCACAAATAAATGCAGTTGCAAAAGCAAGGGACTTCTGTGTAATTCAAAATGTCATAATAGTTTAAGTTGTTGCAATAAATAAGTTTCTAATCACATAATTGAATCCTTTTATTATTAATATTATATTTTCTTTTCTTATTGGAAATGTGCTGTTTGTTTTAAGTTCTTGGTCACTCCTCTCGGAAAGAGAGGCGAAAAAGTTACGTCACCCTTGTGATATTTTATCGCCACTGAAATACGGAGAAGAAAATATAAATCTCCGACATTCACCATTAGTACTTGGTGAATGTCGACATTGGCCGGTGTAAGTAAGAAATAAGGGTATTTAGCAAATATTTCGGACATACACCAAGCGACTATGTGAATGTTGACATTCACCGGTGAATGTCAACATTCTACAGATTTCGGTCTTTCACTGTAACATACACATACACACAGTACTTACCGCATCCTCCACTTCCCTCCAGTATGCTCCTTGTGGCCTGTAGTTCCCTCACTAAGCGGCAATCTGATCAATTACTGTGACGTGCTGCAATCATCCTTCCTCCCTGACTCTGTCAGCGTGGGAGGATGATTACTGCATGATCGGATCATCGCTTCGCGGGACAGGTGAGAGGTATGGAGCCGGATCAGAATGCCGGGACCCTGGTGCAATTGCCCCATGTGATCTGCCGTTAATCTGGCTCCAAACTCACTGGAACACCTTTTTATATGTGCTATCTGACATTAAATGTTAATTATACTATGGGATTATATGGGTCCTACACTGAATAAATTTAACTGTACTTGAGCAAATCCTGTCAAAATAAATCTTAATCTTTATTCAAATGATTGAGTAAATGTATGCCTATATGCCTAATATCACCAAATATAGTCACACTAACACTTAAAAAAGTGTTCCCAAAATGTCAGTCGATCTTAAGCTATATACTAGGATATTTTCAAAATACTAATGCTGTGGAATTCCACAAAAATAATAGATACTTTGGGTACCATGGTTCAGTAGGGTCACTGCTCAGACCAAATCACTGTTTCTTGACTCCTGGGAAAATATCTCTTCTGGACCTAAATCTTAACAAAAAACACAAAAAAGAAAAAAGTTATAAACTCAACACATGTTTTCCATTGGTTATATATAATCATGCTTTTGTCGGGGGATATGTAGGGGAGCACTGTAGAAGAACATGTAGATGTTAGAAAGCCTGCACTACATTTTAAGGGGTGGCAACACAGCCTAATTACTATTGTATATACACCTTTACCCTAATCACTCACACTTGAAGCCCCAAATTGTCTGTACGTTGTGCTATCACATTCAATAAACAACTTTAAATATAGGCTGGATGATGACATATAATGTATATAGTTAGTGACAATTGATGTGTCTGGAAAATCATGGCGTTAAATGAGCTTAGAAAGCGATCAACCGTCTCTGGTGTGATCACATTCACCATATTGTAAGGCTTTATTTCTTTTCAAATGTGGTGGCATCCTTCTGCTGGAAAGAGCAATCTTTACTCAGCTGGTGTTGCTAAAATGCCTCCATACTGAGGTATTCAGCAACACCAAAAAAAAAAACAGGGCACCGTGTGATAGCTCTCCAGAGTGTTCACAATTGCCATATTGGATACCAAGATGGAGAGGCCCTGAACCAATGAAAGAAAATGGTTCCAAAAAGGTCTGTCCAGACTCCCTGAGATCTCTGAGCTCCGCGTGCAGATTGACCAAATGTACTACGACCAGCAATGTAAAAAATATAATACAAGTTTAAAGTAAAAAACAAAGACTGGGGAACCATTCAGATCAAATAAAATGGTAAAAAATAATAAGAATTTCTTAAAAAAATTAAAAATCAGTGCCTCCCACTAGTGAAATACATTAAAAACTCTTTCTTGTCCCCAAAGTACAAGCATAAGAAAACATTTTGTGTTTCCTTATTCTGGATCAACATAATGGTAGAACTTGATGGACTTGATGGGTTTTATTTGCAAATAAATTACTAAATTGCTATGGATCCTGATGGATGGCAGCCTAGAGCTAAACGCAAGCCAGTGACACAATCAGGCATTGCCAGGAGGCAGAACGCTCTATCCTCATCCATCCTTTGGACCTAGCCCATGCCTGGTGTACTCAGTATGTGATTCAATGCTTGAGGTCGACATGACCAATCTGTGTCTGGAATGTCCCCAGCTCAATTTTGGACCTCCTATTGCCAGCTCCTCCAGATCTGTTAAGGTTGGCATTGGTTGTCACATTTTATTTTATTGTAATAGCTGGTGTTCCCAAATACATCTTCATAATTTAATAATCAAAGATAATATATTGTGGGCCAATGGGCCCCAAAGTCAATACATCTAAAAGCAATGGCTTAAAAACATATTCCCGTTTAGCAGTAACACAATCAAACTCTTAATTCACAGAAGACCTTGTCAAACTCTGCTTATGTGTCTTTATATAAAGTTTCCATTTTCTGTATTGTAGTTATTATACTATTGAAAAATATAAAAGGTGTAAACATTAGCTTTGAACACTAGTGGGAGCTTATGTTCCATACTTGAATTTTAGCTGAATTAAAATTATCAAACTGTAATGTGTGTATTATCTGCTAGATCTTGGCAAACCCAGCAAAAGACAAAAATCATCATTAATCTTCCAGAATAAGCACCATACTTAAATTTGAGGTCAAAAGAGTTTTTCTAATCATTTTATATCTTCCTTGAAAGCTAGTATAAATTTCTGACATTTTAATATATTGGAGCTATAAAAACAAAACACAACTGTAACCCCTTAATGACAAAGCCCGTACATGTACGGGCTCAAAATGCATTGTTTTCAATGGATTTTGGGACCGCCCATTGTCCTTAAGGGGAATAAATTAAGAAAATAAAACAGACAAATATTTAAGGAACTGTATAATTTATAGCAATTTGGTGATAGCGCTAACAAGGGATTTGCCATTTAAGTAACCCAGGTTATTCAATGTGTTTGTACTTAATATACTTTTTAATTGGTATATATTGCTTAATAAAACATTTTTTCTAAAATCTGACAAAGATAATTAGAATGAATAAGAATAATTAGAACATGTATAACCAACTGCACCTAAATATATCTGAGTTTGGTGCGTCTATCGTGGAGTGGAAATCTGCATTGCATGGCGTGATAGACAGAGGCTGTACATGGACACTCGTGTCCTTCTCACGGCTTAAGAAAGTATGTGAGGCCCATAGGCAGTGATATACTTGGCTTGGGCGCTGCCATAGACCTGGGCCAGGGCAGCACTCTTAGCCCTCCTCACTGTTGAGTACCATGCTGAGTACCGGCATTAGATGTCACTCGGTACCCCGTGTCTTGAAGGCACAGAGTGCCTTTTTCTGCGTACCATGGAAGCTGTGCCTGCTCACACACTTCTGTAGTGTAAATTGGCCAGTGAGAGATCAGAGATATCCCACATAACTGGCCCATTGTGCAGCGGCACACCAGGGCCCCGATTGCCCATGGATCATCAGTACCTAAAGGATGGAAATGTCCCCCACAAAATACATGAATATTATTACTGTTGTATGTATGTGATTTAGTTTGTTTTATAAGGAACATATGATATCATTTAGATATTTAGACAAATTATCACCTTTTTGAGCAGTTCCTGATTTTACATTTCCTTAAGGTGATTCTTCCATGTTTATGTGAGAAGGCCTTGACAAGTGGCGGCTTCTCACCTCTAACTAATACATGTTTAAATTAATACAAATAAACTGATGTAGAAGTCATACTTTCCGAAATCATCTCTACGCTCCTAGCGCTCTACTCAGAAAGCCTGTCCGGGCCAATCAGTTTCCAATAATATTACGTGGAAAATAATGTAACGGAGAGCACGTCATGATGACTGCTCCCAGTAGTATACATCTATCAGTCATATCATAACAATGCTTACTATGTTCATGAAAATAAGATGTCTATGGGACTCACACTTGGTGAAGGGTAATGAATAAAATGTGAAAAACATTAATAATAATTTTAATTTCCTAATGCAACTTTTGTTTTAAAAAAAACTTTGAGGGAGGGCTGAGACAGAGATGAAAGGTATCGTTTTTATAAGTTACCTAAAAATCCTGCTTTGGCATTAAGGTCTCATAGTCAGGTACTGGTCAAGTATCCCCTTTTAGTTAAAAAAAAACAAATAAAAAGATACTTTTTGCACTGTAGAAAGTAGCAGGTAAAGAGATTTTTTGTGGAGGTTTAGTCAGCGTTGGCGCTGCTCCATTTGGCTACCACAGTTCTGCAACCTATTTATCAAACACTATTAATGTAATGAGCCTGTAAGCCACCCAGCTCATTACAATAATAATACAGCTCGGTGAACTTTGTGTGTGTTTTACTGGGCAAAATGCTGGCTTTTGGGAACCAAATTAGAGTAACTCTGATCAGATGTTAACCACTCTGACTGTGATTAAAGTGTTGCAGGTGTTTACAAGACAAATATTTTTTTTAACATAAACAAGGAGTATACCCTTTATATACATAAAACAGTTAAATCAATGAATGAAGAGTAGGTTGATGAGAATCCTGCCAGGCTGGCTGACCCGCTTATTAAGTATCTGTGACCCATGATGGCCCGCCGCGCACATACGGTATTTATTATCACGTTATACTGCAACATTCATTGGCTGGCTTAAAAAATACTGGCCAGTTATCAGAAAAAAGCTGTTAGTTATCCATTTAAAGTCCAGCCAAATGGCAGCACAATATTATGGCGCACAACCATAGTATATATTAAATATCCAAACTTCCTTTCAGTCCCATTCTGGGACACTTTGTGTCAAACCCATTTATACCATTTTTTGTTGTAACTGTGACACCTTTCTAAAACCCCCCAATGTGTTTTCTCATAATTCTTCAAGTAATTTCATTGGGTTATTTTCTCACATTATTTCAAGGTCTTTCTAGCTATGCATTATGCTGGGCCACCTCAGCC
The DNA here is from genome assembly GCF_027358695.1 of Spea bombifrons. NCBI lineage: Eukaryota > Metazoa > Chordata > Amphibia > Anura > Pelobatidae > Spea > Spea bombifrons. The sequence goes on along the minus strand of NC_071091.1, from coordinate 21,479,240 downwards.
CTTGCAGATCATTGGAGTTGACCCTTCATAGTGCATACAAGTCTGTGAGGCAGTTATGTCATATCAGTCATTAATATACAAACAGGTATATGATAATATTAGTATTTTATTCACAATAGAGATCCACGTCACCAGCTAATGGAAACAGTGACTCTGTACTACAAAAAAAAGCTTTGACATGGAATGAGGTGAAAGACTTATAACCTTAGATGCGACCTTGCTCCTCTACCACCTAAATGCCATGTTCATTGGCTTACAGTTGCTTTCTACTCCTTGGATTCTTCACATTTGTAATTTAATCAGAGTAAGTCTTTTCCAACAAGAGTGTTATTGTGAAGAACATTTAGATAAAATTAGAGCTGGTCACATTGGAGCGAGCTCAAGCCAGGTTCTGGCCCAATAGCTGTCTAGTCCAGGCTCTTCAGAAGGGTGGGAACGTGAGCCACAGCCATTTTGTCTAAAACGCCTGGTCCTTTACAGAGTTTGTTTACATGCATCATTGTGTACATACAGAGGGCTTTCCATAACCAATAGGCGTGCAGTTCTGTACACATCCAGTGCTTTAAATGGAATCTGTATTTTGGGCAATGGCTGAAATACACCTAAAACACCTGACATTTTACATATACACATCCTGTTCATTTTCAGTTCTCTGCCATATAGCCAAGCACCATTGATGCTTCACTGATACAACCACCCAGCTCATTAGATAAATGGCACGTTCAGTCTATTATTTTGATCTCGTGAAAACAGGTAACATAAAAGATTCATACTTCATGCTGATTGATATTTTACACCTGTGCTGTGAGCAAATACTTATTTACGTTTTCAATGGTGCAGAAAAAGAGATACCTGTGTTCTATTATGTGGGATAATAAGTTCTGCATTTACGGCCCCAAAAGCTCTTTTCGCCCTTTTTTCTGTCTGGACTTTAAATCCATGTCAATGTTTCCTATCCCTCTTTTCATGACTTAAGCAAACAGCTCAATGCCCTTCAGCTGGACTTTGCGTGACAAACTGGAGCATTTTGGTAGGTTTAACAGACAACTTTTCCCATGATTTAAGAATACCTTTCCTTATATTGCAAGCATTAATGTGAAGGTGATCTGAGTGCCACACTTAAGAAATATGAGCCTCTCTCCCCTTCAATAAACAAATAGCAGTTATTTATATTTATTTTTGTTTATATTGTATTTTGGTCTTGCTGCTGATTTGAAGAAAATAAATATTTCAATTTTATCTGGATCTGGAATTGGCTTTTATATTACCCTAGAAGACAAGTGGTTCTGAAAGCTATCTGACTAACTCCTTGTGTTTTAAAGGATGTTCAGTCACAGTATGTATGTAATTGCGTGTGTGCATTGATGTGAAATTGTGTGTGTGAGTCTGGATGTGTAAGTGTGTAAGCATGGATGTCTAAGTGTGTGTTTGAGCATGGATGTGTAATTTATGTAGGTGTGTTTACATATGTGTGCCAGAGTGCATGTTGGAAGGGGGTGCTAGGGGCAAAGAAGGCCCAGACAAGCTGTTTGGGGGCAAATATGGCACAGCTAAGCTGTTTGGGGGCACTGACAAGCTGGGGCAAAGATGGCACAAATAGGCTGTTCTGGGGCCAGGATGGCACTGATAAGCTGCTTGGGGCAAAGGCACTGACAAGCTGTTTGGTGGAAAAGGTGCCGCTCACAAGCTGTTTAGATGTCACTGTGGGACATGTTGCTTGGTGAAGTTGGAGGGTCCCCGGGGGGATTTTCACACCAGAGCCCTGAACTTTAATAGAGGTCTTTATATAGATTTGAAGATAATGTCCTATTCATTTTATGTCAGCCTTGGCATCAATATAACAGTATTCTGTCTTCTAACATATAACATATACATTTGTGTATAGGGTATGATTATAACTTAAGAAGAACTATGATGCCACATAAAGAATACATTTTTGGATCACTAGAATTAATTACCATCGTATGCTGTTATAAGGTACATTGTGCAAAAAAACTTGTGAAATGAAGACGTGTCTTTTTTAATTTATTAAAATCTTGATTTTAAACCATTATCATTGATATATTCACTGAATATAAAGCATACCTGTGCTGTGTAAGTTGATATTTTTTTTATTGTTTCAATACTCAAGTATTGCAGTGATATATATTATTTGTGAGATGATAAAGTGGAAAAAAAATCTCTCTTTTCATCACACATATATTCACTTTAATAGTTTTTTTAACTCCAGACTTCTAGGAATACAAATAGGCCTAATTTAATGTTTTGGTTTTTTAGATATCTGAACTCAACATGAGATGACCAAAAACGTCCTGTTTTTGGCCTTTGGGGTTTTAGAAACCACTGCTTTATTATGTCATGTATGTAATTGATTGGCTTCTTAAGCCAATAGAATCGGTGACCATTCTCCATTGTACTTTAGAATTTTACTCATTAAATGAGTAACTAACCTTGACCTCCAGGCAGACCACATGGAGAAGTTGCTCCAGGGCCTGGTGTTATGAGGGGCACATACCTCTCATCCGCCCCATGAAGCGACATGATCGGGTTACGTGATGTGGTCTCCCACAGCATCGACGGAGGTCCTCCATCTTTCCATAGAAATTACATCACTTTTTCAGGGACCCAAGTGCCTTAATCTGTCCTTTCCTCCAGGGCCGGAATAGGATTAAAAAAATAGGCTTGGGGTTTTTAAAGCATACCACCCCAGGTGCAGGGTGATCTTAAAAAATAGGGCAGCCCGAATGGTCCACCATTTGCTTTTTATGCGCTATGGACAGTCCTGGCCTGCTTACCTCTAACTTCTGCAAGAATAGACTCATTGGTCTTCTAAAATACCTTTCGGCTTATATATATATAGCGGTCGACCTCAAAATGGCAAAAGTTGAAATAAAAAAAATAGAAAAAATTATTCCCCCCCCCCATTATTGTAATAATCTTTGGCAATATACTGCTTTTTCTCCTTCTACGTATCCCTTTTATGTTGTCACACGATCTTCATCTCTATAAATACTCCAAGCTGTAAATGACAAGTGACCTCGGACAATACTGTTTGCGCATAGTTTTAGTGTTTTAATGAAAATAATTATCAAGGATCACCATGTTCCCCTAATCAAAAAGCTTGTTGAAAATGGTAACACCCATTTGTTTGATTATTAGGGATGATTATGCATGTTTTACTAATCCAATAGTCCCCCACAAGATGTATAAAGATGAAAAACATACCAATAAGACACTAAACCCTTAATTACTCTAATGTATGTAGAGAAGATTGTTCTCTTCTTACTCCCCTCCTCCCAACGCTTTTTTTTTTATTTTATTTTAAATTCTTTTGGGCTCTGGGTACGAGTTGAAACATCAAATCCATGGCAGAACACTTAAACAGCTGCAGAAAATTTGTTTTACAAGGCTGGTTTTAACTGAACTACCTGCTGTGAGCCACATTGCTATTGTTTGTGAAATGAATGATGGGAAAGGCAAGTCTGTGATTTCATTTGTTCAAATCGATTAGTCACACGTTGCATACAGTATCATTTCCTTGTCACTTAATGACTGTCCAGCCTGCCTGAATCATTAGTGCTGCAGTACAATGAAAGGAAGACATAAGCATAATGAAGAGATGAAGAAGCGGGGTGCTGTTTTACCTAAAAGAAATGGTGCGCAGAGATCCAGCACAGCTGCAGGTGTTCCGATGACAATGTAGGAAGCAGTTAGCTTCCAATTTAGCAGAAAATTAAGAACGAAAAAACTGTTATTTGTGAGAGAAGATACTCATCGTAGGCAATCATCCGTGCTCTGTATCCACAAGATGAGCATTCAGCTGTCTTAGTCGTGACTTAAAACAATTGGTATTTTGGGCTGCATTCAACACCAGATTGGTACTTATTATCTACAGTTTATTCTTTCTTGGGATATTTTGTTTCTGCCCTCAAAGCCCCTCCTTCCCTTTATTTTTATGGTTAATTTACTTGCATGAATGTAAAGTCATTTATGCTGAAAAATTTGGATTGCATTTCGTTTATTGTCAACTCAGTTGTATGATACAGCATAATGGGAACATTTTAACTCATGATTTTATTGTGCTTACCTCTGGCGCAAAAATAACAAAGAACGAGACTGATTTCTTCTAACTTTCCAATGAAATGAAAAGTAAGTTTATGATTAGTTCCTTTGGTAACAGAAGGGCCTACATTCATTGATTTGTACTAGGAAATAAACAATATTTGGTACCACATATCTAAATAAAGTTTTAAAAAAAAATATTCACCAAGAAACTTCTAGCCTGACTAGAATTTTCTGAGAGGTTTACTGCCACTATTCAAATTAGAGATCGATCTCATACAAAGTGGGGCAGTGAAAATTAGACTTTTTACCAGTTCACCAGGGTTACACGAGCATTATTGAGAGTTGCACTTATTTTTGGCTGCCGCTTAATGTAAAAACGATATTTTAGTAACATAATTGGACTTGCATTGGCTATCATGATAATGAGTATGTACATAGATTTGCCTTTATGATGGAATCCAATTAATAGTTTAGTACACTTACAAATACACGCTCATGCTAACACACATACACACTAACATATAATGTGCTAACACACACTCACAATTACACATACACACTCATGCTAACACATACAACATTCATTCATATACATGCATACTCACTCCCTAATTCCCTTATCGTCGCTCACATTATCTCACTCCCCTCTCCCCTACCAGAGGCTGTGTGTATTTGTGTACGTTAGTGTGTGTGTGTGGCGATGGTCTCCTTAGCTTGTCATTGTGTTATTAATATTAATAGATACTATTAATTCATTAATATTTATCATCTTGGGGGCCTCAAGGATTGTTTTTTGTTCCAATATTCTAAATCTGAATTGAGAAGTTTCAATAAAAAAGACCTGAATAAGAAATGAAATGGTGGTCCAATATGTTAAACAACAAAACAGATACAAGTAAAGTCCTGCCTAAAACAAGAAAGAATTAATCTGGACACCAATAATACGTTTTTTCCACTGATATATTTTACATAGTTAATCTACATATCTTCTACTATTTCATCAATAGCAGATGTACTTTTATACAAGAGAAGAATAGTATATTGTGTTCATGTCACTTCCACAGCCGTAAAGCCCTTCACTCACCAGCTGGTCTGAGCATGCACCGAGCTACAATTTGTAATGCATTTCGTTTAATAGTCGCTATCTCTTGTTCTGCCAATTTTGTGCATAATATCTTTATTTGTTCCTATTTGTTTCCAATCCTCTGGATGGCCATCAGTATTTGCTTCATTAAACCTCTCTTCTGGTTGATCGGTAAAGAATGATTTTCTATGTTTCTGGCATTAACTTGATCCTGTTTCATAAAAAGCAAATCATTGGTATCTAAGTTATGAACACTTTTATGTTCCCCATTTAATTGGCTTCGATGCATACATTCTGTGTCTCTTTTATATTTTGTATACTGTTCAACAAAGCACTCATTACCAAAGTTCATCTTTGACTGTATTCCAAATGAGCATAAATTTGTTTTTTGTGACTATTAGGCATGTGTTTGACTTGAAAAGTGCTGGCAAAAATGTTTTTTATCATTAGCCAAAAAGTAACCTCTGGCAAATGGTCCTCATGAACACTAATCTATATTTAATCAACCGGAAACTAGTATAACTCAGAGGGCTTGTGTTTCTTACCAACGCGTACCTCGTAGTTAAAGTCCTGTAGCAACGTATAGTGTTTTATTCACTTCTCTTTGGGTTTAGATTGTATCCTGCTGCTGAGACAGACAAAAGAAATGTATCTTGAAGTTCAATGGCAACTTTATGTAATTTGAGAGAAACCTAAGTGCCTATGTTTTTCCACCCCTGTGTTGTGTAGTATATGTAATATTATGTTCTGCCCCACATTATGTTTTTTTGCCAGATGTCTTGATATAAAAGGGACAGTGTTGACCAGGAGTTATACGCCACTTGCCAACAGATTGTGTGTCCCGCTGCTCAATGGGCTAGTTACCGGGGGGGGGGCAATCTGCATGCCTTTAAGACACGGTGTGCTTTTCATGAAGACGCAGACCATAGGGCCGGATTGAAAGGAAAATATATTGTTGATGTTAGTATCTTAATGGAAACTGAATATTTTAATATGTTTGTTTAGGATTATTTGTTATGGTATGACAAAATCATTGGGAGTACCAGGATCCCCTTTTGTCCCACTGTGTCCTTCTTTTGGGCTTAATCTGGTTTACTGACCTTGTTGTTGCCCCCACCATTTATTTTGTTTTGAACTATACATAAGAAAACCTACTAAAAAAGAATTTGCAAACTTACGTACATATTCTAAACTCTTGACACATAAAGTGAAAACCAAAAACCGCAATTGTGTGTTTCCATTTAAGTAGCTGTAGTCAGCTGGCCACGGCTGAGCAATCAATCAATATGTTTTACGGCATGCTGGCTAACCTGAGATTTCATAGAACCCGTGAATCGCAATCCAAAGTTGTTTCGGCTTGATGTGTCCAAATTAATGGGACAATTAGCCTCTCAGCCAGCTATCTGAACCCTGCACCCAAGATTCAAGATCAATATGTCATATTTTTTCCTTTTAAAATGTAACTCAAGGAACATAATTTTAGCAGCAATCTTAAGGAAAGTACTGAGTGTCTGTTCTTGTGCTAAACAATAAAACACGTTCGGTTGGGGCACAGCTAAAAGCCTCAGATAGCTCCTTGAACATTGAAATAAAATTCTTTACTGAGATGTATAGGGAAATAAAGAGCTAAAAGATGAAGAAGAATGCTTTAGCTATGACATGTATACAATGACAGAAAGAAAAGGTGCAGTCTTGTCCTTAGGTAATGACAATCCAAAGGGCAGTGTTCTTGAGTGGTAATGTACAGACTTTGAGACAACTAGTCTATATAGGTGGTGATTTCTTACAATGGGCATTGAAAATTGCCCAAAACTACATGTAAGTGTTCATTATAGAGGAAATGTACCTACATTTATAGACAATATATGGATTTTTTTAAAAAATTTTTTAAAGAAGTAAAAAAGTATAAAAGCAAATAACAAAGTACATTATCTCACCTGAATGAAGATTCTTTTTTCTTTTCTGTTTTCAGCCAGTTATGTAAAAATGAATTAGAAAAAGCATTGCCACCATGTATAATTCAGCTCAAATGGAATTTCTGTTAATAAACATAGCAGTCGATGTGCTGTTTTTTTGTAACTCGCTGAGAATTGACAGTGAAGATGACTTCAACTCTGGTTGTGTTGATTTGAGCAACTCTATGCCATCGTGAATAAGCAGATGCAAAAAGAAATACATTTGAAAGATTACAAATAATCAAATGAATACTTCTGCCTTTATATGTACTTTAATTGATGTGGTAGCTGTGTCACCTTTTATTAATGTTTTTTTCCCTTGCCAACGCATGGAATGATTCATTAGAAGCCCACCTCACTTCCCCACCACCACTTGTCTGCATTGCAGAAGATGAACTCTGTGGAAGTGGTGAGATTTCCAAGGGGTCTAATCTGTATAGCTGTCACACACTCCAGCCTTAATGATTAAATATGTCATATATATGAAGTCGTATTAAAATACATGACATTAACATATTTATGTTTTGAAAAGAAAATGGTACCTAGTAAAAGAGAAATCAAACATTTAATTTGAATACCTATTTTATTGTATGCATATGAGCATCATGAGGCTAAAATATAAGAAAAACAATTGGCAATCTAGTTTTAAAGGGCTCAACCCAATAAAATTAACTTGACTCCTCGGGATGAGGTAAGTTGACATAGATCTCCTTTATACTTGATAGGACTGAAAGATAAGCAAACCAACTGTACCAAAGACTTAATTTCTGACTTGCATGACCAACTCAACTTCCAGCAGTCAACTTCAACTGAACATAACAGTAAATTAGCAAGGTTGAGAATTACAAATTCAAATACACTTAATGTTAGGGAAGACATGAGTTACTGTGTGGGTTGGCTTAGGCAAGTATTGTTTAGTGGTTTCAAATTAATAAAGTTTAGCTGCCCTTTTTTCCTTTCAGCAAACTGAAACTTTGTGAAGAGATATGTCAGATTGACACCTCTGTTAGGCGGCATACTAACAGAGTACTGGTTTAGACGGCTAGACCCCTTTCCCTTGAAACTTAGGGCAGATCACCCTGTTGAGCAATCAGTCTTGCCGTTGTGAATTTGAAGATCTCCCTTCTACCTGGCATGGTTATATTATGGGACTTAGTGCAAAGCTGGCACATCTTAAATAGAATCTTGTCCATAGCACCGCTCTTCATGCCTTTGACTCAGCAGAGAGGAAAAAGGTTACAAAGGTAAGTTTTGGGGGGTGGCTGGGAGAGATGCCATGCAGTGCCAATCACAAAAAATCTTCTTGGGTTTATTCCTGAGTTATGGATGAGCTGCAATGAGATGAAAATCATATCTCTTGAACACTGAGGGGTTAACCATGTTTTTCCCCATAATGACGCCAATGTCGGCCCTTCATAATGGATAGTTAAAGCAGGGTTGTCCAACACTCATTCCTACAGCTTTGCATGGTCTTATCTGAGCATGTGCTTCTATGGCTAAAGCCTTGGGCGGTGTAGCTGGATCTATTAGAAGGGACAGATGAGGTGTTCAACAATGTTATTCTATGGTTAAATTGTATATTATAAACCTAACCATGCATATCAATGCTATCAAAACTCCATTGACATCATAAAGGACATAAAAAATTAATTTACATCAACTTTTGTTTATTTTGTAGACGTATTCAGTGTTTTACCAAAGCAACTATTTAATAATCACACACTGTAGAACACTTTCCGTGTAGATATAATAGTGATAACATCAATTTCCTCCCCTACTGCGTAAAAAGGCAGAATAAATAAGGTTCAGTGAGAAGAACAGTACTCTTAAGTTAGGGATTTTCCCACAGAGCAAATTGTTTGGGCCAGTCACGTGGTTACATATAATTGTCTCTAAATCTGGTCCCCCCCACTGTGGGTTTATTCTGAATTGAGTCGACCGAGCAGGGGAATGAGCCATGCGGGAAATGATTAGTTAAGCAACTATTATGCTCGGCTGCTGTTCGTTAACCAGAACTACATACATTTAATTCACTCATCAAAGCCTTTTTCTCTTCCTTGCTTTCTGGAGCTCAATGGAGTGTGTGGTAAAAAGGACCTTAGCCTTATTTTGCATAAACCAGTGGTGCCTCATGAATGATAAGCATTATATTTCCTCGAAAATTATGGATAATTTAGATTCAAACGAAGAAAAAAAATGAGAGCCAGCAGCTATGTCTGCTTCCTCCCCACTTGATAACATTCTCTGTAGACCCTTACAGAAGAAAATCAGACAAAAAGCAAGTTTTACAATTCTTTTACTGTACATCCCATTACCAGGTAGGGGGCTGAACAGTTTAACAGTCTATCCTAATCTATACAATTCATTTCTGTGTTAAATTGTATAGAGTTATGGTACAACTAATATGAGCATTTACAAAGAATCTTACTCCAAATGATGCAGTTTAAAAGGGTTGATAACTCCACCTGTTTTCTACAACAAGTCCAGTCCGCTGTTCAACCACATGATGTCACTTTGGTAACATATGACTTAACATGGTATCTCCACATTTCCCATTGCTTAGATTACAAATGAACTGTATATACATACCCACAAACATGTATAGCATATAAACCATGGTCCTGATGACTGGATGAACCAATGTACCTTAAATGCCTTAGTTCTTCCGGTATCAAGTGTAACTGAATTATCTAAACATGTCAGTCTTGATGTTAATGGGATAACGTGCATCCACTTCTATTTTTCTTCAATGGCGGTCATTAGTGATAAAAGATAAATTTGGAACGTGGAGGATTTTCAGTAGCTCTTCTTACATCCTAAAAATGGAAGACCAAATTTGTAGCTAAAAGCATAATCAAGTAAAATAAGATGATCAGGATTTTTTTTTCTAAAACTTCATAAGAACATAGCTCCTGAAAAATCCCTTCAGTTGGACAACACCTGTTTTGAACCTCATGTGCTTTTGGTCAACATTTATTATATTTTAATTAGTTCCTGCAGAATTTCCACTCTGTACATTATACTTACCATCTGACGACAGAAGACACAAATAAAATGAAGCATTACAATTGAAATTTCAAAAAGATTTATTCATCTTGCAAAAGTCTTATAAAGAGCCCTTTGGAGGTCAAGGGTCATGATAAAAATGTTGAGACGTTCACACGGATCAATCTTAGGAGTCCAGGCAATTAGCTAGCTTGTGACTGACTAATTTTGCAAAGATCGTAGACACTTCATCCTGGAGATATCACCATTGATATGGTGTCATTTTAACAATCAGTAATTTACCATTTCCCACTAAAGAGTGTAATTCACTGTAGAAGTTGTCACATAAGAGGATCTGTCTTGGAAATCTTTGTTGACAGTGAAAAACACGAGCCTTCAACTTTTCTGCATCTGAGAGGGAGAAGCACACATTCGCACCAACTTGTAATTCAAAAGATTTCAAAAGAGTCTAAAACCTCAAAAAAGTAATAGTTCCATGTTTCTAAGGAAACATGTTTTGGCTTTGACAGTAAAATGCTGTTTATGGTTAATGTGTAAGACCATTTCATTCAGCCTAATAAGGGAGATGAGCTGAATCTTTAATTACATGATAATTGTAACTTGTCAGGAAGTGAGGAACAACTATTACAGCTGTAAGCACAGATAGCCTGAAACCAAGGCAAGCAAAAATAAGTCTGTTTTGCGTTCTTATTAACCATACCTAGCTGACATTTCTTCATATTTAAACAACATGATTCCAAACATCCTTACTTTACAAGTAAACATTACTCGTAAAATGAGTAAAATATTTGTGTAATAATATAGTTACTTAATATTTAAGGTACAAATCAAGAATGATATATTGTGTAGATGGAGAGAAAATTTTAAGTAAGATTATTATTATTATCTTTTATTTATATAGCGCCAACAGTTTACGCAGCGCTTAATACAATACATATATTCAATGGGCGTGACAAGACAAGAATTGACAGACTTAGACAAACCGATACATTAGGTGGAGAGGCTCGGCTTGTAAGCTTACAATCTTGAGGGAATGGGGTAACAAACATAAGGCATAGAGAAAGGGTGAGAGGTAGTGTGGTGGTTGTATCAATGACCAGGAAGTTCTAGCAGCTAAGGTGGTGCGGCTTATCTGAAGAAGTGGATTTTGAGATGTTTCTTGAATGTTGGGAGGGAGGGTGAAAGCTGAAGGTGCGGTGGGAGTAGATTCCAGAGGTAAGGGGGCAGCTGTGTGAAATCTTGTAGACGGGAAAAGGAAGAGGTGATAAGTGAGGAGGAGAGCCTTAACCCATGAGAAGAACGTAAGGATCGAGTAGGAGAGTATTTTTTTTCTCCTGCCTCCGGCCTACAACCTTCTTTAAGTTGAATGCTGCAATGACATCTGCCATCCTGTAAGTGCATTACATTTACCTATACTTACCACAGGAATATATTGCACTATTTGATCTTTTTTCATCCACTTATAGATTTTAATGAAGAAATAAAGATACTTTTATTCTGAAGAGCCTCTTGTACCTGCACTGTTTGTGAGTTCATTCACATTACACATATTTTTAAATTATTTTGACGGTATTAAACTATTATATATTTTTTCTTCCCATATGCACATGCGCCCCCATTTGTGCTGTATCACTAAATATGATCTCCTGGTTTCTAGCAGTACACTTTGGACTACTCATAGTACAATATCTCCAGACAGGAGGTGGCCTTCTCAGAAAAGGCTCATGAAGGTGGGTGCTACAGAAAATCCCTTCCCCAGGTTTGCAATCTCTACTACCCAAAATGATTACACCCATTTCTGATTTCTAAAAACGAAATGCCCTTTAAAACAAAAAAACAAGACTTGTGTGAATCTTTTCAGCGATTGACTCTAGTGACATACTGTTTTTGTTCTAAATATATGGAATCTTTAGAAAGAACTTGTACCAAAAGAAATAAAAAGGAGAGCTTTGGCAACCAGCCATTTGCATTAGGACAATGTGCATTTATCTAAATTAGACGAATATTGAAGGTATAAGAGTGAGGTAGGTGGGACTAAATGAACAATAGTATGCTCACCTTAGGATATGAATGTCTAGATTCATGAAGAAAATGGAAAAACGGTGTAAATTACAGTAAAGTATATGGATCAGCTCTGTCAAAAAGCTTAAAATCACTTTGCTGTTCATATCCCAGTTTCAAAGTGATTCAGAGAAAAGGAGTAAAAGCCATAAAGAGAGACATGGAAAATTGAGACAGATTAAACCCCGTCATTGAGAAATATATAACAATGCGTGAAAACAAAACCACCAAATTCATCACATCACAAAGAAGACGAAAACATGGCCTGATAGAAGAAAGGTGTTCATTACTAGAGGATTAACACCACCCACATACAACAAACTCACTTTCTGCTCACCATGCAGTAATAACATCCTATACAGCCAGAAAACATTAGAATCTAGCAAAGGATTATATGCACAAGGAGTGAGAGGATTATGGAACAAGAAACTCTTGAACTTAGTGAGGGAACGCGCAGCAGGTTTGGAATAAGAGCCTTTTTTCTGTTGTAAAAGGAATTAATGAAAGGAAAAGTCAAGATAATAAAACCATTTGCAGAGACGGTATTTAGAAATATATGCAATATTTATATATGTCAATAGCATATACCTGTATATTGTAGATAGATATATAGATAAGATCGATGCATTCGCTTTGCTCCAACCCAAAATGTTTTTGCCATTTATAGTCAAAATTGTAGGCAGAATTTGTAGCCTGACTGGAACCTTTTTAGGCTCTGTAGTCCTGTCTGGCAAGTAGAAATTAGTTTTCCACAGTGGGATAATCGGTCACAATTGTAGCCTTTTGCTTGAGTTTGACTTGAAACTGTTTCACCGGTTACCCCTTAAAGAAGGACTGTGTCTTTCACAGATTTTAGCATAACTAAGTGTATTCATTTAAACTGCATTTAGTTTGTTTAGCAATCAGCACAATAGTTTTGGATATATTTAGCCTCTTAAGAACCAGGGCTATGTTACACTAGAGGACCAGAGCAATTTTCATGGTTTTGTTATTTCTTTCTTTAACCGTCATTTCCCTCGTTCTCATTTAGTGAACCCATACAAATTGTGTCTGTCTGTATATATTTGGGTGTAGTAGGGTTTTTTTTTAAAAAAAAACAAAACATATACATATATGAGACATTTTTAAGATTTTTTGTTTTAAAAAAAATGAAAACCATTTATTCAGTTTTACAGGTATTTAAATGAGTACAAATACTGTAACCCATAAATAACCCTATCTAACCAATTTCTCACTAATCCCCACCACACTAACTAAACAATATTAATACTCTAGGGCCAGGTACAAATAAATTGATAAAATACTTACATTTTTTTTAAACCTGGGTCTTGGGACCAAGGAAGTCACTCTGTTCTATGTCTCTCTCCAGCTCAACAATCACAATGAGAAGGAGAAATGCATTAAAAAAAGAGAAGAGATCACATTCATGGAATGCAATTGCAGCAAAGTGGGGCTGTCTCAATCAATCAACAACAATCAGCAATTTAACAGGGGAGAGATAATATAATTGGAGGAAAATTATGCAGGATATTGACATAGGAACATAGAATTTGACGGCATGTTTCTATCACATTTCCCATTTCTCTCCTCCAAGCTATACACGTAATATTGTTACTTTGTTACATTTTTGATCCTGCAAACCAGTCACTATTTGGGAAGGTTGTGGAATTCACATTGTAAAGAAAAGAGTGTGTAATCATGTCAAAATAGACATTCACATACAGTGGGTTTCTGATATAAAAAAATTATCACATTTTACGTTGATGTTTTACATAATTACTGTTTAATACAAAGCACCATGTAAACCTGTAAACGATGCTATAAAGCTGTGAAGACTCGTGGTTGTTTTCCTTGGCACCAGTAGATGGCAGTACAGGCGTATTCCACTAAATATCACCATGAGTAAGAATAAGCCAAAAAGTTTGGAAGCTGTTTGATAAACCATATCTGTATATTAGATCATTAAACACAAGTTATTGAAACAAGGTCCAATGTAAATAGATAAAAGGAACTGCCGTCTAATGAGCCCTGAACAGAATCAGAAAACACCAGTATATATATATATATAGTGTGTTCCCTCCTCCACGAGTGAGCCAGTCAGACCAGACATTTTTCTTACAAATTTTAGACTGACCTGGGCCACTTCTGCCCTTAGGGCCAGCCAGCCCCTGGTTGGGAGCAGAGGTGGTCCCACAGTAGTAGTGCTATGAAGATAGGCAAGTGAGTGACTATGTTAGAGCAAGTAAGTGTTTTTAGACTGTGTTAGTTTGTGCATACACATGTATTGCTGTTTGTGTGTTTATCTGTTAGTACTTTTACTAGTGTGGCTGGTCCATCCCTAACAGTGGCACTTTTACCTATTGTGTAATACACCCTAAATCCCTCTAGATTGTAAACTCTTTGAGCAGGGCCCTCCTCACCTGCAGTTCTGTAAGTCAAATTATTTTATATACAACTTGTTATGTCCTGTCTACCCATTGTACAGAGCTATGGAATATGATGGCACTATATAAAACAATATTAATAATTTACGTGGGGTGGGGCACATGGCTTTACAGAAGGTAAGCCCTCCCCTAGTAGGAATATATAATGGGACAATTGAAAGATGTTTAACCCAATCTGCAGCAGAAACGCTCAGGGAAGCGTAATTGGAAAGGGCACAGTTACCTAAATGAGAAAACATGTACCTCGTATCAATAACAGAAACAGTTTTTGGATTGTGAATCCTGGATCAGAGCCAAGTCTTACAACAATCTTAATATATCTCTTATAACATCTCACCTTGTGATAGCCAATTTAATACAAGATAACATTTATGATTACATTTAAAAAAAGTATCATGGAATTAAATAAAAAACTATAAATCAGAATAAAAGCATAATGTTCTAACATACCCGGTGACATAAATCATTAATAGATACTAATCATAAAAATCACTATAATTATGCATTTCTTCTAGGTATTAAAAGAGCAGTATATGTATTAACTAACTGTACTATACATATGTTATTATAGTATATTATCAATAAATAAAACTATTTTTGTTATACCGATTCTTACTATTCATAATCATTCATTATGCTGTATTTTTATACACAAACTGGCTAAGTGATATAGAATGCATAGAATGAGCTAGTGTTTCGATTTGATTACTGCTGTTGGTAGTGGTTGGTAATTATAGGTTTAATGATTTACCTATTTATCAATAATGACTAGTTGTATTTGAGCATGAAAAATGTTGGTGAAATTAACAAATATTATTTTTATTTTTTAGTAGTAGGAGTTTTGCTGACTTCCAATGATTATAATTGTAAGGTGTGGTAAGGACAAGATTGTCTCCACTTTGTATCTGGTCATGCCAGTCACCACTTAACAAATGATTTTGTCTTGGCAACCGGAAACTAAAACGTACAACTTCCTATAATGATAGGACCTTCCTTAATACAGTTGGCCATAACATATTGATAAATAAATTTGAAAATTCAAGTTTAACTGAGTTCTTACCTACATAATGCACAATCATTTCTATGAAAAGCTGCCTCCCGTTCATGCCAGTGTTCCTCCTCTTCAAAAAGTACGTTCCAGCCATCAAGTGCTCCTTAATGTATAATATATATACAGTATGTCGGGTGTGGTAGTGGATGGGCGATATATACAGCCTGCTTTTGCTAATTTTATTTGTCCTTACAAATAAACTTTAAGCCAGAGGAAAAGATAAAACATGATTGTGAGACTTACACATTGTGTTATGGGTCCCTGAAGACTCATAACCAGAAGAGCAGGCTGGGGCTTCAACAGCCTCGTTAGGAGAGTTTGAAAGAACCAGCCTGATGTAATCCAGAAGACCTTCTTACCTCAGCCAAGAAAACTGCTGGCCAAAACCTTGCTGTGTTTGGAAGTGGGGAAGCCACCCCAACCTAGAGAGCAAAACCAGTGTTTAGTTAGTGCTCAGAGGCAAGGGCAAGGTTTATTATGTATATTATGTTTGCTGCAGTAGTTAAAAGTTAAATACATCAATTTGAGCTGGATCTGGAATGGGCTTTAATTTTACCCTAGAGGACAGTGGTTCTTAAAGATCCCTGACAAACTCCTTAGGTTTATAAAGACATTCAGTCACAATATATAGGAATATACCGTATTTGTTCGATTATAAGACAAGGTTTTTTCCAGAGCAAATGCTCTGAAAAATACCCCTCGTCTTATAATCGGGGTCGTCTTATAATCAGACCTCAAATAGGTCTGACTATGAGACTAAGATCCAGATCCCCTGCAGCGATGCAGGGGACCTGGATCCTCCTGTGTTATGCCCCCCCCCCAACTTACCGGTGCATCTGAGTCCCCGGTGCTTAGTCCAGACAGCGTGTAGAGCTCTACGCGATTCGCAGAGTGGGGACCCTGCAGATCTCTAGCTGGCGTGTTTCAACGTATATGAATTTTTCTTTTCTTACATAATAATATAATTATTTTGTGATTTTTCTCTACAGGGTGATAGACCAGTTTGGCTTCCTATGTTTGCCCAATATAGTTCAAATAAGGTTTGGTTAGCTTAGGACGCAGCACTGATATCTTTAATTGTTTCAGGTTAAATTATATTTAATATAATATTCTTTGACTTGTATAAAGAGATGGATAAAAGTAAATGTACAGAATGTTGTTTCAAATAAGAAGTATATCACAGGTTCCGCAGTGTTACATGATAAAACGTAACGCGTTTAGGAATTCACAGCACATCATCTCTGAATAAAAGATGTTTGTTCTATAGTTCCACACGGTCTGGTAACGCGGAAGAAATATTGCAGCGGTATTCCCACTGTATAATATTAGGACATTTGTATTTAACTAGTATGACATCAACTCAAAATTTCAATAGATCCACTATATCAGCATTAAAACGGATTGAGTCAAGTATACAGCTTGACTTTTTCCACTAATTGTGCAAATAATACACACAAATACAAATAACAAACATAAATAAAAGCTATGGGTGAAACATATATTTTTTTTAATGTACAGTATAAAATGTTTTAAGTGTCTTAAAACAGAGGAAGGCTGTATTATATTTGATGTTTTACAGCACTCTCTGGGAGTCAAGTAGACGACAAATTTACATTCATCATCATCACCTTTCATTAATGCAGTGCAGGCGAACGTTCATTTAATGTGGCCAATAAAGAAGATGAGTCCAACAACAAATATGCCTGTGATTTAAATTTGGTAAACACCAGGAAGATTACTGGGACGAGGAAGGAGCGCAACTGCCAACACTGCAATAATACAATAGGAGGATCACACCAAAGAACCTGATCTGCCGCCAGAATGGCAGTAAATGTAAGTATGTAGCGCCATTGGCCAGTAGATTGCCCTCTTCTGGGTGCGTGGCTTTGTTTAGGGGCAAAGTTAATGACATACAGGGACAGGGCTAGCCCCAGACAGACCTTAGTGGGACAGAGTGGAGTGGATGTGGGTGCAGTGTAGGTGGTAATTGGGCATAACCAAACACCACTGCTTGGAGAAAGAAGAAACCGACCTGAAGAAGCAGGGCTTAATCTGGAGAGTTACCTGCTTTGTTGTTAAGGGGACCAATGACATGAATTATTCCATCACTTTTACCATCCTGAAGTAAAGAATCTAGAAACACTAGAATGTAGATTTAAGACTGTGAGACTTTATGATGCACACAGATTGTGCCAGAGGTGTATCATGGCTGGGGTGTACCTATGCCTGACTCTGGGCAGCACCAGCCTCCCCCTACGTCTTCTGCTGCCACCACCTTCTATGCTGCGCACCGGAGTAAGATCTCCGCAGAGGCTGTACCGGTTTTGGCGAGTAACTTAGCACCCCATACCATGGTAAAATCAGTTTTATAGTTTATGTCTCAGCAGCATCTAATGTTTCACTGATAAACAATATGTACCAGGTATTTGCAAGAGCGTACGTGTAAAACATAATAGTAAATTTAGGATTTTTATGCCAATATTAGGTTGAGCAGGAAAGGTTTTAGGGTCACATATTAATTGCTTTATGGGTATGTTTTTTTACTGCCCCGACTTAGGCCAGTGCCCCCAGCCGCCATCACCTCGGTTGATGTCTGTTGTGCGTTAAAAGGCTCTGGGATATAACTTAACATTGTGGGCTCCGTGTCCAAAAGGCGCTCAGCACCTCCTAAAGCAATCTATGTAAAGCGTGCCGAGTCAGCACAACCTCCATAGTGTAAATATGCTGATAAAGGAGATCTCCCAGCCAACCGACCCAGTGAGGGGAATCTGCATAACACCATGTTTGGCAGCAGTGGGAACATCGCCCCCTGGATCTGCAGCCCTCGGCCAGGATCTGTTATTAAGATCATACGTATTTTAATGCATATCATAATTAAGAGAGGTCCATTTTAACGCCTGCGGTGTCTCGCTCGCACGCAGAAAGCGCTCCCATGGATTTCAAGCAGACAGTCTGTGGCAAGAAACGTGCGACCAGGAGGGCAGCTGCGGCTTCTTATTAAATGACGCCAAGTACTGTAATATGCACTTTTCATAACTGGGGCTGTCGGGGGCATTACGCTGTCCCTTTAATACACAATGCATAGTGAATACCAGATACCTGTCTTGCTTTGTAACCGGGTAGGATTATTATAAAAAGTTATATATTTAATTAGCCCCACATAAACTGCGAGCATTCTGTTAAAAAATAACAACTGTCTATTGGCTTAAACCCCTCTTCGCTGCTTTAGTAAATTCCTCTACGTTACACACACATGGCCCGTGTCACACAAAGCACTCGCCACGAGTGGGCGGGGTGAGCTGGGCTGAGCGCTCCCCGGTTGGGGTTGAGAGGCGTTCCCGTGCCCGGAGTTTTGGAGGGCTGGCTGTGAGCTGCTCATCGGTCCGACACGCCGAGGTGTATTGAAGTCTGCACCGAACATGGACTCAGCCGCCGAAGTTAAGGTGAGATGCCGCCCCGGCCCGCCGTGTGCGCTCTCCGCTGCATGGGATTTTGGCGCCACTGGCGGGGGCCGGGCTGTAATCACAGAGCCGCTTATCCTGTGGCGGGGAATGCAAACGGCGAAGCAGATGCCGCCAATACCTTCCGATCAAATGACTGCTCCGGGAGCAGGGCTGGTGTGTTAAAGGGCGTCCAGCGCTGAGTTATGGAGCCCCTCAGAAGCATGTCTTACACCTCTTACAACTGCCCCCCGTTTTCCCGTAAAGGGTTAATATCGCCGGGCTGCAGTCTCGTCTGTCCGCATAGACAATGCAGATTAATCAGCGGCTTGACGCGAGGACGGCCACTTCCGTTAACCTGACCCTCTGATTACATGTTTACCCCCAACCTTGCATGTGTGCTTTCGAATACTTTCTGGCATTCACTTCAAATATTTTATTGATATAACATAAGTACTGCATGCAGACAATAAACTTGTTAAAGTTCATCTTTAAAAAGACCCCCGCTAAGTATAATCCTAAAGGGGCAGTATGTATGAAATTATATAAAATATACCACATGCCAACAGGTTATGTAGGTTGATCATGTGACCTGCGTCGTTTCCTATATGCCCTAACAAAAATGCACGCAGCCCTAACGATCAGACACCGTCTTCAGTCACAGCTGATACTTTTGTGGGTTGAGGCGGGAAAGAAAATATGTAAAATGTTTACTATTGGGGTAACTATTCACATACTGTTGTATGTGTGAGGGCACCGGCAATACCCCTAGAAATAATCTCCCCCCTTACCTTGAAAGTGGGTCAGAAGCTTAGCTGCGATGTAAGGAAGTTTTACTTTACTGAGGGGGTGGTAGATAATTGGAGCGGCCTCCCATCCGTGAGGGAATTTAAACATCCATGAGATACATCCTGAAAAACAGGCAGATTAGATGGGCCTAATGGTGCCCTCCAATACTACGTTTCATTTGATTCGCCCTTTTCTGCAGCGATGTACAACGTAACTAGTAGCAGATAACAGCAGCAAAAAGGTGACCAATGTCGTGTTCAAATGAGCTTACGATCCATAAGGTGTGTGTGGTGGGGTAAATTACATGAGTGCAAATGGATGAGGTGGACGAGCCACACGACTATATCCCAGCGTAAACACTGATTAAATTATTACTATAAGTGACTCAAGTGCCATTTTGTGGGGACCTTGTCAAAACGTGTATTTCTGTGCCAAAAACATAGTCTAGGTCTTTTTACGCAACTGTCAAGATTGCCTGAGCTAACCCAAAAGAGCAAAATAACCATTCCAATCCAGAGAAGACAATGGTACTGTGGTTGTCAATCCTAATCCATAAACTTCATTATAATTTATCAGTGTACTGTACTGGAATGTTAAATGTCAGTGGTTACCTCGGTAGTTATTTTAAGCATTAATGCTTGTATGGAGGTAAGACGATCCTGCCGAATTGGAGACACTCCATCTGCTCAGACTGTACAATATCACAGAAGGGGTTGCCAGTGACTTCCACTGAATGACGTTGGAGCTCCCACCAGTTTTTGAATGCTTCTGCAGCTGCTTTTCATCCAGGGCAGCTATCCTAAGAAAAACCCATTTTCATCTAATTCACAATCCGAGTTTCTCTCATGTAAGATTCCCTCTTTGTGAGGGCATGGAGAATCCCTCTCTTTAGGGCTTCTGTGTGATCAAGACTTTCACTGTCATGCCTTGAGGGGCATTGTCCACAGTAGAAGCATCATTCTAATTATTTATTTTGTTGTTATACTTTATAAAGCGCCAACAGATTCCGCCGCACTGTAGAAGATGAAAATTTTACAGATAACAAATACAATACAGCAATTGACATACAGATACAAGAGGAATGAAGGGCCCTGTTCCCGCAGGAACTTACATTCTAGGTGGATAAGGGGTGAGAAACAGAAGGATGAAAAAGTTGTTTCTGTTTTCTGACAACTTTTCAAGGTTGTGTACTGGCTGTAGGATGGATGGATGCTTTCTTGGCAAAATCTCCTTGGGAATACTGCCATAACACTGGAAGACTTTTTTTCATGTATCCTATCACATAGATGGCAAGGCAGAAGGGTCGGCAAATAAATATTTATAAGCTATCACAGCCGTTTTCAAGCATATTATTTCAGCAGCTTCTGCAGCAAGATCAGTTAAGATATGGCTATAACGTTTTGGAGGGGGGGGGTTTACTAAAGAGCATAGGTTGTAGGGGGTATGCCAGGAATGTGGCAGATGTGGGGTCTGTAGTGGACTTTCTCTATAATCCTATAGTTGAGACTGCATGACTGCAAAGGCCTATGTTCTTGATGTGGTCATGCTTAGTTTAATTGAATGGCTTCCTCTGCAGGATTCCTTTTCTGGTAATGATCTTGAGTCCCGATTGGAGAGGGCAGTAGGAGACCAGCACTGTTTGCCACATAATACAGTTGCCTAGGTTTAAGATTAATCACTTTTTTATGCTCAGATTTTGGATGATTCAGAAATCTGCATCTACAAAAGAAAGTGCAAGATAAGGTCCATTCTACAGTTCTTGTCCACAGGGGACTTAATGGTTTCTATTGGTTTAGAAGATGCCCATGTGCATATCCCCATAGAGGAGAATCGTCAAAAGTTTCTTCAAGTGACAAGGTTTGGTTCCTTAGCTCGCCTATGTCTTTTCACCTCAGCCCTATCAGAAGTCGCAACCCATCTAAGGAAGCAGGGGATACAGATTGTTTGACTTGGAAATCTGGCAAAAGAAGATGTTGTTAAATCAGATAGACAATCCCAAAGCTTCTGCAAGAATTGGGATGGTTGCTTGGTTAATATAAAAACATCTTCGACTCTGGCAAGTGTTATATACGCCTTCACTATGATTTTGAGCACCTCTGGTTCAGCTTCCTCAAGGCAAGATGGAAAGGCTCATCTTGATGGAAGAAGAAAGCAGGAGGACATGTTATTGTCAGGCCTATATAATTCTTCACATAGACTCTGAACTCCACAGTTGCCAGACTGCAAATCTGGAGTGTTACTGTATACTGTGCCTAGTCTCAGCAGTTGGGCAGGTTCAAAGCAGGTTCCTACAACTTCTAGTCTGCGGGACTGAAGGTCAAGACTGTGGAAGAAGTATGAGGATATGGTCTGACAGGACTCTGCCTCTTTATCTTGTTCATGTATGCTACCAGAGTCGCACTTTGGAAATCTCATGTCAAGAATATCTGGATAGACAATAACCATTCTCGACTTGGCTATATTTTCATACTATTTTCATTTCACGAAAAGGATGCTGTTTGGCTAGCAATGCCTTAGCTCAGGTATGGGACTTTAGGGTTGCCTATGTGTTCCTTTCTCTTCCACACAACACAAGTGTAGTTGGGGAGATAACGCAGAATGAAGACCTAGTAAAGCTTATAGCACCGGATTAGCCCAAGAAAGCCTGGTACCCTGAGCTCAACTGTATGGCTTTGGGAGACCTCTAATAAGACAAGACATGCACTTCTGGTCCAACATCAGTGCTTGACCTCACACGAGCTCAACTGGATGAATGGGCAAAAAGTACCTGTTGACGTAGTGGTTATGTGTTTCCCGATACGTTTGTCCATATAGTGTATCTTATGTTTGAAAGAATGAGTATTTAAAGAGGCTCTTCGCTTATGAAGTGTCTCTGCTGTTACAGAGCCAGAAAAAGCCAGGTATGGGGAAACTTGGAAGTTCTTTTTGTCCAGATTGGCTTCCCAAGGGACCATGATGTGTGAATGTTTTGATCTTCTGGACTTTTTTTTTTTTGCATGTGTTTTTTGTTGTTTGTTTTGCTCTTATTATACTGAGGGTGGAGATGGTGGTCCCTTACGTTTTATCGGGTGTTATTCTTGGCCTTGGCTCCACCTACCCAGAAATCTTTTTACTTGCTATCAGGGAAAAAAGTTTGTAGATAAGAAATTTCTGTTTCTTTCCCCCCTACATTACTTTTTTTAATGTGAAATATACATTAATCTTTAAGCCATCTTAAGTATATATATATTTTTTTGGCGTTTTAGTTTCCTTAATTAAAGCCCCTCTGTTCCACAGAATACATGGGGCGAAGTATGTTTCTTCTTTGTTCCTAATCGGTAATTGTGTTCCCCTGAAGCTGGCTCCTTGGGTTTAGAGTTGGCAGCAATAGAAGATACAGGCTAAATGAGTTAGCACATAGTCACCTCAGCAGGGCTGTGGCACAGCAGCACAAAGGCAAAAGAGCTAATGCAGTTGCTCTTGAAAGTAATTTTTCATTCTTTGTAAAAAGGGCACACAGCGCCTTACAAATAATATTCCATTAAGTCATTAAAATGTTAGATTTTCTAGTGCTTCCATTTAATCTTGCAGAGATGTTGAAGTAAAATTCCTTCATAGCAGAGTCTGCTTGTTGGAATGAAACGGACAGACATATGGGGTGTTTTTCAAAGAGCAAAGCTTGAAGCAAAAAAAAAATATATATCAATAGCACCCACACATTCCTGTGCCCAACAAATACAAACTCCCCAGTGTGCACTGAACTGATTGCGGTGGTATTCGAAGGATGAATAATTAAACCGAGCTAATAATTAAGAAGTATTACAGTAGCTGTGCTATCACACTCAACTCGCGTCTTTAAAGTACAGTAATGCAATTGTCCTGTTTCAATACATTAGAATTGAAACCTGTCTAGTACCATCAAAACACCCAGCTGTCTATGGGTTCATGAATGGGGAATAAGGGGGTATCTTGGTTCATTTGGCATCAAATGTTTTTTGTTAGCGGTCTCCAGAATTTGGCCTAGGATCCCAGCGAGATCTCTAATCTTTTTGGATCTCAATTTAGTACTCTATCAACTGACTCTTTACCCGTTGAATCCTCTATCTCAGCATTTTTTTAACCCTAAAGACAACCTTCGTGGTAGCTTTCCCTTCTGCTAGGAAAATAAGTGAACTAGCCGTGCTATGTATGCCATTCCATGATAAAGTGACTCTTTAAGTGCCTCCCAGGGTTCAAGACAAATGTTTTGTTGTCCTTCCTACCTCCAAAAAAAGAAAGCATACTCAGCACAGATGGATCAATCAAGTGATCCATGAGACCTGCAGATCAACTGACAAAGAGCTACCTTGAAACAGAAGAGCTCATTCAACAAAGCTCTGGGGACATCTTGGGGTAAAAAGGCTGATGCTACTCCTTGCACCCATCCTTTCTTCGTTACATCCCACCTATGGCATGACATGACATGGAAATCAGGAATTCTTACTTGGAAATTCCTTTTCCTGGTCTTCTGCAGCACGCTTTTTCTTTGCATTACTTTTGATGTGAAGGTATTTGTTATTACATTATTATTATGTGGGGGGGAGGTCCCTTTTTATATTCTTGCTCTTCCTGACCACCTATCTCCGATGGGATGAGGAGACTATCTCTCACCTGTGCTGCCCAAGAATAGACAAGGAAACGGAATTAACTGGGAATAATTCTCAATTTCCTGCAGGGGAACACACTTTTAGTTTACCAGTCAAAATGAAAGTTTATGGCAAATCTTGAGCATCACACTGTGGAGAGACTTATACCTATGAGATATAAGACAATCTGCCTGCTTCAGTAAGACTAGAATAGGCCCTTCCAAAAAAAAAAAAAACAACAAAAAATTATACTTATTGATGAAATGTAATTCCGTTTATTTTTCTGATATTTTACTTTAGAATTGCAAAGGAGTGTTTTTAGAAACTACGTGTACATTTAATGCAATTAAATAGATCAAACAGAATTGTAAACTAGTTTGATAAGCGTTACAAGTTACCCATTGCGCAGCACGGCAGAATATTAATGTGATGTATGTATGTCAGTAAAAACTTAACAAACGTTTGTATATGTAGTGTATTTTAAAATGGCAATGTAATCCAAATATACAGTACTGTACAAAAGTTTTAGGCAAGTATGAAAAAAAATTGTAAAGTAAGAATGCTTTCAAAAATAGGACACGTTTCGTAGGTTTTTTTTTTTTCTTCTTTGTATCATTTAATGAAATACAAAGTGAGTGAACAGAATAAAAATCGACTCAATTTGGTGTGACCGACCTTTGCCTTCAAAACAGCATTAATTATTCCAGGTTCACTTGCACACGGGTTGTTTTTTTTTAAGGTTGGTAGGTTGTTGCAAACATCATGGCGAATTATCCATTGTTCTGTGGATTTAAGCAGCCTCAGTTGCTTCTCTCTCTTTGGTGAACAAACTGCCTTTATATTTCAAATGTTAACTCCTGAATCCGGATCACCTGCTGCCGTTTTTCTGCACCCCCTGTGTTCTCGTGGCTTGGCCTTGGTTCAGCATCGGTTAAAAAAAAAAAGGAATAAACCACGCGCGAGGATGACCAAAACAAACCTGTGAAAACGCCAATGTGCTATAAAATATGTTATAAAATATACCTAAAGGCAGATCCAATAAGGAAAAAATAATAGAGAGATCTTTTCTTTATTATTTTTTCATTATTTGCACGTGGTTTATGCTTTATATTTATGTCTTTTATACAACATTAGGTGTATTGTTTAACCCCTGCTGCATTGTTTGCTCATATTCCTTGGCCACCCCTTATTTCTCTGTATGGTTCAACATCGTTGTGCCTGCGCCCAGCTGTCTTACGCCAATGCTGCGCCGATGGCACTGTTGGACATTTTACAATTGGGAAGGGATTTAAGCATGACAGGTCTTTCAATTGTTTCCTTGGCCCGTATTCTTCAAAAAGCTTGGACAGAACATCTGGAAACCCCTGTCTACCTTTAAACTTCTGCCTGGGAGAGACCTCGCTGATACAGTATAACTATCACCTGTTAGGTCTACGATTAGACAATTATACCAAACTATATGGCTTTGTGCAAGTGTGCCCTAGAAGAATTTTATGTGTTTTGAAGGCAAAGGGTGGTCACGCCATTGATTTGGTTTAGCCTTTTTTTTTCTGTTTACTCATTAAAATAAACTACTAACATGCCTGTTTTTGAAAGCATTTTTTTCATGCCTGTCATATACTTTTGCACAGAACTGAAGATTTTTAATATATTTCCATTCCTTTGCAGGGGCCGCGTTTTCACTCCCGGTACCTCACAGCTGAACTACAACGCGTGTTTGCTGAAGACACCGAATCTGACAGCGATGTGTTTGAGGGGTTCACACAAAGCGAAGTAGATATGCAGAACAAAGTATGAGACATCTCTGCACATTGTTTCTGCTCTTTGTGTATAGAACGCGTTGGTCGCATCCACAATGTTTTTTTCCTATGTTTTAATTTGAAAATGGATCCGTAGATTGTAATTCACACCTCCCTAGATATGCTGTTATTTCCACTTTAAGAAACAGACATTTTTATTTTGTTTATTTTAAGTGCTATCAGAAGGTTTTGTAATCCACACCTTTTTCATTTTTCTTTTATAGATGGTGTTGACTGAAAGTGATGAAGATAGTGACGTCGTCGTGCTGTCAGACAGCGAAGAAGCACCCTCTCCCCCTAAAAGGCGAAGCTTTGGCCTTCGTGTCGCTCTACAGTTTCCCAACAAGAAATGTGTAAACAAAACCAAAAAGAAGTCCAACACACCTCTTGTAAAACCTGGAAGACAGGAGGAGGAGGAGGAAAAAGCACCTGCCCTAGGGAAGAATTTGCAGCGAGGCACCAAAAGGAAAGTAACCCCTACATCTCATTCAGAGACAGCGAATGGCAAGACCAACAAGGAAAGCTCTAGTGCACTTCTGAAAAGAGCAATGAACATTAAGGAAAACAAGGCCGTGGTATGTACGCTGAAATGAGTGCGAAGAAGTAACCTTGTTGTAACTAGCTGAAAAGGGGTTGTTGCTTGTTGCTCATTTTTATACCTCCCCGCATTTAAGGAATGATAACCTGGTCAGGAAGATCTGTGCCTCTCTTAGCACATTTGTATCTTCTCCAAACTATGGCTTTCTGTGGCAGAGGAAAAGGAGATATGTGCCATGAACGGGCCATAGAAGCATTTAAAAAAACAAAAATCATTCTTTTAATTGTATTTTCACTCACTTCAAACATCTTCAAGTTATGAATCCCTGCTGTCTCACTGGAGTAATCATCTAATCTTAAAAGTACAGTTCCCCTTACATTGGTTTAGAATTAAATGCAACGCTGGCATCATCATTTCTGGAAATAATACTTTATTGATGTGTTTTGCCTCCTTTGTATTTTGGAACAGTGCCATAAAAGGAAAAAAATGTGCAGCATCCGGTATGTTTTTATTTTTTTCTGTACTACGTGTGAAATGTTGTTAAACTTTTGGTTAATGCCGTTTCAGCTTGCCCAGCTCCTTGCAGAACTGAATTCGATGCCTGAACTGTTCCCTATGAAAACAACACCTGCAACGCCCTCTGTAAGTTAAATCACACAAGCGATGTCCTAATGTTACTTCAAGCTATTTCTGGAAACATGCAGTTTTTTTAAAAAAAAAATTCTATTTGTAGAAAGCAAAAAAGACTCCTCGCAGGACGTTCTCCGAGGGTCAGATGGAACGGCGTACCAACCCGACCAGAAACGCACGTCCTCCGGAGAACTTTGCTTTGGAAAACTTTACTTTATCTGCTGTGAAATTTGCTGAACACCTTCAGAACTGCAGAAAGGGAACTTTCTTGAAACGTACACTGAGTGAGGTATCCGCTCTCAACTCAATACTGTCCAATGTTAAAACTTTTTTTTTCTTCTTTAATTTTGTTTCAGCGGTTCTTTTTATTTTTGGGAAAATAGTAATGCGATCACACTCTGTACTTAAGCTCTTCGGTACAGAGACTATATGTTAATGCTTTGTGTAGTTAAATGTGGTGGGAAAGGGAGGTGTTGGGAGTAATATTAGAACTAACATAAAGAGTGCAGGCAGCACTATAAGAAGAAGAAGTTTAATTTAAAATGGAAAGCTATTATAGTGTTGGGATGATATTGTTAATTCTATTGTTACAGTATTTCATTTGCTTCTTTAGTAAACAACTTTAAGGAATGTAAACCAACTGAAAATTAACTTAGAAAAATACTGATTTTTAATGTGTACCTGGCACAAAAAAGCCCTTTATCTACTATAAGAGAGCTTTTCATGTTACCAGCACTTTTCTGTTTTATTTTTTTTATTTTTATTTTTACAAAGTCCTGGATTTTTGTGGAAACTCAGAGAATGAAGTGCTACCTCTTGGGTACCCCTGTATTAAAGTGCCAGCCTAATAACATCTAAAATCATGGTGTGGAATTGCTGATCTATCACACCACAGCAGCTCTACACACTTGAGAGATTTTATGTATATAAAAAGTATTTTTGTTTCTGCTATCCATTATCTAAAAAAGAAAATAAGCAGTTGTCCTCATGCTTCGCCTCCATTTGTTTTATAGGAGGAAAGGGAAGAGTATCGGAGGAAGAGAAGATCGTCAAAATATACCACAGTTCGCTCTGTAGAAGATATTACAGAAGAGGAGTTGGACAACGTTGCTATTACAGTCAAAGATAAGATTTATGACAAAATTATGGTAATTTTTTATTTCTGAACTCCCACACGTTATTTAATCTTGCCACAGGGAGTTGCGCTTTCAGCTCTTCACTATACATCATGAAGGTCCATCCCCATTAGCTTCTGCTGCAGATAGAGCTTGGCAGGCCCTGTGTAATGGATGCATTAGGCAGGGCCAGCCCAGCCCTTCTAGCTTGGGAAACATACTAGTGCTGGACTTTCGGAATGAAGAGTGATATGAGGGTGTTGAAACCACAACTCTTCTGTCAACATCTCTTTTGGTTAATAGATCCCAGAAACTGTACAATTTATACCTAGATTACTGACCCCCTCCACTAACAAAACATTAGCGCAAGTCAGATTTCAATTAAAACTGTCACCGTTTTTTATATATATCATTTTCCTTCTTTCTTCAGGGAAGTACTTGCCATCAGTGTCGACAAAAAACCATTGACACTAAAACGGTTTGTCGAAATCTAGGCTGTGGCGGAGTCAGGGGTCAGTTTTGTGGGCCCTGTTTACGGAACCGCTACGGTGAAGATGTGAGGACAGCTCTTCTAGACCCTGTAAGTAACCCCGATTCGAGTGTTAAAGACTGTAGTACAAAGAGATCATAAAAAACCCTCAACTGAAATCTCTGGGTGGAGACTTCTTTTACATTTACAAAATGTTATCAGACACTTGCTAGACTTCATCCTGTGTAGATTTCTGTGCAGTCTCATCATAAGAAGTGCAAACCCTGACCATTAGACGTGACCAGAAGTGCTATTATTCTAGGTTTATTGGCATTATGTAGACAAGCAGTCACTTTTGTTTCCGTTTTTCCGCAGGATTGGATATGCCCGCCTTGCCGACTGATTTGTAACTGCAGCTACTGCCGCAAACGAGATGGTCGTTGTGCTACAGGAATGCTCATTCATTTGGCTAAATTTTATGGTCATGACAATGTCAAGGAATATCTTGAAAGGTGATTATATATGCCGCAACATGCAAATATTTTGCTGAATATCCTTAGGCTAGTGCTCTTATTCACTGAGAGGTTGGTGAATAAGTGGAATATCCTTCCCTTCAGACATGGCAGGGGTTAAGGGGGCCATTCCAGTATCACATGCAGCCCCATCAATGCATTGTAAGTACTTTGATATTCATTCTTCAACCTGAAAATAAATAGCTTTAGCTAATGCAGATGCATACATGGGCATTCTGTGTATGTGCAAGAGGGACCAAATGAAAATGTAAAGGGGACACATCTGTCATATACATTAAAGCAGATATAATGGCTGTAGTGTCCTTTTTCTATACAGTAAGGGGATTTAAACAGACAGATCATATAGGTTATATTTAAAGGCATATGTTTAGGAAACAAAAACCATTTGGTTTACCCATTTTATCTGACTGGAAAGGTATGTGATTAGATGTATAATGTTCCATTAATTCTATATTATAGATGACCAAGGAAAGGCTTGTTATTTTTGTAAAAATCGTTAAACTGACCACAAAAACAAGTCGGACGTTGCTGTGCTTTGCAATTGGTATTCTGTCTCATGTAAAGGTACCCTTTGTTTTTCAGCTTACAGAAGAATATCATGGAAGATGATTAAGTATGAACAGTTGGAGGAATATAATACGTTTCAGGAGCTAAGGGATAAAGCCACGCATCCAAATACAGCTTGTGTTTAGGTCTGGAATGCTACTCCGACCATGAAACATAATCTTCAATAGCGTTTTGTACATGCTTTCTAATGCAAGAAAAATGGCACCTTACACTAGCATAACCATGTGCAGAGAATTGTTTCGGCACTGTTATAAATCCTGTTCTATTGCTGTGCATTGCATATAGTTTTGGTTTCGCTTTATTGACTTCGCTTTTAAAGCAGCGTTGCAGAAGCCACATGCTTCCTCTGAATGCATTAGTGGTGGCAGCCATACGATGCTTCATTATATACAGAGCCACTGCTACGAGAAGCTATTGAACAAATCACTTACTCTGTATACAAGATGAGGTGCCTTGGAACAAAGAGCCTTTTTTAACATATAACCTAATAGACTGCTATGTCAAGAGCCGCCTGTGGCTTCTGTTGCAGGAAGAGCTTGGCTGGCCCTGTATAATGTATAGTAAAATCACTGAGATTTCTCCAGTCTCTTCACCCTTTAAATTATGCATTATTCAGGGACATTGCAGACCTTCATGCTGGAGGAACGTGCCAGCTTTGACCCTTCATAATAAATAGTGAACTGCTCTGCCAACTCTCCTTTAGCCAAATGGGTTGAAATGTTTCTTTAAGCCTTGCTGCTTAAATGTTTTTCCCAAATCACATATTATTGGATCAGATAGCACTGTTCCATCTTCCATAATAAATATCCTTAAGATGCCTTTACCTGATGGACCCTTGTCCCAAACGTCCATGGTTGAATATCACATCTTTCACTGTCAGATGAGACTGAAACGCTTCCATTTCCATTGCCTTAATTTTTAACCCTGCTGAACTGAAAGTGATTTACAGACCCTTTTTGTGTGTGGCAAAGAAAACCACACGGATTAATAATGCTAATAAATAGAGCTACTCATCCAATACACAAAATTCAAGAAAATAATCTCTATAAAACGGCATCACGTTACAATGATTACATATGATTTTCTGTGGATTTTTAATTTTACTAATGCAGTGTCCTCCCGCTCTGCTTATTAGTTAGCTACTACAACTAGATCAGAGTATTAACCGTACCTAAAATGTAGAATAATTCCACAGTTTTTCAGTTAATAGCAATAGGTTTTATAATGAGTAGAGTATGCATTTTGTTTCTGTTTATTTGCGTTAACATGAACGGCTGTACGAAGTTTTAACAGGTCTTGTTAATTTCATTAGGGGTGTTCTGCATAACCAAATAGTATGCCAGATGTTTAATGTACTGTTTTCTACTAAATGTCTTTTTATTACTTTCACATGATTGTAAAATGATTTACAAATTTATTTGATTATAAATGTTCTCTTATTCTTGCAATGCGCTATTCGTTTATTTTCTATATTATTCTTTTTCCCTTAACTTTGTTCCCTCCGTACACCGCGGCGTGCCTGTCCACAGTATGCTTCGGCAAGACTGAAAATGCGTTAACAGTTCTCGGATAAAACTCGCTTCAATTATTGGATTATGGTTCCAGCTCTTTGGTGTAAAGAAACATGGCGTGTAGCAATGTAAAAACATAAAAAAAACCAATATACATAACATATATTTTAAGAGTAGCTTAAAATGTGTTGGCACAGTCCATACCAATCACAAGCATGGTCCTTATTTTGAATTTACGTAGCATTTAGTTTTTCAGAATGAAAGAAAAATCCAGTTTTTTTTTTTCTGGCTTTTCATGTCATTCGTTGTACACAAAACTTCTTCAGTTAATTAAAATAAGTAAATATCACACGTGATGGCTAAAATGGAAAGAGGTAGAATGTTGCTGAGCGCTTTCGTTTGAAGGCTATACTGTTAGAAGCAAGGCCACACCAGCCAATACCCATTTGGCTGGCTTCTCTTTGGTTTTCAGGTTAAATGTCCAAACGTAAGTAGGGCCTCTGATTTTAGTTTTGTATACGGGGCATTCGTATACGTTCTTCACTTCCTGTTTATCCACTGGCATAGCTCTTGCGTATACAACTGGCATCGGTGGGGTCAAGTCTTTGAGACGTGCCTCGGATATCACCCCGGATTGTACATCCCATCTAGCGCCTAGAATAATAAAAGTGTAGTATTACACAGTTGTTCAGCACACGTCTGCTTTCATTTTACATATAATGGACACGCATCGCTAGAGACATTTTCCCTCTGGTACTAAAGCGCATAGTGCTCGTAGGGTATTGTACGCTTTTATTTTATGGTTTTTACTTTTTGTAATCCCTTAATGTGAAAGTGCTCATTTTGATTTAATTTTCACATTAAATAGCTGAACTGATATATTATATAAATAGAGCATTTGTAAGGTCAAGCCTGACTTGCAATCTGTGTTCCACTGCATCCCAAAGGTGTTAAGGTATTAGAGGCCACGCAGGTCCCTCCACAACAACCTCATCAAACCATGTCTTTATAGACTTTGCTTTGTAAACAGGAGAACAGTCATGCTGGAACAAGAAAGGGCCATCCCCAAACTGGTAGCGTAAAGTTGGAAGGCTGTATATATCTATATATATATATATATATATATATATATATATATATATATATATATATAGACAAAAATTTTTATGAAATGCAGATAGAATTGTTTTTAAAAAATATGTGTATTAATACCAGACTTCTGTCTACAAATTGAACATTTACCTTCCATGAAAAGTCCACAAATATATGCGCCCTCGCGAGGTGGGTGTCCATAATCCTCTTTTGTCTTCTTTGTTACATCAACTGTCAGACACATCTTATCTAGTGGCCATTCATTCTTCCGTGCCATGCTTTGCATTATTGCTAATTAGAAAAAAATAACACTGCAATTATGTTTTGTTGTTTTAGCTGAAATTTTGTTAAAAAAAAAAAAAGATGGCAGTCCACCTAATGTATCGGTTTGTCTTAGTCTGTCAATTCTAGTCTTGTCATACCCCTTGGATGTACCGTATTGGCTCGATTATAGGCCGCACCCTAAAACTTTGGTGCTATTTTAAAGAAAAAAAATACACGAGTGGCATGGTAAAACAGTATGTTATCTAATAAACAGGAACACAGGTATTTTAACAATTTTGGTATCTATTATGCAGTTAGTCAGCATATGTTATGTATAAACAGAAACTTGGAAAAGCAATAGCCATTTTAAGGTCCCCCTTAATTCATAATGCACCTTACTTATAGATATGCCACTCTGCCCCCCCAGATATTTTTTATGCCCCCCTAGAAATGCTACTCTGCTCCCTAGATATGCCACCCCCCAGACTCCCTGGTGTCCAGCGGGGCCGACCGGCCAGAGAAGAGCTGGCAGAGCAGGTTGTCTATGCGCATCGCGCAGACGTCCACCGGCTGCCTGAGAGAAGTATCCAAGTATCCTGCAGCACCGCGGGGGATGTGGATCCTAACTGAAACCAGGAAGCATACCTAAGTACACGTCCAACACATGCTCGTTAGCACTCACATAGGAGGTATTAGGTGCAACCCTATGTATTCTAGCTAAATGCTCACGTTGAACGGCACACATACTATTGGCTTTTAGTACTCTTGTTCATTTAAATATGCGCTCTGCACAGTACTAATGTATGCTTCCTGTTTTCAGTACAGGCCTTGAAAGAGGGGAAGGCATTAAACAGAAGCTTTATGCATGCAACAATTTGCACTCCAATAAAAAAGGAAATTATGAAAAGAAGGCTGGACTGGCCTTATAAAAGGAAACCATATAGTTTTGAAATAATATAATTAAGTCCAATTTAAATAACGATCCATTATTTAAATTGTTTTGTTAGTTTGCTTTTTTTTTACTTGTATATATTTTTTAAAAGACAAATAAAACCATATCTATGTATGTTGGTATAAGGACTGATGACAATTTGGAATGTGATTGTTCATCCATAAGTATGTAGCTTCGTGTGTACTTTGTGGGCTTAAACCAACAAATGTGTGCAGCTCTATTTGTCTCAGAAACAGAATTTGACAGCAGATTCGCCCCATCTAGTCCGTTTATCCTGATGTACAGACTCAGTCCTTGGTCTTGTCTTACATTCAAGATACCTTCTATGTCTGTCCAATTCATATTTAATCTCCCTCAATGTATTAGCATCTACCACTGATGATGGGAGGCTGTTCAATTTATCTACCACCCTCTCAGTCCTACCTTGGGCTATTTAAATATGGGGTTGTAGTTGGCGGTGCAGCCAAAAGAACATGACATACTCAGATAACTGTCAATCTGCGTTTGTATACACAAATGTAAAAGGAAAATGTGATTTCTGATCACCTGTTAAGAATGATTGTGGGTTGAAGAACCCAGAAAGCCATACCACTGCCGGTAAAACAAGGTCCTGAGTCCAGGTATCAAGTTCACGACATCGAAGGAGTAAATCATTGATCCTGTCAAGGTAAAGATACGTTAGTCTTGTTTTTGTGTTTCATATTCTCTAAACTAGAGTGGTTGGAGTAACATCTCTCAAACTTTTTCTTTGAAGCATCTGTTGCTTCCAATCGTTTTGTTTTGTCCTCTTTTTTTTTTTATTTTCAAAATATTTTCCAGACCAAGGCAATATATGTGAGCCTTTAACTTTTTTTTCTTAATGGGCACAAAATGTTTTTCTCCATAAAAGGTGTTGCCCATTTTTTGGTATGAGCTCCACATTAATAGTTCATTGGGTGACGCAAATATAGTCTACCCCTTAACGTATTTACTTGGTCTGGAAGTCTAGCCACGTTTTTTATAAGGCAAAAATTAATGTCATCGCTGCCGGTTAGTGGACTGGATTTGAGACATATATAATGTGTCCCAGTTTAAGAGGGTTGATTGTTTACAGGTTACTTCTATTAGGTCAAACATAGTGTTACACTGTGAAGTAAGACCCAAAAATGGTTTACCATTGCCCCAGTCCATATGTCGATGGATAGGCTAATTTTGTCCATGATTCCGGAACGGTATCATAGTAGAGAGCCAGCTGCAGTGCTTCCATTTCAGAAGAAAATGTGAGCTCACCCTAGGGTTACAAGATAAAGCCAGTAAGTAAATGCATCAATTACAAAAGCATAACATTGCAGTTGCCCCTAGGCTGGTCCAACTGTGCTTTGAGAAGACTTTTGGACTGGCCCGGGAGACAGGAGTGCAGCGGGGGTCATGAAATGTGATGTTACGTGTGCCTACTGCAAAAGAGAGGCTGCCAAAAAAAATAAAGCTGCCGGTGAGGGGTAAGGGGAGGGTGTGTGAATGTATGTTAGAGGGAGAATGTATGTACAAGTGTGTGAGCATGAGTGTACATGTACAAGTGTGTGAACATTAATGTGTTTGTTTTGGTACAAACAATTATGTGTGTATGGGAGAGAGTTTGTGGGGGGCACTTGGCTTTACCTCCCCTCGGACCATAAGGTGCCAGCCCTCCCCTGGCAATAACGGAACTTTACCTTCAAGCCCAAATCCAGTTCCTTTAGTGAACGTCTTATCTCTCGCATTAGAATATTCATCCTTTCGCATTCTTGGAAACAAACAAGAATATATGGACTTCTTTCGGTTGTTTTCTGCATTATTTCAGATAAATTAAATTCTTCTGGAAGTTTTTCCAAAATATCATCAAGAATATTTTTCACCTTGCAAAGAAGATTGAGACGATTATTGTTTGAAAGTCAGCTGCCCTTCGCAGGCAAACTAAACTAGGCATGAATACTGCGCGTTACATAAGGAAATAAGGGGTTACCTTTTCTTCTACCGACATTCCCGATCCTTCTCCAAGAACTGTATCTTTGGGCTGCATTTCTAGAATGGTTTTGAAGAGGTTATCTGATGTTACTGTTAAAAATTCGATCTCTGCGTTAGGATGGAGCCCGTACAGTACCGGATTTTCTGCAGGGAGCATTTCATCAATGTAGTCGTGATATCCAACGTAATCCAGGTTAGGAGGAGCAGGGAACCCAGGAGCCAGCGCTAGATCCCCTTCAAGCTTTTTGAAATAAAGAGTGCAAAGTATTGCATGGCTTCAGCGGGATGATTTGTAGAGTGTTTATATTTAGGGAATGATACTGTACAAAATCATCTCTTATATCACACCAAAAGATTCTGCAGTGCAATGGGTTATACAGACAATAACAAATACAAACAGAGACTATTAACATTTATCACTGATTCACCAAAATTACCATATCTACAGATTATTGTGATAAGAATGATGTATATTTTAACGATTTCAAAATTAAATGGGAACGCAGTATGAATCTGATTTGGTAACAGTATGTGCAGTTAAATGTTCAATTGGCACTTTAAATAATTGGATAGAAATCATAACACAACGTCCTGCGTGCTGAACTATGTGGGGGAGCATGACCACATTACAGAGGCCGAGCAAGACGTGGGTTTGGGTCCTCATATGAACACTTCAAAGTTTAAATAGCTGGGATATGACGCAATATCCCCACCACATACACCACACAACCGCTAGATCCGTGTTGTCAGTCTTGGAGAACAGTTACTCAATGCCGGAGTCTGGAAAGTATTTTGTGTGTTTGGTGACCCACAACCTTTCATAATGTTTAACTAATGGAGTGATAGAAAATGCTTTATCTCACCATAACTCACTGATCTGAAAGGGAAGTCAACATCTCCATTTTAATTCTTACCATGGCTGGGCTCATAAGTTCTTCCAAATAAGTACGACATAGCCTTCTGTCCCAGTCGTCTGTTATGTGTCCACCATACATAATCTCACCAAAGAGGTAACGCAGGTCTTCCCATGGAACCTGCCATAGAAACTGATGTAGTCAGCCTAAGACTAGGCAATTATTCAGGAACAAAAGACCAACACATAAACC
Source organism: Spea bombifrons (assembly GCF_027358695.1). NCBI lineage: Eukaryota > Metazoa > Chordata > Amphibia > Anura > Pelobatidae > Spea > Spea bombifrons. Next base: position 21,442,182 of record NC_071091.1, on the reverse strand, counting down.
AGTGCAGTTACATCCTAGATTTTGCCATGATGTTAGGTTTCAGGAAAACATAGGAATTAATATTTATCCCAATGCCTGTGCTTCAAAGTCGTCTTTGCAAATGTTGTGACTAAGGTTGCCACATGTTTTATTCAGGGATTGCCTCTCCACTCAATTGATTTTTTGATGTTTTCTGAGATGCGAGCGCTGGGTTCTGGAACGTTGATTGGCATGTCTGCCTCGAAATTACAAAATAATATGTAACTGGTGCTCGGTGTTCTGCATATGCTTTGGACAGCAATGGATCACAAGGTAATGTTACTGAGCGATGCTGTTTGCCCTTTATGGTCTCCAATGAATGCAGCGCGATGTGATTTAGGTGTCACTCCAGAGTCAAGCCCAGATCCCTTTAACTCAAGGATACCTTCGCTTTTTCACCCATCCCCCGCCACAATCACTAGGATAAAGCTGTCACACCTGAGATAAAACCAAATAGGAATCCAGTACTGAAAACCATCCACCACTTGTGTTATTTTTATATCATGGTTAAAATGAGGTTCGCATCTGCCTCAAACCTTTCCCGGGATTATGTCTAGGAAAGGTTTGGGCATTTAGCAGGAGTAGGCATGATCTTGGATTCCGGAGAGTAGGTAAAACAGCATAGGATATGGAGCTGTCCTTTGCGAGGGAATTTAATGCAGCGGTTTCTCAAAGTCACCTTGTTCATTTAATTAAGTACAAGTATTGCTTAAACTTGTTGCATCTTTCCAATAAAATCACTCATCTAACCTTAATTTCAACTCAGGTAGGATATCGCTGAGAATGTCACAACAAGCTGGCGTCCTTAATACATAATAATGACAAACGCAAGAAACTCAACGTTATTTATGTATGTGACGTGCTGTAAATTGCTTCCATCATCAGAACTAATTGTAGTGATTATTAATGCTGCGTTAAGAACTGTCAGCTCTGCTGTATGTAATTACATTTTTGCAAATGCTTCATTACCTGCCTAATGAATAAGAGATATGTGTACATGTTAACCACTGCTTTTGTCAATATTATAAAGGATGTCTTAAATGGTTGGTGTTTCGTTGGCTGGTCTGACTATAATAACATTTAGTCAGTGAGGGGGGAGTCCACCAAAAGATTTAGTTTTTAGGTTAATATATCATGTGTTATCGCCTACTGTACACCGGAGACTGGCAGAACATCTGTTTCAAACTACAGGGGTTATTTAAAAGGTGTCACAGGTTCCACGTCCCAGATAAAATATGCAAAACCGTGTTTACGGAAATGTTTAACCCCTTAAGGACAATGGGCGGCCCCAAAACCCATTGAAAACAACGCATTTTGTCATTAAGGGGTTAAATTATCTTGCAACGGCATTTTCTAGAACGCGACGGTCATGCCAAAAAATACATTTACGAACAAAAGGAGGATAATCAAACCATATAAATCGGAGCCTTTCATTTATAAATATTTGTCGTTTTTTTTGTCCAAAAATATGACACAATATTTCCATTTCTACCTATTATGCCGCTACTGCAATTTTAGACATTATACCACGCATCAGGTGGTTTATTTTATAACTTACACGATGTCTGTCATAACAGAAGTCACTTTGATTGCTATTATTTATTGATTTATATGGCAACATTATATTCTGCAGCTAGCAATCTGTACATTACATATGTGTGTGCGGAACCAAAGCCATCCTGAAATCCTGCTTTAGAGCCAAAAAACAAGCTCATACAGGTGTGATGGTCAGGTGTCCACATGCTTTTGATCATACAGTGTATGTTTTCTGCTCTAGAACAGATGGATACAGTATTCACAGTACAGAGGAACAGTAGTTCTTTAGTTTTAAGTGTATTTATTTTTATTTTGTCTCATGTCCTGTGTTTCCCTTACCTTGGTATTTGATTCCAAATAGTTATAAAGAACATTGACACATATTGTCAGATCTCCTGCGTTAAAAGGGTAGATTCTGTTCCAGCCTTGAGGACCAAATTTAAGTCTACCAGCAACACACGCATGAAAGTAGCATAGTGAAAAGAGGATACTTTTAAATTCGTGTTCTCTGGCACACATTTCAAGGGTATCCTAGGAATCAAAAAGACAATTCTATTTTATTTTTTCAAATTCTAAAAAAAATGCAAATATTTCTGCATTGAGCTTTAGTGATATGAAACAGACTTGTGCATTCATATTTGGGCGAACATGAAAACGAACAAGAAGGGTGCATTTTCTGAATACTGAAGAAACAAACATGGCGGCGGCAAAACGTACACGAAGAAACACAACACAAAGAATCTATGTCTTTGTCTATCTCCATGGGCCCTTCCCCATCTAGTCTAGCTTATCTACGCAGCATCTCAGGGGTTAACGGGAGCGGAAATCGGTAGGTTCGCGCGAGCAGTTAAAGGTCCATACAAGCGACTCTATTGGTCACCTGCTGGGGCCTCCATTGGCATCAACCAATTGGATTCCTGACAGCGGAACTTGGTCCATACGAGTGACTCTAATGGCCGCTTATATGGACCTTTAACTCCTGGAGGGGGGAGACCATTGGACTCCCCGACCGAGTTTCGGCACCAGGATTTTAAAAGTCTGTATGAGCGACTCTATTGGTTGCCAGCAGGGGGCTCGTCTGCCATCAACCAATGAAGAGCAGGTGCACTTCATTGGTTGATGGCAGAGGACCAAACACAGGAATAGCCGAATATTCGTGGGATACGAAGATTTGGCCGGCGCCCAAGTCTAATATAAAATCTTAAACTTTTCCTATCACTATGATGCCTTGATGGCAAGCCTACAACAGAAGGCATTTCTTTTGATCTACATAACAGGCTGAAGACTTTACTCTCTAGTCATACCTCTGTTTCTTCAAATGTTAGAATCTTGCGGTATTGACAGAGGCCATTATTACTAGAAAATCAATAGACATGTAGGGTGTCCTTTTACCTGGTCAAAATTATAGAGTGCTCCATGCAGGTTTGCTAACATTCCAGTTGGTGGTTCATTGGTAATTTTGATGGAATTTTCAAGTATTCCCTGTGGGATAATGTGCTCTTCTGGAGTTGATGCCGGTTCAGCACTAATGAATACCCTATAATCCTCATGGCATCCATTACTACACTGATCAAGGAGTTTCTCCAATGTAGGCAACCACTTGGCAACTAAATGGATATTCTGCAAAATAAAATGACAAACATAAACCTTGTTTGGATAGTGAATGACACTTATATTCATTGTAAAAGCTGTGAAATTATTAGATTAATGTTTGGTAATGATCCATAAGAACTTGTCTAGCACTTACTTGGAGAATCACCCAGTGTCCTTGTTGTGCAGCTTTATCTATCGCTTCTTCTGCTACCTTCTCTTGACCTTGACCCAATGATATGTTATGAAATTTGCCCGAATCAATAGTGAAGCCAAGTTTCTTACCTGAAAAAACACACATTTTCCCTTCTAAAAATTGAAAAATACAGCTTTATGGGGTGATCATTTTGTTTATATTAGTCTGCATTAATCACATAATTTTATCTTTTATTTCAGTTATAAATCTGAGTATTTTTCTTTCTAAATATTTCATATAAAAGGCATATTCTTCAGTTTTCATAGAGACGTAAAATACATAATCATGTACATAATTTTACACGATTCTTAAGCTCTATTCAGTGTTTTTATTACTACGAAAGCTGTAATTACCGTATTGGCTCGAATATAGGCCGCACTTTTTTCCCCCACTTTAAGTCTTTAAAGTGGGGGTGCGGCCTATATTGGGGGTCTAGCGCCCGACGCCCGGGACATGCAGTCTCGGGCGCCGGGCAGGCAGCGGGGTTAGGATACAGATCCCCCGCAGCGGTGCAGGGGACCTGCATCCTACTCCCCGATACGCTCAGACTGCCTCCCCTGCCAGCACTTCCCGCGGGGGGGGGGTGCCGGCACGGGAGGTTGTCTAAGTGTATTGCGTAGATGTCCCCCGCCGGCCCTGCAAGACACCCGGGAGTCTGCTCCGGTAAGTCGGGGGGGGGGGCAGAGGAGGACAGTGGTAGCATATCTCGGGGAGGGAGGACAGTGGCAGCATATCTCGGGGGGGGGAGGAGGACAGTGGGAGCATATCTCGGGGGGAGAGGACAGTGGCAGCATATCTCGGGGAGGGAGGACAGTGGTAGCATATCTCGGGGGGAGAGGACAGTGGCAGCATATCTCAGGGAGGGAGGACAGTGGCAGCATATCTCGGGGAGGGAGGACAGTGGCAGCATATCTCGGGGAGGGAGGACAGTGGCAGCATATCTCGGGGGGGGCAGAGTGGCAGCATGTTTTTTTGGTGCTTTTTTAAAGAAAAAAACTTTTTCTTTAAAAAAGCACCAAACTTTTAGGGTGCGGCCTATATACGGGGGCGGCCTATATCCGAGCCAATACGGTATATTTAATGTCCGTCACATACTGCTAGTGACTGCCCCCTATTGGCTCAGTTTAGGAATATGCCAATATTATCGTTGGAAAACACTGAAAATCAAGGCTGTTGAGAAATGTAGTACATTGGTTTCAGTGCTTGTTATGTTGACATAACTATTACCCAATGACTCCACATCTTTTAGTGGGTTTACACCAGGAGACAGGATGAAAAACACAGGGGTGGAAGGGCTGGTTTCTTCATAGGATTTTGCCAGGTCTGGTCGTGTACTCTCTACGTACTTTGATCCAAGTTTTTCTTCCACAAAGTTTCTGTTGAGTAATAATATTGTAAACGATAAACGAAAGCAGGACGTTCTTTATTAATTTGTACAGGATGTGAGGAATTAAGTTCTTGTACCACTAATCACCATTGGCCTATGGTCATTCATTCAACACTGGTCTGTACTTGCTCTCTAAAGGGCTTATTTCCGATGTTTGAAGAAACAATGAATCATCTAGCACCTTCTATTCTCTTGGGGCATTACCCATTACCTCAAGGCTTAAATCTCAGCTCATTTCTATTTCTTCATGAATAAATCCATGACAATTTATTGCACAGTTCACTTTGTTGCAAACCAGATGCTATTGACCACAGTTGCCATTATTCTAAACCAGTGTGTGTGGCCAAGAGTACCCGGGGAAGCCCGCTGCAAAACATGTGTGAACATCACTGTTAGAAATAATTTGGAGGCTGAATCAGTCTGGGATATTATATTCAAGAAAATGGAAAGGCAAAAAGAAAGCTGATATTTTTAGCAATTTGAAATGCAAAAAAGACGAGACTGAACTGTCTTATAATAGATTTAAATAAAAAAAACAAAAGATGAATGAGTACAAACCGTATTGCGTAAGTCATTCTGTCGGGACGTAGCGCTCTCAGCATAATAAGTTTTTGTAACGATGTTTTATTTTTCCAGTCCTGTGGAAATTTTTCTTTCTCTGGGGTTTCCGATTCAACCAACTTTTTCCAGCGTTTGGCAGATCCTTCAATATCCCTGTCTAGCCCTCTGAATTCATCCATTGTCGAAATCATCTGTAATGAAAAATTACAGAACTTTACACAAAAAGGAAAACTTACACGCTGAGATGCCATAGCATTCTATGTCTGGATTTGTTGCTATGGAATACGAGACAATTAAGTATTTTATTAATGGAGAAGCTTTCATGGTTTTATATTGTCACATGAATGTACAAACCCTAAAACCTTAACACTTGGAAATATTTAACATAAGCTCAACCTTGGCCAGAGTGCTTGTTGAATTCACTATTTGTGGACCAACCCTTGATGTTCACTGACTAACCTTTCAATGGTCCAACTAAAAAATATCTTTGCTAAATCCACCATGATGCAGCCCCATGGCCTATGGGACTGAGTTAGCTCTCAAGTTGACCTGAGCTATTCTTTTGTGAATACCAAAAAGGATACTTGAGAAATGTGACTAACTCAGATCCACCCTAATAAACTGAGTGTTTAGATGAAAATGTATTGTATATTTAAATGAAACTGTTGATTGTGAAGTTCACAAGCATAATCACCAAGTATATGCACTGGATATTTAATAATTAGATCGTTCAATGATACATCCAACGTTACTTTTTATGTCTCAAAATCAGACGTATTATACCTTAATGGCGCTCCAAGACTGAACAGTCAAAAAGTCAACAGGACTTCTGTACGTATTCTCAACAGGAAACCGAAGAAGAAAATCCAGTTCCAATAAGTCAATATCTTTAAGTTTTAGAAGAATCTTATCAAGAAAGCATATGAAAAATCACAATTATAAAAGTGTTTCATTTGATACAAGAAGCATACTTTACTACATTCCATATTCACATTGGCCAGCAGAGCAAAACTCCAATGTCCCCTGTAGCCAGGTCCACCTTAACGCAAAATAGTATACGATCAGAATGCCTTACCTGAAATGCAACCTGGGAAATAAATGTCAGCTTGTCCTTTTCAAAAAGTCCTTGACTGACATATAGAAAAGTGGCGTATGTGATACATTCCGTGAGTTTGACAACTCTCTCGGTGACATCTTCTGACTGTTCTGCACGTATTATGGCTTTATGGAAAACCATATTGAAAGCCTATGAAGAAGGGGGTACAAGTATATTGTCAAAAAGCTCTAATGAACAATATTTTGTCTTTCTTTATTTTTTCTTTAGAACCCAGAGTAAGAATGATTTAAGGGGAAGAGATATAAGAAGCATCATTTTTTCTAACATAAAAGATTTTCACCAAAAAAGGCCCAAAATCAATATATATATATATATATAGAATGAGGCAAGGCCTTGCTTTGTACAAAGAGTAATAATTACTAAGTGCATGAACAGCTTTATTTGTGCTCCAATGTATTTCTAAGCATGCACAAACACCTAATGATAGGTATACAGTATATACACTGATGCGTATTTAGAAATGATGTCTATAAGTAACAACGCAGCTCTGCTATTAATTACACAGAAACATAGAATTTGAAGGCAGATGAGAAACATTTGACCCATCTAGTCTGGCCTATTTTCCTGATCTAAAGTCATGAATCAGTCCTTGGTTTACATTCAGAATAATTACTCCAATTACGTTTTGCTTTTTGCAATGCATATTTTTCCCTTCTCTTAACTTTTATTTACACAATGCTTGGGAGTGGATCCCCACAGATTTTGACTCGATCTCCTCCTTACAGAGCACTTTTAAGTGGATCACAGAGAGAATTTGGATATTTCATTAGATAACTACCCTGTCTGGTCACAGCGAGTAAATCACACTTAGTGATAAAAAAAGAACCAAGTGACAGATTTGAATCCCTTTTAATTTCCCAATTCTTCAGGATAAAATTATGCACATCTCAAGCATTCGCTGGGATTGAGTATTACAGAGATCTCCTCCAAATGGGGTTGTGAAAGTGCCATAATGTGATGCTTTTCATATAATTCATCTAAATTCAGCTCCCACGCTTTCCAAATACTGATACTTTTAGTATTTTACGATTACCCCCTGATATTTAACTATTTGAAAAACGGCGGGACTGGTATGTGCTGAACATTGTTTTCTGCGGGACTGTTTGTAAAATAAGTTACATGTTTTGTGCTTCCATTGAATCTATTAAGGAAGGGCATAGTTACCTTTAGTGAGAAGTGATAAATAGGATTGATTTTACGAAGATCGCTCATAACGAAATAAAGAAGAGCCGCTCTGGCTGCAGCAGGTCTGTAATGCTCCCTGGCTTCATTAATTTTTATTTCAGTCTCCTTTGCTTCAACCACCTGTATAATGATGAAATGTAACTGAGCGACTGGGAAATTGGCAAATATATAGCTGTATAAGAACTGTAGCAGTATGCCGTCCAGCGTTGAAGCAGTCAGTACATAGTGGAATCCGAGCCCGGCCTTACTCCAAAATATTCTACGGTATCCAGCAATAGCGAGCCCCAATTCTAATAAAGATACTTAAGTGTTAAAGTACTTTTTTCTTTATGGTTGCACCTTTAAATAATTGTTCTGGAAGGATTCTTTTTTGATAAACGTCAAATGGCAGTTTTCTAGAGTAATGTAGAAATGTTTATTTTCTTGCTCAAACACATAATTAGACCACAGCACAAAGTAAGCATATTTGAGAGATCATATACATGATTCACCTTAAATTATTTATTTGGCTGTAAGTTGTTTAATTATATTCTAAGCACATGAGACAGATAATAGAGAGAAATATCAGAAGCTTAGCAGTAAGCACCCTATACCGACGCTAATAAATACTTACCTTATGCTCTATTTCGGCGGCTGTGCTTTTAGTAGACTCCAGTTTCTCCACCAGCTCCATGTCTCCTAGGAAATTGCCCTCGGCCACTGACAGGCGTATCAGGAGCTCATCTTCCAGACGCTTCAGCTCTATTTTAAAGTCGTTCTGTTGCTTTGTTATCATTGACTAGCACAGGAAGAAAACACAAAATTATGACTGAGGTTTCTACTTTTTGCAGCACAGATCTTAATCACAGCTCCAACGTGACCACCTCAAAATGTATTGAAGCACGGGCCAAAAAGGATGCGTTAGCCATTCCCTTTCACATACACACACTAACCGTTCATTGGCATTCCTTATCCATTTAATAAGGACAACAACCATCTACCTTAAGACTCTCCAGGTCAGGTCTCTCCACACTGACCACATCGGCCAGAAGCTGGTCTTCAAGCCCATCCGTAGTGACGGTGAAGTTAATAAGTGTGGTCTGAGCCTGTAGTTCAGGTTTATAGTGTGGATTTGCAAGCTTTGTGTGAATGATGAGACGGAAATTCTTGTTGTAATCACACTCCTTGTCCCCAATCTTTATATACCTACAAAGATATACAATTAAAAACACTGAAAATCAATTATAGTTCATATTATAATACGTTACTAATTATTACTTGTATTTCACAGCGGTTAATTTATTATTTCTTGCTTTTTGCATTTGTCTTTTTCACTATTGCTTTATACTAAGCTATTTTACAGCTGCATTTATTATTGAAGTAATGGGAGCAGTGAAAAGCTTCTACTTATTATTTTACAAATATTGGATTTGCTCGAAAAAACCTTCAAACTTTGGATCTTAATTAAAGAAAAAAAGAAAAGGCCTGAGTATAAGACTTGGAAAAAACATTTTTTATGCCACTCACTCATACGCACACTTCCACTCTGCCACACACTCATACTGTATGTATACTTGCACTCTGACACTCACTCATACACACGTTTATCTAGGTAAAGGGTGTGCAGGAGTAGGGGGTAATAAAGTGTTTTTTAACCCCTTAAGGACAATGGGTGGTCCCTAAACCCATTAAAAACAATGCATTTTGAGCCCGTACATGTGCGGGCTTTGTCATTAAGGGGTTAAGGACAGAAATCTTTAGAGAGCATTGTGTTTTTTTTAGACTTAACCCTTTGTTTACTGTTTAAAATGCAATAAAGGATGTGAACATGAAAAACATGGTTTAATTGTTTTTATTATCTCTCGTCTCTCTCTCTCTCAGTAAGAGTGTGTCAGTAAGAGAGAGGGAGAATTTTAACTCAGTGTTCACACTTATTGCATGTAATCGCTGTGATTGATTTTCATACTGATCATGACAATGGTGGATCCTGGTCTGCCTAACTCTTAAGGCAAACAGCATTAACCCACCCCATCATTTGTATATCCAATGGGGAAGCTCTTGCCTTCAGTTTCTCTGTGTAATAGACGTTCTTACGTGTTTATAACGTGGACATATTGTCTAGGGCACATGATTATTACAATATTTGTAAACTATACAGTAAAGCTTTCAAGAGTTTTCCTCTCTTTCTCTGGTCTGAAGCAATACTTGGGGAAGAGAGGGAAATTCTTGAAAGCTTGCCTTGTAAGTATTATGTTAGTTCAATAACAAAGGTATCATTGCATATTGCAATACTCTGGTATTTAGGCATTATATATATATATATATATATATATATATATATATATATATATATATATAGTTTTTTCAGTGGCATGACTTTTTAGTGCCCCTCCAGCTTTGACTGTGGTATCTTATGTGCCCCCCTTATGTATTGATCCTAGATTCACCACTGTATGTATAATCCATGAAAGACAAATACAGTGATATTACATTCAGTTTTACACCGTAGGAGTTATTTAAACCATTATAATCGAAGATGAGCGATATCTAATATATGACGTTGTTCTGTAGTTGTTAGAAAAACATCTTTAAAGTAGCATTAATTAGGAAGGGTACAGATAACACTGGAATGACTTATTATCATTCGTCAGGTGCAATTAACTCTTCAATTGTAAAACAAGGACATAATGAAGGTCAAGATATATATATATATATATATATATATATATATATGTTATTATTTTAACCCTGGCTATCTTTTCATTGACTGAAAAACATCCAGAACTCTTTTCTGATTGCATCAGGCCCAGTTTTAAAGCGGATCAATTGGAGCAGCTCCTCAAGGAGTTTCATGGGGGCCATGGCAGCTGGCTTATTGTGGGCCAATGTGATACCAGTAGTAATTAAACATCGTCTCCTGAAGCGTTTTTTAATGAATAAAGAGTGATCATTGATATAGAGGATAAAAGGTCGCTATGAACTCAGCACACAAATCTTTAACTGACTGGCGTTTCCACATTATAAGTTTTTAATATTATTAAAGCTTCATCCTAGTGCCTCTATACAGCTTTCCTACGACAAATACAGTGTGGCAGGCTAAACCTTCCCCCTTGCTCACGCTGGGACCCTAATGAATAGGACATGTTTTTGTGCCAGTGGAACGAACAGGGTGCTGATTGGTTCCGGCCTCAATAACACTGTCCCTTAAACATATTATTAAATAAAAGTGAATGCAATGTATTAGAGTGTAAGCTTGTGAGCAGGGGCTCAGTTTGTCAGTCCTTATTTTGTCATACCCCTTCTACTGTACGAAGTGCTGCATAAATTGTTGGTGCTATATAAATAATTAAAAATAATAATAATAATAAAAAAATTAAAATGGAAATTCACTTTGGGAAGGATCTGATAAATATTTCCAGATTTACTTTCTACTGTCAACTACTATCATAAGACATTATTTAATTTTAAATTAGTAGTGTCTAGTGCCCAGTAGATTTAATTATTTGTAATTACCTAGTTGTTGCCAGTGTGTGGCCATTTTATGACAGTAGCTTCTACAGTGTGGGTCAGGTTCAACTGTATATCTTTTCAACACAGAATTAATGTACTATTGATAGAACCATTACTGGAACCAAATTAAAGTCTGAGCTGATGGATTGGCCCACGGGGTGCTGTCAGACATGAAAGGAGTAATTAGTATTCATTACTTCATACTCCACAACATTCCAATTATTAATGAACTTCAACCGTTGGACTGCACCAAATATATCACAACCATCTATTTAGCTATTATTTCAAAGGACAAATTTAAACCTTGCCAAGTCATTAAAAAAACATCAAAAAGTGGGATACTGTATAATAGATATTACTAGGAGTTGGGTTAGTGCAAAATCCATTGAAAGAAATGCATACAGTAAATGTACTTCATGTCAATATCATCTAAACTAGTAAGATCTACAAGACAAGCAAAAAAAAAAGCAAAACACACACACACACACATATACATATATATATATATATATATATGCCAAGTGGCTAATATTTGTCATAATAGTAATTTTTAATAGTTTTCCTGTTTAGTAGTTATACTAGTTACCAATACAAAATTAATAATAAATAACAATAATTAAGTGCCTTGATGTTTCCGGCTGACAAGGAGCGATACCGCCCATGCGTGTACTGCACATTTCTATGATTTTCTCGAGACTTGAAGATGTTGATTTTGTACTTTTGGAGTCTAAAGTCATACTATAACCAGGCTAGAATATTAAAGAAAACCAAGCCGGATGTAACCCTTAATATGCACTTCAGCTGCCCTTGGCACGTCTGCGAGCTGCACATGTTTTATTATAGGCTACAGAATAATTATAACAGCAGAATCTAAGGCTTTTTTTCTTTTTTCAATGATTTTATGCTTGGATGAGCACCCTGTAATTCATTCTTGTATAAGAAAGCTATTAGGTGAACATCATAAGCAAACTTTATTTACTAGAGTCATCCGGAGAAGAAGCTGCAACAAAAGTGAATTGTTTTAACATTCTTTAACAAATATAGATTTTAACATTTCCTAGTGCATTTAACTTATATCTTTTATATGTGGCCATTTTATAACAGAGGTAAAATATTAGTAGCTAATATCGGGATGGTGTCTTATGACAACAGCCAGATATGATGGTTATCTTTTGTTCGTATATTGAGAAAAAGAGAGAAAAGAAAAGCAGCCGACACTGTGCCAACTGTTTGGACATCATAAAGGTTCTCGATACAAGTTACAAACTGAAAAAAGCAGTCCTGCCTCAAGTTTTAGAACAAGAAATTATGAACTTTTTGCAAACTCTATTTTTTTCCCCACAAACTCTGATTTAAATTTTTTTTCTTCCTGGGGGGGCAGCTGTCTATAATCCCTGTTCACTACATCTAATTGGGGTTAATCATTAGGCAAAAGAGCTGTGGTAAGACGCTGGTAAATATAAATCTATTTAGGTTTTGGTGTCTTTTCTAAGAATATTCTTCATTAGACTATTAACAAAAATTGTTATCCTGTGAGATTTCGCATTTATCCGTATTTTCAACTGAATTCTCTTCTGTAATCTAGCTTTGGCATTTACCCTGCCGGCTTTTTGCCATGATTAGAATTCTAGATATTTAAAATGTAATTTGATACTAGATACTATGGATTGATAACATGATATGATGATGATAACACATTTGCAAAACAATTCTGTAAGACATTTCACTTACCGGCCCCTTTTAATAGTGTTTCTTCCAAGGAGAGGGTCGAGTACTGGATCAACTGTTTCATCCAGATTTTCAATTAAGATGGTGTCGCCTGATGCCAAAGCCGATTCAATGGTTTTCAGATAACTAAGTGAAATGAACCAAAAGAAAGAAACAATATATAACATGGATCAGTGATTTATTATAATGTCACCTGTATACAGTAAAGTTTATATACAATAGCAAATGAAAGCAAAAATACCCATACTAAATAGAAAAGCTTGTATACAGATATGTTTGAGGAAATATCTGCATTATGTTAGAGATAAACAAAGTAGAGAACTTTGTTATTTCCTATTTATTTATTTATTTCTCTACAACGAATACAGCCAAAATGATTGAATTCCACATGCTAAATGAAATATCTATTTCCACGACGTCAATACTTTAATCTAATAGAGTGTTTTCCAAAAAGTTTCTCCCTCACTTTCGTCTGTGTGTTGAAATAATATAAACCGGTTTTCAGCTAGTAAATTATGTTACAAACACCTCAGTAGTCCAGAAGGGTAAATTTATCTTGCAGGCCTAACTGGTGATTACCGCCTGGACCAATTCTTCATTTCATATAAAAAAAAAAAAAAAATGCGGATATTGACTGGATACTAATACATTTCTCTTATTTTGACTTACAATAAACATTAATCAAAGTATTTGCTACTTGCATACAGTATTAGTGTTTTTCTTAGAAATGATATATATAATAATAATAATCATAATAATATATATATATATATATAGTGCATTCAGAGTCGTACGAATTGGAAATTTACAGAATTTTGGTAAATTCAGGAATTGGAGGATCAGGGAAAGGACTTCAACTGAAGCACGGCCATATTGCCCTGAGCTCAAATTAGGGCAAAATTATGGCACTTTCGGTGATGTCACCGGAAGCGCCGCCATCTTGGTGGCAGTTCCCGCTGGGTTACGTCTGCAAAGATGCGGATGAAGTGGTAGGGAAACAAGGTAGTGGGCACCGGGCATCTTATTTTATTCCCAAATTAAAATTGCCCCTGAATTGAATGGACAAAGAACAGAATTTGTTGCCAAAAAATGTATGGGCAAAAAATGAACCAAAATTTTGTCCGAATCAGTTTTGGCCCATTTGCCCATGTCTAACGTACAAATAAATAAATAAATATGTATATAGAGAGAGAGAGAGTTGTGCAAAAGTTTTAGGCAGGTTTGAAATAATGCCGTGAAGTAAGGATGCTTTCGATATGCCTACAAAATCCCTGACCTTTGTGTAAATGTACCTAGACAAATTGCTGCTGTTTTGAAGAAAAGGGTGGTCACACAAAATATGGATTTGATTTAGTGTTGCCTTCTGTTCACATTTTGTTAAATGATAAAAATAAACTATTAACATGTCTGTTTTCAAATGCATTCTTACTTTACAGAATTGTTTCACGCCTGCCTAAAATGTTTGCACAGTACTGTATATATATCACATAGTTACTTGTATACTAGCAAACATAAGTATTGTACCGTTATTGTCAGTATCCTGTCATTAAAATGTTTCTTTGTAGCGTTTTTCTATAACTATGTCTTAATAAAGTGATATATAGAACACATGTGCCATTAAACATGCAGAGTATAAAAGAACATCTCGTCTAACCGACACTAGATATAGGACCTCCATTTGTCACAAGAAATTAGAAGAAAAGATTCAGCGCATAAACAAATAAATCTAAATAATTTAACTCAAAAATTAAGAAAATAAAATATCAGGGTTAGGAGATGATAACACATAAAGGGGATCACAAGGTTTATAATAATATTAAGTATATGTTGGTTATTGTTTAAATAGTGTTTGTTGGTTTTGGAATGTTCTCTTTGGCTCTTATATTTACTGTTTTATTTCCCTTCGATAATTCTGTGATAAATTATGAAAGAAAAAGCCCTGTACTGTTTTAAATACAAGCCAACGCAGATATGAGAAGTGCATATGACCACGCTGAGGCAAAAAATGTGTTTTCATTTGCAAATACTGTATATAATTCATCAAATGATTGAAAATGTTATTTTTTTTATATACTTACCCTTTGTGACCTAAATTTATAACTTTTAAGTCAACATTATATTTATTCTTAATCCATTTAATGCCTTGTTGCTGTGGGTCTATCATAAGAGGCCATCGCTCACAGTTCATTAAGATAGCGGCATTTTCAGTTGACATTCTGTCTCCAGGCAAGCCTTCATTATTCCATGCAGCGACTGTCGCGTCATCAGTCAGCATGGCGATTGGGTCAAGATCCTCACTTACTGGAATGACAACCTAAAGACAAAAAAAAAATAGCTATTGCATTGAAATAGAAAAGAAATGCAGAGAAATTAAAAAAGTAAGCCTCTGTATTTTTCAATATGTTAGCAACTGTGTAGTCAACCAAATCCTCAGTGCAGGAATGGGATACCATGGATTCTCTGCCTTTACCACCAGCAAGAGCTAGAATTTCAGCCCTTGGGTATTTGAGATTTTGCTGCATCACTGAGAC
Organism: Spea bombifrons; assembly: GCF_027358695.1. NCBI lineage: Eukaryota > Metazoa > Chordata > Amphibia > Anura > Pelobatidae > Spea > Spea bombifrons. Next base: position 21,426,844 of record NC_071091.1, on the reverse strand, counting down.
CAAAGAAATCCAAATAAACAACCAAAATCCGAGCACGGAAAACAAGAAGAAGGTAAGGGCGGAAAGGGAGGTGAGCTAGTATGTACATCAGAATAGGTGAACACTAGTAAATCAATGTGAAGCAGAATATCTTTGCACCTAGAACATTTTGACGCTAAAGTAAAGGATGGAAAAAGACTCAAGACTGCCTCTCCCCTCCAGGCACATATCTTACTGCTGCCAGCAAGAACAGGCATCCAAGGGCCGCCTGGAACTCTTGGTCCATTGACCATGAATGTTTTACCACTGGGTTATATTTAATCATCATGTGTTAACATGGCATCACCTACCTTTGCTAAATTATAAGCTTCAACTACCTTACTATATCACTTAAATGTAACTGTGAGACTGACTTCATCATCAGCTTAAATGTACTAAGGTACACCTGATATTGATTTGGCTACCTCCACATCATATACTTACAGCCTGATTTTTATAATGAAGCACCAACAAGCATGCAGGTTTAATGTTACTAAGCTCTATTGAGACTCTGGATAAAGGTTTGAGTGTTATAATGTCACTTTTTCTTTAATCTATACTGTATGTTTATGTATAAAGCACCAATACCATTTTCCTAGAATGTTAACTTAAGACTTGGATGTTACCTTTTGAGATTTTAGGAATGGGATCCACATGTGTTCCATCAGCTCCCGTCGATAGTGCTTTGAGAAGGATCCAACATAAGACACAAAAGCAGCTGTCAGCAGCACATCTCCGCATAGTGTCTTCTCCTGAGCTTCAAAAGTCTTAATTGATTCACTCCAGCGTATGTTTTCTGACTAAAACAATGCATAACATAAAAATCATTCATAGCACACGTGGCTGGAAAACATTAAAGCTAAAGCCTTATTTATCATATGGGTAAACTAGGTAGCTGCCTAAGGCTCCAAGCTACAGAGGAGGCACAAACTGGGTAGTGCAAATGGGAATCGATCCAAATGTAGGCACACGTGAAAAAGGGAGAAATACACCTGAAATGCGTAAATACTGTATTTTAGGTGGACCTATCCATGACGTGATGCACCTTCAGGCATTTCAGGTCATTGACCATGATGTTAGGACTATGCGATTGCATCTAAAATAGTTTTAATTTGCTAACATATAGATATACTTGTAAAACCATATATTTATGATCAATACGTTGCCACTTTAAGTTATCACCTGCAGTGCAGAAAACTTTGTTCATTTAAAAGAAAAATAAGCACTCAATTTCTCCATTCTGTTTATACCTCTTGTGAATTAGTCATAAATAGCAATGGAAATCTTTTCTTTAATCTCCAAGAGAACTTTAAAACTTGAAGATTTTCTAAACATGGAATGATCATCTATTTAAATCTTCAATAATTCCGCTATACCATCGACGTATCATAAATCACAAGTGACATTGGCTAACAAGAGTTTAAGAGTTAGAACATGCAGTCTAATACATTTCTAGACAGTTAAAAATCACTATAATTTTATTCTAATGCATTATAGATTGCTTGTAATGTCATCTTGGCTGGGATGACCTATTTCTAATTTTTAACAGCTGCTCAGCTTGGGAGTTAGTTAATGATTAAATATAAACGGCTTGATTTATTATTCTGATGTTTCAGCTTCCAGGTCAATTCTATATGGTAGAACCCCTAACAATAATTATTTTTTTCTGTTTTGTTCTGCAAATAATATTGAAATACATATATCTGTGAAATTAAAATTAAAACGAAGGCAACAACATTTATTTTCTCACTGTTTATAATCAAATGTTTATATTATTATGGCTATTAGTTACTAATATTTTCTGATGGTTCTTAAAGCGATAAGTTAGCAGATAAACAGTATTTTGGATTGGTACTTTTGATATCTTGATGGAGGTCTTGGTCTTGCCATATAGGAACCACCAATATATACTGTGTGTATGAATGAGTTATAATACATTTCTAGTAAACGTCTCTTTCCTAATTACATTGGGTCTTCACGAAACGGAAAATGGTAAAGTATGGTAAAGTATGTTTTTTTACTAATGCTACCGTCACATTAAAAATTGCTTGTCAAAAATATTTGGGTTTTAAAGCAATTTTGGTTTTTAGATGGTATAATGTGTTAAGAAAGCCGCACACCAATACTGTGTACATGTTTTAGGCATGTTATCATATTCCAATCAACTAGACAACCCTGGCTATTTATCATACCATCTGTGGTAAAGAATAGAATCTCTCGTTCTTGATCACCCAGCCATTGACACTCTGACTAATGAAAGCCTATGGAGCAAAGCATATAACTGGACAAGGGGGACTTCATTAGCATTGTCATAAACCGTCAGCTCGGTGAGGTGTTTGAGCAGGAAAAGTCAGCCTATAGGACCCCTATAGTAACATTCTACTGCAAAGGCATAAATTTTTAGCTAGAACTTGCAAAGTTGGGACTCTTTCATTCTCCCAACAGACTGCATTGGGCGTTGCACTGAAACCCCACTAGAATGTGGATTAAGCACTGACGAAAGGATAAGAGAAGATAAATATGTTGTCTTGCCAAGTCGCGGGTATAATCTTAGTGTGGCTCTAGCATACTGCCAGAAAATACTTACTTCTAGTCCTTTTACAAGTCTGTTGGCCAACTGAATAGTTTTGTTAGTTCGATTTACTTCTTCCTGACAACGGACTTTTTCAGCTGTTGCCTTTTCAAAGGAGACGGTAAGTCTTTTCAGATTCTTATCTAGCTCCTGCAAAAAAAAATACTCTGTGTTTGGTTTTGGTAAAATGTATCTAGATTCCTATAGGTCCATGTAGTTATTATTATTATTATTTTTCTATGTTGTTCTATATCATCTGATTGAACTACGCATGTGCAATACAAACATGCATGGGATAGGGATAACATTGTTCTGAACATAAGACAAGACCAAGGGCCAAATAATGTTTGAGGGGTTTACAGCAGAAAACAAATGGGCAGACTAGATGGGCGGAATGGTTCATAATATGATTATTATTAATTTTTAGTTTTTAAGCAGCAATATATTTAGAAGCATTGGACAATGTAAATCAAATCTATTTATATATCCATAATACATCATTATTAAGTGGAAACGCACCACAATGTACTTCATGATACATTCCACGGATGGAAAACCATCTCTGCGGACTCTAGAAGTAAATTATATGAATGTCTAAGCATGGGGGACTTTAATACAACACTAAAGGAAGGGTGAAATATACCCTATTCTGTGCTATTAATGATATTCTTGAGTTACTTGATAAATTAAGATGTGCAGTCAATTCATTCATTAAAACGAACATACTAAAGCCTTCATTTTCATCTTCTATATCTTATATAGGGTTCATACTCTTACTGTCCATTGTATATTACAAAAATGGGGGTGCATGGATTATTGCACATGCGTGGTCTCACAGTTATTAATATTCTTAATGTAACAAGTGATATGGGAAACAAATACTTTTCTGCACACACTATGGACATACCTGGGAACTTCTGGGCTCTGGCTACCCGGAGCCTTCCCTTGAGGGACGCGGCCAGGACTGCACACTGACGTTAGCGGGCGGTCCTGTGACGTCGGTGGGAGGTCCCGCTGATGCCAGTGGGCGGTCCCACTGATGTCGGGGGCGTTCCCGCTGACGGCAGCAGGAAACACCACCATTTAAAGGAAAAATGGGCGGGGAGCGGGGTGTGTCAAGACCTCGGTCCCGCGACCTGGAGGATTCGGGTCTTGACCTGGAGAACCGGAGAAGCAGGACTCACCCAGCAATCTCCGGGTCAAACCCAGAGAGTTCCCAGGTATGACAATGGACAATTATTTACCACTTTCATTTACCAAATTTAAAAGTCTCCTTCAGTACAAATAAATTGAAATTATTTGTGGTACAAATACCAATATAAACTCACATGAAGCTTCTTTCTGATCGCTTCCAGCTTTTCGGTAGCTCCACCGAGATCCTCATTGGCCTGAGCTAGTGCTCTGCGTTTAGGCTCCACGTCACAATATACCTAAAAGTAAACATATAGGAATATGAAGCATTATTATTATTATGATGTTTTATTTATTAAGCAAATTACACAGCATGTAAAACTTAAATGGGGCAGTTAACACAAATAACAAATACACTTTAATACATACAGACGCAACAGGAGTTAAGAACACTGCCCGTGAGCTTGTCATCTAGCATTATGGTACTTTTATAAAAACATATTAAACATAGTAAAATTACCTCGTAAAACCTAACAATGTTGATGACCCATGCACAGAGACCAGCTGCAGCAAATGATTTTGTGCGAATAAGATCTGGATTAAACTTTGGATCTTTCAAGTACTGCTCCTTTACCACTTTCAAGCTGTTTTCGTGGATGTGTTCCTTGTCGTAATTTATTAGCGCTTGCAAAAAGTCATCAACCTTCAAAAGAAGAAATATGATAAAATGAAACACTAAATCATTATTAATTCTGTATGTCATCCAACATCTTCCGCGCAGCTTTAATTGTGTTTCCAATCACAGAAACCATCTTGTTCTTTGTATCTTTGTCTACTACCATGTAATAGTTTCAGTAAGGACTGTTAGAGCTGTTTGGTCACCAGTATTAGTGGCTTTCTATAACAGAATCATTATGATACACTGTAGATAGGTTGATATTTGAAGAGTGTTGGGGTCGTCTCCTTTATAAAGTTGTGGCTGTGGATTCATTATTACTTAGACGATTACCTTTCCCATGAACACTTTGGCAGCTTTCCAGCTTCTGTCCTTAGGAACCCTGCCCTTGGGTGCCAGCAAAACCATTACGGCAGCTGTAACGTTGGTGACTGCAAGTGGTGGATTTGGAAACGTTTTTAGCTCTGTGAGATTCATCTGCATAGGGAAAAAAGAAAAAAATAATAAAATATTATAACGACAAGCAATGTCTTGGGTAACATCTTTTCTAGATATTCTCTTTAGATGAGATCAGTGGTGAATTTGTTGAATGATTCTGTCATATTTTGAGTTATATTTCTAAAGGGTACTTCTGGATAAAGGTAAAGCACACTAGTCAGCCATCACATTATTACCACCTGCCTAATATTGTGTAGGTCCCCCTATTTCCTGCCTAACAGCCCTGACCCGTCAATGCATGGACTCCACTAGACTACTGAAGGTGTGCTGTGGTATCTGGCACCAAGACGTTAGCAGCAGATCCTTTAAGTCCTGTAAGTTGTGAGGTGGGGTCTCCATGGATGCATCCTGACAAGGGCCACAATTTGGCCCTTGTCAAAGTTGTCAAAGTTGCTCCGATCCTTACGCTTGCCCATTTTTCCTCCTTCTAACACATCAACTTTGAGGACAAATTGTTCACTTGCTGCCTAATATATCCAACCCACTGACAGGGGCCATGATAACAAGATTATCAGTGCTATTAACTTCACTTGTCAGTGATCATAATGTAATGGCCGATTAGTGTATGTGTAAGTGTTTGTGTGTGGGCATGTATGTGTAAGTGCTGCCTAATACAGGCACCATGATAACACATACATATGATTTTGTTCACTTAGCTGTTCACATGTTACATAGCTGTATGATCAATTAGCCTTTTAAACTTGGATTATATTATATATATAATATAATTATATATATATATAATTATTATTATTATATAATTATGGATTATATTATTATTTAATAGTATCAGTATAGTTGTTTTGCTTGCACAAAATATGTTTTTGTATTCGCTAAAAACCTTTACTTTTTATCTCAAGGTTTAAAAGTGGTAAACTGTGGCTTACATTATTTTACTGACAAATTATTTACCTTAAATTGACTGTTCTCCCTCAAATCATGCTCATGCATTAAGCCTCTGCGATGCAGGAGGGGTCATTGTCTTAGAGTGGCCCCCTAAGGCCTTTTAGTGCAGAAGGGGGTCCTTTGAAATTTACCCTAATTTACTGTTAATGATGTTCTAAATTACTGAGCAGACCCAAGGTATTTGTTAACATACCACAGGATCCTATTTTAAGAAAGATTGCATTTATTTGCTTGTTAATATTTAGATCCAAAACAAGATATAATGAGAAAGTGCCCCTCAACAGCTTGGGGGGGGCACTAGTATGAGAATTATCACACCACACAAACAAAATGTGTTACAAAAACGTCAGCCTTGCGATATATGTTGGACACCGCTCTTTATGTTGGCCTTTAAAACAGTAGTCTGGATTTTGCCAGTAAAATACAGCACTGCTGTTGCCAAGCGTGGGGGATCGGAAATACAAAGCTATGAATGATGGCTCCCCGAGGAGATGAAGAATAGGAAGTTCTTTGCTTGAGAAGATAAAATTGAATACTTGGGAAAACATCAGTTAGATATCTTTTCATCTCATACATTATCTTGTCGGTTTAAGCTTTGTTAAACTCCAATCCCTACTGAGATGCAGACCGTGTCGTTTACTGCTAAACATGTAAAGCGTTATGTGGAGAGACAGTCACTACAAAGAGATACTATTTAGCAGTTGTATCACACATTTCCTATATTACAGAGATGCTGTAAACATGCGAATGCTTAAATCAGGGATATATATCAGATAAATAAATAGGGTGTTATGGTGTGGCTTACTCTGTTGCAGTGAATATGAGATATAGACAGGGCTTGAGTGATAGGATGTTTTCTGCTCTCAGTGTGTACACAATTGTACCCGGTTCTTCACAAAAATCTCAATTTACAATTTATTAAAGTTAAACAATTATAGCATTATGTCTAGAAGTGAAAAGCTCTTGCTAATCATGAGGTTGTATGTTCCAAGGTTGGTGCATATATCTGTGCGGTACTCCCACCGCTGACGATAAGCTTAACAAGGATCCAATCTTGTTCCTTGTTAAGCTAATGGCCCAATGTCCTCATTTCTATTCCTCTGTCTGTCATGAGCAACAATGACCCAATCTCAAATAGTATGGTTTCAAACAACCAAGCCAGGGCTGCATGGAGACGCTTGACAGAAGAAAAAAATAATGAATGCTCGCAAGGTGCAGATTGTTGAGAAGCCCCTCAATAACTGAGATAAGCAGAGAAATAGAGGAGGTTGATAGGATTAAGAGGAGTCACAGATCTGGAGGACAGGAAAGTATTATGTTACAAGCAGTCCTTTACCTTGTTAAGGGTATTGAGAGCTGTTGTGGCTGCTATTAATGCTGGTTCAGCTTTAGTCAAGTCCTCTTCACAGTCCTTCTGTTTTACGGACACCTCTTCCTGTATCAATGCAACCTTAACACAAACATTAAGATTGCTTTAGGTTCCTTTATAGATAACATGTGTTATACATCCAATACATCTTCCGTTTTGTCATTTTTACTGGAAATACATGCATTACTTACATAGGATATATGGTCTCTATAGTATATAAATATATTATATTAAGTTTGTCCTAATACTGCTACCAACAAATTCCTTGGCTTCATGTCACGTGGGTCACAAGGCCCACTGTCAACCATTGTTTTGCCACATTAATTTATTCATGGGGCAATTCACTTAGAACAAGTTGCAATTAAATGTTATATGGAAATGACACGTGCCGATTATTAGACTTGTGCATTCGTTTTTTTACAAATTGCAAGTTTTCCAAATTTTGCCAACCTCAGTGATTTGTACAAGGCCACAAAAATGAGGCTGAAATTTGCAGGCCCCATTTTGACTCACTCATTGTCAATGCTTCCCTACCTTCTCTGCTGACAACTTCGGTATCTTCTTGTTCTTCATCTTCTCTCTTCTACCTTCTGCCTTTCATCTTCTCTCCTTTAGCTTCTCTCTTCTATCTTCATCCGCATCTCTGCAGACATAACCTGGCGCAATGACGGCGCTTACAGTGACATCTTCTACCCCGATCCTCTAATCGGTGGACAGAACGACACCAAAGCACCGCACTTTCGCTGACATCCTCTCCATCGATTCTCCAATTAGGGGAAAGGATGCCAGTGAAAGTGCCGCAATTTGGGTGGAAGTTTACCTTAAGGCAAAATGACTGCACTTCCATTGACGTCCTCTTCCCCGATCCTGCAGAGCACTAAGGAAGAGGACATCAGTAAAAGCTCCACTATTTTTCCGGAAGTTCACCTTAGGGAAAACATCCTGCGTCCCAGTGTCGTTCGCCCCAGGAAGTTTGCACCAGGTTATGTCCCCAGAGATGTTGACAAAGATAGAAAATAAAATATAAAGGAGAGAAGATGAAAGACAGAAGGTAGAAGGAATTAAGAAGTAGTCAGTAGAGAAGGTAGAGAAACATTTAGAGGGCGTGAGTGAGAGTGTGAGAGAGTTAGTGAGAGTGAATGTAGGCACCCGGCAACAAATTTTGTTCCCAAATTAAAAAATGTTCCTGAATTAAAAAATGGGCAGGGAACAAAATTTGTTGGCCTAAAACAAATTGGACAAAATGAATCGAAAAATTTGTCTTAATCCTTTTGCACGTCTCGCGATTTTGACTTTAAATGCTTATATACATATACGTCAATCAGCTCCAAAGAAATCACAAGTAAAAACAATGTAATCTCCACAGTGTCTACAAACAGCTAAATCCAAAAAAATCTCATTCTCCAAAATATAATTGTATGATTGTATTGCAAAATAGTTTTAGTGGACAGCTGGTATTAGCATACCGAAAGCTTAGTGACAACCACAATCTGTACTCTATTGAATAAAAATATAGGATTTGGGGTGAGATGAACTATTTCTGCCCAAAATGCCAGTATTTCACAACCAGTAGGGCACCGTGGTGTAGCAGCAATTGTCTCAGCTTTTCTTCAACCCTAAATTTTCATTAGGAAATTAGATGATTTTATGGCATTTTCCTAACGATGCAACTGTTAAAAGATACAAATTGCACAGGAAGGTCAAGTGATAATAATAATAATGTTGTAATATACATCTTCTAATACCTGTAAAGAAACCATAATTTCTTCCGAGTTTTTGTCCCTCAGAGAGAGACAGTTGTTCGAAATGATTCACCTACAGAAGATGTATCTTGTGCTGAACATTACTCAACACTAAATGACTGCATTAAACCGACCTTTTGCTCCTCTGCATCAGCGATATTCTTCTCTTGGCTCACTTTCTCAGTCTGACGCCCTATCTTAGCAATTAGAGCCTCGGCATCTAGATTTCTCTGCTGCAGTTCGGCCTCTTGAGAAGCAAGTTTGGCTTTTAGGTCCTCTACCTGCAAAATCAAGCGAAAGAGGTGACTCGGTGGAATTGCCACACTTGTATTAATAAAACCTTAAACTGGACTTAAATATCTATATATATTGCTTGGCAGTAAATGCTATGCAATAAGAGTCATAGTGGATAAGGCAGGAATGGACTCTAACCCCAACATTAAGTATATCTAACCATAAAACCAAAACATGCATTTATTACAAGCAGAAACGGTGATCTAATTACTATAATTATTATGATCATTTATATGATGTCATCATATTCTGCAATGTTCATTACCTCCATTGTAATATGTAGTTTACAGAGAAGAAGTGAAATTCACAAGTGAAAGGCCCAAATACATTTATGTCAAAAAATATGGAATCCAACTCAATAATATAAAAAGGGTCATACAAATATTATTGACCAAAAATAATTATGTAGACTGCACCGCGGAATGTATATCATTATTTAGAATGCATGCAATAGGGATAACAGAAATATACAAAGAACCAATGACCTTATTTTGTCCAAAGACTCATAAAAATTAACTTCCTTCCCAGAAAATATTTAGGGCAAGTCAGGTTTTTCATCATCTTTGGCACCGAGATTGTTAAAATGTTACTTAAAGGCAGTAGGTTTACCTGTGACGCAGTTGTTTTAAGTTTTTGCAATCCACTCAATAGATGCTCTATTTTCTGAGTCAATTCTCTACGTTTTCTGTCCAGCAGATTTTTGTACAACGTAATTTGTTCAAGAAAGCTTTTTGGAGTGGTGTAGTTATACCGCCTTTCATTTTGATAGTATTTCCTGCTCATTTCATTGACGCTGGTGTGTACGTATGCCATAAAGTGACTGATTGAGTCCTTGACGTTGGGCTACGAAAGAAATGGAATGGCTTTAAACATATTGGCAAAAAACTCATGACCTTAGCATGGCCAGATATGAAAGAAAATGTTGAATAGGATACCAAGAAATGCACCAGAGTATTTTTTTGTAGTCTTTGGTAAATTTTGCAAAGTTAACATGGAGATGTTTTATTCATCAACTTACTTCTCTCATTCAATCTTATTAGATTTCACCCTTATCATTGACCCAAAATTACAGTTTTTTACAGGGTTACTTTATAAGGAAAATATTTTTCATAGTTTGTTATAGTTTTTAGTGGACTGATATTGATAAAGTAAGATGCAGGTCACGTAAGCCTTCAGGATCCCACAATCACTTGTGTGACACTTGAAAAAGGGGCCCGAAGTCTTGATTGATGTGACCCTACATCTTAGTATGATTGCTGACTCACTAACCGGTATCACAAATTTCTTTGTACTATGGGAACTTGCCCAGGTAGGTTACCCCGAGCTCCTCGGGGGTGTTTTTAAGGGTCAGGACTACCCTTGCATAGGAGTGGGGCTATTTAATTGGATAAGGAGTGTGCTGGAAGTGTGTGGTGAGTCAATGCCGCCAAACACTGCTCTTCTAGGTGGATGAGGAAGTATTTGACCCAGAGATCCAGGGAAGAGATATAGGTTTTAGCTGTCACTTGAGATACAGAGGCAACTTGACCATCTTGAACTGTGAACTTGAACATCATGCCCAACTCTTCTGAAATAATCAAGTTGCTGTTAAATTGGGCATTTCAAGCCTCTTGTTGTTCAAGAATAGAAATACTGATCTTGCACATGGTTCAAATGTCCTCTCTATTAATATGTTGATGAGTTAGTACACAGAAATTTTTACTTTGGAAGACATTTTTTTAATAATTTTATAAATATAGGTCAGCATCCTTACACAGGCAGCGCTTAAAATGCCAGGGACATTGTGGCTAATTTCATTAATGGTAACCTACTAAACAATTTGTAACTATACCTAATAAAATAACTGTTGCATCTTAAGTATCCCCATTGACTTATGCATAAGTCACTCCTGCGAACTCACAACCTCATCAATATAACAATTATTTATTGCTTCCTCTGTACGATTTACCCACATCAATTAATCATGGAAAGTCTGGAAATCAATTAATAGGAATTAAATGAGGTACACCTAGTCTCTGCAAACTTACACATAATTTACAACACCAATGTCAATAACAGTTTCTGTTTAAGATATATGGCAAAATATAGCCTGAGCGTTTAATGAGGAAGCTAGACAGTTCCGCTGTGTGGAATATATATTTTGACAGAATTGTAACTTCTGTATATTTTCAGATTTTGCATTACAGACGCCAAATATAAATATTCACCCTCTCGTCTTACCACCATGGATTACCAGTCCACTACCACAATGCTTAGCTAGCAAGACTGTGTAATCCTGGAATAAATTACGTGCTACATTATCCCTGTAACTCTTTACTGCATTTTTTCTTGTATTAGCTTAGCTAAAACATCCTGAAGCTTCCTTGAGAGAACAGATTTACTACTTTGAGTACAGTTTCCACTAAACCTAAAGAGATGTTCTACCGTATGTAAGATGTAAACATACATGCAAAGTGCCGCATTATAAGCTCAACAGCCCCGATTTCAAGCACTGCCCTGTGGAGCTGCCCCATTGTCCTGTTTTTGCTGGCAGAGGGAATCATGGACTGGTTGAGGAGATCCACTTATTTCTCTTGACCACCCACTGAGCTGTGAAATCAATCACACAGATCTCAATCATAGCTCCCTTCTTGTGACGTATCTACCACACAAGGGGTATGGTAGGTGCCTATCATCCTGTCATGTCATTTAGGCTTGACCCATAAGTCTATAGCCAGCTAAGTGGACCCCCTAAAATGATCACAAACTGTGGAGAGTAGAGGGATGTTGTGCTGCCGCTTTGGAGATGCAATAAGTGGCATTTATATTTATTAAAAACTTGTGGATTCATGCCTTCCATGTCAATCCACTGTTATGACGGTAATCGCTGGTGACATACACAATAAAAAAGATATTGAAATAAAAACTTGTGGATATGTATCAAAGTATTTACTAAGTAAGCACTGCCTTTTCTGAGGGAGACAGAACTTTGAAACCTCTTCTGTGGACTTCCTTGGAAATGACACCAGACTTCGGTATGTGTCGTTGTCCTTTCATGAGAGCATAGGGGCTTCAAGTATTGTCTCCAGTTGACAGAACCACCAGTGCTCCCATTACAATTTCCAAATACCCTGCCCTGCAGGAGGGATGCAGACAATGATATTGAAGATATAGGATGTGTTTTGATTATCTAATGACCACCTATTTACAGATGTCTTATTGTCATGTAATGACCCTCTATTTTAAGATATGTAACCTAGTAAATGTTCTACTCAACGTCGAACAACTTCAGTGGTGCTAATACAGCTATCAGTATGACAATACAGAAGGGACATTCAAGAAAGCAATTTGCTTAGTTCATATACACGTTCTGGGTCTGTGAATATGTTATTCTACCCACTGAAAAGCAGCATTAAAGCATCATTCATAGAACTCCTAAATATCTAGAAACTTTCAAACTTGAGTTTCATTATTTTTTTGCTAGAAATTCTTGTGACACAAAAACAGGCACTGGTTATTGTTTATTGCCATATATAGTTTTTAATGTGATTAAAACAGATCTGTTATGGTGTATTTGCTTAGCGTGCTAGAAAGCTCATTTAATATTCCAAGTGGAAAAGCACCTTCGATGGCAATCCAGGTGTACACTGTACGTTATCTAGATGATCCTAAGCTAAATGTTTATCGCTAAACCATGGGTGGAAAGCATGGCTATGAAAGAGCTGGAAGTGGCCATGGAGGAGTCTTCTCACTTGGGGGCAAAATATCTATTGTTATCTAGCTCAGCAAAATGGCACAGCATGGGAGCCAGGTCGAGCCAGAGAGCAGCTGGCGGCAATTCATGCTGTTTTTCCAGAAAACACTAATCGTTGCAGAACAGGCTTCTTTCATGATTGGCCTTCTTTGCATTCGTAATTTGTCACTTTCCCTTATGATAAGGTCAGTGGTGACAGCACTTCCTGACTTTAACAGCTGTGGCTTTTAAAAGGGTCATTGTAGAACTACTAATTGCAGTAATTTCATTAGCATGAATTATCCGCCAATCACGTATCTTCATTTCGGTATTATCCTGTTATATTTTTATTTTTCCGAGCTTGTCATTTAATATGTAATAGTACAGTAGAATGTTTCCTCCTTTTTTTGCACGTGTGCTGTATCGTTTACAGAAATGGTTTCATAGACTCCATATCCTTAGAAGTCAAAGTATACTAATAAAAGGCTTATATTCAGTAATTTAATCTTAATTATGCATATTTTGCATTCGACAGAATACATATATATTAAATAAATTTGCATTAAGTGGATGCCTTCCTACATCATTTAGAGTGTTTTTCACACATAGTTACTTCTATATAAGACCAGCAACATTTATAACTTGTAATTCCGATACAATACAGTTTTAATTTCCTCTGGATCAGGTACAGCTATATACTGTAACTGTGTTTGCACAAGGCAAGCAATATAAATGGCAGGGAAAAATACGGAACAAATATTCAGGCCTGTTAATGAAGAAGAAATGAAATCACAGTGGTTTTCTTAATGCCATATTCCAGTAGGAAGCATCGGTGGGTCCTGTGATTCAGCCATGTTTACATAAATTATTTGTAATGCAGGAGAGTTTACGGGATTGATAGACAGTCTGGAAGGAATAAACATTTCAGTTATGTATTCTTAGTTCATAAGAGCACTGGGCAACTGTTGCCACATTTCATGGTCCAGTCTTAGTCCTATATTCAACATGAGTTTGTTTTAAAGTCTTGCTGGTAGTATAAATGTAGCGTATTGATTGGAGACGGCGGGTGTGATGGACTTCCTTTTTTGCTTTTTACTATCCAACATATAGTTACATCTACAAAGACTAGTTACTTTTCATATTGCTTAAATTGGAGTCATAGAGTGACCTTCAGGACTCACCATGTCTATCAGAAAGTTCTAAAGTTGTTCACATACTTGAGTTATGTAAGGAGATGAGACTGCCAAGGGAACAGGTGAACATGTTTAGTGTCCTTGCCTTTGACTTGGCTTTGGTTTTGTGCGAGTTAAAGCTAAATATACTCTTCGATCTTAAGAGATAGATAAGTGGGATGTAGAGGGAGGAAGTCCATATGGGAAAAAATGAAAAAAACATTTTTTATTGGGTATTAACTACAGTAAGGTAGATTAGCATTTGAGAACATTTGGTTCTGTTTTATATTCATTTTCTATTTAATTCCAATAAACATCTGCAGACCCGGAGGCTGTCGTCATAGGCAGACATGGAATGTCTTGGAAGTCTCTGTTTAAACACGACATCAAGCTGTTTCTTTGTGGCAGTGCTAACGGAGTCCGGTTTATCTGATAATGTTCTTTACTTTGTAGACTTAGTGTCAGTGGTTGGGGGATTAAGACCAAGCCATTCTATTGTGTACCACAGAGAGTATGAGAAGGAGTCAGAATGTATAGTACATTGGGCACGTATGATGGAAGAAATAAGACAAAACATATAGAGATGAAAAAAAAGCATAAACAGAGAGAGGACAAAAACAAAAGTAGACAAGTGGGCAAAGAAAGTGAAATGCTCACCGGAATAAAAAAAAAATGGGCAGGGAGGCGAAGAAGCAAATATACTGTCCAAGAAAGAATGTACAAGTGAGTGTATGTGTATGTATATGATTTAACATGTGAATGTATATGTATATGATTTAACATGTGAATGTCTATGAGCTACCTGCCACACAATTAAACCCTGCCCTGGGTATCTCTGAATTCCAAAAATAAAAGCTGGTCACACTAACTGGTACTACTTACACCTTTTTTATTTTTAACTGTACTGTGCCTAGAACACAGCTTTAAACATTTTAATTATCATACACTTGTTTGCTGGCAAACCATACGTAAATTGAATTACAATAATTTCGACACAGATGGAAAATAATAGCAGTTCAACACAAGATGTATCTTTAACCACATTTCAAATTGCAGGTGTGGGAAAATAAATACCGAGTACATCTATAAAACCACTACATATTTTAAATAGACGTAAAACAATTATAAAAAGAAATTTAGGGACGGAAATGGAAATGTTTAATTAGTATGGCATTGAAATGAAGAAATTGCTAATTATTTCCAGCTCTCAAAATATGTTGGCTATAAAAACATAAAATGGTTATATAGAAACAGAAGGAAGGATATGCACGTCTGGTAGCATTTTCTTGCTTCTGTTAATTTTCTATGAGTTTTTAACTTTCTTGCAACTTTTGGTATACAGATTGGATTAAAGGTATGTTGCATTCACTATCTGACCTGTGTCAAGCAATATCTCTATACACAAAAAAGGTATGGCAACGGGGGAATTATTGGGCAAGGCTTAAGGTGACGATCTAATTAAAGTCAGTTGATGCACTATAATTGGACTATAGAGTTAAGCCCTACAAGTGTCCCAGCGACATACCCTTTGTAGGACTGGAGTATGTCTTCCTTGCTGATGGAGATGTGACAGTGGGATAATGGTTGGTATGGAAAATGTTGTACATAGGCATGAATTTGTTATAGCCAGAGAGCAGTTATGAGCAGAGGCGTTCCTAGTGGGCTACATGGGATTAAGCACTGAGTCAAGAGACCTTAGCACTGAGTCTCCAAAGTTGCACATTTTATTTTTTCCCTCCACACATCAACAACAAGTATTTATATTGCGCTTTTCTCCCGGTGGGAGTCAAAGCACTTTACAGGTATATGCATACAAGAGAAAAAGATTGAATTATCTGAAGGATTATGAGAAAAGTTGGGTTTTAAGTCTTTTTTAAAAGTCTCTAAAGATGGGGCCTCGCTTGCAGAACTTTACCTCTTTCTGGGACAGTGTCCCATAGCTCAGCTTTGGCATCCAGCTCTTTGTACTCACAAAGTCCTCCACAGTACTGACTCTGTATACTGTGAAGGATTCTGTGGGTGAAGCAGGCAGAACCCTCCTGTAAAGAACTTCATGTTTACCTCACAGTGAGGAGCTGCTCTTTAAGTCTCCATGGATGTGGTAAGTTCTGACAGGCATGCTGTTTGAAGGACAAGAGTGGTACCTGCAAGCTATTTGGGGTCCAAGGAATGGCACTGGTAAGGTGTTTGGATCAAAGATGGCACAAGCAGGCTGTTTAGCGGCACTGGCAAGCTGTTTGGTGGTAAAGTTGGCACAAACAGGATGTATAGGAGCAACGATGTCACAGGCAGGCTGTTTGGGGGCAAAGATTGGTCATTGGGATCATATACAACGTTTATGCACTTACTGCTGGTTGGCATCATATACAAAGTTAATGTATTTTCTGCTCATTGATCCCATATACAAAGTTTATGTGTTTAGCGCTCATTGGCATCATGTACAAAGTTTACTTATTTACTGTTCACTGGTATCATATACAAAGTTTATGTATTAACTACTTTTTGGCAACATATACTTAATTTAGATCATATACTTAATTTATATTGGTATAAAGTCTTGCATATAAATGTACTGTTCATTGCCATCATATAAATCCTTTATATGTATTTATTGCTCGTCGCTTATATATACCTACTGCTCATTGGCATCATCTACTAAATCCTTTATATGTTAATTGCTTATATACCAATGCTCGTCAGCATCATCATATAAATCCTTTAAGTATTAATTAGTTATATTATATATAAATGTATACAGTACCTATTGCTCATTGGCATCATCATATAAAACTTTTACATGTATTAATTGATTATATAATGTGTATCTATCACTCATTGGCATTGTGGAGGGGATGCAATATGTAAGGAAGATGAAAGGGTAGCCATCAAGCGAAGGTGTGATTGGCGATGAGGCAAGAGGAGGGTGAGAGGAGAAAGGCGATGAAGGTGTGATCATTGAATGGGAGATGGTCTGGGAGGTTAAGGGGAAATAGGGGAAAATGGAGAGAGTAAGATCGACAGGGATACCGTTGAAAGGTTGGTGATGAAAGAGGAAATACATTAAAGTAACAATATTATTTTTGGGGGTGTTAGTTTAATTCCGAGCACATGCACTAGTCTTTCATATAATGGACCTTATTTGTAAGGATCAGTTCTTGTAAAAAGTGGTATTTGGAGCAATCAGTTTGTTTTCCAAGTATTGGATGAAGTTCTACCGGTAGAATTTTGCCTTATATACAGTATATTATTCCAGTGTATTTAATTTAAATCTAGCACAGAAGTAGAGAGCGCGGTGCTGTATTGGGTCGGGCAGTGGAAATACGGATGGTGGATCTGTGAGGGATCAGTTAGGACAATGATGGTGAAAGTTCCTCTGAAAGCTCTGTGTCTGAACCATTCATTATCACTTTATCACATATGGAAATTACAGAGACAGAGATTGATTGTTACCTGATCTAGAAATGTTTTGAATTAAATAACTATTTTTGTGCATAGCTATTGAATAAATATTTACAAACTCATGTAAAAATTCATAGTGCAGATAGAAAATAAGATAGCCTTATGTATATACCATGCATGTTTAAATTCCCTCACTGTATTAACCTCTCCACTTCTGCTGAGGGGTTGTTCCACTTATCTACCACCTTCTCAGTAATGGTTCTCTTTCTGGACAATCACAGAATATCAAGGTTTACAGAGAAGCTCAATGTATGTATAGTTACTTAAGGAACTCCTTGTAGTCTCAGGTTATTGTGATTTTTTTTAAACCCAGATTTTTAATTAATGGCTTAATTCTTGCAGTATTTTTTTTTTGAGGTGGGGGGTAAAATTATTTGTCAGGATTAAAAACAGGCAGTGATAAAATCTTTCTTTATTTCTACTCAAACAATCATCGAGCACACAATATGTTTTTTATACGCAGTCACATTTACACATTCTTTGATGTTACTTATTGTTTGTGTAGATATTTTTACTACCGTTCTCTTATCTCTTTATAAAAGCATGTAGCTGTAAGCACAATAATGACCAGTAGATGGCACTAAGCACCACAACACTTCACTTAGGCACATAGAAGAGTAGTATCCATAACTCATGATTTAACCCCCTGTATTGCTGCTGGACATCTGCCACACACTTTAATGCAACTTATAGACAAGCTAAATTTCTATCACATGAATCACGATTGATTCTCTAAAATAAAATAAACAAAATCATCTAATTTTGTGCTGGTATGATTCTTCTTAAAATCCCTTAGCCTTATTTCAGGATGTTATTAGAAGGTCCCGATGTCATCGGGGGTGGTCCTGCTGACGTTGCAGGCGGCCCCGCTGGCGTTATGGGTGGTTCTGCCACCGTGGCATGGGAAAGTGGGTGGGGAGTGGGACGTGCCCAAAAGCTGCTTCTGATGGTGTCAAAGTTAGAAAGGGCAATAAAAGTCACCCCTGGCACTTTAAGGCCAATGATGCATAAATAATATGTATTTATGTTCCTGCTAGAAGCAGCCACACACTAAATGGCAGGATCTGCCGCATGTGTGGCAATAGAGGTACGGTATATGGGAGGCGCCATTGGTTATTAGCTTGATGGCCACCTGTGGCCTGGATAGAGCTGAAGCTTCACACCCACACAATACATGATAGTTGTAAGCTATTGTATGATGGGGGGGGGTCAGTGGGTGACACAGGAGGAAATTATTGTATTAAGCTTCTACCAAAGACTCTCTCTGATTTCTGGAAAACATTGATGCTCCGGAAAATACATTCAGCTGCTCCTACAAATCTCTGTGCTGCTCAGTTGCCTGGAAACTTTTCCTCCGAGAGCACGACTACATTAAAATGACACCCATCATTGAGTTGTTTTTCAAGAAATAAGTTAGATCCTAATCATGTGTGTCTAAAAATAAAGAGACACCCTATGGTATTAGCGCTCTCTAGTTGGCCAAAGTATTTTATGCCTTAAACTAGTTATTACACAGCAGGGGGTGAAATCCCCTGTTAATTCTCTCCATGGGTTCATGTTTTCAATGAACAGGTTAAAAAATATAAAGGTTTAGATAAGTGTCCATCACACCCAGTAATTGTATCATAGTTTCCCAGAATTAATGTTTCCACCCTAGCCGATAATGTGTACTTCCCTGTAGTATAATATATATTTTATATTTCTGTATGATAAACATAATCATTAAGCAACAATGAAGACAAAAGATACTGAAATCGATAAAATCATTTGTAAAAAAAATCATTACTTTGCCAAATGTCCCAAGAATGAAAGGCACACTCTAATCCATAAATTTGTTTAGGTCGATGTTTCGGTCTCCTAATCATGGGAATGTCCTGATGAAGGCTCTGTGCAGGAGACCGAAACGTCGATATGACCTAAACTTATAAACATTTCTGCACTTTAATATGAAGTCCTGCGAGTGCTCCTATTTTTTCCATGGATATATATATATATATGACTAAAGAGGAAATATTTTGGGCAATATTATGATTACAGATAAGGGGAGGACATACAGTATCATGGTTAATATGAATATGGCTTTGAGGATATCTCAGCGTAGTTGATGGGTAAGTCTCAGTGAAACAAGTCCGTACCCATCACATCTTTTATCTCCAGCTACCTCACATGGTTTGTAGTGATGGAATAATAAATCTTTGATATTCAATCAGTGTATGATCAGCGTCTCATACGTTTGATGTTGGACAAAATAAAACATCCTATTTCTCTTGCTTTGCATTTCTTTGCTCTTCTGACGATCTCACTGGACAATGTTTGTATTTGTATAACACATGTAATTTTTGTAAATGTTTTAAAAAGTAAGCGAGGACCACAAACATTTTATTGTAGAGCCATGGAGTGAAATGCATTCCATTGCTATTCTTTTTCTAGAAAACTATAACGCTTGCATCGAAATGTTGCATAAATCAGATAAGTGTGTTTTTAAACTTGATACAGGAGGAACATTTTGTAACACAGCTGATATGTTTAAAGACCAAAGGGCATAAAACCAAATGCTTCGGAGTCTACCGCCAATTTAAAGGTCTTTCTGAAATTACAAGGTCTTTGTTCGACTGACAATCCGGCATTTCTTACCTCAATCCCCTCAGTCTCTTGAATGAACCTCCTGCTGACAGATTGCAGGGCCTCCTGTGGCCACTCATGGAACCAGTCAATAGCTGTGCAGTTAACTAGAGCTGGGAACTTCCGCGCTCGAATTCGTAGAGTGGAACCAACTGGAGAGAAGCACAAAATAACCTGGAGGGAACATAATATAAAGTGGTGAGAGAGAGGGCAACATGGCATGTTTACAAAGAAAAAAGAATAAGTCCATGCACTCTACAAGATCAAGGAGACATTTTTAAAAACAAAAAAAGATACTTGGGATTTGGATTCAGATTTCTCTAGAACAACAATGCAGAATTTCATAATAATTAGAAAAATGCAGATGCAGGATTTAGACTTTTGTCAACATTTTGCTTTTTCTGATCTACATCTGCCTTTCAGAGGATACATTTGAGATATCACATCTATAGATATCACATTTCTTGGAGTGTTTTATTCATTCAGAGGGTTATAACAATGACTGCATTCTGACATACAAAGTTTGTTACAGCTCACTAGGATATGATTGTGGGACAGGCTATTGCAATTAATAGACATTTCGGCCCAGTTTATCCTACTTCTTACTTCCTTTAAAAGGAGAAAACCAACAAACATGGCCCTACAGTCATGAATATGTGCTCTCCTATGGGTATTGTGTGATTTTTTTAATGTTTAGACTGAGAGTAGCGACCTTCTTCCTTAATGTATTTATACCTACTGTATCCCAACACCAGCTCCTAGCACCATAAACTAAGTGTGTGATATTCTTCTTAGGATGAACATTTGTGGGATGTAGCTCTCCAAGGAGCACAGTTGCCCTTTTCTCATGGACAGGCCTAACTATTAAAGAAAATTCAGCGTATTTTATGGAAGCATTCCCGACACAAGACAATGCTGATTGAATTAGTTTATTCATGCTGATGTGTTTTGGGAAACGTAATATTTGTTTAATGGCAACAAAAATTCTAACTATTGCCCAGATAAAACTTTCCAACCTATCCCTTTATATATATATATATATATATATATATATATATATATATATATATATATATATATATACAGAGAAAATAGATATGTTCTGCAAGTCTATTTCTTACTTTTAGTTGAAGTTGAACTCTTTCCAAAAAGAACTTCCAACAATTTTCCTTGGAGTCATCAAGTCCAAGCCCTCGTACTTCATTTCGAATCCCAGATATAATAGTATCAACTTCCTCTTCACTGAATAGGTCAGGAACCTCTCCTAAAAATATCACCAAAACAGAATAATCACATCATATTTTGGCTTTCCTGAGTTCAAGCAGCAGTGTCGGGGCACTACATAATCAGCATTTAATTACAAAATCACCCATAAGTAGAGTATATTTCCAGTGGGTGTAGAACAGACAAACACACTAAAGAATTATAGAAATCTTGAAAGTCAGTAAACACGACTCTAAATATGCTTACTAGATGAGACAATTAGACTCTATCTATGTATCTACCTGTCCTGTCTCCACTTTTCCTATATCCTAAACTTACAAAAGCCACGTTTTCACAATTTCGATCACTTGTATTGACTTGCCTGACAATGGTTCTACCTGTTATTAAGGTAGAACAGAAGCCAACTTCAGAAGTTATTTTTTATTGTAATTTCAGCGTGATACAGTTTTTTCATAGCTTCAGGGAGAAAAATAAGCATTAAAATAGTTTGCTACATTTTCACCTACCGTTCACACCATAAGCAAGCAATAATAATAGAATCAACCACTATTATCCCTTTTAAGTGTAATAAAAGAGTTGCTAAACTCACTTGTTGAGCAGCCTCATTTATATATTTTGGGATATATGTTGTTGTATTTATATTTAGTAGCGCCGCTACTCTCTTTTCTTTATTCTTTAAGCAATATGTAAGCAAGTATATATATATATATAGAATATATACTACCATTCAAAGGTTTGGGGTCATTTAGCTGTTTTCGTGGAAAACAAGGAAATTTCTAGCTGTGTAACATAATTGCAAAATGGATTTCTAATGATCAATTGGCCTTAACCTTGGATTTAGGTTGGGGGAAAAACCTAAGTTCAACCTCATTCTTGACCCACAATAATTCCTTTTTTTTGGGCTGTCCCCTAGTAGGAGACAGAGCCGATTTTTAACAGGGTTGTGCCAAGCTCACAACATGGTTCCTGACAACTTGACAAAGGATGCATCAGCAATGGTCACTTCATTCCATGTTTGCTCTCTGTGTATAAGGAAGTGGAAATCCGAAGTCTATAAAACCGTGAATGACAGGACAAAGCTGGGTGACCCGGAACCTTTTGTTTTAGAATACCAACCTTAAGAACAGGCACTTCTAGTCATCCTAGATCTTTCTCCTACACTTTGTAATACTTCAAAGTTGTTTTGTTTTTGCCATTAATGAAAGATCAACAGCTAAGCTGTCCAAAGGAAAAGCAGCCATATCAGACTTCCCGGGCCTGGCTCTCTAAGCTAGAGATCAACTAGCAGTGTTATGTCATGTAGATTAGTCATTTCATCCTGATATTCATTTTAAAAGATATTTAAGAAACTAGTAAATAGTATGTACTTCAGATTTATAGTTAACCATCATTTACAATCTGTATTACACACCGTGTGAAAAACTGCATATATGTAAAAACATGTGGTGTATATGCACAAATGTATCTTCAATACAATAAGTTCAGTCTGTGTTACCAGTATAATTCACACAAACTCGTGCTTCTTCAAAGTTCACTGTAACTCCGGATCGATAGGAAAAAATATTTCAAGAAATGGGTAGTTTAATCACCTGATGCCAACAAGTCATTAATCAGAACAAGGAAGCGTTCATCTGGAACCTGGGCATCTGTCAGCAAAAACACAGTGGGCATGTTCTTGGCTCCTGTCCTGATGTACAAATTGGCAAGATCCACCTAACGGAGAAAAAGACAATTAGTTAGAATGTTGAGACAGGTATAAAAATCACAAGCCCTTGGTGAATTTGTCCACCTGACCTGTCCCTGTATCTTCAATATTGAACAGGGGATGTTAACTAAAAAGTGTTGAGATAAAGATGTGTTTGTAATTCTATAGAACCAGTTTGTTTTGCTTAAAAATGAGGATCCATAAAGTAACATTGACCTTTTTTTTATTTATTTTTTACACTTTTGTTACCTAGAAAAACATCTGCACAAAAGAACAAGTACTGCCTGGTCAAATGGAGAAATAAGTAAAAAAAGGAAGTCCGAGGTAATATGTTTATTAGAAACCAGACATCATCTGAAATGTTAGTTTACCTTCAGATCTTGGATACCATATCCATTCTTTAAAGTGATTTGAAAGACTTCAAAGGAGCTGATGAAGGCAGCTAATTTAGACAGACTTTGCTTGCCGCTACCACCTACACCAATTAGTAGAGCATAACCCCGTGGAGATTCTAAAATGCGGCTAATTCGACACCTAGGAATGGAAAAGAACATGAGAATCACAACTGAGACCTCTTACTTAGTGATCCATACCCTAAAAAGAACAGTTATAAATGGCGAAATATATATGCTGACTCAACATAGTCTCAACATTTAGTAAAAGTAGGTGTTTTGAATAATGGATGCAACTGATGATTAGCTAATATCACTCACACATGTTGCATTGCATCTTCAAACAACACAAGGTCCATTGCAGCATTGAGTTCGTTGTAGCTGTCCAGAGCCTCTACAAGGGTTTTCCGCAGGGAGTCCCAGCTTTGCACCGGCAAATAAGAAGGAGCACCAACCCCATTGGCGAAGTGACACAATATGAGAGGCTGTCGAGACAGGACTTGGTCGTCTAGATCCTACATTAAACAGGAAAGCACAAAAGACTAAATTGATTTACCCCGTCAATTTGTTTTTTGTTTCTGACAATACAATAAAAATAAAAGATCAAATAAATAAAACTGATATTTTTTATTAATTTCTGGATGCTTAAAAGACGTCTGATTACATGGTACCCTGTGCAGCTATTTACACTCGGCAGGACCTTTTCAGTATAAGGGCAGGTCCATGAAAAAGGGATCATTATTAGCATAGGTGGGTCATATGTCCATAATAATTCATCAACATGCTTGTGTAGTAAATGTAAATACTTGCGTTATGGAGACGCTAGGAGAAAGTTACACTTGAGACCTATTGGGGCAGCTCAACGAGATGATATGCGTTGTGTACCGGTTCTAACACAAAAACGAATGACAACATTTTCCTTACTTCAAAATATCTGCGTGCGGTATCATGCAGAATCCTCTTAAACAGATCATAATCCTTCATTTCCACCAACACGTCCCCATAAACACGAGAGGATTCATGTAGCCACAGGGCCACCAGATCATTTGGCTGTTTGAGACAATCAGGGGTAGCAAACAAAATTCCCTGAAAAGTAAATGATAATAACACCAAAATGACTTATTTCGACACTCAAAGTGTTTAGAAATATAATTTTGGATGAAATGTTACTGAAATTGTACCACTTTTAGCATGATGTAATCTTGTCGTTAACTTTGCATTTTAAAGCAAGTGTCTATGACCACTGTTGTTAAAAATGGTGAAATGATTATCCTAATATTTCCTGAATGGCTGCCAGAAGCAATCAGTTTCCACAAAAGGAGAGCAGCAACAAAACGGGAAAAAATAAATATGGGGGTTCTGCAGAAAATGGGTTTCCAATACATACTGTACACTCACATTTCATATATACATACTAACTGTACTTTAAAATCTATAAACACGCTTATGAAAAGCAACAAATCAACATGTATACCTATCCATGTGTGTGTGTGTAACTATGTGGAATTAAATAGAATTCATAGATTTATCATCTGAACCAACAATTTAGTTTTCCCTTCTTTATATCCTATGTATATAAGTAAATTTGCCTTTCAACTTAATATAATATATATATTTATATTTATATTATACGCTACATACATTGTCAAAAGCACTGAAGGTCAGAATATTGGACCACAGGAATTGAAGGGTGAGACAAGTATTGAGGAAAAGGATAAGAGGCAAAGAGGGCCAATCTTTGGTAAGAAGACTAAAGTGGGTTGAGAATAAGTTATCCAAGAAAGCAAGAAGAAGGTATTGAGGTTATTGCAGAAAAGCCACAACTTTAGTGAAAGTGGATTGTCAAAAATAATAGAATTAGAGAGTCGTACAACACAGAGGAGAGAGTATGAAAACGTTTTAATGGTGAGAGAGAATTAAAGCTCAATGATAGGTAAAAGTATTTTACATACTTGGAATACGTTGGCGATATCCCTTAAGTTAAAAATATAATGAAATTTAATAGCTGTTGGAAGGAAGTTCTGGACCATCTTTTGGTTGAGCCACATTGCGGCCTGAATCAATGCTGGGCCAGTTCTCAGGATGGGTGGGCTGAAAGAATATCGCTGGAAGTGAAAACTCAGGATCTTGGAAAAGATTGCTTCTAAGGCATCGCTTGTAGGGAAATTAACGGCAAACACTGCAAAATGTCTCTAAAGAGGCAACAAAGTGAGAATATACGTGTTAATCTAGTTGTACAGAGACATTGTTCCTCTATAATATGTTCTATACATTCTGTCCAGTGCTGGTTAAGATGATTGTAAGATATTAAATCACATGGAAAAACATAATATCTACATCCTATTTTACTGCCGCTAAAAGTATTTTAACACCTAGCTGACCATTAGGAGTCCTTAATACAATTAATATAAATCTTATAAGAATCCTATTTTGGAATAAATTCTGGTTAATATGGCTTAGAGTTTGACCAGGCTCTTTGGAAATGCATAACTGTCGACAGGTTATTTCTCCTTTCTAACACCTACCTGTAACCGCTGATTAATGGTGAAGCTTCCAGAGGTTGGATTCATACAAGCAACATATTGGCAGTTGTGAATTTCCTTTAGAGTCATCTTTTGCCTATCGTACCTATGAGAAAAATGATTAGGCTTATGCATTTGGATTTGTACAAATTAAGTATTCAACAAAGAGTTCCTCTTCCGTGCATTTGTAATAATCTCAGATAACAAGAAAGAGACCCCAACGAAACAATCGAACATTGTTTACCAGTGTCCATAATCAATATGTTGCCGGATCAAGGCATGAGGCTGAACAGTTCCATATTTATCAACTTCAGGCATATTCATATCATCAATGAAGTAAACAAGCCTTTTATTTCCTATTGGGCCATAGTTCCGTCCCGCTTTCTTCTCTAAAGCCTTTTCAAGAATCCCTGAAATAGAGGCAATTATGTACAAGGTAAAACAGGCCATCAAGTTACATTGTTAACCCATCTGGTTCTCTAATTATAATTTAATACATTTTATAAAGTAAGGAGCCAAAGTCAAAAAAAAATCAAGTATACGCAATAGAATTGTATTATCATTCTTTTATTTATCTTTTTTATTTTAGTGTAGCAAGCAAAACTAAATGTATTAAAATGTATTAAAAACTAGGTGTGATGTTGACACCAGAAGGCTTTGGCTAGTGTTCCACTTACTTTGTAGAGCAGCTGATGTAGTATAATAGTTGAAGGGCACTTTGGATATAAGGTACAGATCAGACAGAGAAGCCAGTCTGTCGCTCAGGAACACGGTCTTTCCCACTCCTGCTCCCCCAACAAGCAAAACTGGCTTGGATTTTTGTATCAGGAGATCCGTAAAATATCCAAGGCAAGTGGTTTCAGCTGTATGAACAAAAACTGCCTGCAGGAGTATAAAGGATTCACAGAAAGACAATCAGGAAATCCATACCCGTGCCGGCAATCACAGAGGGTAATCCCTCGCTGGCTTTGTTGGAACCATTAGGAAAATCATTTTTTGTCAACTAAAAATACTAATAATTGTATTATACATTTAATTAAATCAATTAAATTGATTGTTATATTATAAACCTTTCCAAGATACATGTCGTATGTCATACATAAGGGACGGACTTTAGAAGACACTTTCCACTTCCAATATCAAAGGGGAGTTTGACCAAACCTGGGAACTGACCCCAATCTCAAGGTCTTAAGGGTGAAGTGTTAAATTCTCAAGTCATGCACAATTAAGCCGACTAGTTTGTAAACTACTCTAATTTAATCACATCCTCCTTAGTATATCATCATTGAAATCCCTGCTTATGAGTGCAGGTGACTTGATCCATAATATCTCTTAACATCTCATAAGTAGTGGTTTTCACATTGATCATTATTAGATCCTTCGACTTTAGTTTCAAGATCATTTCATTCAGAATGATCCCACAGAGACACAAAGCAAGACCTATTTTTTCACCTATATGATTATTAACACACAGAACATATTTTAATTCCAATCATCTAGTACCATGTACTGTAACTTGGCATTGGATGACATCAAATGAACACTTTATAAATGTATAGGTCCCAATATTCTTATAGTTGTTGTAAGGATTGAACCTCGTGTCATTCACATGACACATTTTGCTTTTCCTACCTGCAGTGGGGTATCTGGATCCATTTGAAAATTGGGGACCTTGTCACTCCATGGCATGAACCTCCTGGTTTTATTGTCCAGGTAATAATCAAAAATGCTTCCTTGCAATGGGAACTTCACAGTTTTCATTTCTTTTATCCACCATCTACTGAAATCAGCTCTGTAATCCACCAGCTGAAAGGCACACCTCAGTTACAATTACATGTAAGAACGTGTTAACAATTTAATTTATACATTTATTATTAGAACCTCTGCTTGGATAGCTTTTGGAAACTATTACAGAGAATGGATGTATTTTAATATGTATTAATTACGGCGATTGTGTCTTTGGTTGATCTTATACCTTTCACTGGGCCAACATTGAAAAAGGTGTATAGTCGCACATGTTTTTTGGACCTCAGAATATTAAATACAATGGTTCCATCTGAAGAAGAGACAGTTGAGGTCTCAATTGCCATTTTCTCTGTTAGTACCAATTAAAGGTATCAACTTTAACTAAAGACGTCATTTTCTCTTGGACCAATACAAATCCATTCTCCATATTATGGTGATTTTAAAACTACAGTTTAAGACAAAATACAGTTTGTCTTCAGTGGTTCAGTTTTGCATTGTTTCAGATCTTATATTTTCCCTTTTGACAACAGAAGCTACAGTAGTCTTTGTTTTTTACTTTATTGGGTATTAAAAAGAATGAGAAAATAGAATGGAAAAATGTTCAATAATGATATGAGTTACTGAAGTAAAAACAAATATCTTCTACAGTAAATTAATAGTGTGCAAAGTTCTTTTTTTTTAATTAATAACTGGTTTTGGACTTTTTTTTAAGGTTTTAAGTGCAGAAAGACAATGCATAATTAGTTTATTTCCTTCAAGCCACTAATATTTAACTATTTACATCTAGGCAAATATATATCTTTAGGGCCCAAGTGTTCCAGCTAGACAGTAGCAGCTTGCTACACATTCCCGACAGAGGGGAACCAGATGAAGATAAAAAATGTTCAATCAAACCTGGTCTCTATGCAGTGCTCCACCAAATGCCCAGATGCATGCAAACACAAAGTATAACTCGTGGAGGTCTTTGCTCGAGTCAGGAGGAACATTTTCCGGGGTTAAAAGGCAGTCTAGCAGAGAACAAAGTGTCTGTGGTAGATAAGTAAAGCGAAGAAAAAGTTAGTGCCCTGGAAAAATCATTAAAAGCTAGAAATGGAACCCTGAGCATTTTAAAATATTTAAATAATGTTTTCCTACCTGCACCATACTGTTATCTGAAATCGGGGTGACGGTTTTAAAAATCCCTGCCCTGAACTGGTCCAGGCATGATGGGACGTACTTGTCAAAAAGAATAGTGAGATTAGCCTTTTCAGTTTGGTTACTTCTGGTTTCAATCCAGCTGGCCACATATCTGTCAAAAAGAAATGGTTGAAGCCATAAAGATGCCAAAGCATACGCAAAGCCATAAAGATGCCATCTTTAACTAAACCACAGGTGCTCATTCTACATCCACTTGCTGCCATGTTTCAGGTGTCCTTGAGTTGTGATGTAACATTCCATATATTTATAGTCAGTAACACAGATAAAATTACTTGTGGCTTTTCAGGCATATGAAATATCATCTAATGATGCAGATGGGCCACATTGTGTCGATATTTCATTTTATGCTTTCATTACTATTATTTTAAATAATAATAATATACCGGTATATATTATATATAATATTATATATTATATATTATATATATGTAATATATATTATATAATATAGATGTAATATTATATAATATATATTATATATATATATATATATGTAATATATATTATATAATATATAATATATATATATTATATATATATATATATATATATATATATATATATATATATACATACAAACACTTAAAAAATAATGAAGGCTGAAGTAGAGTAATTAATTTGAGATTATTAAGCAAGTACTTCAAGCGCTACTTCCCTTTGAGCAATGATGAATAGTACTGGTGATGAGATGATATTCCCGTTTCGGGTAGAATTAGATTTGAAATGACATGAACAAATTGTGAAAAAACAATTACTTTATGGTAATAAAAAATATGGTTTTAGAATTCAAAAACACAATTATATTATAACAAGATATTGTAATCCGCGCCTTACTTACGGGCTCCAACCAAGATCTTGAGGATTAACATACAGAATCCCTGCTCTGGAAACCGTGGCAGGTGTGGCTGTCCTTAAATGGTGGATCTCAAAGAGCAAACGCATGGTTGGAGTCAATGGAATTCTCTCATTGCTGGCAAGTGTCAAGACCTAAGTAAAAATATGTAATACAAATATGGATACAAAATAGGTACATTTTCTATGCAAATATTAAATGGGAAAAAAAAAAATAAAATATGTATTCAGTTTTTTGACCTGTGGTATTGGTATTTAGTTTTTACTACAGGAAATGTGAAGTTTCATTTAAGATTGGAGTGATCAATTTTTAAAAACTAACAATATATAATGGTTTATTGTTGGCAGCAGGGAATATATTTAAATCCAAACAGTATGCATAGTCCATTGTGGCAATGCTGCAGCATACAATGTATATATAGGTATATGAATAAAAATGATATTGTCATAATTACTAGAATTTCAAGGCAAAGCTAATCATGACTTAAAGGCCATGAACGTCATAGGCAAAAAAACATTGAATATACGGATTAGAATAAAAGTACCCTTCCAAATGTCTGCAGTAATACAAAAATGGGTATTATACTTGTATCAAAGAGTATAGCCCAGAGTTTAGCTTACCTTATTATCATCCATAACAGTATTAAGTGATTCAATCCACATTGGGTCTATGTCACCATCAAGAACAATCCACTTTGGACTATCATGAGAAAGATTGGCCTGTTCCCTCATAAGAGATGACAAAAGTCCTAAAATAAACATAATGGGTTACCTACAGAATGGTGCATTAACTTAACAGTTACAGCCCTTTTATCCCCATCCGGAGAAAGAAGACCTTGCTAGGGTGGTTCGCTTACCCATACATTTTCAAGATACAGTTTGCTGTTTCCCCATGAATTAATAAACATACTTTCGTAAAAATTAAGGAAATTGTCTAGAATGGCCCTAGATAGATAGATACCATCTTTCCATTCTCTTGTAGCAGGATGAATGAAGCCAAAAAGTTCATCAGTAGTAACTGCTTTCGGGTTCAGATCATTCCACACGGGTTTCCGCTTGCTGTTTATATACGTCCTATTCAAAGCTTTCAATACCTGGGGGAAAATATGAATCATTTTTGAATATCATTCTAGAAAATACAGTTTTTACTCAATATTTCATTTATATTCCAGCAATGCATTAATATCCAATTAGTTCTTGATCGAAAGCATCAGTAATTATCAAGACGTTTGGAGGAGAATGAAAGCAATTAAGTATACAGAAGGAAGGAATGGTAATGAGTTGTGATGAAAGAGAATAAGTACAGGAGTATTGTAGTATTGTATGGGTGCAAGAAAAGGGATTATACAAATAACTGTCACAAAGCCAGTTCTGGAATGAAGTCACAAATTGCGGGTTAGGTTCTTTCACACTTTCCAAGGCCAATTTATGTGAAATTAAAATAGCTTCAAATATAAATTGTTATTGTCTACTTAGGTGGAAAATCCATGTAACTTTAATAACATCTATTTTTACCAGCTCTGATATTCACTATTGTTTAACTACTTACATTCTGACACTTTAAAAATGCAGTTATTTTTCTGGATAGGGGTTGTCTGCTTGAAATGGCAGCGTACTGTGCGATTTATTTCACACAGTAATTGGTGTATTAGTGATTTTCATTGAAAAACGTGAAAAATTTTGGTGCACGCAGTACAGTTCAACAGAAAAAGCTTGTTGAGTTCTGTGGAGCATTGAATTTCTTTAATACATGTAGAAAAATCTATTTGCTTCAGCCTTTGGTTGGCAAATTGGTCTTACTTGGATTGCAGCGTTATTGCGAAAGCTGTTTAATTAACTGTAGGCTAATAATCAAATTACATGACCCCCTGGGGGCAAAGACAGGCACTGGACAGGTCGCTTTTTGGAGGTATGTCTAGAGTGTAGAATTTACAGCTTTCAGGTGAACTCAGGTTTGAAAATCTATAAGTATCACAGAAAATGTGATGTTAACGACTGAAGATGGATGACCATAATCCAAAAAAAAAAAATAGATCCCAGAACTTGATCATTGATGTAATGTTGATGTTGACTTCCTTCTAACCGACTGCAGAGACTGCAGATACTGTAAGCTTTATGAATAGTTTCAATGGCTAAGACTCTTTTTCCATAAAATGACAACCTGAGCTGTTGAAAAGCATTGTGTTTTTAGTTAGCAAGATGGTCAAAGAAATGTATAATTTGGGTTTCAAGAAAAGATGATGGAAGCACCCCATCCATCATTGAGCAGCAGGAGAGTATACTCACTGCTCTGGCTCGGTGAGTGATAGGGGGCGGGTTCTAATGGGATTGGCATCAAGCAGCCAATCAGTGACGTGAAACATGAGACCATGGAGGAGATGTCCCACTGCAGCTTCTCTTAAAGGTCCTATTTTTACTTAAAGAATGCATATTAAAGTACTCACAGAGTTTTACTATGTATTCTTCATTGGTGAGGCTGTTACTTTGTGTACCCTTAGTAAAATTGTGACTTATATAAGTAATAAAGAAATCACATTTAACATGCTGTACCTTGCTTTTTCCTGTTCCTGCATTTCCGACCACAAAGACAGAATGACGTACAGCGAGCAGCTCTTCCAGCTGGACAACCTGTACCGTGCAAAGGCAACAAACGTGGTCTGAGATTGAATACTAAATTTAACCAAAGGTAATGTGCCTTAATAATTGCTTAGTAAATTAATTCAATCATAATAGTAACTAAAAGTCTGAACTGGACAGCAGACCACTGATACATTAACACATGACATTACACACATCTATAAAAAAGGGCAGCAATCCAATTATTATATAACAGAATATAATGAATAAATGACGTTTCAGAGAAAAAAATATAGAATCTTCTATTCCTTGACAAAACAGTGGGTAATGTATATATATATATATATATATATATATATATATATATATATATATATATAATTGCGTTTGTTACACATTTAAGCAAACAGTGACAGTTATCATGGTTTTTTTATGAGTTTCAAATTATCACAAAAATAACATAAAATAAAAATATAGGTAACCCTTGGGAAGTCAAAGTGCATACTTTATTGTCACTTAAAAAAATTGTAATAAAAGTTAACCTTCAAGTTTATTGCAACTTTACTGTACTTATTTTAATGGGAGGTAATGAAAAATAAATTGATTTTGTTTTTACTTTGAGAATAAAACTCTCCTCGGGCTGCAAGTGAAGCTCCAATGTAGATTGTTTAACCATCTGTTCAAAGGGAAGGTCTCTTTTTCTAGGTACATCCAATGCTGGAAACAGGTCACTGATTAGACCCATGAAAATGGGCACATCATCTGTTACGATCTTCGGTAGATTGAAGTCTCTTAAAGCTCTCATGAGCACCTAAATGAAAACGAAGGTATATGGATCCATTTTTTATGAGGCCATTAGGAAAGCAAATGTCATTTTTTTTAAGTAAACAAGGAAATAAAAAGATGTAAATTAAAAAATATTATAAAAGTGTTTAATACAATTATTAAAACATAGTAGTGTAAAACACACCTTCAGTGAAAATGCCCCAATATCAATTAAAGCGATATTCATTCTTATTTTCAAATAAAAAAACCCATAGAAATTAGACAGTTGTACATGAGCTCTACAGAGGACCTCAAATAATATTCATATCTATTGTATCTCAAATAAAATGCCTATAATTATATATATATATATATGTGTATATATAGATATATAAAAATAAATATTCATTATACCCACATATAAAAATTAAAAATTTTTTTTTATTTATTTTCTACTGTTTTCTGTGAGAATTTAACCTTACTCTTTCCCTGAAACAACCGTAAGCCTACCCATTAGTTTGATTTTTGCATTCATCGATCAAAGAGGTACAAAACGAATATGGAAGCGCCTTGGGTTTAACGTAAGCGTGAAAAGAAGGAGTCTGGGTGACAAATTACAGAAGAGCATTAAACATTTAAAATGTTATAAAGAACATTGTGATGGATTTCCTGGCAATAGCTGATTTTCTGTAGCCTTCTATGAAAACAATTGACTTTTCCTTTACAAGAAGCTTGCCTTCACTAATATGAGGTACAGTATTTAGTGAAGAGGAATAGCTTGGGATGGGGGATATGTAGCTGCCCAGTGCGTTGTAGACAGGAAGATGTCATGTATGACATGTTAGGTGGTCTAAGGCAACTAAGGAGTGAAAAGTTTTTGCACTGCTTTTATCCTAAACAGTTAGTAGGGAAAATAAAAACTCAGGAGTCAAGTAATTACACTACATAATATAATAGCATATATTACGATAATGTTAGTATTTTAGTAAATAATAGCTTTAGTCTAAAACCTCAGTTATTCTGACACTTCTGCCTGTCCCCTTTTTATGTTCTACAAACATGGCCGACATAGGTTTTGTTGGAAATCTCACTGGAATAATGTGTTTATGTTCAATCACACAATAACAGATTCCTGTAATATATACTGAATCCATAAATGTATTCCTTATACACAAGCTGTCTAAACATTGACAGTCATTTTTAGTAGCCTCTATTGCCCTTGATACCTGGTCTTCAGGTCTTTTGCTGTCTCCTCGTTTGAGAGAACCTGCCACCACCAGGACAGATTTCACGGCACGCAGTCCCCAGTCATAATGATCCTGTATACAAAGTCAGATATAAGTATATCGACAAAACAATAAAAATACAATTAGGAGAGAACTATATGGAAAAACTCGGTTTCTATTGAATAAGCCCTAACTGTTTTTTTTTTTTCAGTTAGTCCACATGCATTTTTAGAATTCAAATTTCTCATGAATTCTAATTAGCTGTTTGAACACAAATTTTTTTTTTTCATACATAAACACACAGACCCATTTTGTGCAAACCTACTTTATTACTGATACATTTTCTTCCATAAATAATTTTTTTCAGTAATAATTAGAACAAACTCTTGGTAAGTGTCCTCTACACCATTTGTGTTCCTAGGAAGAATAGGGACATATGGAAGGATATGTAAAAAACGTATATGTAAAAAAAATGTTTCCTAGACAACATCCCATTATGTTGTTATAACAGATGTGACTGAGCAGTAAATACAGTATATTATTATAGAATTTGATATTTTAGTATAAATATATATAAATGATATAAAAACATAAAAGCAGCTTGGTTTCGCTTGGTTCCATAAACATCTAGTAGCTCGCTATGATGTCACAGCCCAGAGAGATTTGTTTTTTTATAGGTTGGCAATCATGATCTAGATGAATGTGTCACTTGAGTACCCTAACAATTTAATTACATGGATATTACAAGTATCATTATGGTGTGTTCTATATTTTATGGAGCAGGTGTTAAGTGAAGCAGCGATATGACCCTTTTTATTGACCAATTAAGAATTTAATAAATGATAGGTGGATTCTCATTGGTAAATCTAAGAGTCCTGTAACCCACTAATTAACCTCCTGAGTTCACAACAGTGAGTTCCGACAGTATTTAAGAGGTTACTAGTTAACTAGTTGAGTACAAGCAATATCAAATCACTATGTCAGACTAATTTAAGGCTAGGCAAAGCCGCCAAGCACTATGCTAATTTCATATATTATTTTTCCCAGTATGTTTTCCTGTTTTTACGAAGATATGAACCATTTTTCTACATGTCTCCCAACTAATGAATTAGAAAGAAAATGATCGCAAACATTACTAATTTGTGCCATGCATGATGACTTTTTCTCAACATTAGAACTTGACTGATTTTTTAATCACTCTATAATTGCAGTAGATGTAAAGGGATAATATGCTACTGTTCTTTGAAATACAAAGCTTTCTTGTCACATGACTTAAACTATCTATTGCAACACAGCACAGTATGTTTTACTTGTCTTCAACGAGGACGTATATATATTCTGCCGTATTACTGAGCTCTTATTACCTATGGCACACATACAAAGCGCTTGCTAATGCCAAACATAACATGTTCTGACTAGTAGCTAATGGCGGGCCGTTCTTAATCTACAATTATCTTCTCCAAAAAATGACTGCGGGCTAAATGTGTGAATAATAGTATCGCTGAAAAATTAATTGCAGATATACTGATCCAAAGAAATCATTTTTTAAGCACACTTTGCTGTTAATTTGCCCTAAATACATTTATATTTTAGATATCACAGCGTTATGAATGCAAGGATAAAATAAGCTAAATTGTTATTGCTTCTTGAGCAGGATTTAGATTTCACTGGGGAAAATGTTTCAGTGAAGGAAAGTTTGGGGTCTATACGGTTGTACTACCGTATTTAATAGAATTGTCTAAATAATTGAATGCAGGATCACAACACATATCTATGGTTTACTATCGTGTTCTAGTTCAGCTTTCAATGCTGCCAGATCCTATTGGTGGCATTGGGTTCTTCCACCAGATTTTGTTGAAAAATAGTAATGTACAACACATTTTAGTTATCTTAACTTCTAACATTCACTGAATGATCATCATCAAAGACATCATAATTTAATACCATCTGACCCAATCTACATCTTACCACACTTGCTGGTTTTGTTGTTCATTTATTATATTTTCATTATTTTGTGCTTTTTATTTTGTAATCCTCTCCATGAGGCGCCAAGAGATGTGTCATTAAAACCTAATGCATGCAAAGTGCACAAAACATGATTTGTCAAGTGAGATACTGTGTTGAAGGTATCCATCACGATGGGCCAGCTCTAGGGTTCCTAGCACCATAGGCAAACTATATCTCTGCACCTCCCTTCTGTATGCGCTTGCTAACAAAGCAGAGAGCCAGGCGGCGGTGCCCCCACCAGGTCGGTGGCTCCCGTCGTTTCCAATACGATGGGGTTGACCTTGCTTAGGTGGACCACAAAGACTGACACACCAGGACTACATATTTTCCATCAATATCATTTGCAGAGGGCAGAAAACTGACTTGTTATGTAATACTAATGTCTCAGATGGACTATAACTGACTGATAGAACTGTGTATACTTTACATGTTATGTCAAAATAAAATTACATGGTTAACTGTCACCCAACGCTTGCCTCTATTTGCAGTGTCAGTTGGAACAATGTAAATCTCCTCTAATAGCCTTATCATTATGTATGTATACCTCTTTACAATTCTAATGAGCTGCCTGAGTCAACCTACTTATATTAATAAGGATATATTTTACTAATTACAGGGAGAAGTAAAATGTGGGAATCAGCCATATCGAGCATGTCTACAGTGTCACATATCAAAGCTAGGCATTGTGGCCTCAATGCAATTTATATGCACTTATTATTATTTTTATTTAGAAAATATCAGCATTCTCTTTAAATCTGTGCATGGGAATGGAACATGCTACAAAACATAAAAGGACATTAATACTTATTGATGTCATGCTTGCAATTAACAGGTTTGAGAGGTGTGATTAATGCAGTAGGTCTGGAATGGGACTGGGGTATGAAATTGGTGCAGACACATTGAGACCAGTGACCTCCGTATGCTAAAAGATTTTGCCCGATGGGAAATAATCAGCAGGGGTAGGCAGAAACATTCTTTGTGACGGACACTTGACTAAATGCCCCAAAGAACACAATGACTTCTACAAGCCGCGCCATGGACACAGACACTTTGTCTATAACTGCTAATTAATTACAAGCCATGGCCCAGGCTTGGCAAATTGTTAAAATGTTTTCAGCTTCTGCCCAAATCTATAATCAAGAGTAAATACACAACATGAGACTGTAGTGGAGTTTATGATTAAATTTGTAAGTGTCCAATCCCAAGAAAGTACATGTAAATCAGAATCACTTGGTTGGGGCATGGGCTTGTGAATTGGCCGCTCAACTAGAATCTGGTATTTTTGGGTATAATTATCATTTCAACAGAAATTTCCATCTCTTGGCATTCAAGATCCTTAATATGTGGGAAGGAGATGGTACCAGATATAAAAGGAAAGAACATATCATAATTATTTACAATGATTAATGTAAATCATGTCTAAACCTTATAAGATAATCTCACCTGTTTGGAAAGCAGCTCCTTGCATAGCGTGTAAAGCGTTATAAATTTCCTGGCTAGCGGTCGAGCATTAATGAAGCCTTCAGCAACAAGCATTATCTCACAAATCAACTCAGTGTCTGGAACAACCATAGCGCATGGTCTACAGCAAAAAGGGAAATAAAGTTATGGCCAGCCATGCACCCTACATGTCTTACTGAACATCTATTCTAGGAGTTGAACAGGGTTAGTATGTGTGTTAGAGCATCACAACATGCAACAATAACACTGCTGTCATAATAATTATTTCATCTTACAGCAACATTTGAACTATGCAGATCCTGCTAAATGGATATGAACTTTGTGGAGAGCTGCTCTGAATTCTTCAAATACTCTGTGATTCTTGGATTGTATTTTGGGGGTGGCAAACATTAGCCTAAGGGGCAAGCCCTATGAAACTGCCAGTAATAATAGGGCCTCAAAAGATTTATCAACCCAATTAATGTCTGCTCTAACATATATATGCACCAAAAGGGGAATACACACAAAGAACCTAGAGCAAGCCCAGACAGATCATATTTATCTCAAATTCACTATTTTTACTGCAATGAAAAGTCAATATTAAATGCAATAAGATTATTACATGCTATCATATATATTATTTCTATTAACCAGGCCACTTATGTATCAGCTGAAAAAACGTGTAAACAATACAAATTGCGCAAAACAGCAGCCACTAGATAAACTATTCCAGCTTATGATGTCACCTGGCAAAATTTCTCTGAAGGCACTTATATATATATTACCTCAATAAATTCTAACGTTTCAGATGCATTCAATCGGTTATGACTACAATAAGTAAATATACTCAAGAGAAATTAAAAGCCCGTAAAGCTAGATAAATGTGCCTTTACACTGTATCCTATTCTTTTAGGTACATAGATCCTTTAGTTTTGCAGTTTCAGTACCATGGTAAGTAAAGAACATGCAGGAAAATTTTGCAATTAAAGCTAATGTCAATAGGTGGTGTAAGCGCTCCAAGTGCTTGCCTGAAGAGAGCCTTGAGATTCTCAGGGAGCTCGGTCCGACCGGCGTAGCCAGGATTCATAGTGATAAATATTCCCACTGATGGCTTCAATGTGATGTTTTCTCCCAGGAACAGAAATCTGTCAAAGGCAGAGGGACAAGCCATGAAATGCATTCCTGGCGAAAGATTACATTTTGATTTGAAGTAAAGTTATCATTTCTGGATAGATGTTGTACTTGCCTGTTTTTCTTGTTTCGGATGGCGTCTTGAATACTTTTCACTTGAACCGCCACCACTGATAGAACTTCAACAGCAATTCTGTTAAACTCATCAAAACATCCCCAGGCCCCTGTCTGTGCCAGGCCTTTATATATGTTTCCGACGGACTACAAGACAAATGGCGATGCTACTGCGCTCGCTGTTCATTTGTAACAAGAAGAAGCACACAGTATATTTCCCATTTCACTTACCTTATAATCCATCTGTTCAGAGCAGTTGAAAACATAAACCATCACCCCAAGTGCGCGCCCTAAATCCTTAGTGGTTTCGGTTTTGCCTGTCCCAGCTGGGCCAGCAGGGGCCCCACTCATAGTCAGGTGCAGGGACTGAGTAAGGGTAATGTAGCATCTTACGAAGAAAAAAAACTGTTATGAAAACATATCTAAACTACACCCATGGATCCCAAACTCCCATTGGTAAAGTGAGTGTCGCCGCTTATCAGGTCCAGATTTGGGAATAAAGACGGTCCTGGCACTTTAAGGCCAGCGGCTGATAAGTGAGCATACCCCTTATATTGTGGGAATTGTTGCCCTTACCCTGAGGCGGCCTATAGTGGGGTTTTTACGCCAACAGCCACACATTAAAGCGCCACATTTGACAGAACGGCTGTAAAGGTAAATGACATTCACCATTTAGCATCTGCCCAATGGCATTAGCCAAGTTTGCCAGATGGCCAGTCCAAGCCTGCCAATTTTCCTATCCGCCTTTCCCACACACAACCAATGTGGCATATTTTCCAATTAAACAGATCAAAAGGCTTCTGAGCTTCTTACTTAATTGTCACTTGGTATGTCCTAAAAGCAGAAGAAAATCTATCACGCACGACCACAATATATAACCTTTAATACTGGCAAACTGTGTACTTTTGAGCATATGACCCTTTCACTGTGTGCATCTGAACTTTGCAATGGGCACGAGAGAGGGGTGACATTGGATGTAATGTTAAAGGAATATTCTGGACAGAGTTCACATTGTATGAAAGTGGTTTACCTGTCAGTCAAAGGTGTAATGACTAGTCGGGCTGTATTGCCCAAATACTCATAAGAATACTGGAACTGAGCATCACATATGTTGGCAAAGCAATGTTTGTCCTTTTCATCCCAGCGATGTCGC
The DNA here is from genome assembly GCF_027358695.1 of Spea bombifrons. Classification (NCBI taxonomy): domain Eukaryota; kingdom Metazoa; phylum Chordata; class Amphibia; order Anura; family Pelobatidae; genus Spea; species Spea bombifrons. Next base: position 21,386,622 of record NC_071091.1, on the reverse strand, counting down.
AGTTGAGAAAGCCAAGCAAAATCTTGGGAATTGGTTACCTTTAACAAAACATAATATACTCCTAAACATTAAACCATGCCATTCTTCTAAAATCTATTATACAGATAGACGCTAAGTGTTCATGATGTTTAAGAACATGATTTAGGACATACCTTATGACTAATAAGCTTTGCTACCACATCTCGAGCATGAACATCTATTGTACATATTGTCATAATTTTCTGTCTGTCGCCAGCTGAGAGTTCTCCCACTAACATGTTAATCAGGGCATTTAACTGGGAAATCTGAAAGAAAGAAGATAATAAGTGAATATATGCTGTATAAAAATCAACATGGTCTAGACGGCCCGCAAACTTCAGATTACGACACCAAGGCAGCATGATACTCTCGTCAGATACTAAAGAAGGCAAGGGTGTTACTATAACTAGTGACCAGGACAGGTGCTTTCTTTTCTGTGGTGCAATTTGTTGCTTGCCTCTTTGAAGTACAAGAGTAACCAAAAGTTAGATGTTGTTGAGCTACAACACCAATTACTGTCAATTGCTTTAGGCTCTCATAAAAACATGAAAATCATGTTCACTAGTAATGTTCTTCAGCAGTCAACTCATAACTGGTCCTGAGGAATAGAAGACATGCAGCATGTGTACCTGTTTTTTGTTAAAATCCTTCAACGCTGTTTCAAACCCTTCTTCCAATCTATCAAAGGCAATTCCAACGTCAATGGTCCACCAGATCTGAGAACTGGTCAGTGCCACCTGGGCTGGGAAGTCGAAAACCCACTGATCTCTTGGCTTCTCCTCATAAGCACTCACAGCCTCTGTGATGTGATAGCGCACACTTTCACACATGGTCTCTTCCACTTTCTTTAGCCAGTGTTCCACCTTATGGATTGGAACAATGGTCAATTCCAAGTTTAGGTTGTACTTTACATGGCAACAGGATGGTCAAAATGATACGTTTTAATGGGAATGTTGTGAAAGGGTGAAATAATAAGTTGCCATACCTCAATGAGGCAAACAGATTTAAGTTTAAAATATACTGGCCGCCAAGCCAGGCTTTTTCAAAATGCTAATCGTTCTAAGGTGTTATAAAAACAGTCCAGCTCGGACTTTTACAATGCAAGCTCATAGATGAAAAGTTTTTTTATACTTTGTTAACATGTAATGTTTTTTTTCTGAGCCTTGTATGCCCAACAGAAACATGCCCTTCATAATGAAGTGAATTCTATGTGATTTCAAGTGATTAGAAACTACAACTTTGTTTTTGTCCCAATCCCTCTTGTTCTCAATTTAATTACCTGTCCAGTGCATTGGCAAGCCACATTAAATAAAACCAATTCTTTTTCTTTGCTAAACATCCCTGTTGCTAAAATTGTCTCTTCTTTTTCAACGTCTTGAAACTGAAGGTCAGCGATGTTGTCGAAAAGTTTGGCCAGGTGGCGTGTCACCTAAAATAATGGAAGAAGAAGTTCACAAAAAGTTCACAAAAAGAAAATGTTGGAAGTAGCGTTTCTACTCAGCACTGGGCGAGTTGTGATTATTGAAGGGTGATTGACCTCATATGTGTGTGTGAGTGTATGGTGTGAGTGTATGGTGTTAGTGTGAGTGTGTGTATTCTGTTGGCATGTGTGTTTGTGTCCCTGCATGGTGTGAGTGTAAGTGTATGGTGCTCGAGTGTCAGTGGTGAGTTTAGGATTAGATGTGCGAGGGAGGAAAGGGAGGAAGATGGTGTATGTATGTGTTACGGTATAGATAGAGTGTGTGGGTATTCGTGTGCTAGTATGTACTTGTATTTTAGTTATAGGGTCCTGAAAAATACTGTACCCAGGCACTATTAACGCTAGGCTCACCCCTGACAGCACCCTTAAATAACTTAAATAAAACGTGAGCAATAACTTTTAATGTCATTTTCGGCCAACTCAGATGTAACATCTCTCCTATATTTGAAAATTTCTGTTTTGAAAATACTTCTTCTAATGACATGAAGATAAAAAATGTGAATTTCCCATCCAATGTAAACTTTGGCATTGCGGTTTTACTATTGATTGTTTAACACCCAGCTAGCAGATATTCCTCAGAGCAAGAAATTCTGTCTGGATGGATGGCCATTGTCAGCTTATGAACAGCATAGCGTAAATCTTCTGCATAATTATCCAGCTGAAAAGCTACAGAATAAATGGGTCTTGTGCTGTCACACAAACTGGCAGATTGTGGCTGGAGGGAGGATACTAGGATGACGGTTAAAGAAACTCGGGAAAGCTCATTACAATCTTCCACAGCCAGGTCACTGACACTATGAAAAACAACACTAAGTGTTTAGCTTTATTCATCCAGATAGATAAGATGTGTCTGATCTGTGATCCCGGGCATGTTTGGTCTTTATTGTTGTTAATGTATGTCATCCGCTCAGGGCATGTGCTCCATGGGGACATGGGCCAGTGATTTTACATTGTTATCTCCTGCAGACAAACATGTCTGATGTAATACAATCCTTTAACACTCTGGCTGCTGGAATGCTAGCATCATTCCATGCAGAATAATGCTTAACCTTCTAGTCCTCTAATATTTAACTATATCAAATATTGTTTAAGAACAATGCTGTTTATTGTGAAGAGAAAATGATGTAGCTTAAATGCAGACTATTATGCCACAGATAAGAGCCTGTTTTGGTTAACGTCACTTAAGTGAAGCTTTCGAGTGTATCTATTCCATTCAGGGAGTTGTTATAACTTTTTTTTTACTTCTAATTAAATAAGCCATAAGATCATCCTAAATGACACGGTACATTCCAACAGTATGTAAAAGAAAACCTGATTCCATGATTATAACACGGAAATGTTATGGAAAGATGGTGATTCTATCGACATTGGTGTTAATGGCAGTTGTTTTATAGGGCTGAATATATAAGAGCCCATTACATGACATTTTAACCCATTTGGGGTCTACACCATCCTCAAGTTCACCTCTTCTCGGTACATTAAAACACATGATGTAGAGGGAAAAAGGGAGGGAGGGTAAGCAAAACAAGTTATTAAAAATAATTTTGTGAATCATGCAATTGATATTTTCTCATGAGAACACACGTTCTCACATGCAACTCATAGGCACGTTCTCGCATGCACTGGCATGCAACTGAAGTTGTGTTTGGTCATTTGTTAACCTTCAACTTGACTGACCACTTGACTTTTTAGTGAATAAGCCCCATTGACATAGGAGTTTTTACTTTCAGAGGTTAACGCCTTTAGTAAATTTACCCCGGACCACAAATCCCAGGGGTACCACCCGTACTGTTACACTGGGCCCGGCTGCCCTGCTCTGTCATGTGGGCACCAGCTCCCCCAACCCCCACTGGACAAATCGCTAGACAGGCAATGCGGGCCACACTTCGTCAGGCCCAACACACATAATTATATATATATTTATTTTATTTATTTTTTATCACTTTGCTGTAATATCGAAATTTTTGTTGTAGCTGATACCTTTCATTGGGCCAAAATAGAAAAATCTGAAAAGGATAAGCTTCCAGGCCACCGTTAAACACATACCTTCTTAGGCTGGGTTCCATTTGACAGAATATCAAGCAAGTCTGCTGATGAAACAAAATAGAAGCGCGGAAAAGCTAAACGTTTAGTTTCCAGATACTCCGTCAGTGCCTTTTCACAAAGAGAAAGCCTAAAAAAAAGCAAAGTTTAGCCATAAACGAATATTTCAAAGGAGGGTCATATGCAGTTCCATCTTGGCCCATAATTCTATGTAATTATGATACAAGATGAAACTTTTCATGATCAGCAAAGCCCGCTGGTGGCTTAAAATATAATGGACAGGCACAGCAAAAAGGCTGATGCTTCCATTGAAACAGCAAAATTATACATTTGAAGTGAATGCTGACCACATAAAGCAGTCCATTACGGGAGAGTAATTATGGGATATGGGGGAAAAGACGAGGCGTGTGACAGAGCCTTTGAACATGAGTAGCTCGACTACTGTACTTCAGTTCTACTTTGTGTACTTAATTGTGATGCAGACAGCTTGGACTACAGGGCTGTGGGTCCCATAAAGTGTACGAGGTATCCACCACTTAATATTTTTTACCTAACTTTCCCAAACTCTCGCAAGGAAAACTCTCTCCAACAGGTGATTTAGACATCACCATGCCTCCTAAGATAAAATGTTTCTGCTATTATCATGTTTATGTGAACCACTGCAGTCATATAAAATAACAGATCAGTAAAATATGATCACCAAGGGGTACTAATGATCTGCTGGTTTATACTTTATATTACATACATCTGAACTAATGCAAATGCTATTTACAATGAAAGACACCATACAGTACCTACCGTAGGGCAACAAACAGTTTATACCCCAGCTCTGACCACCGGACGCAATGAGATCCTTCCTTATTGAAGCTTTATTTTGTAACATTTACGGAAACATTTATGGAAATATTCACTAATCCCTGAAATTTAGAGAAGATCAAGGGGCACATCAGGTTATCCCCGAGATATTCCCTAAAAACTACTACTTTCAAAGATTCACCAAGTTAAACTTGAGTCGCTTGTGACTGCCAATCGTGTTGATAATTTATGAAAACTGTAAATGCAAATGACAACGGAGCGGTTGTGGCAAATACTTGCAGGCCAGTTTCTTTTAAAATTCAAACCCACATCGATGTTGGTAATTTCCTAAATCTTAATACTAATATTATTTCCTTATTTCGACGTGGATCTTGTGTAATGTTTTGTCAAAGTTGTTTAACATAGTGGAAATAAATAAAACTCCTTTTAATATATAAAAATGTCCAGATTGCAATAGTGAAATGAAAACATATTTTCTAAAATTACCAAAATATAATTCAGAGCAATACAAGTTACCAGAATAATAACGTGAATACAAGCCTTTAAAGGTGGCGTTTTTCTAAGAAAAAACATTAATTGGTATAAACAGATCTGAGCTAACATGCCTTTTTATTCTTTTACCTGCAAGTTTAATAGCAGAAATCAGAAACTTTTGAGAATCGTTTTCAGTTTCTATGGCAACAATCTATCAGTGCCTGCTTCTGTGTCACATAACAATCGAGACAGCTGCACATGGCTTCCATCTGAGAAACCACCAAATACCTTGCACCCATCATGTTTAATCTAAATGTATACAAATATATTTAAATTAAACAGGATGGGTGTTTAGTGGCTTCTCAGATGGAACCCATTAGCTGCTGCTGCTGCTACCACTGTCTGTCCTCTTTTTTTCCCTATCTCTCCTCTTTCTCATTATCTTCCCCTTCTGTCTCCTAATTTTTTCTCTTTATCTCTGTATTTTCTTACTATTTTTCCTCTTTTTCACTATCTCTCCCCTTTCTCCCCATCCCTTACCTTTCTTAATTCCTGTGGTGGTTCCTACAGACCTCTATTTCACTGACCCCCTTGCAAAGCGTCCCAGCTATTGATGCTGACATGCTTCGCGAGGTAGCATTGAAACAGAAGTCTTTTTGAAGAGACCTTGGGCCTTGACCTGCCCGTTGTGGTACGCATGCCATGGGTTCACCATCGCTGGTCTATTGTATTCTAAAGCACGTTACTTGCATTTGGTAGTTCTTTGATTTCTGCACATTGCATGGTGTATACTACTTTACCTGAGTTGCAAATCTTGAAGAATTTCATAAAGACCGGGCTGGCTTGTTGAATCCAAAACATTTTGTATTTTCTCAGTCTCCAGCATTAGTGCCTAAAAGAAATTTAATAAATCTCATCGTGACTTATCAGTTAATTTGGAAACATATTATTTCCACTGCCAGTCTATGTTGTTTTCAAAAAACAACAGATTCTCATAAAGATTGTCAATACAAACTAGGAAATATGGGGCCATCTCTTCAAACTTCAGCTCTTGTGAACTTCATAAATATTACATTGGGAATTATATAGTAAACCAAGCATTCTGCTGCTACAAACTATATAATTTGCTGTCAATGTTATTCCTGTATGAATATAACATCATTGGACATGAAGAAAGATACTGTCACAACATGAAAACATTTTATTTGGATTCTAAAGGTGCCTTATTCTTACTTACCTTAAAGTCTGCATCTACTCCGTGAAATCTTTTAGCATCTTCAGGAAGCTGGCTTCTGATATCAGTAGAGCCGATGAAGATGCTTTCTAGATGTGACCATGTGCGCTGGACCTCCATCCAAATATAAATCACTGAATCAGCTAGGTTCAGCTTTTTCTGCCAGCTTGATACTTGTTCAATAAAATACTCAACATACTTGCTTTGCATAATCGATTGCAGTTGCACCTAAAAGGAAACAAATGCATGGGTGCTGGGTGACAATTAAGAATATTAATTGAAGTTTTATAATTTACTGAAGTAACTGTATTTTTAGTTAAGGGGTTTGTTAGTTCAGCTGACTTCGGAATGAGAAAACATAGAACATCTGTTCTTCACAACCATCTCCGCCATATCTTTACAACTGAAATTTAACACCCTGCATAAAATATATACTCAAGGGGAGAAGCTCTTTAGGAACATGCATATCCAAAGTAAGCAGTGACTCTAAAATCACGGTCACCAAAATGAGATAATTCATCGCTGGCCAACCTGGCAAAACAGATGAAGCCAACACCGGATCATCAACAATTGATGAATTTGGAAGCAGGAAAATGTTGGATGAGAAATGTGCGGCTTAAAGCATGGCAAAGCCTTTGTGGATGATTAGTAAGTAAGTCAATATTCAACTCACTTAGAGAGCAGAGCACCTTTAATAAAACCTTCACAAAAATAGTTGACATAGAGGTAGATGCTCTTAAGTTGGGTATTACAAGTGTCTCATCAAATCCTGTTTAGTTGCACTTGACTGCTACAGAGTTGATTGCTAAGTCTGTCAATCGTGGCCAACTCTGTTATACAAGCTTGTCTGTCAATTTATCGCGTGAGCCTGTCAGTCAAAACAGAGGTCGAGTTGGTTGTTGGGTGAAACAGTTCTACTGAATTTCACAGAGTTTTGTAAAATCAGAGCTCTTTTTCGACCCATCTGCTCACTCAAATGAAGTTGAATTTCTATAAATAGGTTGCTGTACTTTTCATAGTCATGTTTGCAGTCAGCTTCATTTGACTTGAATTGTGTTCGAGTTGACAGTTGAGTTCAATTTAATAATTAGATTAAATGTTCAATTTCAGCAAACAAACCCCCTTTTTAAATCTCTAAACACCAATACATGTGTTTATTTAGTGTTGGGAAGATTAACCAAGTATCTGGGAAAATCACAGTTCCACTTTAATGGTTCCATTTTTAAAATCTAGGGTGTCTAGAACCATGCGTAGAAATGTAGCATCAGCTCAGTGCAAACTTAGTAAAAGTACTTATTCTGTCATCATGAACCTCATGGAGAAGGATACTGCTAAAAAGAGAAACTCAACAAACATATATAGACTTATATGAGGATATTTTATCGAAGAACAAAAACATCATTAGCCAAAGACTAACCTGATTGCTATCCAGCGTTTCAAAGATCTGCTCATCCGTTTTTATTAGAGGGGTTCCAGTTCTATGGTGTCGCTCATATGAAAACTGCATGGAGCTCCAAGTCTGACTAATCTCCAAAAGTATCTAGTCATAGAAAATATATTATAATTCATATATATATGTTATAAATCAATAATTCTAAGATATGATATACCAGCAAACAAATCAGCTTTATTTTAATGACTAAAAATGTCATAAGACACCAAAAAAATATTTTTTGAAAATAAAATGACATCACATGTATCGTAACACTCCTTTTTACCAAGATCTTACAATGAACCTTTTTAAAAAAACCTTAGTATGTTTAAAAACATGTACAATATAAAGCTTACTTTTTCAGTCCCCATCTCCTTCACTGCTTTGTCCACAATGTTCCGGACTTCATCTTCTACCTTGTGCAACTGCAGAGCGAGTAAATCTGATAACGTAGTTTGTTCAGTCATTGAAAACTTCACCTGCCAAAAAAAAAGAACATTTACATATCAGATATAATATTACTTAATTACATTGACAGGAAATATTCTGGAATGGCAACAATATATATGGAATATTACTATTACTCCGTGTTACATGAAAAAAAGTGAAAAAATCCCTTTTGTGAAGTGTGGTGGACTTTTACCTGGATATGTTGTCCATTCACATTTCCTTCTCCACAATTGGTGGTGGGAACAGGTCAAATAGAGCTTTATCTGCTTTACTGTAATGGGAAGTTGAATGGGTAGCGATAAAGGGGATATAGTATAACTATAGGGTTCCCAACTGTCACCACTTCATGCTGGGAAGAGATGGTAGTATCTGACACTTGCCCCTCACAAAGGACTATGAGGCTAGTCAAGGGTAATACAATACAGAGTGAGGAATGTCCACGCCAAGAGCCACTTCAAAGATTCCAGACACAAGTTCTTTGAAGTTTCAGAGTAAAATCTGATAAAGGTGTTACAACATGCCTCAGCAAAAGACCAAAGTAGTCTCAAAAGCTCGCAATCTAATGCAATTCACTTAGCAAATAATGGTATGATCCTTAGAAAATAACGGTACATTTTTATACATCTATTTTAGGGCAGGCTGAAGGTAAAATAAAACTCATAAACATGGATTTTTTCTGGGGAAAAATGTCGCAATTCAGATTCCAGGTTTTCCGAAAATATTCCAGGTGGCGTTGATAAGTTTTTTCAGCGAAACTACTGACCATTATGCACCTTGCAACATCTCATTTGTGGCATGACAGTTTCGAGCAGCATCGGTGTCTTCACAATGGGGACTTATGTTTAATAGTGCCCACACTTTGGAACTCTCCAGGTCTGATCCAGAGTCTCTGGGTGAGGTCCTACTTTCCCAGGTCTCCAGGACTTTTGGGGGCGAGGGGCGGCATATGGCCATGACCACTATCTGCCTGTGTTCCACTTACTTTCCACCAACTTTTCTACCAAGTTCTCGCCAACTAAATAATTTCTAGAGCTAGCCCCTCCCCTATGTAAACCTAGCCCCACCCACACAAAGCCACTCCCCTAGAAAAGGGAGAAGTCCAAGTAGTTGACCCAGGGAAGTCCCCAGGAATAATAATGCCCTAAAATTGCATTCTGTACCTCTGTTTTAAAAAAAAAATTGTTTGAACTTGCTGGGCCAATATAGTACATAATTAAAATTTAAGTAATGAATTTATTATTATTAATTTACATATTTTATTTAAAATATTTTTAAAATATTACATTTTTGCAATACATTTTTTAAAAACCCATTTCAGACTATGTATTAAAAAAAAGCTTCATATCCATGCCAATTTTAGGTCACTTTGTTGTAGTAGACATCTCTGCCAATATGTTCCTGGTGTTATATGTCATGAGAACATTTTATGTACAAATAAGTTTTTGGAAAGTTTAAAAACAATCTAAATTTTTGACTTTTTTGTCCTCATCTACAAGACCTTTTCTGATGTAAAGATGCAAAATGAATACAATGGAAAATGGACGTAATGTCACTGTGCATTTCTGACATTGAAAATGTGTGATGTAGCTCTGTAGCTTCCATCACTGCCATCATCCACTTGTGTGCCCCTGTCATGTGATATATAGGGCATGTAATCTAGTTACTCAAATGTAGCATGCACATCTGAAGTGATCACATGGAAAAGCCCCATGAGCATTTTTGGAAATATATTACCACCTTAAAATTGTGTCCTAATTTCACTTACTAAATATTTCTGAATTCAGTATAAGACCCCAGAGTTTTCTGAATGCCAAGAACATACAATATAAAAGCTACACCTTGTGCTTGGAGAAATGTAAAAAGAAATGTACAGTTAAAGTATAAATATATAAAAGTATAAATCTGTATATATACGGTATATATATATATATATATATATATATATATATATATATATATATATATATATATATATATATATATACATATATATAAGTAATGGGAATTCTGTGCGCTATTCCAATCCCAGTGTTGTTTTTCAGCCATGGGAAAGAACTGACCTTTGTTGCGGCCATCAGCTGATTCCAGTGTCTGTCTCGGATTGCCGGGTTCTGTAAATCTGTTACAGCCCGCAGCGATGTTATCAAATTTTTTATAGTAAGATCCAAACCCACATACGCATCCCATGACCGGGCTTGTTTGTCCAGTGACCACATTTCCTATGGAACAGAATAGAGATTATGTAATTATATCTAAGGCAAATTAATGTGGGGCACGTGAGAAACATAAAACTGTGCTCCTGTCTCAAAAATAGAAATCCACCCTTTAATCTAGAAGACTTTGCTTTGGTTCCCACTTTTATATACATTTTTGGCTAATAGAAAGGGTTTTTTTGTTTGTTCAGTGGGCTGAACACATACGAATAGCTTAAATTCCATAATAGGGGTAAAGAAATAAAATATTAGAGAGTACACGTGTAGGTCAACCTTGGTGCACCTATTTTTAAGGCTACAACTCCCATCAATGTTGTCTAAGGGTGATGGGAGTTGCACTGAAAGCGCACCTGAGCATTTTTTTATATTGATTTTTTTCTAATGAAATAAATGTACTGTTTTTTTTATGTATTTGTTGAACATTGCTTTGATTGGGAGGTGGTACGCTTACATTTGTGGCGGTGTGTATCACAATCCCTGATGCCTGCATGCAAGCGGTGTATGTTACAGTGACAGCAAGCAGCTGTGATTGCACAGCGGGTCAACGGGCAGAGATTGGAACAGACTTTTCTGTTTTAATGTCAGAGAAGCTACTGATTTTGGAATATATTTATATATATATATATATATATATATATATATAATTTTAGAAAGGTAAACAAATCTACATCTGAGACTGAAAAAAAATCATTTTGGGCGCTAGGTAGTGAAAGTAAATGAATTATCTTCAAAGTAGAATCAATGTGACTTTACAGAGATAGTAAGGAAATTAAAAGGTTGTAGAATGTATATATAAACAATATTATTAAAAAATGTAATTCATGAACTAGACACACTTATTTTGCACAGAAAAACAGTATAATAGGGAGTATTAGTGAAGTTACCTGAAAATGAAAAATGAATGGTAAAATTTAAAGAAAATAAAATTAAAAAACATCAGCTGGGAAACTTGCCTTTGCAAACCTTCTTAGCTCAACATCCATCTGTTCCACATTAATCTGCCTCCACTGAGATTTAACCCAGTCTTCAATGCTGTTCTGGTAGGATAAATATTAAATACAGAATGAAATCAAACTATCTGTCCCTTTAAATACAACCATAGCAAGCATTAGCAAAAACACTTTACTTTGCAAAAACAGGCATTGATTTAACTGTTAAAATACACGTAGTATAGTGTAGCCAGAAAAATAAGTTATAAAAATATAATACATTTTGACCAAAATAAACCATACCCTAACATTGAAAATAATGTCCCACAACTCCTTCAGGAGTTTTATCTCTGTGCGACATTTTTTCATTTGCTTGTAGTCTGGAACTGCAACTTCAAATAGGTCTGCAGATTCTTGGATCTCTTGCAACTCTTCCTCCAGAACACATATGTCGTGATTTGCCTGTAGATTGCCAACACTACTTTTAATGTACAGTTATTACCATCACAAAGTGCTATCATGGTATACTCCCTCAAGTGGATTATTTAGAAAAAAAGTTATAACTGTAAATAGAAAGTCTTTATCTGAATTTACTTTCTGGAACCTTCAATGGCAAGAAGAAATAGCCCAAAACATTTTGGTTTGCATAGTTGGATAATGGATTTGTTGTTGTTCTTACTGACTTTCCAGGACTAACTTCCGCTTGTCCGATGTATGCAACTAGTTTACCAAAAAAATAATATTGCATCTGTGAGCCTTCCTTCCCAAGAACATTAACACAACGCAAAAGGTCTAATAAGCTCACAGAAATGTACTGTACATGCACCAGCCATCTATGGAGAGAACAGCGGTCTGTGGTAGGAAAAGTCATGAACCTATATGGTTACGGTATATTTTAAGATGCAGTAATAATCATTATAACAAATATTTGCCTATTTTGTTAAATAGTTTTGTTACCCTCGACACTTTCTTACATGCTCTCTCTCACCCTATGATCTCTGAATGGCGGAGAGGCCCTGTTTTGTTGCGGGGGGAGAGGGTGTGCCCCGAGGCGCCACCTTTTTGGGTAAGCGCTCCAGGAAGTCTAGAGTGAATAAGGGTGGGTGACAACTAATTTCGTTTTCGATTGGACAAATCCTCCACATTTTTGGTCCACTATGAGTCATTTAACAGGTGCCCCCCAACAATAAGTCTCTCTAACAACTGATTCAATAGACACTGCCTTTTTTTGGACCATCAAATCAATTCTGTTACTACCAAAAATTGCATCTTCAAAACTTTATTGGTGCTTAGCACACCAAGTAGAAGATAATTAGGCAGAATCTAGTAGATGAATCAAGAACAGTATAAGCAGTTAATATTATATTCATATAGCACAATCTTTTGACATTCTTACCCCATGAGTTATAAGTAACACACTTTACTCACTTTATCCAGACGAGCATATGGCTTTTGCACATTGTACTTGAAGGGTGCATCCAAACAAAACATATCTCTGAAATCTATCTGCTTCACCTGGAGATAGTAACAAAATATTAAAGCACTTAAGGATATAAATGGTGCTAGTATGAACAAAACCCTATCTGTAGCACCAGGCAAATTATCTGTATGCAAACACGTAAACCAGGCTTTGGGACAGCTATCCATGGTAGGCCTTCAACAAAGTTGAAAAGTAGAATTGTCATGACTAAGTTCCATTAACTTTCTAAGAAGAATAGAAAGAGGTGCAAGGACTTCTGTTGTATATCATTTAAGAAACCTCTGTTCCAGTTACATTCATCCAACTCAAGCTGTTTCTGCCAGCCAAGGACCCAAGGTAAGAAACCAGTACAGGTACAACTAGTATGTGGCTACACGTTTACTTACATCGAAAGCAGCACATCTTTTCCTGATAATGGAAACCTCCAATATCTGAAGAGGGGCAAGATCGTGTTTCATGGAAACTGCATTTTTTTTGGTGTTGTTCCATTTTTCTGGTAGTTCCTGTTGGAATGGGTTTTTAAAGACTGCCTGTGAGTTTAAATATCTTAACATAAAAACATGGACAAGTTTAATTTGTTTTACATATTGTAAACCCCAAAGGATTAACTTTAGTGACAGATCCTTGTCCTCCTTTCCGTCTCCTCTCTTAAAGCATTACAAAGGCTTTCTGAACCAATATGTTTCCAACAAATGGTAGCAGTATTGCAAACTGGTATATGGTTTATGTACATATATACCTCTTATTTTAATCTGTCAACAATATACTTTTCTTCTAGCATTTCATATGTGATATCAATGCCATGTGTAGTCCCGGAGGTTTTCTATAATATTCGTGTTTCCAGCCTAAAACCACTTTTGTTGTGTTAAACATTTTATTTTTTTCATTTACCTCTAATTGGGTGTATATCTGGTCTGGCAGTTTCTGTCCATAACTTTCCAGCAAGGCAATGGTCTGCTTGAGGGGCTCAAATAGTTCATCCGTTGCCACCTGCCTGTCTCTAACAGCGAGGAGAAGCTCCATGACACCCACAAGAGCCTTATAATCTCCTTTAGGAACGTTCTCCTGCAGACCAGCATTCGTCACCTTAATAAATTCTTCCAAGTCAATCAGGCTAACAAAAAAGGAACAAAATATTCTTATGAACAGGATAACATACTTATTACATCTTTTAGTCTGATATAATAGATCAATTTAGCAGTCAGAGATGGAATCAATGAGATGAGATCAATTTGAATTTGTGCTCTAGCTAATAATGGAGGCCTGTATATATAACATTTTAAAACATTATGACTTTTACATTGTCAAATATCCCTCTGCCTCTAGGAAGTGACAGTCCAATGGTGTCCCAGAATATTTGTGGGGATCCCTGAAATACAATAATATGTGTAGTGTGTATAGGAGACAATCTGTTCACAAATTAAAATGATAGCTTTTAATATAAAAGTTCATGTAAAGCCTCTTCCTACATCTCCTAAAAGAAAAACAGATCTTTTCAAGCCATGGATGGCTTTGGTTTACTTGTACTGTTTGGAGAGTCCCCAGTAACCTGTTACTATGTAAGAGAATTTCCATAGGGCAGGGATTTGGGTCACTGGGGTACTATATAACATTATTTGCCTGCATTCTCACATAGCAGCTAAAATTGGCTTAATGCAAACAATACAACACTGCCGATTATATATGGCCTTGGATTTTTGCCAGTTTCAGAATCTTACATTTTTACAGAAAATAGTCCCTAGCTTCAAGTTAAGATAAATCAAAAAGTGGATAAATATATTACCTGTCAGTGACAAATCTTAGAAGGTGTTCTTTAAACATCCAACTCCACCTCTTTAAGACTAAGAGCGTGGAGGTTTTAAAAGGCCTCACGTCTACCCTAAACCAGTTTTCAAAAACTTTGGAATCATCTAAGGAGTTAATGTGAATATACAGATTTTCGTAAAGGTCAATCTGAAAAGAAAACAAATAATTTAAAATACATTGATATTCTGGCATGAACTAAATGTAATACAGCTTTGATATCTTGCAGGTGCTACTTACCTGTTCCTTAAATTGTTCAATAGTAGGGGGGCTTTCAGGCACATGGTCATCTGCGTGCGCCTCAATTTCCTCTGAGGTTAACACATGACCATACAGGAGAAACTGCCTCATGAACTCAGTTCTGTCATCTGTCCACAAGTAGGAATAGGAATCAAACGTACTCTTGTAATCTGTCACTTTGTTGATAACAGTGGTAACTTTTTCCATAATTTCCTGCCGGATTTCTGAGAGATCTATCATTTCATCCATGTCATTCTAAAAAATAATAATCATAATCATATAAATAGAGGACACTTCTGATAAACTGCCCCATTCACCATCTTCCTGCGTCATTAACAAGAGAGTTATTCTATTGGCTGGTGTTTGGAGGGGAACAGCAAGGGGTCCGTATTCTCAGGAACCTCAGGACTCTGGCCACATCTCAACCCTATGGTGATGACACAGGCACAATACAAACCCACAATATTTCTCTTATGTAATATATTTGAGCCATAGAACCATGTTTGCTTCTCCTGTCTTATGAAGCACATTAAGTTTGTTGCACATACTGCTTGTTACTTGGGGCATCAGTTTTGTACCAGATCTTTTCTTGAAACAGAAAGTCACCCGCTAACTCCTTATCTTGGCCGTTCAGTATGTGGATCCTCTCTGACCAATGAAAATTAGTCCTCTCTATTTTTTATTTCCATTTATTAAATAGTAGACAAGCATGCAGTTATTTTTTTAAAAAATGGAGGTACCTGGTAGTTGTTGGCTTCAAAATGATTGGCAATCCGTTTTACTTGCCCAGACATTTTAAAAATGTCACCTAAAAGCTCTTCCATCAGGTCATACAATCCATCCCCATCTTCTTTTTGTAATGAAGGCTTGAAAAATATTTCGTTGGTGTGAAGACTCATTTGTGCCTCAAATAAAGGAGCTGGCTTTAATTTTTCCTCTGTGTTTTCCATAAAGAATTGCAAGGAATGCAAGATTGCATGGTATAAACCATCATTTACAATATCATCAATGTACTCTACGTACATTTTCCATGAGTCTGACTCAGGATCGGCCTTAAGGAGTTTCATGTTTTCCTAGAGAAACAAATAATTAATCATTGTACATATGATAATCGCAGAAGTTTGGGTTGTTACAGATGTCTAGTGTTGAAAATACCCCATCTAAACAGGTGGATGTTTGTAGGCGAGCTGAACATTTCAAGTCACTCAGTTCTTCTTGTTGGAGAAGCTCACTGGGGTAAACATTTCATAACACATACTAAGGTTTGTCAGTTCTCCTAGAAGCCTATGTTTAGTGGAAACAAAACTCAACGAGCCACAAATGGACAAATGACATGCTTCAGATTGCTAAGAAAGCCTAAAGGGATTTGTGCGCTCTCTAATTTTTTTTATTTCCTAAGTTGCCATATAAGCTTCTAGTAAAAACCTCTTTAAAAATTTTAATGAGTGTTTAGTTTGTTCTTGTATGTTACTCAATGATTGAGCTATGATGCGGCCAGGGCTGGATTTACCAAGGTGCAAATGGAGCAGTAGCTTCAGGACCCCAGTGTGGTGAGGGGCCCACAAAGTTTCCAGATGGGATGAGCTACATTTATTGGTTTCAAAAAGCATATAATTGCTTCTTCTGACTACACAACAAGCATTGGTGCTGCTGCTTCCCCCTCTCTTCTGTTGGACAGGAGCTCCAGGATATGGCATCATATGCCAGCACCCCATCACACCTTCAGAGACCACAAAGGAAGGGCAGCAAGCAATGGCACGGTTACAGGTACAGGTGTAATTAAGAATTGTTTTTGAGCTTATATCACTATGGTGAAGAATGGACAGTATGAGTTTGCATCAGTGTGTTAGACTCTGGGGAAAAAACCTAATTTGTAAAACCAAGGGGGGATTCGCCCCTGTAAATGATGGTGAATTTTAAGCCCTAACTGGTCTCCTGGTCTAAAAAAATTTACAAACAGTGAGATGCAAGAGGGGCCCATCTTATACAACTGCTCCTTAATCTGGCCTTGGGTTAGACAGTATTTTTCATACATGAAAATTTGGACTTGGGTTTGGTTCACTTACCCATGCAAGATTTTGAATTTTTTGTCCATCGTCTTGCATTGATTTGTATTTCTTATACAGTCTTTCCTTTTTGTCATCTAGATTTATCAGGGCATCCTTCTTATTGTCTTTTCTTGAATACAGAGGCTGTTCTGCCCAAGTCTTCATGATATGTTGGATTGCTTCTATGTTATCTTTTGACTGTTGTACTCTTTGTTCCAGGTCATGAACGATGGTTTTCATTGTAACAATGTAATCCCAGCAGTCCTCGTGATTCCAGGTGTACAGCTCCTCCGCACTCTTGAGTTGCGCATTAATAAACTTCATGTCTTCCTTGATCAAGGGATATTCAACTTCCAATACAGTTTGTTTTAGTTTGTTGTACCACTGAACAATGAGTTCTAAGTTCCCAATATACTACAAAATGGAGTAAAGAATTCAAACAAAGATCAATTAACCTCAAACTGTTTTTTAGATCTTATAAATTGTTCATCTTGTGCATTGCCCCAAACAATAAAAATGAAACCAATATATTCTTAAGGTGAGATCTCCATGTAGCAGACCAGACAATGGTTATCACTTGTGGGCACCACAGGGACAAAGTGGAAACTGCATTTTCACCTGGCACCACCCCTTACGTACACCGGGCTTCAATAAAACCAACAAATTCTATGATGCTGTGTTGGGTCCCTCAACGATGAAGACCCCATAGGAAAGCACTCTACACTCTTTCTTGATCCCAGCAAGTCATTTGACACCATAAATACCTATGCCTTTTTTACAGTACATCAATATATTAAAAGCCACAAAACATGTTAAAACAATATTGGCGAAATTTCAGTACAAGATACCGCAGATTTATTGGAGCACAAACCTTATGCAAGAGCTCTCTTTTTTCAAATATAAACAATGCTGCCGTGGGGATGTCTGTTTGATTTAATATCTGTAAATATTTCACTTCTCGTAACACGGCAACCAGCTGCAAAGAAATAATTAACAAAAAAATATTATTTTCTGTAAAAATATATATGTATATTATACAGAAGTGTAAAATTATTTTCTGTGTTAATTCCATAGGCATATAATTTCTACCTGTATGTATTTAAATATTATCATCATATTGTAAGCAATTTAATAAGCAGTTTGTTGCTGACATCCTCTTCTCCTGAGGTAAACAGTGATTAAAAAGTAAGAATTGTAATGATTAAAAAGCAGGAATATTATCTTAATAAGTCACCCTAGCTTAGGTATCACTCCCATATTGAGCTATTAAAGCATCATATGCATATGGCATTAGAGGTCCATGACCCACAACCAATTATAATGTATCTACAACTGTTGATTAAGCTGGGATGAATTGGGGCATTATAAGGCTCTCCCATTCACCTGCCCCACTGTATATCACTCGCACTGTGCTGGGGTGGCACAAGGATAAGTCTGGTCAGAAGTGGTCTTCATGGAAGACTTGCGGCCAAAAAGCCATCCTACGTGGGAACAAGGCCAAGTGACTAGTCACAAAAACACAGGAACTGGGGTGCAGAAAAATGCCAACAGATGTTCTGGATTGATGAGTCAAAATGTGAAATATTTGGTTGAAGCAGAAGGCAGTTTGTTGGCTGAAGGGCTGGTCTAGGATTACATGAAGAGAGAGAAGCAACGGAGGCTGCCTAAATCCACAGAACTGTGGTTAGTTCTCCAAGATGTTTTGAAGGCAAAGGGGGGGTCACACCAAATATGGATTTGATTTAGATTTCTATTCTGTTCACTCACTTTGCATTTTGTGAAATGATAAAAATAAACTATAAACATGTTTATTTGTGAAAGCATTCTTACTTTACAGCATTTTTTCACAGCTACCTAAAACTCTTTTTACCAACCTTTTGGTCAAAGTTCACACTCAAAAGCCCATCTTCCAAATTACGCTTGATGAGTGGTCTATCCAAATTAAATTCACACACATTATCCACTTTAGATTTCCATTTATCGTAGGCCAATTCTTCGTGTTGGTCAAGTAACGTCATCATCTCCATATATTTTTGATAAACAATTGAAGCTTCAGGACTTTCCATGCTCCTGCGATATATATTAACAGCAAATGAAATAACATTTATTCATTATTAATTAATTTATTACTATTTAGAGAATGTCAGAGGGACTTTAGAGGGACAATGGGATTATGTTGGTGACACCAAGCATATATGTTCTCACACGTAAACAAGGTTTGACTCACGGATGCTGAATGAATCTGAAATTTGACCACAATGTCTGGATCCGGTCTTTGAGTTCTCTTGTCCATTTCAGAATACCACAGGTAACTGGCATATTTTTGTGTACAACATCATTTTCCTCCTAAGTAATAAAAAATATATAACATGTAATAATTCAGCTCAATGATAAAGCTAAGAGGACTCGGTATGAAGCTCTTACAGATGGAAATTATTGTTTACCTGTTTAACATGTTCATCATACACCTGCTTGCATCTGTCTAGCTCATCGTTGTACATCATCAGTAGCGCAAAATAATTTGTATTGAATATGTCCAATATAACTGGCCTTTCAAGATAGTAGCCTGAAATAGCCAGCACCTGCGGAGAAACATGAAATGTAAAATGAGTTTCTTTGAAACACAGATCAATTGTGGTTGTCGAGACATGTGAATGCTACAGTATGAACATCAACCTATGTCAGGGACTATTATTGGCCCAGGACACTAAAGATTCTTGCGTTTATATGTTTACCTCTTCTACCTCCTAAAATCAGCAGTGAAATTCTAAATAATGGGATGTCACAAGCCTGTTCTCCTCAACTGAAACTTAAATGGTTAAATATTTTGTAGGACTAAATAAAAGTAATTAACCTACCATTGTAGCTCTAGTAGATGTGAACATGGAAGCTTGCCATGGTGCACACAGGCTTATTTGCATTTCAGCATCTACTTTTCTGATTAAGTAACAGCAGGATGAACACATTACCATTTGTTCCACCAGAGTGAACAGGTACCTCCCTAGTGACCATATTAATTTACCACAGAGTGCGTATTAACACTTTTAAATTGCTACCTTTATTCACAAACTGCCAGTTAGAGAAATAAGATTGGAAAGCTGCATTGGTTCATATACAGAAGATAGTATACATACAATCTAGCTTTATAAGAATAAAGGAGAACATTGTGCTCCCTTGGAGTTCCTTTCTTGCCTTCCACACATTTTGATGATCAGCCAAGCATCAAGTAAATTTTACCTTGTGCTTTATTATTTCTGACCACTTGGACAAAGCTTTACAAAATGCATCATACCTTGAATGCCGATTCTAAACCGGAACAATCGTTGAAAGCTTCACAAAGCAGTGACGCAAGCTGTGTGTCAAAATCCAGTACTTTTCCCTTGAATTCAACATAGTTATTTTCAAATTCCTGTAAGTAATGAAAATGAAGTGAAAACATATAATTTCATTTAATGTTTGATTTTTTTCGTATTTATATTTCCATGTCTTGATATACAATAAAGTCATATCCAAGGCATTTCATGCAGATTTCCCTTAATTTCCCATCATCTATCTGGGAAGGTTGCGCTGGAATCTGATGGTCAGACACGTAGATGTTCTTCCTAGACTTTGCCGGCATTTCTTCTAGCACTAAGATGTCCACAGCTGTGCAGTTCCTTTGGAAAGCTATTATCACAAACATTACAATGTGACCATTTAAAATGTGAGCGAGGTATCAGTGTACCACTATGTAACAATATGAAAGTGATATGATATATAAAAATTATAGGTATACTGGAATAATAGAATTCCTGGACTGGATGTCTGCCAGATGGCAATAAGGTGCTACATTGTAGGTGGTAATGTTGGATCAGTTTTGTGTGTTTTGACAGACTGGATTGCTCCACCAGGACCCACCACTGTCTTAAAGTGGCTCTGGCTAGTGAAAGCTCAGGTGTTTACTATTCTTGCTCAGGTAATACTGCATCAAGAGCTAGTGACAGAGTCTGCATAAGGACCTTCATGATCTCATGACACATGGACTGCACCTGCCAGAGTACCTTCAAGGGGAAGATCTCCAAGCTCTAAACGTCTTGTATCCTAAAGCCTACTTTCACATTTTCATACCAAGTATTGGATACATGCTAGTACATGCACCTTTTGTTCATCAGACTTAAGAAGAACACATAAGGAAAAATAAATACAAAGTTTACATTCAGAGCTCAGATGCCTCTAGAGCAGCGGTTCTCAACCTGTGGGTCACGACCCCTTTGGGGGGGTCGAATGAACCTTTCACAGGGGTTGCCTAACACCATCGGAAAACACATATTTCACAATATATAATTACATATTTTTATGGTTGGGGTCACCACAACATGAGGAACTGTATTAAAGGGTCGTGGCATTAGGAAGGTTGAGAACCACTGCTCTAAAGTGTCATCCATCTTTCTAAATTTCAGTTCTTTCTCTCCAAACACTTGATCTTGCATTTTTCAATCTGTCTCATAGTTCCCCTTGATTTCTTTAATATTCCTTTCAACATTATTAAGTACTCTAATTTTAAAGTACTGCCTATATTATTCAGGAGTAGCTCAAGAGGTTTATATATCACCCTAGGAAACGCTGCTTTGACCTATGATTCATTTCGGTTGCTCGTCTATTTTATCTATAACCTATCAATGTTCTCCGGAAATAAAAATATTTCACAAGTAGAGCTTCCTATCATCATTATTACTATTATTATTATAATTGTTATACTATCTGTTTTAAAAAGTTTTATTAATCCAACGTATTTGGTTATAATTAAAACAAAGGGTTACATTGGTAAATCAGTAGACTACAAGCCAAGAACAACGCTACTAGAAGATTATTTATATAGAAAATCTAATCACGAAACTATGTGGAATTGCACCCTAATCCCAATGGCTATTAACAAGACTGTCTCAGTGTCATTCTGTCCCGCAGATAAATATCAGTCTGCAAATATTGAGTGGACTCTTGGCGACAGACTTGATAAGGCACGCTTTCTATAGCTTGCGTCTTCTTTGATTTGCTTTGAATTCTTCGGTTCATATAACAAGGCTTTTATAGGCAAACAATTATTAGTCCTGTGCAAGGGGCAGTGAAGCGACATAATCGGGTGGCCCAGTCATGGCATTTCAAAGAGGGGCAATTGTCCTACTAGCGCCTTCCACTGGACACCCATGGTCTTGCATGAGAGTGTCTAACAGAGTTAAGGTTTCAACTCACTAAATGAATGGTTCATCCCGACAAGTTTATCCCCAAAAATAGAAGGTGAGCTGGCCCTGCATAATACGCAGTTTCGTTGGTTAGGTGATATTTAACTATTACCCTAAGCCGTCACTTTATTCTTGTAGGAGAAGCTTGCTGGGGTTTGGCCGTTCATAAAGCATACTAGTGTCAGGGAGCACAAATGTTCAGCTCCTGTTTTAGTAAATAAACCCCAATTAGTCTATGGAAGCTCTTTTATGCATACTATGGGTTACAGGTTTTTTCAGGTACTATTTGAAAACCTTTACAGAGCAGGTAAGGCGATAAAGAAATCAAAACTCTAGAAGTATTAAAAAAAAACAACATGTAGCATTGAAGATATGAAATTATTAAAAGTCACTTAAATAAAACTGTCCCTTTGCATGATGCTTTTCCTGTGGTTGGAGTTGAATAAACAGGAATTTAGTTAATTTATTGGATTTTTTTACATTTTTTTGTGTGCACAAGATATATATATATATTTGTTTCTTACAATTACTTGTTCATTGAATCAGTGTATCTAGATATTGACAAGCATTGTGCAAAAAAGTTAAATTACCTTATAGGCACAGTCAGTAGGATCATATGAAATGTCTTTAAATACTTGGCAGCTTTCTGTGAATTCTTCATACAAGTGACACACATGTTCATTTAAGGTTTTGCCCTTATTCCCACCAAACTCAAGCTTTTCAAGTCTTTGAAATTCAAGCATTGTTACAAAAATATCCTACAATGTAAAACACACAAGTTAAAAACATTCATTGTATCCACTGTTACGCTTATCTTGATACAGCATAGTATATAGTGTGATGCAATGTCAGCTAGCAAAACAATGCACAACAGTTTCAACAATAATGCGATAATGCGGGGGTATTTCTAATAAGAAAAAATAACACAATCCAGTGCTTTACGGGTATGTATTAACTTTACACTGTACATTGACTTTTCTATTTTGCATTATTATTATTATTATCATTATTATTATTATTATTATCTGTTATTTATATAGCGCCAACAGTTTACGCAGCGCAATACATAAATTCAAGGGGGATGACAAGACGAGAATTGACAGACTAAGACAAACCGATACATTAGGTGGAGAGAGCCCGGCTCGCAAGCGAACGATCTTGAGGGAAGCTTATAGAGTTGTACCCTGTTAGCCATAGAAAGTGAGAACGGTTTGGTAAAAATGATACCTTTATTGGGTAATTGACGTATAATGGATTGCAAGCTTTAAAGACTATCTAGGTCTCTTCTTCAGGCATAAGAAGACACCTAGATAGTCTCAAAGGCTTGCAATTTTTGGCTTTTGCAACCCACTAACTGACTCTATATAATTCCCATAGACATTACAATTGGCTAAGGTACCCCTTTGTGACAAATAATAATACTCCAAAAAGCCTTGCCTTCATTATTATGCCCCTGGCTATAATAAAAAAAGTTGAACTATACAGTTCAATAGGCTATTGAAAAACTTTTGACTGGTTGAGAGACATACTAGCAGCACAAATTAAAAAACACCGCTATACAAACTACAGCAAAAGCTTGTCAAAAGGTCTTAGGCAAAGTTTTTATCTGAGCGCAATCCTATAGCCGTATGAACCCATGTGGAGAGAGAAATAGCTGTACAGTAAATGTAACTATTACATACGTGATGGCATCTTTGAAATATTGGACATCATTCAGATAAGATTACAAATATTCTCATAGTGCTCTATGAGTTTCTTTTCATTAAAATAATTAAGCATAGAATTCTGCACACGGGATAATTATTTTTTTCCCCCCAGAAAAAAAAGGTATCTGCGGTTCAAAGCCTTAAAATGTAATATCTACCCAATTAAATATAATTGTTGTGGTCACTGACTGTGTCAAATGGGAGTAATTATGGTAATAATTGTAATTATAACTATTACAAGAATGTATTATTTTAAGTAGAATATGTGTCTTACGTAAGGTGTGAAAGTAGTGTTTTTCTTAAATGATACATGTATGCGAGCTCATTTGCAATTCATATCACACTACTGTAAGTATTTATAGTGTTCAGGAGTGCAAAGGATACAATTAGAAGATTTAAATACCTCAATCTTCATTAATCGCTCAAGAAATCTGTCATATCTTGCAAACACCATTTGAGATTTGAAATCCCAAGGTTTGAACCTTTTGCCATCTCTGTAAAATGTCCCCAATTTACTTCTGTGACTTAGAAATGAATGTTTAAAGTTCCTGAGCACACCGAGTGCAACTTGCACATGCTCCAAAGCATCTTCAGTTTCCTCTTTGAAGAGGTCTTCCGGTGAAAGATATGATTTTGCCTGGAATTTAATGAGGAAAAAATCAGTTTGGAATAACGAGCATAAATGGGTCAATGTAGGCCAATGAGCGATAATTAATAAGCACAAATTGTAATTTAATATCTTAAATCCCTCTAGATTGTAAACTTGAGAGCGGGGCCCTTTAAATGTAAGTATTGCAAGAAGCACTCTATTCAATTGTTGTCACTGTATACATAAAATAATAATATTAATAATAATAATAATAAAAATAATAATGTATTTCTAATGTCCCTAACATGTTATATGTATATAAATATATATATCTTTCAATATCCCACTCCTGTGAATGTCTCATGGATAAAAACTGCTGCATTAAACTTATACAGCTATGATATCACTGAACAGTCAACAAAACTCAAGGTCCTTTTGGCTGATGGGTAAAACCATAGTATTTCGTGTAGTTTTGTCTTTGGGGCATATCATATATTGATATAACAAACAGTGCCCCAACAGCTGCCAAGTTCTGAGGGTACCAACTATGGACAATGCCTTAAAGTTTCAATTTTTATATCTGCTTTGATATGTATGAAATGTATTTATTTTTAATCACCAATTATGGAATAAATTCAGGATGACATGAAAAGCATATAGCAATGTCGTGCAAATAATGAAGACAACAGTATATTTGGGGGAAAGTATCATGGAATGTTGAGTGTTTTAGTCTGGTAAGTAAATGCTATGTAACAAAGCTGAAAGTGATCTAAAAGAGTACTTTTAGTTTAAAACATAGAAACAGAATTCAGCCTTATCTAGTTGGCCCATTTCTCCTAATATAGAGACTCAGACCTTAGTCAGCCCTTGATCTTGTCGTAGTTTAGTTTGTATAGTATAGTCCTTTATGTATCTTTGAATACTAAGGATATTAACATATTTTAAGCAAGATAATTTTTTTCAAAAACGCTTGCAAATTTCTGTAAAATTTCAAATCACTTTTAATGGTCACATTTAGATAAGGAGCCAGTCTTTCTACAGAGGATGTTGGGAAATGTACCTGTTGAATGAATAAATTACAAAACTCCTGCAGGAGGACAATAATCCGAGCGGGAACACAGTAAAACCTGGAGTGACTCCAGATCAAACAGATAGTATGAAGCAAAGGAGCAATTAAAGTTTGGATGTGAGGGAATTCTGCCTCCTCCAGTGATTTTATATGTGGCTTGAGCGCTTTCAGGTGTAGATCCACATCTTCAGCTTCACAAAGTGCTTTAACAAATTGAAAAACAGAATTAAACTAAAAAATACTTAATTTATAATTCATACAATTTATAGAATTTTTTTCCAATGTATTACTTTAACAACTGATTAAAATCATGGTGAGTATGCACATTCATACAGTAGTGGTTATGAAGCCAAAGTGATAATAATAACCAGACATAGACTCTACATGTGTAGAGGACACGTAGTATTATATCTATGTATAACAGTACATTAAAGTAGGTTAACAGGGATTTTATACTTTTTAGTACATATTTTTCTTAACTGCCAACAAACAGATATGTCATAAAAAGTCAGAACAATATGACCGTAGAGGAAACTTCCCATGGTGGAGAAGTAGAAGCACTCCTGTTAAGCTAGAAGGAAACAGATGTTGCCAAGAGTATGGCTATAAAATGCCTGCCAGATTTGTAACGAATTGTAATCGTTACAGAATAACGACCATGTAATAACCATAGGATGCAGGGAGTCGGAAGCAGAGGATTGGAGAAATAGGAGTTAAGCACAAGTCCATTGTAGGCTATCTATAATAAAATGTCAATGTACATTAGTGTAACCGGTTGAAGTGGTTGGAGAAGCAGCATATTTATTCATCGCCTTGACCCCCCATATTGTTGAGTTCCACTTGCGCGAGAGCTTAAGTTTATGATCCTGTATCTTAATCACAGAGGGTTACACATTCGTTTAGAA
Source organism: Spea bombifrons (assembly GCF_027358695.1). Taxonomy (NCBI): domain Eukaryota; kingdom Metazoa; phylum Chordata; class Amphibia; order Anura; family Pelobatidae; genus Spea; species Spea bombifrons. The sequence continues at coordinate 21,360,474 of NC_071091.1, read as the reverse complement.
AGAGACGCGTTTCGGCACCGCTCTCCGCAAATCTATCTGCATACTTCTGGCCTCTCAGTGCGCTTTCACAAAAGGGTGGAGCCAGAGGGCAGCCTATCCCCCATTCCTCCAATCGGAAGAGAGTGTGCCCAGAGGCTCTGCCCATTTGCGCACCAGGATCCCTAGTTCATGGAGAAGCGGATGAAGACAGAAGACATGGGAAGAAGCGGAACAAGAAAGAAGACATAAGGAGAAGTGGACAAAAACAAGAAGAGGCAAGAGAAGTGGAACTGTGGGAAAGGAGACAGGGACACAGAAGTGATCGATAGAAAAAATAAGGAGACATTGAAAGAGAGGAAGCATAAGAGTGTGAATGATAGCGTGAGAAAGAGTGAGAGAGAGTGTGAGCGAGAGTGCGCATGAGACAGTAAACGGGGGTAAGTGACAACAAATGCAAAAACCCTTTAAGTTATGTCCAAAAAGAAAGGACAGGAAACAAAACTCATTGTCTGAAAACGAATGGACCATTTGCACAAGTCTAAAAATAGCAAAAACAAACAATCAAGCAACGTGACATGGGGCTTTAGCTAATATTATTATTTAGTATTATTTGCGACTATTGTTTGACAAATGTTCAACAAACGTGCCAGAGAACCAATTTTATAGAAAGAATGTCATGAAATTCAGCCAGCATTTCATGTAAAGCGCCTGCCGTGCCGCAGTCTTACTTACCCTCTTTTACTTCTTTTGTGATGTTCTGGAATATTGGATAGTAGCTGCTTTCTTTCTCCTCCAAAATAGTAGCCATTTTCTGAACAGCAGGCGACTGGAGCTAAAGTAGACAGAATTAAGTGAATGTCAGTAAATGTGTAGAGAGTTTAAGAATTGTAATGGTCTATTCAAAACCAAGGGCTGACCTAGGCACCCTAGGCATCCCCTCCTGCTTATAATTGGTTGCTAAAATAGGATAGACTCATATAGTGGCATCACCCATTAACTCTGCACCCAGGGCAGCTTAATTGGCTTTGAATTCACTCCCATGCTGATATGCCTCCGACATGCCTTAATATATGATGTATCAACACAGTCAGAAAAGATGCCTAAAGGATGATTGTGCCTTTTTCCTGTATGGAATATCATGAGTACCATGTATATTTGATTGTATAAAACATGTTTACTCAAAGCACAATGCAGTGTTTCAGTTCCCAATGTGATATATGATCATATAATTATCACACTCTCATAGCTCCTGACATAGCTTCTTCTGAAGACGCCTGTTATTTTTGTAAAGTTTATTGGCACTTGAAATTCAGCACAATAGATGGAACAGCACCTTTAAAAACAAATCATTTCACACTAACCCTATTAATGATGATGTAATTAAAGTAACTTGATAACGTTTAGCTAAAGTTGAGTGCCTTGCAATTCTACAACCCTAATTATAATGATGTAAATACTTGCTGCTGCCCTATGGTGACTGTGTAAAGATCCATGAAAGCCCAGATTTGTTTCTCTGTCTATGGCGCTACAGAATTATATTATAGCTCTGATATTTAGAGTCATTTACAAACTGATGAGATATTGCATGGGGTTTACAGTGTAATGTGTGACCTCAAGTTCATTCTCTTACTTTATTTCATTCTGGGATTGTAGCTGTTTGCTGTTCAGAATAAATTCTCCAGCCATCCAGGCTCATGAAAAGTAAAAGGGCTGAATGTTTTTAGTTATTGTTATTGGTGTGGGAATTGTTAACCTTGTTAACCAACTTATTGATAAATATGGTGTTTATTTAAAATATTAAGGGAGCAATTCTGTGCTCATACAGGTGTCTTAGGGTGGTTCCGTAAGCCAGGTCCAGTATATACACACATACATTAGAGCATATTTTATGTCTATACGTTGGTCTATAACCCCGAACAGAACATTGTCAAGAAAGAAAAGGAGAGAGACAAAAGGATATATTAATTAAAGAGTTAAATGTAATGTAGCACATACCTGCTCAAAAATGCTTGTAAGATTTTCTCGTCTTGTCTTCCAGAAATCGAGCTCTGTTTCTGGACCAGGGTTGTGACCCTGGACCAGAGGCTGTGAAGAATCCCTTTCTACTATATCCCGTATCTGATAAGACCATTTTATGATCATTGATTCAAATGTGTGTAGGGCTCCTCTGGCAAATTGGGTTTCCCTGTAATACAAAAATGAATGAAGTAGAAAAAAATCACAATCTACAATCATAAAAACTGAGGTGGTTGAGCCAGCTAGTGCGCAGCATTTGAGTCATTCCTTCTTGGGTTGCGCCTTTTGAGAACCAAAATCTTGACCAGGGGAGGGAGTTTAAGCCAGCTTGGCTCCGGCTTATGCAACATTCTTCATGAGTTGGACAGAACCAACGACAAACCCATATGTTTAGCCACAACCAAACAAAAAATGATGTTTCAGAATTATCCCTCTTTGTTTTCTTAAATAATTCAATGTATAGCAGAATTATTACTAAGCTAAAATTACCTGGGAGACCACGACAAAAATAATAAAAATACCACTACCAAATTAGCCTATATTGTGCAATGTCCTATTGAGATTTTTGTCTTCCACGTTCAGGTTTAATAAATCTCCTCATAGCAATTTAGATTCAGTTGTTATGGTAAGGTACATGCCCCTGATTTATTATTATGAGCTTGAGAATCGGTCTGAGGTCTCTGCTCCAAGTTTTTCTTTAACTTAGCGACATTTGGGGGTTATTGGGCATGTGGTACCACCAACACCAAAAAGTTCAAATTTTTACTGTAGAACATTATTCCAGTTGCTTTTTTTTGACAAACATTCAACAAGAACTAGTACAATCCACAGAACAATCTGATCAAAATCAATGTGGAAAATATGTTACAATCAGAAAATCAGACTCGGGAAGTATTTTTACACAACTGTAGTTAAATCCTGTGTAAACTATTGTCATATATATAAATAATAACAACTTTTGTTAACATAGCGCCATTCACAAAGTATATTCTGTATCATTCAGAAACATATAGATTATTCTCATTCTTACTTGTTGTTTGCACTGTACTGGATTGGTTCAATTGTTGTTGCCGTGGTCGGAATTGGTAAAATTGTTTTTCCTGCTAAAAGACCCTTTACAATATGTATCTTATTCTTCATATCCTCCACATGATGATCCATGTCTTCAGAAATAAAACAGGGCCAAGACCGGTGATTCTTCTTATTAGATAGGACAGGTACAACAACCTAGGTAGAGGATGTATGTCACTATTGATGTAATTAAATATATATTAAAATAAAAGAACAACAAGATACACACATACACATTTTCCCATGTATTCTTGCCTACCCTTGCACACAAACATCCTATTTTATACTTTCCTTACACATGCTTACTTACCTTTACACTTGCCTTAACATACAAGCTTTCCTTCATGCAAACACTTGCCCATTGAGTTATTTTTAAACTGCAGATATTCTACTCTTTAATAGAATATGTATCTAATGTTTTCACTATCACTTCACTATCCCACAGAAAGAGGAACTAACTTAAGAAAAAATCAAAACCAACAATGTTGCATGCCTGAGACCCATGAATCTGTCACTGAAAGTTACTTCTGTGGAAGTCATAAAATAGGAACAATGCAAAAAATACGCTGCTTGGCATTGTTCTTTTATCTCGCATACTCTAATCGTACTTGAAATAAATATTTGCACTGTGATCAGGTGTTATTGTGAAATTTTGAGTAATAGTCAAAGAGAGATATGAAGCATTCTGTTGCTGGAGATGAATGTATAGCATTGCTCTAACAATTCAGTAAACAGTAAGAATAATGGGACTTGTGATATTTGCCAGCAGCGATTTCCACATTCTTGTTTATAAGTCTTTCTTAGCAACAAATGAGGGCAAACGATGCTCTTTTGCAACATCAAGATAGGTCTTAAACCTGTTTGGATCGATCTCACAGATATGAGGTTGTCAGTGAGAATTCTGAGACATTTCTTATTTACGGATTAAGCCATGTTGAAATAAGATACAGTTGACATACAGTACTTAGTAATCTAATATACCGTATACCAAAAACTCATGGTTAGGCCAAGTAGTTTAGGTTAAAGGGGAACGTCCATCATTTTTTTCTGTACGAGACATACTTATATTATCACCATAGTCTGGAGATCTGTCCCACTGTCGACACAGTCCTCTCCACAAATGTGTGTGAATGAAAAAAAGTGTGAGTACAAGAGCCACAGGGGAGACTTGGGCCCCATTAAATATAAAGAGAGCCCAAATTTGGACAACATCATCAGTTGGTGTGGTACTAAGAACTACTTTTCATGCTTTTCATCTGAATACCTTCCATTTACATAACTTCTATTATGCTATATAATAAGCTAAGGTACTGAATTTATAAAAGAAAATGTTCCATACTCTCTATGGTTCTATGGAAGACAAGATATCTTCATTTCTAGAAACCCTAATTTTGGGTACCTCTTGGTAATGTAGGGAAGCCTAAAGAGAAAAGGACTTTATGCATGTAGTCAGTCCCATAGTGAGAGTATATGTGCATGTATGCATATACTTGCTGTATATATGAAACTGAAGTTCTGAGTTCTATAGTCTTTACAGAATAAAATGAAACAATTGATATAGAGAAAAATGTGTTCTCCTCTCAACCAAAGGTTTATCCGTATGAGCACATTGAAGAGAGGTGGCACAAAATATTCTATACCCAGAAGTGTAGGCTAAATTACACCAGACTTGCCCAGGGCTCAGAGTTTAAGTTATGACTAGACTTGCACATTCATTTTCGTACTAATATGTTTTCTTGCTACCGCGTTACCGTTTCGTCCATTCGTCCTAATAACGAACAAATTAATGCAACATTGGACAAAAGAAACGAAAGACGCAGGGCCCCGGTGCGAGAATCTACCCTCTCCCTACCCACTTCTCACTATCTACCCTCTCCCTACCTCCCCTTCTCACTATCTACCCTCTCCCTACCCCCTTCTCACTATCTACCCTCTCCCTACCCCCTTCTCACTATCTACCCTCTCCCTACCCCTTTCTCACTATCTACCCTCTCCCTACCCCCTTCTCACTATCTACCCTCTCCCTACCCTCCCCCTTCTCACTATCTACCCTCTCCCTACCCCTTCTCACTATCTACCCTCTCCCTACCCCCCTTCTCACTATCTACCCTCTCCCTACCCCCCTTCTCACTATCTACCCACCCCCTTCTCACTATCTACCCTCCCTCTTCTCACTATCTACCCTCTCCCCTTCTCACTATCTACCCTCTCCCCCTTCTCACTATCTACCCTCCCCCTTCTCACTATCTACCCTCCCCCTTCTCACTATCTACCCTCTCCCTACCCCCCTTTGTAGGTCACTTACCGTGCAGTCCTGTGGTGGGGGCGCGAGGCCTCTGTCTCGCCGCGGTGCGCACGGCTTCACTGCTGAGCGCCGGCATATGACGTCACCCGAGACAGACGCCTCACGCTCCCACCACTTCAGTCGGGGCAGCGATGAGGCAGGCAGCGGCAGCCAAGGAGACAGAAGGGCGCCGAGCGGTTTGCTAAAACAACCGCTCGGCACCCCTTGGGCCCCCCTGACTGGCAGAACTCCAGGGCCCGGTTGCAGTCATGACCCCTGCGACCCTGGTAGTTCTGCCACTGGAAAGACGAATGTGCGCAATACCAAAATCTTTGTACATTTGTTCTTTTTAACTACACTAAGAGAAGGAGAATTTCATCATTTTGCCTGCACTAAGAGGAGGGACATGGAGTGAGCTAATCTTCGTTTCTCCAATCAGCTCACTCCTGTCACATCCTGCTGAGAGCTTGTCCAATGGCTGTGCTGCATCTAGCAGACTAGTAATGAAGAGAGCCTATATAAGAGCAGAGCAGGCAGGGGATCCGTTCATTTCACTGTGATTGCTTTATGTGACACTGCTGTGCTGCATCTGGGCATTTTACAGAGTGAGATTCTCTGTCTGCCATTTCTCACAGTGTCTAAGACCCTCTAAAGTTTTGATTTAATTAATTTAATTAATTAATGTAATTAAGATCATTTAACCACTCCACTACTATTCTTTATCTTAACACCACAACTCTAAGCTAATTTTGACCCTCTTTCTTCCATCCATTGGTCTCAAATTCCTTATTGAACATCTTCTATGCGTTTATTTCTTGTTTCCATGGCAACCAGACGACGAAATGGGATTATTGAGAATAATGTTGGATGGATTTTGTGGAATACGAAGAAAATTTGTATTGTGAAAACGAACACAAACTTTCTGTCGGCGCCCAATTATAGTTATGACACTGTCATTACCATAAGGTCAACATTGCTTCAGTAAAACTCTCCTTGGTAAGGACACTGGAGAACCTTGTGACTTGGCCCTTCTTTCTTTATAAGATTTTTTGCTATACATTCACAACTTGAAGCACCAAAAATCAGTAGATGGTCTATCTGGTTGAAGACCCTGAAGTGTTATAATAGGTCTTTATCATATATTGCTCAATGATTTCTGCCTATTTTGTATTTATTGAATTTCACTTTTTACACATTTTACATCACAGTTATGGCACATCTTACCTCTTCCATTAGAACTGATGTCTGCTTCAGCGATGAACATGATAACTCTCCAAACTGTAGTACATTCTTGTAGTTGTCTAGCCCAATACTTGTTGGAACCTTCTTCATAATATAAACTGCTTTGTTCTTTGTGTTTGGGATGATCTACAAAAATGGGAGAATTACTGTATGTGTTGGGTAACAGATTTAACATCTAACATTTTTAAAAATTCTAAATTCTACCTTTGCTCTAAAAAACAAGATTTGCTGAATACTGTGCCCATAGCTCTATGTCTCTAGGTTACTTGCATGTAAGCAGACAATCTATTGCCTAGGGTTTGTGGCCATCTAGTGCCACTGTAAATTGAGTTTATCTATGGAGGGGCAAGGGGATCCTCATTTAGCACCCTGCCCAGTGAGTCATGGAGTCATGATGTGGTCTGCATTTTGAAATATGTGTTGCAGGTATCAGGACAAACAATATGCATTTCCAAGTTATAGCAGAATATATATATAATATTGATATATTGACATAATTTCCTATAGATTCAGCTTAGGTTCTTCATTTTCCCATTGTGTGACATTATAGCTGCATAAGTTTTCAGTGAATAATGATGTCACCAGTACAATATTCTAATAAAATACACTCTGTGAAATTATATTGCTACAACATATTAACCATAGCAAGATGTGGTTTCTCAGGCTAAGCAAACCTCCACTGTTCATGCAGAATCCCATTTGCTAAAGAAAATGACATCTAGATAAATTAAACAATAGGTGTCATACATTTCAATTGTCACTCTTTCCTCTCCCTAATGCCCCCCTATTCTATAATCTTAACATGTTTGCTGGGAATAAGTCTATCCCAGATACAATAATGTGTATAGAAACAGCAGAAATGTGTTTACAATACAATTGAATTGTGCAACTGAAATATACTGTGTTTCTAGATGCCTTCATTGGTTACACAAAGTCACATAAAAGGTCTTTTAAAGCCCTTCCCCCAAGTATACCTCTTACAAAGCCCCCTAAAACAAATGCATCCTTCTTTGGCTATTAGAAATGTTGAGAGGTATGAGGCATTGTCTAAGAGAAAAACTCTATCTACTAAGACTGGCCCCTTTCCACCGACCATCACATTACCCTGTTCCACAATGTTTTGTGCATGGTAGGACATGGCGGAGCTTCCTGGTCATAGACAAGAAGCAGAAGCTGAGAATCTAAACAAAATCATAACATTTGCCAATTGATTAGCTGAGAACAGCTCCATTAAACTAAACGGTGATCTAGACTATCTGTATCTATTAGGTGATAGTCAGGCAGCAAGACTGGAAAAAAGTAGAGCTTTAGGTGTGGAGTCAAAACTTGTAAAGTATTGTAGGAAATGGAAGTGGAGAAGAACCTCCATAGGTGGGACCAAGCTCCAGATAGATTGGCACCTATAGTATGCTTAAAGAGAAGGCTTTTTCATGCATTGGGGCCTGGAGCTGTCCAGCAAAGTGGTGGGACAAGCAATGTCCAATCGGTCGAAGTAGGTGGCTTCTAGAAATCTTTACAGTAAGAAATACATCTAGGTCTGAGATAGAGCTATAGCCTCTTGACAGTACAGCACAATGTTGCCACCTCAGCCACCTCTGAAATTACTGAGTTTAACTAGACTATTAACTAAAGATAACTAATATTTACAAACCTATGGGATAGCATAATATTTTTTATGTAAGGGTGTTACCTGAAATTAACTTTTATTAACACAAATAAGTATTCTCCATCTTCAGTCAATCATATTAACAAGGTGCAGCAAGAATAATACTTTATGTAACTTTTAGGTGTACTTTGTGTAATAGTTTGATAAACACTAATCTTATAACACACATACCTCCTGGATTGTAGTTAAATTCCCATTTGATATAACTGTGAAAATCATCATGACTTGGTCTTCACGGTCAAGAAAATCTTTGATTAACTTCTCGTTGAGCTCATCCTCCACAAACATTGTCCATCTGTCTGTCTTGATCTTTATTATGCGCTGGATCCAGCCTCCCAAATACTGTACTCTTTCATCCTCCCAGAAAGGAGGGATTGGGGCCTCTTCTTCATCCAATTCCATCCTTAAACTTTACACTCTGGAATCTTTACTCACTTTCTTCAAGAAATGAAACATTACAGTGTTACTTTCTATTCTGTACGCAATTTTTACTGACACATTGAGGGGGTTGTGCCTTCTGGTGCAGACGTTCTGCAACTCGCAATAACATCCCTTGGATTGCTATGGCGACTGCATCACTTTTACAACTACTCTATATATGTGACCCCAATTGACTGAAAGTTATTTATTAATATGGAATAAAGACTTGTAGGGGCAACAGTGAACGATAATAACTCAGTGCTCTGATAAACCTATCCCACCCTTCAATCTACCATACATTAGTCGTGTCATTGCAAAATTACTCGTCTCTCAACTGCTGTTCCATAAATGTCCATAACATCAGTACACTATTAGATGGTCACACGCTGATGTTACATCAGAATTTTAAGTGACATCCCCACATATGAAGATCAGACATTCCTTTTGGAGGATAAACTATCATGGAATCTGTTACTGACAACCTGTCTTGGACATCCCCACGAAACATCATACCCATCTTTACTCATCTAGATCTCTCCCAACCATTTTCATATGCCCCAGCAGACCATTTAAAAGACTCACCAATATATATAATATATATACATACACATCAATGTACCATATATTCATTTTATGAACACTTGGTAAGATATTGAAGGTTTTTTTTCACTTGATGCAGCATTAAAATGTTTTGCAGCATTAGATTACAAATGTCTAAGAGCGCCTTAATTAACCTACGCTGTTATATTCACTTTAAAGTGTTATTATTACTATATCGATACGCATTCATCCCACTGTATCGATCCCACCTCTTAATTTAACCCTTTCTAGCCCATATCTGCTTGGTTGAAACCCTGTATGTGGTGTTTACCTCTCCACTCTCTGCCTTCTTCTCCCCTCCACTCTTCAGAGTACCTGTTGCTTTGCATTCAGGTCCTTATCTGTGAAAGCTATTTGCTGTACACTCTGCATGTAGCAGCTTTTGTAACGTCCCCAAATAGTGTGGCTTGGTGTGGCTTGGGGCGGGCCAGGGTTTGAATTATGTGCTGTCTGATGCCGTCGCGTCCTGTTTCCCTGGGGATACACAGCTCCATGTACTGTGTGACTCACGCAGACTCAAACAGAGCACGCCCCGGCTGCCCTCAGCCCACAGTGCTAAGTCACTAGCCCCTGGAATGGGGCATGCATATTATACTCAGGGCTTTATTCACTTTTCTTTATTAAGGGCCATCACTAGCAAGAATGTCCATGAACATGGTCTGAGCTGGTCCTGCATAATGCATAATTCAATGTGTAAAGAGGTGTTGAAGAACCTTTGCTGATTTGATTATGCATTATACAAAATTCATTGAAAAAATGTGGCAAACTATGTAATATATTAAACTTAAATAAATAGAACACTGATACTGTTTGTTTAAATAATTTAGTAATAAGGAAGTATTTTACCAGTGCAGGCTGCTCTGACCAGTGTGTATGTTCAATTCCCAAACTGGAAACTAGACAGCGTATTCATGAGAGTTGTGCGTAGGTTGATATGACATCATGTTGTCAGTGTTGCGTAATGCCATGTGTGGATTTGCCTGCATCATAAGGGTAGTTAAGATGGCAATTCTCTCTCTGGTTAAGTCAGAAGGGTGCAGGTCACCCTATCCCCATTTGGGTCCTGATTAATGGAAACCAAAGGTTGACAAGGATCTATTATTGTTTCATTACAGACTGGGGAGATGCCACTAGATAACTCTCAATGACCTTATTTTTAATTTCAGCAATTTTCTAACTGAGCGACCAAGAGCAGGAGTCAAAGTACATCTTTCGTTTCAGATTTGTCAATGTTGTTCTTTGTTTCCCTGTCCAGCACATTCCATGCTTTCTTGTAGCAATATAGAACAACTTAAGTCTAACAACTGCTACACTTTAATATGAATTCTGTGAGTGCTATTATTATAAATGCGCATTAAAGCTTTACTTATACTTTAAGGGCTTATTTGTTTGTGCAGAGCCCTTGTCACCTTTTGTTTCTGTATGTACAGTTTGTTATGTTATGCATTACTTGTTATGTCTTGTTTACCCATAGGAAAAAGTTGCGGAATATGATGGTGCTATCAAAAGCAATAAATAAAAATAAATTATAAATAATTTGAACTAATGAATAATACTTATGATTTTATCCAGATACCATACACATCCCTCTGTCAATCAAAATAATAAACATGTAATGGATTAATAATATTGATAATATTATAATATTGTATATTGCTGGACAAACGAGTCCAAGCCATAACATTATGACCACCCACCTAATATTGTGAAGTGCCCTGTTTGCTGCCAAAACAGCCCTGGTCCGTTGAGGCATGGACTCCACTAGACCTCTGAAGGTGTGCTGTGGTATCTGGCACCAAGACGTTAACAGCAGATCCTTGAATCCTCTAAATTGAGAGTTGGGGCTTCCATAGATAGGACTCGTTTGTCCAGCACTTCCCACAGATGCTGGATTGGATTGAGATTTGTGATTTGCTATTTGGCAGAGCGCATTATGCTGCTGAAAGAGGCCAATGCCATCTGGAATACCGTATCCTTGAAAGGGCGTACATGGTCTGCAGCAATGCTTAGGTAAAGGGTACGTGTCAAAGTGGCATCTCTATGAATGGCAGGACCCAAGGTTTCCCAGCAGAACATTGCCCAAAGCTTCACACTGTCTCCGCTGGCTTGCATTTTTCCCATAATGCATCCTGGAGCCATGTGTTTTCCAGGTAAGTGACTTTCACGTGCCCAGCCATCCACGTTAAAGAAAACGTGATTCATCCAGCTACGCATGCTTTCCACAAGATTTTAGAGTGTAGAATAGAGCCTTCCCCAAACTATTCCCACAAAGTTGGAAGCATAGCAATGACTAAAATGTCTTGGTATCTCCCCTTCAGCATACCAAGACGTTTTGGCCAATGCTATGCTTCCAATTTTGCAGAACAGTTTTGGGAAGGCCTTTTCGTGCATGATTCGTCCCCCAGTGCACAAAGCAAGGTTCATAAAGACATGGATAGTTGAGTTTGGTGTGGAAGAACTTGACTGAACGCACAGACCCCTGACCTCAAACCCATCGAACTCCTTTGGGGTGAACTGGATTGGAGATTGTGAGCCAGGACTTATGGTTTAACATCAGCGCCTGACCTCGCAAATGCTCTACTGGATGAATGGGCAAAAATTCCTACAGAAACGGTACAAAAATCTTGTCCAAAAAAAGCCTTCTCAGAAGAGTGGAAGCTGTTATAGCTGCAAAGGGGGGACCAGCTACATGTCTATGTGTTTAGAATGCAATGTCATGAAAGTCCCTGTTGTAGTAATGGTCAGGTGCCCCAATACTTTTGTCCATATAGTGTATGTTGGACACTTTTCTTTTCCACCAACATACAGTTCACCTTTGTAATGTGGTTAGTTTATAATAGGCTGAAATGGGGTATTGTTTAAAAGGAAATGTACCTGCCTCAATGGGATTAAGTTATTAGTAGCCTAATTGTTCTGTAGCAAACATACACAGACTCCCTAATAAGTAGGTGGCCGGTCTCCTTGGATTCTGTAACTGCTTTCCCTTCTCCTGCTCCATTGTTAATAAAAAGCAGCACATTGGTTATCAGGCAAATCAAATTGAATTTCAAACAACAAATTAACTCTAATTAGTGGGAGAGAGTAAGGTTGAGGCTAATCTTGATAAGATTGAGGCTATAGACTAATTTCTGTAGACCAAAGGAGTGGCCAAATCTCTGATCTGTGCATTCAGCAACCAAAGCAGTAATCAAATATACGACAAATGGAAATGTCTGAATAGGTATGTTCACATATCATTCTTTAAAACTTACACACAAACTGATTGGCCCTGATTCTAGTCTGCCAATCTTTTTGTTCTTATTCTTTTGGAACAGCTATATGTACATCACACACTTTCTCCAATTCCTCTACTGGGTTTACCTTTACTACTTCCACTGGAAGTCCATTCCAGGTATCTACAACTCATTGGTGTTAATGTGGACTGGTCGTCTAAAAAAAAAGTGTGAAAGACTAGGACCACTGCATGTAAGTATGACAAATTATATATACTGTACATACAGAAATTGCTAGAAAATGTATCTATAAAGGTTTAGATTTGCCTGAATGTTGCCAGCTCCTGGTGGTTTCCATGCTGCTGCACGCTCGTGTACACTTATCTAGACTGCCTCCTTTTTAAATCCAGAATGCTCAAAGTAGAGGGGAAAAGTTACACTTAATGAAGTGTCCTTTTTCAAGACAGATGGACTTTAATCATTTAATGTTAAATCATGATCTCTCATTCTGCCACGTTTCAATAAAAATACTTCTCTCTCAGACTTTATTTAGTCCCTTAGCATATTCCAGTGTCTCTGTCATGTCTCCTTTTGCTTGTGTAGGGTATACCTATGTTTTGTTAGTAAGACTATGGGCCATTTAGTAGCCTTTCTTTCAGTTCTCACCAAATTATTTATATTTCTGAAGCCATGCTCTTCAGAACTGGACACAGTGGTTCTAGCAGGCTTACAGGGACAGACCCAGGTAACAGCGAGCTAGAGACATTAGTAGACTATAAGGGCAAAAGCAGTACATTCCCAAGGGCCACATCAATTTCCTCCTTTGTTGATGGAGAGCCGTACTCTTGCCTTGATGGACCAGGCATCGTGTAGCTGATCCATTGCATTGCCCATTGGTGTGCCATCCTGGTGTTGATCTTCACCTAGCTCTGTGTTTGCATCCAGGACCGACCTGGCATGGAGCTTTGGCATTCCAGCATACCAATGGGTAAGCATATACATGGGTTGTCTCAGCAGTGGTACCAGCTGTTTGCACCTAGGTGGTAGTCTTGCCATCCAATTTAAGGTTTTTAAACCATAGTCTATTCCTCTTCTTTCATTAGATCGGTTGCCATTTGACTTACTCCTGCTGGAATGTCAAATCTTTGTATCATATGCAGACAGCATATACCTTCCCTTGCTGACCTCTAGTAATTTCAGTGATTAATAAATTAACCCCTTAAGGATTTGAATTATGATAGAGCTACAGGACCAGAGCAATTTTCATTATTTTGCATTTTTTTTCAGCCTTATTTTCTCCCTTCGCCATTTAATGTACCCACACCAATTATATATTGTATTTCTTCCAGAAATGTCACGTTTTAGTTTTAAATCATATTTATACATATAACACAATATGTATTAGGAATACAATACTAAATTAAAATAAAAAAACAACTAAACAAATAGGATGGATGCCATTGGATTTGTTTTTGGTTTTAGGCCCCTTATACTCAATACCACTTTTTTAAAATACATTTGTATCACCTTTGATAAGTGGTTTGCTTTTTTTTTTTTTTGCTTTTTTATGTTTTTTTTGCTTTTTACCGGCAGATAACCATTGATGAGGTAAGTAGGACTCTGCTTTCTTGATCACACCAGCAAGGTCTATACTACTTTGGCTGATGCTTCCTGTGGTATAGCCTTTGACGCCGCAGGAAGGCAATGGCCGAACTCCTGTTTGGGCATCAAAACTTTTCTCAGGGTGACGTCCCTCGGTACGTTACACTGAACCTGAAGCTCATCCCCATCCTAGCCATCCTGGGTGTGAGTGGTGTTGATTTAAACCCATGGTGCACAAGAAATGCCAGCTTTTTATTATGCACCTGGCATGTCACCGGTCATGGAGGGGTTAAACAGAACAGGCCTCGGGGCAACTCCATTGGTAACATTTCCTTTGTTTAAAAGTTATCCATTTACCATGTTGCCAAGCTTTTATATATATATATATATGCAGTTCATGAATTAACCGTGTGGAACAGAGCAAAACCATTTATTGCAATCTCTCCATAGCTTCACCTTTCTCTATTGTTTTACTTAGAACGTTAAAGATCTCATATAAGATCGGTGCACCTGAGGAAGCCGATTAGTGAAACGCGTTGTGCTGAATACGCCCATTGAGGAAGTGGACACAGAGGAATCCTGCGAGAACCAAGCTGTTACTGCTACAACACAGCATCTCCACGGGAGCGTTAAAGTATTCTTATATGTAAAATACTACTTTTTTATTTATATTAAAGTTACTACTTTTTTTTTTTTAACTCTTTCTCCTCCAGTCTTTTCTGGTACACCGGTACAAAGAAGAAACTCCATTCCCCAGAAGGGGATCTAGGGGCTTCCCAACAGAGGAACCTATTGAAGAATCCACTTTAATGAATTTAAGTATTATTTAATTTAATTTCCGCACATATTATGGTGTCGTTTGTAAATTTTGTGCAGCACTTTATTTCTTTGTTTTGTGTATTATCTTTTACACACTTGTGGTCAGTGTGTTGGTTCTGCAGCACCAAGGTATTATACTTGTTTAAGTTGTGTCATTACACCAGATATCTGGCATTTTTATTTTAAGCACTGAATATCACTCTTTTCTTTTCATATAAGATCGGTTCCTATAGTTAAGCCATAGCCATTCCATTAATATTCCTACGATTGAAACAAATCTCACAGGCTTATACCTCTCAGTCACCCTGCCAAACAATTAATGGACAATTAATGAAAAAGTTTAGTGAGTGTCGCTGCCAGCACAGATCTTGGCTCTTTAAAAAGGATAGTTAAATGTCCCATATAGTGAAGAGTGCATATTAAAGTACTTTGCAAATACATTTATATGCATTCTTTACCTGTAAGATGAAAAAAAAACTCCTTGGAAGACACTGCAGCTATTCTCTTCTTTGCTCTGCTATCCGTACCAGTTTTAGATGCTTAGAGATGGATGCATCCCCTCCAATGCAGACAGTTGGGGGTCATGCAAAGAAGGGAAACACATTAAATGTCAAGTACTTTGTGTAACTGACTTCTTCAAGGGGACAAAAATAATTATATAGAGCATAAGTCCGATATCCGCTTATAAATGCACGTGATTCTGTGTTAAGTCTACTATGTCTTCTTATTTCTTTTAATTTACCTGAAGAATGCTGTCACCATTTCTTACCAACTGAACTATTTTCCCTTCTGCTCTAGCTTCTACTTGGAAAAGAAAAAATGTCGGTGTGCTAAGCTAGTCACAGGCTCAAATAATACAAATGTGTAATACGAGGCCTACCAAACAGTGTGAGCATGCTGCAAAAACAGTGTATTGGCTGTACAATGTATACAAGAAACAAAAACTGTCTGCGCTTCTTACCCTAATAAAGTTGGCAACAAATATATAAACATAATATAAATGAGAGGTTTTGGTTATATGAATTGGCCAAAGCATAATTAAGCTCACCCGCCACGTCAAGGCACACTCTCAATAGGGTGAGAACCTACTCTCACCTCCTACATAGTGGACACACAAAGCAGTTTATACTGCTACCAAAACCTTATTAATGTGTTGGGGGAGGTGCAATTAAACCTCCTCCCCATTAACCCCTGGACAGCAAGCTGCAACCAGACTGATGAGGAGCCAACAACCTCAAATACGTGAAAACAGGGAAAAGAAAAAATGTTGGTGCGCTAAGCTAGTCTCAGGCTCAAATAATACAAATGTGTAATACGAGGCCTACCAAACAGGTGTAAGCATGCAGCAAGAAACAGTGTATTGGCTGTACAATGTATACAAAAAACAAAAAATGTCTGCGCTTCTTACCCTAATAAAGTTGGCAACAAATATATAAACATAATATAAATGAGAGGTTTTGGTTATATGAATTGGCCAAAGCATAATTAAGCTCACCCGCCACGTCAAGGTGAGCTTCTACTTGCCAACTTATTTCTTTATCCTGCTTCTATTTATTTTTCTTTTTTTTGTATTTACAAGTCCTCTATTGCCATCCAGCTGGCTTTTGCGTGTATTTATAAATTTTGCAATAGCAGTCACCTCCCTATAATTAACAGAATATAAATAGGCCAAATTAAAAAATAAATGACTAAATAAATAAAGAAAAGGTACACTGCTTAGCGACACATATATTCTAGAATTACTTTTATACCTACCTCATCCAGTCTCAAAATCCCTCCAGGCACAGAGGGGATAATGAACAATGAAAACTGTTCTTACAGAGCAAATAAGCCATCATCCCACGATATGTATCTAGAAAATGGGTAGGTGCTTTAAATTCTTTATTTAATTAATTGCTCTCCATTTTTATTACCTTTCAAATAACGAGCAGGTGTCCAGGCTACAAAGCCAAACCAAACAAAGCATTAGAGTTAAGGAGGGAAGACACTCTTTGCTCACTAAATCCCAAACGTTGGCTTTGTCACGCCTGTCTCCAATTCATACTACCCAACTGTATTTTACTCCAGCGCACGTATATAATCTATAAAAGAAACAAAGCTTAAAAGGGACAGTCCAAATTAAAAAAAACACTATATTTTCCCTCTGAATCCTCACAAAATTAGGTAAAGTGATGGAAAATCCCCTCCAAGTTTATCAATTCAGGTGTCCTGATTTCAGAAATACCTAATTTATATAGATTTCCCAGCACTTATAGGGAACATACTATAAGCTGTACATTATTCGAAGAATTGTTATGCTTATGGATTAACGGGTTTGGGGGTTGTGAACTGGGGCAGGAGGGGTATACTGGGTAGATGTTTTGTTAAGCAATAGGATGTAAGTTTTTTCTTTTTTTATTATATTTTTTTTTCTAATTTTGTAAATTTATTTTTTGTGTATATATATATATATATATTTTTTTTTTTAAATGGTTAGAGGTCCTCTTAGGGGACCTCCTGAACATGTTATTAATGCCAGTGATGTCACAATGACATCACTTAGCTCACTTTATTGTTTTTTTTAAATATTATTATTTAATGTATTTAGTGATTTTTTTTTTAATTACTAACCATTTTCTCCTTCATTTTGTTTTTCAGCATGTGAGGAGAGTGAGAAACGTGGTTTCCATACAGAAATTTTAAGAGAGCGCGGAGTTATCACATGCATTAAAATGCACACAACGACTAGAATGCCCATTTAACTCTTTTCTGATCCACCAGTAGCAGACGAAAACCGATCTTGAATAAAACCCCTTCTAGACAACAATTTTCACATAATTTTATTTCCAAAACCACAATAAAGAACAAAAGTTTATACAAATCAGCACTGTAAAAATGACAATTTGGAGGCTGGCAAAAGTTGGGATTTTATGTATATTTTCCTTCCTTTTTAATATATATATATATATATACTTTCCCCTTCAGAAATGTACAATATGTACTAAAACAATCTGTTGCAAAACTCCAATTTTACATTTTTTTCCCCCAATTTCAAAATAGTGTCCAACATACTCTGTTATGGTGCATATATTTTGAAGCGCTCTCTCACACCTTAACACAAGGCATCAATATTCTATAGAAATATTGTTGCAATAAAAGAAGTTAGACCTAACATGCTTTCTCACATTTCAAAAAACCAATTCTCTCATCCTAAATCAGAATCAGATAAATAATTTAAACCTCTAATGTAACTTGTAGCACGTCCACATCTAATATTTGAACATATATTTTAAAGAAGACAAAAAAAAAAAAAGAAGAAGATGCAGAACGCAGAAATCCTAACATGGTAAATATGAACTAACAATGGCATATGGATGAAGAGAGACATTAAAGCACAACTGTTATCACGTGATTATCATATGGAAACCCTTTTTACACAATAAAGAAACACTGAGCCAGGTTTGAAGAGAACCCCCCCAAAAAAAAATCCTCGAAGAATATCTAATTTTAGAACAGAAATAGATTTATACTCTTTTTTTTGCCACAGTCCTGCTTCAATATATTTATAAATTCTTTCTGATACCAGACAGGTTGCTGCAAATAGAGAAGCCACAGAAGATAATCAAAATAACGTAAAATATGTAACTGCTTTAATAACTTGGTTGAGATCGTTAACTTTCCATTTCTTTCTATTGAATAAAACTGTAACATTAATATCGTACATGATGAAAGAGCCACTGTGCGTGAAATATTAACGAATATTAGCAACGCAAGAAAAGAGACTTGACTGCTTCTGGAAATAACAAAATCTAGCTAAGTGCTTAAAACTAGTTTTTTCTTTTAAACCAAGCAGAAAAAAAAAACTAAGAGGTGTATATATGTATATTTACATATACATGCACAGGTATGATGAGCTTATATTATGTTCCATAATATTTACACCTAATAAGTGAAATATATATGCAAGATTAAAAGCCAGGGTATAAACAGGACTGTCCTGAGTTCAGTGACATAATGGTGACTTTCCATTAAAAATAAATAACATTTCCAATAGTTAATTGGCTCTGATCTATACGTTGTACACATTTCTTATTTAACAAGAGATCAGATGTAAATTAGAAATAATAATAATAATAATAATAATTCTATTACACAAATAATAAACAACATACATTAACTGGACAATTAAAATAGCTCATATATAGAAGTGTGTGTGCATATATATATATAAATATCTATATATATATATATATATAGATATATATATACACACACACATACATATACACACAAACACTTGTTGAAATACAAAAACACACAGACACTTTTAACTGTGTCAGAATTGGTGTTGACTGGAGACCTGACACAACAATATTAAACAATCATATAACAGGGAAACCATATTATCTTCTTTATCCTTCCACAACTAACAGAGAACGTGCAGCATTCAGAATTAAAATTTGCCTGACCTGAAAATGGTTAGTGACCAGATGCTTTAGAAAAACAAACAAAAAAAACCTTCACACTTATGCATTTTGTGCTTCTCAAAGTTATGGATTCTTACTCGAAACGTTCTTCTCTCCGTGCAGCTGCAATATATAAGTGCTTATAGTTTACTAACATTTAATGATGCCCACAGCCTGGTTGACAGTTTATAGTATAGGGGGATACCAATGGATACAGCCAAAATGTCATGTGACCTTCTTCTGAGTGCAAGCAATACACACACATGTATCCACATAATAGTTTGAGGTCACTTAGCTGTTTTCATGGAAAACAAGGACATTTGTAATAGTAACATAATTATCCTTTTAAACTTAAACTTGCATTAGTGAACACAATTTGCCATTGAAACACAGGAGTGATAATGGGCATCTGTACGCCTATGAAGATCTTCAAGCAAGGACATTTCTAAGCGACCCCAAACTTTTGAATCGTATATATATATATATATATATATATATATATATATATATATATATATACACACACACACACGTATGCACACATAAACACATCTAATGTATACAAATCTACGCATGTCAGGCAGGCACACACTGCTGCTCATAGGCTGAAAGCATATTTAGAGAGAATTTACAAAGGGGGTGACAGAAATACTTGCACAGACACCACATGAGCCTCCAGTAGATGTGTCTTTACACATGTAACGCAATGTAAAATGCGAGCGCTGTACCACTGGAGGAATTTAACAGGTACATTTCCTAGGAAGCAAATGGTAAGACGCAACTAGCCGTTAGCAAAGAGATCGCCTAATGCGCATCTCCATGAATGTTTGACATATCACCACTTAATCATTTCAGCCCAGAAAACATCCTCTAGAGCTGCGCACAGCATTTCTAGCGCATTCTCCCTTCTCCGATCTGGTTTGCACATCTGCAACACTTAGTCAGTACTAAAGAGTGATACAAAATAAATCAAGAAGCACACAGTGGAATGTGTAAAGAATTGGCCGCAGTAAAAACATTAAGCTTCATAATGTTTGTCTCGCAGTTTGAGGGGGATTACCAATATTTACATGATTTTATATCCATATGTATGGAAGGGGCTAGGAGGAAATCCATTGTATGTAATTATATGTACCCTGCTGAAAGTTAACATTTTATCTATCACTTCCTTAACCATACTCAAACATAAAATACTAAATAATAAATCTCCATATAAAACATTATTTCTTTGTAAAGATGATTGCAGATTCATTGTGTTTTCTATAAATATTGGTTAATTGTGACCTTTTTTTTTACAAATCAGAAGTTTGTAGCAGTACTTAGTCATGGTACTAAGTTGATCACAAATCTTCTTGCGATACGTCCATTTCTTCTTTTGTTTGGGAAGAAAGGAATGAGAAAAAGTTAAAATTTTGAGAAGCTAATTGCTGTTACAAAATGTAGAATCTACATGATATTTGCATTTTAAACATATTGCCTAATGTTAGAAAACAATGGATATTGTTCACAGCGTCATGCCAATTCCCGCTTTGTGTGGAATAGTAAAAAAATTTAAAACATGGTATCTCTCCCGGAATCCACTCTACAGACTTTCACTCTCCTGCAGATTACATACATTAAGTGCAGCGGAATAAGTCTCCGTTGAAATGCATTTCAAAATTCATCAATGTTTGTTGAAACATTTGGGGTTGCTGGGTTTGAATCTTGAGAGATGGCTGCCACTGTGACAATTCGTGGCGACCCAAGGACTCCTGTGACAGATGAATCCAGGTCTCCAGAAGTAACAATGGCCAGTGCTGTGCCACCTCCTTTCTTGTTCTGATGGGTTTTCACATGCTTTGAAAGATGATCGCTTCTCATAAAGCGCTTGGAGCATTCAGGACACTCAAATCTTTTTTCTCCTGCATTTTCAGAAACAAAAGAGTTAGATTAGATCTAATCGATCATTAATAAAGCATCCCAGAGGCTGCTGCTCCCTCAGATCTGGCAGCCTAGGTGTTGGCCTAGTCATCCCTGTTCAGATTAAACCACTTTATCTATCTATATATCTTTTATACACACACACACATACCACCAACAAACACAACTTACCAGTGTGGGTCCTTCGGTGCCTCTGTAACTCATCGCTCCTTGTAAACCTTTTGCCACAAAATATCCAGTTGCACACAAAAGGCCTTTCTCCGGTGTGCCAGCGCAGGTGGGCTCGGAGGTGAGATGTCTTTCCGTAAACTTTACCACAGCCCTCGATATGACAGACGTGCTGTTTCTTTTTCCCAGGTTCGCTGCTGCCTCTGAAGAAAAACATAAAATAGTGATGTTACATGCACCTTGTCCCATTCACAGAAATCTAGAGAACCTAAAACAACGCACATACAGGGAATACAAGACACAACCTCCAATGACTAATGCAAAAAATGGCAGTAATACACGGGTATCAAGAATAGTATTACCCAAATGGATAATGGGGAACAGACACACCTTAGTCTTTTTTCATAAATCATTTTTATTCATTTAATATTTTATAAATTACACAATTTACATACATGTACACAATTTCAAACATTCAACATCTTTGCCACTACCAGTCAATGATTGAGATCCTAAGATAACCGTTTATAAATCTGTGGAAAGTGACAAAATTATTTAAAGTGCATCTGATACATAAAATGGCAGGTGCTGGATTAGGAAAAGTCGACAATGCTGTACATATTGCCTTGGTACAATAAGTAGGAATTAAAACTGACGTTGCTCAAAACCTATTTTTATACCGTATATGTTTTTCTGTTTTTCTTCTATTACAATCTTCTGCGATACCGTTATTTTTGTTAGTAGTAGTACCCGTCTTAGACCTTTTAACATGCTATGATTTAATGAGTGTATTCCCTAAGCACACTAATGTGATTTTGCATCGCCTCTCAGAGAGGGCTGGCCTGTTGTCAAGAATCATGATGGGCAGGCCCTGCTTGGACATATAATGCCTCAGCAAACGTCCCTGGATTGAGAAAATGTAGCGGTCTGGGGAGAAAATACCTCCTTCCCCCCAGACCAGCCGATGCCTGATGCCAGCTGCTTCCCTCCTGTAGGAGAAGCAATAGAGGAATGAGCGCTTCATAACACGTAAAATATTGTAAGAAATATACCACCAATCGGCATACCTACACATTACACATTAATACTTTAATGCGTACTGATCCAAGGAGAAGGAATCTTTTTCCGTACGTGGCAAAAAGTGGCTGGAAGGATAGGTAGAGAGGTTGAACTTGATGGATTTAGGTTGTTTATTCAACATAAATTACTATGTTCCCTCTACGTTTTTGTCGTACTGTTTGTTCTAGCAGACGCTTGTCGAGAAGTCATGAGATAATGAGTGTATGCGTTGGGGAGGTGTCCCAACTGACAAGTCCAGCTCTGCTCTGATACACTTTACCATTAGAAGAGGAGCTCTGATTTCTGGACCAATAGGCAAAAAGCTAAATGCATGTATAAAACAGAATACTTTGCATACATCACAGTATTATCAGATTTCATTTAACGCTTAAAGCAAAGAGATTCAGGCTAATTCCCAGTGAATGTGTTTTTAAGGAATATTGGGATTAGAAGAAGATCCTATTTACTTACCGTCCCTCCCCTTCCCTGCAGTTAGGACAGGAACACGCCACTCTTCTTAACCTCTTGCCGGTCTGCACCTCTTGATCAGAAGATGGTTGGGACTGCTGGAGCTGCACCTGAGTTATTTGGTCTGGACTCACTGCGCCGATGGTTGCATTGGCAATACCTCCAACCGCCACGGTAACCGGAGCTATTGTAGCTTGCTGCACTTTTACGCCATCTGATCCCTGCTGTTGACCTGTGTAAGAAGTAAAAAGTTAAACTGTAATAAGTAAGGAGTCTATGGATCATCCTTTTGAATACTGCACTAGGTATACACACAGCTTGTTATGGCATGTAGCTGGTTTAAGTGCATGTAAACCCCTGGAATCCCACAATTAATCAAGAGAGCATGGCTTGCAAATAAAAGGTTAATATAGATACTTATGTGATCAAAAGAAAAAATGCATCTTTGCTTATATCGATATTCTGAAAATATTATCATGGGATATGGGGCTTTCTGCCTTTAAAGTGCCTTTGCAAGTACATTAATATGATTTGTTACTCAGAAAAAAAGGAAACAATGTTACATTGGTTAAATACTGCAGCTTGCGTACTGCACCCTCCGCTGTTCACGTGGGTTGCTTGAAGCAGCGAATCACTGGCAGGAAAGAACTCCCATTAATATCAATGGAATACGATGGAGCACACCTAATGCATAGCAGATCGCTGTGGAGTGGGGAAAAAGAGCAAATACATACACGGGACCCTGATTAACCCCTTCTATACACTGATTTCAAAGCAGCCGTCGTGCGGCTGTAAGACCGCCTCCGTTGGCCGCCTAAGGAAGTTAAAGTGGCTGGCGTGTACACACCGTGCCGCCCAGTGGCAGCAGTGCCTCAGCTCTTTGTCCGCCCCTTTTAAGACATGACATTCAAGGGGGCGGGCTCACAGAAGAGTTCCTCCTGACAGGGAGAGGATCGTCACGTCGGAAGACAGCAAGGAAAAAAAAAACAAAAAAAAACAAAAAAAACAATACAAAATGTAAGTATTACCAAAAAAATAGTTGGGGGTTATAGGAAAGTGGACCCATATTCGGGGGGGGGGGGGAGAAATTCCCTTGGGACAAAAATCAAATAACACAAAAGGGGGGTGGCTGGGTTGTGGCATTACAAAATCAATAGGAGGCTGGCATCAATAGACAAGAGGGTGGTTGGGTATCACATTAGCCAATACAATATATACATGTGGGGGCATAAATGCACAAATTGGGGCAATACACAAGGTTGTGGGGGGGCACATTAATCAATATTAAAGGGGGCTGGGCTGGAGCATCAATACATAAGGGAGCAAAAATACAAAAGGGGCAGTTAATGACAAAGCAGTGTAGAAAATACATTTTTTATGCTACAGTGCGGCAGAGCCTGTCCTGGTGTGTGTATGTGTGCATATTTGGGTGTCGGTGTGGCGAGCCTGTCCTGGTGTGTGTGTGCATATTTGGGTGTCGGTGTGGCGAGCCTGTTCTGGTGTGTGTGTTTGGCTGTCGGTGTGGTAGAGCCTGTCCTGGTGTGTGTGTTTGGCTGTCAGTGTGGCAGAGCCTGTCCTGGTGTGTGTGTGTATGGCTGTCGGCGTGGCAGAGCCTGTCCTGGTGTGTGTGTTTGGCTGTCGGCGTGGCAGAGCCTGTCCTGGTGTGCGTGTTTGGCTGTTGGCATGGCAGAGCCTGTCCTGGTGTGTGTGTGTTTGGGTGTCAGTGTGACAGAGCCTGTCCTGGTGTGTGTGTGTGTTTGGGTGTCAGTGTGACAGAGCCTGTCCTGGTGTGTGTGTGTGTTTGGGTGTCAGTGTGACAGAGCCTGTCCTGGTGTGTGTGTTTGGGTGTCGGCGTGGCAGAGCCTGTCCTGGTGTGCGTGTTTGGGTGTCGGTGTGGTAGAGCCTGTCCTGGTGTATGTGTGTTTGGGTGTCGGTGCGGCAGAGCCTGTCCTGGTGTGTGTGTGTGTCTGTTTGGGTGTCGGTGTGGTAGAGCTTGTCCTGGTGTGTGTGTTTGGGTGTCAGTGTGACAGAGCCTGTCCTGGTGTGTGTGTGTTTGGGTGTCGGCGTGGCAGAGTCTGTCCTGGTGTGTGTGTGTTTGGGTGTTGGCGTGGCAGAGCCTGTCCTGGTGTGAGTGTTTGGGTGTCGGTGTGGTAGAGCCTGTCCTGGTGTATGTGTGTTTGGGTGTCAGTGTGACAGAGCCTATCCTGGTCTGTGTGTGTTTGGGTGTCGGTGCGGCAGAGCCTGTCCTGGTGTGTGTGTGTGTGTCTGTTTGGGTGTCGGTGTGGTAGAGCTTGTCCTGGTGTGTGTGTTTGGGTGTTGGTGTGGCAGAGCCTGTCCTGGTGTGTGCGTGTTTGGGTGTTGGTGTGGCAGAGCCTGTCCTGGTGTGTGCGTGTTTTGGTGTCGGCGTGGCAGAGCCTGTCCTGGTGTGTGCGTGTTTTGGTGTCGGCGTGGCAGAGCCTGTCCTGGTGTGTGTGTGTTTGGGTGTCGGTGTGGCAGAGCCTGTCCTGGTGTGTTTTAAAAGTTGATCAATTAAACTTTTCCACTGCTTTTTTTCATTATCACCAAATTAACCCTGTATTAATATGCATTATAAAGCTAAAAAGCCATATTTTCTGTCAGTGAAAAATGAGTGCAGCCCACACACACACATACATTTCTGATGAAGTGGCCCACTGCAGAAAAAACCTGGACACCCCTGGAATAACGCATGTGTTTTTTCCTAAAAAGAAAATATCTCAAAGGGGCCTAAGAGCCCCAGGTAGTATTTCAGAAATGAACCTATAGAAACCAACCCTGATTATAATATGCCACAAATATTTAGTAAATAAATTAGAAGTAATTTTTTGAACCCAAGTTCATTGGGTTTATGTTTATTACACTAAATCCCTTCTGAGGTTTACTGAAAACTTCTTCTAGAACTGAGACCAAATGTAATGGCCGACTTCGGTTTAGTCACCGTAAAGTGACATATCCACTGTTCTAATAAGGGGAGCATACACAGCATGTGTTAGAACTTTTCCATAAGTGTCCCATTTAAAGGCAGAATATTGACACCAACGACGCTTTGAAGAAATTGCGGGTAATTTGAAAATCTCAGCTACTTGACTTCACTATTCGTTACGAAAGGATAATCCCAGTTAGCTTCTCCTACAAGAAGGGCTGAGTTGGCACTCTACATGTACATTCATTGGTAAGTTAACTGAAGAAACCTCCTCATGATATGTGTGTTATGTAGGGCCAATGCTATACTTCTTGTAGAGGAAGTTCATAGAGTCTGTTCTTCTTGAAATAGTGACGTTGGAGTGATCGAGTCACAGGTTCCTGAATTCACCTCTTAGGCCCTATAGAGTGAATACAGGGCAATGTAAACAAAAAAAATATTGAGCAAAATCTTGGATGTACTGATATTAACAAGTATATAAGTGCAGGAGGAACCACCAGCAAGGGTTTGCACAGTGTAGAAAACAGCAGCCCTATCACCTAACTTCCTTTATTTAGTAATTCTCATACGATTCACAGCCAAGGGTAGTGCAAAATCCAGCAACAGCTGGAGAATTGGAGCAACAGCTGGAGAATTGCCCTACCCAGCAAAAAAAACAAAACACCATAATTCTAAAATATTAAAAACTTACCTCCAACACTTGTGATTGTAACTGGAACTCCTTGGACTTGAACTCCTGCCGCCCCAAGATTTGCAACACTCACTGTCTGCAGATTAGGCACAGAGGTAAAGTGGGCCGCATTAAGAGTTATTGGTGTACCAGCAACTGTAACCGGTGCAATTTGGGCTATTGTGGTACCACTGCTGGTAGACACTGGTGTTAAGGTTAATTGTTGCTGCAGTCCGGGGTTTTGGACTTGTAAATTCTGAAGGCTTTGAATATTCTGAACCTGCACAGTCTGCCAGCTGATCTGACCAGACGGGGTTAATGTTGGGGCCCTAATAAGAACCTGGTTTGGGCTAAGTGCTTGCAGCTGAACATTTTGAAGCTGTTGAAGTGCCTGGATGGTTTGACCTGACTGAAGCTGAAAAGACTGGGGTATGGCTTGTATAATCTGCTGATGGGGCTGCTGGATCTGTATTTGCTGTAAGACAGGCTGGCCCACAATCTGCACCTGCTGGAGGGAATTTGACTGATCGGACACACTCTGAATCCCATTTGCCTGGAGCTGACTGCTGCTCTGGGATTCAGAATCCGTAGCAGATGCTGGAGATTCCTCTGGGGCACGTTCACCGCTGGCCGGCGTGCTTGCATATTGGCCTGTTTCAGCAGAGCTGACGAGTGTATCACTGCTAGTCAGAGTTGTAGACACAGTGGTTGTGCACGTTGGAGAGGAGGAGGAGGAGGGAGAATCTGGCAGGGTACTGATGGACGAAGTTGTGATGGGTGTGGACACCAGCTGATTTCCATTGGAAACCCCACCATCAGTAGGCTGAACTATTTGTGCTGAACCTCCTCCAGCAGAAACACTGTTAATCACAGGCAGAGCTAGAGTCACTCCGCCAATGTTTATTGGCAAGGTAGTAACTACTTGAGCAGGAGCACCAGGGATGGTTTGCAGTTGTAACGGTATAGAAACTCCTGGTCGAATCTGTACTGGAACAGTTTGATTTGCCAGGTTTTGTGCAATAATATTCCCAGATGTTGTTCTATTACCAGCCGCTGTAATGATTGCCTGGTTGTTACCAGCAGGAATAAACTGTATTTGTCCTTGCAGATCTTGAAGAGCAGCGGTGTTTCCGGGGCCAATCTGAATGTGCTGACCATCTACAGTCTGGATCTGAGGAATGACTTGATACTGTACATTACCACCTGGCGTCTGCACTTGGATAACCTGGAACTGCCCTGGGGCAGATGCTGAATTGGTAGATTTGCTTTTTGCAGGCGATGTATTTTCATTGTTGTTACTGGAAGAGGTTGCAGCAATGGAAATGGCTTGCTGGGAGATGTTGTTTTCTTTTGAAACAGGAGGAGCGGCAGCTACAATCTGCCAAGCACTGCCAGCAAGCTGAGTTGTCACGAGCTCCAACTGCTGTGGTTGGTTTTGAAGTTGCACTAAACCTTGGTTGGGATCTAAAATGATCTGCTGCTGTCCGGCACCTTGGTTTTCACCCGTTGTCCCTATTTTACTGCAGGTGGCAGCCAGCAAGGCCAGAGGAGAAGGCTGAGAGTCCTAACCGCAGAGAAAGAAATGGGCATGTTTAGAGAGAAAATGGCTGTGCCCACCCCTGATAATTCTATCGCATCAGCCCTTTAACAGGAAGTGGTTGCATTCTGAGAAATCTACACTCTATCCTTATAACTGCTTCTATGACGAGCGACACAGGAAACAGTTACAGAAACGTTCCCTTCAATAAAACCCGATTCTGCGATACAAATAATCGCCTAACAAGCGCAACCCTACTTACAACAGACAAGGCCCCGCACCCCGGGTGAACGTCAAACGCCAAGTTACCTGGGAACCCGAACTTTTGCCCTTTTTTTTGGTTTCCGTTTCGTTTATTTTTCCTCCTTCACTCGCCATACTCTCGTCTGTCTGATCTGAAAAGAATAACACGACATTTAACATATGTCTTTAAATGCCAGCCTAATGCACAGCTGGCAGCAGATGTTCCCTACTACCTGTCAGATAAGCAGTGGGCAGGAACCTTTAACTCTTCTGGGTGTTAGGATTTTTTTTTTCTTTTATATTAACATATGGTAAAAAAAATACTGTGTCTTTAATTTAACCCCCCCCCAAAAAATCTAAATATGTAACTACACCCCCACAGAGGTCCTGAGCACCCCCATCCTTGTATCCCAATGCCTGGATTAATATTTACATCCTACACCTAGACACATGTCAAGCTCTTAAACCCGACCCAGCGGGTACAGTCACACCCCACAGGGGTCTGTCACCCAGTGGGGGGGTTCTAGGGCGTGATAGAGGGGGAGATTAAAGCAGGACATCTGAAGGAGGTGGGAGACATGGTCCTGAGAGGGAGTAAAAGGGGATGAGAAGAAAGGGGAGGGGGTGGTTACGTACCGCTCATGGTGAATTAATGATGGTACTTATTCGTGGCACTGATAATCAGGAGGTAGGGAAGAGGCTAGGGGATGGGACGGGGGTGGATAAAAAGGCCGGTCGCAGAGGCTGAGGGAGGCAGGATGCTGGAGGAGGAGGGATGGGGGGCCTGGCTCTCTCCCTGTACGAATGGCGGTGGTGGCTGGATGGCTGGAGAAGGGGGCTGTGGCGTAGTAGCTCTGTCTCTACCCCGCAGCCGGGGCCCCTGATTGACAGCCCCGGGGAGAAAGAGAGGGGGGAGCCGGGGCGGCACCAGCGGACACCCCTATCCCCCACCTCCCCTATCCCGCCACGGGATATATCGCCTCCATCCAGCCCCTCTCCTCCCCAACATCTCTTCCCCCTCCGAGGCCTCCTCCCCGGGATCCTCCTCTTTCCCTCCTCGCCATAGCTTACCTAGCGGTTTCACCTCTCGCAGCGATGGCGGCCGAGCCCTGGTCCTCCTCCTCCTCCGCCGCGGCTTCTTTCCTCTTCTCTCGCGTCTCCGCGTATATTATTATTATTATTATTATAGTTGTGTATCTTCTTGGCGCGTATAGCGCACCGTGTATTAGATCGCTATGTATTATTATATATCTCCACACCTGCCGTATGGGGGTAAATTTTTATTTTATTATTATTATTTTCTGCCAGCCGCTGGCTGTGTCTCCTCCCCTTGCTCCTCCTCTTCCCCCTCCCCCAGACAGAGGGAGCTGGGCGGCGGTGGCGCAGTCTGACCCCTCCCTCTCTCTCCACTACCAGGAGGGGAGAGCACCGCTGTGGGTTTAACTGCGTTCTCTCCTGTCACGGTCACTGCTCGTTTGTTTTGCGTGGAAACTTAAGTTATATTATAATGTATTTGCGTTTACATGTTATACAGCCTCACCGCTCTGCACCATATACTGCAGCATATGTAATAATGCCCCTTCATATGTAGTAACAATGTATATATAAATATAATACTGTTTCCCTTTATAATTAGAATAATCTAGTGCGGTTTCAGTCTGCTGGTGTGAGAGGCCGGGGCAATAATAATAATTAGATAACTGTGATTCAGAAAACTCTACTGAGTAGTTTAACCAATATAAGAATCTTAGATTATATTTATCGCGCCGCTGATTGGCTGGAAAGTGCTCTTCCGCAAGGTATTATGGAATTTGTAGTTTGAGGCTGTGACGCAGGCCCGGCTCTCCTCCTCCTCCATGGTTAGGGACTCTGGAAGGGTCTCTGTGGAGGTGGGCAGGCGGGGAGAGGTGTGTATGGTCTTCTCAGGGAGGACTGGCTAAGGCGGGCCAGTTGTCAACAGTGGGAGTAGGGCAGATCAGGGGGTGGTAGAAGAGGGAGTTGCCTTCCTTTATTGCCTCCCTCTCCTCGTGTAACCCTGGACACTGATAAACATCCTGATGTGTCAGCCTGACCCACCGAGACATGACAAGCTCCTGGCAACCTGTCAGCGGCACATGAGCTTCCGCTGATAAATATATACATGTATTTTAAATAAAATGTCATTATGGATGTAGGAATAGCACAATATTTCACATAAAGGATAACCATTTGTAATAATCTACCGATGAAATTCAAGATCTGAGAATTTACTACAAAAAATGTTTTTAAAGGTTGTGCATGCTTGCATTCTTCTCTACGTCAAATGATACAACAGAAAAACGAGTGTGATATAATCCCAAAAGTAAGTCACCGCAGTGCTTAGTATGAGTGCTGGTAAAAGGCCTAGTGCGTTTCCAACATTCCTGACCACAAGGACCACCTGGTAGCCACAGACTTGTGGGCATACTTTCATAACGATGGGCAACGCAAGGCATGCGTTAGTAGGCCTGCTCATGGTCTCCTTGGAAACTGAGCAATAGCGATCCAGTGTCGTCATAATTCAATTATTTTTTAATACTATGTTGTGTATTTAAAATATAAATATATATAAATTTCCTTTAACCGCTATTTCCATCTTTCTCATTTAGTGAACCTACACAAATAATGTTTTTTTTGGGGGAAGGGCAAGTACCGCTTTTTTTTTTCTTCATTATAACTATATTCATATGTGTAAGTCACAGTTTTACAGCTATATAAATTATCCACAGCTAATTTAAATGTGGAAAAGTACCAAAAATATATTTAACTTGCACTGATTAAAAATCACTTATATCGTTTTTATAATTTTTTAAACCTCTACCTAACTTCCTGAACATACCCCCTTACTAGGTACCCAACTTAACTATTTTAATTTTTTTCCATTTTTTTAAAATAATTTACTGATCACATTGTGATTAGAAAGCTGGGCCCCATTGCCTTGCATGGTTGAGGGTCTGGAGAGCCCATCTTGGAAACCGGTTCCCTTTTATTAAAGGGCCAATCATCTTGCTAGAGGAAAAATCTCTTGTAGTGATGCTGGTGACTGCTGTTTTGAGCGGTCACAGTGCACCCTGGGGTGGGTTTTCGGTGTCGCTATCGAGGCATTTCTGCAACACCATTAAATCATTGATCGTCTCTTACCCTCTTTTTAAATACCTGGGGGAGGGGCCACAAAGGCCCCTGCAGTAAATTTCAGTATTGCTAAATTCCTCGACATCGAGGCATTACAGCAACAATGTTTAAGCGAAGAAAGCATAAGCTTACTTAATGCCATGACGTTCCAGGCATGTCATTGGTCTTTAAGGGGTTAAAGTGCCAGGGTTAATTTTTAATCCCTAGTCCATTCCTGATTTGAATATTTGAAAATGTGTTGGGGAGGACCAATTAGAAGGAGCTAAACCAGAATATTGGACTTCCTATGTGATCCACAAGCTCTTCGGAGTAAAGGACATCATTGAGGGTATTCCAGGCCTTCTTGGTATGGCAGCAAAGACGTGGAGAAATGAGACATAGATGGACATTTAGTTACCCCCCCTCCTGAATATTTATGTATGTGAGGTGATTGTGTAGATACACACTCTTTGTACATTGCATAGTGGCTGAGAAGACATCCATTCATTTGTTCTGGCAGTGATGGTTTGCACAGGCTTTGTTGGGGTTGTGGAGCTCAATGACCTATTGTGTGAAATTACATGTTTTATTCTGTACTTTTCCCATAAACACAAACTGTGTGTGTGCTATTGAAGATACTTGGCACTTATGTACAGGACATGTTGCCAGGAATTATGCACTCTTGAGGAGTGAACAGATTGCATTTCAGGACTGCTGGAGGCTTATTCACGGCCTGCATAGGGGCTAATCTCTGATCAGTCATGAGTAGAAGGACTAGTCACAATCCTCTCTTTATTTCACTACGCTTTACCCTCAGACTGTATACGGCTCCATTCACAGTCGCATCACAATTCCCCATGTGGTTTTGTGATGTATCATACCATGTATTATGTTTTTTTCTTTTATCGTGGAATTCAATTGTTTACTTGTGTGCTACATGTCTTTTAAAATTGATTGTATCAGCCATCGCTGTGTTGCAGTCATGGGTGTACAAACCCCTAAAAATACAGGGGGGGGTAGTATTCTCCCCCATCAGATACGCCCTTTTTCTGCAAACGCGTATAATAATATATAACTTGAAACACTGGTAAAAATAATGTACGTTTAACACATTCAATATAGGAAAAAACAGCAAATCTTTGTAACAAAAACATTTCCTTTGGCCACGGTCCACGCTCCCTAGCATGCAATCGCTCCCTCCGCTCCCACATCATAAAAAAAATATTTGCCACACTGACCGTAGATTAGAGGAAGACTGTCAGTGCAGTCTTCCCTCCTTCTGGCCCTACCATGAAATTGAGAGGTCCTCTGCCCAGTAATCATCCCCAGAGTCCCTTTGTCCCCTCATTCACTAAGCCACACCTCTCTTTTACTTATTCCCTGTAGTTCAGGTATAGCTCAAGTAAACATATGGAAACAGCACGCGCATGTATAGATTAACTGAATAAGACATACAAACCCTGTATTTGCAGGTAGATATAAATAATGCATGGGAACATAGCATAGCACATACAAATCAACAGAATAACATACAAACCCAGCTTTGCAGGTATAAATCAACTGGAATTCACATAAAAACTCAGCATTAAAGGTATAGATAGACACCCCGTAAATTGCAGTGTCCACATTCCCCACATAGAACCTGACCAGCACTCAGATTACACAAACAAATTACAGCCCAGCGTGAGCCAACTTTGTCCCCAAAAAGCCCAGCGTGAGCCAACTTTGTCCCCAAAAAGCCCAGCGTGAGCCATCTTCGTCCCATAAACACCCTGTCACCCTGGTCCCCAAGGCTCAAACAACCTGCTTGAGCCACCCTTGCATTTCTCTATATCACATCCATGATACACGTATCCATTAATGCATTCTCACAAATTTAAGCAATTCATTTACACAATCCATGCATACATTAATTCATTCTCTTACTCATTCATACAATTCATCCACACATTAATTCATTCTCACTCTTTATTTCAATATTCTTACTAAACCCCTTTCTTACTTTATATCCCCCTTCTCACCCCCACACACACCTACCCCTCTCCCCCTTCTCACACTATCTACCCCCTTTTCACACTATCTACCCTCTCCCTGCCGCCCCTTCTCACTATCTACCCTCTCCCTGCCCCCCCTTCTCACTATCTACCCTCTCCCTACCTCCCTTTGTAGTTCACTTACCGTGCTGAAGTCCTGTGGTGGGAGCGCAAAGGCCTCTGTCTTGCTGCTCTGCCGCGTTGTCCGCGGCTTCACTGCTGAGCGCCGACATATGACATCATATTCCGGTGCTCAGCGTGAAGTGCCGGCACCGAGACAGAAGCCTCACCACTTCCTACCACTGCAGCATGGAACAGAGTAGACAGAAGGTCGCCGAGCGGTTGCTGAAAACGACCTCTCGGCACCCCGTTCTCTTCTCCTCCGTACGGTGTTACGATTGGGGGGGTTCGTACAGCCCTGGGGGGACTTCTTCATTATCGGTCCCCCTGCATGATTTACTGGGGGGATCCGTCCCCCCGGTTCCTACTGCCATGGTTGCAGTACATTGTATGCTTTATGGAAACTGATTAATCTGGATTTAGCAGAAGCTAAACTTGGAGATAACACATTAGTGAGTGAGTTCAAGATCCGAATGCTTTTTGCTAGCGCCGAGGCAGGTGCTATATTGTGATCTCCTTAACTAGTCTCCAGGGCTAGTTAGGGAGGTCACAACTAGAGGTTTTACCAGTCCAACATTAGGGAGCTCCCTAATCCCTAATCCGTGCTCCCTAATCACTAAGTGATCATAGTGATCAAACCTCTCGCTCCCACGACAGGATGGAAGATGGAAGAGGAAAAAGAGATGGGGAGAAAGGGGTATATGGGCAGTTTATGTGTGTGTGTGTAGGGGCAGTGTAGGTGTATGTGCAGAGCAGACAGGTGATCGATCCATTCATTTCACTATGACTGCTTTATGTGACGCTGCTGTGCTGCATCTGAGCGTTTTACAGAATTATATTCTTCTGTGTGAGACTTGGCAAGCCTCAACCTGCCTCACAGCGTCAAAGACTCCAAAGTTTTGATTTAATTAAGATCATTTCACCAGTCCACTACTATCCTTAACCCTACAAAGCTAATTTTGACCCTCTTACTTCCATCCATTGCTCTAAAATTCCCTTTTCAACTACTTGTACACGTTTATTTGTTGTTTCCATGGTAACTAGAAAAACAAATGGGATTTCAAAAACGAAAACGTTGGACGAATTTTGTCGAAGACAGAGAGATGGACCAATTTCATTAAATACAAAGACATTTTCCCCCTGAAAACTAACACAAATTTTCTGCTGGCGCCCAAGTCTAGTTGTATTATAGGGCTTTGCGTCATTGACCTATGATTTGCTTGATGTGAAATCCTGAGCCAGAAGAAGTGCAAACCTCTGTTCACCTGCATGTTTTTAACTTTGGCCCAGTTAAAATTAAGATCTTAGTTTCCAATCACTATGCTGCCATCTCACCCTGGGCATTAGGTTTGCCATGCATCTGTCATGATGGAGGTAAGCTAGGTTCACATTGGGAATACATCCATGGCTATTCATGCAACTCACTTGTGCACAGGCACTAAGATCTTACATGCTCCCAGAGCATTTCTTCTCGTGACTGGAGCCCTAGGCTTAAAACTAGACTTGTGCATTCGTATTTGGGCGAACGTGAAAATGAACACGAAGGGTGCGTTTTCGTTGTTCAGCCAGAATACCGAACATACGAACATGGCGGCAGTAAAACGAAGACGAAGACACACAACACGAAGAATCTTCGTGTTCGTCTGTCAGGCTCCATCCAGGTTGCGGAGCTGCATGTCTTTTGTTTCCCTGTCTTGCTGTGGTCCATTTCTGGATTTCCGTATGTTCTGTCTTGAACTTTGATTCCTGGATTCCAGTCTTGCTTTTTGCTTTAGCTCTGTTTCCTTTATAAGCTGTGCTCCATCCGTGTGTTCTGTTTGTCTCAGTCTGCAGTCTACAGGTATGTCTCTTTGATGTGTGTTTGGATTTCATGTTTGGTTTGTTTAGTACCTCTGTAGGCAGGATTTAGCGTTAGGACCCACCGTCATTGGAGTACTTTGGTGTAGTGGTGGGCTAAGCATACTATGGCCATAAGATGTGACGGAATCTCCAATAGTTAGTATACAGTCCTAGGCTAGTTCTTGTATTTATGTGTGTCAGTCTGTGATGTAACCTGTATCCCCGGTAGAGGGGTGTCCTGTCCTGAATCCCCGGTAGAGGGGGGTCCTGTCCTGTTCATGTTAGATCTTGAGTATTCCTTGTCTTGTTCCCTGTGGTACCCTGTATTGTGTATATCTTGTCTGGTTATGTTTCTTGCTTGTTCTCCCTGTTCCTTGCTCCTTGATCTGTCCCCCTTGCTTGCTATGTTTCTCCTGTAATCTGCTTAGCTTTCCACACTCCCAGCCTGCAGCATCCTGCACATGTTTCTACTGCTATGTGTCATGCCTGCTCCAGGGTGCCTGCAGGATATCTCCAAGTTCTGGTTAACATCAGCTGCTATGTCAGGGCACTGGTATGTGGCTGCACAACCCTAGATGCCCACCCGGGTGAGTGTAGTCACCCTGCACCAGGCCCTGTCCCACTCTGCTACTGCGCAATATTACTCCTGCACTCCATCTTTGGGCGCCCTGGGTCTTTACAGTCGTCTGTATGGATCCAGTTCCTGACATCGTCTTTGTCTTCGTTTACTAATCTCTCATCGCAGTGGTTAACGGTAGTGGAAATCCGCAGGTTCGCCGCCAGGAGTCTCTATTGGTCGCCTGCAGGGGCCTCCTCTGGCATCATCCAATTGGTTGATTCTAGAGGAGGCCCCTGCCGGCGTAGATAAGGCGTTAAAGACCTCCTATTGGTCGCCTGCAGGGGCCTCCTCTGGGACTTGAGGAGCCCTCACACCTGTTTGTTGTGTTTATTAAAACACTTTGGCATATTTGCTTTTCCACTTGTCCACTCATAACTGTAGCAGTGGACTTGACTGTAGGTGGATGACCCTGGCGTAGAGACTGGCTTACACATTTCATAATTGCTAAACCTAACATTTTTCTTCAGGTAAGGGTTCAATAATTAAACAAAAAAATGCTGTTATGTCAAACAAGTTACAGTTGCTAGCATGTCTTATTTTTTCATGGACCCTCCTAAAGACCCAATACACAGGTTAAGTCGCATACTCTGCGGAATGAAATAAAGAACGCAGGATTGCAGTCCCAAATCCCACTGTCAAGCTGAGCTCTACCTCTGAAAAGCCAGCCGAGGTAGAGCTCAGCGGGACAGAGTGGTAGAAATGGGATAGCTGGGAGGCATGTTCTGTTCATGGTGGCGATGTTGTTGTGCACTGATGTTTGGGGTGTGATCCTTATTTCTCCAGGCTAGTGGTAACCACTTGTATGTTCAGTCAATTAGTTCTGTATGCTGTCATTTTTCCAAGCCTCAGGTGGTTATGCTTGCAAACATGTAAATATTAAAGGTCATTAGATAGCCTTAATAATGAGTGGTTTTTTTTATACCATGTGCAAGTTTCCTAATTTTGTTCCTCTGAAATATTTTGTATTCCAGTGTTTGGTTTTGTATCATTCTTTTTGTTTAGTCTGCCACATAGTTTCAGTTTTAAGTGTGAGTGGATAGAAGGCTTTTTTTTACGGCAAGCAGTGTGTCCACTGTGCATGAGAGAGTACTTGTGCTACTGTCCGTACTCCAGTCAGTCACTAGGATCACGTTAGTTTGCATGTTAAAGATGACAAGTTTCATAAGTTGCTATTTTTACTGTTTCCCTTAAAATAAACTGTCAGTTTTCAATATGTGGCCTTCTGTGTCTTCATTTTAATATAATTTAGTGATTATATTGATGTTGCTAAACTGATCGCTGTTCCAGATGAAGGGAGTAAATTGCAACACATAGACGTAGACACAGGGGCGTAACTAGAAACCTCAGGGCCCTGGTGCGAGAATCTGTTAAGCCCCCTCACCCCCAACCCATCTATCCCTTTCTCACGATCTACCCTCTCCCTCCCTCCCCCCCTTTCTCACGATCTACCCTCTCCCTCCCTACCCCCTCTTCTCACGATCTACCCTCTCCCTCCCTACCCCCCTTCTCACGATCTACCCTCTCCCTCCCTACCCCCCTTCTCACTATCTACCCTGTCCCTCCATACCCCCCTTCTCATGATCTACCCTCTCCCTCCCTACCCCCCTTCTCACGATCTACCCTCTCCCTCCCTACCCCCCTTCTCACTATCTACCCTGTCCCTCCATACCCCCCTTCTCATGATCTACCCTCTCCCTCCCTACCCCCCCTTCTCACGATCTACCCTCTCCCTCCCTACCCCCCTTCTCACGACCTACCCACTCCCTCCCTACCCCCCCTTCTCACGATCTACCCACTCCCTCCCTACCCCCTTCTCACGATCTACCCACTCCCTCCCTACCCCCCCTTCTCACGATCTACCCACTCCCTCCCTACCCCCCTTCTCACGATCTACCCACTCTCTCCCTACCCCCTTCTCACGATCTACCCACTCCCTCCCTACCCCCCCTTCTCACGATCTACCCACTCCCTCCCTACCCCCCCTTTGTAGGTCACTTACCGTCAACTCCTGTGTTGGGAGCGTGAGGCGTTTGTCTCGGGTGTGGGCGCTTCACTGCTGAGCGCCGGCATATGACGTCATATGCCGGCGCTCAGCGTGAAGCGCCGGCACCCGAGACAAACGCCTCACGCTCCCAACACTGCACTCTGGGCAGCGTTGAGGCAGGTGGCGGCGGCTGCGGCCGCAGCAGCGACGGCGGCAGCAGCGGCGGGGAGTGGAGGCATCCTGGATTTCTGTCAGTCAGGGGGGCCCAAGAGTTGCCGAGCGGTCGTTTTCAGCAACTCCAGGGCCCGGTCGCAGTCGCGACCCCTGCGACCCCGGTAGTTCCGCCACTGCGTAGACACTTAGCTTTAATAATTGAATATAGCCATGCGAAAAACTGGTACCGTCCCTCTTTCGATAAACTACTTCTTATTTCATTTTAGTACTTTGGTGCAGCTGCTCCAGAGGTGGACCGCTCTGCAGATATACATATGTGAAGATACAGGTTATTTGCAATTTACATGCCGTAGCTCAAATTCCGCATCTTCCATCACAGCTGCCGTATGATTTTGTGTGCTTCAGACAGCCAGGTTATGGAACTGGAATTTTTTTTTAATGCTTTTCACATCAAATAAAAGCACTGTAGCCCAACAGACACATCAGGGTGTTTTAGAGGTAGTGGGTAGGGGAGAATAAGGTATTTTATATAATAATAAATGGGGGTGCCTGTAGTTCCTAGAGTTCCTATTTGACTTACACCTCTCAAAGCAAAATGGAGATGTTTTGTTTCCTTCTCATAGATTCAAGCCTAGATATTTCCAATATTTCTCAAACTGACTGAGAACTGTTTTGGACCCAAATGCCTCTGTCTATATTTATTGTGTTCCAGAGTTCTAAAACTCACAGTTATACATTTATAAATAACGTGTAATGTTTTATATATTGTGAAAATACATAATGAAGTTGGAGATCTGTCCCAAATAGTCATTGGCCTATGGGAGCTATTAGTCTCTTACTAATTGGTCACAACATGCTGGTAGCTATAAAGGGTTTGAGAAGATTAAGGGCAGATTTATTCATTGAAAATGTGCAGTTCAGTTTCAAGCTGTCTTATATAAATGCCTACAAAAACACAGATTCTGTATAACTACTTGGGTGCAGGGTCGGTTACAAAACTACAGACCTACATTTCAACTATGTCACATAGATTAAGGTCACATGAAATCAGTAAACTGAGCATTTAATTGTGTTTTCTGGTATTGCATTTGACCTGATTTGCACTACAGGTCAGCCTGAATACATCAAAGTATAAACACGGTCTGGTGCCCCCTGCTGGTGGGCAGTCTTCTTGCAGAATCAGATTCAAAATAGCACCCAAAATAGCACCCTAGCGGTACAGTTTTTATATTTCTATGCCTAAGTAAAGTGAAATTTAGTTTACACGTGATAGAATAAATCAAATACTTGTACTTCAATCTCAAATATTTCATGTTCACACATTGGCTCTGATATGAAGAACAGAAACGTATAGGACAGTTAGTTACAAATGTGCGCTCATGTAATATTTTTTGTTGCAGGGTTTTAGGGAAAATAAAAAAACATGATTCCTTCTTCCTTGTATCACTTTTATTCCACCCTTTACTCCTATAATGACGTTTAACTAGAAGGTGGCACCCTTGCCTCCTAGATATTTTGTGGCCCCTGCCACATATGTTCCTGCTCTTCGTTTACCATTGTCTACACACGCAATATTCACTGACCTGCAATTTCTCAACTGGATACCATGAGACACGTACAACATGGAGGTTAGCAGGGAGCAGTAGAGAAATCAGTGCCACCAAAAGCATTTGAATTTGATTTATGTTAGATTTTGGCACCTGAGAGACAGTATTCATCAACTGATGTAAGGATAATGTCCACATCTAGGACGTTTTAGGGTTTGATGCACATCTTGAATTAGCGTTGCAGGTACTGCAGTTGGCAAAGTCCCAGATTCTTGAGACCATACCCAATTGTCCTCACCAAGATCCACCATATTTGATTGGGATGAACCTTGGTCCATAATGTTATTTTTAAACCCCTTTTCTGACACTGTGTCCAAATGCCTCATTTGTATAATAGGTTGGAGTCTAATTAATCATAGTGAGAAATGTCGAGCTTTTTTCTTTTTACAAATATGATGTTAATTGTGTGGAGTAAACCCCTTTTATTTTCGTAGTGTAGCTTGTCCTTTATTTTTTGTTCTTTTCAGCACATAGGTGCCACCCTATTTTAAGTTTCTTGTCTAATGTGAAAAAAATCTATATAATTTCTAAAACACCTGTTTATCTATATAAAGATTGCATAGTAGCTTCCACTTTAGCACGATTCTCATTTGTGTATAATCAGTTTAATGGAGCACTTTGATAAAATTGCATACTGCTTCCATAAATTCCACAGTTGGAAAGTATGGAACTTCTGCCATTCTATTTTATTCCAAGGTAACCATAATATAAGTCCTTTACTTAGCAATTTCTCTATATCCTTAAACAAATAGTTTATATACAATATATCTATATATATATATATATATAGATATACTGTATATAAACTATGTGGGGTTTTGTGTTAATTAGTTAAATCATTCATATTAATAGTCATATCCTTCTAAACCTACTTATCTTTGCAAGTAGCACAGACATGATTCTATTGGCATTATAATTACATTTTAATTATAGAGTATATTGTCGGCTTTTGAAACTGTCTGGGTCTCTTCTTTGGGTATATTATACCTGAAGA
This sequence comes from Spea bombifrons, assembly GCF_027358695.1. Lineage (NCBI taxonomy): Eukaryota > Metazoa > Chordata > Amphibia > Anura > Pelobatidae > Spea > Spea bombifrons. Next base: position 21,319,613 of record NC_071091.1, on the reverse strand, counting down.
AGACACCCAGATAATATACCTGAAGAAGAGACCTAGATAGTCTAGAAAGATTGAAATCTATATGAAATTTGCTCTTTCTTCCACGTTATTACATATCGGAACCAACAAGTCACTGTCCTACTGTATGAAGTATAGTATAGGTGTTTAACGCAATAGGGCTGTCATCTGGGCCAGTTCAGTAAATGTGTCTAGTACCGGAATAAAAAGAAACAATATACTCGTTGGTGTATTTAAGGGATTGTTGCATTGGCTTGGCCCAGGGCAGTTCTAGGGTCAGTTTGATTGTCCCTAATAGCCCACAGAGCAGAACATCAGGGAGCCTGATTGCCTAATAGTGTGATAATGTGGCAGAGGGCATACCCCACAATGCCATATTTCACTATTTCACTATGTGACACATGTAGCAACTAGCAAACCACATGTTTATTGTTAGTGTAATAAGATGATTTCAAACTTATACATTTCGCTAATTTATTCAATAGGAAGTCTTCACCTATATGTATGTGAGGAATCTTTACTGGAACACACTTTACTTGACATTTCCTTAACTTGATCCCGGGAAGTTATCCAGGTAAATACTGAGATATATCTTGTACGAACCCATAATAGATAATAACCTACCTTGAGAATAAGCCAAGACAATTCTTTAAGTTGTATTCATTTACACTTTGTGAAGACATATGTTACATTCCCAACTGTATTATAAGTAAGTACGTGACAAATAACTTATGGGACCAAAAGATATCTTAATGTCAGCTGTCCTTTGGGAGCCAACATAAGTGCTTCAAAATCAGTCCCTAAAGTCCAATATCGATATAAAAAATAATTTCACAAATATCGAAAGGAAAAATGCTCTACACTGCTATTGCATCAAACTTTTTTTTAGAACATAGTATAAAAACTCTGTGAAGTAGGTTGCATTAGCACGAATGTAAGAAAAAAAATCTGGAATTATATTGAATTTAGATTTTCTTTCTTCAAGCAAACAAAGCTATTTTTGGTGATCAAAATTATAGAGTACGGTAAAGGTATAAGCCCAGTGGTCCCAAATTGCTATGTAAATTAGTGTAAAAATCACAGCTGCACCCCACATCAGGAACAGCTCTCATGCTTAACCATTTCACTGCGTATTTCCAGGGCTGCACTTAGTGTATGTTTTTACTTTTGAAGAAATTGTGTTCAGATGACTTTCATGTAAAAAAAAAAAACAAAAAAAAAACATTTTTTTACGGCATGCATTTAACCCATCACATGATAACACAAGTTTTTGTCCAATTCTCAATCATTCATTGTACTAAAACATACCCCAAATCTGCTTCTCCCCAATATTTCATTGTGAAGCAGGCTTTGGAATGTGCCGGAGCTGTTTTGTTTTTTTGTAATTCTTTTAGTGACTTCCTACCTTTCGGTTGATTTCTTTAATTCTATTTTTTTCTCATGACCCAGTTGATTATATAGATATATTTAGTGTTGTTGTCTCTTACATAAGGATTTGTTACATTGTATTTTGTGAGGTTTTTTAATGTTCAAATAAAGGAATATATAAATACATTTTTATGATTAATATTTGGGAAGCTCTCCATTACAATATATGAAGGCAGAAGTAAAGCCGTTGTGTGGCACTCTGCTAGCTTTGTGGCTTATACTGTATTACCTAGTATGGGGCTAGTCCTGTTTAGGCTGAAGGTAATTTTTTAACCTTTATTTTATGAATTGCCTTTGTATTCCCCCTAAAACAACAGTTGCCCTGTTCCCGAGGTTTTCCCATTTAGCTAGTTGGGAGGACAAAGATCAAAAGGTACTACTTCTTACTCCTACCAACCCTGCAGTAGAAGTCCCTTCAGCAATGACATAATGCCCAACCTTCTTCAGGCATTATATCTAGGTGTCTTCTTCAGGTATAATATATGTAGAGAAGAGACCCATACAGTTGGCCTCTGTTGATTCTTTGACTCTACAAGATTTTGATTCAGCTTTGTCTGCTGGAGAGCTCCAGCGCTGGGCTTTTCTGGAATCAGTATGGCTTCTGTTTTTTATCATCTATATGTTGCCTACTTTGTCTACAATGTACCAGACAATTGACCTAATTATGTGCAACATATTCATATCAAGGTTTATTGCCTATTTATAAACTCACTACCCATAAGGAGTCCATGAAGTTGAGTTGCTTTGTGCTAACTCAACCAACTTCACAATGTTCACATGCCCTCCCTGGCAAGTTTATCCTGTAAGAAGGGCTGATATGAACCTATATAATGGAGATTTAAATCACTGAGATGTAACTATGCTTTACATATGATCAATTTTGAAGGGTTGTCCATCATAATGCATTGCGAGGTCATTAAGTGTTGAAAATCACTACAGCAGAAATGGTTGATTTTGTCTGTTTGTGAAAAGCATGTGTAAGTCTAAATAATTATCCTGAAAAGTTGCAGCTTGGTTCATTAAGGCAAGGTAAGACGTGCCTGGTCTATGGTCCAGAGTATGTTCTCTTCTTGGTCTCACTACTATATTTTAACAGACAGAGAAGTGAAGGTTTTGGTCTGAGAACCATTTCACCTCTGTGGTATACTACAAAATCTTTTTTTAGCCTATTTTACCTTAAGGAAAATAAAATCGTATATATTGAGTTATCCCAGGCCCACTCCGTGTACAGCTAGTGATAAAGCGGCACTTCATTGATACATGGGCTTTTGTCTTGTGCTATCTACACTGTCCACATGTTGCTGACTTCACAAATAATGGGATTTATTTATAAAAAAGTGATTCTGGTGCGTACTTTCAATAAGTAGTCACTATATGACCCCGATGATACATTTCCATTGGTTGTTATGGTAATAAGACCCCTTCCAAACCTTGTATCAGAATCCCTCTTAAAGCATAACTGACATAGGTGCTTCTGGTGAAAAATCTTAAGACATATTATACATTCTGTAAAGTATATACCTCGCTATGTAAGAGATCCTGAACATTGCACACAAAAAGTCCAAAGAAAGCAGCACTCGTAAAAAAAAAAAATCAATATGTATTTATGCACCAAAAAGATTAATGCTTTAGTCCAATCTTTCCAGCAGAGGACAGTTTGCCTTGTAGTGGGAAATCTAAATCAAATAAGTTGGCAAAAATTGTCATAGCCATAATTTAATTTTAACTAAAAACTCAGGAAATTACAGGTTAAGTGAACTCACATTGCTTTATATTGTTGTTCCTTGTTTTCCTTTGAATTATATTATCTTTCTGTTTTTTTTCTCAATAGCTTGTGATTCTGATCTATTTCCATATGCCAATAGTGTGGATCTATCATAAAATTCTATTTGAGATATGTCTAAACTACCACTACAGAAGATAATGTCTTATGTTTCAACGGATTATGGGTTTACCATGCCACTGTAAGTATAAAACCACAACGTGTCTCATATATTATTGTATAATATACAAGTTTATCTTTTAGTACGAAATCATGATGTATCATATTACTACGGTGCAATTGACTACGTTGGAATAAAACTGTTCCTGGCGACCAGAATCATTAATAATGGATGGAAGGTGTGAAACATATGTTTATGGATATAATTAAAATACTCAAATAGAAAATAACATATGACATACAGACCAGCCTCAGTGAGAAACATATGGCAGAAACCGCAAATTGCCCTACCCCTTTGTCCCATTTGGTTCCTGACATCTTTGTAATAGCGCTACTGAGATCCCAAAAGTAATTTGACACTTTGCATCAATATAACACTTAAATGCACAATATTAATAATATTTTATCCATACCGCGTCTTGATGCCTTGCTACTTCCCATGGTGTACCGTAGAGCTAAATAGTAAAATAATGTGTTTTTTTTTTTAATAATTGAAATGATAATGTATACCTTTTTTGTATTCAATATACTGTATTACTAGTGCAATGTTTAACATCTAGCAGCCTTAGCGTATCTCACTCCTATACATTATTGTCAGTAGGGCCATGTCATTGAACTTGGCATCATTGACACCTGGGCTGGCCTGGGTAATACTGGTCTACTTGTCAAATTTTGTAATTACTCGTCCGTTTTTTTTTTTACTTTTCAGCACATATTTAAAGGGTGATATTCAAAGGAAAGGATCACCCTTCCTTTGCTAAGCAAATAATCTGTAACTACAAAAATGTGATATTATAGGAACTGTCTAGCCTCAAATTTGTATTTTTGTCTTTTTTTCATGCATGTTGGGATCTCAAATGCACGAACAGCGTGCAACCTTTTAGTTGTTGGCGTTAGGAAATTGGATTTCTGTCTCGTTTGCCTCCTCCCCTGGTTGCCTTTATTGAAACCAGGACATTTAGGCAGGAACCATTCTTCCAGCAAACATGAAGTATGAACCACTTTAAAGAAAAACACAATAAAAAATTAATACAATGCTAACACTACAGACAATAGGTAATGCCTGATTGATCAGTGTAATGTTTTCATCTGATATGCCCATGTTTAGCTTGAGAAATGTCCTTATATATCAAAAGCATGAAGTCACTGATTATATGTGTACTCATTTTTTGTCACTCCAATAATCGAATCCAGTGGCGGTGTGCTTTACACCTCTCGATCCTATGGTTGGGATTGTACTTGGTGATCTGAGGCTTGCATGCAGCTGCTCGGCCATGGAAATCCATTCCATGAAGCTCCGGACGCACAGTTTTTGTGGCTGAGTTGCTGCTGCGCCTAAACTATTGCACTTTCCAAAAACACCACTTATAATTGGCTGTGAAATATTTAGCAGGGGTGATGCAGAAACTGCAAAGATGGCGTCCTATCACAGTACCACACATAAATTGACCAAGCTCTTCAGAGAGACTCATTTTTTTCACAAATGTTTGTAAATGCAGATTGCATGGCTAGGTGCTCGATTTTATACACCTGTGGCAATATATCTGATTGAAACACCTGAATTCAATAATTAAGAGGTGTGTCCCGATACTTTTGTCCATATAGTGTATGTTCAAGATCCACATGGGCTCCTCCTTTGTACAAATCTCTTAATCAAGTTTTACAACATATTTCATGTTTCATTTCTTATCAGCACCGCTCAATAGGAATTATCTTCTTTTAAATGTGCTTGTGTATTTATTTCAAAATTTAATTCAAGTCAAAAACATTTTTTTTTTATTTTGGGCAGTTGACATTTGTACAATAAATTAGACAAATAGACAAAAAAGAAAATGCTTTGGCAGAATACATAAGCAGATCTCTCCGAGGGTAAAGATTGATGTCACCTACCTTTTAGGTAGTTGTGTACTTCTAAAAACTTAAAATTTTACATCAAGGGATTTTTTTTTTTATCTTGGCCTTTAAATGTTAATGTTAATGGATGCAAACTATAACCTGCATAAATGACAACACATCTACCTCTGAAAATGTCAATGCATTATTGGCCTATTTTGGAGAAAAAAAAAATTGGAGACACTTTTAAGCTAGAATTGGTCGCATTACAGTTCGGGTAATTCACATACTCAAGCTGGAAGCAAATTGAATTTCAAAGAGTCACAGTTTGTGGCTCACTTTCTATTAACAATTTTGCAGAAAAAAACAACAAATCAACATGAAACACATTTGTCTGAATGTCGACTTCCAAAGCATTTTATTTTTCAGCATAAATCGGTTCTAACAGAACCAACTTTAATATTTAAAATCTCACAAACCTATCTTATCACAAACACATTACAACGCTGTGTATATGACACATAGGGCTGATTTTTTTGTATAAGCTGGGGAATTGTCTTCAAAAGTAACATGTAGGTCCTGAATCTGCCCACCCTGCTCTTGCTCTAGATCCGCTGTGTCGAACTTCCGTTTTCAAGTCACCAAAACACATCACGTTCTAGGCAGACTGCCAAACATCAAGCATATCTAAGTAATTATTTTAATCTCTGGACCTATCAAAAACTGCTTTCTTGACGGATACAAATCTCATTTTTATCTCTCAATACAGGACTAAGTAAAATTCTCTATTATTAATTATAGCAGGAGTAGGTAGCACGGCCGAGACTTTGTACGAAAAGATGCCCAGCCAACAGCTGCTAAATGACAATGGAACAAAATTACATAAAGCCAAGTTTTCTTCAATGGTGATCTACATGACTATATACAGTACATTGTACAGCGCTGCAGCAAGTAGATGTGGTTTGTTAGTCTCTCCTGTTCAAGTGATTGCTGGTTCTTTCATAGCAAACATGAATCATGTTTTATGCAACATCTGTAAGAAAATCAGTGGCTGTTTATTTTACTATTTATACTTGGCTTTAAGTCGTTCTGTTACTTTTGTTACTGAATGTATTGCCATGGCCAGATTTCCCACTAGGCAGCAATTATGTTCCTTTTGCAAAGATTAAGCTTTGCAAGCCTCTGTTTAAAGTTGTTGTGCTACTTGTTTCAACCTATTTCTTGCCCAGCCTTCAGAGCCTCCATAGTAAACGTACTCCGCATATCACTGAAATGCAGCACCTCATCATACAGCTTCATATTTTGGCGCTCAGCATAGAGAATGGTGGCTGTGGAGGAAGACAAGGGGGCACCTGGCAGGCGTGTAGCTAGAAACCACAGGGCCCTGGTGCGAAAATCCCCCCACCAAGTAACATATACCATAGTGCCAGCTTTGCCCCCAAACTGTTTGTGTCACATTTGCCTCAAACTGCTTGCTTGTGCCATCTTTGCCTCAAACACCTTGTCAGTGCCCCCAAATAGCTTGGCTGTGCCATTGTTATCCCTAAACAGCTTGCCCGTGCCCCCAAACAGCCCACCTGTACAATCTTTGCCCCTAAACAGCTTGCATAGATGCGCTGACCTTTTGCCTGGTCAACAAAGCTGGTAAGCGGACGAAGAAAGAAGACAGATGAAAGAAGATAGAAGAAGAAGAGGCAAGAGAAGAAGGAGTGATGCGGGAAAGGAGATAGGGACATGGAAGTGGTGGGCAGAAAAGGTAGGGAGACTTTAAGAGAAGGCATCAGTAAGAGTGAGTAATACTGAGTGAGAGTGTGAAAGAGCATGAGTGAGAACATAAATGAGTGTGCGTAGCAGTTAGTGACAGTGTGAGTGAGAGTGTGGGAGCGTGATTAAAATATTTATACATTTTATAAACTACATATTTCAGTTTCACCACCACACATCTGCTGTTATGTGTAAATTATATAAAAGAAAACATACTGTTTCCGCACTTGAGACTATGGGCCTACACCAAATAAAACATTCAGGAAGATATGACAAAAACGACATAATTAGGTGATGGTTTTCCAAAGTCATATTCGGAATGAACCAAAGATGCTACATTTTAAATTATTTGATGTCAGTCTTACTATAGAAGAGGTTACTTTCTGAAAGGTCTACTAGTGGACAAAATGATGCAACTAATCCAACCGAGATCAATAGCCTCTCTTCTCGTTAATCCTTTCGTTTTCTTCTCTATGCAATTACCACCCTACCACCGTTCCTCTCTTGCGTCCACATCCTTATACCCTTTTCTGCCTTCAAGATGCGTGATGGACCTTCTTGTAGTGTCACCACTGGAACAAATGCGGTGTCTATTTCACACAACAGTACCTCCATCTGGAATCTATTAGTTGAGTGCTCCAATGGGAACGCTGAATTTTAATTACTGAATCCTTGATCCCAACCTTGAACATGTCTGAAAATCTCCTGTAGAGTAGGAAATTATTATATTATTATATTGTGTTCCACAAGACTCAAAAATATTTATGCTTTCTCTATTCTCTGCTCACGTTCTGCTTTCACGTTTTATGTCTACATATAACTTTAGCTGCCACTCAATTTAATTTCTGATATGATGTCTACAAGATGCATATTTTGCTCACAAAACTAACCTCCCAACCTAAAATGGCATAGTAAATAAGACCAACTACTGTAATTCCTGACATTGCAGTGTAAATCAATCTGTATATTCCTTAGTAACAGCAAACATATTTCCTTCAACTCTGTGAGCTGTTTAATGGCCTCTAGGGACTAGATGTCTTTCACACTTAACATGCTAAAGAAATTATGAAGTTGTGTAAGAAGCTCAAATACTTTAGAGTCATTCAGGACCCACTGCAATTATCCAAAATAGGAGGCAGTATAAAAACTGCTGCTTTGTGCACAATCCTCTTTCAGAAATCAAAATTCACTTAATCTTTCAGCATATTCCGTTCCATGAACATGACGTGAAAGAAGAAGCATTATATTTCTTTTTTAATCGATTAAAATATTTGGTAAGGTCGCCAAGCAAAAGAGAGCACTTTTTAGTAAGGTATGAAGGTATGAAGCAAGTGCTTATCTAGTGTAAACCATATTCAATTCAACTGTGCTTTTAAACACCGTGTTTAGATAAAGAAGATTCAGGTTAATCTTGCAACATATTGCGACACTGTTAGTGTTAAAGTGTTGCATACTGTTCAGTTCAAAAATGGGTTCAGTTTTTATGCAAGCAACCTATTGATTATTATTATTTCAGTGAATGATACGGATTTCGTATATATTCATACTGACAGCTACACCCTCCCCAACATTTCAGGTTCCTAAGCCTGTGTTGGGGCGTATGGCTGGGCATGGTACTGGGACCTTAAAGTAAGAGATACCTTTCGGTGCTCAGCTTCTGCGTATTGCAAGGCAGCTCATGATTCCCACTGCCTTACCTGGTTCAGCCTGGAGACATCCTAATTTCTTTACAGGGATCGTAGAAGAACCAACAAGGGAAAAGGCTGTGTTAGGCTTGGTAAATATGATCATAAAAGGCTGTGAAAATTAGTATTTAATGTTTAACCTTTTGATCTTTTCTTCAAAAATATACAAAAATACTCCGCTCTCATGGGTAGCAAACACAGGTTTATCCAAAAAAAAAAAAAGTTGTTAAATATATGCGTGGGGCAATTTTTGGGACCTTTGTGCTGCTTTCCTTTGTCAAGATAACAACTCTGAACCTTCCCCTATTTAACTGTGGGAATGAGGTACTTTTCCATGTGACTAGCTCTCTGTGTGCGCCAAACCCACCTCTGCTGTTCATTGCCAAAAAACTAAATTTGAGTATTTTTTTTTATAAACCTGGGTTGTGTTTGCATTTTGTTTTATATCCATGAGAGCAGAGTATTTTTGTGTATTTTTTTTTAACATAAGATCAGAAGGTTAAACCTTTTTTGCTCATATTTGCTCATATTTACCAAGGGTGTGGAGGGCAATGTAGTATTTACAAATGGAGACTTCACCTAGAGTATTGTGTAGAAATCTGGAGACCTCACCTCCAGGATGAAATTGACATATTGGAAGGTGACTAAAATGTTAAATGGTTTGCAGGATAAAAAAAGACTAAGGGAAACTCGGGAAAGACTGAGGGATCTCAATATGAATGGCTTGGAGGAAAGAAGAGAAAATAGTGATCTGTATACACATTTAAATTTAAACATGCATGGATATGGCTATCCTGAATCTATGACAAGACCAATGACTGATTAAGGTTTGAGTATTTAGATCAGGGAAAACAGGTAGACTAGATGGGCCAAATGTTTTTTTATCTGCCGTCAAAGTCTGTCTTTCTAGGTGAAGGAAAGCATGAACCGCTGTGCAAAATATAATGTATCTGTTATATTTATGTTCTCAGATAAGTTGAAACCTGCTGTAACCTTTACATTCAACCAAGGAAATAACTGTTCAACACCATCATTTCCACACAGAACTAAAGGTGCAAACCTCAAAACATTAGGTCGTATGTTGTTTTCTGGATTCTGTGGTAGTGTGATGTAGTTTTAAAAACACTTCTTTGTTACACAGCTCCTATGTTTCAAGCTTTGTTCTACTTGCTAACTGGGATAAAATTAGCTGTAGAAAATTAATTAGATTAAAAACTACAGTATCTCTAAATACCGTTTCTTCCTTCAGTAGCCAAGAGATTTTTTTTAATTATTTCAGAGTTTTAATGGTTTTAGTTTGTAAAAGTTGCATGTTTGCTTTAAGTTATCCCTCCCATTGTGTTCAGTTAGTTCTCCCCTTTTATATAAGGGGGAATACTCAGTATTGTGGGAGTCAGCGGGAACACCCACTGACTTCAACGGGACCGCCCTGACGTCAGCGGGACTGCCCACCAATGTCAGCAGGACCGCCCACAGACATCACAGGATCTCCCATCAAATTGACACCTTTGACTTTTAACCAAAATCATATCATAGAACACCCCATCGAATTTAATTTGGGGGAGTAGTCACTTTCCATATGTTCAATGTAACTGCTCAGCTTAGCTACGTTCGCACATAAATTTAATTAACCAGGGTAGGGCCCTCTTTAAACTGTTTTTCTCAATAGCTAGAGAATACAAAGGGTTACTCTATTAAGAGTTTGAGGTTGTTGTTAAGAAACCTCAAGAATTTTTCCTATATCTCCCATGCTTAATAACATCTGAAATAAGAACACTGTATTGAAAGCTATAATTAAGCATATTGTTATCTTTTCAGCTCAATTTGCTAGAGTATAAGTAGTAAGTACCAATAGTTTTTTTTTATGCATCAGCACTGAAATTCAGTTGTGGCTGCCCTCTGGTGGACATTTAGGGAAATGAACCCTGCATTGATATTCTGGGATAGAGAAAAGGTTACCAAGCCAGCTAAAGTCATATTGAAATGATCTTTAAAAAATAAAAAATAAAAAAAAGGCTGCAACATCATTAGTTTGTTACACTGGAACATATCAACCTGCCCATATATTTAATGATAATTTGTTTTAAAACATTTTTTTTTTTAAATTAGTGTCTTTTTTCATATACTCTCCTCTTCCTTTTTATTTCTCCCCTGAAGTTTGGTCATCCCCATCCGATGTCAATTTCAGAAGATGAGTTGGAAATCTTAAGGTTTCATGCAGGACCGGCAGAGAGAAATCTTTGTGGATCTGTGTAGGTAGAAAGTCCCATACAAAGAGAAGGGTTTGCCAGGGGTCCTAAATAAAGTAATACCAGGGCATTTTTAGGCAATTAATTGCTCTTAACGTTTGTTAACCATTACATCTTACCATCAGATATTACCAGAGCCCTTCTCCGCTGCCCATTCATTACTCCTCATTCACCACTTGCTTTTCTGCTAGTTTACTGCAAAAGGATGACAGTAAATCAAGAGCATAACGTATGTATTCCAGAGCAGATCTTTTGCTTTCTCCTTGTGTTGGAATCCATGGAAAACCTGACCTTAAATATGATTAAAGCCGCCGTAGAAAACTATCCCTATAAATAATATCCTATTAACATTCAGAAATGTCTCCAGTTGACCAGGCATGATAACTTCCCAAAATGTGCTAGGGACCCCATGGTGATAGCTGAGAGGATAGGGATACTTTTATGACCATGTAATCTATCTATCACTCAGTATGTATAAATGTGTATATGTGTGTATATATATATATCTATCTTTATATATATATATATATATATATAAATAAATATCTATCTATCTATCTATCTATCTATCTATCTATCTATCTATCTTTATATATATATATATATATAGATATATAAATATATCTATATATATAGATATATATAAATATATCTATATATATAGATATATATAAATATATCTATATATATATATATATATATATATATATATATATATTGCATTCTAAAAACAGGTGGAATTAGGCTACGCAGTTGGATTAATTTTACCCTTTTAGCTAGTGACAACATTTGGTTATAGCCATGTGTAAAGAAAATATATTCTGGCTTTCTATTGCCAGACCTTACAATGCATCCTTTGTTTATTAAAAGGATAAGACAATATCTGTGTCAGCGCTGTTATACCGGTCCATGTGTTCATACACAGCTCAGTCAATCGAGGGAAAACATTAGAAGCTGCCTGAAAACGAGAGCAGACAATTGGTTCATTTATGCTGCCCAGTGTGTGCTGGTGAGAGAGTCAGATATATCCCTCTTTTTGTGCTAATTATTATGCACGTTTTAAAATACATGTGCAAGACTATTCAGCAGAAAGTGATTCCCACATTTATGTGTAAAGCACCCCACGGAGCGCATTTAAGTTGGGATCTGTTCTGGGAAAAACAAAGCTGCACCGTAAAACATCAAATAGGTTATTTCAATATTTTTGGTAATGGAAAAATAATAAATAAAAAAGAGTGAAAATGTATGTGTGTGCATTTTGTGTTAGAAATGTTATGCTCTGACCCACAGCTAACGAATAATAATATCCTATTGATTGGGGGGGGTGTGAGAAAATATAAGCAAGTGAAAGACGTAAATATGATGAGGTTTGCTTCACGCAGGCACTCACAGAGTTAAATCATGTCAATGACTTTTGGCACATCTACAAATTTTGTTCACTGTGAGAAAGCACTATGTCCATCTGCACCGTTGTTTGAGTTCGTCACACTTTGTGTGTCTGTTTTTTTATTTATTAATAAATTCATTCATGCGCAAAAACAAATTCAAGCAAATCTAAGACTATTCAATACTGTAAAGATATAATAAAGACGTTAACATATTTAGCTGGATTGGTAAAATTCTTGCAAGTTTATTATTCCCGATAAAATATTTTCTATAAAATGAAAAATATTGATGTGAGCAAAGATTCTGTGAGTAGAAGTGTCTGGACTAAGCTGTCGTTTTTGAATGTGGAGAACGTACGGAATGATCTTTTAACCTTGTTTCCTTAAACAAAAAAGATCGTCTTAACCATGGTTCCCAATGGGCCTTCTTAACAAGATGTAATAATGCTACGGTCGTCTTAAATATATACCTGTTCATTTGACATACTGGAGAACAATTTTGAAGTGCAAACCTTTTAACCCTTGATTGTTTTACTGTAGTGTGTGTTAGGGTTGTCAATAATTTGTAAGTTTTGCTGTGACCTATATCGTATATCTTGTAGACAATGTTTTTCAAGCAGTGACACGGGGAGGTAGAATATGCATATATGCTGCTGTAGGAATGATGACGTTTTTAGACAGCTTGCATATAAGTAAGCTATTGTGAATGCATGGCCTTGTTCCGTCCAAACTTTTGTTTTGGACGTTTAGGTTAAAGGGTTCCGGACTCCGGAGCCATAAAATTAACAATGTATTCTATGGGATTTAGGAGCTTGTCGAAACAAGCCAAGTGTGCCGCATCCAGCATACAGGTTTCCAACTAATTCTGAACAATGATCTAGAACCTGAACTTAAAAAAAGTTTTAGAATTAAGCATTTTTGCAATCCATACTAACAAGCAAACGTGTGTTTCATAAACAATTCAAGAGAATATGAGGACTTTAAATGTACTCTCTTGACCTAGCAATAAAAATAAATGATAACTTCTGGTTTTTAATGTGATGACTGTTTCCAGTCAGGAGTACAAATGACTGTGACCCAATGATCCCTTCAGGTGGTGGCGCATTAGCAGAAAATAAAACAAGCAGCTATACCAGAGCCTGTGTACTGTATTTTACATTAAGGCTCTTATTTAAATGTGGATATATATATATATATATATATATATATATATATATATATGATATTCTACAGGCGTAAAAAATGAAACGCTAATTATTTTGGTATGATGATCCCCTACATTATTATTAGGTAGGCCCCAAGCCCTATTACAAGTCAATATGTGCATTGGCCAAGTTTACTAAAGCACAATACAGGTGAATTTTAATAGGGTTCACCTCATTCCCTTGCCTTGCACAAAGGGAAACTCCTGGTGGGCCACTGGCCATTGGCTTTCCATAGGTTGCTGGAGTGGCAGATTGAGTGCTGGATATGCCCAGGCCAGGGCCGCCTTATGATCGCGAGTCCTGCCCTGTTCAGCAGCCTAAAAATATTAATTTATTATTTAATACAACAGGTGGCTTTTTCTGAGATGCAGAGGGACATACAAATGCATGAATGACAGCTAGACAGCATCGATCCACACCATATGTAACTAATATTTTACCTGTGGCTAAGGAAGTTACATATTACACTGAAGAGCTGTGGATTACTATTTTATGAAAACTTGTGGTGATTTTATTTTATAAATAACCTCAATATGTTGTTGCTTTTTTATCTCAAATTATTCTTCCGAGGATTACTAGACTGACTCGGCTATGTCTAAGAACGACAAACTTCAACCAAATGGAAGCAAAAGAAATCTATTCCTTCGCACCTGACACAAAAGTATATTTTTGATTTTTTTTTTCTTCAAGCCATGCATGTGCAGAACAAGGTCTTAATATCCTATCCTTTTCATTTCCTACTATATATATAAATGTTTTATACTTAATAACAATAAACGTTCTGTTTATGCAAAAATTACATAAAAATGCACATTGCATTACAAACACAGATTGAGAGAAATCTCCTTTTTTCCAAATTATTGTTCGATTTACCGAACAGACAAACCTCAAAGGGGTTTACTTCTAAAAAGATACTGTATGGGTAAACATAGCTATCAATTTCTCAGTGTCACACAGAGATAAAATGAGAACATTCTACTCTTGAGGCTTTTTTCTTGTTTGTTTCCCTTGGTGTGATGGCTCAGAGTGATCACACAGCTGACTTATTTTGGTTCTCAGCTTATGATGAAGAATTAGATGCCAATCCTTTCAAAACTTTTCTGTGTGTGTGTGTGGATCGCTATGTTTAACCGCACTTGATAAATCAACCTTTTTTGAAAAGAGATAAAATCCCACAGGAAACCCTGGTAAGTGCATAAAAAATTATTTGCTTAGCCATAATATTTATTTAAAGTTGTTGCTTGTTTTAAATCTCTTTTTTTATTATAAATCTAGTGTTAAAATTCAGACATAAGTTGCATTTCTACGAAACTGTAGCTAGTACTGTAATATTGTTCTAGCCAACAGAGGGCGCTCTTTGGTTTTTAAAAGAATAGCAGCCTTAAAGTTCATGGATCCTGACATAAGAAAGATATGTTACTTTCATTAAGGAAAAAAAGGTTGCAAGATTGACCACATTATGATTTGCATTCTATGGGGGTGATTTATAAAAGGGTTGAGGTTGTGAAAAAGGGAATAAAACAAATACAACTGCAACTGCAGGACAGAATGCATGATTGTTAGTTGTAGTTTTCCAGAATGTGACGATCACCCCGAAAGGTACCTCTGTCAATGGAGAGGCACACAAACACGCTGTATAAAGTTTTTTAAATACTTGTTTGTACTTTTTTTTGCTCAGAATAAGCCCTGAAAAAATTAACCACCACATCCGAAGCAAGTGTGTGTCATCCATAAAAGTATCTATAACATATAATTCTGTTTATATAGACGAAAGCACAATACTCAACATCTGCGTACCTTAATCAGAAAAATGGGAGGAGAAAGGCGGTTTTAATATTGTGTGAAAGATGGCAATAAATGCAATTTTTAGTAGATTAAATTAGTTTTAATGTAGTGTGAATGGCTTATTCTGGGTGTATCTGACCATTATTCCATGAAGCCAAATACATTAACCCTTTTTTAATAACATATCTGACACATGATGCTCTGGCTACAAATAGTTAAAAGTCTGCTAGTTCCCCATGTAAAGCGGTTGCCGTTAAGAACATGTTTTAACTTCTTTGTGGAGTGCAATGCACTTGGCAGCAACTCATTGTGGGGCAAACATTTTAATTGTATTTTGTGGGTTTTTTTTAATTTCTCTTTCACAAATTTTCCTTTTTTTTATTTTATTGCATGAACCATAATGGTACAATAACTGGAACAATATCTTATTTAAGGAAGCATGTTATAACAAGATCAAAGTAATTATATGGCATTATGGGCTCATCACTTACACCTAAACTATAAAATTGCATATGGAGCTTGCTATAACCTGCGTTCAACAGGTTACATTAAAATACCAATGGTGGGCCATTTAACATAACCCGTTTCGTATTGTGACCTTATCCAAATCGGCCATTTAATATTTAATTTCTGGTCATTCCGTCAGCTGATAAAAATTTTCACCAGATATCTAAAGGCCCTAAACAACAGCAAATTAACTAACTGTTCCAACACCAGCATCATTGAATACAAACTGAGTTATGAGAAATACAGGTCCACAATATAAAGTGACCACTGCCAGGGGACATTATATAAAAAGAGGCATTATTAAAAAGAAAAAGGAAAAGAATCATCAGTATGAAACAAATTTAAGAACAACTATTATTTATTATTTTTTATAGTGCCATCATATTCTGCAGCGCAGTACAATAGGCAAATAGGACATAATAAGTAGTGCATTACAAAACAATATAGACATAAAGAAACAAAAGGTATGCAATATTCTGTGTATTAAACAGATAACGAATAAACTTAATGATGCTATGTAAAAGAAAACCACTTAGGATGCTGAAGGGAGCCTTTGAGCATTCAAGCCGCACACACAGTATTCTATAGATACACAACTTTTATTTTTTTTTGCCTGAGCGCTTTGTAAATTTTAAAAGCCCTTTTTATTACTTTGCAAATACATTTGCAAGCAGATGTTGCAAAATGCATAAATACTTTTCCCACTGATTGCCAACTAACCATAAATTCATCTCCACATATTTTGAGTTGTAGGCATAAAAATAATTACATGTCTGATTAAATCCACTTATGCCATCATGTCTTGATAAATCCCCAATAAATATGATATGCTGCGCTGTGTTACTTCTAAGTGCAGAAAATGTTGTAATGAGGTTGAGTGCATTCCAGATGATCTCGAGAAGATTGTGAAGCAATAATAAAATGAACTGGACTTATAGGATTGAGTAAGGAAGCACTGGCAGCTAATATCTATCTATCTATCTATCTATCTATCTATCTATCTTATCTATCTCTATCTATCTATCTATCTATCTATCTATCTATCTATCCATCTATCTATCTATCTATCTATCTATCTATCTATCTATCTATCTATCATCTATCTATCTATCTATCTATCTATCTATCTATCTATCTATCTATCTATCTATCTATCCATTCATCCAGAGGAAAGAATCAGCATTAAATATATATATAATATATACATTGCTTATGTTAGTATTAACAAAATAACTGAAAGACTAATTGAACATCATAGCTGTCTATTGAAGAATCTGAGTAAAGTTTTAATTCTAATAAATTTAAATGCAAAATATTATATTTCTAAAATGGCATCCCACAGAAAGACAGATCCTCAAGATTGTAAGCTCGCGAGCCGGGCTCTCTCCACCTAATGTATCGGTTTGTCTTAGTCTGTCAATTCTCGTCTTGTCATACCCCTTGAATATATGTATTGTAGAAGCGCTACGTAAATTGTTGGCGCTATATAAATAAAAGATAATAATAATAATAATAATAATAATAATAATAATAATAATAATATATTTGCAGGGTCTTTTGCTGTGATTGTTTTTGCAAATCTGGACTTGACACTTTGTTTCCAAACCATAAAGCCATGTGTATTCTGATAATATTTAATTGCATTTCAGGTGTTGCTTTCACATCTCTATCACACTTAGTATTAGGTGTTCCAGTATTAATAATTAATTTGGTACTCACCGCCATAACATGAATCATAATAGGATCATTTGCTATTCATTTTCAAATGTAAATTCTACATGATGCATCATTAATTAGAGAGCCACCTTTTTTTCTGAACTAAAACAGGAATGTGTTATATGTGAAATATCCTGTGTCATTTTAATACGCCTCCAAATTACCTATACGATTTGCTGGTGGATAAGTGGGGTTTCCAGCAGTAATTTCTTCGAAGAGTTTTGTTGTATGCTGTATCGGAATGGATGGTCTGCATCGAAATATTTATGGCTTAAGTTAAAATGATTGAAACTTTTACATATTTTACAAACAATTTCTCTTGAACAATAATAGATCCAAGTTTCATTTATAATTCAGACTCCACAGCTACAAATAGTTTTAATATCCTTATGGTAATTCTGTTTACAGTTAATGACAGCGTTTTGAAACACTTATTATACCCAATATGACCATTTCATTCAATGTAATTATTTGCTTAGGGTGCAAAGTTAAGTATTTTGTTCTGTTGGGGGGGGGTAATCGTTGCCATCACTGGTTTCTGATCATTGGGTTTAATGCAGCATAGGTCACTTAAATGCTCATTGACATGTTCCTTATAAAATGTTAAAATAGGGTTATAAGCTCTCAAGCGGGGTCCTCAAAAGCCCCCATTCCTGCCAGGAACTAAAAGTACCATAAGGCTACATGGCCACGGGCAGGGTTCTCGACTCCTGATGTTTATGTGTGTATTAATGTATGTGTTAACTGCCCCATTTAAATTGTGCAGCGATGCGTAATATGTTGGTACTATGTATAAAATATAATAATAAATAGCAACATTTTACTTCCTCAACATGGAAGATCAGTTGATGTATTGTGAGTCTTGCAGACAGCATTTTGTTCCTCACTATCCCATGTTAAAATAATATAATTATTAGCATGATCGTAAAAAGGACATCTCCTTAAATGTCTGATACAAAACTTGTCCCAGGCTACTTGATCTGTTTTGCGTCTTCTGCACCCACAGAAACATATTTAAAGACTATGTTTATTTGCCATTGGTTTCTGCTTTTGTTTATCTATCTATCTATCTATCTATCTATCTATCTATCTATCTATCTATCTATCTATCTATCTATCTAATATCACTTAATAAATACTATTGGTTATATTGATATATTGCTTTTATAGAGAGAATTGTATTCTCATTGTCACTCTTGAAAGTAAGATTCTAGTTTCTGAAATGCACAATACCGGTTTGTCCTCAAAGTTTTGGTCATCAGGTGAACTGGGGAAATGCTCTTCCCACGTACCTTTATTGCTGCTTGTGCTGGATACATGCAGCTGCTGGCCTTAAAGTGCCAGGCCTGATTTTAATCCCCAACCCAGCCCTGTTTAGAACTCATTTTATTTCAGATAAGAACTCCACCCTGTCTTTATCCCAATATCATGTTGGAGTACCGCTGAATGCAGAAAGCATTAGAATACGTTCTACTTTTATTTCTCAGAACTTTCCTTGGTATGATCTGGTATGAGTAAGAGGCTATTGTGAAACCTAGATTCTTTGAAGTGCCTCTAATGAAATTCAGACAGTTGTCTCACTTGTTTCCCAAGCTGAGAAACAGGCAGTTTCTTTGTCTTTAAGATGAACTTTAAGTATGTGGGAGCCATTTTTTTTAAATTACAAGGTCCCTCCAATATTATAGAATATCATGTCAGTTGCTTCTTCAGTAAAAAAAACTTTTGGGATAAGTTGCAACAGGTCTGAATGATATTACTAGACAGCTAGGGAAATAACTGACAATACCACAAGAAACAGAAAGTCATGATCAGGAAAAGAAGAACAAAATAAAAATGCCTTGTGTATTCCAAAAGGAAAAGAAATGGCCTAACTAGTTAGACATTTTTAGACCAGAAGTTAATCGTTGGATTCCAAGACTTTGTGAAGCCTCAATTTACAGGAAGATTTATTATTATCTTTTATTTATAAAGCACCAACAATTTACGTGGCGCTTAGTTGTCCATTCCTCCTTAACCTTGAGGATAGGGCGCAGGTACTTGGAAGCGGTAGCAGACTCTTCACTTGATGACCATCACGAAATCAGCTTTATTTTTGTGTTTTGTGCCAATGGCCCTTTAATCTCGCTTTATTTTCACATTTGCTCGTTTAATTGCAACCAGTAATCTTATATACAGGGTGGATTTTATATATATATATATCAACTGTGCTGATGGCCCCAACACAAATGGCTTTGTAGATGGGTGGGAAAGAAGAAGAGACAGGGAAGATGCCTACACTATGCCTACCATGGGCATTATCTGCAACGTTTGTTTTATTGGAACTCTGGCTCTGTTTTAATGGAACACCTTAGAACTTACGTAACTATTTTCTAGTTTAAAAAGCAGCACTTGCCAATTTTAACAGCTACTGCTTTGGCACGCCATATGCACAAGCGACCCCAACTGCATCATGGGAAATTACTTTTACCCCCTTGAAACTATTGTAGGATATACGTATCACTACTTAAGCCACATTACTGAAGATTATTTGTTTACCCGTTTGCGGGTCCTGTAGGTTTGTATGTTTTTTTTTTTTTTAAAGAGGGGGACACGCATTTAAATTTTAAATTTGTTTTTGGAACATAATCTCAGTACAGTATTTTGTGAACATGATAGCAATTTGGAAGAGAAACACTAATGAGTTTTGCTTCTGCCATATCAGTCAGTAGGGAGCCAAAGAAATGAGATTTATTGCTACAGCTTTATCATAAAATCAAGTATGAATTTTGCTTCCCTGTGCATATTGCAGGATTATCATCATCATTATTAATTTATTTATAGATCACTAAAACATTCCAGGGCCGTGTACAAATGGATACTCCAGTATGTCAGTATACTTTCTCATACTGATTGTGTTTAATCCATTATATTGAGAGAGAATTTTATAAATATGATTAGTAATAGCCAGACTTGGGATGGGTAAGTGGTCCTGGCATTTTAATGCCAATGGCTACCAAATAATGTACATGTGGCCGCTGACTGAATACGCACGGCCGTGTGTTACAATGTTATAAAGCAGCTATCAGTATGCGGCACGATCAACCTGTGGCCCACCGCGCTTGAATAGAATGGAAGATTCTACATATTTGCAATGAGATATGTTATCTGATTGGGTAAAATATAAAGTTATTAACCATTAACATGCTTGACAATGCACACCAGAAGACTGACATTTATTACTCATATACAAATCTGCTTTTCTGTATGAGGGATGCGTTTTTTTTAACGTTTTTGTCTTGTACTCACACATCCCATACATGCATAAAAGGCTTTCTTCCCTACTTTTTTGTGTTTTCCTGTTCACCCAAACTCAGAGCATTCAATAAAGCCTTGATGCTACAATTGCCTTAGCCACCATCCAGCATTGAAGCATGTTATCATGTATGCAATAAATCTCTGGACATGTGATTTTGGAGTGTTGGACTTCATTTGTTGAGCCTATCATTAGGGGAATCAATGAAATACAGACATGGTCTGCTTATCATATTCTGCTTCTTTAATAGCTAAATGGTCATTTTCCAATCATTATATATTTATATATCTAAATATTCTGTTGATCTTACCTCCCTCCAGAAGGTCATTATGTGTAGCCTCATCGTTTTGTGGATATTCTTTTGTCTCTTAAATACATTTAAATGTCTACTTGGTTGCATTATAGCACACTGGAAGTAGTCTGCCCCAGGAGATCTACTGATCACCGCTCTGCATGGGATCTTATTGCTATAATAAAAAGGCTCAGCACTGCAGGCAGGGGCAGTGCTAGGTTTTTAGAGACCTTAAGCAAAAGGTTTATTGACACCCCATTTCTAATATAGAAATAACAGCCATATATATAAAGTAAGTTGTGTAATATTA
This sequence comes from Spea bombifrons, assembly GCF_027358695.1. NCBI lineage: Eukaryota > Metazoa > Chordata > Amphibia > Anura > Pelobatidae > Spea > Spea bombifrons. Next base: position 21,298,223 of record NC_071091.1, on the reverse strand, counting down.
TTTACCACACATTTGTTTTAAAGAGATATACATAACAATGACATATTCTTGGAATAGTAATATGAACAATATGTATCGGTCTCATTCCTTCATCTGTTAAGGTCACATTTTTGGGTCCCATGCAGCTGCTCAATTTGCTATATTGGGAGTGCCAGGACTGTATGGTGGGGATCAAGTGCCCTGCCATGAGTGGGTTCAAAATAGCAATAGTTTGTGGGGCTTTTTCAACCCTAATTACTATGATTTAAAAAGGCCAGATACGTATCATCAACTGCCTGCCTATTCCTGAGTGGGTTAATAATACTGTTTTGAGCTGGTGTACCTGCATTTAGACTTCTGCCACCTTATTAACCCCTTGTTTGATTAAAAGCTGGATTAGGGATGGACAGCATGAATAATTCTACTGAACATTACATTGGTTACAATTTAGCCAATGGACAATATTAAACCCAATTCCAAACAATGTACTGTATAGAGGCACTGCTTCCCTAATGTTTTGTTGTATATTTATGCAGTAAAACAACATTTGAATGCAGCTTTGAATATATTTAACTTAAAACAAAAATCTTTAGATTGTGTTAAATTTTTATTGATATATATAAAAAAGGTATATATAAAAAAAGGTATATATTGAGCTATATTGAGGCCACCCACCCTTACCTGACATTGAATTGTCTAAAGTAGCATGTCAAGTATTATCCCTGTGAAGATGTAGCTAGTATCGTACAGTTTGGGCAAAGTTTCAGGCTACCTTCTACAGCAAATGGTGAAATCTTCCATTAATTGATACTATCTTCTATTCTTAAACCGAAACAGTATTTGGACTCTAAAGGCTGATTGAGTGTAAATAACTTAAAGACAGCTTTAGGATGCCATGATTGATTTGAATATCTCAATCGCACAACTCTCTTCCTGTTAGTGAAACAGGTAAATGTGAATGGCCATACTGTGAATAGAACACTTTTGTTCTACCTGAACAGATCAGTCGTTTGTGTGGTTATGTGTGTTTTATGCCTTTTAATTAAACCAAACGCTCAGGATTAAACACACAAAACATGATGATGACTATTTAATTCTTTGTCACTTTAAACACTTGCCAGAAACTGAAAAGGATCGTCTAATCTGCATTGCAGGTATTTTATTTTCTCTTTTAGGACGGCATATCTAACCCTATACTTAGCGGATCCACAGTATTTGTATTACAAATTACTTCCAAGGACATAAGATTTTACGGTCTCCTTTCAAGGTAAAGAAGAGACATTCCACATACCTGATGAATACAAAGGGAAGATCAGTGGCCTTAAGACCCAGTGATTTGACCCCTAGTGTGATATTAATTAGACTTAGGAGGCAAGAGCACTAATGTCTACCTTTTCATATTCAAATTGCGGAACAGTAACTCATTTGTCCAAAACCTGGAGAGATAAATAAACAAACACAGGTTGACTAATACCTATGAGTTAGTCTGTTTTATGTGACAAGTGGCATGTGCTTCTAAACCAGACATGGACACTAATAATTTGGTTATATGGTACTCCTGATGGTAGTGTCAATGAGAAATGATTGGTTAGATTATTATTAGATTATGAGCTGTTTTGAATTGGTTATAGCTTCATCCTAAAGCGAATGCCCCCACCCCCCCAAATCCTCAGTATAATATTGTTTGCAGATTAACGGACAGCGGGACAGTGTCCGAATGCTGCAATATCACATAGTCATATAAAATATTATTGAATCCAAATATGTATCCTAATATCATAAACAACAACAACAAAAAATGTAAATCCAATGCTACATTCTGTTTACTGATTGATGGCTTGAGGTCATCACAGAGTTAAAACAGAACTCTGGGTATGTAAACAGAAACCACGTATTATTATCCCAAAGTAGGTATCTGGTATCGGAAAACAAGTAATATGTACTTGTAAACCATGTATACATAATGATGTTTTTTAATTAATGTACAAGACATGACATTCATTGTCGCCAGCCTTCATCTGCTTTACAGATCCCTTAGGACTGGTTAATAACCAGGGAGGAGAATATACTCGTTTTTTTTAGAGTGCCTGCTGTAATAATGTACCTTCAGATTGTTGTGGTCCCTCACTTAATTATCAGAAGTGGAAAAAACTTCTACTAAAACAAGTCTGATTGCACTGCTCTATAAATCTAGGTTACATCGTTAGTGAATTTGAAGATTAACAGCATTAATTATAAAACATAACTCACGTTTGTGCTGTGCAGGAGAATGCAATACAGTTCTGTGTTCTAATTGATTATTTTTTATGTTTTATTTATGGAAATCAGCATACTTATATACTGTGCACGTGGACGAGTTTCTAAACGTGGAGCGATCACTACACCACATCCCTGGTGATTGTTCCACGTTTAGAACATGGCACCATATTTTGCTCTGTTTAATATGGTCAGAGGTGCCATTTTTCTTATTGGAACGACAAATGCCTAATTATTTATCTCAAGAGCCTACATATGTTAAATAGCCGGGTTGGGCATTGTCAATTAAATATATAGCATTGACTGTGCGTGTATAAGCCCAGGGATCAGAAGTGAGTCAATGAGTGTGAATCAATGAGTCAGTGTATCTATAAAACTGGATATAGAACATGTTTATATGCCCTGGCCAGGGTATACAATATATATAATATAATATAATAATAATATAATATTTTGCTCTTTGATACCTTTTCCAAGTATTTTTGTGTTGTTTCAGCACATACATGAGTTGCTCTCGGTAGTGCTCTAAGCAATTCAACCTCCAGCTCTGGCCTTTTTTACCTAAATTAGCTCACTATCCTGCGTTATCAAAATTTCAGAGTATTTTTTCTTAACGCAAAGCGACCAAAATGACAAAATATAGCAACTGTTGAAACAACAGGGTTTTGGGCTTTTGTAATACAGAAGTGGTGTCGCTTTGTGCATGACTAATCTACACAGAGGCATGGTAAGGCTCAGACAAAGGGGCAGGCAGGTCACCCGGTCAGCTCTTCATAATAACTTTGCACTAGTGAAGTGTGGTAAGTCATTGTGCTATGCAACATCCCTCTTTGTAGTGTCTCCGCCAGATGCTGATTCTAGCAGTAAACGACAATAATAAATGATGCCTCTGTGTTTACATCTTGACAATGTGATCAAAACTTTTTGCCCTGGGTTCTTAAATTGGTTCCACAAAACAGTACCATTTTGTAGGCAACCTTAAAATACATGTGGTGAAGAAATCTAATTGATTTTGTAACATAATGAATTCTGTCAGAAGCTGGAGGGAGCATAGTGTGTTTCTACGACTTTATGTCACTTTATGACACGTGATGCCCATACTCGGTGAGTCTCCTGGTGAAGCACCACTTCTCCAGTTCTCCGGGTTACTGTGCTCTTTCTCTGTGTTGTGAGAGTGGCGTTTAGGCAGGTCCTCTCTCCACGTCCTATTCGCTTCCCACCCCATACCAATTTAGATTTAGAAGTTCCCATTTTTTTAGCCCTATTTCCTACACAGCCATGCCTTTCATACTGTAGTAAGCAATTGAATGTCACAGTCTTGATTTTCCACATGGACTCTCTTACTAACGGAGATATGTAAGGAAAAGGTTAGTGAGTGTCACCCAAATATTCAATGACTACCTATATAGGTAATCTCCCAGTCTGCAGATATTGGTTATTGGAGCAACACTGGGAAAACCCTCACTTTTCTTTATTGCTACACTATGCAAAAAAAAAATATTTATTTTTCAATTGGGCTTCCCTGGGAATACATTAATTATTGTGTTGAACTCATAAAAATCTTGGTTTTATAATTTAAATATTGGGTAACCTAATGTTATTGTGTATTTCTCAAGGGATGTCTAGATGCAAATGAGAATTTCCCTTTTATTAATTCAATTCTAAAATAGCTAATTATTACACCTTTTTCCTGTATTTTTTGTAGCATTTAGCCTCAGAATAGTTAATGTAGTCCATTTTTGTAACCCAGAAAAAACATATGCCTCAGCTGACAAAATAAAATAAACAAAATATATGAATTAGAAGCTATATTTATAAGCAGACCATGAGAGCCGCCATTGAAACTCTGCATGATTATTCCTCTCCTGATGGGAGTTATCTCTCCCCTTGTGTTAAGTTACTGATTTTTGTTCATGAATTAAACCTGCTTTTGCTAGTTTCGCTAGTAGATTTTGTTTACAGTAAATTGCAAAAACTAAATATTAAACAAACAAAAAATGTAGGTAAATAAATTATAAAGTTCAATTGCACAAAGGAATATGAATGAGACGGTATTGTATTGATAGATAAAATGCCCATTTGGCCACGCCCCACCCACATTCTGCGTACTTCCTGTAGTCTTCCCGCTTACATTTGCCTACTTCCTGCCCAGTAACGTCTAACACTGGCTTGCCCCCTCCCATACATAGTACCCCTACCCCTAAAAAAATCCACACCCGCCAGAAGAGGGGTAACTCCAGGTAGCCAATATAGGAAAGTTCCAAGGTTTATTTGTTAATGGGGTCATTTAACAAAAATTCTCTTAGTTTATGAAATATCAGGATACAAGGCACATAATAACATTGGTGTACAGTGTATTACTGTTGTGTAAGGCTTGTAGGTCATCCAGGAACATTTTATTCTATCTTCTGTTTTCTTTTAGTTTGGCCAATAAAAAAAAGTTAAATCGTGATCTTTAGAAGCAATTATTTTGCACTAAACAATGCTTCTTTCTCATGCCAGTTTAAAGGGACGTTACCATATTCACAACCGATCTAACTCCACTCACGTGTCCCAGAGGTCTGCATATACTGTAATCAGTTCAATTCAAACCACAACCACTAAAACATTTGCATGAGCAAGTTAGAAACTTAAATTTAAAATATATATATTTTTTTTTTTTTAGCAGAGAGAAAGCTTATCCGGTATTTAGATGACAGGATTTCACTAAAAATTGTTTAGTATAAGCAAAACACAATAATAAAAAAAGACTTTCCAATGCTATTCAAAATGTTTTCATTCATTCTATGATAGTTTTTCTTTAACATATTTGAAATCCAGTGAGATTGCTTGCAGTAATAATTTTTTCATGTGAATTAATAAATATTATTATTTTTTTTCCCCTACACAAAAATATTCTGACTGAAAAAAGGCCACATGCAACCTTACAATAAAACCACCAGGAAAGTGGATGTTTTTGTTTTAAAAACACATTTTCTTGTCTTCTCTTTCCATTGCCTCAACCCTTTCTAGATCTAGTTTTAGAGAAAATCTCAGGCTTTGTATGAGGGACTGGGATTTGAGCCTCTGGGGATGGCAAATAGAATTTCAATGTTCTTAGGGGTTTGCGAAGCATTAATGTTTGTTCCTTTGTAATCGTATTATTTTCAAGATGGTAGTGGTATTATGTTCAACACAACATGTGTTTCTCTGATGAACTGATTCTTTTCCCTAGGAAGCCATTGGTGTTAAATACTTAAATACTTTAATAGTAGCGTTTTTTTCTGTCGAATATTCCCCTTGGTGGCAGGGATGATAGGATAATTTAATAATGGTAAATTATCTTAGTTTGAAAGATTTAAAAGTTATCCACATATGGTGGTGGACAATGAAATATGTACTTTACATGCATTTTCTAAAAGGCTTTTAACATATTTCTGATTTTCTTTAAAAAAAACCAAAAAACTATTCTAACCCATATACATGGTTTAATTGTATGGTAATGTGTATAATATTGGGGGGAATAAACATTATTATTAGATCTGTGCTATTGCTGTGTTTTTCTTCATGTGTTACTAGAACTACTGTATTCATTATTGTACCTTTTATGTTTTACGTCATTTAATGGTTATTTCAAAAATAGAATGACATGGAACAGTTATGCCAAAAGGTACCAAAAGGTAATTTCACATAACTGATCAATACTTAATACAACGAGGACAATAAGGGGATGAGACACGTCATTGCTTATAGTTTCAAGCTGGTGTTTGGAATATGGAAGTTGTAGTGTTATGTCATTTCTTTTTACTTGTTTCATTTTATAAACATTAATGTTCTCAAAGCTCCCTGCACCATGCATATAAAACCAAAACATAAAATCTGTACGTTTGTGAGTTATTACTGTACTCCGTGTTGCCAAACATAAATTGCATTCTTGCCCAAATAGGCCATCTGGATGCACACTAACAATGTATATTAACCTTTACTGCCACTGGAGCGACGGATCCAGTCCTTCATTGTGTGGCCATACACTCCGAGAGTGTAAGAACAAAGCGTGCAGCCGCACATATCCAGCCGCATATATGTCACTTGGCGGCTGCTGGCCTTAAAGTGCCGGTGCTGCTTTTGATCACCAGTTTGACTGTATTCCTTTTAAGCAGGAAAAAGAAAAAATGTCGGTGCGCTAAGCTAGTCACAGGCTCAAATAATACAAATGTGTAATACGAGGCCTACCAAACAGGTGTAAGCATGCAGCAAGAAACAGTGTATTGGCTGTACAATGTATACAAAAAACAAAAACTGTCTGCGCTTCTTACCCTAATAAAGTTGGCAACGAATATATAAACATAATATAAATAATAATATTTATATTATGTTTATATATTCGTTGCCAACTTTATTAGGGTAAGAAGCGCAGACAGTTTTTGTTTCTTTTAAGCAGGAGCATCTATCCTATGGAAGAAATCCTGTCATGGCGAAAGGTTTTGTTGCTCACTTTTGAAGAAGATGGTGCTGATTACACTTGATGGAAAGTGGTAGAATGATAGTTGTTCAATAGTCAAAGTTGCCTTCTTTTTCAAAAACAGTATGGTCGTTTTTCAATCTTTATTAAGGTTCGAGTCCAAACATATCAAATTTGTAAAAATAGTAATTTCACAAAAAGTGAAACGCACTGTAAATTTCTAATATAGATGAAAATTATGATGAATGAGAGTTTATGTAAATAGGTTTGATTTCAAAAGAAAGCACTATGTATCCTAACAAAAATAATATATAGTTGGTGTGGATATACTAAATAAAAGAGAGAGAAATTAGATTAAAGAAATAGAAAGATTGTAAGCTTGTGAAAAATGCCCAATTCTCTTTCTGTACCAGTATTAACCTGTGTTAAAGTTATTATTAATTTTGCACATAATAAGTTTTAGTGATTATTTATCATTCTCCCTTATAGTAATAGCTGTAAATAATCTGCTGGCACTGTATTAACAAAATGTAATCTACTTGCATACTCAAGTATAAAATAAGAATATAGAATATGAAGAAATATGTTAAATTGGCCACCGATAATTTATGAAACCAGATTGAAAACATATGTTTTTGTAAATACAAAAATACTTGATAGGTAAATAAAAGCTATAGCTTTATGTTAACTACATATTTTGTTTATCAATAAATAATGATTAGTATTTTATTTGTATTATCATATTGCCAAAGGGCGCAAACGGCAAAAGCTAGACAAACCCAGGCATACATTCACATATATGTACACACATTTCTGGGACCTGCTTGGAAAATAGTAGAAATAGCTGAAATGTTTGACTGTATAATTGTAAGTTAGATTAGTTTTTGGGTTTTTTTTTGGAGAGGGTTGTTTTTCCTTAACCAAACTCTGAAAAACAGTCCCAGATCATCCCTCCTCCAGCAAATTGTACAGTATCCACTAAGGATTCCGGTAGGTAGGGTTCTTCTGGCATCCACCAAACCCAGATTTGACTATTAGACTTCCAGATAAACGTGAGTCATCTTTCCAGAGAACATGTTTTGTGTGGTTTACACAACTACAGTCGATGCTTGGTATTGCACACACTGATCTTTGGCTTATGTACAACTCCTAAATTCTTCTTAAATTTCATAAACTAACTTGTGTCAAAGGTGGCATCCTATGACAGTGCCACATTTCAAGTCTCTATGCTCTTCAATACAACCTACTCTAGAGGCCAATGCTTGTGTATTGAGATGGCATGTTCTTTTTAAAATGTCTTCTATAACTTGGGGCTCACAGCACAACGAGGAAAGTAAATGAATTAAATTTCTTTAAAAAAATAAGGAAACATTCTTATATTAACCCCTTAAGGACAATGGGTGGTCCCTAAACCCATTGAAAACAATGCATTTTACGAGCTTTGTCATTAAGGGGTTAACTTATATTTGTGTTTAAAACAAATTGTTATTTTCTGAGACACCGCAGTTAAAATTAGCAGAGCATGTGTGAGTATAACATCTCTGTACTGTGCTACCAGTTAACATAGGTGGCTGCCTGCCACGTATTAGTCCAGCCTCTCCCCTCAACATTTAAGTTGTGCAAATCAGGAGTTGGTAAAAGTGTGGGGTCAAAGCTAGAAACCGGTGGGTAGGGGCATCACCACCCGCTTGCCATACAGGAATAGCCACTTTGCGGCGCTCAGCTTTACAACGACTTGGAAGCTACAATGGATGTCAACAGCAAAGACCTTTAATGATTTTAGAGCCCCCTGGGCGGTGTATGAAAATCTGGACTGTCCCCTGAAAACTGAGACTGTTGGGAGCTTTGTTTCAGGAAGCATGTGTAGACGTCACCCAGCTCAGGGGCTTTTTTTCTTTAAATAGGGTAAGTTTTCATTACTGGTGCTAGACGTGGATTATTTTAATATTGCTCAGGACTCGAACAATCTACAGCGGTAAAATGTACTTTTAATATTTTTGCCGGTGAAACTTGGTTACACCTTGTTACATTTAGTATACCATTTTGTATACCATTAATCATGCTTTTCATAAGAACCTACATAAAATGTGTATCTAGATTTTTGTATCCCCCATGCCAGTATGTTAGACAGATGAACATTTGACAAGCTTCATAATGCTAATGCTGTTTTGATTGAAAAAAACCACAAGTAACAAAAATACCAGCCGGTCCTGTGCAGGTGTGTAATAACCACATGTAATTAAACCAAAGATACATAATTGTTTGTTGTTGCAGGTTACACAATGACAGCAGCTGACTATGTTCTTAATGTCTGGCTCATGAGTTAGGTAATTTTCTTATGTCTCTGCTTTTAGACACGCTAACTCCTTGTGGACTTGCACAGAAAAACATCATGCACCTTTTGTAAAGTACATTCCCACTGCTGCTTGCAATTTGTCAGCAACGCTACAACTTTTTTGAAGTCAGATCCTGTTATCGACAATAAATATTAATGAAATATTCTGGTGATATATCTCATAGCATGATACTTTGAATGGGAACCCCCACCATTTTTTTTTATCAAATTAAAAATAAGTTTTCAAAAATATATTTTTTTTAAAGTGCTCTAGTCTATGCATGATGTATGCATAATATCATCTTTTTAGGCAGGGCCGCCATCAGAAATCTTGGGGGCCAGTACATGCTTAATACATATTTTTTCAGGCGACCCTATAACTAACACGCAAACTCGCAAAATAGCTGACAACCTATACATTGAGCGCAATTGCACCTATGTTCTATATTAATAAAGGGGATATGAGATCTGTGTATTTATTGTTCTCCCTAATTTATGCACATTTTCTGTATAAGGTTTTCTAATGATTAGTTCCGATATTGAATTTTCTAATAGAAAATAAGATTGAAATGTGAAGGTGTCCAGAGGACTAGTGAATTTTACTAGCAGATGTGATGCTTTCAGTGTTCAGAACCATTTCACATAAATGATTGTGTGTACGTATGTATAATCAGCATCTACAGGTGGTGAGCCACCTGTTTAGATCTTTTATTGTATGATTTACATAATATGGAGGCTAATGAAAAACAACAAATGGAATTATTTGCACAAATAAACATTTAAACTAATTCCCAATCCCTTTACAAAAATAAGCATTTGTCCAAAGCCAGCCTGAAATTCTACTAGATGCTATGCTGGATATCAAATTAGGGAACTATTTTATCTAAGATAATATGATAATTGCATCTGTAATGGAAATAATCTGTTATGTAATATTGTATATTTTTTTGTAGTTTTTAAACTATTTATATATATTTTTTGAATGTCACATCTAACAAGGGCATAGCAAATTTAACGCAAATTTCATTTCCCATGTTATTTCAGTAAAAACTTTATTGGTATCCTGTCAGCCAAAGCAGAAAGTTATAACATGTTTCTTTGCCTATAGCCCCTATAGATCTGCCTCATAATATAGGTGGAATGCAATGAGTATAGATGGCTGTATAATGGCATCTGTGACCCATGGAGGGCAGCGCATATTGCCCTGGTTAATGGTTAATGGTTAATGTAGTATGATTCTCCAATTCACCAAAAAATGTTATCCTAGTATGTGACAACACATCACTAATGTTTTGCATTGGAAGTGTTGAGGACTTCATTGCAGCTCAAGTATTAGGCTATATTGATATTATTGATACATTTGCTTCATAATCAATTCAATAATTATGATGAATATTTAATGCCATTTCTGTTTAAATATTTATTTTTAAATATGAAGCCTTCCAAAAAATGTAGACACAGGTCCTTGCTTGGGTCCGGAATGATGCCACAAGGATTAAAGTCTGCAGAAAAAAGATGGAGGTCTTCCCCTCATGAATAGCGTGGAGCCACATGAATGCTATTCCAAAAGAAAGGCACCAAAAGGGAGCAAAATAAAAGTCATATAATGCAGATAGCAAAGGGTAATAGGGACAGCTTTCAGAAAAAAACATTATTATGTAACTAGTAACAAAGTAATCTCAAGGAGTTTACATATTCATCAGTCCACACCTAGACAAATTGTTTATAAATGGAGACAATTTAGTCTTTGGCTACTCTCCCAAGAAGTGGGCACCCAGCCAAGATGACTGCAAGGGCACAATTCAGAATGCTTAATGAGTTAAAAAAAAACCCTATAGTAACAGCTTAAGGCTTGAAGGAACTTCATGATTCATGAGTTTACCATCCTCAAAACATGGAACAGGCATGGAGTCTGTGGCTGAACACTACGGAGGAAGCCGTTGCTTTCCATTTTACATCACTGTTTGCCTGAAGTTTGTCAAAGAGCACCTTGACAATGCTACTGGGAAAATGTTTTGTGGACTGATGAAACTAAGGTTGAATTCTAGAAGAACACAGAGCACTACATATGATAAAGTATGGTGGAGAGAGTGGAATTAAATCTGCTACAGAATGGTTCCAAAAAAGAATATCTGCCTTTTGGAGTGGCAATGTTTAAATTGTTATGCTGCTACTAAGAAACTCATGGCTGTTTTGCTAACCTAAATGCATTTTTCTGGAAAAAAAATAGCTTTTCTTTCCATGGAATGTGGCACACTATAAATACAATATTGAATATTGATTGGCGAGTGTTTAAGACCACCTAAATTGTATATATATATTATTTTACATGGAATAATTGTCAGAAATGCAAGTAAGCATGTTTTCATCACGAATGCGCAGATGTCAATACAATAAAGAGACTGATGTGCTTCCTTGATACTGGTCATTGCGTTTACGACGTGTTAATTGAAATCTTGAATGTAACTATGCCCTTAGTTTGATGTGATCTGACAAAAATGATCATAGGATAAAATTGCTTCTTGCTGATCCTCACCTATCTAAAATCTTAACTTGTGGGAAGATTGAAGCAAACTGCACCAATTTTCTGCTCCCAACTGCTGGATAATGGACACTTTGCTTTGCACTCTCCCTTCATTACTGCACAGGTCAGGGCTGTTAACAAGGGCTCTTGCCACATTTGACAGATAGTCAGTCACTGCTAAGATGAATGGTACTAGCCACATGACCACTTAGTAATATGTCTTTTTATCCTTAAAGGTCCTGTAAAAGCTCTTATCAGTAAATAAAAAAGTCACTGTATTATTTAACTCCTTCAGGGTCAGCATTTCATGCCGTGTAAAAATATACTCATGACTTTTAACATGTTAAGCAGCTCTTTCTTTAATAAGAAAATATAAATGACTACTATGGCTAAATTAAATAGAATTTTTACAAATGTACACTTTTTACTATTAAATAATACCAATAACATATCTTTAAAAAAGAAAATATTGGTCTTTTTGATAATTCGTAAGTGACCATATTCTGATTTCTTGGCACTGCAGTTAAAATAGTGATTACTACATTAAAAGGACAGTTTACTGTCCAGACAACTTTGCCTAATATGAATGCATTTAAAGTACTTAGTAATTAAAAATATATAAACAGTATCTCATGATCTGCTGATTCATATAAATATTGTGTGTAATAGTTTTTTTTTCTTAAAGTGTACATATATGTCATTTTGTGTTCAAACAACTACTCTGAGAATCAATGGGCCCAATTTTATGACCTATTTAATTGGGTTTAAAATAGGTGAAAAGTGCACAGTTAGTGATTCAATGACCTGTCTAAATTTGGGTTAGCACTTGTTCAATTAAGAGTATGGGTGCTTAACAAGGCTACATACAGATCAATTAAAACAATCTCACCTAAGCAATTCAATGAGGTGTGCTACAGTTTAGCATGTCTTAAATTGACATTTTTTAGTTAGATTTTGTCAATGAAAAAAAAAAACAGGTCTTTGAAACTTGTTGCCAGATGCAATTCAGCATCTAATAGAGCAGGGGCGTCCAACGTGCGGCCCTCCAGCTGCTGCAGGACTACGTCTCCCATAACGCTCTTTCAGCTAAGGGGCAGGCTGAGGAGTATGGGAAATGTAGTCCTGCAGCAGCTGGAGGGCCGCACGTTGGACGCCCCTGTAAATAGAGAATAGAGTTGTGTACATAAAAAAATGAAACATTGTAATTTGTTATTCATTTTTGAAATGCTTTCTTTTTGTGTTAGAATCTTCTTTTAAAACTTGACTGATTTCTGGTATGTTTTAATCAACTTGTTAAGTTTCCTCTTTTACATTTTTGCATTTAATGTTTAATGTTTTTACTATTTCTCACAGCCCTTGCTGTTCTGCTTTACTATATACTCTTTTTTTCAAGGAGGCATTAGTAAGTTTATTATAGTATGCAATGAGATTCATGGTAGGTGAGAATTAACATTTTTGAAAGTACCCACAACTTAAATAAACCATGAAATGCGAGGAATTATTTGTAGTAAACCCTCCAGAGCTGTCTATAGGACTTTGAATATTTAAAAAAAATTGAAAGGTATTTAATCAACAAAATAAATTGTTAAACTGCTACAGGTGTGCTACAATTAACATGAAAGGGGATAATTTTATCACACATGTTCTTTCAGATTGCAAAAATGCAAATATGACCCACTTAAATTTGTAAACAAATTCTTTATTTTTTAACACCGTCACCCCCACCCTGGTTACTCTATGACTATGAAGCATTATGAAGCTATAAAAGGATGCCTCGGGTAATGAAAGTAGAAGATCTAGTGTTGCATGATTAGTATGGCAGATTTATACATATCATCTTATACAGGATGTGGAAACACATTCCACAGAGAATAAGTTGGAACAGCGCTCACAATCTAGCCAATAAATCAACCTTATTATAGAGGAGATATTAGAATACATCAGTTTAATCACTGTTTTAATTGTACCTTCAGGAATTCGACGTGACAGTGGGATCTTATTTATAATGTATTTCCAAAATTTGTGCTACAGTTAATAATGATACAATTCAATTAAACAATAGAAACCCAAAGGTCCCTAAACTAGTTGTTAATGTTTTACAAAGCAACATGCCATTGAAGAATGCAATTAATTAGCATCTTGATTTTCTTGTAGATGATTTGGGATTTTACTCATGAGTGCTATCAGTTTCTATTTTTTTAAGAGCCCACAATGTCATATCTTGACAGAGACCTCCATCACTGCCTGTTTCTCCTCTTTCCACTCCCTCATGCTTGCACTGTTACTTTTAGTATTGTAACAAATAATTGTATCTCCTTCAAGATGTGTTGACAGCCTGCTTATGTACCTGGGAGTCTTATGGGACCTCTGAGACCTTTGGGTGCCCTTTTAGGAATTATGCCCCTTCTTAAATCACAATAATGGGCTCCAGGCATGTATTTATCTAAAAGACAGACAACAATATTTCCTGCATCTTTATATGAATCATAATGTCCCCACTGAAGGATTGTGTGAGTCATGCAGGATTTACGTAGTGTGTGGCTGGGCATATCCAGCTGCTGGCCATTTGCTGGGGCACCAAGTGGCAGATTAGGCGAGTATGGGTTGCCGATGGCCTGTGGCCCAACACGCATTTGTCCAGTGTGCAACATGGCCATTCTGGGCCTGGAGTTATGTTCGCCAACACTCTGACACAAGTCAGATACCTTCTTTGCAAATAACTACTAGGCAATATTTGTGGCCACTAAGATTAACAGAACCGCTAACAAAAAATAAGTGGCTTGTATAGAAACATGTCTTGCTTAAATCCCCTTGTGCAATAAATACTTATGCCAAATATGAATTATGTGGTTGTAGTGCATACATCTGCCCCACAATTCCCTTTGACCAATTGAACAGTTTGAACTAGACTTGTGCATTTGGATTTGAACAAATTAAAATTCATAAATTAGTATGAGTAAGAGTGCTCAGAATTTTCATTTGCATTTGTATTTTTTCACGCTCACTCACTCACTCACTCACTCACACTCTCTTTCATTCACACTCTTTCACAATGTCTCCCTACCTTCTTTGCCAACTGATTCCATGTCCCTGTCTCCTCTTCATGTCTTGCCTTTTCTTCTTCTTCTGTACTGTTTCACCTGTCTTCTTTCTTGGTCCTCTTCTACCCGCTATCCGTTCTGTTAACCTGGCCTCCCAGAGCATTTCCTCTTCCCCGACTGAAAGAATGGAGGAGAGGCTGTCCCCGTGGTGCCTCTGTCCTATTGCGGAAGTACTCCAGAAAAATGCAGATGTATCCACAGAGAAAAAGGTAATCTCTTTCTCCATGAATCTCTGTATTATTCTGGCCTCTCCGAGCACTTCTGCAAAAGAGCTGTATATACAGTAAAATGCATGTTTGAGGCACGTGTGAAAAAATGCTATAGAGTGAGAATGCTTTAAAAATTAGACATGTTAATTCAGATAAATATTTGGTGTCTGGGCCGTAATGAGAAATCTTAGGGCCCTGGTGCAAAAATTTCCCTAGACTCCCAACTTCACAAGCAATATGTCCAACAATGCCAACTTTCCCCCTATATATAAATATAACAGTATATATATATATATATATGTTAAGCTATTTATACACATTCAGTTTAGGGCAGATGGTGCATTACATAACATGATACAGTGGTAAAAATATCCCCCAAAAGCTACCTGCAGCAGGGAGAGTGCTGTTGTTGAGGAGATAGGAGGCTGGCAGTCTACTTTGCCTACTACATATCTCCAACAAAGCTGGCACTGAAGAGGTTAAAGTATACACTCACTGGCCACCTTATTAGGTACACCTTACTAGTACCTGGTTGGACCCCCTTTTGCCTTCAGAACTGCCTTCATTTTTTGTGCCATATTTTCTACAAGATGCTGGAAACATTCCTCAGAGATTTTGTTCGATATGGACATGATGGCATCACACAGTTGAGAATCTCCCGTTCCACCACATCCCAAAGGTGCTCTATTGGATTGAGATCTGGTGAATGTGGAGGCCATTGGAGTGCAGTGAGCTCATTGTCATGTTCAAGAAACCAGTTTGAGATGGTTAGTGAGTGTATATGATGCGCCATATTGCTGTAATTATAAATGCTCTCTAGGATATGCTTGAAGCAAGATACATTTCAATGTGTTCCTCACGGTAAAACATTTTTAAATGAATTTGTTGCCAAGATTCTTTCACGGTAATAAAGAGACCCTTTATGGACCACTGGGCTGTATTACTCTAAATGCCATCCTTCCTGCCACTAGATTATAAATATGGAACAATGTTGTAATTTACGCAATAATCCCTTGCAGGTTGCTTCTCTCTCCTTGCGAACAAGCAAGGTGTGGGTTCTTTGGGGCAGAAGTACAGGCCAAGCTTTACTGGTGTTATAGAATGTCTTAGTACCTTTGTCCTTTTTCTTTCCCTGGAGTAAAACTTAAAATTAGTATAAAAATGACATCTCTTGTAGATTCTGACAATTCTTAAAGTGAAGCTGTCAACTTTTCCCACAGTTTTATTTTTCTGCTGTCTTATTAAAATATTTGTTTTCCATCAAATATCACTTAAGCAGCTAAAAAGTGCATGTTAATCTTTTTTTTTTTAAATCTAAATTACCCTTTGCGAGAGGAAAACAAAGAATTAAGCTTTAAAAATATATGCCATTGAATAAATAAAATCTAATGGTTTTAAAAATCTTTATTTTCCCCTCTGCTATTACTCTTGTTAAATTGTTTACTGTGTACCCTTTTCATTTGTTCTCAACGGTGGTTCTGTTTATAATTTTCCTTCTTAATTACAATTAATTGTCCTTGCATTTTTCCTTGTATTGGCCAATTTGCACTGCTGCTGCAATTGTTTAGAAGTGACATATTTTTTTCTAGCCGTCCTCCCGTGATGCAAGGTCAATTGTAAGTCTTTTTTTTCTTTAAGTAGCTCCATTGCCTCATGCATCA
Source organism: Spea bombifrons (assembly GCF_027358695.1). Taxonomy (NCBI): domain Eukaryota; kingdom Metazoa; phylum Chordata; class Amphibia; order Anura; family Pelobatidae; genus Spea; species Spea bombifrons. The sequence continues at coordinate 21,281,717 of NC_071091.1, read as the reverse complement.
CAATGCAAAATAAAAAAAAAATCACTTTTAATACTATGAATGCAATTCTTATCCCAACCAGCGGCAGTGGAATCAAACAGCAGTCTCTAGAGTATAGAATGTTCACAATAGCGTCCTACGGTTCAGCGAAAACCATTAATTTCACCTTTCAATGAGGATAAAGAGCTTGCAAATTTGATGCAACCCAACAGAGCTTCAGCATTTTGAAGCCCCTCTGATTTAGACTGAACACATTTTATATGTCTGGATTTCATTTTATGCATATGATTACTGTTTACTAGAACACACTAAAAAATACTTATTGTTACGTTTTAATCATTTTCAATTACAGCATATTATTAATACATTTTTTTTTAATTTAGCCCATTTAGTGTATGTTCAATTCAACCTCCCATTTTGTCTAATTATATGAATTGTGAAACTGCCCCAAAAGCTGAGTTCTTCATAACTGAAAGGCAATATGTTAAGCTAGTATACAAGGAGAATCATATCTTTATTTACAGTAGCACGTAGCACAAAATGTAATTAGTTTTGAATTTGTATCAGGTGTGCTTTATTGAACTGGTATCTCCATTGTGGATCCAGTTCTGTTGGATATGTCTTCACAAATCTTCACAAACCGCATTGCTATGTTTGGATATAAAATTGTTCAGGTGGGTGATTTTAAGGGGCATTCTAGTCCTTAAATCAGAATTATTATTTATTTTTTTGCATAGACTCCAGTGCATTTCACTGCATGCGAACTGGTAGAGGCTCTCATTTTTTGAACTAGAAAAATAGATTACCTCCTCCCTTGTTTCCTGCTGTTGCTTGCTTGCTTGCTTCTGACATAATTGAAAGTTATACTTAGGTAGCACACAAATAAAATATTCATTTAAAATACTCAAAGCATTTCAAGTGATGAAAAACAAAAAAACCGTTTGGCTAAGAACAGTGTTAGAGGCAGGGGTGTATTCTCACCTATGCATACTACAACAGTTGGGCAGCCCCTCTTCCACAAAAACCCCCTGGTGCTCTGCTGGTCAATCTGTTTTTTAGTGAGAAGCGATCTCCCTTGTGACTGGTCCAGATACATTAAACTTTCCCAGAGGTCAACAGAGAGGACAGTGGTTGTGGAGATAAGCCGTAAGGGCAACTGACACTGCATAGGGCAGGAGCCAACCAAAATATACCGCTAATTAGGGGCAGGGCAGTGACAGAAACCATTAGGCATGTTTGTAGTTATTTATATAATTGGGAAAGATGCTAAGTAATTCACAACAAGCGCAAGCATACTGAATACTTACAAGCGCCCCATATGTAAAAAATGTTTAATAGGTCTGTGTGCTTTATTTTAATATCTGGATGAGTACCTGGTTAGATTGCCGGTTCAGTGTATGTCTTTGGTTAGTTTATCAACCAATCATAAGCACAGCCCTTGGCTTGCACAGCTTCAGCTTGATTTTCTTCTGGTGGATCATCCTGTGTTCCATCACTGTGTAAACCTGTAAGGGATAGTGAGTGCAAAGTAAAGGATAGAGTAGCTTTCAAGTTCTTTTAGGCTGTTTGTTTTCTGTCAAATGTCTGGTCTATGGTTCAGTCTATTAACACAGTCTTTACCAGAAATGGATTGGGGATAAACAAAACAGCATTAGGGTGTGAGGTAAATGCACCTGAGTTTGTCCTTCAAACATGGCTGGTCCAAGTAGGACTGGCCCACTCGTGGAGGCGGAAGCACAATGGGGTCAGGTAACGTGATATTACATGACTCCACGGTAATATTGTGGTAGCTTGCACAGTTTGTGAACAGCCATAAGAAAGAGCTCCAGGCAAGGTCATGCAGGGGAGCTGTAATGACAGATTGATGATGTTTTAATGTCAGTTTGTATGTGTAAGTGTGCCACCGTCAGCATGCTCATGTGAGTGTTTATCTGTGAGTGTGCTAGTGTATCTGTGTTTGTGGTCAAGCCCAAGCTTATTGTCCCAACAAAATCCAGCACTCCATATCAACAAAGTTTGCTTAGACTATTGCTGTGCGTAGCTGCATGTACCCAGCGGGCAGCCACAAACTAAAACTTTGGATCAGCCACACCAGCAACTCTTATGGTAAGTGGGGGGCACAAAGGTAATCAGCCCCGGAGTGCCCTGGGGACTGTTTCTCACAAGATGCAAATAATATTTTAAATCAGACAGATCATATTCTGCCCCACTATTCTAAACCAACAATTTTAAGGTTAGTGTATTTTTTCAGGTTATTATTATTATTATTATTATTATTATGTATTTATTTATTTATTTGTATAGCACCAACAAATAAATAGTACAATAAATTACGTTCCCAGTTTAGGTTAGGAACATGCTGATGTTGAAGGTATATAATGTTTTTATTCAGTTTTTTGTAAAATCAAGGACCTTTAGCACAATAATGCTGATATATGTTAGTTTTTATTTAAAAGAATATAAACAATATTTCACTAGCTTTCTCGGCTGCAGAAAAAGCCTACTACCAGGAGAATACAATTACCTTATTGTTCGTAATGATTTGTAAATATTGTAAGAAGTTTTAGGTATGAGTATTTGAGATGCTGTTCTGCTTAGATATTCGATCTCAACCATGTTGAGCAAGATCTAAAATGTTATTTTATTTACAATAATAAGAATGATGCTCCTACTGCTGCATGTGGTTATTTAAACGTTGACTTCAGCAGAGAAGAAGGATCAGAGTAGGGAAATTGGGTGGTAGCGGTAATGCATTGTAATAACTGCGTCCTATTGGCTGACCAACACTTACATTTGCAAAATGAAACCTGACCCAGCCAATACAGAGGGTAACAGCAATTGCAATTAAACCACCATCTATAAATGCCTCTGATGTACAGAAGAAAGGTATCTATACATGACAGTTGAGTATATAACAGTAATTACACAAGCCCATTTTTCCCACATAGAAGTACTATAATGGAATATGATTATCTGTAGCAGGAGACATCAATACACCAATTTATTGACCTAGATCATTTGGAGTAAAATTCCATTATATTACTATAATAGATGTTGCCTTTGCACATTAAACTCATGTCTGTTGATTTCTATTGCATGGTTTAAGTTATAGGTCATTATTCTGATGGATACATTAAATAAATAAATGTATCACTAGAATATCAACCAGGGCTAAGTGGACCTAGCTGCACATCTAGTCGGCTTAAAATAAGGGTATTATTATTAGTAGTAGTAGTATTTTTATTCTTATTATTGATGCATCATATTTTGCAGTGCTGAATAATGGGGAAGCGGGACATAACAGGTAGTGTATAGCACAACAATGTGGACAAAGGCGAAGAAGGCTATTCTCTAATGAGCTTACAATTTAGAAGGAGGTGCAGGTATATTACACAAGAAGTAAAAGTGCAAATGTTTCAGGTGGACCAGTTACAGAACTGTCCCACTGTAAACATTGTATAAATAAATAATAGTACTAGACATATGTACAGACTGACTAAGGAGTAGGATGGTATGGTGAGAAGTCACCAGCAGTAGGAGCAAGGCAGAAGTAGTGGGAGAAGGGGAGTAAACCTGGAGAGGGCAAAACTCAAGCAGTCTTGTATTTGTAGGAAGTAAGAGCAGAGGAAGGTCATCACTATATGTCTATGTGTGGAAAATAAGCTTATAACAAATCTTGTATAACTCGGAGAACCGAAGAAGGAACTGTGTGATGCTTAGTCTAAGTGATAGGACCCCAGAGAAAATGAAATGATACTGAAAGTGTAAAAGTACTTGACATTAATCTGTAGAGCATGCAAGCAAAATTTACATTACATATTATATGACAATTTGTGATTAACGAACCTAAAGTATGCTAAAACCTCCATTCTTAATTGATTTACTGAATGTCTCTTCCCTTCGTCAACTTAACACATGTCACAGACATCCCAAATGTGTTGAGATTACCCCCTTGATTTTTTGTGTCTAACTATATCAGGTCATTCTTTATATATATATATATATATATATATATATAAGTTGGCATTAACCCGAGAACAAAGACTGCTGTAAATATTTCAGGAAGCCAATAAAAAAAGAGCTATTTGTTCTCCAGTGTAATAAGTGACCATAAAAGCTTTATTGTTAAAGAAGGAATTTTAGAGTGGTTTGAAAAAGCTCCACATAAGTAGAAACAAGCGTGCAGTAGCCCGAAGAGAAAGATGTTATCAATGCCGATGAAGTTATTACACGGGTACTTTATAGCAAAAACCCTTGCGCTTTCAGCATGTTTTTTCTTGTTTCAGTGATTTATTTTACATGCATTTAACACAAAGGCAAATAAATAGGTGCATCTTTGAAACAAAACAGCACACAACCTAAAAAGCATAAAAGGGCATACACATCCAGATTCCTGGGTTGCTACTAGCATAATGTTGACCAATACATACATAAAACAAAGCAATAATTCAGCACATAGCCAGAGAATACTATTCAAAAAACACCTACCTAAGGCATAAATATTGGGGATTCCTGTCACACTATATGGTAATATATTGCTTAGCCCGCCACTACGTCTTGGACACCTTTTATGAAGCACTACAGGGCTTTTATATTTATTTCAGCTAGGGAACACAGTGGGATGGACTCCTTTGGCCTCTACATTGATTACATACCTGGCATCAAAATCCCTAAAAATGAGTGTGTGGAAAACTGTCTTTACCTAACCTCTTACACACAGTTCACGGATCTCCTGGAACACGTCAAATCCCATGATTTTTAAAATTACAAAAAACTGGAAACTTTCAAATTTAGACAAAAGGCTACACTGGCAGTATACACCCCATATTACTTTCCTATATAACCCACACTTTCAACAGGCACACACGATCACATATTTCAAACTTGGAATGACCAGGGCCTTTGAAAAAATACACACCCAAAAGCCTCATTGACCAATACAATGGGGATTAGATACTGGGCCTGGAACCAGACTTGAATCCAAAGACTATTCATAAGGCCTTTCTGAGAACAACAGGTGCTACCTTTGGCCATGTATGCAGAGATGACTTATAAAATTACACATCAGGCATATATCTCTCTTGAACGGCTCTATAAATGAGATCTGCATCCAGATAATAATTGGCCTAAATGCGTAAAGCCAAATGCTGGTCTTATGCACAGCTTGTGGAAATGCCATGTTATTAAACTATTTTGGATAAGGCTTAAAGCGTACCTCAAAAGAACGAACATTTGTGACTCTGTATGAGGTAAGGGGAGTGCTGTGTGAGCTGCAATGATGATGGGAGAGAGTGTTTGAATATTCATGTAGGTACATGTAAGTATATGGTGTTAGAGTGAGTGAATGTGTGCTGTGGTATGGTGTTGGAGACAGCGTGACAATAGAGTATATGTGTGTATGGTAGAGGATTCTGTTAGCATGTACAGCACTGTGGAATTTGATGTCACTTTATAAATCTATAAATAAAAATAATATATGTGTATATGTGTGTCAGCATATGGCGAAAGGTGGGTCTATTTGCTAAGGTTATGTAGTCAGTCGAATAAAGCCTTAACTTAACTGACCAGACTCGACTCCAGTTCTATGTCCTTGCATGTAAACACTTGCAAAAAAATCTGCTTCTTCACTCGATTGCATTGTCCCCAACACTTTTCCCTTCTGACAAAAGTGAAGTGAAGGAATGTGCTAATGTACCTTATTCACCATTCATGTCTCACCTACTTCACTCAATTTCCTCTGTATAATTCTTTGTCGACCTTCTGAACTAATTTCTTATTTATCTTAAATGGTTTCACCACTTACATGAATACCCAGAGAATATCCGAGGTAGGAAACCTTTTAATTTGTTTCTTTTCCCCATTATTACACAGAATATACAAAAGAGTAGTCCTGGGTACAAAAACCTAGTAATTTGTTTACCATTTGATTAATGGAAACTTTTAGAAAAAAAAATGGAAAAATCTGATCATAATACATTATGTATTGTGTTGGATATAGAAAGACAGACTATTATTAATAATTGGTAGTTTACTCATTAGGAGTTCATTATAGTACCATTATGTTTACTTATTTTTTGTTGTGAAATAATACAATTATATTTACTTATTTTCTTTTGTGTGTAATTCTCTTTTTAAAAAAAGAATGTCCACCTATGTACCATAGACAGCCATCTAAAACCAATTGGATACCATTGAAACATTATGCACATTTTGTGAGGCCCATGGATACATTATAAAAAAGTTGGTGCTAATTTCTTATTAATTGATATCACACTGATCTGCTTATATTATTGTGTCAACGAAAAAAAGGTGATTGTCCATCTATGCAGACATAATTATTACTACTCATAGCTGAACATGACTTTTGAGTCCTGTGGCTACATTGTGAAGAAGGTGGTGCTGATTTCTGATAATTGACTTCATGCTGATTTGCTGATATAGTTTGTTCCGATAAGGTAACATGGAGGTGGTTCAAAAACATGCTGTATTTTCCATTTAAATTAAAGCATAAAAAGTACATCTATTTCAAATTTCACAGTATAATTACACTACGCATAATATTTGCCTTGCCTTTAAGCACTGGCTAAAATGGGAAAATAAAGTATAACTTGTTTGTATCTGCAGTATAAAATAGCCATTTAAACTGAGTGAACGTGTTGTTGTTTCCCCATATTTGGGAACATGCACAATTTTTGTGAAAAGTTTTCTTTTTATTAATGTACATTGCTCTAAAATAGAATACTTGCATTCATTTTATTCAACTTGACAGTTCTTCTTCTTCAATGTTTTTGGATAGTCTTGACAGTCAGGCTTATGTCCCAGCTGCAAATGGCCTGTATAGTGGGACTGCTGCAGCTTAGAATACGCAGTGCCTTAATTATACTTTCCATAAGGAAAAGAGGTGGGGGTGGGGCATTCCGAGAGTGAAGCACACCATGACATCATGATGTCACCCACATAACATTGGTGGGGCAATACATGACAACAGCAACATGTGACATCACTCGCTATCAGGTATGATAGTGTGAACCACAGCTAGACTGGAATGTGTGGCTTTGTCCGTGGCATTGAAATGCTGTTTATTGGCTTTAACAGAACATGCTGGATGGAAGTAGTCATCCAGAAATATGCTAAGCCATAGACTTGTGCAAACCAATAACGATTCAGACTAATTTTTTGTTTAGTTTTAGGTGTATTCATTTTCGGACAATAAATTTTGTTTCCTGCCCTTTTGGTTCAGACTGAAATTGTGAGAAGGACTGAATGAGAGTGTGAGAGAGCGTGAGTGAGAGTGAAAGAACCAAAGAAATTCAAACGAAAATTCAGAGCTCTTTGCTTCACTTTCGTTTCTTTTGTTGGGGGTGCCGCCTCTTTTCGGAGATTCGTACGAATTGACAAAATTGGCAGATTTAATTAAAATTGAAACTCGTCCAAATTTCATTGGTGCTATTTTTCAGAGCTTGATGGCTGCAAACTGCCCAGAAATTCTATATATTCTTGCCTTAAAACAAGAAATATAATCAGTGTATATTATTTAAGAACTGCACATTATATATGGCCAGCTCAACCCTTTATGATGCATAGACATGTTAGTTTTCTGAAATGTTGAACTTGTCTGCAAATCCTTGGTTGATTGTTGATTGTTTGTCACCATCATCATTTAATTATTTAATTACCATCACACGTTTATTACATCATTTTAGTTTTTTAACATGCTGTACTTTTTTTTTGCTTGTGTAAATATTGCCTGCATGCATACTTCATCCTCTTAAACACATTTTCCACGACTCTCTTTTTCTCATTCTCCTTTGTTCTTATAATTAGTAACCCAATATTTTAGTGGTGTAAGTAAAAAAATAGCACTATGAGTTAAAATGGAGTCAGCTTTTTTAAAGTCAATAACATGTATTAGAACAAGAACATAAGTCAAATGCACACCATGTACTCATATCATTTGGATGTGTTCCATAGTTAATTACAGATATTCTAAAATCTAAAAAAAATGATATTATAATAATATAATGGCAGGATTACTGCTTGATTCTGATATTTGCCAAAAACTTTTACAGACATTAAAGAGAGCAAGAAGCTGTGCTAGACCACTGGTTCCATCAACGATTTCATCTCCATCGTTTCCAGCTTAGCTAAAAAAGCTTCATTTATTTTAGGTTGGAAAAAAAGTTCTACATACTGTATTTGTTAATACCTCCTTTCTTTTACAGCATTATAGATTTATCAGAATACTAGGGTCTTTTTTTAATTCCCCCAAATAAAGCTCTTTATACAGCATTGCAGCATAATTATGTATTAATAGGAGTGAGAATGGATCAAAAGTTAAATAAAGTATCTAAGGAAGCAAGTAGATTTCACAATATTGTATTGACTGTGAGTATATTGTATTACTAATAAGTGAACATTACGACAGAAATGTACAGACCTGTATGTTGTAAGCGGTTACATGTTTATGTCTGCACCTCAGCGGTTGCTGTGGAGCTCGGGAATAAAACATGTCATCCTGGGGCTCCATCTTCTTAAGGCTGCCCTGTGCAGGGTATATAAATATTTAGAAAAGCCCTAAAAGCTCAGGCTAAATATTATTCCGTAAATGTGGCCAGATCATCGAGACATCTAATCCTGGGTTTGGTCAGTATTCAATTCTGTGGTAAGATCAAAGAATGGGAAATGATGGCTTAGAGAGTGATGTAGTAACAGTGCGCACCTCCCCAGCGCCTACCTCCTTGGCCACTATCATTTGTACCGAGCACTCGATGTGACATCATATTCTGGCAAGCCCTTCGGAAGGATGCTCAGTGCTGGGTACCTACCGCATGCTATGGAGGCTGTGCCAGCAGAATGTAAATGGGATAGTTCAGGAGATAAGAAATCTTCCTTGCAATGGACCAACTTATCTATTCCACACCAGGGAGGCTGATTGCCCAGTAGGGAGATCTGCCCCACGTTTTGCCTAGGCAAAGATTCTTTCACTGTAGCATTCCACTATTTTTTCATTTATATACTTTATATTTTTTTTTTATCTATACAGAAGACACTAAATTTAGTTACACTTTAACTACATTTTGGTTATATTCCAACAGCTCTCCCAATCTTTCTTCCCTTTTTTTAACTTTTAGGCTTCCTTGCAAAGTTTAAATGAATCTGCAAGATGCAGTCTCAGGATCCACATAATAGCTCAGTATGTGCAACAATGATATATTATTCCTGTACAGCACACTTTACAGTGTTACCTTAGTAATATGTTTCAATATCCAGATTCCATTTTGCTCCTGACATGGTTAAACCCTCCCTAATAATTCTATTCAGTACAACCAGCACACATAAGTCTTTTACAAGTAGGGATTAGCAACGTAACCATTGCAGAGACTTAAACCTGTTACGCTATTCGATATTCTTGGAAAGCTTTTATTCCACCTCTGCTGCTCTATGTGGTAACCAGGAGGCTGGCCCTCTTTCAACTCTCCCCTTCCTTCATAATTTAAAATAGCCGCGAATAACGCCCTGACTTACATTTATTTGCTTCACAACGGCAAATATCGTTTCTCCTCCATTTGGAGAACTGTATTTTCACATACTTGTTTTCGCAGCATATTATTCCCACAGGGAAGTCCTTGCCAATGTTTAGGCACCATTGCACTTTTGGCTTCTATACTAGTTATACTAGGATTTTTGTTTCTCTGTTATAGCGCCTGATCTTTGGACATTATAACTATATTGCCATTATGCTAATATCTATATACTATGCCAATTATCTATAATTTTATATGTACATATCTTGTCATACCATGTATCTAATATGCCTATTTTTTTTACGAATCCATTGTCCTTTTCCTAAGAAGAAAATTTTGATAGCATTTGATTCTTGATTCTTTGATTCTTTTGCTTATTTATAGGACAATTTGTCAGTATTCTCAACCTGCCTCTGAAAAAGCCTATTTTGGTGAAACATGTCAGATTTCTAGATTAGTTTGAAAACATTTATCTGAAAACACTGTATTGGTATATTATATCAACTTTTATCATTGTGTATTTTTATCATTCTATATTAAAAGCTGATTGTTTTCATTGGGAACTTTCCATATTTGTACTTGATAGTGTGGTTGCAAAGAAGAGCCTTTATTATTTAATTATTATTAGACTTGTGCAAATGGACCAACAACAATTTGGACAAATTTTTTGTTTAATTTTTGGAACTAATTTTTTTCCCTACCCTTTCAGTTCCGTTTCACATTCCTGTTCTTTCACACTCTCATTCACTCGCACACTCTCTCTCAATGCCTCCCTACCTTCCTGACCACTTCCGTGTCCCTGTCTCTTTCCAGCAGCTCTGCTTTTATTCTTGCCTCTTCTTGTTCTTCTGTCCTCTTTCTCCTGCTTTCTTTGTTCTCCCCATGTCTTCTTTCCTCGTCCACTTCTCCATGAACGAGGCCTCCCAGTGCATGTTCTGCAAAAGGGTGGAGGATCTGAGCACACCCTCTCCCTGATTGGAGGAAGAGAGGTTGTCTCCTTTCACTCCGCACTTTTATAGAAGTGCGACGGGACGCCTGGTTCACATTGATAGGCAAGATTAATGCAGACAGATTCACAGAGAAAGAGAGGTGCAGAAACGTTTCTCTTTCGCAGTGACTCTGTCTTCATTATTCTGGCCTTTTGGAGTACTTCCGCAAAAAAGCATCATGGGGAAATCATAACCATTGTTCCTCCAATTGCACTGGGATTAATAGTTGAAGGCCAAGTTATGTCCAAAAAAATGTAACTAATGTTTTAATTAGGAAGTGGTACATGTATTAGAGATAATCCAAAGGCATTGTGAGTTACAACTGACATGAAATTAGTCCCCTAGATTTTCCTCGGCTCCTCATGAGAGGCTAAAGAAACTATGAGGCAGGGCTAGCTTTCAACAGTAAACAAAGGCCTTGGTAAATTGCTAGAATTACTCCTCCCAACCGATTACTATAGGCTATTTAGCCGTCCGGTCATTTTAGCTGTAATTCATGTGGCGTCTGTGACACAGAGATGCTCAGGCTCCTAGATATGTTAATACTAAAGCAAAGGAAGCCCAACTATAAATTAATCTGTTACCCCTGTTTATTCCAGCTCTTACTTTATTAATTTCACCATTTTCCCCTGGTACATACTTTGTTTCACTATTTGTGATCAAAATATTCATTTTAACAGTTGTTTCATGTGGCAATACAAAATCATTTATATTAATAATAATTATTATTATTGTTATCATTATGTATTGATTTATATAGCACCATCATAATGCACAGTGTGGTTCAATAAGTAAACAGGACATAACAGTAGTATATCACATAACAACTTGGATTTACAGAAATAAAATTAGGTTAGAAGGACCCTTTTCAAATGAGCTTACAATCTAGAACTGTGGGGAGCCCATATATTTTTGGGGGACTAACTGCTTGTCTCTCTCTCTCTCCATCCCAGTATTGTCTGGTGACCTAGGTCACCGGTGGTCTAGTAACACAATTTTCCTCTGCTCCTTCTGTGGAGGATGGAAGAGAGCAGGGGATTAAAGAACTGTATTTATGTACATGTTCTCCACTAAACCAGCAAATAAAGGGTCATGGGTGCCCAATTGCAGATGCACCCTCCATAATCACTACAATCAATGTCCTATACACATCCATTGAAATCAAATGGACGAAGCAGTGGTTATCACAACCCTTTTTACATATAGAAATATAGATTTTTAAACCATTTTGTTGCCAAAAGGCTGAGCATAAATATAATGCAGAGATTGTGTGGAATGATATTAATGCTATCAGTTTGTACAAATAGAGCTAGTTTAAAGTACATGAAATGTGAAGAAACCAAATAAAGGGCTTTTACATCTTACTTCTTACTTCCAAGATCCATGGCTCTTATTATTTTTTTCCTTTTCTCTATTGCCTGTCCTCGTGAACAAATATTCACATACCTTTCTTGGAGCAGTTTTAACTTTTCCCATGTCCATTAGGCCTTACAACCTAATCTAGCCTGGCCAATTGCCCCCATGGTGAGATAATTAAGTAAATTATGTTTAAGATCAAACAGCCTGCAGTGACAATAGGGTCCCATGTAAGGTAAATGCTTCAAAGGTCCCCCTTTCAAATTACTGCTCTGCAAGCTATTCACCATCTCTAGATGGTGCATGCCCCACTATTACTTGGCTTTTGCTCCAGGCTAAGGTAGCACCACTAATTGGCCTGTGTAACAAAACTGACCTGTGGACAGGATAAAACTTGCTTGGAGCTTAAAGAATAAAATAAAAAGAAATATATTCAAGGTTAAAAACACATGAATACTACTACAACTATGTCACGACAAAAAAGACTGAATGGATGTTGTCCACTTGGATTTTTAATGTAAAAGGAATTTGCCTAAATTGTGACTCTTCAAAACAAAAAGTCCTTCAGGTAGTCCAACCAGTCCACTTTTACCCCAAGGACAATCCGGTCTAACATTTTTTCTTATTTCTTTTCCGTTTCATGTCACTTAAGCCTTTTGATCTCTGAAAAGAGTTTCAGTAGGAAGTTTCTGCTATGTCACGCACACAGGCATCCACTGTCACACGATCTGCTGTCCACTACAACACCCAACATCCTCAGACAGATCTTTGTGTATATGATAAGCATATAACGCCTCCATAATTGGGGCGACAGAGCTTTACCCAGTTGACATCAGCAATTAACGGGCTGGATTTTTTTATTTCGGACACATTATTTACATGTATGCAGAAACAAATCTACATGCAGGTACAAATACCTAATAAATGCTAGATCGCACCTGCAAAGCAAGAGGTCACTTAAAATACTGTTTTAGGTAAAATCTGAATGCTGCATGCTGTGAATGCCTTTTTGTGTAAGAAAATGAACTTTAGAAAGTAAACAAATTATTTACTAAGCAAAGTTAGGCAGTTAATATTAATTTAAGCTGTTTTTTTTCTTCCATATATGTAGGAACAGGCAACAACTTTAAAAAATACCCAATGTATTGAGAATTTTATGTAATTATGAGGCTTTTATGTAAATGAGCACTAGTATATAAAATACAATGATGCATAGGTCTAGCATCATAATCATACCTGGGAGCTCCCTGGGTTTTACCTAGAGCCTCTGGTTGATGCTCTGCTTCTCTGGGTCTCCTAGTCAGTATCTTCTTTCTCTGGGAAGGGAAGTTGTGTTCAGTCATGCCCACTTCAGTCATGCCCGCTTCCCTTCCACTCCCTGCTCCCTAAAGGCTGTCGGGGCAAGCCTCATGCCTTTCTACAACTAACGTCATCCCTTCACAAAGCCACTCCACAGAAGAGAGGGAGTGCCCAGTAGCCTTCCCTGGTATGCATAGTGATGCTAAATATATATATATATATATAGGGGGCCATTGTGAATGGTAATATGTACTCAAATTAGGGTTGCCAGTTTCACCAAATTATATAAATTCCCAGGTATGCTGGTCAGCCTGCTTGCAGGTGAAATGTATGAGGCACAATATAATACATTATATATAATATATAATGTATTATATATAATATATAATGTATTTTATATAAAGTATCATATTATATGTATATATATATATATATATATATATATATTTATATAATATATAATGTTAATATATATATAATAGATCTGATTCCTGTCAAGGCCGATTCACTTACACATTTCTCTATTTACTTTGGCTTCACTTGAGCTTGTTTTCACTCCTGCTTACTCACTACAGCGAGAAATCCATGTAAAGTTGCCTGATCTTGTTCCCCTTAACAAAAATAAAACATTAAATGCATTCTCCAGGACGTTAAGCAAATAAACATTGCCAGACCCACCATTTTATTATTTCCACTGAAAATGTAATCACGTAAAAACACCTCTCTTTAGTTTTCAGTTTCTGTCAAAAAGTATGAATGAGGTAAATGTTTACATGATGAAAGGATTATTTCAGGGAAGGGTTTAGACATTTAACAGTACTAAGAATTATGCATTTAATGCTGACCAGGAATTCCTGATTTCGGTCCCTTAACTGAGCATTCTAAAAATAAATTATATTTTCAAATAATATACATGAAGAAAATATTATATATATTTAGAGACTTGGGTGACCAATATGTCCATACCATTGCAGACATGTCATCATTTTGCCTAAAACACAATTAATACCAATGAAGTATGACAAGCCTCTACTGTGCTGAAATTTTCACCTTGCAGATCAAGTTACTTATGCATGTATGATAAGCCATTTTCACGCATATCATGTTTGGAGCTGAGCTGGCATGAATGTGCTTTGATCCCTTCCTAATGTATTTCAGGGAAACACAAAACTTGTATGGGTTTGGCATAATTGGACAAATCATAGTTTGTGCGTATTCATGTACAGTGCATGTATAAACGAAATTATTACTGTTCTGTCCCTTACGAAAAATTACTGCAGTTTTTTCTGAAGTAATACTGCATTTTTTTGGACTTTTACTGCAGTATTACTGCACATTTACTGCAGTTTTACTGCATTTGTACTTCACTGTACTGCAGTTTTACTGCAGTTATTTTTGTACGGAAGTACAAATGCAATAAAGCTGCAGTACATTGAAGTACAACTGTAGGTTTGCAAAAAAAAAAGTGTAGTAAATGTGCAATAATACTGCAGTAAAAGTGCAGTATTGCAGTTTTTTTCATGTCCAAAAAACTGCAGTTTTCTACAAACAAACTGCAGTATTACTTCAGAAAAAACTGCCTTAATTTTTCGTAAGGCGTATTGTAGAGATTTTGGGGAGATTCATAAAGGTGTTGAAATTTGCAATGCATCTTGTAAAAATGTACACTTATGTCCAGATATCCTGCGTTATGCCTGTTGCATGCTCGTGTTATCATTGTTATTAATCACTTGCAAATGCAGCAATAGCCCTTTATGTCATTATGAAAAAGAATGACTTCTACAGTATATACTTTGTATTGACCTAACACCGACTTGGTTGGTATGGAAGAAAGTATAGTCAATATTTATTGGTCAGCCAACAAGATTGTTAAGTAAAATGAGCGTGAGGATTTTATACTTAAATTACAAGGACAAAGATGGTGAAAATCCATTTAAAAACACAAAACACAGCTTTTTTAAGAATAAAACATATTACACATTAAACTGTAATCAGTAACTAAAAAGGTCATTTTCAAGAGGCTTTATTATTATTTATTGATTTATACAGCGCTATCATATTCTGCAGCACTTTCTGATACAATGCTTGGTTAACTGTGTATTCTATAAATATGTTACACAATGTTATACAGGTGTCATACATAGTCAGTGGCCTATTGATTCTTCCATACTCATATATGGGAACAATCCAGGTATGTACTTTGTACATAACATGCTAAGTGGTATAGGTTCCGTCGTAACATCTACAATAAGACTGTAACACACTTCTATGCCAACAATATTTACTGGGGCATCAAGTAATTTGTCTACCTTAAAACATATAATTTAAAGCTATCCCTTTTAATTTGCAATACAACATTTGGAAAAAAAATGTATATCCATTTGTCAATAAATCACATTAACATTTATTTACGACCTCCCTGTATCATATGTGTTACAAGCTATTGTCCCGAACAAAATGAGCTACTATGCTTTTGTCAGCAAAATCTCGGGCCTTCTGTGTTATTGGATTGTGAGCAGCCTGTCTTAATTAATACAAGGACAGGCAGCAGAAATTATGGATTTTGTCCTTTTCAGTTTAATGAACACTAAAGTGTATTAGTACATATATTACACTGCCCTTGCTGGAATCACAATGATTCCTTGTTACAAAATTCCATTTTGAATAGGGTCCAAATTGTCATATTTTTTTGTTAGAGTAATGACTATCTATTGACATTTCTGAGCTCCCAGAAATGGATACAACCTTGAAAGAAGCCAAGTCAATAGCCTCTGATGTTCACATTAGGGATTTTAAAAATCAATACAGTTTTCCTGTTATTCTTTTATGATTAAATCAATCCATGTTATTTACTCATTGAATAAAGCATAGATCATCACAGAATCCCAGGATATCTATCGATAACAACACAAACAGAACATTGGTTTCGGCGCCAGCTGATCCACATTCAACTCGTTCATCAAAGATTGCTATTCTAAAATAGTACTTAGCCTTAATTAGGCTTATGGTGTCACATTAACAATTTTATGTGTAGAATAGTAATTATTATTTTTCATTTATATAGAAGTAATTTAGATTTATGTCAGATTAATTAAAGCGGACCATCTTCTCTATATACCGCAACTGTGAACTGTTGCCCACCATCATTAATTATTATATTAGTGGTTGTACTAAATACTAGTAGTAAAGAATCGCCATCATCACCTGTTTATGATGTGCTAATGTATTTTGTGGCAGCGTAAAAAAATGAATACAAATATGGATAAAAGAGTAACATGGAATTAGCTTCTCTCTGTTTTAAACCTATAATCTTTATGGGTAAAGTGACTACCTGATACCGTTGAATATAATGTGATTTATCTCTGATCATAGAGGTTATAAGTGAAAGTAGTAACTGAAGCTGTTCTGGCTTGCAAGCCCATCTTCTAAAGACAAAAAGTAGAAAGATTGGGATCTGGTTGGATTGACAGAAAGTGACTCATTAAACATTTTTTGCACCCTTTTTTTGTTAACCGGGCAACTTTGTACTAATAATGCATTTGGCTCCTTGATCTTAGCTTTGTATTTGATGGTTAACAAATACTGTGGGTGAAGAAATAGGTTGTGTTAACTATATTTGATTTAATAGCTTTTTAGGTTATCATTTCAGAAAATTGTAACAATTTAGTAATAACATAATTCTAAAGCGTGCGTTCTAGTCCATTATGATTCTAAAAAAGTGAAGTTTAAACAAATTCATATCTCTGAGACTGGACCTGTCTCCACTGTGGTTGCTTATTCCTGATACAGTTAAGGCCTGCAGATTTAGAATATGTGGCAGTGGACTGTGCTAGGACATCTTAGGTAACACATAGAATGGGAGCTGGCATTTATCCAAATAACACCTATATTGACTTATTTGTTCTAGTGTGTGTTTAAAGCAGGACACCCAGGACAAAACTGGACGTAATTTCAGGAGTCAAGGCTATGTAGCTTGTCCTAGGATACATGGGAAATATCATTACTTCCAGTTGTCTTGCAGCAGATCTCAATTTGTGATTTGAACGATATAATAAAATTGTAATGTTTGCTATAAATAAGTTTTATTACATTTTAATCTCAATCAAAACAACCAACCAACCTCCTTTGTTAAAAGAGACACCCTCTCATTTACAATGTTTAATTAGCCTTAAGTTAATGTTACCCTTTGTTGTTTGAGAATATAACAATTCATTTTTTTTTTTTCAAATAAATTTTACATCCAGTTGGTTTTTTTTGCTAAAGTCAAACATAACACTGGAAACAATGGAAGCTTTCAGATTTGAGGGGCTATTCAAATGCTAAAACTGCACAGTCTAGTTAACTTGCATAATTGATCACTTAACTGTCTTTCATTGTAACAACTTAAAAGCGAAGTATCCCACTGTTTTCTAACTCCACAGGTTAAGTTATGTAATTTAAAATGACTCTGAGTGTATATTTTACAACAGTTAGGACCAAACACATTATAATGGGTAATGGTTTCTTATTGAGATTTTAAAGTTTTCCAAATTAATAGGTATTGTAAATAACAAATGGAATATCATTTAGAATGAATGGGAAAGGCTGGCTTTAAAATACATGGGTGTCTTAATTAACAGTGAGTTAGGCCTTTATTAAATTGAATTATTTTCTTTAGTTATTATTAACATATTTTTCCCTCTCGCATTTAAAATGTACAGGTATAAATCCTTTTTTTTAATGCTGTTGTGTATCAGCCAATGATTTCTGTGATATTAGAGTCCATGTGTTTCGCATACTTGTCTATGTAATTTTTAATTATGAATGAAAGCGTACATTTGCTACTGAATATACATTAGAACAGAGGTTTCTAATGCTGCCTTGTATGGGCACCAGTCTTGTAGATATATTTATGTGATGTCATAATTCATGTCTATATACAAATAAACACATTAGAAGTATAAATACTTAGAATAACTAGACATGGTTTTGCACTGCAGGACCACCAGCAACATCAGCACTCCATCAATGGTTGCGTACATCCAACTGTATGCTACGGGACTCAATTTCTCCAAAAATTGGACCAGTTTTATTAATCACTCAGAGTAATGAAGGTGATTTGGCAGCAACAGCAGTAGTAGTAGGACACTAGGAGTAGGTAGACACTAGCACATACCAAGCCCCACCATACAGGATACTGAATTTCCCCAAAAATTAGAAAAGTATTTATCCCTCAGAGTAAGGAAGGAAATTGAGGCAGAGCAGGGAACATGACAAGCACTGAATCCCCCCTCAAGGATTGATCCACCAGAGTAAGGAAGGGCAATGAGGCACAGGGCAGGACACAGGTCAGGCACTTGCAGACAGGTACATCCAATCACAAGACGGATACCCCCCATATTAGAATTACAATAATAATTTATTCCACAGAGTAGGGAAGGCGAGAGAGGAGCAGCAGTAGGGCACTGGGACTGGGCAAGCAGGCACTGGCAGATGATAGGCACTTGCAGCACCTTGGAGCAGGACTGAATGTACTTGGTATTACACAAATCAAAATAATTGGTCGCCTCTAGCAAAGACGCAGCAGTGGTAGTAGGGCACTGGACATGGGCAGGAAGGTACTGGCAGATGCCTTGGAGCAGAAATACATTTTACCACTATTAGAGAAATTAAAAAACAGTTCCCCCAGAGTAAGGATGTTAAAACAGGAGCAGCTGTAGTAGTAGTAAGGCACTGGGCCTTGAGCAGCACTAAATTATCTTGCAGCAATATCTTCCCAGTGAGTCTCAATTGCGTTTAACTGTGGATTACATTAAAGGGTCCCTATGTGCACCAACTGGTACCCATCAGCCATTACGGTGAATCCTGAGGGTGCCTCTGCAGGTTGTTTGGAGGGTGCTGGGCCGGGTTTGGTGTGTCTAGCCAGCCCTTGTATTGCATGTGTTACTTTTATCTGCCATTTATTCTTTAATACTCCTATTGGTTTACTGTTATTAATTATTATTTTCTGCTTGGGAAACCCATCCATGTTCTGGATGCCCAGTCAGGTGGAGGCGCTACCAATGCTATGTAGGGCTCTCATTGACTTGGTAGCAGAGGGGAACTTCCTCTCGCCTCAACAGTCTCCCTGATTGTGAAGCTTCAGGGAGTCTAAATGCCTATTTCCTGCAGGCTTCATGGAATCCTAGACTGGATCATGCAAACCCGGCTTGGGCATTCAGCCTGTTGCAAAACTGTTGTCCAAATGTTCCTACCAAGAGATCCACATCATCCATGCACAAAATCCACAAGAAACATCCCCTGGGGCTATACAATGTCACTATATATATATATATATATATATATATATATTCATTCAGTATAATTTTATACATTGTCAAATATATGAATATTATAGTTTTAAATGTGCTTTCAAAGTAGGTGTGCTTATATAAGTGTGTTTTTATGTAGCTTTACAAAATGTAGTGTCATTTTCTATTTCATAGTAGTATATAATTACTTTAACTGTAGGATTATATTATCTATATCTTACCATTGGATGCTGATGTCTTTCTTGTATGCAGAAAAATCTATGTATAGCGTTTATGTATAGTGTTTTAAGAATGGAACCAAAAATGTTGTATGATGCTCAATCGGAGCCAACCCCCCCCCAAAACCATACATGTGAAAAATAATAATAACTATTCATTACAACTTGCTGTACTAAATTGGGGAGTATTGGAAACTATCGTTATTCTTTAAAATGCAATAGTTCAGCTTGCGTTTCAGGAGATATGATTCTTTATGTATTTATTTTCTATTCAGTTTTGCATGTCTACTGTGGATCTGTGGACTTGAAATACTTATATCAGAAACATGTATTGGAAGTTCAACTTATGAATACGTCAAGTAGGGCCCATGTGTATAAAAGTTAAGTAGTGTATAGCTGTTTGCATAACAATTAAGAGGCAGTAACTAGTGGCGCAAGGCAGAGTATCTAGTAATATATCTAAGGGGGTTGCTCCTGAGCTCTCTGTGTTAGTTCACGTCTAGAAAATGCTGTAGAGCTCAACAGCATAAATGGGACTGTTTCAACAGAGATCTTTTATCTTCCCATTGGCCCATGAAGAGCTATAGTGATCTAGGGAGGCCAATTATCCAATAGGGTGATTGGCCGCTAATAAATCTACCCGGGGTGCTTATCTCTACTATGCCCATTAAAGTCATTCGTTGAGTTTATCTGTCATACATTAAATACACTTTGATACAATATAGGAAATAAATGAGGAAATCGGGGTGCCACTTCATGACCTAATATGACCTGGAGCTTCTGATTCAATGTTTTTATGATTATAGAGGCATGCAGGCCTATAAAAAGGCACACCCTAGCAGCCGTCTGCAAGCTGCCAACAAGAGGCTTTGTGGAGAAGATTGATAAGTGTGTTCTGCATTTTCCAGCTCCCGGTTGGTTTCAAATGCCTGTAATGGTATATATGATGGTTGGGAAATTATTTTGTAATGACACTTTGTAATAGAGAGGTATCAATCTACTAATCATTCAAAAATGTAGACATGTGAGTGACATACCCCACAAAACTATCATAACATTGTGTCATTTTATGGCTACAAAATACATGGACGGACTAGCATTTTAGTTGCACTACAAATCAGGCACCATGCTGTGTTTCAGTTGGGAACTATGTTATGTGTCCTTTTTGAATTATGCTAAATTAACTAATGAAGATCTCTATACTCTTAATATGGTTTCCAGAAGACTGCTGCAATAAAATGTGTGCAAAGGGCTAGATTTTGGAAGAACAACACCAAAAATTTGTGGAATACATGGAAGATTGTAAACCATTCAAACCTGCTCATCAGCAAGTATGTGTTTACGTCTTGATCAACTGCAGTAAACTACAATATAGCCAGCCTTTGTAGGCAATGGGTATTGTAAGCCCAGGAAGCCACAAAATGAATGGAGATCTGTGCGGCAACACATTGTGTTTTAAATTCTTTTATCCCAGATAGACCTGACTAAAAGCTGAAGTGTCGGTGGCTGAAGTGTAGTGTGTGTCTATGTGTGTTCAGCTGGCAGCTTACATCTGTGATTTATGCACCACTAGCCTTAGTGCCAAGACCAATGTTCTATCCCAGTGCAGCCAACTATACAGTATCTAACTTTACCTAACCACAAGACGATGCATGGATCACCACTGTGGCTTCATTAGTAACTCGATGACGTTCTTTATTGGTCATAATCACAAATGTAATAAACTTGGCCATTCATAGTTCTGAGGTTATACAGAAAATTCAAGGTTATTCATGTACAGTAGTGCAGATAAATCATTTATATTGTCATACTCAATGCATACCAGCAGATTCAAGCTTTGCTACATTGCTTATTATTATATTCAGATTCAAGTGTGCACTTGTGAGGAGCCTGTGCTGCTGTTTCTTTTAGATTATTATCTGAGTTTCTCAGTGGGTGGTGCAGAGGGGAAATAAAGGTTGGGAATGAAATCAATTAATCAACTTCTGGAGAAATTCCAAACATAGGGGTTATAGCAGATAAATATCAGCAAGGAAGTGATGTTGAAAATGAATGAAGTATCTGAGTGGTTTTGTTTAACAAGAGTGATTTTGTTAGCACTCATGACACACTACATGTAACAAGTTCACAACTGAAACGTTCCAATCACACCCCTTTCTTGGAAGCTTCCTGCTGTGATTCATGATAATATGCAGCCTATATCAAGGCTCACAATGGAACATTAAACTGCATTCTTAAGGACTTTGTAAAAAGTCACATAAGGCTATGCAACTAGATGCCCTAGTGCCCCTTCAGAACATTAATTCAGAAATATTACCATGTGTAGTATAGTAGTATAGTATAGTAGTATTATGTATAAAGCTAATTGCTTTCCAAAGGATATGCCGGACAACTTAGCACTCCATTTTTATATTGTCACATGTAGCTAAAGGAATATAAATATATATATCATGTTCGTTACCTTTGGCTGGACTGTCAAATCTTCCAATGTTACTACCTTCGGAAAAATACCAAGGCAAAAGTGGATAGGTTTCAGCCTATTGTGTTGGACTCCACTCGTCATGTTCATGTGGTGAGTCCAATGAACGCAACACTATATTAGGAAAGGTGGTCCCTGACCTCTGGATTTTACAGTCTAAGTCTACACCTGTGATTCATAAATAAACATTGATGGGTTTTACTGTATATTCAGCAGAAAGCCAATATTCTCCATTATAATTTCACTGCACATTTGTGAAGAAATCTGCAGGGGTAACTGTGAGATTTTGTAGCTACATCTAAGTACGTTCATCCGGGTAGTGCATTCATAAAAAACCTCAGCATGATTGATAGTTGTGATCACTAAATGAAATCCCAGTATTAAAAATAATTCTGTACTTTGATGGAATAATGCATCTTGAATGGTAGTAGGTCAAGATTTAACTGACTGCTGTTTTGGGTGAAGCAGCAAACACTAGCACAACATTGCGACAATCTGCTTCAGCTAATGGGGACAATGACTTCCCCCAAGGCTCCTTACAGCTGCAAACCCTGAGGCACTCACATTGAGAATGTATCCCACCAACCTGTCAGTTAGAACTGGAGCTGGGAAATCGTTGTTTCTTATGTTTCACTACAGGAAAATCACCTCTTGAGGTTTGCTGGTCTCTGCCAAAATAAATGACAGCTTAATTTATGCTATTCTGTAGCGACATTACTGAGCCATTTAGACTCGCAGTTAAGTGCACTCCATGTTTAGAGCGCAGTCCTGCAATAAGAGCAATAGGTTGCAGTCATCTAAGCTTTAATGTGGCTGGAAACCTAATAATGCCTCGGTAACAGAGGTCACAGTTTCAAGCTAGCAGAATCACTTTGAGTAAAACAGATAACATGAAATAGCGAGAACACAATAAAAGTACATGATGGTAAAAAAATAAAACATACCTTTGATGATGTCAGTTTTCTAGACTTGGCTGTTGACCATTGAAAATAAATAAATAAATACATCCGTTAGTTAATAATTTATATAACCTTTAAGCCTGTGTTTGCCTACAACGAATTGTACTAGTACGTGTAAAGTATGGGTAAACTCAGTGCTTATGCACAGGAGACTGTTTTGTAATATAATTTCAATTCAATGCAGCACTGAGGTGGTGAACCATATCCACCCATGTGAAGAGAACCTTAGGTAAATATATTGATTTTCACATGTGTTATTTTACGCTTATGTTGGATTCCCACTCAGAGTTCATTCTCTGCATTGAGAAAAGCATGGGCATGTGAAGTTTTACCAGGTAGAGAGGGATGCACACAATTCCAAAGAGGAAATCGTCTGTTGAACCTGGATGTTCTAGGGCAAGTCTGGACACATCTTTAATTATTATAGTACCGAGGTTGAAACTTTACAGTTTGGCCTCATGCATACTGTACGTAGTCATGCATTTCACAAATTAGGATAAACAAAACATGCTCATGTGACCACGTAATTAATCCTAGCCTGACAAAAAGATCCAAAATGAATTGAGTGGTCATGTTACAAAAATACATATACATTAGTATATTAAATGAAAATGTGAAAGAGGCTTTTTGGTTATTGTTAGATCTGTATATCTAGGTGACTCCTTGATCACTAGGTTCAGAAGTTCGAGGAGCACAACTCCAGATCCGTAGCTACATCACACTCTATATCACCAATAAGATTTCTTACTCTTTTGATCAAGTGTATTTAAAGTAAAGCACCTAATTTTAACCAAACAAGATGATCTCAAATTGTTTTTAAATGGGACATTTTCAATGTAATTTCCCCCTTATAGCAGTATAAACATTCCTGCTTCTCTTTGCTTGTTGGAATCATTAATCCCTTGTTTTAAATTCAACAAGCACTGGTAGCGCTTGTTAATTAATTATTAGTATGTGTTTTATACCGCATTAGGGAAATGCGGAATGGTCTCGAAACACACATTATCTGCCACTCTGTGGCCACAGGAACATTGTCTACCACAGAGGACTTGTCTGCTTGTGATTATATGGGAAATGCGGTTTCCTCCTCCACCTCAATCATAACATTACACTGTAGCCTAACAAGTCCCTCCTAAATGGGTTTTGCCTATAATTATCACCCGATGACCGACGCAGAGCCTGAGAGAACAAGAACTTTGAAATGCAAAACTAAAGAAAATGTTTTCTAAAGTTGTTAAACCAGCTAAATTCCATTGCAAGAAAAAATTGAACACGTCAATGGACACATCGATAGACTGCCTTACTTCTGAGCAAGGGCTAATATGAACAGATAATTTCATAGAAATATGAAAGTATATGTGTATTCACTATTGATGGGAATGCAGGACTTTTCTTAGACATTAAGAGTATTTGCCCGTAGCTCCAGGGAATTAAATTGGTGTCATCTCACAATTATGGCACCAATCCCTATCACAGAAAAGAGTGATGTACACTATGTGCACAACCTGGATATTGATAGAAAAGTCTTGGTTTTCTCTCCCATCAATATCTGGCAGGCAGTGCTCAGCAGAGTCACATAACACAACATTGTATGCCCTGTAATGATAGCGTAGCTGCTTGCACAAAGTGCAAGAGGAAGTGCTTACACGCAGAAGGAACCTTTGTAGGGTGCTCTGTAAGCAGGGGTGTGTTGGCACTTTTTCTCCAGGGACCCCTGCCCACATGCGCGTATATATACACGCACTCACACTTACCTGAAGCCTGTTGTGCGCCCTGCTAGCACATAGTCGGAGCAGCCACATGCAATACAACGTTGTGTGACTCCACTACACATCTGCATCAATCTTGCCCTGTTTGAAATTTTTGGACTGTCCAGTGGGCAATTGCTCCCTCTGCACCTTAGGCCAGCTTTCCCCTGTCCACTGTAGTGAAAAGTACTGAAATGTTAAGGGATCAAGAGTTCATCAAGATGAGAAGAGTTGTAATTTGAAAAACTCAAGCAATAATCATGTTTTTTTTTTTATATGCAGGTCATATTTGGCCTCTAGCGATGAATAACATAATTTTACAGCTGAGTCATTTTAGACAAAGTTTGGGGTAAGTGTGTTTCTTGGACACCAAGCCCTTAAAGACTATGGGAGTATTTAGTAATTAAAAAGCAATAAATATAAATTGATTTTGTTTTGAATTCAGTACAATTTGAAGTAGACTATAAAGGGCTATAAATACAAAATATAGCATTGTATGTGAGGTATTTGACGCATAACTTTTTTTTCCTTTTTACATATTTGTTCACTCTAATTTGAGGCATATTTTCTGACACAATATCTCATCCTAGTGATTATACCCAA
Organism: Spea bombifrons; assembly: GCF_027358695.1. Classification (NCBI taxonomy): domain Eukaryota; kingdom Metazoa; phylum Chordata; class Amphibia; order Anura; family Pelobatidae; genus Spea; species Spea bombifrons. Next base: position 21,256,273 of record NC_071091.1, on the reverse strand, counting down.
AGAACAGTGAAAGTGGGGTAGCTTAGTAATCATATGTGCATTATATAAACAGACTATGAAATTATCTTTAAAAACTACCTATAAGTCATTCAATTTCAGCATTCTTGTGGTACCACTTTGTCTTTCAAAGAAATCCTATATGATGAAAGTACATATATACATACTAACACTGAAGATGCCAAGTATCACTTAGCTGAGTGCCTTCTCCTGCTATACTAGCGTGTTCTAACTCAGGACTACATACCAGCTATAAGCTTAGCGGACAGTAATAGTGCCTCACAATAGAACTGGATATATATATATTTTTTTTGCCTTGCCGGAAACTCAGAGGGCTTCTGTGATGACACTTACCTATAACAGAATTCAACTCTTTGTGCATGCTAATGAAAAAAACATCTTAAAGATCACTGGAAGCATGGCATGATAAGTCAGTAGTACAATAACTGTACAATTAAAAATGCTTGTCATTGTATGCCACTTGCAACACTTAATAATAATTAAGGTTAGAGTAAAAAAATGTGTAGAGCCGGTGGTATCGACACCTGTCATTCTGCTGTCAGTCTACTCATATTAGATCTTACAGCTCCCCGGCTTTCATGCAACGAAAACCCCAAGAAACTTTACTATATTTTTGCCAGTAAAGGCATTATGGGAAAATGCTGGAGGGATACCTGTTGGCCTCCCAGGTAGCTCCTGTAAATAAGAACAGTTCCCCCTGCTGTACTCAAACACGTTTTTTGCAAGCTTACTTGATAATAATATTACACTAGAGTTTCCTCCAATTTTAATTGTCTGAATCTCATCATTTAGTTAGTATATCACACTTGTAAAATGTAAATATAGATTGCATTGAAGCAACAGTTTTTAACAGGCCCATTTAGTATGGATTTCACAGAAATGCACAATGTTCAGCATAGGGAAAGAAATCAATGTGCCTTTTAATAAAATTATAGGACAAAACGATCCCGTGTATATAAGCTTTAAAGACTTAAAGGAATGCCGAGATCAATCTGTTCCAATGTGATGGCTTTGTACTGAGTAACTTACGTGGTAGTCTCTTTGATCCCCTGTAAGGAGGCTATGACTGGAGGCCAGCAATAAATGCAAAGCATCTCTCTACAAAGTCAAAATATTTTCAGTCATTAACACTTACTGCTAAAGGGGATCATAAATTCACAATATTTGGAATGTGGCTAAAGTAGGAACCGTGTAGCATTATAACGACTTAGTGCCACTGAAACTTACTTCCACCAGCATATATAGGCTGGTAGCAACATATAGATACAGGTTGAGAACCTTCCAAAACTATTATGCCTATATAGGTCAACATAAAAAGATTCTAGTCTTCCAGGTTTCTCCCTACCTATTTGGGATTTTAATTCACCTGTTACCAGAACGCAACAAAAATGCTATTGAGACTTTCTATCAATAGCATCCATCTGCTTGTCTTTACCTATCTATCTGAGTTTGCATGGAAGAAGGGCACTTCAAGTCTGTGGCTTCAACATGTCTGGTAGAGTGTCAAGTAGAGTGTCAAGTATCAATGACGTTTCATAAAATAGATAAAAACACAAGCAGAAGATCTGGCCATGACACGTTCAGTTTTTTGGCATGATGTGGGCTTCCTGGCAGCAATCTCTATGGTCTTTGTAGCACTTACAAAAGACTTTGTGTGATTTTTGTTCAGCAGAGCAGATTGTAAATTCAGGTTCTTTACATTACTCTATCAACACACACAAAACAAGACAGACACTCACTCTTAATTCAACTCTTATCTAAAAAAAAAGTTTTACGAGGGGCTTGACAAGTATGGCTTTCTACAAATTAGATTGTCTGATGAAGCACAGACTGATATGTTTTATGTAGCTCATCCACTCTGGCATTCTAAGTGTTATCTTAAGTATCTTCACAATTTCTACAGATGAATACAGATATTTGGACAATATCTGCCAAAGGTAGCTTTTAGAGAAGACTCATTACCATCACAATGAAGTCTGCTTTCTTTGGAACAGAGCATAGCAAACAAGGCTGTCATTGTCCTACTCTAGTGTGCTTAACTCTTCAAGTGGTAGAAGGCTAAGGTTTTAAACGTTATGGCATTTATAGAGTTAACTACGATATACAACCTACTTTACTTTTACAGACAGGTACATAAATACGTATAGTTAATTTCATTGCAGATTTAATTGCAGCTTTACCTTGGGTTATATTTTTCTTCTTATGAATATATTTCTTTCATAGCTAACCTGTCCTTACCCTTGAACGTAAGATAAAATAAATTTATGCCATATGGACATGTCTGACGCTTCTTTATTAAATACCTAATTGCATAAAATGCTGCGTTTTTGACAGCCATTGGAATTTCTTTGTTTCCTGAAAACGGGAGGATAAACCCATATAACAGTAAAACTGTAATCTATTGATCTCTGTGTGTAAGAAGTTACCGTGTCATAAATTAACAAGTGCACTCAGCTGAACCAGGTATTACATTGTAGAGTTTAGAGGTATAATTCTCATGGAATAAAACTAACCGCGCTGGGAATAATTTTCTGCTTCATTACGTATATCTTTAAAAGAAACAATTACACCCCATAACAAAGAATCAACGTGGCAGAAATTAGTACTAAACCTGTTGTAATCTAACACATGAACTATAACTTGTATATATTATCCATGGTAGGGCACAGATATTAACATGAAATGAAGGCTGAGCTATCAAATGAGTGAATAAAACTAAATAATGCTTTAAATCAGGAACAGAAATATTTTTTTATTCAAAGTCCCAACAGAATTTTATGTTTGTCAATATAGATTCCCTGTAATCAATAGTCTACCTTTAAGAGTAGCGTAACACAGAAACCTTTAACCGTATGAATTGAATAGGCAAATATCAAAGGATTTCTTAAACAGTCCTTAAAGAAGTTTCAAAGGCACTTGTTTTATTGCATTGTCATTTTGTTTTGCAGATGTTCATGGCTCTTTACACCTGAGCAACTTTCTATGTCTTATCATCCAGATCTAAATACCTTGATCCTTTGATCTTTTAAAACTGCCGCTTTGTTCATATCTAAAAACCAACTTCCCATCTAAACTCCACTTGAAACCTAAACATAACTTCTTTTGTTAAGGCAGGGTGAGGTCAGGAGTAGATCATGTCACTGTGTTACCTTCGAGGACCACACCAATTCATGAAACCCGGTACATATTTTGAATGACGTTCACCATTGCATAAAACCTACAGTAGCCAACTAGCCATTATCAAAGCGATTGTTAATGCACAAACAAAATGTTTAATACATAAATAAATATACATAAATATATTAATTTTAGTATCATTACTATTGGTATTGTTATGCTTTAATGAATGTTGGAAGTATAAGTCGCTGTATTTACCCAAATTCAATGGCGTGATCACATAGAGTGCTACACGAGTACTTCACTAAATAATTCCAAGCTAATTAGCATGTTAATTATTTGCACAAACTGTAAATGGCTGTTTACTAAAGTGGTTTGAAAAGTACTTGAAAGCAGTTTGTTTGCTATCACTCTAGAGTGGGTTGAACATTGGACAAGCAATACTGTTTACACTATTAATTTGCTTAGCAAACATTTTCTCAGTAGACTGTGTACAAAGACTCCGTTAAATCGGTGCTTGAAGTACTCTTATGAAGAGAGCCTTTTGCCCCTTCTCCGACAGATGAGGAGGTTAAAAAAAATCTAAGTTTCTTTCATGGATATAATGGACTCTTTTGCTTATCTAATCTTCTTATCTGATTTTGGGGGGGGGAATCAAAGGTACAATTCAGAGGACATGGAATTAAAAGACAAATGAGATGTCATAATTATCAAAGTGGCTAATTAAGTTGTTCAAGAAGGTGACATAATTGCTTGTCACAATCCCTCTTTTATTTTTCTCATTAGAGCATTTCCCTTCCAGCACCTAAATACAGTGAAAAAACCCTCTGTGTTGTTAATGGAATTTTTACCTATTTTTTTTATCACCATTCTGCAATTAATCTTCAACTAATGAAGCATTCATTCATTATTAAACCTCCTATAATAATTATGGCTATAACATAACATTTATGATATAAATGTGACTTTCATTTGACACATTAGCAAATGCATTTACTGTTGTGTTGTATATGATGTATACCCACAAACAGGATAATAATTTAAAAATTCTGCAATAAAGCAGGGAATGAGCTTATTTTTACAGTAACATTCTAGAATGGTATTCAATTCATTACGAGTCAGTATGAAGAGAAATTACTGGGTGCAATAAGAAGAAATAAGTCTGGTTAGCATTGCAGACTTATGCCTGACATTGCAAATGTCCAAGGTTACACATTTGGGATTAAAAACTTGACTGTAAGATTGATTAGGGTCTATATACTTGTAAAGTTGAGAGTACAAAATTGACATGAGTTACTGGTTGATGAATTCAGAGAGATTAAAGAATTGCTATTCATTTGAGGGGAAGACTTCATTACGTATACGTACAGTGAAGCTGTCATTAGTATTAGTTTCAGAAATGGACATGCGACTAACATGCTCTAATTAAAATATATAATGGATAGTGAGACAAAGTAGGTGGCATTGTCAGGCTTTCTTATAGAAGGACATTGTTTGTAGGACAAGGACATGGGTTCAATCATCAGATGATTTTTCAAATGCATTCAGTGTATCTGTTCATCACAAAAAGATTTTGAGACATCACTGGGCTTTTAATTGTTAAAAGAGTTTAAACACGGTTAAACCCAAGGTGATGCATTTATTTGTCAGTAACCGAATTGCTATTTGCATGCAAAATAAGGATGTTGGTGGAATTGTTAAGAACAAAGTCTCTTGTAACAATTTGCAAATTACAAATGTTTTTCGCTGTCAGCAGGGCCTGACTTAAGGTCTGCAAAGGCCTAAAGCGAACCCTGACACCCACTTGCTGTATGCACTGCTTGCTAATGTAGGAAAGTGATGGTGCTTCCACCTGCTTGGCACTCTAATACTATGTATTCACTCAACTGGGTTTATAAACACATTTTCTGCCATCTATATAGAAGTGATTGTGTCTTTTAGCGATCTGGAATACTGTGATAAACTCGTATTCACCAAACATTCCAAGTTTATAGAAAAAGACGGACACCATGGGAAAAAATGAACAAAAGGGACTTGGGTCCTAAAAAGGGATTATCCCTCCAACGGGATACTCAGTTGGTATGTCTACCATTGCCAATGGCAAAGCATAATGTTTCCAGGGGTAACACAATGAGTTGAAACTAGCATGGCTTTAAGGCTAGGGTACCAGTGGCACAGATAATAAAGAGCTGCTGGGTTCATTAAAGAAGCCTGCAGACATTTTTAAAAAACTGTATTGTGAATTCACAAAATATCACAATTTGAGTGAGTCAAAGAAAAGCTATTCTCAGTAGAACTTGCTGAAAAATATCTGAAAAGAAAAGAAGGCAGAAATATAAAATTTGACAGCAGATATGACAGCAGATTTTACCTGATGCAGAGGTTATGTCCTTAATCAGTCCTTGGTCGCATCTTAGATTTAGGATAGCTTTATGCCTAGCCCATGCATTTTTAAATTCCCTCACTGTATAAGCCTCTTGTTTCTCCTAAAATACATTTCCCTCCTAATTTTAAGTATTTAAATGTTTATATCACATCTTTCCTCTCTTCTTTCATCCAATATACACATATTGAGACCCCTTGGTCTTTCATGATCATTTTTATTTTAGTGTGGTTATTTTAGTTTGTTCAGCAGTAGAAAGTATGAGATGGTGGGGCTGTAAAAATATTTTGACTGCTAACAAAAGTCAGTAATCAATTAGATTATTTCAGTTTTGGGACATACAGTATTCTTAGACTAAGTAAGAGGTTAACTGAAATTGTTGTTTTGTTGAATTAGTCAAAAATCAAATAGCCAACTTCCAACTTCAAAATGTGAAAGTGTTGCCATTTGAATTATTAGGATAGGATAACCGGGTATATAAGAAATGTATATATATATAAAGATGGAGGCAAAACACACAAGTACTCCTTGCTTCTGTGTCTTTATTGAAACATATTAACTGCTTTTCTTCCTGTTCAGGAGGAAGGAGGAGATAACAACATAAACTTTATTTATACTTATCTTAACCATACAATTGTATCACATAGGCTATAGCACTGTGAGAGCACTTTCAGATTATATCTCAACAGAAAGTACTTAATCTAGCCTTTTCATTTATTATAACATCATATCCTTAAAACTTAAACAGGAGGAATTTTCTTTTTCTGATTCAAATGATGGTTTCCTTATTGGAAACTTTCTATGTTTACGCATGAAATATACTGTATGTAGAAAGAACAATTTCAAACCATGCTAAATTCTATTTAAGATTTCTATTAATGATGAAAATAATTCCTAATGTATCAAATGTGTAAAGTAAATGACTGGAAGAATTACAGTTATCTTAATAATTAATGCATTCCTGTGGCAAAAGTGTTTTGAGATGATCAATCTCAGGTGTTTCCATATTTTCTATAGGTGACAGACATAACACATACACAAAATCTCACTGATTTTCTCAATGCCATGGAATTTACACTTCATAATTTATAATCCTTTTACACCATCTGACAGAGCAACAAAGTATAGAAATTCCATGACATAAAACACAGAAAGGCAGAAATACTAACCATTCCATGCTTGATACTGAAATAGAGGAATTGCTGTAATAAGTTCTAATCAATTTCATAATTTTGGTTTTAACAAAAAGATATTTTGTAAATTCCATTTATGCATTTAGAGGGGCACTTCCTGGGTGTGTTTTGGTTGACAATAAATTCTGTCACCTGAGGATAGCAGAGATAGCATAGCTTGAGGAAATGTTCATTCCGCTAATAGATCACACAAGTAAACAAACAAAAATGCAATATGAAGACTACCTGAAATTCCCTGTTATCAGGCATAATTTGGTGTACTTTGACTGTCAATCAAGATCAATGTCACTTCAATTGACTTTTTGCTTTGGATGCATGGACTGTGCCTCCATACTTGACAGGCAAATTTTTCACTATGCTATTAGGAACAACAATGCTAAAAGTTGTGAGAAGTCTATCAGGGGTGCAGTAGCCACTACATTGGTTATCCATGCACTGTACTTGCCAGTGTTCAGTTATGTATACAAAAATATGACTTGATTTATACATTTTTGGGAAATTATCATATTGAATGATCATTTTATGACTCCATTCAGAGTGGACCTGTAGTACCTCTTGTATACATTTATTTTCCCTTGTCTACTTTATGTGCTTTGTATAAACATTATTTTACATTAAATAAGCGATTTTGGCTTAATTTTGTTGTGATTATTTAGATATGCTTTACTTATTATTGATGTATTTGTTTCTGCCTTTAAGGGACCCTCATTTTCCTGTTGCCCTATATTCCAGTTTGGTTTCCTCTGTTCAACGCATATATTTTCTTTAAAAAAAGAAACATCTTAGCTTCAGGGACAATTTTTTCCTTTTTTTATAGTTTCGAAAATCAGCGCTGTGGGATTAATAATAACTTGACTTGCCGTAGCTGAAAAATCATTGACGAAATAAATCAAAATCCTATATCCAGTAGTAAGATAAATGTTTGATTGGGAGGGATTTATCACCACTCCAAAAGCTCACATATCTATTCTAATACAACAGATAACTGTTTAATCTCTGCAGCAACGATGACAAGCTATGGCTCCAGCTGCTTCTACTTGCGATGCCCATATTCCCTTTTCTTTATTTTTTTTGATGTCTCTACATCTCCTAGAGCAAAAATTAACAGCAGCTGTAGCAACACATATCTGATTGATAGCTGGAAGAACCAGATGGCAGAATCTAAAAATGTTTTTTGCCTTGAACCTGCTACAATGCCTCCAATGCCATTATTCATATCCAGTTATACACAGCTGCTTTCCTGGTGGTTTCTCATCTGATACTACTTCTGTTCCTTTGAAGTTTTATCGTGCCTACATTATGGCAAATTATTTTTGGGATTACCGGCAGGTGAGCAGATGGCTGTAGATTACAGGAGACAGGCTCAGCCAGTGCTACTTTTGCAGATATCATTACCAAATCATTGGTTCTGTTCTGGCAGAATGGCTGTCCCACGAGAAGGCACTTTAGTATGTAAACTGTAATATCAGGAGTGTCTCATTATTTTTGTCTGCACCGAGAAATAGAGCCACATGGCTATTTCTTTTTAAGCATGTGGTATAGAAAAGAGTGTGAGAATTTTTTTTAAACGGTATTATTTTACTCATGATAGTAAAAAAAAAAAGAAATTATGAAAAAAATATGAGAATTCTATGAGCTTTATTAATATGTTTAAAAAATTATGTTTAAATAATGTGAACCTAAAAGGGTTATTGACACATGTTCTGTAATAGAGTTGAAAGGAATTATTTTTGAATTCTTTTATTTTTATTGTAATTCTTTCATTTTCAATTTATTTTTTTCAACTTAAAGTCTGGGTTTTTTTCAATGTTTTTTTTTAGATAATTTTGAGGTTTTAAGAAAGTAGGATATGTATACAAAATATATTTTATGACATCATAATATAAAATTGTGGTAAAAATAAATAGTCTTAACAGAGAGAGAAAAGCAGCATTATAATCTCAATCTGAAATTAATCATTTTTATTAAAGATGTTCTCCATGCTGTTATTGTGCAGCACTACAATTGTGTGTATGAGGTAGTAAGTGTTAGATTATAGATTCTGTTCAATTTAATTTGAACATTTTGTTTATCTATTGATAGGACAGAGAAGTGCATCTTCCCTCTGTCTGATCTTCCAAATACTTCCACTCCACCTATGCTCTTTAATCAGGAGAGCGCACGCTCAGATTCCTCTTCCTATGGATGCCTTTACATACAGGGATGAAGTGAGTGTGCGTAGCTGTATAATGTCTGTGTAACAGGTTCCCTACTTGTCAGCAGCTTCCTTGTGATTTTTCTTTCTACTGCTTAAAATTACCTTAAACTTATTCATAAACATCTTCCCGTAAATGTATTGCAACAATGCACATTCATTGCCTTTGATGTGTACATCCATGTGGAAGACGATAAATATTTTCAATAGGTTTAGGTCTGGCTCATACACTTTAACTCTTCATGACTTAGGCCAAGCCAAACTTTAAGCTCAAGCCAACGCCGGCTTGCCCTGCTTTTTGCTTCACTTAGATGTGTTTATATTCAGCTTAACATTAATTGTATGACTATGAAAAGAGTAATCATTTAAATAAAATTGTGGTTCTTTTATTTTTTTATTTTTTTTACAGAGCAAAACCACCCCAATCATACATGTTTATTGCAAGAAGAAGAGAATAGAAACGACATCTGTGCTTAACTATACCCTAAAGTCTGACTTGTCAAAAAAAAAAACCCCATTGTCTCACACAGGGTGACTCTACGTTCTGATGCATACTGGAAGCATTTCAAAGTTATGTTTTTTCCATCTGTTGTGGTTTCTAACCACACTTGATGCAGGTACAATTCTGTCACTTGTCTAATGTTATAAATCAACTCTGATGATAAACAGGTTTATACAAGGTGCCACGTCCAATTAGAAATGTACAGAATGAAAACATTTCTAGTAAATACAATTATCTCCTCTCAGGCTTTACAAAATAGTACTAAGCTTCTCAATTGTCCTGTAATTGAATTGGGAATAAGATTTCCACCCCCTTGGTGGAGACGATAAATGAATCATGTTAACAGTGCGCTGATTTGTCTGGACAGCCACAAAAGAGAACAAGAATAATGGGTTATGGGTTATCAGCCATGTACAGAAAACTGACATGATATGGAGCTATTACTCAGTTTGTATCGTATTATGATTATTATTTATTAAGCTCTAGCATGTTCCATAGCACCGTACAATTTAAATGTGGGATAGTTGACAAGTACATAAGAAAAAGGCCCACATGGAGATACAACAGGAACTGAATACCTTGTACAAAGTTCCTAGCAAGAATGGTAGACGTATGAGCTCCTGCCTGTAAGCTTACAATCTAAAAGGAATAATATGGTTAACTGAGGCAAAAGGAGGAGTAAAAAGAGCAGTGGTAGCTACTTAAAGTAGTAATCAGGGGCCAGTGGTTGTAGGGTGTAAAAATAACTCTTTAGATAAAATTAACAACGTTTTGGATTAGAGTTTGCGGCAAGATAATGGCTGGCAGGAAGCTTGAAGTATTCCAGGGGAAAGAGAAATATAAATCAGAAAGTGGGTATTTTTTTAAGTAAAAGGTAAGCGTAATGGCTGTAACAGATCAGATGTGTGGCTGGTCAGGAGGGAAATAATGCCAAATAGGGTAAATATTTGGTGAAAAGGACCCAAACATACATATTTGGTATGTATACAGGAACAATTCATAATAAGAAATTAGGAAAATTGTTTGCAGAAAGTAGCTTGCAGAAATACTGAGGTGTTACAGAAAAGGCTAGAGGAGTGTAATACATAAGTGGTATTATTGCATAGAATATTGTTGTTACCAAATCATTACCTATATTTAAACACAGAAACATTGTAAGAATGGTGAATCTTAATAGATGTAAAGTAAAATGGAAATGTTGAAAAATGTTCTTGCAAGTTTTTGACCTAAATCAGCATATGCTGTTTTAAGGTAAATCAGTCTATTTGATCATTTAGCAAAGACTGAGAACTAAGAGCCAAATATCAGCTCTCTCTCTGCCCTGTGTAGCCTTCCCCTAAAAGACAGGTGTTTATGTTAAGAGACCTACAAAACCTGCTTTTTTAATTTGGTAAGCAGTCACATTTTGCCCAATCTAGAGTTTTAATGTGTGCCCCATACCTCATGTGGGACTGAAAAGCCTTGACAGTGTGATTGAGATCTCTTCAGGGGCCATGAACATACAGCATATACATCACCTGGTTTGGTAGTCATGCATGCACAGTGCACGGGTATGAGTTGAGTGCCTGTTATGGTGAGTGCACACGTAGAGTGTTATTACCTTTTATTTACTCTAGTGTCCCACAGAAGAAAAACACTGGAGGGACTTTGTGACAGTGGACCAAACTCCTGAACTGTTTGTCCAGGTAATTGGCAAATATGGCGGCCAAGGTCACCTTGTGCAATAACATTTTTGTATTTTTGAATAGTAATTTTACAAAGATACAGTAATGAAATTGTTAATTATGGTTATTGTTTACATCGAACGAAACACCTCCTGGTAGCTTTTCCAATTTTCAGGATAAAAATAAAGGTCAATACAAATCTGCTACCAAGGAACAGGATAACTGCTGCCTACAGTTTCATCAACCCATAAAACAACCCCAATGCTGCATCTGACTGATGCAGACATCAATACAGAACATTGAATTCCGTTTCATAGCTTGTGGTGCATTGTTTAATCGTATAAGTGACAGTTATAAGAATACCTAAAAAAGCACAAAAACTTAATTCTTTGTTATTGTTGTTTTCTGGAGGAAAATAGTACTCAGTAAACACATACTTACATACAAAACCAAAAGATGGGGGTTCTTCTCTAAATGGTTTCTTTTGAAAGTTTAGTATGTCTTTGTATTTTTTATCTAGCGTCATATTATCAGCAGCAGAATACAATAAAAGCTTAGGCTTTTTTTATAATAAGGGGCTACCTTATATATTTCTCTTTGGCATACAGAAGAAATGATGTGCCCAGACCAAGAGCAATCTTAGCAGGGTCCCAAGACAGGAGATGTTCTTAGGAATTTCAAGAGCAAGTCCCACATACAAATCTTTTATTTCTTGTTATATTGTTTGAACATTTTTGTAAATATTTTATTATATCTTGTCATGTGACAACACTGAAGAAATGAAGAAGCGTACTCACTTTTGTTGCCAAGGTTTAGAAATGAATGGCTGTGTGCTGAGTTATTTTTAAGATATCATAAAATATTTACAAAAATGTGAGGGGTGTACTCACTTTTGTGATTTACTGGACTTATGATGTACTGTGTTACACAATATTGTATATCTGCAACCCCAGATATTTCACTTGCATGATCATTTGTCTGTTACCGTTGCCCATAAGACAAATGAGATGATGGGATTATTTGGCATTCAAACAACATTCTTAATTACTGAAATCCCAGCTGTGTGTTTTGGTGCCATGTATAAATGCCAGCTGTGTGTTTTGGCCCTATGTGTCTTTAGTGCATGGGTTTATGTACTTGATGGACTTGATTAACTGATTTGCCCTAGACATGCACACATTAACTACTGAATTGTGAAGTTACGGTCTAGATGGAGATCGGCACAAAGCTATAACGAAATATTATTCAAAAGTTTAGGGTCAAAAGCAAATTATGTCCAATAACATATCATCAAATGGATCAAATATACAGTGTAGAAGTTGTTAATGGACAGGGCTCACTCCTGTGTTCCAATGGCACATTGTATTCGCTAATCCAAGTGTAAAAGATGAATTGACCATTAGAAAGCCCTTTTGCAAATATGCCACGCAACTAGAAATTTCTGTTTTCCATAAAAACAGCTTAGTGACCCCAGACATTTATATCATTTGAGTAAATACCTCTGATATACTGTTCATTTCCATAAACTTAGTTGTTTTTGACACTATTGTTGCTGTATAGACATTAGACTGTTGGTCACCAAGAACAGATGGGTATATCAACAGTCGATGGGATTGTGTATAAAAAGTTTTTTAGTCACCGCAACAGCCCATGACAACGTCCTGCTGACTGGAGCATTCCATTTGCTGCTATGGCAATATGACTACTGTTCAAAATGTTAACTCAAATCTCACTATACATAAAGAGTACCATTACCAAGATAATGGAAACAGAAATTGCCAAGTCTCTTGTGGAGGCCTGTAAAAACAAATGTAGGAAGCGACATACCCTTACGAAAAAAATACTGCAGTTTTTCTGAAGTAATACTGCAGTTTTTTGGACATGAAAAAACTGCAATACTGCACTTTTACTGCAATATTACTGCACATTTACTGCAGTTTTACTGCATTTGTACTTCACTGTACTGCAGTTTTACTGCAGTTATTTTTGTACGGAAGTACAAATGCAATAAAGCTGCAGTACATTGAATTACAACTGTAGGTTTGCAATATAAAAAAAAGGTGCAGTAAATGTGCAGTAATACTGCAGTAAAAGTGCAGTATTGCAGTTTTTTCATGTCCAAAAAACTGCAGGATTACTTCAGAAAAACTGCAGTATTTTTTTGTAAGGGTATTCTGGCTCAGACCAACTAGGACTTAGGTTGCAGGTCCAGGAGGGCTGCAGCCCCTCTTCCGCATAATTAGAGTCCGTTTGCCCTATTTGTCGATCTGGTTCCTGGGACTTCATTGCTCCATGGGCCGGATCAAATATTCCCCTTTTAAGTTACAATTACACTATGGAGATGTATCATATTAAGCTTAATCAGGCCCATGCATCCCTTATAGGCAGACGGTAGGAATAAGATGATGGTGGCCACGGAACTAGGTGCTTGGGGATGGCTGGAGGACTGCCCTAGGTCAGCTCCAGGACAGCACTTAGGATATTTCACAGGATATGGAATTTTTTTAGTAACTTGCAAGATAGCAGGGAAACACCTAGATTTATATAAAGCCAAAAAGATGATGATAATATGTTTTCCGTTTCTGAGCATTAAATGATGTCAATTCAGAAGCTTCAGTTTTATCAAGGTTTTAACTTTTAAATGATTATTGCTCAGCAGTATGTAAAGTTGTAAAGTAATTCAACACGGCAACTCGGATGATGAAGTCCTTCAGTAAAATGATGCTCATCAATAAGACCTGTAAGATGAATTTTAGTCCACTGTCACTAATCAACCGAGGACATTGTCTCCAATTCAGCACAGGACTGGTTTAGGATACCACTAAGAAGCCAGTAATGATTTTGAGAAATTAGTATTCATCGTTCTCCAGGAATAAACATCAGACCCTATCATATTAGACTGAATAAAGACAAAACTACATGTGTCAAGAAGAAACACATCTATGCTTCCAGTTGTTAGATTACTTTTAGAAACTTTTATGGATGGGATTGGGATAAAGAGATTAAATTACGTGGTAAAGATAGATGCTCATACTGAACAGTACTTGTCCCTTATGGGATGAATTATTATTATTATCAACTAGTAATTAATTAGAAATCTATATAACATGTTAAAGGTGATGCCACATCAGAATGTCACACTTCAATTAAATTGATTCAACAAAGTACAGGCGGGAAGTTTATTTTAAAAGAGAAGAAATGTTAAGGCAAGAATACATAGAATAAAACTAGGAGGTCAAAGGCGTAGATGTAATGTAAAGAAGTTTTACTTTACACAGTGTGTAGTATGTAAGTGGAAAAGCCTTCCAGCAGACATGGTAGAGGTTAACATGCATAAGCTATCCTGAATAAAAGATAAGGCTAAGGACCAGATCAGGTTTGAGGTTTTTACAATAAAACTAATAGACTAACTAGATAGGCAGAGTGGTTCTTATCTACAGTCACATTCTATGTATTTATGTTCTGGGCTAGACCTAGACTAAAGGGAACCCCAGGCAAGGATTTGCACCTGCTCACCTCCCCAATTTAGGAGCAGGATGGGAAGATAATTTATATATGACAAAATGGTGTTAGTGTACTTGATGTTAATAACAATAAAATATTTTACTGAAGATATCCAGATATGGGAAGTAACATTAGATCATTCTACAAACTCTAACTATCCAAATACTCAAGATGCATTGCAACATTATATTGTATTAAATATAACTGTAGCACAGTAATACTAAATGATAAATACTGTTGAAATGGATAATGATGAGGCTCAGCACTATGCCAGTGTGGTATTTATTTCACTAACTGTGGCAATGTTTCGATCCTACTATGTGATCTTTCTTAAGCATAGTAAGATAAAAACTTCGATACAGTTGGTGAAATAAATACTACTTTCCAGAGTGCTGAGCCTCATCGTTATTCTTTTCGCTTGTGTTTGGACTGTATGCAGCTTCAGCATCTGAATTTTGAATGCTGCCTGACACGAGTGTTATTCCAGTTTATATGAGTAATACATTTATACATTTTATGGACTTTCCATTTCTTTACATCAAACTTTCTGATTCCTTAAAATATGTTTAAATTACTATGACTATTTCTTGATTTGCTATGATTATTTAAAATGCAAGCAAAAAGATTAAAAAACAAACAAAAAACATTTAACACTGTAAGATGAAAGACCAACAATAGGGCCTATTAACTAATTTACTATTACACTTATCTTTCTAAAGCAGTCTCAGGGAACACGTTCTCTCGCATGCAGGTGCTACTTATAGTATGGAGTCACATGACATCACACCTGCTGAGGGCCCTGGCTTCTAATTTTCCTTGAAAAAAAGAGTAAGGTTTGGGATTGCCTCCATATTTTGGGGCTGTCCCAGTGAAGTATGGATTTCAACCCTAGGCCTGGCAATCCCATGATTCATATACCGCAGCAACTGCCTGAGGAACTATGTAATAAGCTCTTTCTATGTGCGTGAGATGTGTAGGAATATCATAATGTTATGTAACCATGTTATGTAGACCTATTTTCACTGGAAAACCTTTTGTATCAGATATTAATATCCAATTTTATTGGGAGGTAGACACAGTGGAAAAAAACAAACCTGGTGAGGGGTAGACTTTCTTGTACCCCTATCAATAACCATTACAAGTTAATACAAAATGAAATATATTTCCTTTAAACCTTTAGTATAGATTTTTTTAGAACAAGTCCCTAACTTTTAAGCTACATAGATTTTAAAAACACTCAGATGTATTGTTCACAACAGATACTCTTCAAACTGCTTTCGGCATTTTGATTTAACATCATGATAATCTGATAGTATTTTTAGCTAATGCAGATTTCTTTCTTGAAAATCACTCTTTGTGATTTTGAAGTGTTTTATTTACAACAATATGTGGCATGCACATATAGAAATATCATTCTTTATTAAGATCCCGCTGCTAAATGATTACATTGCTTGCAGAGAAACATGACTCACCATGAGAATGTTGATGTGCGCCACAAAACATGCACTTGTAAAATTATAAGTGAACAGAATAACCATGACAAACACTGCAGAGTATTGCTTAATATAGTACAAGAATTGGCTTGCACTAAGAAATGCCTTCAAGGGAAGAACACAGAATATATCTGACGCCAGTTACTACAGTTCTTGTCTGTGTTTATAAAGTCAAATGGCAGGATTCTGCAAATAGCTACTGTATTAGCCAAGGGCTCTTCCGCCAACCTGTAACACAGGTAATACCTATAAATGAAATAGACCACTATTCTTCTTATCATATAATCTTGCTATGACCAAAAAGAAAAATTATATGCTTTATATTCCTTGAGTGAAGGAACACTATTGCTTCTTTCCCATTTCCTATCATTTTTCAAATTCTTTTTTTATTGGGATTTGTTACCCTTCAAGTGATAGGAGCAATGAAGATAGTGGAATATAAGGTCAAGGAATATTGGCTCCGTACATGCAAAGAAAATTAAAAAGCCAGTTCAACACTATTAGGGTATAAGAACATGTTTTAATAAGTTTAAACGCCACTTACAAATAAAATGCATTTTTACAAATGCATAAAAAGAAGCGTGTAGAATGGATAACCCTGTAAAGTTATCCGCTATGACTCTGTATGCCCTACGCATTTCGTGAAATAGACTTCCTCAGGGGCTTTGAAATTGTAAAACACCAGGTGATACGCAGGATGAGATGAACGGTAGACTTGTGCATTCGTATTCAGGCGAACATGAAAACAAACACGAAGGGTGCGTTTTCATTTTTCAGCCCGAATAGTGAACATATGAACATGGCGGCGGAAAAACTTATTCGAAGACCAATACACGCGTGTTTGTCTTCGTTTACTAATCTCCCTGGTCCCTTCCCCATCTAGCCTACCTTATCTATGCAGCATCACAGGGGTTAACAGGAATGGAAATACGTAGGCTCGCTGTCAGGAGTTAAAGGGCCGTGCAAGCGACTCTATTGGTTGATGCCAGAGGAGGCCCCTGAGGGCGACCAATAAACTCACTTGCAGGGCCCTTTAACTCCTGATGGCGGAATTTAGCCGGGAGAGACCACAGGTCTCCCCACTCCAAGAGTTATAGGTCCGTACGAGCGATTGTACGGACCACTATACGCTGTTGGTAGTTCGTACGGACCTTTAACTCTTGGAGCGGGGAGACCAGTGGTCTCTCCCGGCCAAGTTGCGGCACCAGGGTTTTAAAAGTCTGTACGAGCAACTCTATTGATCGCCAGCAGGGAGCTCGTCTGCCATCAACCAATGAAGTACAGGTGCACTTTATTGGTTGATGGCAGAGGAGGGCCCTGCTGGCAGCCAATAGAGTTGCTCATACGGACATTTCAAATCTTGGTGCCAAAGCTGTTTCGTAGTGCAGACCACGTTAACCCTGTATTAACCCCTTCTACAAAAAAACGGCAAAAAAGAAGAAAAAAAATGAACACAAAGAATGTACACGATTATTCGCCCGACCCAAACACAGGAAGGGGCGATTATTTGTGGTATATGAAGATTTTTTCCCCCACGAAATAGAACGCGAAGAGGAACATGAAGATTTGGCCGGCTCCCAAGTCTAATGTACGGTATAGGCAAGTAAATATATAAAGACAAATAATAAGTTAATCAGAAACATTTCATTGGTCGTTCTGGTGATTACACTGAAAATTTCACTTTGGACCAGATATGGTCTTCAGATACAACTCCTAATTATTAACTTTGTTAAAGATCCAACCCTGTGTTAAAACATATGATTGTATATTAACTATTCCTAAGTAAATAAAATTTCCCAAATGCAAGAGTCTCTTAAATTAGATCAGATTTGAATCGCAAGACAACAATCTTTACAAGCTACTTTTCACATTGGTATGAAAAAAAAATAATAAAAAAATTGCCCCCAGACAGGTTTTGTTGAATTTTTTTACCCAAATTTTATTTTGTTCAAATGTATTTGACTGTATTATCTTATCAGCTTTTGTCTTTTATTTCTATACCTACCTAATTTGGCAAGTACAGCTTTATAATGCCTTTTCAAATATGTTTAATTTTGCATTGCATTTGTCACCCACTCTGCCTTTTAAATTGGCAAACACATGTGTCATTTCATTAGATCAATGGCTGGGTATGCTGACTGTAGTTATTGAAGGGAATATTCTTTAAAATGATGTCCAATGATGGCAATTAAATGATGGCAAATGTCACTTTAAAGGTACAACAAAATTAAGAAAAACTTTTTTCCCTCAATATCCATGTTATTTAGATAATATAGTTAGGAATACTAAAATGTGAATTTATATGCCTAATAGGGGGGTATGCCCCCCCCCCCTCCTATTTAGATAAATAACTGAATTGTATAAAGCTTTCAGACCAATGTTTAAGAAACCACAACCTTTAAAGGAGTCGTGATCCAAAAAGCAGACCAAGGTGCTCCAGCTCCAAAATGTATGTCACAATTATTTTCCATTACATTTTATTAATAGAGCACTGGCAGATCATGTAGTGCTTTTAGAAAAGTGAAGTGAGAACTAACATAAACATTTATAGCATACAAAATATTAACATGTGTTAAAACTTACTGGTATAGATGCAGAAAGGGGCCCTGCCTAGCACGCTTACAATCTATTAGATCCCTTTGCAAGAAAGGCCAACATACCAAAAATATATGTTCTTGTAAGTGTGTTCAATTGAGTGTATTTTTATTATTACTATTATTATTATTATTATTATTTATTGTTAAAAACTATAAAAAGTAAATCTGCTTCACTTCAAAGAACTTTCAGTAGCAAAGCTATTTAAACCTGAGTTCTTATACTAAACATGAGTTCATATTCTATACTGTCTGTGGTATCTGCTGCACTGAGCAGATTTCAGTGAATAATATGTGTTTGCGTGAAGACTAATCAGAGACAGCTACTTCCTATATGTCATATAACCGTCTTCCTGGGCTTCACCGACTAGTCATTTACAGGCATGATCACAAGGGCTGGAAAATGATGAAATTATATTGCTCAGCAACATCAAACGCAAACAGGCTGTAAATCAGGTAGGAAGAGACAGAGAAACAAATCATTCTTTATGTTTTACCGGCGGAATGTCTAGCGAGTA
This sequence comes from Spea bombifrons, assembly GCF_027358695.1. NCBI lineage: Eukaryota > Metazoa > Chordata > Amphibia > Anura > Pelobatidae > Spea > Spea bombifrons. Next base: position 21,237,093 of record NC_071091.1, on the reverse strand, counting down.
GACACTATAATATCACTAAGTGACCTACCAAATACTCTACTCTGGGTTATATTCACCATAGTTGATTAGTTCTAACAATAAACTACAGGGATCTAGAAACCAGTGTATGCTCCATGTAGTTCTGTCTGAGCTGGCTGTATCCAGAAAACATGGTTTTGGTGCTTGGTGAAAGGAACAAATCCTATATCAAAAATCAAAAATAGAAGTATAATCTCATAAAAAAAAGAAATTCATAATTAGACTTTTCAATAAACGTATCATAGTAACATAAGCTAAAATGCTATAGCAAACAGATTGTGTCCATCTTCTTTGATTTTTTTTTTATTAGATTAAAATAACTGTTTTATTTTTTTTAACAATTATCATATACACTGTTTCAATAATAACATACAGTATATTCTATGACCAGGAGCCAAAAGACATTTCAAATATATTCCAGTCTATTTTAGATGATCAGGAGAGAATGGTCATTTGATAAATCAATCTGTATCAAGCATGGATGCAACTTGTGGTGTATGTAGGTAGACCTGCATAAACTCACACACCATTAAAGATTAATTTGCCCCACCCTTTCCTGCATAAACCATACCTCTTCCTGTTTATGATCCGCCCTACCTTTGTAAGCTTCATCACGCTCACTATTTTGGTTCTGCTCCCTCCTCTTTAGGCTCCACCTTTTCCTCCTTGATCTCTACCTCTTTCTCGCTGTATAATAGGCATGGACACCGAGTATCTACTTGTATATTTCAAAGTTTTGTGGATCATTCTAAAAATCTTATTTATTATTTTAAGAGATTATCGTTAAATAAAATAGTGAATAATGTAAATGCAACCATTTTCACCAAGATCATGTGAACTATGCTAGAAGGACCACATACACTCAAACTGGTTGAATTAGCATGTGGTCAGTCCATGACGTGAGCAGTAACACCCCTGTTACTGTACATTCACACACCATTTGCACAATGTATAAAAGACAGTTCCATTATTTTATACTAAATGGCTTGCTGAGCATTATGGGAACAGTAGCTAGAATGTCAAAGTTAGCCATTAGGGTTGTCACTTTTTCTTTAAAAAAATACTGGCCATAGTGACAGGTCATGATGAGTCCACAGAGGTGGAGCCAAAATATGGCAGTCACTCAACATTAAGTGGGGTCAAGAGTACCACCCTATACATGCAATGCGGTCAGCCTTCAAGGACCAAATTGCCAACTACTCAAACATGGTTGTCACTCTAAGTGTTAATGATTCATCTTTATAATTTTTAGTAATCCCATAGCAATTTTGATTGGCTGTAATTTTTTTATAATATTCTAATGAATGTAATGTTAGACAATGCATTGATTGTTTTTCATTCTCATGTTTGGTGCCCACATTTTTTCGGATTGTGAAGATTGAATGTATCTGATGTTAAACTCCAAGTAAAACAACAAACAATGAAACACAATAAAAGCTATAACGACATAGGAGAAGTGGGAGAAAACATTCTCTGTGAAATACAGAGAGCTGAATAACATGCCATAGAAATATATTTTCTAGCACTTTGTTGATGGCTATCTTTTGTTCTCTCTGTAGTGCACTTTTCCCAGATTATACTTTAATTATCCTGCACTTTCTTCAAAGAAGATGTGTGTTGGCTTGGTGCCAGTGTTGGCTAAGATTCCGCTTGTCACTACAGTGTCTAACAGCATGTACAGAACAATATCCCAATTAGATCTTTAAGTGCTGGAAACATGATATAGTAGAGTACCCCTCCTCCCCGGCCTGAGATTGGGCTAGAGAAAGTTTCAAAATTCACAGCTAAGGTGGAAGCTGAAATAATTTTTACAGGTGTTACAGAAATTAAATGGGAACAAATCCTTCTTTCAAAGAGGCAGATCATTATATTGAATGATTTGGGGTGTTGCTTTGTAAATAATGCATTGCATGTCCCTTAATACGTACAATGGCCAAAGGAGGAGGAGATTTTTGGGGCCTCGGGGTCATTAGAAGCTAGCTAATGGGATTAATTTAGAGTTTCCTGTGACTTTGTAAATCCTTAGTAGCTATAAATCGAGACACTTTGGAAGTATTCATTGAGTTTCAGAGTTTTTAAAATATAAAGGAATATTAATATCTTGCAGCATCCTAACTTTCTAGTGAATGGGAAGTTTGATTAAAATAAATAGTGTAAAAATACTGTATCCCCACTGGAACCGGTCTCAATGGGAGTGAGTGATGCAGGAGTTTAACCCTATGGGATGCGTCTGGTGAGATGTATAATGTGAGGTGCGCTTACTGTGAACAGAAATGTGACCTTCAGTTGATAAAGTAGATGCAAGACCTGGTTCAGTGATTAAATAGAAGTAGTGATATTACAAGCCTTGCTACATTATCTACACAGGGGTTGACCTTATATCTATATATATATATATATATATATATATATATATATATATATATATATATATATATATATATATATATATACTGTACTTAGGATAAATTAATTTCAAGGGGCAAAACTGGAACTAGTACTTTATTTCCATTTCTTGTTAATGCCCAATCCTTTTTCCATTTCAACACACTCCCTCTCCTAATGTTTGCGCATCTATTCATATTCCCTTTCCTTCCCTGTCTCTCCTAATTTTTACTTCACTGCTCTGCAGGTAAGGGTTAGGAGTTAAAACTTTATTCTGAAGGGTAGAGAGAACCAGTGGCGTCTCCAGCTTTCATATTTAGGGGGGGCACATGGGGGGCCAGGGACCAAAGTAGGGGGGCCAATTATAAAACGGTACATATACACTATATATATATATATATATATATATATATATATATATACACACACACACGTTAGACGTGCATTTCTAACTACATAATATGCACTTATCTCTTTGAAGTTAGCCCCTGCTGACAATATATATAAATATTAGACCCTGCTGCCGATATATAGAAATATTACACCCTGCTTCTGATATATATTAATATTAACCCCTGCTGGGGATATATGTTGATATTAGCCCCTGCTGTGGATATATACTTATATTATACCCTGCTGCTGATATACATAAACCATTCACTAAACCATACCGCTCTTTTACTTACACCCTGTAGTTCAGGTATAGATCAAATAAACAACACATGGAAACAGCACACGCAACTAAATGAGATATAAAAAAAAACAACTTGTATTTGCAGGTATACATAAATAATGTATGGAAACATAGCATTGCAGTTATAAACCAACAGAACACACAAACCCAGCATTGCAGGTATAGATCAACTGGAAATCACATGTACACTCAGCACTGAAGGTATAGATCAAATAAACAGCACATGGAAACAGCACTCCAGGTATTGATCAACTGAATAAGACATACAAATCCTATATTTGCAGGTAAAAATAATGTATGGAAATATAGCCGATACAGATGAACAGAATGACACAAAACCCAGCTTTGCAGGTATATATCAATTGGAAATTACATATAAACTCTGCATTAAAGGTATAGATAAAACCCCCTAAATTACAGACATAGATCACTGGTCACACACCCCAAAGCCAACCCTGGTGTCCACACTGCCCACATAAAACCCGACCAGCACCCAAATTACATATTGTGTCAACTTTGTCCCCAAACAGCTGAACGTACGCCAAGTTTGTCCCATAAACACTTCTTCCTCCTAATCTATCCTATCTGCCCCCTCTCCCTCCCAATCTATCCTATCTACCCCCTCTCCCTCCCTATCTACCACCTCTCCCTCCCTATCTACCACCTCTGCCTCCCTATATACCTACTCTCCCTCCCAATCTTTCCTATGTACCCCCCTCTCCCTCCCAATCTATCCTATGTACCCCCCTCTCCCTCCCAATCTATCCTATGTACCCCCCTCTCCCTCCCAATCTATCCTATCTACCCCCCTCTCCCTCCCAATCTATCCTATCTACCCCCTCTCCCTCCCAATATATCCCATCTACCCCCTCTCCCTCCCAATCTATCCCATCTACCCCCATCTCCCTCCGTATCTATCATATCTATCCCATCTACCCCCTCTCCCTCCCAATCTATCCCATCTATCCCCTCTCCCTCCCAATCTATACCTATCTACCCCTTTTCACTTCCTATCTACCTCTTCTGACTCTCTAACCCCCTCCTAACTTTCTACCCCCCCCTTTGAAGTTCACTTACCTTGGGCTTGTCCAGCGGTGAGATCGCGAGGTCTCTGTATCCCTGGTTCTGCAGTGTGCGCGGCTTCACTGCCGGGCGACGGATATGACGACATATACCGGCGCCCGGCTTGAAACGCCGGCACTGCGACCAAGGCAGAGGCCTCGCGGTCGCGGAGAAGAGTGAGAGGCGCCGAACGGTTGCTGAGAACTTAATCCTCAGCGACCGCTCGGCGCCTCTCTTTCTCTCCTCCGGGTCTATAAAAAAAAAAGCCGGCGTTTCAATTGGGGGGGCACACCGGGGGGCACAGCATGATTTTGGGGGGGCCATGGCCCCCTCTGGCCCCCCCCTGCCGACGCCACTGGAGAGAACCAGTGGAGTGACTGGCACAGCAGAGGTGTTCAGGGTGGATTGGAGTTGTGAAAGGTGAGAGAGGGGGAGGGTAATTAGAAGAGAGTTGCAATAATCCAGACTGGATTAAGAAGAGGATGAGTTTGTATTTTAGTTGTGTCTTGAATGAGGAAAGAATGAACTTGAAATATATTTTGAAAGTGAAGCTTGCAGGATTTGTGACTGGATGTAAGTGGTGAAGCGTGTCATCTTTGTAGAACTGGTACTGGAATCCAAAACAAGAGATTAGTTTATCAAGAGAAACAGTGTATTTAGAGAAATGTATGGTCCCCAGAACTGAGCCACACCAAGGAAATGGAGACGCTATCGCCTGCGTAGAGGTAGGATTTGAGCCAGGAGAAAGCAGTGGCATCGCTATCCATAGGAATTAAGCAGTTGCAGAATGAGTTGGTCAACAGTGTCAAAGGATGCTTCATAGGATGACTAAAGAGAAGTGACTTTTTGATTTGATGGTGAGGGGATTGTTTGTAATTTTGGTGAGAGCTGAATCAATAAAGTGTTGGGTATCGAAAACAGACTGTAAAGGGTGAAGCAGAGATTTAGAGAAAAGAAGGTAGGCTAGGTAATGGAAGACTAAAAGTCACAGATTTTGCATTCCATTAAGGTAACTTCTCAACGTTGTCACTCACATTTGAAGAACTATGGTCGGCTTAAAGAGGTTATATATAGTTTTCTGATATTTTTAGTAGTTACTTGCAGCATATATATTCATTCTACTTGTTATAGGAATCTTGGCATTTTCAAATGGGTTGACTTTTATACTTTTATTGCTAGTTGTATTATCTTTGGGTCATTCTCCATAGAACATTTTTGTTTTTTGCATCACTGTCTATGACATCAAACAAAAGGTGTTACTCACAATTTCCGAGTTAGTCACTTGGGACACTTAATTACAATTGGCAAAGTACATAGTGAGCTTCTATCCCTACCAGTGCAGCCCTGACACCTCCATATCCTACCTTAGTTCAGTTCAATCAATTGTTCATTCCATTTACTCATTCATCAAAAGGGTGAGTGAATTAGGACTACATCAGGACGAACAGTAGAAAAATTCTCTGAATTTAGTTTTCACCTCTAAGCCTCCTTTCCAGAAATGATTCTGAAAGTAAACTGATCACACACACATCAAAATATATTCAATAAAACTGACAAGGGCAAATAGATGTGCTGTGACCTATGATGATGCTGTGATCTTGCAACTCCAACTTTCACTTAAACAAAAAAGTAGGAGACAATAAGCAAGATGATACACAGTGAAGTACACCGACAAAAGCATTAATCACACAGCCATTTTCATAAAATAGGAAAAGTTGGAATAATAATTAGTATTCATATAACAAATATGGTAAACATGTAACAAATAATTGTTATCCAAATGTGCTAATAATTAATAATCTATGTGAAAGGGAGTGGTGTTTGGCCCTGCCCACTCCCCAGCAAGTCCAGCCCTAATCCTGCGCCTCCCAACCAGTGGAATCCATTTGTGGCTAGCCCCGCCCATACGTATGGAGAGGACAATATCATCAATCACATCAGTGGCGTCTAGCTTGGCAATCATGATACGCCATAACATTACATTTCAGCTATAAACCCTGAATGTTGTTTACCAACTGATCCATTACAAGTGTTAACAATAATATAAAAATGTTATAATATATAATATATATTTTGATTATGTTCATTAATCAGTTTTCTGTTTATTTTTCAATGAGTTACTTGTAGATATTAAGTTATAATAAAATATAGCTTGGAATGTCACAATTAATACATAAAAACTAATGACTCCATAATGGTTTCCATTGCAACAACAGACCGCATAGTTTTACCTTTAATAAATTCATAAATAATAAAACCTATACGCACGCTTGCACTAATGTACAAAGTATAAAAGCCAATTTATAGGATGAAAGAGCATAATGCAATGGTATAATGAGTTTCCAACAGTTCTTTCTATTATTCAGAACCAAATTCATTCTCTTATCAATAGCTAAACGCTAGCAACATTTGTTGTCCAGTTGTTAGACAAGCATCATTACATTTCTACAATAGCGGGGAATATTTACATGTAACCAAGAAGAGATAAGTAGCCTGAATACATTGCTGCTATGAGGTGTCGCGGGGACTAACCGCTAAAAGAGATTAATATGGACCATTTAATATATGTAAATGTTGGTACATTCTTTCCGTGAAGGGAAAGGGTGGTAATGATTATGGACTTAATGCATAGCACTCTCTATTTTGTCATTTTCATGTTTAATTGCTAATTGTTGAGAACTGAAACAGAATCAAAATTTAGCTTCTTTATAAAATATAATAAGTTGCAAAAATACTAAACCAGTAACATAAAAGCAGTTCAATTGCTTATATAAAATATACTTTTTATTATTTAACGTTCATTTTTATATCTATTTAGTGGTAAAACAAAATATACATACTATAAATCTACATATTTTATATTTTATGGCTGTTTGAATAAAAGAACTATTGTCTCTGTTTATTTATTTTCAGGAAGACAATAGTGTGTTTTCCCTGCTAGAATAATTGTATTGCAGATTTTAAGATACAAAAACTATATTTTTGTGTATTTTATGAAACCATCTTGATTATTATTGTAAACCTTATAAAAGTCCTTCTTCTTAGAAACGTCAATTCAGTTTAATAATCTGACGTGTTTTTTTTTCACTACTATGGGAAGAAAAAAACTTGAAATTGCAGGTGAAGAAATATCTAAAATGTTGCTAGATCTTGGCTGTTGACAGGTCATAAGCTCAGCGATGACCCCTTTCTCCCCAGTGTTCATCTATCTCCGAGGTGGTGTCCTCTGATAGATTTCTTTTACATGATTTATTGCAGTAAAACACTACATTGAAATGGGCTTTTGATAAAATTGTTCAAGGATTCCTGTACAATAAATCCTAATCTTTACATGCATGCTGCAAAATATCTTACTTTTTTTGGACTATAAATAAAATGTGCCAAATACTATAATAAATCTACAGAGTTAAGCCGATGCCGATGTAGCTAGAAAATAAAAAATTCAGTATTGTGTGTTATATTGATCTTAATAGTAGCCATAATGTTAGAAGTACATATTTTCATGTGAATATCTCTTTTTTTTTTTTGTATTTCAGACTGAAATTTCCAACACCGTATTGCAGAGAGATTTCAATGCTTTTATCTGTCTGGATAGAGCACTTGTAATATGCAATGCACATAATGACTTTCTGGGATGTGTACCAACAGAAATTTAAATGTATTATTGAGATGGAAAAGCCATGCGGTAAAATGACATTCACTTCCACAGTCCAGGGAAATATATTTGTAAATACTTAAGTATTTGATTGCTTGAGCCATTAGATAACTTCTTTTATGTCTTTTCCACCGAAAAACATACAATGTGTCATTTGTTACTTAATATGAAGCCAATCTTGTCATCGGTTGGATATTATTTGCCCTTTTTGGAGCTGGAGGTATGAGAACTGGCACTGCCTTTTTTTGACATGTAATAATGCCAGTCATTTTAACAACCAAATTCAATGCGATTCTACATCTGGCATGCAATTTGTGTACACAGTGGGTGCAAACCTAATGGCAGAAAAATATGGCACTAGATCTACCACATAGCTGTGGCTTATTCATATGTAAATATTTCTTACAATGTTGCAGCAATTAAGGAATTTAAGAAAATGTTTTTAGATCAATTGCAATAACCCAAAGTCCTATAAAAAAAACATAAAAAGTTAAAGGAAAATAGTTTCAAGGTGGTTAATAATGCTGGGAAAAGTAACCATTCTAACAAGATTTTTTAAGCCTAATTAAATACAGTCCTGGAGTAGTTAAGTTAACCTTTCAGATACCAGATGAGCAAACAATTTTATCACCATACTACATAAAGTGTTAAATGTATAAAACACTATGTGTTAAATAAACAATTATATAATGTCGTGGTGGTATTATGGAATTATTTTGGAATAAATATATTAATATTATTATTAAACGTGAATATGTTACGATATCCAAGCAATTAAATAATCATCTGCAAATATTTCTTAATTTTCTTGTGAGAAATCTGTATTTAGACAGAGTCTTAAAGCATTTAAAAACTTCTGTTTTAGTATCAGCTCTGTTATTTTTTTGATTTCTCATCTTTTATGTTTCTATTTCCCCCATCAACCACCAACTAGATTGTAAGCTCACAAGAGCAGGCCCCTGTCTTCCTTCTGTACCAATATGTGTTAATGTGTGTTATATCATTTATGTCATTTATATTCACTATCGCTTACTGTAACCACGCTATGGAATCTGCTGATGCTATATAAATCAATGTGATACATCTTCTGTGTCACCTACAAAGGAAAAATATATGGTGAACTTATACAAAGTGGTAATTGATTTGTATTTTCTATATGGCACAAAAATTTTTTAAAACCTTACCTTATACAAGAGAGAAACTCAACTGTTTTGGCAACTTTTCCATCCAAGACTAAACTGGAATCCATAAAGGACACATTAAAAGATTCACCATACTATAAGTTCTTTTTATGTTAATAAATTCATAACAGAAAGACAAGTTTAATTTTAGTCACGTATTAACAAAAATCTAAAGGAAAACTGTCATCATGCTTTTCCCCTGGGTCTGCTAATCCAAACATTTTTGACATGTACACGTCAACTTTAAAACTTTTCTGTGATAGGAAGTGTTGAAGAAAATAAATTGTGATTCAAAAGCCATGAATAATTATTCTTCATGATGTCATTACGAAATCAAGAATTATCAAGTATAAAGTTAGTTTTGGCAACAAATGCTTTTCACGTGTGTATAGTTGGGCCTATTGCCAGAAAACAGTTTTGAATTTAGTGGCATATACAGGACTGCTAAGTCTCAACTTATAGGATAAATTGAGGAGTAATGGTGTTTGGCTCTGCCTCCTCTTAATGAGGCCCTAGGGAATATAAAAATAGAAAATTATCTGTTCACAATACCCACTGTTTAGCCAATGTTAAGCTTGTGGGTAAGGCAAAGTAACTTGTAGTAAGTCAGGAGTAGTGTTGGTGGGGTGTTAAGGAGGTAGCGAGAGGGAAAAGTTATAATGACGTGCTATTAATTCCCCATTGATTTAAATGGGGACTGATTTTTGAAGCCCAACTGGAAATTCCTAATGCGTTATTGTCCACTAGACTATATTTTTCTATTGTGAGACATACCCAGCTGACCCATCTATTGTTTTACTAAGTACTTCACATGTTGAATCTCCGGCATGTATCTTGGGACCAGCATAGCCATTAGTGTGAACATCAGTAGACATCCTACCTGTCTAATCTCAGCTGGGTTAAGATATTGGCTAAACACGCAATCACTAGCTACTATATGGAGTGGTTAGTTGAAGTTGAAACCCTTTTACTAGGTCAATATAGGAAAAGATGTACGTTACATAAGCTTTAGTGACCTCAGAGGTCTCTTTTTCAGATGGAAGGTTTGATAGAGAAAAAAATAAGAGGAAGAGACAGAAGGGTGAAGGTTTACATGCTTTCATGGGAAAGGCAGGGGAAACACCTGGGTAAGACTGCATTTGGAAAACGGAGAGACATTTTTTGGCACTGAAGTGGACTCAATTTCCTATTGATTGTGATCGCTCCAAACTCACCAGGTCCATGCCACATGATTATTTGTAGGAAGAATTATGCTCAGATAGATCCATTGAGATCTGTATCTCCACCATAATGACTATATTAGGTATCAGTGATATTTAATATTATATATGGTTATGTTATATATTATTATTATATTATTGTATATTGTTATGTCACTTAGCTCTCAGGCTATTTATCCGTGGAAAAATATTAGTTAGCAGGCTAACCAATAACTAACTAAAAATGGACAATGATTAAATGTACTCCGCGCTAACGTGAGAAAACAAACACAGATTGATTTTTCAATCTAACCCAAACATAATATGTTTCAATGTTACCATGCTAAGTAGCTGGAAAAATAGCATGGCTGCCCCTCATTATTACTGAATAAGGTGATGAAAGCATCTTTGTCTCAGAGGCTTTCCTATAGGGCAGGTCACAGCATGGATAAAGAATTAGCCACATGCAACTGTGAACCTCTCTGTGGGTTTCTGCTCAGTACAGTGTAGCATTTCTATATTACATTTCAGAGCCAAAAGCAGAAATTATATCCATAGAAGATTCAATTCAAGAGGCAAGACATTCCAATTTTTTCTTCTTTTTTTTATGAACAACAGATTAAATTGTATAAAATATTTCCAAGTTACATTATGCGGTTATTTTAAATATTATATTATATTGTATGTTTCTACACACAAATTTATAAAAACAAAATCAAAGAGAAGAGAAAGTTGGGAAGAACAGGCTTCAAAATCCAGTCACACTGAGTTGAATTGAGAAGTTATCTCTGTGTGCATTTATGTATGTGTCTCTAGTGTCTCTCATTGTGTATGTCATAAAAAGTATATGTTTCTGTCTCTCTGTGCCCACGTGAATTACTGATTGAACAGTGGATTGTTGTCATGTTGTAGAGAGATGAAATATTCCATCTTACTGCGATGACTATGCTTTGGTAAGGGCTGACGAAGACCTTCTCGCAGGAGAAACTCTCTAGGTTTGACCTTTCATCATGCTAATTGATGACTGCAACTCATGCCTATTTCACTAAGTGTATCAGCCCCTCTATCTCATGCACACTTATAGTTCATATTGCTTAGATTCATTAATATCTCTAGTTCATTATGACAGAGATCCCTGTATTTCCAGCTGATTTCTTATTGTCTGTGCGAAAACTTCAAAATGAGAGCATTGAGCACCTGTTGTGAGGTCATAGAATTGTAATTTATAGAAGTGCCCTTTAATAGGGCAAGTCATCCATACTGGATTTACAGAAAAGCAATGGATCAGTTGCTGTATACATTCAATACAAGTCTTTAGTCCAAGGAGATACCATGGGCCAACACAGAAAAAAAGATGAAGAACCCAATAAGCTTTTTGGACCTCAGAGGTACTTTATAAGTACTTTATTATGCAATCTAGAAACCTAGTTAAAAACAAACAAAAAAAACCTTTAGCAGAATCTGCCGCTCCAGAGCTACATCAGAACACCTTGTCTGTGTCCCGACATCTGCACACTGTTGGACTTGTTAGACCAATCTTTGACGTTCGCAGAGTGACCCTACGTATAGGAGATTTGTTGAGCTAAACACATCTGTTGCACGGCAGATAGCTGGCGTATCATCTCATGGATTGCAACAGGCACCATAAGTAAATTGTAAGGAATCACTCAGCTATTATATGAATTAAGGGCTGGAGTGTCCCTTTAAACATATTTTGCTATGTAACCGTTTTACTGGGTCTCTCCCACCTCTAGCTAGGTCCAGTGCAGATCTTCAAAATAATCAACAGAGGACCATCAAGATAGTAGGAAATATTTTCATTTTTTCAACATAACAAGATGTAATACTTTGACAAACAAATGCCACACTGAAACAAATGAGGAAATAATATTATATACCTCTGATGCATTAAATACTCCCTAGAAGTGGATCTTCAGTATGAGATATGGTATTTATATGCAGCCCATAGGTGTATGTAAGCAGAAGGTTGAATTTCAGATCCGTTGGTTCATACACATTTGTTGAGAGGTTCAGCTGATATACAAGAGATTACAAGTGTTTTAAGAATTAATAAAGTTGACATGTGAATTGACCTGATTTAGTGTAGATCATACATAATTTCCTGATAGTGAACAGAAGTCGGCTGACAGGTAATTTAGCTGCAACATAACACTAGATAAATAAGTGGCAATTATAATAATACAATGCATTATCTAACATTAACCAAGTGTGTATTTAACCAAGAATGGAACCAACACTCAAAAGAACTGTATGAGTATTCTATTAAGTCAGGAGGGAGTATTATTAAATCTTGCCATAAAATAGTAAACATGAAGTGGCAGCCAAAAGTGTATACACAGGGTTCAACTGTACACAGAATTTAAGTATTAAGAAATATAGTTAAGAGAAATACCCAAGTTATTTGTTGTTTTCAAGGCAAGCAGATTATATTCTAGACAGTTTTATTTAACTGTAATCTAATCAGTAGAGTTGCTAGGAGTAGCCATTTTTTACTAACAGGCTAAATCTGATATAACTTTTTTTTTTAATAAGTGTTGTGTAAACAGACATAAAACACAACTATTTCCATCCACGTTATGCTACAGTGTTAAGATATACTGTATATGAGGTGTATAAAGAAGAGAAACATTGGAACCACCAAGCTTTTCTGTTCTGCAGCTATTCCATCTTCGCCAGTGTATACAAGTTAATCATGTCTCCCATTTTTGTGATAACAATTCCATGTATTAAATATGCAAAGGCAGAGAAATCATACTTCAATCTGGGCTGCTTTAAGAATATTGTCTAGGCCTTTATTACAAATTTGGTGTCCATACGTTGATAAACTGTATTCCAATGAGATGCACATTACCATCGCCTAGTGCCATTGTGTCAAAGAGCAAAGTGAAACATACCTTTGTGTTCTTGTGAATCAATGTGGAAGGGCAATGTTGAACTATTTTTCACAGAGCTACTGAAAAGCATGTGCTGACCACCGGAGTTCTTATACACAGCTATAACTACCTAGATATGCTTTTGAGCTCCGTATATATGTGCCTTCTTGGTATCTTTGCCTTTGGCTCTCTGTTTCTATAATCCTAGCTCTCCTTGTGTCAATATGTCTCTATCTCTCATGTTCCTTCTAATATTCTTTTTTCTGATATATTCTCTAGTACCAGTAACCCATTTTTAATTAACGCTAAAAATGTAACTACATACGTTTGTCAGAATTTCAAATGAAAGTTTTTTTTGCCTTCTACATGCAAATGTCAATTTAAGGATTAATAATCTTGTCACATAAAAACATACATAAAAAATACAATGCCTTATTGTATATAAACTCAAACCAATATATATATAATTAAGATATAAATTATATATATATAGATATATATATATGTTATTATAGGGTTTTCTTTCCCATCTATAGATTAAAAATAAAACCTTAGAAATGACAGTATTTGTTAACTTTTTTTAAACCATTTCAAATTTGGATGAGAGAAATGTTTATTAATCATGGATTAATAGACTATTCAAACCAAAACCCATTGCTTTTCTCTTTTTTGTTGCAGTTTGATGTTGTTGTGACTCTCACCCCCTCGTGGAGGATTTTTAAACCCTGCAGAATCTGGTAGAATGCTATAAATGACCATGTCTTCTTCACATGTGCAAATATAAAGAATGTGGGATATTATTGCTATATATAACTCTCTGGCGGCCGAGTTTTTTTTTTTTTTTAATGAAAATGTTACATTTCTGTACGTCTACAAAGAAATATTTATGCAGCTGCAAAAAAATTGTAGCCCTATACAGCTCTTAGGGGGTTAATGCTGTTTCCCCAAATGTGTAACGGCAGTGTAAAAATGGATGATTTCATCCTTGTAATCAGTTGCAAGGTGCACAAGGGCAGCAGTGTATGGCTCCCCATCTGTGAACTAATCTTTCATTTCATAGTTGATCTTTCCATATCAAACGGCACAAATGACTTAATTTGCATGACAGGATTTGTAACGGGGCAAATCTGGTGTCAAAGTCGATTAAAGATTACATCGGAGAACTATTATAATCAGTTCTCTAATGAGCCTAAAGAGTACATGTAAAGTCTGTCCTCTTTGCCATTCCAGTCATGTATAAAGGAAATGTGTTTCTTTTCATCGATGAGCCAGTCTTTCGGCTTGCACATTACGCCCTATGTTGAGCTAAAGTCATGTCAGGCTGGTTTCAGAGAGAGGGGGAAAATAATAAAGAAAACATCACTTCACAAATGACATTGCTTGGTGTAAGCCAACATTTGAAGCCCTTAATTCTTCTAATCTGCAAAATAGTCAATGCTAATGGGTTTTTGCCTTTGTGAAAGCTGATGCATAGAAATAAAAACTTTAATGAGCTGCCTGGGTTGTGTGCTTACAGATACCTGTCAAATGTCTGTCATCTTAGCTATCGTTGAAGCATTATAAAGAAAGCAAGAAGCCAGAAACGACAGTATTTGTACAAGCATTTTCATGCTAAAATGGCACAATTTTCTTCCTGTCATAATTTCACTGTAACCGAAAGTCAGAAATCTTAACCCATTCACTGGAGCGACTTGTGCGGCTGGTGTTTGGGCAAATGGCAAAAACTGATTCTCAGTAAGCATGGCAAAGATCACAATTTGTGTGTGTTTTTTTAACTTTGATTTTATTTAGAAGCATATAAGGTAGATCATTTTTTTTACAAATTCTGATAAAAAAAAGCTTTACAGAAAGTGTTGTTCTTTCCTTGCTGGAAGCGAAGAAAGTGGATGACTCCTTGACACTGATAAGGATTTCTTCCTTTCTCCTTCACGTTCTGAGTGATAGTTTCATTAAAAACACACACATGTAGCTACACACAAAGCAAAAAGAAAACATCAAAATGGGCACAAAAAACACAAAGATCCCTCACTTAACAAAAAATCTTACAATATATATTAATGTTAGGGGCTTCTAAAGATAATGGAAATGATACCCACAGGCACACATTTGTAACATATTAATTATTATTTTTTTCCAACTGAAACCTGTTGTTCACCAACATTTCAAATGCAAAAAAAAAAAAAAAAAAAGATAAATGTGGTCAATTTAAGATTTGGGACTTCATGCCAGAATAAAAAAAAAATTCAGGACCATTAGTAGTATAGCATGTGCTACGCTGGCTTTCAAACTCCCCGTACTTGAATTGTGTCCATTTTATGAAGTGTGAATAATTCATTTAACATCCCAGTGATGATTGTCCTTGCGAAGCCGTAAGACAAATTAAAATGCAATTGGCCACATTAGTGAAAACCGTAGGGTTTTAGCCCGAAAAAACAAAGTGGAAACAGGTAGGATTTCTATACATAAAGGCAATGAACATTTTTTTTTTCCCACAGCTTATTTTTCATGCAAGTCCTTAGGTAGCCATTTCCTTGAACAGCACTTCTGTGACCTGCTGCTATACCTCTGATCCTTTCCACCCCAGAGGTTGTCAGAAGTCTCCCTCCTTCCCAGGAGTTGAACACACAATAGAGAAAAGGCCCTAGCTGTGAGGTTCACCAGCTATTAACCCCTACCAGCTGTTCCTGCAGGGAGCCCTCTGTGGTTGAATGTCCTTTCTCTGCGGAGGCCTTCATTTCCACTAATCTAACTATTGTTGGTTAGGAATGCTGACAGGAGAAAAGAAATTTTTCTTGTGTCCATCCAAGTGTGTGTATCCATGTGTGAGTGAAGGAAGAGTGAAGGCTAATTTCTATAGTGGGCATGAATGGAAGCATTGGGGAAAAAACTAGTTAAAATGTGTTTACTTGATTAAAAGGCACTGACAATTTAAATTATTTCAGCTGTATTTTCTGATAAAAAAAAAAGTGCACTTTATATTTCTTTGTTAGGATTCGGCACTGTACTGGGACAGATAGATTTGGGTTACTGAAAAGCTGGTGTATAAAGGAAAGAAATTCACAAAAAGGAAAACATTCAATCTTAGTGACCCGTGGAATAAAGTGAGACACAAAAAAAAAGGCTTGGACTAAATGCCATGCCACACCTTGTGTTACCAGTTTAATATTTATTACCAAACAGCTGTCTTATTTAAAAAAAAAAAAATACATTTATTGGCTAACTACGAAAAGAAATCACATAAAAATAACGGCCCAAAATATTTTTTTAAGTAAAATTACATTTTGTAGCAAGTTACAATTTAAATGTATTCAGACGCTTTTTTTTCTGCATAATTTCTAAAATTGCCATTTCCTGTTTTATAAAAGCATTATTTAATATATTCTACAAGAAAAGTACATTCTACGTCGTAAACAAATGTCCTTTGTTTAAAGCTGTTGTTTTGGTGAAATTCACTTAAATATAACAGTTGGTCCATTTAAAATCAAATTACAAATAATTCATGTAGAAATATATTTTCTAGGCAATTAGACAGTATGGTACCAGGGCAAATGTCCGATGTAATAATGTGCTTCTTAGCATCTGTCTCTGTGTCTAGACTGTTCCAATTATTGTCATTGCCACAACTGAGAAAAACAGTCAATATGGAGCTGGGAAAATTCAAGATTTTTTTGCCCCATTATCATGTAAATTTTATGAAACGAATATAAACTACTCAAAAATATTTCTGTTTACTAACAAATTAAATAGTCACTTGCTGTTTTATAACATATTTACCAAAGTGCAATCAATATACTGATTATTACTAAATTAAATATTCATTCATTACATGTTCCGAGTGTTAAAAACACGAATGAATATGCGCATACCTTATTTTATACATTATTTATAGGGTCTGTCTTATTTAGGAAGACAAATCAATGTAAAAGAGGAATCTAGAAAGAAGAATGACTGGGGTAAATGAAAGGGAGTTTTTCACCAAATCATGTGGTAACCACACATACCCTTAGATTCTTGCAGGCAGATGTCTTAAACCGAGAAACTTGTGGTTCCCCAAAAATATATATATGACCCAACATTTTGTAATTTCATAATTAATTTGCGTTTTTACCTGTATCCTGACACCCGCTCTCCGGGTTGGTTAGTTTCTTCCTGTCGGTGTCACAGTGGTGGGGCTTGTAAGAGTAAGGTGGGGCGGTGAAATAATGGCTTCTAGGTATAAGTCAGAGGTTGGTTGGTTAATGTTTGGTGTTGGTGGTTTTTCAGATTGTTCCTGTCATGGATTTGCATGTTATGGTTGTTATTGGGTTGCTATGTGTATGGGGAGGGGTGTCATTGAGTCAGTGAGTAACTTGTGGAGGAAAGAGGGGTGCTGTTTGAAATATATTAGGATGTTATGTGAACAATTGTAATAACTGATTTAATTGTTTCATCAGTTTCCCTTATACATATTAAACTGTGGCCAAATCTTACCCATCAGCATTGTGTCAGTGTGTTTTAATTTGGTTGGGGGATCACTAGCATACCTGGGAACTTCTGAGCTCCAGTTACCTGGAGCCTTCCCTTGAGGGACACGGCCAAGACTGCCCACATGGTTCGGTGGGCGGTCAGTGACGTCAGTGGGCAGTCCCGCTGATGTCAGTGGGAGGTCCCACTGACGTCATTGGTCGATCTCGCTGGTGCCGTTGGGTGTTCTCGGTGACGTCGGGGAAGTTCCTGCTGACCTCGTGGGAACTCCCCCATTTAAAGGGGAAATGGGCAGGGAGCGGGGCGTGTCAAGAACCCGCTCCTACGACCCGAAGGATTCGAGTGTTGACCCGGAGAACCGGAGAAGTGGTGCTTCACCCAGAGTTCTCCGGGTCAAACACGGAGAGTTCCAAGGTATGGTCACTAGGCACCGGGCTAACAAATCAACAATGCCACAGTCAAGATACAGCATGGCCCGGAAGGCAATTTTAACTTTAGGATACTTGGGTCTGTTCTTGGAATATGGTCCGCAGCCTATAGTGGCAGGAAAATATCATGAAAGGTAACCTATCTTTTTTGGCACACATGAATTCCACTTAAAGGCTGTAGAACCCCAAAACAGGTTTCTTGCATGCACAAAGGCTACAGGAATATTCATAAACATATAGCTGAGCCAAAGAATGGGCAACTTAGACAGGAACTCTATTTCAATGGAATGCATTCTATTTCCACTAATTACATTCAATTTTATTTATATCAGTGTAGTGAATCCCATAGAGCTATTACAATACAACAGAGTGAAAATTGGCAATAGCATTACAATTGACAGTGTACAAAATCGGCAATAATGTTTGTACGTTACTGGTACAGATGGAGAAGATCCAAAAATCTTTTAGGAGGTTGCGAGCAACGAGACATGAGGAAAGGAAATTATTGGGCTAGGATGATTTGATTGTAGTGAGGGTGATGTGGAGAAGTCATTTGGGATTGAGCTCTCAACCACATTTTGGTTCTAGACTGCCCATGTGGACAGGGTCAGACTGATATTTTTCTCTGTAACGGTACAAGTGAGCTTAAACTTGAGACAGTCCTACTCAGGGATGTACCATAGGCCCTGTGGTTGTCCATTGAGTTATTCTCAAGCATTTTGGTGTGTCAGAATGGTCACAAAACAGAATGGTCACACAACAATGCAAATCAAATGTTGCAACATGCACCCAAGGCACTAGCCAAGTCTTCAGATGTGATATTTCCAAAGAAAAGCCTGCATACTTCTCAAAATATAAAGCAAATACATCTGAAGTTTTGGGGAGCTTGTCTGACACGACATCTTGTTATACGAATGTGTTGGCCCGCAGGGTATCACTAGATTCTGACATTTCTATTTCATCTAGGACTAATAGGGCTATATCAGCTTTTGTAGCTTTTGTAGATTTATATGCATAGACAAGGTCACTAGAACATACCATGGGCAGAAGGAAATGTTTATCGAATAATGGGAGATGACACAATATGATTGTAAGCTCTTAAAACTAGCATCTTTTGGACACACTATAAATGTGCACATGCATTCCTGGCACTGTTGTGACAACCTGTGGTATCAGCATCAGTCAATTATCTTCACAAATGCCTCTTGTGCTAATGAGCACTTACAAAAATCACCAGACTTTTCTGGCAAGGAGAAAAAGATCAGTTTCATTGCTTGCAGAACTAATTCAATGTACAAAAGTGAAGGCTCCACTATTGCTGCCTCTTTTACTGCTCCTTTTGTGAAGGCTTTTGATGTGCACTGAAGAGATTGGTCTGTGTTTGGGGCTCTCCATCTCCAGTTCATTGCCTGTCATTAACATACATATCCATATGAAAAGTTTGGTAAGTCACTAACAGCTGTCCAGAATGGCGTTTAAAGGGGAGAAAAAAAAAATCTATCCCTTCTTAAAATGCTGACAGAACTATTTAGCTCTTTTTGGCAATGATATACCTAACGTTTTAAAGACGCCTTTCACTCAGAAAGCAGACAGACATTATGCTACAGTCTAGAGTGTTTCTTGCTTTGAAACAGTTTGTTGTTCTGTTCACAAAAGGCTCGATATTATGTAGCGGTCTAACACATTATATATGAAAAAATAGAACCATTCCACTAAGAGAGACGTGTATTCAGAATGTATTTTTTTGTAAGCATCATTTTCTTTGCTTGCAATCTTGTCCCAAACCAAAGAGGAGCAATGAAGCATCGCTGAGCCATTTTCAAATAATTGCTTTGCATACCAAACAAACAAAGAAGTTAGTTATTTGTCCCGAATCGGCAAAGTCAATTTTTTTTTCTTGGAAATCTGAAAGAAATGTGTGCTTTTTGGATCCAAAAAAAAAAAATCCAAATCTGAAATATTGTTGTAAAGCCAATCATTTTAAATGTTTCTTTGTTTTGAAATAAAAGTGTATACTTTTTTGTATAATGGAGAAAAATAAAAAATATACTTGCTTCTGGGCTTTTTCAACATTGGGGTCTCCACCTTATCATGTCGTCTTTCCAATGATTAATAAAAAAAAAATAATAATAATAATAATAAAATATATATATATATATATATATATATATATATACAATATTAAAAATTATTATTAAAAATAATCAGGCTTCTTCCCAATCTCTAGTGTGGTGGCTCGGTTTTGCACATTTGATTGATAAATGCTTCGCCAGCCTCCCCCTTGGAGTTCGTGACCCTTGAGTCATAATTTACAATACATTGTAGGAATGAGTTTTTGTTTTTATGTTTTTTGGTGGGTGAACTTTTGTCGATGTTTAAAAGCCGAACCTAGATGCAGTTAAGGGTAATATCTGTCTTACTCCTTTATTCTCTTATCCCTTTTTCAAGATCATCCGCATTAACATAGGTCTCTCAGGGCACAAGCAGTTCATTTAAAGGTATAATCAGAGTCTTATTCTTAAAGCATTCCGTGTGTTGCCTTCCTTTGGGCAGCATTCGTTTGGTGGGGGCAGGGTGACTTCTCAAACATAATTCTCTTATACTGCAATTAAACAAGTGGAACTGTGATTAGTCCACTGCAGGGGGGAAAGAAAAAGACACCTTTGAATCAAAATGGGGGGACTTGAGTGTGCATTATTGCCTTACAATGCAGCGGTTTATTGCTGAGACCTGCTTATTGGCCTGCGCAGCCTGCCATGGGAACCCCAGTCAGGTGGAAAGTTACTGCCTTCTCTTTTCGGCTAAAGTAGCTTTAAGTATCATAAGGACAGCTAAAGACCTTAACCCTCATCCTAGTAACTGAGACATTTTGGATAATCTTTACGGGACCTTTTGCATGATCTACTTTTCTTTTTGTTGCAGTATGAAGTAGAGTTAATGATAAGCTTTCTTTTCCTCCTTATTTTCTGTGTAAGCCAAAAGCGCCTGTTTAAGCTAAGTACTCACCTCCCTTCGGCTCTTGGGAAGGAACTCAAGAGGGATTTACTTGGCACTGCGTGCGTGACACATAATGAAAACAATTTTACGCTATGGAGGGAAGTATCAGGCAATTACTGATGTGACGGCCACCTGCAGAAGCGAGCCTATGGCTGCAGCATTGGTTGTTCATGAATATTTTATGGTGTGATGTTATTTTGAATGGCTGGGGCAGGTGAAGAAGGCCAGGGTGTAATAAGTAACTCTGCTGGATACTATGTAACTGTTCTGTTTCTCTGTGGCAGTCCATAGTGTTGCACCAAGGAGAAGCCTGACCCTGCATTGGTCTATGCAAAGCCAGCTGAAGCTGAGGAAAGTTGATGTGACATGTCCAGGCCGGCACGTTTTACAATCTGTTGTCTGTGGATTTCACACATGATGTCCATCTTGAAAAGCATCTGCATCCATCTTGTCTACTTTAATTTGATAAACTGAGTGTGAATAAGGATTAAATGAGAACTTTGTAATGGAGAAAACTTGTTCCTATTCCTTAATCCAGTTAAGAAATTAGAACAGAAAAAAAAAGTGTGAAACCGTATAATGAATTCTTTTATTCATGCGTCGCATAAGTCTTTATTTTTTAATATATAAATTGGGTGTACATTATATGAAATATTTTTGCAGAACTCATGAGATTCCTTTGAATATATTACAAAAACCTTTGTAGTGAGCACTTTCTTCACAGCGGGAAACAGTGGAGCTCATCCAGAGAAAAAAAAACCCTGCAATGAGTAACAATTATTTAAAATTTTGTCCCTGAGCACATTTTGTGATAAACTTGGCTAGAATCTAAAAGGAAGTGTAATTAAAAGTTAGATAATATTTATTAGACATGTTCCACTCATTCTTTATGGTGCTAAGCAAGTTGAGCCAGAACTAAGCCACCTGAAACTTGGCTTGTTGAGCAATTTGCAACCAAGACACAGCATAAGGGCTCAACAGTTGGCCTCAGTTCTTAAAATCTGAGAACCAATGTATACCTTCAAAACTCACATTCTTTTTCAATAAAAAATTTATTAGAATTTTTTTAAAAAAATATATACATTTTCATGTTCCAACAACCTGTTGTATTTTGTATTGGGAAAATACTACTATAAATAATAACATTATTGTGATAGCTAATGTATTTTTTACTTTTTAAACAAATATTGCTAAGCAATAACACTAATGTCAATATCATAGTAGCATTTAATGTAAATATTTGTTTATAATATGTTTTTCCTCAAAACTACAGAAATCCGGAAACAGGATCCTTTATAAATATCAAGACGAGGATTGTTTTATTGTGGCTCATGACTAAGTCATGGTTATTATTAGTCGTAGCCAGTGTTGCATGGCTAAGTCTATTATACTCTCCCCTAGCATCAAATCCTTTCAAAGCCGTCCACACATTCCATGCGGCTATCGTGACAATTCAATGTCTAGAATAAAAGTGAGAAAAGAGGGTTTTTCATACATCCAGCAATATTGGAAAACACTTTCTCATTTTTTAAATCTGCTATTAGCACTAATAATATGAGCTAATATTAGCGTCGTACATATTACACTAGCATTTCCTTAATGCACATAAGTCATTATATTTTCCAAACCATCCATCACTAAAAAAACAGTGTAAGTCTTTTAGAAACCGTAATAAAGCAATGTAGTCCTCATTCATCGTGTTTTATAATAGATTTACAATGTTTTTTATTTTTGTTTTGTGCATAATACTTTCATTGGAAAACCTAGGATTTTTTTAAAATGTATTGTTATTTTAGGTGGTTCATGGCTAATAAAAATCTACAGAGGAACTGATAAACACCTAAAAAAAAAATGCGGAAATGGGAGCCCACAACCCAAAAAGCATTAAAGGCATACACATTCTCATTCCGGGGTTCCTGCTAGAATAATAATGACCAATAAGTACACAAAGCAAAGCAAGAATTTAGCCTATACTCAGAGAATGATATTAAAAAAAAACACCCATCTAAGGCATAAACATTGGGTATTCTGTCACACTATAGTATAACCTGTAACTACTTAGTTGTGTAATGTACTAAACCAGCTGTGAATGCCTTTGAACCCATGATCAGTAGAGCCTACTGAAAGATTTTCCCAGGGTGCTAAACACTCAATACCGCTCCCATCAACCCCATTCGGCCAGCAGCGGTTTACATATATCCCAATACAAAAAATGTTTTGGCACAAACTGGCCATAGTATAACATTTGCAATTTTGCATTTGTATTTTTGAAACAAAAGTAGAGGAGAGACATCATAAGAAATATATATAGAAATTTAAAGACTTTAAGGGGGAATTCAAATATAATCTTGTAATTAGCAGATGTCAAGATGCCACACCCTGGGGCCAAGGAGGGCTGGTATTATCTAGCCATTGGAGCAAGCCAATCTAGAAGCTCAAATATACATTATTTGTCTATGTCCAACACATATTTGCCAAGGAACAGCATAGAAAGTTCATAAAAAGCAGCTTAGAAAGGATGCCGTCAGAGTGGAAATGTTGCATAAACCCTTTACTTTTTATACACCCTAGTGGCTGTATGTGGAAATGCAATAAGTAAATACAGCAAAAGCATACTTGGAACACTCTTTAGGTTCAGCCGCTTCACTCACAAAGCCACTTCCCAGAAGAGCTCCCAGTTGCCTGCCCTGGAAATTTCACAGGTATGAGCAAAAGGTTTTTGGAGGTTGCAAAGAATCCTCATGTCAAATTAACCTATGGGTGACCAAACCCTGCCCCTTTTGCAAACCACTCTCTTGAGTGGTTTGAAGGGATACAATGTAAAAGTTCACAGAAAGGTTAATTAGAGCACGCTTCCGATAGAAATGAATGCAACCAATATTATTAACCATTAAGATCAAGCAATGAAGAAGCTGAATGGGGCATGTTTTAGTACACAGGGTGCATTACACCCAAGCACAGGAATTAATTGCTCTGCCTCTTACTCTGTAGAGCTTCTTCATTGCTCAATGTGTTGCCTCCTGCATATCACTCTGTGCACCACTTTTCGGGCTCGCACACCGTATACTAACACTCTAAGTCTAACACTATACACTGTACACTAACACACACTCTAACACCATACACTGACACTCAAAACAGTTTAACGCTGTACATTGACCCCACAACACACTCACTGTAACACTATACACAGACATACCACTACAGGGATGCCTGGAGCCCCTAACTTTACATGACTTAATAAAGACACATTGGGTACATTCACTGAACTTGGACTTTGCAAGAGATCTGTAGTTTCTTTTTACTTACTGACTTCTCTGTCCACTATGAAGGGTAAACCCCAGAGAGCTTCTCCTGTTGAACTAGCCTTGTGTAATATATAGTTAATATTGGGAAATTTTATTGAAACTCAGATGATTTATTGAATTATACATGGCACAGGATTGAAACTTGTCAGAGATTGCCCTCCAGAAACCTTCGTGAAGTCAGTAAGCTGAAACTACTTATTTCCCGCAAACTCTTTAGTGAATAAATCCAATTTAGTGTGATATCTGCCAAATTCCTTGAGTCTAAAACAAAGTTACATTTCGGAAACATGAAATCCAAACTGTCTATTGATAGATCTTCAGACCTGCAACGCAAGTCATTGACTGCGTGTGGTTCATGTGGCTCTACTATTATGGTTTGGTTTATATGGTACCAGGTGGTTGAGCATCAATTACAATTAAACTAAGAAGACAAATGCACTCTCATGTTGACATAGCAATGCAGAACATTCTATGACAGTGAATAATGCTTGAGTCATTTATCTAGAAGACAGTCCTCTACATAAAATTACTTTCCTGGAAATGTAATTAAATTTATTACACTGAAAAATTTGGCTAGTACTTCAATACACGCATGTTCTAGATATTCTAGATTTGAATCACTTCATATAGTTCATGAGCACAAAACCAAGGCTGCTACCCTACAATATAATGTTACTTGGTTTGAAAATGAAGGTAAATTAGATAAACGAATTCAAAGAATACAGTTGTCTATTGTGGAAATGGCATATTTAGTAAAACATTCCTTATCTGCTTTAGTGTGCAAACTTCCAGGACCTAAACTGAATGAATAAAAGCATTAATTCAAAGTAAAGTAGTTGCCTTAAGTCTGTGCTTAATCTATGATTTTGTTAACCCCTTGCAAGTGACCTGGCTGCTGGCTCGCACCTAATAACCCAGGCCTCATCCTCTCCCTGGAAACCATAAAGGGAAGCTTCCAAGAGAAACCTGGAACAAATGCAAATTCCAAAGAAATAATTATGTCTATGTTAATGCAGATGACGTATCTAGCGATTTGACAGAGCTGTACAAAAAATAACCACGGATACTAGCGAAGGGACAACTTTAAATTACCTCTTTGGCCATGTTCTTCTTTGTACTACATTAGGCCCCTTGCATCTTAAACCTAATTCACAGTGGACCCTACATTCTATACTATGACCAGCATCAGAGAGGACCTCAATATTCCCAGTAAGTCTAAAAGAGACTAAGTTGTCTTTCAGTTAATCCTCTTCATAGAATAACGGAGTGCATGACACAGTTTAGCCATGCTGTTAGTACAAGCTTTCAATTAAACACCAACAAATAAGCCAGTGTGACATGATATTTAATTGCCGGGTTCACATTACTGAACAAACAGACAATTATCATCTCTGGGGAAACTCTGGCCAACATAGTGTTCTATGAACAGATCCCCGAGGTGAGTGATCTAGGAAAATATCAAAATCTAGAATGACTAGTAATGGCAACATTTTTTACATTCAAGACAATTGCCCTATGCTTACACTCTAAAAATGCATTTGCTTTTTCCATTATCTGTAAAAACAATTCTGGTACAGAACTATTTTTGTCACTATTGTTGCCTGTAAAAACAAAAGTGTGTCCATATGCTTAGCATGTTGTGTATGATATGAACTGGCCTTTATGCACAAATGCATAATAAAAGTCTTATTTTGTACTAATGCAAGCTATAGTCTAAAGGGATAGAAAAGAAACCTTTTTGCTAGTTTGCCAAAACATGCTTTTTGAGATGTTTTCCTATGTTTTATAGTATTGGAAACATAAAGTGCCCCATTCTGTTCTGCAAAATTAAAGATTTACATATTGCCAAATTAAAATATATCTACCTAAAAAGGTTATTTTTTTTAATAACAAGTGAAGTTGAATGTGTTTGAAGTTTAAACTTCTCTTTCTAAAACCATGCAATAAATTCCACGTTATGAAACATTACATACTGCATGGCTGTAGAAAACATATTTATACCTTTTAGCTTTTAGGTTTAACAATGTACAGCAGAAATATACATTTTTCGGTGAGTTTACTGAAAATATACAAATTGACGGTGCAAAGAATTGAAAAAAAAAAAACATATTCAAAATTAGCATTTTTGTGTGCCTGGATAAAAATATACAAAAAAAGAAAATACATAGTGAGGGTATATATTTGTTTTGTAATTATATTTTCAACATCATCGTGTTAAGATGTACACATAAAATACATGATTTTGAGGCTTGTAAAAAATTACTGCTTCTCATGTCTTATACAATATTCAGGAAGTTGTAAAAGATGTAGACACTGTGCATATTTGATTTCTCCCGTACTCAGATACTATGCTGTTCTTCTGGTACCTGAGTTTCAATTTGAGCTGGATTTAGATTCCTTATACAACGAGGCCCAACATCTACACCCCACACAGGCACCAGAACCTGTCCTAGGCTACCTAACACCATCGGTGAACTAAGATATCTCCTTCTGTCATGCACTTCTGTCATGCACATAAGAAATAGCCTCATGGTGGCCTCTCTGACTACAAGATCCAGCCCCCTAGTATATCCACTTATTATTATAAATACCATGTATACGCCATATGCTCCAGATTGTAAACTCACTTGAGCAGGGCCCTCCTCACCTGTTGTTTCTGTAAACTGTTATGTTTTACACTACTTGTTATGTCCTGTCTACCCATTGTACAGCGCTACGGAATTTGATGGCGCTATATAAAACAATAAATAATAATAATATATTCATCTAGTTGACTTGCATTCATATAGTGAAATCCTCTGGTCATGGCATTCCTAATCTAAAAAAGGGGGTTTCTACATCTTCTATGAGTGCACCATATTTGCAAACATTTTAATACCTTACGGCAGGACTCCGGCCACTAGAAATCCATAGGCATAGGTAACTTCTGCTTCTTTTGCATGTGTACAATCATTGACAGGCGCATAGTCGAATGCGCCCCCGGATGACCGTACCCATAATCCCAACATCTTTCCCCAAGAAAAACACGCACGCCTTTATTGAGTGCAAATATAATTTCCACAGCTTTATCAACATTTACAATATTTAAAGGTTATTGTCAAAACAGACCATCACAATTAAACAGAGATAACATATTTCCCCTTCATAAACAATGACAGTGACCCCCCATTATAAACATATTAACCATATAACATTGGGCACCACCACATACCAGGTGCCGCTACCTTAACCCTTTGACCACTGTAGGGGCATACCGAGACACTGCAAGGGCATAATGAGACACCCCTACACCACCCCGGGTTCTGAGCCACAGGCCAGCTCGAAACCTACCAAACTAACTTGAACCAAGTCAAATTAGTAAAACCAAACCAAAACCCACTGTACCGAAACAATTATCCCCAACTGTCCCTGCCGCTGTGAAAAAACGGGGTAGACACCCCCATAACCCACTAATAAAGGGAGGGTGGGTGTAAGTATTTATGTTAGCGTCCATGTGTAAGTGTTTGAGGGGAGAAACATGACAAAGGCAGGTTGTTTGGGGGCGAATATGCCACAAGCAGGCTGTTAGGTAGCCCTGACAAGCTGTTTGGGGGCAAAGATGGCACAGGCATGCTGTTTAGGGACAAATGGCAAGGGCAGGCTGTTTGGGTGCACAGACAAGCTGTTTTGGGGCAAAGGTGTCGCTCACAACTGTTTGGGGCAAAGGTGGCTCTGTGGGGCATGTTGTTTGTGAAGTCGGGGGGCCTGGGGCAATTTTTGTACCAGGACCCAGTGGTTTCTTTTTATGCCCCTAGTTGTGGAATACAGCACAGATGATGCAAGTTCACTTTTACCACTTCACCACGTTACCAAATACAATTGACTATTTTGTAGTGAACAGCCCATGAGTAAGCCCCCCAAGTTGCAAAGACTACTGGAATTCCCCAGAAATATAAAAAAGCTTTTCCGGGGACCATGGGTGTTTAGTAGGTAGTTTGGGGCTATCTTCGATGGACTTGAAGGGGGTCGGGGCCAGGTGAAGCCAAAAACCACTAGCCCTTCTTAAACACTTCTCTAGAAGCCTGGTAATAAGTTCTGACTTATGGGGCCTCCAGGCAAAACCAGAGTTCTCATGTATGAGCATAAAACTAAATTTGGCATTATCCAGTGGGCCCTTTGCTTTTTATAAACTCCTTAAAAAAACAATTGTGTAATATGGGATTTGTCTAGTCGCCATATTGGAAATCCACTCATGAAGTAATGTATTTCTGTTGGTTCTTTAGAAAGGTACTTCTCAAATTATCACAGCTGTCATTTTTGGCATTATGGATTGCACTCATTCTTCCGTGTAAAGAATATTTGATTCATTTTGGTAGCTCCACCTTATTTAGTTACCTGCACATTTGGGAAGAAATACTTAAAAGCCAGAATGATCCAAAAATCAAGGCAGACAGCACTGCTGTGTTTGATTGTCCTTACAAACTTGCGAAATCATAATATATTTCCTAAAAAAATGTGTTTATTTCACAGTTTTATATTTTAGAAACAGGCTTAGTTAAATTTACGTCAGAAAAACAAATTATGTGAATTCAAGTACAAAAACAAATGTCATCTTTGAGATTCCTCACTGTCTGCTCTAGGATCACTGTCCGTGATATAGCTGCCAAAAATGTGGTCAAGCTGGTTCACATCCAGACCAACTACATAATTGTTTGCTGACAGTCTCCTGCATTCTGAACTACTATACAGATGGTTATAGAAGAAATAAACCTACAGTGTGCTATTCACAAGCATGGCCAGATGATCCTACATCCTGGTGTTAGTACTTAAAAGCCTCATATGTATTAGAAATTGTTTCCCAGACCATAAATACCTCCTCAAATTTGAAAAACAGAAAAGTAAAAATAAAAAATTAACAAAATAAAATGCTAAGAACATAAAACAAAAAGGCTATACAATGCATTGCACCCACAACTCTTAATAAACTATTGTTTTACATATTTTTGCAATTATTCTAAATGCGATTTACAAAAGGTACGGAAACTCCCAAGAAGCTTAAATGTTACAATTAATATTTTAATGAACTTATATTTAACAACATACGTCAAGTGAAACAAAAATGTGCTCTATTATGTTTCATTCTTAAAAAAGAAATTATAGCCCGGAAAATTCCATTTTGCTTGGATTCCAAATCAGTGCAAGCATTCTTTAGTTATTGGATTTAGAAAACAAAGCATTTGTCTCATTTAACTTCTCCCTAGCTGTCTCTACTGAAATAAGTTAAGTATTAGTATGTAAACTTCTTGCACATGCTCAGTATCAATCACACAGAAGTCATTGAAGCAGCAGCCAATAATATGTATGCTAGGAAAAGATAAGTGATCATAAAGCATACATAGCATATGTTCAGATTGCATACATGTGATTGGATGCATATACATTGGATGCATATACAGTGCTGTAAAAAAGTATTTGCCCTTCCTGATTTATTCTATTTTTGCATATTGGTTCCATCAAACAAATTTTAGTATCAACGATTATCTGATTTAACACAGAATGCAGTATTTAAATGATGATTTCATGTATAGAAGGAAAAAAACTATCTAACTCTACCTGTCCCTATGTGAAAAAGTAATGGCCTCCTTAGTAACTAAATCAACCAGTTAACCGAATTTAAATGATATTTGGAATACATTTCACTAGACATGCACAGGCATGATTACTGTCAGCCACGATCTAAAGAAATTCTAAAACAATTGAGAAACAGTCATTGTCATCTATTAGTCTGGAAAGAGTTACAACCATTTCTAAGGCTCTGGGACTCCCGTGAACCTTGGTGAGAGCCATTACGTACAAATAGAGAAAACGTGGAACAGTGGTGAACCTTCCCAGGAGTGGTCGGCCTACCTAAACTCCTCCAAGAACTTATTGACGATTTAGGAGGTCAGAAGAGGTTGTTTACACAATTTAGTTTATAATCCTATTTTCTGAAGTTTCCTGACTTTTTAGGCTGTAAATCACTGTGTAGAACACTGCATGTCTGGTGCAGACATGTTAACCTTTTGAATGCCAGAAAGGATATGGCATTTTGCCTGTTCCTGCTGAATCACCAACACTAGAAGTGACACTTCTGACGAGTTAAACAATATGGTTGCAAATATCTCTGTACAAGAAGGGCAAGCCAGATGTAACAGATGTATTGTGTTGCTTTTTATGCAGCAGTCTGATGCTTTTGATGTATTTAGCTCATTCACGGTCAAGTTGTATTACAAATTGCAACAGTTGTATTACAATTGTTTTACCTGTATCAAGTTACCAACTATATTAGATCAGCCAGGTTAGTCCCATGACTTATATCATCTCCGTCTCCTAGACCTGTGTTATACAAAGAGTTAATTAATTAGTATTCTTTATTTTTAGTAGCAACACATAGTAAAATTTAGTACCAAATTCCTGATGAGGGACATGGAGAAAAGACAAGACCTTTACATTTTGAAGTCAATCAGATACCTAGTGATATATTTCTTAAGAATAACTGGATTAATCAAGTGCTGGCAAGTAGAAGGCCAAACATTTTATTTCCGCTACGTGAAGATGAAATATACATTGCATAACAAAAGGCGGCTTTTCGGCAAATGCCGGATGGGCACCTGGAAGATTAAAGTTGTGGACACACCATTAACAAAGTAAGGACCACACTGAATTAATGAGCAGCGGAGATAGACATCCATTGGAGTCTTAATTTATTTTCCTTTTCTTGCTCATCCTTTAAGAAAATGACAGTGTCTTCTTATCGATTTTACACCCAGAGATCAATCAGAATTGCCCTGACTCAGACAAAATTTACAGCGCAGCCTGAAGCATTTGGGCCCAGGCAGACATTACAAGGAAGCAATATATCTTGTTCTGTATGTTGAGCTTGACATGCTTAAAAATAAGCTAATCTGTAGTGGAATTTCCTTCTTTTTGACAAGTTGCTCTGCCCAGCAATTCGCACTTGTTATAAATTTCTTTCCAAGCACTGCTATTAATTATAACATGCACACAGGATACATGTATTTAAGCCCGCAGGGAGGTCATCTGCTCTATAGTTTTAGATAAAATATAAACAGATCACTCCTATTTAAACAATGTTAAATGTCAGTCAGAAGAGCACCATACGAAAGCTAGAAGTGTTCCATCAAGAGCTATGATCAGTTGTGACAACGTAACAATATTACAGCGAGATGATGGGCTGATGTGTTGGTACACAGCCCTTGGAGGAAAATTGCTGTATTTGGAACGTCTTTTGTTTACATAACTAGCCATATTAAGTACAGTAATTACAAAAAAAAGATATTGGCTGGTGTACTAGAGTAGTTGTACTTAGTAGCTAAATTATTTGCATACAAGTACTTATCTGGTAAAGTCATGACTTGCTGATTTTGGTAGAAAAAAAGTGCAGTGGTTTGATCTCGATTCCCAATATGGAAAGGAGATAAAACCCAAGAAAAGTTCCTAGTATGGATGCTTGGATCCGACAAGAATTTCAGTTTGTACTTTGGTGAAACTGGTTTGGCCTGTGTCTCGTAAATAGGAGGTCAGCAAAAAAGGGGGAAAAGGGTTAGGTATAGCATTTTTTATACATTTAGAATACCTGGAAATAACAGAACATTAATCCATTAAAACTTAAAGGGCACCTGTCATAAAAAATAACATGGTGTCACTTTTACTTTATTAGAAAATGTATGGGCATTTGCAGTACCTCCAACCACCAGTCTGGACTTGTTCAGGATTAATGATCCTCTGTTTTGATGTTAGGTAAAGGAGACATGTATAAGGGTTTTTTTATGACCCTATGTCTACAGTTAAGACAACATGTTGTCCATATAAGCTGAGTAAATGTCTTTTTATCATTAAAGGTTATACCGTGTGTATCTTGGCATCACATTTCAGGCTCTGTGACCACTCTCTTCGCAAAAAAACAAAAAATAATTGTTTAGCAAAGAAATATGAAATTATAATTTTTATCTGTTTTTCTAATGCCCCAACAATAATGTCAGGGCTGGACATTGAAATGTATTCCATACAATGTCCACACACTAGAATTATTCTCTAGTCTGGCATTTGGAGTTAACTGCAAGAACCGGAATCTGGATTTTGGACAGTTGGGCAATGGGGCCATAATATATGTACAGTTATTGGAAGACTCAATCACATTTATTGGTTTCTGTAACTAAAAACAGTTTAAATATTTTCCATGAAACTTCATAACTTTTATTTTCATTTCAGAAATATATACAAAATAGGATTTTTTTTTTTAAATAGCATCAATTTCAGTAATACGATACCAAAAAGTACAATTTTGAAGCTGCATGTGTGTGCAAAGGTAAAGACATGAATTATATCAAATCTGTAAATCCAGCTTTTGTGTCATTTGTGAAAGTTGTACAAAGTTAATATGCAGCAGCTTGGAGCTCCAAGTGAAGTCTGTTGTGAAAAACACATTTAGATAATATGTCTTTGCCGCAAAACACATTTCTTGGCTTCCAAGAATTTGTCTTGCTGGGTGGCTATACTTTAAATAAATCATTACATTGTATCAAAAGCGTGAAAATCAACAACTAGCATTTTTCTCTCACTTGATCATCAACAGAGAGCTTGGCTTTAGTTCAATCTCTTTTATTAGTACAAAAAGGAGCTAAACAATGCTAACAAAATCTTTTTAAAACTTGTATGGTACAATACAAATCAAAACTGTCGGGAGCAGAATGATGCATCTATTTCTACTTACTGTATTAAGGAATGGCTAAATTACTCGCTTGTAGATTTTTGTTTTGATGTACCACTTGTGAGTAATGATATAAATCCTAAATCACAGACATAAATACATAAATCTACCTCTCGGCGGTTATGTATTAAGTCATATTATTATGTATTGTAATGGAAAGTAAGTCACGCCAAAGAATATATATATTTTGTTTTACATTTTTAATTTTTTTTTTTTAAAAAAAGCCTAAATATTTAATTGGCTCAGATCAATAGATAAAATACCACACTATTTTTTTTTACTATAATGCATAGGATGACATTTTACAAATTATAAGTCATTATTATGCAACATTATAAAACTAGAAATTTTTATCTATTTATTTTAAATACCTTGTAGAATATATATATATATATATATATATATATATATATATATATATATATATATATATATATATATATGTGAGATTAATTATAATGTTAGTAGTGAAATCATATTATTCAAGTAATGCTCATGTCAGAAGAAAAACATCAAAAGCATTTCCTGTGCACTTAACAGGGTGACAAAATATTTCTCCTATCCCTTCCTAATTGAGCTGCAGTACAAAGGCAGACATTTTAATAATATTAATAATAGTTTCATGGATATTTGTAGATACCGCGTAACCCTTCAGTCCATTTTCCCAGACAATGGCATCTGCAAAAAAAAAAAAAAAAAAGATTTCAAAATAGGGCATCACACAATATGAATGCCACTTCTTTCTATCTTACGTGAAAAAAAAAAACATCATTGAAATCAGAAAGTTCATTTACAAAGAACTGGCAGTTGCAATCACAGCAATAATGTAGTGCTGAGAAAAAGGGGTAATTGGTTTGGTAAAGATCGCTTTCCATTGCACCATAAAGCACTACACAATAGGAAAGGTCGCCAATTAAGCAATCATGAATACCAAGTACTGAAGCTGATGAAAATAGGGCAGTGGTTTAAATAGATTTGCAAGCAATTTACCTTTTCACAATGTTGGCAATCTGATGCAATTTGCTTGCAATTTTGTGTGCTTTCAGTAGCACTTGAAGCTGACACTACACAGACCAAATGGCAAAGAGGCCTACACAGAAAATGTAAAACTACCTTGGCTACATCAGAGAACTAGAATAGTGGTTCATCAGGAAAATTACAACAATTAACATAAGTGCTGCAAAAAAAATCAACACTTTAAATGTCATACTCACTAGTCTGTCCAAGGACTTTAAAAGTGCCATCTCCATAGCTGGACTAACAGTAAATATGAAGCAATCACCAAGAAGCCTCCAGTCTGATGGCTTTAGAATTGATGTGACATTCTCGGAGTGAACAAATAGCTGCTTATTTCATAAAAGTAACTTATTTTTTTATGATTCAGCTGACCTTTTTAGAAAATTGCGCTTTTTTTAAAACTAATATATGTTTTTTTTTCCCCGGTAAATGTAATTTATTGTTTTGTTAAAACGGAATCCAGTTGATTAAAAGGTCTTCAACAAGCAACATTTAGATAGGAAAAAAAAAAAAGATGAAACCGCAGGTGGCATATCCAAAAAAGTTCACATCTCTGCTGGATGCTAACATGGGTCATTTTAAGACATACATAATACCATTAGAACCCATGCTGTTTATTATATGTTACAAACATCTCCATCAATATAGTATTAACAGGGTTAATAAGAACATCCTCTATATCTGAGAAATATTTCTGAATGGCGCAGGCATAATCTTTGCAGCCAATAGAATTATAGGCTTATTTAATGAACGGTACTTGGACAGGACTAGTTGAACACCGATCATCCCCTTTGATACACTCAATATACTAAATATACATGTGCGGAGGACACTGTGATTAGTTTCTGATTGGTTGAATTAACCTGTTATACCCTGTATAAAGAGGGACCTCTTTTTTAATCTATTTTGTGACAATTAGACTGGACAAAGGGAGGTGTTTTTATGATTATCATAATATAAAAAATACCTCGCTGTTTTATTTGCTTTTATGTAATTATATTTTTGAGTTCAGTGCAGAAAAATATCAGTCTTTTGCTAGGTATTGACTCAATAAGAGCTTGCAGTCAGTCGTGTCTTCTCTTCTTCCTACTTTGTTAAACTAAAGTGGGGCAGCCAACAGGTGGCTCTCCAAGTATTGAACTAAAATCCCCACAATGGATAGCCTCTTTCTAATATTTTACTAAGCTTTTGGATAAAATGATGTACACTGGTGTCACGTGAATGCAGAAATGCTTATGCTTTCTATGTCACTATATTGTATTTCTATGGTCTGTGGTCTATCACAAATCTGGATTTTATATCATTATGTTGCAAAGCAATGGGAATGTTTGATAGACATCAGTTTATTAATACTGATAACGATGTTTGCTGTACTTTACTGTGTTTATTTCAGTTAAGCTAACAACTGATCCCCTTACATTAACAGTCTTAACCACGTTTTAACGCTGGGTCACATAATGTGAGGTCCTATGTTCCCGATGCAACAAAAGAGTGAAGCTTCCAGGCACACTCTCTCCCCCAATGGAGGAACAGGGTAGAGGCTGTCCCCGTGGCTCCACCTTTTAATGAAAGTGCACAAGAGGTTAGATAGGTTCAAGGAGAAAGTTGCAGAAACGCCTCTCCATGAATCTATCCAGAAAGAAATTGTCGCCCCTGACGTACCCATGTAAGGGTCAGTTCTGGCAAGAATCAAACAGAAAAGATTTTAAGTAGTGGCCTAAACTCAGAAGCCCCCCCACTGCCTTTCTTGCCAACTCCCCTTGTGTCACATTTCTTCTGTTCCCTCTTTAAAGTACCTCTATGCACTGACTGTATAAGACTGTTCCACTTGAACAGGCAAGCGCAGCAGTGTTGGGAGTCTACTGTCACTCACACAGTCAGGGTAGAGATCAGGTAGCTGAAGATCCATGTAAACCTGATGAAGTACCCTCTCCATGGGGATTTGTCAACAACACTTCCCGCCTTTAATTTATGCTTTATCATGGTAGCATCATGATGATCCAAAAATGTTACTTTA
Organism: Spea bombifrons; assembly: GCF_027358695.1. NCBI lineage: Eukaryota > Metazoa > Chordata > Amphibia > Anura > Pelobatidae > Spea > Spea bombifrons. The sequence continues at coordinate 21,201,025 of NC_071091.1, read as the reverse complement.
AGAAAGAAGTATTACCACGACTATTCTCATACTTTGGAGCTATTAGCCAGCACCATATGTGCAGATGTCATTCTAGTGGTATTCTCATCTAGTGGACTACTCGTCAAACATCAGTGCCTGACCTCATAAATGCTCTTCTGGATGAACGGGCAAAAATTCCCACAGAAACACTCCACAAATCTTGTGGAAAGCCTTCCTAGAAGAGAGGAAGCTGTCATAGCTAAAATAGGGCAACTACATATTAATAGCTATACACTATATATGTGTGTGCATTTAGAATGTGATGTCAGCAAATTCTCTTTTGGTGTAATGATCAGGTGTCCCAATACTGTTGTCCTTGTATATTTATATATATGTACATATACACAAACTATATGTTTTAATGCTAAAATGTATTTGCCATGCACACACACACAAAATAAAAGGTAGTATTTCAAATGCACCACTAGTCCAATTCAATTTGATATAACATGAGTAAACATGCAATTCATCCATCTTTGGTAACAGCCCTGTCGGCGTTTGATAATGGTGTCTCTTGGCATGCCTGGAGTTCAGTATCATTCTTTATACTTAGTAAAGATATCCTCTCCTACAAGAAGACAAAATGGTTAGCCACCTATAGATTTCCTCTCAATCTTAATGGAGTGGTGGTTTATAGAAGTCACTACATCCCAGAGCCCGGATTAAAGAATTATCAGAACGACCTGTTATCTAGGCTGTAACTTGCGCTACTCTGTTGAAATATTGCACAGATGGGACCAAAAAAAATGACCATTACTCGTCCTATTGTATTTCCAAAAGTCTCTAATTTCACCAACATGCAAGAATGGGAGATTTAAGGGCAGGTGATGGGACAGAGGACAAACCTGTTTGATTAAACAGCACTGGATCCCTCACCATCAGAGTTGATGTACATCAGGCTGACAGCTAATTAGGGTAGACATGAATTTTTCCAATGTAACAGATGTTCGCTAATCAGGCCAGATTTGAAGCCCTTTCGCCAGCAACATTTCATGCACAATTTAACTATCTAAAAGGAATAAACTACTTAATGCATTGTACTGAAGCACCAGCTGTTTCACAATCAGAAAATTTGCTGTCAAAGATGTTCCCTTTAAAACTGACATGTTTTTATATAACTCTGATGAGGTGTTTATAATGCATTAATAGTTGTCAGCAAGTGCTGCTGTCATCACCAAGAAGTTAAATATTTCAAAAGGTATATTAAAAGAAACACACATTTCTATTCTAAAAATCCATTCACATAATTTAACTGTACAGAATAAAAGACGGTTTAAAATGCAAAGTATTTTTTTTTTTTACGCAAAGAGCAATTCTAAGTGAATATAAAAAGAAAACAAGAGCTATGAAATATTTTTAGAAGGCTAAATAAAATTGCAATTTTAATTAAAAAAAACCCGATTGTCTATTTTTCTGTTTCCCTTAAACTGTCAAATTCATAATGATTTGCAGATTTAGACCTATAAGCCATTGCTGCTTAATACTTTCGCCCCACTACTAAATGGCAAGAAGGAATTTTTCAAGCATAATTTTTCACTTAAACAAACAAAACAGAGAAGCATCTGTTTAACCTGCACTAGCTACTTAGGTTCCTGACACCCAATTAAGCACCAGATAGGATGACCACCATCGCCTTGCAAACAATATTCTTGGACCTCAGGCCAAAGGGATATTATTCAATCATCTACATTATCTTTCCTATTTACAGAGACAGTTTACGTATTTACGTAAAGAAGTATGTCACTAAAGTGATTAAGCCAAATATATGTACATGACGAATGTATATCATTTCAAATGCTTGCCTCTAGCACCTCGGTGTAAAGGCACCTAGGTTATGATGGCAAAATCAGTCACAATCTCAAGTTGCCAGAGTGGACCTGGTTAGTTCATTTGATGTGAGTCAGATCAAGTTGGTCAGCACTTGCTATTAACTTTATTAAATTTTGAGTAATCCAATCATTGCAATACGTGAATAAAAACTCTGGCATCAGTTTTTAAAAAAAATAAAATGAGATGAGTATATCACCAACAGAGATAGCAAAATAGGTGGGCTTAAGGGAAGGGGCTAATAGCAGAATCCCCCCATGCATTTGCAAAAGCAGCGCCTTAAAGTGCACATGATAGCTGGCATGTCTTTTCGGCCATCCTTATAACTTTGACCTGTAACCATGCAACTTTTAAAAGTCTATTTTATTCATTTCTACACGCAAATCCATTGTGATTTCCCTAGATTCTCAGAACCGATTAGAAATGCTTTATTGAATTTCTGTAACAGGACCACAATGTACAAAAATTCCCTGACAGTTTGTGCAACCTAAGCTTAATTGGTGACACCTGAGTTACCTCAGATCTTTTTTTTAAATGATCTGCAGGTGTTCCCTTCCAAAATACACTTTGCCTAAACATTATGTGCTTGATCAGGTTGCATGAAAACTAAGCACAGGCTGGATAACAATACAACATATGCACAAACAGACATCCATTCTCTGGACACTATGAACAGAAAGTTCTCCGAATCCAGTACCTACAGGGTATTGAGGTTCATTTCCACTGAATTTTTTGTGATTATGTAAAATCCTGTAAAATGATAAGGGCATGTTGCTAAATATACTTTTTATTAGTACTATTACTTATTCCCCTCTACAAATGGAATGTTTCAAGTTAGATGGTCCCACCTTGTTGAACCTTACAGAAGAAATGGGCCTCATTTGTTTTTCAATTACATCATTCCTTAATCTATTGTGAGTTTACCACACTTACACAGCCACTCAACAGATATATATCAGACTTGGGTGCCGGCCGAAAGTTCATGTTCATTTTAGGGGGGGGGGGGATTATTCTTCTAATTCAACGAAATTCATCTAACATTTTCGTTTTCCGAAATCCCATTCCTTAATCCTGTAGCCATGGAAACAAGAAATAAACATGTAGAAGAGGTTCAATAAGGAATTTGAGACCAATGGATGGAAGAAAAAGGGTCACAATTAGCTTACAGCTATAGAGTTAAGGTTAAGGATAGTAGTTGGCTGGTTAAATTATCTGAATTAAATTGATTGATTTTATTGATGATCTTAATTAAATCAAAACTTTAGAGAATCTTGGATACTGTTAGAAATGGCAAGCTGAGGCTCACTAAGTCTCACACAGAAGAATCTCATTCTGTAAAATGCTCAGATACAGCATAACAGTGTCACATAAAGCAGTCACAGTGAAATGAACGGATCCCCTGCCTGCTCTGCTCTTATATAGGCTCCCTTCATTACTAGTCAGCATAATGTGACAGGAGCAAGCTGATTGGACAAACAAAGATCAGGTCACTCAATGTCCCTCTTCTGGAGGAGGCAAAATGGCGAGGTTCTCCTCCTTTTAGTGTAGTTAAAATGGCGGCCGCAGCAATGGAACAAATGAACAATTTTCGTATTGCGCACATTTGTTTTTCGTTCCTTTCATCCAAAGTTCCATTTGTTCATTCTTTATTTGGCACAAAAACGCATTCGTCCAAAAACTAATGCACAAGCGTAATATCTATGTGTGCTCCTTTTGTGAGTATGGTATGTGAAATCGCAAATAAGGCCAGTAACATGTTCCTCATTCTGATCTGGCAAAATTAAGTATGTGCAGAACATGTCATTTTCAACATTGGGTATATTTCAGAGGCATATCTAGTAATGGCTGGTCCTTGAATAACTATGAGATGTTTAGATATTGCCTAAGTATATCCACTATTCAATGTGAAGGGCTAGTGTGACTTGTATCCTTAATCTCTAAAAAGTTAATTTTGTAAATCCTTGAAACTGTCCAGTTGAAGACAGCTTGTCTGCCTTTAGACAACTTGCAATCTAGTTCTTCTTATAGGACCTTTAAGCATTATTAGATTGAAAAATGCTCTGTGAACTTGCGAAACATGCCAATACCTGGCAGGTTGAGCGAGATAGTCCTGGGTGAAATGTTGTGGATGTTAGGTGAGCTTCAGCCCATGCTGAGCTGGAACTGGTACTAGTTTAATTGCTTCCTTATCGCTTAGTCACTGGGCCTTTGCACCAGAAGGAGATGACAGCTCCCGCACAGGCTTGGCTAGCCAGGATTTAGCTCAGCTCAAGCTTGTCTTGTCGTGCACTAAAGTATCCTTAGCACTTACATATGGTCTTCATGTTGAGGGAAGTATTACAGGTCCCCCACCCCAACTATAAAACACAAAGCATGTCTGAAGAATATTCTTGCTTCCTTGACCTGAGACTAGACTGGAAATGCTCTATAACAGGATCCCAACCAATCCTTCTTAATATTTTTTTTACCTAACCAAATTTAGAACAAAAAATACTGAATTGAATGTCAAAACATTGATGCAATAAATAAACATATTTCTAATATACTGTTCTGTAACTAAATTCACATAACTGAATGGCTCGTGTGTCTGTGACAAAAAAAAGTGTTGGCAAATAAAGTTTATAGGAATATCTGTTTAAGAATGCATAACATTATCGTCTCTGTAAGTCTAATTTGATATATTACTTGTTATGTCCTGTTTGCTCAAAGTAGAGAACTGGGGAATGTGATGGACTTATATGAATAAATAAATAAATACATTCAATAAACAGCTAACTACAAAATGTAACCTGTTACTTCAATATACACACTCTCACTCTTGAATAATCTGGAACAATAAACACCTGATCTGTCCTAAGAGTAATGTAACCTTAGCACTGCTAAGCTAGGACCACAACCCGTTCCAAATTGAGTTTCCATCGGAATACTGATCACTATAATCCAACATTCTGTATAAGAAACATGTATATTGCCATATTAGACAAAGAGAAAATTGAGTCTTTAATTAAAGTTGATACCTTTCATTGGGCCAACATCGATAAAGATGTAATGTTACCAAATTCCTGCTGAAGAAAAGACTCCCGAAAGCTTAAATAATTTTAAATCTTTTTGTGTGCTGGCCAGATAAAAGGTATCAATGTTGACTAAGGACTACATTTATCCAAATAAATATTCATGAAAACTGTTTTATCCTTGGAAAACTATTCACACCGATAGATTACTCACAATAACATTTTTATTTTTCCTATTTTTGTCTAGGTGTTTAAAAGACCCAAATTCTGCTAATGGTTTTTGTTGAACATTGCCAATTTTTTAACCGAGGATCTCTGACGGAGGCGCACGATTAAAATATAATTGTACTATTTTACGACTATGTTACCTCACCTGCACTTTTCATTTCCTATGAGGTACGGTGGCAAAACTGCATCTTTCAACTCTCGCTCTTTTATCTGATGTAGTGGATGACAGGTAATCTAGCTGAAAGTTCCTACAATTGCACCAAGAAAAAAAAACAGTGCCTGATGAAATCTAAGCAGTTATCACACTAACCATCACCTGTCAAGCCTCCTGCTTCAATTTAAGGGTGCATCAATTTTCTGAAGAGGAAATCAAGGGCAAAGAATAAAAGAACTGCAGATAAACACTGACAAAGGCCCTTTCTGCTTTTTTTTTTTTATTTTATTTATGATGAGATGTACCATCATACATTGCTCTCACAGGTTTTATCAACTGTCCTGATACATTTCAGATAGCTTGGAATTCTTTGGCCATTGATGAAGTGTTAAACTTGCACTTACAGAAAGGGCAGGAGATTTCTAACTGAAAATTACTTTCACTAAATACCACCAAGATATTGAAGTCAGAACGAGCGAGGAGATGGAACAAATGACAGCTGTGTATAACAATAGCTCTCCCTGTTCTGCGAGATGGCAGACAAGACTGATTAGTGTAAGAACATGAAATAATGTTTTCTCAAAGTCAGGAAGCATATTGTGTAAAGTGTCAGGTAAAAAAGAGTTCATGTGTTCTTTGTAGTAAGATGTGATCACGTTCTATGACAACATTTTTGAGTCTTTTTTGTGATTTTTTTTTTATTTAAAACCAAAATGAGGGTTTACAAAAAGCATTTAGTTTTTTTTTTTCGTTTCTTTTGGCACATGTACAGACACTAAGAAGATGCGTTTTTGTACCCAGAAATGTCACACAGAGCCTTTTTGTCTCAGAATATTATATGTGTGTGTGAATGTTGGAATAATAGGTAAAAGCATAAATTAACAAACATTCTTTAATATTTTTTTTTACTACATAAATAAATATCTGAGGCATGCCTGGTGCCAGAAATCAAATTACTATTAGATCTGATGATGTGATTTCCGTCTGTAACAAAGAAAATGTATATTAGTCAAAGTTCTTGGGCCTCAGAGGTTCAGAGGATACATTGCTTTCTATGTTGGCCCAATAAGAAGTGTCACCTTTGCCTAAAGGTTCTGTGTACATCAGGGGAGATAAGCGTAGTTCAGTCAGATTTCAGGGATATTTTTCTACATACATGATTTATACAGCACCTGTGCACAAAAGCTAAACAAATTATCTCACTGCGGCTTAGAGTGTCACAATATATATATATAATAGACTTGTGCATTCAGATTCATACGAATTTTAATTTTAAGGAAAATTGCCATTTTGCTCAATTTGTACGAATGTCAGAAAATGAGGAAGGACCCCCAAAGCACTGTGTTTTTCCCCCCACTCTTACTCATGCTCTCTCACAATCACTCATTCTCTCTCACGCACCCTACCTTCTCTGCTGACCTGTTCTGTGTCCCGGGGTCAAAATAATATATGCAGTACATATATACTGTACCGATAAACACAAACAGTGGCAAGAAAATGAAAGTGAACTGTCCGTCCCTCTCACCCTTACCTGCTCTCCCCCAGCTGTCTTCCGTCAAAAGCTTTGCGGAGTAGGCCAAAACCGCGGACTGTAGTAGTGGCATCTACCCGTGACCGTGGTAGCGTGGTAGGCCAAAACCACGGCCTAAAGTTACAACAGGGTGAGCTTAATTATGCTTTGGCCAATTCATATAACCAAAACCTCTCATTTATATTATGTTTATATATTTGTTGCCAACTTTAGTAGGGTGAGAAGCAGTTTTTGTTTTTTGTATATATTGCACAGCCAATACACTGTATTTGCAGCATGCTTACACCTGTTTGGTAGGCCTCGTATTATACATTTGTATTATTTGAGCTTGAGACTAGTCTTTCCTTGTGCTCACTACAGAGCTCTAGATGGAAATTTACTTGTCTTGGGTTAATTGAGTTTATTTAATTTTACCTTAATTAATTGTTATTTGTTTCCCCAATTCTTTAAACTTTGTTTAAAGACTTTGTTTAGTTTGTACAATTAAAATATAATAAAGGTTATAATACATACTCTTAATAAATAGTAGTAATTAGCAATATTCAGAAATATTTTTGACAAAGATTATTTGGAATTAATTGTAATATTCTATTAATTGTTTTGTGTTAACTGGTATATCAAATAGTGAAATGTAACGTTTGTCTAATGCTTTCAAACATATTTAACTGTTATTCTACTATAAGTGCCTATTTACAAGAATGTTTTCTTCTGTTTGTTGACTATGATTAACATAGTTCTGTAAATTATCTTCATTTAAATGCAAGATTTATTTTTCTATTTTCCTCCAAGTTACAATAATTATTATCCTTCATGGCTTATGAAGTAATCAATGAAAAGATCCTGACATTCTTTAATTTCATGAGCTTTGGAACACCGGCTTTTTTAAACATTTTATATAGCAAAAAATAAACAATAGATAGATATTATTGACAAATAAAACACAGTTCCTTTTATTGTGTTGATTGATATACTTAGAAACAGTTTTATATAAATGAATTGCTATATATGTTATTGTTTTCAAAAAAAAGCTACTATATTGATGAATTAAAACAAAAAATAAACAAATTAGTTTGTGAAAATAAGTCTAGGAAAATAATTGCTTTAGAATTCTATTAAAAATAGTTATTTGTACAAGTTTGATCCGATAGACGTGTACCATGTTTCAGTTAGACTTTTACATTATCCTGGCAAGGTCTGTGGGTTTTTCACAGAAGTGATTACGATGCCCAACCTGACTGTAGGGCAAGTGGCTATGACCCGGCAGTGCCTGAAATTCACCTAAGAGTAGACTTTGGTTGTCGATGTCATTGTTTAGCGTGAAGCTGTTTGCGGTTTACATGCTAACGCAAAGTGTCCTCAACATTGATACATATAACTTGTAGATGAGCAAATAACCCCAATAACACATCATGATCAATCCTGGATAATTTGTAGATGTGCTGACCCGGCACTTTTACAATAGCGGCGCCCAAAGTTCTTCTTACTACTAAATAAAACATTACAGCTGTGATATTCATCATCAAGAAATTAACCAATTAAGGTGCTCAGACATTATGAAAGAGTCAGCTCCATATTCTTTGAAACAAGCAGAGACAACTTTGAACATATACAAAAATAAATGACATGTATTGTTGGGCTCAGGAGAACTGCCATTATAAAGATCTGTGTAGTTTTCACCATACACACCAGTTTATGTACTAAGGTTCAAATGCATTAAATGTATTGTCACATAACTCCAATATGAATCATAACATGTTCCATGGCTATTGAGTGAATGTGGCAGGCAAAGTGACTTCTACTCTACCATTATACAGTTCCATGCTGTTTGATCATACCTCCCAGTATTAAATATTCTTGGCCACTGATTATCAAATTTGTTTCTCATTATCACATGTACATACTTCCCAAAAAATCAACATTAAATAACATTGTCGATTTCCAAGCAATTGTGACCGATCTTCATATTCGTAATTTGAATGGAATTCATTTCCCCCCTTGCCAAAGTGAACTACCCACAATGAACACAGCGTGATGTACTTCCTCCTACGCAGTGTTTCAGCCATCATTCTCACAATTGCAACGCTTTGCTCTATACGTTAAAACACTTTCCACAGCGGGACTTTTTAAGCAGACATAAAGAAATTAATTGCTGGTATTATTGTCTTTTTTAAACATCCATTTACTACAAAACTCCATGTCAATCCATGCCTTTTAATATGTGTGTTTTATTCCCAATGCATATTTCATAATAAACTGCTTTTAGCAAAGAATATTATATAATGTTGTATACTTGTGGACATTATTGTAAATTCCAACTGAAAACAAGCAATATTTAGAGTCTACATTTTAATTGTTATTGTTTCTCGAATGTCAATCAAATAGTTGTTCATAGATTAGTCTTGTTTTATATATATATATATATATATAACAACCCTAATCTATTCCTCAAGGGCTACAAACCGGCCATATTGTATATTAGTATATATAGTATAAAGTAATGATTATGCTAGGATAAACTAGACTTACATATATATTGAGAAAGAGATGGATTTGTATATGTATGCTTACAAGGGATCTGGTGGTGTACATCATCTATGAATGAGGAACACAAAATACTTGGACCCCTTTAGTACCGAATTAATTAAAAATAAACATATGCTTTTAGCATGTAATGTAGTTAAAAATATATCAGGTGCTATTTAGACATTTATTGGATTTTCTGATCACTATCTTTTCCTAATCTTTGCCATTTTGGTAGACTTGCTGATCTTGGTCTATCCATGAAAGGCTGATTGATGACAGTGCTAGTCTGTAACCTTTAACAGTTTAACTATCAACTGTCAGGCTGAATCCCACACAGTTTTAACACACTGAATGCTACTTTAAGCAACTTTCTTTGGATGCATTCTCTATGTGCAGATCAAACAGTTGTTTGTTGCTTTTGGTGCTGAATTATCCTTGGGGCTATTCAGAGTAGTTTCTTGGATTTTGAATATTGGAGGGCCATGACATAGACCACCCAGGCCTTATTTGGTTGTGCATTCACATCTCAGTTCACCACTAGTAAGAGTTGAGTGTATTGTAGGGGACACTGATTACAATGTTTGAAAAGTTTGCCCCCATGAAATGATAATGGATGTTCATAGCTAGGAATGTTGGATACTGCAGTGATCCCACTACCTACCTCCCTATCCACCATTCTTTCTACTGATTCACATCCCAGCACTCCATTTTGAAGGACACATTACATTAGGTCCAGCATTCTGTGATCTTCTCCGGTTTTGCAATAGAGGGGCCTTTCAAACTTGTGCCCTAGATCTAGTCAGCCTAGGCCAAAATAAACCTCTGCCTCCAAGGAGGGGTCAGTCCAATGCATTTCTGCTCAGAAAATATGTGTCACATGCAGGTCTACCATAGTATAGCTCATTGTGCCCAGGGCCGGCCCTATAATGGGGCAGACTGGGGCAATTGCCCCAGGTGGCACTTTAGAAGGGGCGGCACTTTGCCGCCCCAAGCGTTTTTTTGTTTTTTTTTTGAAGCGGAGGAGAGAGAGAGGGGCACCGAGTGGTTTTCGCTTACCCGCTCGGCGTCCCTCTCTCTCTCTCCTCTGCGGCGAGTCTCCCTGTTCGGTCCCGGTGCCGGCTTGTAATGCAGAGCGCCGGAAGTGACGTCAATTTCCGGCGCTCAGCAGTACAAGCCGGCCCCGTGGCAGAGCAGGGAGACTCGCCGCAGGACTGTTTAAAGGTAAGTACCGTCGGCGTTGGCGTCGGCGGGGGGGGCGGCGTTTTAAACTTCGCCCCAGGCGGCGTTAAGTCTTCGGCCGGCCCTGATTGTGCCTAGAATGCTCAGTGGCCAGCCCTTACCTAACAGGAATTTGGTATTCAAGATCCAGAGTAGATGGTTTAAAAGGAAAAAAAGACTCTAAGATAATAACCAAAGACTAGCTCTTCAATTCGTCATTATTGGTACATGCAATATGTAGTTATTGTATTGCAGCTGACATATCTCCATTGTCTGCACACGTTGTTGAAAGTTTATCTCACAAAGCAGAAGGAATATTGACCAATGTTGCTTTTTTATTGCAATCAGAAGAAAACTAGATGCAATTTAATGTTAGGCTGGCTGTTTTTGATTGGGGAGCTCTAGTGAGTGCTTGGAATGCCTCTATCAAGGTGAAAAGGTTTAATGCTGTAGTAAATTAAAGTTTGAACCTACTATAAATAACCCTTTCAAATACCAGCACATATGGGAATACATTGTAATGAGATTCTTCATATTTAAAAGGCTCTACTCTTATTATATCTAGTTAATGTCTTTATGCAACCTTCTATGGAAATCTTAACCATATAGCTCACTGGGTCACAGATTATTTCATAAAATGGGTATTGAACATAACCTTCCCATACCCCCTTTCAATTTCATAATTATTTAAATACTATATCACCCACTACCACATCCTGATATATAGACCATATTACAGGCAATGATTTAGCTGTCTCTTAAATAAAAGTAGGAAGGTTTTCATTCTGTATAACAGGGTCTAGCGAGCCAAATGCATGGACAGCAGGTGGCTGTCAAAAGAGGAAAATGTGGGAAGTAAGTGAGCAATCACAGCGATGCTTCTTCCCAACACTGTGCTGGTCCCTAAAAGAATTTGAGACTAGATTGTAATATCAAGCATTTAAGCATGCAAATATATAAATATTTCCTAATATAATTAAATAGTGAAGCTTTTTTACATGCACGCTCATCCACTTACTTTATCAAGTGTTCATTCCCTCACATATTTCCTGCTTCATTAAAACAGTGGTTTCAGTCACTTTTTGTATCTGTCTGGTTTTGGTAATCATAATTCTGCTGTCCAAAATATATTACTTTGTTGAGAATGTCATATTTTTTCTTGCAAAAATTATGAGAAATTACACTTGTAAATATCTTAGGTTTAGTGCCATCATATGTCCATGGGATACTTTTTTTTCTGTTGTTTACTTTTTTATCAAGTAAAACTGTTATATCTATGTCAGAATAGAGCAGGGCTGTACAACTCTATTCCTCAAGGGCCACAAACTGGCCAGAAATTCTGTGTATCAGTGCCGTAAAACAAGTGGTTTAATGAATTTGTAATTGAGATGCCTGTGCTTAATCTGAGATATCGCACAACTGTGGCCTGTTTGTGGATCTTGAGGACTGGAGTAGTGCAGTGCTAGAACAGAGTAACAACCTTTTTAATATAAATTGTTTCTTCTATTCTTCTAGTTGGCTGGTTAATCTGGGTTTAGATACCTTGACAATATCATAGCATAAAAAATTACACTTTGTAGTCTGGATTCTATCATCTTTTGTCTACTACATACTAGTGGGCATTTAGAATTAAACTTAAAATTACCCCATGAAAAAGAATATGACATTGTACAACGTGGCAATGAAACAAAAAACACACATAAATTGGTGACAAAAAAATTGGTTATGTGTGAAAAGTTATTCTGTTCAAAAAATAAATAAATAAATTCACAAAAATGTCACAAAATAAGGTACATAAGAATTTACTATTTGCTATTTTTAAAGGGGGAATAACATAAACGTGAGGTACATGCCAGAAAAACGCGAGTCGGGCCGTTTTGAGTACCGAAAGTTTTCTCTTGTCAAAGTATACCATACTATTCTTGCACCTCTGAGGGCCTGAAGGCATATGTGACTTTACATCTTTTTCAATGATGGCCGAATAAAAGGTATCAACTTCGACTAAACTTTATCCTATTTGTATTACCTAATTAGAATTCCATATTTCCCTTGTGCACAACTAATTTGAAACTATATTTCTGGCATTAAAAAAGTGCCAAACTGCCTGGTATTATGTTATGTGTGTCCAATTTAAAATCCATTTTAAGTAATTGCGTTTGATTAAATTTGTTGTGAGTACATGATTACATAGTGTGTAGGTAGTTAATGTTTTGCAATCACAGCAGATAGTTTTTTTTTAATGACTTCACACAAACATATTGATTCACGGATGTGGGCTCTGGTTTTGGATAGTATACACTCAATGCATTTGTAATTTGTTTTGAGTGTTTGGGAAACAGAACTGCCTGGTAGCATGCATGATTGCAACGCAGTCCATAACAAGGACAATGTATTGCCACGGTTTGTTCCTGTCTGGGTAGTAAAATCCTAATTATCATTACCAATATGGAATGTTACTTTGCTTCCGCATTCATGTTGAGATGTACTCATATATCCTTAACCCCTTAATGACAAAGCCCATATATGTACGGGCTGAAGATGCGTTGTTTTCAATGGGTTTAGGGACCGCCCATTGTGCTTAAGGGGTTAATATAATATAAATCTCAAAATAATGGTTACATGCACTTCAGAGCCAGTTAATTTAGGTTTTTACTCATCAGAAGAAAGTTAACATGAGTTTATGTCCCATGACTTACCTTGTAATGACCGATTAGCACTTCTTTCTGCCTTTTGAGCCTACTGTGACTGTACATTGGCACTCCAACTTTCTGTGCCTTTGTAAATTCCCTTTGTCCTTTTCAGTTTACTATGAAACCTGAAGATTATCTCAATTTATGTTTTTCCACATGGTGATATTGGCATAAGGACATTTCATTTGCTTGTTATAGAAGTGTTAAATTCAGCAGAGTAAATGTAACAGCACCTTTAAAGCATTCTTTATTAGAGTTGTTGAACATATGAATGTATTTTAAGATATTGGTAATAACTGAAATATTTTTTCCTCTTTTGATTCCTGTTGTTTTTATTCTAATTGCCATCTTTTTTGCTCATCTGTGCTTTATAGAGACACCCAATTTACTGTATAAGATTCTAGAGCAAAGAACAGGTTTTCCCAAGAACATTATTTCAACCACGTGATTTTAAAGTGGTGACTATCATATTTATAAAATGAATCCTGGGAACTCCATCTGAACGATTTAGCTATAAATTATATGGTCTGGTGCCTCTAAACAAACGTATGCTCCTTTCTAGTATTACACAAAAGATAATCCGGCTGCATACTTTGTCATGGTTATATTCATGGTTAAAAAGTGAGAAGTATTCATAATTCAGAAAAGAAAACATATTGGATGTGTTAAATGCGTGATTTATTAAGTGGTGCTTTGGTTGCAGAAAGGCATACAAAAATATTACTTTATAAACCATGGAAGAAATAAGCCACCTGATCTTAAATGAATGGAGTATGCCTGAAACAGACGTTCCTTTAGTATTGATAAAGGCCATAAATCAGAATCCATAAAATGATTAAATAAACAGCTAGCACAGAAAAGGTACTTTGATTGCATGAAATTACCTTATGAAATACCCTGATATTTTCTATTATTCAATTGAGACAAGTAAACTTAAATTACATTGAACTAAATAAATATAAAAATGTTAAAAAGGTAGTTGAACAATGTACTTGTTGTTCTTGGGAAGTTATTTGAGTCTTGAGATCTATTTATGTTATTTTACTTTGATGAACATTGATTAATGTCCTCTCTAAAAGTGTAGCATTGTTACCCTACAACTGTAGTTTAAATGTGCAAATGATAAATTGTTTGGGTCCTGCCATTTGTTGGAAAGAGTCCAAGCAAGTATGTAAACCATGTGATCCAACCTTAGGAAGGAACCAAGCAATATCTCACTATTCTCAGATTGGTTAGATAGATAGATAGATAGATAGATAGATAGATAGATAGATAGATAGATAGATAGATAGATAGATAGATAGATAGATAGATAGAGATAGATAGATAAATAGATAGATAGATAGATAGATAGATAGATAGATAGATAGATAGATAGATAGATAGATAGGGCTTGTTTTTCTTAAAACATTTTTTTTCATTTAGTTGGGAGAAATTAAAGTAAAGCCCAGTATTTAAGTACATTGAGCAATTTTGTCCAAAATATATCTCTTTCAACACGCAGTTTGATTTGCCATTAAGCATCTATCTTTTTCTTACATCTCAGGTACTGTTAAGCACAATCAACAGCTTAATAAACACAGTAAAAGCTTATCTAAGTACAGGCCATAAAATCTATCGAACTAGACAATTTACTCTTAATTTTCTAGGAAAGATAAAACTGCACTATCTTGCTCCAGTCACTTGGGAAATTAACTCCTCTACGATCAAATCTCTGAAACAATCTACATCCAATGAAAGACGACATGTTCCTGCTTTCATTGCATTCTTTATGTTAACACCCAGCGGAGCAGTTCAGATAACTTCCCAGTAATGATACTTTACAAATGTAGCTAAATATAGGAACCATATGTGTTTCTCTAACTTTCAGTCGTCCTTTAATGGATATACAAAGCATGTAACAAAAAGTTTGGGGAGGAATTATTGATGGTATAACACATGTTTTAAGTTGTGTATTCAATCCATACGACTGTTTGGAATACTCAGGACAGGATCAGACTTCTTCATTCATAAGAATATTTCTGTCAAAAGAATACTTTGGTAACAATTTATATAATGAAATGATTTGGAACTCCAGGAGAAGACCACCACAGGCCATTGAGAACTAACTGTGATAGTGTTACAATTTTCTTTCTTTATATTGTTATTACTAAAACAGACTAACTATACTTTATGTACAGGGGAATGCAATTGAACCACCAAGTGAAATTAAAAATATTGTTCATTAACAAGGTACTAGTAACAGATTACGGATGAAAATCTGCTATAGTCTCATAATACTTGGCTAGACTATTGCAATGTGTAGCTACATGTATCCAGTGGGCCTGTGCACACTAAAGTGTTGAATTGGTTCTTATGGTAACTAGGAGGCACTTCATTTCTTCATGAGACTGCCACTTATGAAACACAATCTCTGATTTTTGGGGTTCCAAAATACATGCCAACCTTTATGAAAGCTGAAGCTATAGAAGTATCTCTTACTAGTCTTGCCAGCTGAAGACCTTAAACATTTTCCTTCCATCTCTATCAGTAAATAAAGCCTAATGTAAGGGGGCTTATGGTCAATTTAGTTTTACTCTTCCTTAATGACCAATTTAAAATGAATTCCCTGCGAGGCTTTGTATCTTCGATAGAAATGAAATGTGAATCTTTGTCACTTCAGTTTTAATGGGGGTAACTGACCATGTTGTTTCGGATGCCACACAAATGAGAAGAGACGTGATCCCTCCTGAGATTGTCATTTTAAACTGACAAACTTTAACCTACAATATTGCAGGTATTTCAATTTGTAAAACGGTCTATAATCCAACCAGAAAGTGATCAAAATCTGTGTACTGCTAAGAAATCCGTTTTATTTTCTTTTTCTATATAAAATTACAAAATACTTTTGTGAAATATTAAAATATAAACCTTGAGTTAAAGAGTTCACCAAAAAGAAAAACATAATATACAGTGGCAAGAAAAAGTAAGTGAGCCATTTAAAACTACTGCCATTTATATATATAAGCATCTGCTGATGTGAACCACGCCTCACAAAAAATAAATCTCAGAAGACCTACTATCAGGAATTGTTGATCTGGATAAAACTGGAAAGGGTTACAAAGTAAGCTCAAATAATTGACAAATTCATCAGTCCACAGTTAGACAAATTGTTTATAAATGGACACAATTTAGTACTGTTGCTACTCTCCCTAGAAGTGGGTGCCCACCCAAGTTGACTCATTGAAAATGAATAACTGAAACTGGTTAACATCTCCGCTCAAGATTCTACCATATACAAAACAGTCCATGGCTGGACACCACGGAGGGAGCCGCTGCTCTCCAATTTAACATCACTATTCACATGTAGTTTCCAAAGAGCACCATGACACTTCATAACACTACTGGGAAAATGTTTTGTGTACTTGTGAAACTAAGATTGAATTGTTCAGAAAAAACACCCAGCACCACATATGGCATAACCACATTAAAAAATTATTCCAATGCTAATGTATGATCTAGGGGGCATCATGATTTATGGCTGTGTTGCTGTCCCGAGGCCTGGCTTGCCTTTATCCTAGGAATATGACTGAGCCTAAGCAGTTCTGTATGGAAGAATGGTCTTACATTCTTCCTGAATGTTATTCAGGTCTAATACTCCAGTCAGGGGAGAGAAAGTCACCAAAAGCGCCTCGATCGTGGCGGAAATTAGCGCCAGGTTATGTCCACAGAGATGCGGACGAAGATAGAACATAAAAGAGAGAAGACGAAACACAGAAGGTAGAAGCGAGAAGATGAAAAAGATGCAGAAGCAGTCGTCTGAAGCAGAATTATGACCACTGACAGGTGAAGTGAATAACACCGATAATCTTGTTATTGTGGCATATGGGTGGGATATATTAGGCAGCAAGTGAATGTTTCATTCTCAAAGTTGGTAAAGGCTGGTACATGTCCTTTTTCCCAAAATAAAAGGTCCTCTTGGCACACCCTCTCCCCAATTCCTCCAGTTGGGGCAGTGAGTGTGCCCAGTAGCTTTGCCATTTCATGGAAGTTCACCGGGAGGTCCTGTCCTGTTTTCCATGGAGAAGTGGACAAAGAACTTTTTGAGCAGCAGACAAAGAAACAGAAAGGAAGATAGAAGAACAAGAAGATGCAAGATAAGAAGCAGAGCTGCACAACATGGAGACGGGGGCAAGGAAGGTGTCGATAGGGAGACAATCAAAGAGAATCGTTTGCTTCATTGGTAATTCCAGGGATTCATATGAATTGCTGTATTTGGCAAATATTGTTCAAATTGCAATTTGTATGAATATATATATATTTCATATTTCATATATATATATATATATATACTGTATATTTCACCTAATTTAAATAAATTATTTGTATACTCTTCTTTATTTTACAATTGATAATAACATTGGTGTTATGTCCATCTGCACATTGGGATATTCAATATAACACACTCTGATTGATCTCTCTACTGTGAACTAATAATTGGATGCTACCAGTAGAATTAGTTCATTGATTGAGTCCATTGCCGGTGACTCGAAAGCAAATCTCTTATTGGTACCAGGAGTAGTTTAGCCTTAACCTCTGCCAGTGAGCATGTCTTTTGTTTTTTGTTTAGTTATTATTTCTATTTTCCATGGTCTCATCTGAATTGTTGCTATAAACTCTTCTCACTACCTTTGTTTACTTTCATCTGCCATTTTACTTACAGGAAGTACTGCCAAAATCTTGCACTCCATTATTTACAACCAAAAAACACATATCATGCTTATCTTTATTGGAAGCAATACAAACAGCATTTGATTATAGCAACACTAAAACGTTGTATGCATTTTTGCAGCTAAGGGATTTTGATGTATTTTTCTATATATTTTAGTCATACTAATGCTATCAGATGTTGAATTCTTAATATATTATTAAGGGGAAATTATACATTTCTCATGGAATATTATGCCCACTCCAAACCATGTAAGCTATAGTCTTCTTGGTTATACCCATAGCCAGTAAAGTCCTTCCATTTCATCTTTTGTGTCACATCTGCCATCACCACTACACACTCATGGTTCTTCAGCCCTAAACAGTATTTAAGAGTACTTAAATCATGATCAATATTAAAATGGCCCTATAGTATTATTATAATATCTACATATGGAGATATGCATATATACTACTAGGGGCTCACTGTACATTTTGTAGTGGGAAACCCTTGTTGAAGCCTGGTTTCTAAGCAGGGTTAACTGAAAACTGGTGGAAGAATTGCTGGAAAGAAGAAAATCTGATTAAATAATTAGTGTCAATTAGCTCCAGGAAAATCATTCAACAAACAATTGGTCTCAAGTGCCCTGCTTAATTATCTGAGACTTTCATTGGTTCTTATCAAGCCTGCTTTGATTCATGTTTGACTCTTGAGGTTCCCAGAGGTACAATTAATTATTGTCTGGTAAATAAACTCCCTGTAATTAATTGCTGCAGAAAACAGTGCATTACTGTAAAATACTACAATTTTAATACAATTTCATGCAATTCTTCATCTGACAAGAAATTCATAGAAACTTATTATGTGTTTTTTGTTGCAGAATAAACCTGTGCATCAATTGGCTGCTCAGTCAATCATCATTCCTGGGAATTCTCTAGGTTTGACCCAAAGAACTTGGGTGCAGACCTGCTTCCATGAGTCTCTATGTCAGCTTCCTCTTTCTCTGGGCAGGGGAGTAGTGTGAACAATTTTGGACCAGCACGGGGAGGCAAGCGAGTGACAGGGTAAAGGAGGGAGTTTGTGTGTATATTAGAATAAGAATGTATGTATAAGTGTGTGGTAACATAAATGTGTAAGCATGAATGTGTAAGTGTTTGTGTGTTAGCATGGATTTGTATGTGATAGACAGGTGCTAAGGGGCCAAAAACGACTCGGACAAATTTGTTAGTTAACTTTTGGCCAATTTGTTTTCAGGAAATGAATTTCGTTCCTTTCCATTCTCTTTGGCCCAAAATTCAGGGGCATTTTTTATTCTGTAATGAAATTCATTGCCCGGTGCCCACATTTACTCTCACTCTCTCAGACTCTCACTCTCTCACACCACGTCCACTTCTGCCGACCACTTCAGCTTCCGCATCTTCATCTTTTTCCTTCTCTATTTTTGCTTTGTTTTCGTCCGATTCGGGGTGGGGGGTGTCCTCGTTTTTGGGGCTTGTCTGAATGCTCAAATCTAGTATGTGTAAGTGTTTACGTTTCAATTATCAAAATACATGCTAACAAATCACCTTCTGTAGGACCCAGTTTGCAATAAGGCCACTAGGCAGTGCCATATGTCCCAGTGTGCTACAGGAAATAAGTGATGATGATATTAACATTTTAGTATTATATTTACCTCTGAGTATACCTTATGATTTTTACCTTTTTATAGGAACTAGAGTACATTTCAAAATCTCCTAAGAAAACTTAATTGAGAATATTTGTTAAGTGTTTAAGGCTTAATGAGTCTTGTTCTGCTGTATGTAGAATTATTGACAGCTAAAGTTCAACAACTCTTGCATACACAGGCAAAGATGGGAAAGTACAAATAACAAACTATAATGTCAAAGCTTTAAATACAGTGGGAAGGACATGAAGACAGAACGCAGTGACATTTAAATAAAGTCTTCATTATCAGAAAACAATATACAGTCTGTACCAAAGAGGGACACAGAGGTTTTAGATAAATAGTACCCTGAGTCAGGGGCACTGTGTAAGGAGACGCAAAGTAATCAGTAAGTCTATCATCCTTTATCATTATGTTTTATGCTAATTCAATTTTAAAATGAAATGTACAATACTTATGAGCAGACTTAACATTTAACATTTTCAAAGGTGCTTAAGGTCGCATTTTGTACGCTTTGAAAGTTCCAAGGATTGCTGAGCGTTGCTTAAACCATCAGAATTATGTTGCGCTGTTAATTAAACATTAGTTTGTAGGCAACATGCATCCTGATACAGAGTTTTGTAGGTAAATACTCAACATTAGTGATATTATCAAAGTAAAGAAATCCAGATCTATCTTATAAAGTGATTTGTTATTAGGATTCAGAAACCAAAACAACTGTTACACAGGTTTCTATCAGAAATATACGAAATATACTAAGCCATTTTTTCATGATTACCCACTTCTGTTATAATGAATTTCTGACACAATAGAATTAAATGTATATAATAAAACATATTAGTAGCTTCAAATTGTTTAACGTTTTATGAGCATTAATATATATATATATATATATATATATATACATATATATATATATATATACATATATATATATATATATACTTATACACCCCCTCCCAAATTTGGTTCTCATAAATCCCTAGTTCCCTGGGTATTATTTATTTAAGTTCCAGTGTTATTCTCTTTCACAGACTCTATATTGTTTTCCAATAACGAGTGGTATATTTAAATGTCACCGCTCCCTATAAAGAACAATTACTCATTTATTCAAAAATAGTGCAGGTAGTATAGGCAAGCAATACTAGACATTATTTCATTAATGTCTAATGATAAGTTCAGAGACATGAATGTGGAAGGGTCAAGTTTAAAAACCCAGTTAAAGAGTGCAATATAATCCACATACATGACTGTGGCTCATAGAAAAAAGGTGTATTTCCAGCAGCTATCTTACACATAGCCCTGCAGTAACGCACTCTTGGATCAAAGACCAGTTTAGGAAAATATCCATACTTTGGCTTAGTTGAAAGATAAAATAAAAGAAGAAGAAAATCAAAGATAGAACTACTAGAGAGGTGTGAGTTGGGTTTGCTTTAAATATACGATATCTCTGTAGTTGGGGAATCTCTGGGGAGTTGAAAAAATATTTTCTCTAGCAGGGAGGGGGAGATTGTGTTTAGTTTATCTCTTTAATCTGTGTAGCTGTACAAAATATGTTGCTTGCAGATCATAGACTAGGTAGCCACCACTATGGTGATTTTTTTTGAAAGGGGGCTCCTAGCACCTCCTACTGCTAAGTTTTCAAAAATATTGTGCTGTTTTCTTTTTTGAAAACTGTTCTGGTTTTTGCATAATATAATGTTTTCAGATAAGTGCATATTAATCATTTGTATGTGTTATGGCAGCATTATCTGGACAAACCCCAAATCTATATCATACTGCCTTGTGGTAAATAATAGAATGTCTCAGTCTCAATCACCCAGCCTGACACTCTGCCTATGAAAGAAAGGATTTCGGTGTGCAAGCAGAACGTCACTGCTTTAAAGAACAAGCTTGGATTGATCAGGAAAAGCCACACTCTCACACACTCTCTCACACTCTCATTCTTGTTCACTGTCACGCTCTCTAAATGTTTCCCTGCCTTCTCTGTCGACCACTTCTGCTTCCACATCTTCCTGTTCTTCACCTTATCTCCTTTATCTTTTATATTCTATCTTCTAGTTGTTTACGCATCTCTGCGGACATAACCTGGTGTGAACTTCCACCAAAATGATGGCGCTTCTGGGTCCGTCCTCTCTCCGATCCTCCAATCAAGAGGGAGATCATCAAGTACTGCCATTTTGCCTTCAGGCGCCCTACCGCCCAAATCACTGTGCTTTGTGTGCTCCTCTTTCCCTGATTGTCCTCTTTCCCTGATTGGATGATCGGTGGAGAGGACGTCGACACAAGCACCACCATTTTGTCCTAAGGTTGACTTCAGCCAAAATCGCGGTTGATCGGGAGAGAGGAGGTCACTGGAACCGCCTCCATTTTGTCATACGTTTGTGCCAGGTTATGCATCCAGAGATGTGGACCAAGATAGAGGATAAAAGATAAAAGCTAAAGGAGAGAAGATGAAAAACAGAAGTTAGAAGAGAAAATATGAAGAATAAGAAGATGTGGAAGATGTTGGCAGAAGCGGAAGTGGTCCGCAGAGAAGGTAGGGAAACATTTAGAGAATGTGAGAGAGTGAATGAGACTGAGAGTGTGAGAAAGTGAGTGTGATAGACAGTGAATGAAAGGGTGTGCAAATTTCAAATGAGGGGGCTGGCCTAGTTTTCATGGCTTTGTACAAATCGCTGAATTTGCCAAAATTCTGTAAATTTGCAATTCGTACAAGTCCAAATGTATAAGTCTACTAGACAGTCACTTTGGTCACCTATGTAGTGAGCCAAGCCCTTTTATGAGAGAGGGAAGTGTTCTAACTACAGGTAGTATAGATAAATGCGGTAGTCAAAAAATGTTAAACTTATGCAACAGACATCTTTATTTTAAAAAAAAAAAACATCTCACAGCTGCACTCATTGAATCAAAATAATCATAATTTAGATTACATGTGTTTCACATTAAGTTACATTATTTGTGTTAAATAAAATATGTATATGACTATACTCTGAATATCCATGAAAGGCACACTGAAGCTGAGGGAAACTTCTCTTTTTACGTATCGGACGAAAGTTATCCCACTAAATCACATGAAAGAATGTATCCAGGAAAAATGCCACTAAAAAATACATTTTAAATCTCTCGGTCTGAGGTTTACCCTTATACATAGTGTGTCGTACCCAGAGATGCATGATTTGAAATTATATTTTCTTTGAGAATTGCCTTATTATGTAGTCTCTGCTTGTCTCTTTGTAGAAAACAGTGATTTATGATTTGATCAGCCACCTCTTGCCTTTTATATTACCACATTCACGGCAGATGTCACCAGACCTATAAATCTATAAGGCATAGCCGGCATTGTCAATGTGTTTTAGTTATCTTTTGAATAAATTGGGAAGCAGGTTGTAGAAAGTAAAAAAAAAAAAGTGAGCAGGCTGCAGTGGAGAATAAAATGAATGAAGGGTTAATATTATGTATATATAGGACTTATTTATTAAAGTATGCTATAGAAAGGTGCTTCCAAACACAAAACAGCCTAGCCTTCCATCACCATCATTAAGAATTATGATAAGAAATAATTAAATCTCTAATTTAGAAAGTGACTTATAAACTTCTTGCAGGTTAAATATTGTCTTGGAAAATGCTAGACTGTTGATATGTAAAATGTTTATAACAGGGGGATAACTAGAAACCACAGGGTCCTTGTGCAAAAATTGCCCCGGGACACCCCAACTTGCCACACTGCCGCCTTTGCCCTTCACAACTTGTGACTGCCTTTGCACCCAAGCAGTTTATCAGTGCTATCTAACCCCCAAACAGCTGGTATGTGCCATCATTGCCCCCAAACAACCTGTCTGTGCCTTCTTTGCCCCTTGCCGCCCTTCCAACATATATATGTTGACACACATATGTAGACACACTTGCACAATTACACAAACTTATTTATTCTCACTAACACACGTACATATTTATTCTATCACACGCTCCATCTCACCTCACTTACACATACGTGCTCACACACACACAATTACACATCCATGTGCACACACAATTACACATCCATGTGCACACACATTTACACATCAATGCAAACACACATAATTACACATCCATGCTCACACACAGAATTACACATCCATGCTAATATACATGCATGTACAAACATACTGTACATACCACCACCTGACCCTGCGTACCTCTCACCTCTCCAGAAGCTTCCTGTCCGGCTGCTCGCACACTGTGCAGACAGCCTCGGTTTCACCACAGGGTCACGGGATGTAACATGGTCCCAATACGTTCCTGTCTCCCTGTGCCAGTTCAAAACCTTCTGACCTGGAGCAGTGCGAGGAGACAGGAGGTCGCAGAGGTCCCACTGGGCCCCCTATAGTTATGCCACTGGTTTATAAAGGGAATTCTGGACAAAACATACAAGCAGTATATCGCCCATTTTCTCCCCATCCATCCCCTTTTTCTGCCCCTATTCTTTTTATCGCTTCTCCTCACCCACTCTCTCCCTTTCTCACTACCTCTCCCCCTTCTCCCCATCTTTTACCTTTCTCCCTCTCCTTTCCCTTCTTAACATGGTTGTCCTTTGGTGGGGGCACAGGGTCTGTTCCTACAGACGTCTGCTTCAGTGCTGCCTAGTGGAAATTGGAAAGCTGATTGCAAGCCAGGCCTTTGTATCCAACATCAGTGTCTGGCCTCACAAATGCTCTTTTGGCTGAATGGGCAAAAAATCCCACAGAAACACTTCAAAATCTTGTGGAGGGCCTTCCCAGTAGAGTGGAGCCTTTATAGCTGCAAAGAGGGGGTCAACTCCATATTAATGCACATGGTTTTGAAATGGGATGTCCAATAAGCTCATATAGGTGTGATGATCACACATACTTGATCCACACTATGATCCACATACTTTTGATCATATAGTGTATCTTAAGCCTCTAGTAGTAGCAGACCCCAGTTTTGTACAACCATGGTGGCTACTTTCATTGTTTTGTAATAGCAACCAGATTCCAGTGATATTGCATTATTAAGAATACACATAAACACATGCCACTATAAATAATACATATACGTAACCAGATAATGTGAAAACATCCAACATTGCTTTTATTGATATGGTGAACCAATATGTAATTAAAGTTGATGTGCAGTGTTTTATTCCATGTCAAGGGTACATTTGTTGAATCATTGAAGGTGTTGTTATTATTATTCATTCTAACTTAATTAAATGTATTTCTAATATTAATTCCATATTATCTACTTTCTCAGATTAAAATACATTGTTCTGGGAAATATTGTACATGACAATTTCAAGGCACACAAGGCATGCAAGCTATCTACTTATTTTGTGAATCTAAACAAGTATATAGGAAATTAAATGTATCCGCTACGCTGATTGAATTCCTGACTTCTGTACAAGGTGATGCAAATCAGTATCTGTTTAATGAACATATTTATATGAAGCTGAAGATCCAGAGCTGAGCCAACATGCACACACATTGTTAGACAGAGAGTTAAAACAGACAGAAGGCACAATGACACGTTAAATTACCTACATGATGTATGGCTTAATGAACCCCCTTGTGTTGATCACGCTTAGCATTAATCAACAGCCATGAACAGATTCTCTTATTTTCTCAATGCTTCTCTGATAAACTGCAATTTCATTTAACCTTGGACAGCAACGTTAATAGCATCCACGGGACAACTGTCAATACTTTCCTGACTGAATATACAGTGATTAAACTGCTACACAAGATACATGTCATGAATTTTCTTGATTTGAAATTAGAAATTTTATTTTTTGCTATTTGCATAAAATATGCTAAAAGCATTAAAACATAAAGATTTATATTTATGGTTCAGTTTCATCTAGAAATCTCTTTCTGGATTTCATAAAGGATGTAAAATGAATTCTTATATCGAATATATGCATATTCTAAAAAAGTATCTATCTATCTGTGTGTGCACACGGCCACATGTAAGCACATACAAATAAAGTTAAATGTAAGGTCCACAGGAGTATATGTAAATTCCTCATGCATTTTTTACTTTTTTGTGAGACCTCCTACATGAATAGTGACACCTGTAATGCACAACATTTTAATATTCCCTACCTGAAAAGTTGCATGTGTCATGACATAAGTGTAATGATGTACATGATGTAATTGGTCATGGAAACTCTGGGTAAAACAGGGTTTTTATGTTATGATGTGGAAAGGGGCATTTGCTACAATTATTTGAATATGGAACAGTTTTTTACTTACCTGTTATAATATATATATATATGTATGAACACACATACAAAATATACATAGAATATATATATATATATATATATATATATATATTATTTACCCAGTGAGCACATTGTTTTAAAGCTTTTGTGCATGCTGAATAACATATAAAGTAATGGGGTGTGTTGGTGGGTGTAAGTCTAAGCCTGGTTAGTTTTTGTTTTGTAAATAGTAATTGGCATTAGTTAGCTGACTAAATTCTCTCACGCTGCACACCACACTCACACAGGCCAAAGCATACATTACACAAGTAGACACTGTCTGATACAGTCTCAACTATTCAATATCTCCAAAACCCTGGACTTGTTCCACAGGGTTCTGCCCCAGAAATACCTTTGCAGTAGAAGATGTATTCAAAGCACTGGGTAGAGCCATTATAAATGTCAGCATTCAAGAACATTTGTTATGTCTCCTCTTAATGTCTTTGTTTATATGGTTGCAATATTCTGATAAACAAGTTAGAAAAATAGAATGTTTGTTAGCATGACTAGTGGTGAGATCAGTTGGTTAGTAATAAGCTGGTTCTGATAGTAATGTTGATTAGAGATGCTTTCTCTTGGGATGAGTTTAGGACTGGAGATCTAGGTGGCAGCCAAAACAAAATCACAGTGCGGCAAAGGTTGGCTGACCTACCAGACTTATAAATCACAGTTTAGAATCTAAGTTGTATGAGGATGATATTGTATTTCATAGTATAGAGTTTAGAGGGTATATTCCTCAAAGAAAGAGTTTGCAGTTTCAACTCCACCAATTCATTGTTCATTATGAAGGATCAACATTGACAACTTTCTCCAACAAGAAGGGCAGAACTGGCTCTATATAATGCATTGGGTGAGCAATGGGGATATTACTGCCCCAGATATAGAAGAAATCATTGGCTGTCTAGGGTAGGGTTGTCAACGTCAAAAACTGAAAAAAAGTGGTCTCAAAAAACATCTTATTAACAAGAGCACACCCCGCCATGGGGCCACACTCCCACACTTCAAGGTTTGCACTGTATTGTATATTAGAGGTTAAACACACACACACTCACATAGGAGTTGTGCACTTCAGCATCGAAGAGGTTAACTAAACACAGAAGCTTTGCACTTCAACACTTCAAGGTTAACTACACACCCTGAAGTGTGTGTGAGGTTTACCACACACACACACACACAGGCGAAACGATTTGTGAAGTTCCCAACGTGTATTAGTAAAATCAAATATAGCAACTATAACCTGCATACATTAAACAAACTGTAAATATCCATTACTCTCCTTTCCTTTTATTTCTTTTCTTTCCTTTACTTTCTCTTAATTAATCATTATAGGAAATGTTTTGAAGTGGTATAAGTTGCTTCTGGTGAGATGAGCATTGTACTTATTGTGCTCTCATACTGAATCTTTGTAGGAAAGTGAGAACTTTTTTTACACACTAACTCCTTATAATAACGTGAATATATTCGCTACTAGATTTCTCTAAAATGTAACACTTTACATCAATTGCAGGTAACCATATTACTCCGTTACAGCACTTTCATGTAATTACTCATATTAACCAAGCCTTGATATATTTATCTTCCTAGGAAGATGAAGGTGCAAAAAGGGCACAGCATTGCTCATAAATATTTCCACTTTCATCAGATATGACTTTGATGAATCATGCTGTGCAATTGGTAAAGATAAGGACTTAATGTGACTACGTGATGCAAAAAGATAATATCAACATACATGCAATGCAAGTCTTATACCATGCATCTTATGTGCATGCCAGCTTATTGAATTGACTTTACAACATGTAGTATCTTACTTCACCTCTGTAATAAATACACAATCTTCCTAATAATAAGGACAAATAATGGGAGCCCAGACATTGTCCTAGTGTTCAGTATTTTTGGTTGTTTTTTAAAAAAAAAATAAAATCTGCCCCTAGTGCTTAAGACATAATCGGCCAAATTCAACACCTGATCCAAAATCCAGGCTAAAGATAAAATAAAACAAACTCTAAATCCATTCCCACTAGTAAGGGATTCACCGGATACTTCATGATTACAGCTTAACCACACAGACATATTTAGTGCATGCAGCACTGAAACTTAATTTAGTCTGCCCATTTCTTACCTTAATCAGTCATTGGTCTTGTCTTAGATTCAGGATAGCCAGGGTCGGCCGAAGACTTAACGCCGCCTGGGGCGAAGTTTAAAATGCCGCCCCCCACCCCCCACCGACCCCATTATCTACTACCCCCCCCCCACGGGTACTTACCTTTAAACAGTCCTGCGGCGAGTCTCCCTGCTCTGCCACGGTGCCGGCTTGTAATGCTGAGCGCCGGAAATTGACGTCACTTCCGGCGCTCTGCATTACAAGCCGACACCAGGACCGAACAGGGAGACTCACCGCAGAGGAGAGAGAGAGAGGCGCCGAGCGGGTAAGCGAAAACCACTCGGTGCCCCTCTCTCTCTCTCCTCCGCTTCAAAAAACAAACAAAAAAAATGCGCTTGGGGCGGCAAAGTGCCACCCCTTCTAAAGTGACGCCTGGGGCAATTGCCCCAGTCTGCCCCATTATAGGGCCGGCCCTGAGGATAGCTTTATGCCTATGCCATGCATGTCTAAATTACTGCTGTGTGTTAGCCTCTACCACTTCTGATGGGTGGCTGTTCCATTTATCTACCACCTTTTTGGTCAAGGTATCCTTGAGACAAACTGAAACTGATACCAGACAAATACAGCCTTTACAAATACATTTAAAACCCAACACATTACCAACATATATGTTACAACTGTTTTGCATACACATGAGTGATAATTAGGTATGTGTAGATGATATACATACAATTTAATGTAATATATAAATAGTAATAATAATAAATAATAATAATAATAATAACAAAAAATATGAACCTCTAGATAAGTAAAAAAGTAAAATGGGAGCATTCAACCATTAAACCAACTTCCACCATATTGTTTTTACCCTTTTGTTATCGTATAGTTGTAATATATATATGTGTGTGTGTGTGTGTAATATCTGTAATATCTAAAAAGTCACATAAACAATACTTTTACAATTTATTTCTGTTTTCCACATGAGCACTCATTTAGCTCTGGATCTTCTGCTATTTGAGAAGCTAGCTCTCGCAACCTGGAGATTTCCTCCTGGAGATTGGAACTTGGCACTGATTGCATCACATGTGATGCAGTATGTGTGACATAATCATGAAAAGATGGCACTAATGGCGTTGACATCTTTACACAAGCCACACATTGTTGCGAAAATCTGTATTTTCAAAAATGCTGTGGCTTCCCATACAGTACTTCTGACATCGAGTTAGGCTAAACACCCTTTAGTGTCCACAGTCCTTCTAGGAAAAGCCATACACAACTGTAGCAAACATTAAAAATACTGCATGCAAATTACACTGGGGAAAACAGTAACTAAGGGCAAATTTTTCTACCTTCTGCTTAAAGTAACAAAAAAAACATTCTTACCACACATTGGAAGGTATTTGCCAGTGAAGACGGACAGCATTATATTGCCATAAAGCCCAGACAAGTCAGTCTAGATAGTTGTTTTAAAAAACTTCTACTTAACAGTGTAATATTGTGACAATTTGAGCAACAAAATTCTTTTTATGTGGATTTCATCAAAGAAGATGAACAGAATTTTGCAGACATGAAGCCCGAAGGACAATTTAAAAAAAAAAACCCTCATCACAGTAAGAAAAGGTTTCAAAAACAACTTGCAATGCTGACACAACATTTAAAAAGCTGTTTATTGGTAACCATTGCAAGGATGTAAAAACTGTTGCAATCGAATGAAATGGTTAAAATGTCCTTGTTAAAGGGTATTTAGACCACTCTGTCAATTTGATGAGTACTTTAACCTTATTTTTAATGTTGGGATTTATCTAGATGGGTTTTTTCATCTACAAAATCCAACTAAAATGTATCAATTTTACATGCACTATTTGTCCACGAACACCATTGAATAGCTGAGCTGTATGTTTCCATTAGTTTCGATTTGTACCATTTTTATGTTGAGAAATTGATCATAGACTTATTTGCAAACCATTGTGCTGATCACTTTTGTTAAAAAAAACTATTAAGGTTTAACCCCTTCGAGACAAAGGCTGATTTTACTTTTTGTACCCTTTGTGACAATGGCCTTTTTAACATTTCTGCGCTGCTTGTGTTTAGCTGTAATTTTCTTCTTTCCCGTTTACTGAACCCACACACATTAGATATTGTTTTTTTCAGGACAAGAAGGGCTTTCTTTAGATGACATTGTTTTGATTGTATCATATTATTTACTATTAAAAAAATTATAAAATATGGTGAAAAATTTAGAAAAAAATGACTGTTTCTAACTTTTAGTTGAAAAATCTTTTACTCATCTATAAAAGGTAATGAAAAAACCTGCTAAATAGATTCTACTATTTGTCCTGAGTTTAGAAATACCCAATGTTTTTATGTTTTTTTGCTTTTTTCTACCCATTATGGGGCAATAAGTACAGGTAGCGTTTTGCTATTTCAAAGCCATTTTTTCCAAATCTGGTAATTCTTCCCCCCTTGTGCCATTTCAGGTATCTTTGAACCCGGCCAATGCAATTTACCCCATCAAGTCATATATTTTTGAAAACTAGACAGCCCAGGGTATTCCAAATGCTAGTATTTTAACTCTTTCCATGCACCATATCTACCACCAGTCTTTGTCAAACTTTATGGTAGTCATTTTTTGCATTTGTTTTGTCATACACATTTTACTTCAGGTATGAATTAAAATGTTCTCGTTTATGTCACTATCACAAAACACCCCAATATGTGTTCAGCAACATCTCCTGAGCACAGCGATACCCCACATGAATGATTTTGCCTGGCTGTTTGGGGGCAAAAGGGCCACATTTGGGGCATGCGCATTTTTCAATGTTGAACTTTGGCATTTGGGGATCCACTGCCCATGCCCTATTTGGTACATCTTTGAGCCGGGCCATTTCAGTGTGCCCAATAAACCCATATATTTTTGAAAACTAGACACCCCAGGGTATTTCAAATGCTAGTATTTTAACTCTTTCCATGCACCATATCTACCACCAGTCTTTGTCAAACTTTGTGGTAGTCATTTTTTTGCATTTGGTTTTCCACACACATTTTAATACAGGTATGAATTAAAATGTTCTCGTATATGTCACTATCACAAAACACCCCAATATGTGTTCAGCAACATCTCCTGAGTACAGCGATACCTCACATGAATGATTTTGCCTGGCTGTTTGGGGGCAAAAGGGCCACATTTGGTGCATGCGCTTTTTTCAATGTTGAACTTTGGCATTTGGGGATCCACTGCCCATGCCCTATTTGGTACATCTTTGAGCCAGGCCATTTCAGTGTGCCCAACAAAACCATATATTTTTCAAAACTAGACACCACAGGGTATTTTAAATTCTGGTATTTTAACTCTTTGCATGCACACATTTTACCACCAGCATTTTTTCAAAGTTTGCAGTAATATTTTTGTGTGTGTATTTTTCCCCCACACACCTACTTTATGTATGAATTTACAGCTCCTGGTATATGCCGCTGTCACACGACACCCCATAATGTGTTCAGCAACATCTCCTGAGTGCAGTGATACCCCACATGCATGGGTGTGTCATTTTTTGGGGGAACTAAAAGGCCACATTTGGTACGTGTGCATTTTTCTAATTGGAAATTAGATGTGTGGCCATCCTTCCCCCCGTGTTAATTGGGACGTTGTTGAACCTGGCCCATTCAATTTACCCCATCAAATCATACATTTTTTAAAAGTAGACACCCCACGGGCATTTAATATGCCAGTATTTTAACTCTTTCCATGCGAGAATTGTTTTAAGCTAATATGCTAACTTTAGGACTTGCTCACAAAAATATATTTTTTATATATATATATTTTTTTTTTTTTTTTTTTTTTAAAAAATTTTAACATTTTTTTTCAACTTGGAGGTTCCCCTGATAGTGACATCAGTGGGAAATGATTTTTACATTTTACTGTTTTTTTACTATTTTTTTCTAATTATTATTAATTTTATTTTATTTTTTAATTTATTTTTACTAATCACACTGTGATTAGAAAGCTGGGCTCCATTGACTTGCATGGTGAATGCAGTACCTGTATTCAACCTGCAAGTGGAGCCAAAGTTCTCTAGATGGTCTGGACCATCTAGCTAAATTTTAAAATTTGTTGGTTCCTGTTACAGGACGGCGGCCATCTTCCTTGATGGCGAAGATTGCCGGTAGCTGCGGCTGTGACCGCTCTCCGGAGCGGTCACAGCCCATCAAAAGGTTAGTGTTTGGTGTCGCTGGATGCCTCCTGATCGAGGCATTCCAGCGACACCATTTAAGCTTAGGAGGCGATCGTCGATCGCCTCCTAAACGCTTTTAAAACGGGCGTCCGCCGCCATACAAAGTATGGCGGATGTTGACGCCCCGTGGAGGGGCCAGAGATGGCCCCTTCGTGCCGATCGCGGCGTTGCTGAATGCCTCGAGGTCGAGGCATTCAGCAACGCTTTTTGGGTGCAGAAAGCGATAGTAGATCGCTTTCTGCACCCGTTTAAAGACGTGCCGGTCCTGGCACGTCAATTGTCGTAAAGCACATGCTTTTCCGTGCCGTGCCAGGACCGGCAATTGTCATTAAGGGGTTAAACATCTCATTGAATAGGGGCCAATATGTATGCACTTAACTCTCTCAACTTAACTAGATTCAAGTCTTTCAAGTTTTTATTTTCTACTTCAATTAAAGTTGAGTGACTTGGAATTAGAAAATAGGAAGGAATTTTAATTTTTAAATTGAAAAAAAACTTTCCAACTTAAAAAATAAATTTATGGTTCACTAAGTGTTGAAATTAACTTAAATAATTAAATTTTTAAGTCTGAGGTATTCACTAACACTTCTGCTGGGCCAAGTTTAAAAATTGTCAGATAGAAGTGAAACATCTTTAATTTGACTTGACTGTTTTATCACCAGGTGCATCAATATATTTAAAATAGGTCCATAGTAACAAGCAAGGCTTTTCTAGTCCATAATAACATCTGTTTAATAATAATGTCACTTCTTGACTCAAAGGTTAAAAAAGTATTGAAAAATGAAAAACGGTACACAAAAAAATCTTATAAGTTACAAAGGCATTTTTAGATTTTTTTATTGGGTGATAACCAACTTTTGCATTGGGGAGGGTTTTGAATCCTACAATTCATTATCCACATCTACGGCCCACAAAATGGTTTAAAGCCTTTAAGAGTGATGTATCTACAACTTCTATTTTCTTTCTGCTAACAAAGAAATATGTAAAACTGTATTTCACTTCACCATTTAAATCAACAGTCTGACAAAACAGCAATACAATTACAATTCAAGGGTTTGTGCAAGCTTTTTCTATGTATGAGAAAAACAATAACCAAACACTTGAGCCTCCTATTTCTCAGTCTTCGGAGAATTAGAAAGGAAAGGGCAGCTGTATTTTGGTTGATATTGGGCCACACATATAAAAGCAATGACAGATGTAGAACCACCCCCTTAAAGCAGTCATGAACTCCTCTCAGCTAAACAATGCAGGTTGACAGTTGAGGAGATGCATTTGTTTCTATAAAACAACCAGCTGCTTCTCTTGCGGCTTCTATAACAGAACACGACCGTCTCTTGTGCGATTCTCCAACTGTGATCTAACCCTGAAATATAGAAGAATGAAATCATCATTTACAATGATGGATATCACTGTATTCCAATAAAAATGACTATGTCACATGAAAATTAACTCGTCAACATTTCTGTGCTTCGTGGATATGTCAACAGAGTGGATAATTAATTTTTATTTACATTACTACTCCAATGTAAGGAAAAAATAAATATCCTCCCCCTATGTTTAGTTTAATTTGATGTATTGTAGAGCAGTTTAGAAAATTGCATAAAGGGTCAACCCTGGCGATATTTTTGTGCTATCTATGTTTCTTCTTCACCCATCCTATCAAGATAAAACCTTGGTAAAGATATCATCTTTACCAAATTTGTTCTCTGTCTTCCTACGGCTAACAGGGTACAACTCTGTGTATCCCACCGATGTAGCAATGTGATATCTAATGCTCCTTTTTTGCGGGACACACTGGCTCAGTTGGCCCACCATAATGTGTCACAGGATGAAGTGTTTCAACTTAACTTATCTCACATTCACATTAAAGCTTCACATAAAAAACCCTTAAGACATCTTTAGGAGGGTATGCTCTATTTTGTTTTATTTAGTAATTGTATTTTTCTCTTAAATCAAACATATGTTTATCAAACGCAACAGTATGTCATTTGAAGATAATTACATATATTTGTAAGTACTTCAAATTCCTGTTATATTCCGCCATACAGTAATAGAAGAGTACATTTACATATCCAGACATATGGCACATATGGCTTGACACATTGGAAACAGACCTTGGGAAATGGAGTGGTTTCTGCCTGAGCTGGGTGCGGGTTGTGTGCTTGGGGTGAGGTGGTTAAGAAGAGTGGACCAGGTGTGGAGTGGGACTAGTCCTCCTCCTCTAGACAGGTGATAAGAGAGTAGTCCCTCACAAGGCTGTGGTTTAGCATGTAATAGTCTTGGACTAAAACCTGCTCCCACCTCAACACCAGGATGCTCCTGCAAACAATGAAGCATACATTATACAGCACATTAGGCGCCAACCATCATCAAAAGTGCCCATGGTGTGTGTTCTATTTACTAAGTGTGAGCATTAGTTAAATGTACTCTGAGATTTGCTGCTGATGCTTTAGGTTGGACATACAGTATATTTTCTGGATCATTTAATATGACTCTTATGTCATATGGCTGGCACCCATTGCATTGCCTGAATTTTAATTATCCAGTTTTAAGTGTTTGAACAAAGTGTCATTGGATTTATAGTTTATCAACAGCCAGAGAGCAAGAGACCATTGTCCTTCACAGAATTGGCTTCCTTTCTAGTGACTCCTAATGACTTAGAATGTTTCTAAGGTACCATATTTGTTGGACTTTGTATACACCTTTAGACTATATGACATTTTCTATATTGACACCTACAGCCCACCTTAAAAAATACTGCTTCAAACTCTCATCTTGAAAAAGCTGTTCTTGAAACCTATGCATGTGGACAATCTGAATAATGTGTTTAATTTAGTAGATTATGTAATTCCATATATTGGTTATGAAAGTTTCCATGTTCTTTATTGTCTTAGTTACTCTGTTCTTTATATAAATAAAAGCATAATATGTATCCCACAGGACAACCCCATCTGTTGGTGCTTCATAGAACCCAAACTCATCTATGGTATGTAGGAAACCACAAAGGCTGTCTAAAAAAGGGCTATTATACGCTGAATAAAAAAAAAACAATGGATGTATAAATGTGCGTAGGATAGGCATAAAGTTATCCTGAATATAAAACAAGACCAACGACTGATTACGGTCTGAGTCTTTACATCAAGAAAAAAGGCAGACTCGATGAGCCAAATGGTTCTTATCTGCTGTCAAATCCAATGTTTCTATGTAAAAAAATAATGTGTAAATTATCTGATCTAGTATTTTATACATATGGACTCTGTTTTGTATATCAAGGTCAATAACATTAATAATAATTAGATTCCTGTACGTGGGTAGCATTTAATTGAGTATGACTTTTTATCTCTCCCCATAAATGAATTCCTCCAATGACACACTTGATACCCCTTGACAAACTGAAGGAGTTTTTTTTCTCTTCAAATGGACAGCATTCTACCCAATAATGAATATAAATCATTGTTTTGACTAGTGAGAGAGGTGACAGACATTCCTTATCAATTACAGTTGTTGAATTTAAGTGTCCTGTGTTTGAAATTTCCTTAAATCAGATTGCTTCCTTCATGGAGTAATAATGACTCAATTCTTTATAGAACAAAGATTTGTGTCAGGTGTCAAAATCATGATTAGCAATAACAAAAATGTTCTTAATATTCTAACCATTTATTTAGAAAATGCCAACTTCTGTCATAATTGTGTAAAATCCTCATCTCACAGTTTTCATACACAAAAATAGCAACATAAAGCACTTGGAATAAATATTTATTGAAGAACAAATCTCTATGCATAGGTTATGCAAGATAAAAGTAAATTGTATTACACTGTTAAGGTACTTTTTTCTTATAGCTTGAGAAGCTTACTCTTCATTTATGTATACCCAGGATTGTTATTTACAGTTTATTCCCCACTATATTATAACAATTTCAAGATATTGAACAATCTTGACTTTTTATTTTGCATGACCCCCATAGTCCCCCATTTACCCCATATTCTCAAGAGCATTCTATTTTAAACACTTCGCACAACAATGGGGTTCTTCCTTGTGGCGTATGCATTAAGGCATTGTGTACCCCAATTCCTGTGCACACAGCTCATGCGCAATATAACCAACAAATACACAATAGAGTGCTTCTACAAAAAGAAAAACACAAAACAACATAGTGCAGATAATCCTATCATATTAAAAACTTGGAGGAGGGGATGATATTGCACTCACAAAATGCTGCTGAGATCAGGCTCATCTTAAATTAGTTATTTACCTCCCTATTCCTTAAAAACAAGAGGAGATATACCAATGGCACAATATCACTGACCTAAAGCCCGCTTTCCTCCTTTCTTGTGAGGATAAAAAGGGTGGCAAAACACGTTGAGGGAAGCAGACATTACCCTGTGGACATTTATTTTATCCTATTTTTTTATTTATTGTTTTTTTTTATTTATTTGTCAATTTGCACATTCAATAATCAGTTTGGAGGTCAGAGACCAGAAGCACAAGGCACTTTAACAAAGGCTCCCAGCACTTAAGAAGGAAAGATTCAGGAGTATCCAGAAGGATTTATGTGCAATTTCTATTCTGCGTAACTTGGATTTATTTCACACAACTGTGATATTGTGCCATTGGTGTATCTCCTGTTGTTCTTAAGGAATATGGAAATAAAGAAGAGTGCAATGTCATCTCATCCCCACCCCAAATTTGATTGGATAATCTGGACTATATTTGTTGGATTAGGCATAGGAGAGTGCCATTTGTTGGGCTGCAGCTATACTGTACATGAATGTTTCTATAAAAATATAATTGAAATAACATAATGGCCAATTGGGCATTACAACATGTTTAAATGGAGCTTATGTATATCGTCATTTTATTTGCTCTTTGTCTCCTTTTTCATTTTACAGAAATATCATGAACTTCATGCATCTTAAGCGTAGTTGAAATCTGTGTTGCCATTAAAATGAAAGGGAAAGACCATTTGAAAAATGAAAGAAAGCCATTGCGCTTCTTTATAAGACATGGGTATTTAAGCTTAAAGAAAGAATACTGCTGAAACCTAATTTAAGTTAATGCATGACTCTTGTAATATATGGGACAGTG
This sequence comes from Spea bombifrons, assembly GCF_027358695.1. Taxonomy (NCBI): domain Eukaryota; kingdom Metazoa; phylum Chordata; class Amphibia; order Anura; family Pelobatidae; genus Spea; species Spea bombifrons. Next base: position 21,163,788 of record NC_071091.1, on the reverse strand, counting down.
ATATACTCAAGAACATTGATTCGCTACTGACTCTGGCAGCAAAGGAGTCATAGAGCAAATTATAAGTTGGAGCGATGGAGTCACTCTGGAACATATAATTTAGTACAAAACAAGGGACTGGCTGTACACAGGAGGATTGTGTTTCGGATCACATGCGATACAGCTATCACATAACAAAATTCTTTTAAACTCAGAGAAACTGGAAGCTGCCCTTATAGACAGGTTTAGATTCTATTATTTCTGTGAAGTCTATAACTGATCCTACCTTTCACTATTCCTGGTGAACGTTTTAATTCAATATACGGACGATAGCTTCTCAAATGCCAATGAAAAAAATGATGAATTATGTGGAAAATATGTTTTATATATTAGCTCAGTGTTTTAACCTTGACCTAATGCGGTAACACATACAGATCTCAACTTCCATTAGTTAAAATAATCATTTACAAGTAACTGAAAAACTTAGAATGAGTGACAATATCATGAAAACTATATGTAATTTTAATAAATTAATTGTGTAATTTAAAAGTTGTGCAGGTAACAGTCCCCTTTTAACCCTATACATTTTTGAGTATTCATTGTGCAGGGTCCCATATACAACACATGTTATGAAATCAGATGCTAACATTTAGCACAATTCTCTCTGCTTCTATTCTCTGTTGCAAACAATGCCAAAAAGAATATCTTTTTATCTTTCAGGAGAAAATGTCCCACCCACCCCCCCTTGTAAAATAACATTAACATAGACATGTTGTTTAATCAAATATTTCAGAACATTTTAACAGTTGAGAACTTTCATTCATTTATTCACTTAATCATGCAGTCCAAAATACATGTGTGCATGTCTGTCTGCATGTGTACAATGTCATGTAAAAGCAATACATGGGTATTACAAAATATTTCTAAATTCTATGACACTCGAAACGTGCACAAACACACTAGTTAAAATTTGATTGTATCTCCTTTTTACATCTCTATTTTACAGGCATAGCCGATATTGTCTTGGTTTGTCAAACGAGTGTTTGTTATTGTGGAAGGTGGTAATTAACTGCTTAGTTGACTCTAGCTAACAGCTCCTAGTATTATGCTTCACAATAACATGATCTTGTGGTTATAAAGCTTCATATGCTTCCAACATGATTTTAAATCATGCTAGAGAGCCCATTATACCTGCTCAAAGGTGAAGTTCCTATGAGAAAGAGTCTTTAGTTGAAGCTTGACTTTGATAGGCTGAAAAGATAGACGGGCCCCTTCATTAAAGGGAGAATTGACGAGAGAATTAGTTCTAGAGTTGGGGTTTTAACTCCACTATACATTTTAAAAGGTCGACCCTAGAGCTTGGATAACCCTGAACAAAGCATAGTTAAGTTACAATCGTCACATCAAGTATTGAATTATGCATTAAACCAATGTTGGCCTTTCATAATAAAAAGTGAGGGAGTTAAAACTCTCCCTTTGGTGAACAGATCTCAATGAGCCAAATTAGAATACAGCTGCAATTGAAATCAATGTCAGTTTGATTCCCCCCTTTGTCTTCTCATATTAGTTGCCTCCTGTTGGACTCAAACCTTTTGGGCCAATAACAGAGAAGCTCCATGATTTGTCCAGGTAAATGGTTTGCAGGATACCAATTTATCAGGAAAAAAAAAGAGAGAAAGGAGATGTAATAGAAGTATTTAATAACCTAAATGTATTTAACAGAGTACAGGAGGGAAGTTTATTTCAAAGGAGGAGAAATTATAAATTAAATGACAACTGCAAGCTATTGCCAATACGGCCATATCTGGGAACTATATGGTGAAGGTGAAGTGCCGCTTCTTCGGTACTCTGGGTCAATCTCCGGATTGCGGTAGCAATGTTTAGACACGCCCACTCCCCACCCTATTCCCCTCCCACCCCCTTCCCATCATGAAGCCACTCCCCTCAGAAGCCAGAGCCCGGAAATTCCCCTGTAGGCTCACAACATTTCATGTGTCCAAGGTGTAGCTGGGGGCCAGGCCATTGTAATTTTTACTACTATGGAACACAGTGATACGTTCATAACCCGTAAACATTCTGAACTCCTAGAAGAAAGGGGTATCAGGGGAGGAAAGAGGGACAGAATGAGTAAGGTCCCAAAGAGAGACAATCTCTGGTAAAGAGGAATTGTTGCAAGGTGTGGCAATGATCACAAGATTAGCTTGAGTGGATTTTGAGTGTCTCAAGCAATTCCATGTTATTTGATTTCACAGGGGACTTGGCATATGTTAGACTGTTTACACTGAATCCAACACTTACTTTTACAGGTGTTCCTGCTTATCTTAATCATGCTGCAGTTATTAGGTTAAACGCTTGGTTTGCTGCGTAGTAAAACATAATTCAGTCATTATTCTGTCCCTGTTTGACTATACCAACCACTCCATGTGAAACACTGCCCAGGGGACATCCACTGATAACAGGATTGTACCTCTGAGTAAATAATTGTTTGTGTCCTCCCATAGACCTATACAAATAAATTCATTACCCACTGACCTCACATTGTTTATTTGGATTATAATGTGCATATTTCAGTTATCCGATTGTATCTTCAGACTATACCCCAAGAAAGGAATTTGTGAGTTTCTTTTTTCAATTATAAGAAGACTATGTTAATGAAAAAAAATATCAAGTAAAATAATATATTCCAAAGGGCTCCAGGGAAACACATTTGCATATGGGATGCAGGTGGCATTAATTAGGGGGTTTATTATTTTTTTGTTATGTTTTTGCTGTTGTCGTTTTTTTTAATTTTGAAAAAGATACTTAAAAGAATACTAAAACCTCAAGCCTATTGCTAGAAAATGTAATTAACTTTTTAATCCAAAGGGTGATACTAGTTTATTGTAAAAAAAATGTGAATATCACAAGTACCATAGAAATTAGCAACACGCGCTAGCACTCTATTGGTACAGCTTGGAGAAATATGTCCACATAAACTCTATTTTCTAGAACTTTTAACCTGGCTTTGCCATTATGTTAGTCCCATGGTGTCATACAGCAGTTTAAAGCATCTGAATGCAATTCAGAGCCTCAAGGGCTGCTAAGAGGTCAGGATTTAAGGATATTCTTCCTTAGGCACAGGTGACAGATTCCAGTGACTAATCCACTGATCAAAACACTGGTTAACTAGAAAAACCCTTGTGTTATGGCATGTTCTTTGGAACTTGGGTCTGAAAGATAAGAAGACAGAAAAGGGATTCAGCTAATGAGAGACAAAGGAGAGACAGTGGGAATGAGGGGAAATAGAAATGAAGGAGAGAAAGAAAGAAAAAGAAAGAAAGAAAGAAAGAAAGAAAGAAAGAAAGAAAGAAAGAAAGAAAGAAAGAAAGAAAGAAAGAAAGAAAGAAAGAAAGAAAGAAAGAAAGAAAGGGAGCATCTCTCCTTTTGAGGGAATACTTTTTTCATAAAGGCCACTTTGCATTGGTTATATAGACAACCACTATTCCAATCATGCAGGTGAATACTGAAGAAAAGAGTGGATCAAGGCATGGAAACACACTTTGTGTCAAATACAAAAATCAAATAACAAACTAAATGGTATTAGTTACTTTCTGATATACCCTTGCATTACCTTTTAGTTAAAGAATGCTTGACTTGGCAACTCACATGCACCATTACACTGGTATCTGCAGATATGAGATTCTTAATTATGATGCCCAAAATATATCGATCATTACGTTTTTATATGCACTGTAATACAGTAAAAAAAAAAAAAAACATGCTGTAAAGTTCTAGTGTGCAGATTGTGCATATAGCACCTGATTTGGTCTGAAAAGTTAAGGTGAGATGCCATCTGTAAGAAGCTGATGGGCTACCACTACAGAGCACTGCATTTCTCCATATGTTTATCGGAAGGTAATGACAAATGGTTAAATGTTTTTGCATCACGTTCTGAGGTCAGAATTACAAATAAAACACCAAACTACCTACCTTTGAGGACCAGCTGATTTTTCCTTACCAGAGTTTACAGCAGACTCAACAGCAGAGGGTATATATGTATTTGTGATTGTGTACTATGAAGATAAATCTAGGCAAATGAACGTATAAAAAGAACAGAATATATTGTAATATCCTACAGCACCCCCAGAACATATACAATGTATCATTGTGTGTATTGAGATTATTTGTGCAATTATCTTTTTGGACATATGCGTACATAAACACTCACACACTGAACACTTATAGTATAACATTTCTTTTGAATGAATATAAAGTGCAGCTCGGGTGAAGCAATCACCGTAGCAACCAACGAATGTCTCAGCTTATTGCGCCACTTTGTACTAGAATTGCACTTTATACCTAACCCTTAGAGTGCTGGCCGGACTAAGGAGAGATTGTGTGTCTGGCCGGTGTCCCCAGTAGGGTGTGTATACGGTCAGATATAGTCCAGCTCCTCTGATCCAGTTCGAACACATTCATCAGTAAGAGTTAAATGGAGAGCTTCGGATATGGATTTTCGGTCATTTAGAGGAAGACAAAATATGCTCAACAGATGATAGTTAAAGCTCAGCCAGCAAACTACTCCAGCTATTGAAACTGCCAAATGTGACATAAAGCTGCATTGTAAAAATCATCTGGAAAGCAGGTTTTGCCATTGAAGTGTCTGTGTGTTAATTACTGTGATCTGGATGAGCTGCGTGTCTGATGGAAATGCAGCGAGTGCTGAATCCCAGCCAGCTCATCCGAAACCCGTCCATCTCCATGCCAGGGAGACCAGCTGCTGTGGACTACCACTCCCATGATTCCCAGCCAGCCTCTTGGGCGTCCTGGTCCACAGCCGCTGGAAGGACTGGGATTGCCCCTGTGCAGGCTTAGTACGGACCGTGACATTACACCCTGAGCCTGCCATACCCATCCAGGGCTCGCTTCCATACTTACGAAATTATTCGCATTATTTCTGCTACATTGAGCGATCTAATTTCTTCCTGATAGTCAGCTAATTGCTCTGGCAGGTAATTAGAACTGGTTTATAAAGCAAAAAGACTTTTGCTGTGCCCCTTGGATTATTAAATATGCTCTGTGAGATATACTGGATGTTTGGTGCATTTCTAGAACACTGTAAGGAAATACTCATTTATATATGGGTATATATATATAATATATATATATATATATATATATATATATATATATATATATATATATGCACGTGCATATGCAATTAGATGTAGATGCATTTATATTTTATATTTTTATAGGATAATATATAGATATACAGATATAATTCTGTGATCCAGAACAGAGACGGGGAGGTAAACATTAACCATTTCTGGAGTGTGTTGAACATTTTAGAATTGTATGATACTCAGTGGGTTAATTTTATATTATATCCAGCTACTGGATCACAAAACTCTGTGTTGTAACCTGTCACCTCTGTATATACAGATCTCTAATAACATCTAGATGTTTTTTCTTGTCTTTTTTTTTCTCCAGATCATGTTCATTGATTTTTTTTAAATGACCAGTAAGGAAACAGCATTTAACATGGATACATTTCTTCTGTTACAAATTGATAGTTTTTGTGCTAAACACGTAATTTTAGTTTGATTAGTAAATACCCCCTTTCTGTTTTTATTTCATTTCCAAACTTTTGCTATGTCCCCACAAAATGTCTGGGATTACCTATTATTTGAACATATGTGTGTTTAAATCTGAAGGCAGAGAACAGCTTTTAGATTATTTGTAATTAAACCCAATCCCCAAAGTAACATTTATCTTCCCAAACTACGATTACAATTGTCGACCTGTCTGGGGGAGCAGAGGGGTAATCTGGATACCTTCCCTCCCCTCTAAGAGCAGGATGAACACAAATCAATAATGGGCAGGAGATGAATTCACTATTTTTCCAGAGTATGTGTGAACAGTGAAAAAAAAAGTGGAATATGATGTATTAAAACCCAAAGACCTAAAATGTCCTACCCAGTGAGGACTTTTTGGCAGTTCACTTCTATTCATCTTTGTATTGACTTATCTGATTAGGTCCCAGTCATATGATTTGTAGACTTATAAGTAAATAGCTGAGCTTTTAATCTTACTAAATGTACATGCTTAATTTAGTGAGTGCATACACACATAGTCAGGCATATATTATACCCGGTATATGCTTAATAGAGCTCACGGTGGACTCAATATTATTCAATTTATAGAGTATACTTTTATTGTTATGGCAGAGACAGTCTGGGCTACTTAATGCCTGCTTTAGATTACCCCTTGCTTGGTCTTATAGTACTGATAGACCAAGTACTTATAGTACTTTTTAAAAAAAACAACAAGAATATATTATATATTATATATATATATATATACATATATATATATATATATATATATATATATATATATATATATACATACATATATATATATATATATATATATATATATATATATATATATATATATATATATATTAGCATGCATGTGAAACAAGAGAGAAGGAAGGCAATGATCGCTCATGTAGAATGTGATTATTTGCCAAGGTTAGTAAGAGATGCTGAACACGAGCAAATCAGTTTAATTGAACCCAGGAAGGAGATTGCTGGGGATGTACTGCAGGAATTGTGCTTTCATTAACCCTTTTGTGTGTGCACAAGCGGGACATACAAGGAAGACCCCTTTTGCAGGAAATCTCTGCTGTTTGGTGTTTGAGAAATCCTTCACATCGGGGGTGGAATCATTCAATTCGGATTCGGAGACACGAACTACAAGGCACACAGTTTGACGACTCGGACTATTAGTCAGGTACATAACAAAGCTTTATATATGTGTATCACTTCAGAACTTAGATTTAAAATCAGAATTTTATATATATATATACATACACTCATTTATATAAGAGCTTAATGTATGTTTATTTATAACTATCTAGGTATAAATGGTAGGGAACTAATTTGTGTGTATGTATATATATATATATATATATATATATATATATATATATATATATATATATATTTCTGATCTATATATTTCTGATGCACAGATTTGATTAGATATGATGACAGACAGGATCTAATCAGGGCTGATTGGTGGTTGCCATTCATTGAACTTACATTTCGTTAGCGATCTTCTATCTGGCAGTCCAGAGCCATCAGGCTGACTGACACTGAGACTGGTACAAGGTGCAGACATGTTGCTCTTGGTAAAGGTTGTTTGCTGGATGTAAATTAGGCCCCAAAAGCTGTTGTCCAAATCGAAGAAACAGAGAAATTAATCTGGAATACTATCCATCATCCCCTGTAATAAAGAGAAGGACATGGATGAGACAGATGATATGATTAAGGAGCTGTGGTCGTTTTAATTAACTTTTTGCTGTCCTGTAATGATCAAACTGGTCAACAGACCCGGTCAATAAGCATGTTAATATCAAACAAATAAAACCGGGGATGATTAAAAACCTCCCGGTTTATTAAATTTGAAATTCAAATGAAATTTATGCTGTAGATGCTCACAGAATGTTAATGGTGCGGAATTTTGTACTGGAAACGAAACACAGGTTTTTATGCAACAATATCACCGCAACTCTCAGCTTTACATATATAATTACACACCTATATATATTTCTATATACACAATAAATAGTAATATATATGTATATATGTATATTTCGATTTATTGTGTATATATTATGTCCTTATTTGTGTTCATATATTATGTTTAATATATATATATATATATATATATATGTATATATCTCTACCTAAAATATATGTATATATCTAATCTATACTTACACAAGAGCTCTAAAAGAAAAGAGATAACAGTTTGTCAGTATTTACAGTGTTATGTTCTTATTATTTTTATAAATAAAATAGAATGAACGATAGATAGATAGATAGATAGATAGATAGATAGATAGATAGATAGATAGATAGATAGATAGATAGATAGATACTAACGTGTAATAGATCAGGCCAATTCTTTACCAAAATAACTATTTTTCTAGATAGATGCACAGAGAATCCCTGTTTGGGGATGGTTGTATGAAAAGTATTTTATTTATGCTACTCTCTATAATCAATCTAATATGACAAGCAGTGGAAAGCAAAATAATGCTCCTGATAATCGTTTATAATTAACAAAGGTCAGATGCTCTAATTAATAATCACAGCTACCGCCGGTAATAAATCCTGATCACGTTGGTTGTATCCGTTAAATGAAAACTTCCTTCCAGTTCGAATAAACAACAAAACCATCTTTCTTTATTCGGTTTCGATAGTATTGACAGGAGTTAACCCCTTTTGCTGGCATGCTATGCAACATTGCATCAGACTGTTGGCCGCGAAGAGGTTAAACCTCCAAATCTAAACAAGTGTGCATTACATTGTGGGAATGAATATCATTACAGAAGGAGAGCAAAGCAATGAAGTTAATTCTTTTTTATTTGTTAAACGCAGTCCCCTCCTCGCCCCGCCCCTTCCTCCTTCTGGGCCGGCCTGACACGCCTTCTCAACAGGCTGGGATCAGTGAGACAGCCCGAACAGATAAACACGGCTCTTCTGTTAACCCTCCGCCTGCAAGGGGAGAGGGCGCTTCATTTATTCACTTCCCACTGCCATTCCAACCATGACAGTATAACTTTCACCCCTAATCAATAGCCACGGGGTCCATCTGGGAGGATAAAAACTAAAGATATGCAAATAAAGAAGGGGTTAAGGGAGAGAAAAACACGTATGGCAATGGCGGCAAGCAAACGGTTAATAATAATGGAACAGTAACCCTTCAAGTAGTAAGCGATACTTACTCAACACACCGGCATACAAGGTGTTATGTCATAATTAGCATAGACAACCTATGATAGAGAATCGATATATATGAGCCTGTGTATAGATCATTTAAAGATAGATAATAGATGATTGATGGATACTTTGTAGAAGTGTTACTTGTATTAAAGTGTAAGAATTCTTGCAAACATTTTAACCTCTTTAGCACCTGATGCCTGGTGAGAGCACTATGTACTGCTGGGTTATTGTTATTGTTCCACTCCACCTGTTATTGAATGAGCAAACTACTCTTCCTTACACTGAGAAATAGTCACTAGATTATAACCCAGCAGCAAAACAAAATAAGAATTGTATTTATTTTATATATATATATATATATATATATATATATATATATATATATATATATATATATACAATTATAAATATGTGTGTGTGTGTGTGTAAAAAGGTATAAGAATATATCGCTTAACTCTTTACAGAGGAGACTTTTAACTCCATATCCAACAAGTGATCAGTAAATTCATAAAGATTTTCCATTATCGCACACACACACACACACACACACACACACACACACACACACACACACACACACACACACACAATGTGCTGGGATCAAGAAAAAGGTACTTGGGCAGGGGAGCGGGCAGTGGATCGAGGCGGAGGGAGGGGGCAGAAAGCCGCTGGGGAAATGTTATTGTATTAGTTTCTCTACCTCCTGTCTCTGGAGCCCCCTCTGCCGGGGAGAGGGAGGGGTGCCAGGGGCTGTGCTCAGACTGGGGATGACCTCACGCAGCAGCAGGTCCGAGCGAGCCAGCGGCACCTCTGATTGGCTGTCGGGGACTCAGCGGTACTTCAAAGCCAGAGAGGAGCTACAATTGTGCTGGGATGGGCGGATCTGATCATTGTATTGCACACCTCTAAAAAAACACTGCTCTGATTTATACATATAAAAAAGATCCTCTGAGGGCACTTTTGTGATGGCAACTTCTCTACTAGGGGTGAGTCTAAGGATTTTCTTGCTGGTTTAATTAGTTCTTTTCTTTTTTTTCTCCTTCCCTTTTTTTCTAACTGCCTATTGGAGAGGGGTTAAAATAGCCCTGGTCCAGACAGGGGCTATCAGTCTCCTATTGAGTACTTTAGTATGAGGGAGTGGAGACAAAAAGGGGCAGAGTCACTTTGAGTCAGGATAAAGTATTAAGGGCATTTGTACCAAGAAGCTTTCAACACGTTTCTGGAGAGAAGTGGCTTCTTACATGACTCCAGAAAAGCTTCACTGTGAATTTCTTAATAAATTCGGCTGGCTTTTATAATCTTTCTCAGCCGTCTTCTCTAATCAGGTACGTGAAATCCTCTTCTTTTTAAACCTATTTAATATTCAGAATTTTATTTTTAAAGTTAATATTATTTTGTATTTTATTACTTTATTTTTCATGTTTTTTTTTTTATTTTTCTTGGCCTGATGCACAGAGGTTTTAGATCGCGATCAACTCGGATCTACAATATAGAACCGGAGCAACTTTTTTTTAAGCGATCCAATTGATGGAAAGGCAATTTGATCAATACAGAATCTGAAAGGGTTCATCTATTCTGATCAAAGCTATTGAATAATTTAAATCAATTCCATTTAAATTCCAGATACCTGCACCGATTCGATTTAATTTACCCTCTTTCTTAAAAAAAGGTTTTTTTTTATTTTTTTTACAAATTCATATTTTGTGTAGTTATTAAAGTCTTCAACATTGTATGTTCATTTCACGTGAAACAGTGTAGCCCTTGGAAACTTTCTTGATTGTTTTAGGAGTAGTTCTCTGTTTCGGTTTCGAATACATAAAAATATAACTTTGTAATGCGAAATGTGTACAAATTTGTGAAATGCAAGATGATTTCAAGACCAAAAATATTTGAAGGAAATAAGATCTGTAACAATTACTGATTGTGATGGGAGATTTCGGTTTTATTATTAGAATTAGAACGAAAATGTTTTGCATTCGGATATTAATGATGTTTAAAAGAAAGAAACACGTCTGATTTATTTGTATGCATAGGAGTGTGTATATATATATATATATATTGTAAATTGTTTATATATATATATATTCTCTAAATAATCTAAAAGGTCTCTAGAATACCTTAATGAGTCTAAATTTTTAATGTATTGTTGAATGTGTTATTTGTTGTATGTGAAGATCGTGTATTAAGTGGCAAACTTTACTCTGTATGGGTGATATAAGTGACTTTACTGACTCGTGTCTCTTCTCTCTCTCTCTCTCTGCACCCTCTCAGGAAGAGCCCCGGTTGGGATCCACTCCCCTGGCCATGCTAGCCGCCACCTGTAACAAGATTGGCAGCCCCAGCCCGTCCCCGTCCTCCCTGTCGGACACCTCGGTCTCTTTCGGGAAGGGTTTCCACCCGTGGAAGCGCTCCTCTTCCTCCTCCTCCGGGAGCTGCACTCTCGGCTCTGGCTCGCTGTCTGGTTTCGGGGGCTCGTCCCGCGGTGGTAGCGGCTCCTCCAGCGCGGCTGCGGCGGCGGCTGCTGCTGCTGCTGCGGCGGCTGCCGCTGCCCTAGTGTCGGACTCTTTCAGCTGTGCGGGGTCCCCGGGCTCCAGCGCCTTCTCGCTGACCTCCTCCGGTGGAGGTGGCGGGGGAGGTGGTGGAGGAGGAGGGGGCAGTAGCTCGGTATCGGCCGCCTCCCCCTTCGCTAACGAATATTCGGTGTTCCCGGTGAGCGGGGGATCTCAGGAAGCCGCAGCGGCGGCGGCGGCAGCAGCAGCGGCAGCCGCTTCCCACCATCAGCCGGTTTTCCTGTCCAAGGTGCACGCTTCAGTTGACGGTCTGCAGAGCATCTACCCTAGGGTGGGTATGGCGCATCCCTACGAGTCCTGGTTCAAGCCCTCACACCCCGGAGAGGTTAGCGCTGCAGCGGCTGCAGGAGGAGCATCAAGTTGGTGGGAGGTCGGCGCCGGCTGGATCGATGTGCAGAGCCCCGGGGCTGGGGCAACGCTGCACCCAGGAGCCCTCCAAGGCTCCCTGCACTCGCCCCTTGGCGGATATGGCACGGACTACGGCGCAGCCGGTCTGGGACACTTCACCGCAGGAGGAGGTGGAGGAGCTGGGGGTGGTGGCGGAGGAGCAGGCGGAGGAGCTGGGGGAACACCTGCTGGTCACCTACTGAGCCCTGCAGGACAACACTTGATGGACGGATTTAAGCCAGTGATCGGCCCCGGCTCCTACCCAGACCCCTCATCTTCCCCTCTCTCTGCCGGCACCATGCTGGCACCAACAGGGCCCCTGGGAGGTTCCCCCCGCTCCTCGGCCAGGCGTTACTCCGGCAGGGCCACCTGTGATTGTCCCAACTGCCAGGAAGCAGAGAGACTGGGGCCGGCCGGGGCCAGCCTGCGGAGGAAGGGGCTGCACAGCTGTCACATCCCGGGCTGCGGCAAGGTGTACGGCAAGACTTCGCACCTGAAGGCGCACCTGCGCTGGCACACCGGGGAGCGGCCCTTCGTCTGCAACTGGCTCTTCTGCGGCAAGAGGTTCACCCGCTCGGACGAGCTGCAGCGGCATCTGCGCACCCACACCGGGGAGAAGCGCTTCGCCTGCCCCGTGTGCAACAAGCGCTTCATGCGCAGCGATCACCTCAGCAAGCACGTTAAGACACACAGCGCCGGGGGTGGTGGGGGAGGGGCGGGATCAGCCGGGCCGGGCAGCGGGGGCAAGAAGGGCAGCGACACCGACAGTGAGCACAGTCCCTCAGCCAGCCCGCCCTGTCACTCCCCGGAGCTCCTGCACCCCACAGACAGGAATGGATTGGAGTGAGGCACCTCAAACCCCCCAAACATACACCCCAATAAATGATCACCCTGTCCCCTCGCCCCCACCCCACTTTGGTCACTCTGTAACTCTTGGGACCCGGACATGTAATCAGCATGCATTGTTCTCTGGACACTTGGAGGGCTCCCCCACAGCTTGAGCTTTTTCTTCTACCAATGACACCCATTCACCACAACAAAAAGACCTTCCAAAAGGAATTGTTTTAAGATATCTGGAAGCAAATTCCTCCCAGCCTGCCTGACATGGACAAGAAGGTAGTTAAAGACACAATGATCTAGAGCAGTCCTGATCCAGTAGGGATTAGAAGGCGAAGATCCAGCGACTCGAAAATAACTTCACATTATTTTGCTTTGTCAGGTCACAGTAGAAACGAAGCATTTTCTATAGATATTATTTTGTAGTTCTAGTTCACCAACTCTGGTAAAGTTTACACCTGTTGCTTTTATGTTCATTCGTTTTGTCACACAGAACAAACAAACAAAAGACTAGTTTTTAACCCGCTGAGTACCAGAGAGGAGAGATGTGCAAGCTCTGGAAGAACTCTGGAACCCAAATGGTTAATTTGGGCAAAAAATTGCCTAGTTAAACATTTGTGAAATTATAACAAAGCATTTGAATGCCACAGCACTGAGCTGCTTAACTTACCTTCCTGGCATCTCAGGGGTTAAATCATGTCGGGTTAAATACATATATTTTATTAGTAGTTTTTTTATCACATTTATTCAGCTTTGGTGAACTTTTACAAATTCCATTCCCATGAAGCCTTTCGCCTTATTGCAAAATTTTGAAATGATGTATACATTTAACTAGAAAAAATGCAGTTCAGGAATATTGCAGCTATTTTTCTAGACTTAAGAGAAAAAAAAACATCTAACTAGCGGGAAAAAACAGCAGTTAAAGGACAATGCAGCTAGTTTTGTAGACTAGAAAGAAACAGTTAAAAATAATGCATTTACTTTTGCAAACTTTAAACCTGTTGTCAGTCAGTGATGTGATAACAAGGTGCACTTCTTCCTGCACTTGATGAGTTATATTTACGTCAGTGATCTGCATTATTCAGGCCCAGTAAGCCCAGCACTCTGCTGACCAACTGTCCTTTTGACAGATTTTAAAGTTACATTTTCAAAGCGAAGCCTGACTTTCTTTAAATCACAGTCCAAAAGGGGGATCAGCATATTAGCTTACAGGACAGATATTAGTTCTCTTTCCTCAATTATTTACCATATTCCTGAAATTATAACATATTCAAACACATCATTTTAATTAAATTATTTTTCAGAACGTTACAAAATCGTTTAAATTATGATTTAATCGTTTTACCTTTAGCAAACCGAAAAATGACAAAACCTGACAATTTCCCCAACCAAATTCCTACCCTTTTATTTTCGCCGACTTTTTTTTTTGCAAAATCCACATTATTTTACAAAAAAAATCGATTTTCTCCAAAAAATATAGCAATTTTATTCTAAAAAGTGGGGAAACTAGGCTGCGCAAACGAATATATTGGTGAGAGGAACATTCCCAGAGACATTTTTTGTATAGTATTTTTCTTGTATATTAATTAAATATTTGAGACTATATAGGAGTAAAACTGATTTTTTTCTGTCGCAAAAAAAGAGTTATTGGTGCAGTTCCCTGCATTTTAATGATTTGTTTCTTGAAGTGTATCTCAAACAGTTACATGCACTTTGAGAAGTTAGTTTTTCTTTTGCTTGGTATAACTTTAGATCCGCATATTCTGTAATTAAGCAAATAATATTTGATATAATGTTGAATGCGTTTTAATTTAATGGAGCATGTATTTTTTCCATATGGGCAGTTCAGGTATAGCTTAATGAGCATTCATTTATTTAATTACAAGTGAGTTAATTAAAACTCCCGTATTAAATAAACTGTCCAAGTGAAAATGAGCTGTTTTTTTGGATTGTGTGTTTCACTGCTAATAATCCAGAGCATCAATGAATGTTCCATATATAATCTGATTAAACCAACACTACTACATTCAAAGTTTGCAGATTTTGCAGACTGTTACTACTCGTTGTAATGTTGAAATAATTTGGATATTTCACATTGAAATGGAAAAAAACCTTTCGCTGGGACGTTTTAGATTGCATTATAAATGCATGAAATGTAATTGGTTTTATTTGTAATATTTTAAATAATGGTATTAATAAACTCAGTAAAAGAAAACAACGTATTTATGTTATTTTTAAAAAAAATCTTAATATTATTTTACCAGGAAAAGTAATGTATTAACTATTTTCTGTGTCATCTGTGAGCTTTTTCTGAGAAATACTTCTGTTTTCGGGGAAATAATAAATTAGCCTTTCGAAGGTTAGGAGTAAAGGTAGATAACAATTGTATTTATTATTGATATATGTAAATGTAATTTGCAATCACACCTACATATTAGACAGCAATAATTACAACCTTATTATGACATTCAAACTGCATAATCATACCCACATGGTATAACTAGACATCACATATTACTTACATTAATTTAAATTTTATAATTTAAAAAAATCATAATTGTATTAATTTTCAAACCATCATTGATAAAACGAATAATACAATTTTTAAAAAATATGTTATTCAGTTGTAGCTTAATGAAAAAATCCTATCGGACCCACTATATTTTCTATGATTTTGAGAAAGAAAAAAATAATCACTGAAATACTACATATTTCTGAAAACCCTAAAAAATCTAGAAATAGGGCTAACCAGCGGTGTAATTGAGCGCAAACACGTTGTGACATTTGTCATCCATGATTTAGTTATAGATCATGGCATAGATACATGACCGCTTAAATTAATCAATCTATGAGCGTTAAAATAAGAACCGCTAAATAAATCCCTATTTGGGATGGGGTCAATTTTCGATTAAACGCTTTTGTGTTTGGCTTCTTCAAGGCATATGTATAGGTGTAAATATATGTTTAATTCGTTTTTCGGGGCTTTTTTGTACCTGTTTTGTTTATAAGCAAACTTTCTGTGTAGCTATATGATAATACATATAAACCCAATCTTTTCTTTTTCTCTTCCTTTTAAAATGTTGTGTTCTTTTGTTGCAATTTTTGTAACTGCATCCTCTCTGATCAAAAAGCAAATGTGGCTGGAACAAATAATAATACATAGTTAATAATTAATAATCGCATTGATTATTTAATATTTTGCATATGTGTGAGTACGTATATCTATCTATCCATCTATCTATCTATCTATCTATCTATCTATCTATCTATCTATCTATCTATCTATCTAGCTATCTATCTATCTTTATATAAACATTCACTCAAGCAGGGAATGCCCACTTAAATTGTGTGAAAACATTTCAAATAGCAATATGTACATCATGTTATAGTACTGAGTGATATTCCTGGTGCTTAGAATTCGGTCGTAGTTTGAATTTTTCAGTTCTTATTAGCGGAAATGTTTTTATGGTATAATTTGCGCAAAAAAAAAATTGAATTAAAGGAAAGAAACACAGACGCCCTCTAAACAATGTTCGCCCACCTCCACCCTGACCGCCAGCCCTGCTATAAAGTATTTTATTGCTCATTAAGAAGCAGCAGAAGGTGTGGGGTGGTACAGTATTACACAAAAGAATACGTCGCTTTTGTTGCAGTACTGATCCCTGTATTTATTTATTTACGAAAAGTCGGTACCAAAATAATGAACATTGTCTTAAACCACTCAACTGTCCAAGTAACTTCTGGATATATGGCATCACATCCCACAGATCAAGAACCCGGTTAAAGTAGCTGTTGACCCTAGGGTCAAACTGTTGTCTATCAAGAAACTTTCTCAGTAGCTTAGATTCTGTTTGTCTCCTTTATTACATTGGATTCATTCCTTATAATATTTATTTTTATATGGTACGTTTATTTATTTTTTTTGCACTTAAAATCAAAGTGTGTAGAAATTATTTACTATTTTAAATGCAAAATTAATTTTAACGAAATAACTTTTATTTTTTATATAGTTGTATAATTCTATTTTATTATAGTTTTATTTTATTTATTATGATTATTAATATTTTTTATTATTCCTTAATTAGACCTTGATATCTCATCACTCATGTATATATACATATGCGCTTACAATAATACACATTTTTAATTTTGGTAATTTAATATCTTTTAATATTTTTTTAAGGTCTGTCCAGAAACAAATGTAATCGCTTCGAAATCAGAAATGTATTAAAAACACATAATCTACCTGCTGCCACTTAAAAATAGAACTTGTTTTTTTACATTCATTATTTAATTTATTTTGTTTTTCTACCAGATATATAATGTGCAATGTCTGAAGAACAGTGGCAATGTATTCTAAACTGAATATATTCTTTTCTGGCTTTCAAATGTAAATTAAATCGCTAGGAGAGGTTCACTTCTCCAGATAAACCGAACTGATAAAGCCCAACTTTGTATTGGGGGGGAAAAAACATATTCTCTGTATGTACCTTCCTATCTCTCAGTCTCCCAGCAGGAGTGAGCAGAGATCACTTGTTGATGATTATGATTACAAAGGATGGAGTTCCTTTGCTCTTGTGGCCCTGTTTGTATGTTAAATCCAGACGGGATGCAAAGGAAATGAAGAACAATTCCCTTTTTTCCTTAACGGATGAAAAAGCCTTCATTACTAACTAAAGGTAACCTCGTCCATTCTTTACTTATTAAAAATTTGTAAGGAAGCTTTTGTCTCCAAATGCCGTTGAATCAATCAGCCAAGATAAATAGAAATTATATATATATATATTGTGTATAGTTGTACATTTTATATAAATGTGTATGTATATTATAATTTGTCTAATGTACATACGATCTAGCTATCATCTATATCTATATCTGCACACATCCATTCATCCACGCTCAGTTGTATACTTTAATTGCCTGAATATTCAAAAAAGGACATTAGATTATTTTCACAAACTATAACAAGTTTGTTCTCAGGTGTTTGTTTATGATACAGATTTAAAAGGAAATAAAAAGAGATATAAAATGTTGCCATCTTGTAAGAGAAATAGAGACATCTAGCGGCCGATTTATGTCTTTGTCAATTTTAAAGATCAACCCAAGGAGTTGCGTTGATACCTACAGGTACTTGTCAGACGTACACAAAACACTTAATGCCACACTATTTAATTTGAATTAATTTCTTAATATGATAATAATATAATAATTATTTTTTTTCTTTCTTCTCAACCAGAGTGGGTTGAGTCGACGTTTTTTAATTATATATATATATATATATATATATATATATATATATATATATATATATACTGTGTGTGTGTGTATATATATATATATATATATATATATATACCGGTATATGGAAAGAATTCTAGTCATCCAATCGTTTGTGTGGATAGATAGATAAATAGATAGATACCGTTTTATGACATCACTCATATTTTTCTTTTTTACTGATCTTTATAATTCCAAAAAGTTTCAAGCATTTTTTGATACATTTGGATTACAGCACATATTCATTGAGACTGGAACTCCTACTATATCATCGTATCTAAATAAAATACATACAATGCAAATACATAAAACACAGGCAATGGCATCCACTGGCTTTCCTGATTTACGACTCCCATGACTCCAGCCAAGAGGATCGGGATCGCGACAGCACATGGACTGTCAGACTTTGACCCTGTGATACCTACCATTTATTGTAATAATTATTAGTTTCGAAAACGTAAAAATGTATTTTTTATTGGAAGTTACTTTTTTGATGGTTAACGAGTATATATATATATATATATATATATATATATATATATATATATATATATATATATATATATATATATATATATATATATATATATGAATTATCTCTATTACTCTATTACAGACTTTCCAACTAAGCAGTTAAATGGTCAAAATCAGAACGTTTTTAGTTATGAGGGCTCAGTCACTGAACCACATAAAGAGCATGTAACCCCTGCTCCTCCTTTATGTAATAGAAATATTAGACTAGTTATCTTTTACTTAAGAATGACATCGCCACCTCCTTTTCCCAGCTGACCCCCCCCCCTCCTCCTAACGCTTAAACTGTTCTAGCTGATCGCTAATTAAATTTTCTTTCTTTGCGGATCATTTCTAATGGGCTCTGGGTAAAGGAATAATTAGGCAGTAACATTTCATGGCTTGTTGGCCGAGGAATTCCCAGGGAGCTGCACTGAGCCCTCTGTGCCCAGACACAACTCCCCAGCGCCCCCTGCAGCACAGAGCGGCTGCTGCTACCCCACAACACCCCTGCCGCGGGGGATCAGCAGGAACAGATTTAACAATACCTGCTACGAGGACAAATTGCCCATTAAACAATTATATGGCCCTAATAATAACAGAACGAATTGCCAAATTCATCCTTTATTTAAAGTGATATTATTTATGCACGTTGGACAAAGCGGAAAAATATGTCTTTATATATATCTTTACATCTATATCTATCTATATATATATATATAGATAGATATATATATATGTAATATCTATCTAGTAGTTTTGAGACTGCTCCCCTATATATTATGAACCAACTACAAGACAGTGTTTTAGTATTTTATTAATGTTTGTGTTATTATTATGTTACTATACGTTGTGTGACTGTGGCTAGATATAGTTATACAAGTATATATATATATATACTGTAATACTTGGGTCTGGATCGTTTCTGCAGGCTGCAGAAACTCTCAGATTATTGACACAAAATTAAAGGATTTACCTATATATTATATACATACGTACCGCATTTGATTGCCTTGTCTTCACACTTTGTGTTTTTTTTAATTTGAAATAACCCTTCGTCAGATTTTGGCAGATCAAAGAGAAAATCAATGCTATGGTTAATATACCTCAGTGCTGTAGAAGTCTGCTTCTATCCAAAAAATGAACATTTTGTGCTGGTTACTAGCACCAGGCTTGGGAAATTTGGAGTGGTGTGCAATGGACTTTGTGAGTAAATATATATATATATATATATATATATATATATATATATATATATATGAATTAATATATATATATATTAATAATAATATGTATGTATGTATATACATACAGATTTGTATTCATATATATATATATATATATATATATATATATATATATATATATACAGCAGCTGAGTATGAAATATGTGCAAGGAAGTTATGTATAAAATAGTCGGTCACTGGGATTCTATACCATTCTCACCACCACACCCATCACTCTCTAGCAGGCTTTGCTGTGCAGTGCATCTGAAGCGCTGGAAGTCGTCTATCCCCGGAACTAATGCTATTGATGAATATGAATCGTTCACTTAAAGAAACCCCTGTGAACTTTACACCCCAGTCGGAAGTGGCATAATAGGATTATATCATGCACCCAAAAAAGCGCTAATCCCAAACCCTTCAAGCATTAGGATTTAATAATGATTGACAGGCCCCCTCCATTGCCAAAAGGCTTTCAAGCAGTACTGCTAGTGACCCGTGTATGGCTGGGATTTCCCTTTAACAACTGAAGACAGATTACAAATGGTCAGCACTCCATGTACTGATAGCAGGGCTTTCATTTTAACTTCTCAACTAGATTCCATCCTTTTATTTGCATTAAATACTTTATTAATTCATTTAAACCTATGATGTAGGCTGGATCTATTCATAAATTGGTGGAGTTAGGGCTGCATAGTTTCTGATACTGCTGTTGCAGGAGATCGGGTCCATAAGGCGTGCGGCCGAATGCGATGTCACTATACAATTACCATACCATGCGGCTGTGCCTATTCAGCTGATGGCTGCACGTTAAAGTGCCAGGGCTACCAATCAACCTCAGTCCATCGATGATGAACGCCAACATTAACTTATATATCACTGCATCTTTCCCGCTGCTATATTTTATACCTAAATCCTCAGCCGCTGCATTTTGGGCATTAGTAAAAGTAGGAATATGGGAGAACATAAGGAAGTGGTAGTGGTAATGAGGGCAATATTAACTAAGGGGATGGACAGGAGAATGGGCATAAGGTGGACGAAAAAATGGATATGAGAACTGACGTGAGTAAACAGGAAAATATGGAGGAAAATAGAAATGGATGAGTTGCTTGTGAGTTGCTTGTGGATGGCTTGTGAATTGGCACATAGGTGCAGTTTAATCTCCCATCCTCTGCAATATGAAAGGTGAATGCCAGTCAGTCCCCTCACCCTAAACAGCAATAACCAGAAAAAATAATATTATTGTAATATTGAGAAAGGAGGGGTGATTATCTCCCCTTCCCCCCCTATATGCTCATTGGGGTGGGGTTAGAAGAGAATTAACCGTCGGGGGTACAGTGCTCACCCTTACCCCAATTGAGTTTCCAGTGACATGGGATGTTCAAATATATATATATATACATATATATATATATACATATATATATATATACATATATATATATATAGATATGTATATATATATATATATATATATATATATATATATATATATATACATATCTATATATATATATATGTATATATATATATATGTATATATATATATACAGATATATATAGATATATATATGTATATATATTTACATATATATATGTATATATATATCTCTATATATATATCTATATATATCTATATATATATATATATATAGATATATATATATATATATCTATATATATCTATAGATATATATATATCTATATATATATATATATATATATAGATATATATATACACACACACACACAACCTATTTAAAAAGTAATAAATATCCATGGCAAGGTATGGAGTCCACTCTAAGCTGAATTGATGTATGCTAAGAAATGTGTATTAGGTGATATACATAGTTATAGAGTAGTAGAGACGGGTTTGCAAAGCAATACAATAAACCTTACCATGCCCATCTCAACCATATAATTTGTATAGCAAGATATGGGAACATATATATTTGCTTAGGTGGCAGACAAAGGCTTATGTATTTATTGCCCAAAAATGGTAAGTATATTCCCATTATGATACTTATGTTTCAAGTTGGCTGCCCCATCACGTCTAACCATGGGTCCCATATGGCATGACATTTACGAGGGCAATTTTGTGAATTTGTAAAATATTTCCTCCTAGATTGTGGGGGGTGATGGATTTTGTTTAACCCTTTACCTTTAACAAATGAACTCATCACTTGAAAGCTGCATTTTGTGTCCACTCCTGTCTTTGTCTTATATTAAAAATAGTTGGAAGTTCTGAAACATTTAATAAGCAAAAACAAAAGAGATCGGGAAGAGGGCAGATATTTTTTCACAGCACTGTATGTATATACATATGTATTTACATTGAAACTTCTGCGAAAAGTTCACTTGGTGCCTTTAAATGTAATATGCTGTGAATATCAGACTAGCATATGTTAAATACAGGTTTTCAGGAAATAAAAGTCTACTAATCCATCTATTCTTTTGGATTCAGGCAGATTGAGGTTTATTGAATCGTGTGTGAAGAAACCCGCCAGGTATATATCACATACGTAAAGGAAAGAAAAGCCAGCAATTTAATGAATTTCGGCAGTTCATGCAGAGCGGCCCGTATCTCAAAGCTTGAAAGCACAGAGAAATTCAGATGTCAGAATGTAGACACAAGTACTTTGAAATGTTCTATAGTCTACCTTTGACCCCATTCACTTTTTGTTCTCCTGTTCTGGATCTGTCATGCCAGGAGGTGAGTATCTAGCAAAATTTACAATAATTAGCCAGAAAGACTCTGGCCAGGAACCTGATCCTTATCCCTTGTAATTTTTGTAGAGTTCATCTGGTTGTCATATTTTGTGAATTACACGTGCAAATTCCTGCAGGCTCGGGAAGCGTAATGTATGAGTTCAAGGAGAACGCGGGTCATGGCTGAGAAATTGAGCGATGGAGATTCATTTCTACATTTTGTATTTCTCGTTTCTTATCCACAGATCTGCCCTTCTTTGTGTTGTTATCATTACAGAGGGTGTCTTTGTCATTATCATCTATAACAATGTTCTCTGTGTTAAAAAATATGTTACAAATGTCTCAGTACTACGTTGGTGTTAGCATTTGAGGAGTGTAGAAAAACAGCCTGGATTTTATAGTTTGCCGAAAATAAAGAAACAAGAAAAAAAAAAGAAACTTTTTTAAAGCAGTTTATTTTTGTTACACTTTTTGTTTCTCATTTAAAAAAACATTGTAGCTTTGATGGCATAAGAAAACACTATATATATATATATATATAAAATGTTATACATGTTATAGCTTTGAAGAAAACGAGGACTTACAAACACACTTTAGAAGACCTGAACTGGCTATCTAGCACACTGAGTCAATGCTGGAGTGGAAGATTGGGTCCTGCAGTGTGTGGCCACCACTGGCCTTAAAGTGTCAGAGCCGGCTCATCAGTCTCAGTTGGATCTATATCCTACATGTTGTACATCTTGGCAAGCTGGTCCAGACTTATTCCTTTGTATTTTTGTCTTTGTAGTCATCTGTACGGATACGTGCAAGAACTTTACTTATGCTTTGGGTAAGTCTGGCTTGGGACTTAATGAATTGAGCCCAGTGACTACTCCAGGCCTGGTTCAGCTTGTATTGTGCTACGAGCCACCTACAGTGGTAAAGCTATATAGTGTGCTGTTGCATTTATATTAATACAATATACCGTATTTTATATGCATACCCATGATGACTGGGACTTCTTCTCCTCAAGTAGCAAGAAAGACAAGAGATGGGGCTAGCCACATACAGGGAAGATGGAGTGGACAGAGTCAAATGCCAGTCTCCCTGCCCAGAAATTAAAAGTTGCCCCAGAGATCTGATAGCCAGATCTGATTTACCGTGCTTCCAGGCCAAAACCAAAGGCTGGTCTGCTTTAATTATCGTGGACAAATACACCAAGGTGTCTATTCATTTGAAAGTGAGCTCGCAGTTAAGTTTCATATCTCTGACAGTGGTGTAACACAAAATCCAAGGTCCCCGCTGTAAGCTGTATTGAAGGTCACTTGACCATATATGTTACCTGTTTTGGCTCTAAGTAGCTGTATCTTGAAGCATATTGAAATATTAAGATTGGTGCATACTTAACTTTATTAACCTATATTATAGAGCGAGTACTGTAACATGTCTCACAGTGCCACTTTTGCCTCCAAACAGCTTGTGAGTGTAACAATTGCCCAAAAACAATTATCTTTGCCATGTTTATCCTCAAAGAACTTGTCTCCAAACAGGTTGTCAGTCAGTGTGCTAAACTTGTCTGTGCCATCCTAGATCCTTGCCTGTGCCATATTTGTCCCAAACAACTGGACAGTATTACAAACAACAGGTCAGCTTATCTGTGCCATCCTCACCACTAAGCAGCCTCAAAGAGCTTGTATGTGCCAAACTTGCAACCTGCTTTTTCCATCTTTACCCCATACAGCCTGCCTGTGCCACTGCCTACACCACTTACCTGCAGGAGTGGTGTTATCACCAGAGAACCGTGTTCCCTGTTCTTTCCAAAAACAATAGCCCAAGGTCAGGTACACCAGGTAATCAAAACAGGGCTGGTACAGAAAACGCTTAGCATGCTAACACAGCTAAGTGAAGTAAGTGCTGAACAGGGGGCTTTTATGTTTGAATTTGGCGCCCTCTGCTGACATAATGCCGTACAGCTTCACCTCCTGGAAGAAACTGGCTTCGGTTGTACAGGAGAGCTGAGGTGCGTCGCCACAGCAACCACAGAGCCTAAGCAGCGGCTATCCTCTGTCTACCAAGGGGGGTGCGAGGGATTGCAACTGTGACAAGTGTGTTTCTCTATCTCCATCCTGTGTGTATTAAGTATTACGCCAGTATCCAATGAGTCCCATTAAGGACGAAACAGCTGTCCATAAGTGGTGATCTGGCTACTGCACCTCTTACCCGAGTTTTGTCGAAAGGCTGTCTTGTACAGCGGGTAATTACTTTCAAGGGATCCCATGTATAAAGTAGATAGGCAAAAGGTGATCATTTTTTACCTTATTTTGCATGCTCCTACCCAGAATCCCTTGTGGTTGTGGCAGCACCATGAGATTTCTGAGGGAAAAACAAGCCTTCTGGCTTGTCTGGTGTCTGTGTTTAATAATGCTTCTACTACTCCATCCTGTGTGTGCAGACTGATCCAGTATGTGGGAAGCGGATGGGATGTCACTTCCTAAACTCTGCATCAGATAGACGCAGCGTGCAGGGAGAGAGTGCGAGAGACATCCTCCGATCGGTTGTCGCTAGCCGCGGCAGTGCAAAACCCATAGGACGTCATCTAGGGCCTCTTTAACAGCATGACATATTAATGACGGCTTGGCCATCACTATTCTTTGGCACACGATTTTGTCACTTCGTTTTTGGACACTGTTTTTTTTTTAAGAGGCAGTGAAGCCTGGACTTTGCTGGAGGAGGATTGGAGCCTTCTGGCCCTTTCCTCTCTTCAAGAAGGCCAGCAAGGAGTCTCACTCTTCGGGGTGAGACTCAAGATCCGACCCTCCCATGGGGGGGGGGTTGGAATTTGTCCGAGTTCTCCGTGAGGGAACTCGGTATCGTAGTCTGGCTTCTGCTGCCTTGTGCACAGAATGCGGCACCAAGGAGCACGCACCTCGGGCTTCCTATCAAAAAAGAAAAAAAAAAAAAAAAAAATGACATTAATGACATATTACGTTCTAAGGTGGCAAAGTGGTTAAAGTACTTTGCTTTCTTATTTAAGAGCTATGTATCAAAATTAGGACTGTGATTGAAAATATGCAAAATCACTGCCCCCCCCCCACACACACAAAAGGATCACATCCTAAGGGTGGTAGTTCCAGTTCTACATATCGTTATTTTACCTGATGTAGAGACTAAGACCTTAATCAGTCCTTGGTCTTGTCTTAGATTCAGGATTTGTGCCGATTCCTTGCATGTTAAAATTCCCTCACAATATCAGTCTTTACCACCTCTGACGGGAGGTGGTTGCATTTATCTACAACCCTCTTGTAAAAAAATATATGTTTATATTTATACATAACCAACTGAGAAACTTGGGCTTTTTTGTTAAACTTTTGTATTTTACAATATAAACATCAGCCATACATCTTTTGCTGAGGCCAGTTTACATTTTGGTTTTTTTTCATAGCAACGCAGATTGTGTTAAATGCTGAAAAATAAATTTATTTCTAAGGTTTTTTTTTACTGTTTGAAAGAAAATCTACAAAATAAACAAACTGGCTGTGGATTGCTTAGTAAATTTCCCCCATGTAAGTTGTAATGAATGATTTGTGTTTAATATTAATGAATAGGATGAACCAATTTTATAGTACTTGTGTTGACAATGAGTATCAAAACATTTCATAAAACATGCTATAAAAGGTACAAGGCTTCACACTTTCTTCAAGGATTCTAATAACTCGCTCTGCTCTGAAGTGCTGTGGGTGTTATTAGTTCAATATACTGCAACCTATAATTTATAGTCAAAGGAATTTGCTGTAAGAAATAATGGAAGGCACTTAATGTTAATTGTTTTGTTGCTTGGTTTTTTGGAATTATTACATATAGCAGTTGATCTTCCAGAATAATTTGTACATCTCCCAGAGCACAATCAAGGAGCAGAGAGAGCCAATACACGTTTCTTTCTAGCTATGTGTAATTTTCAGGGCTAATAAAAAACAGGGGGCAATTGCCCCCCCCCCCTGGGGGCTCCTCTGATTTCAAGGTGTTGGGCCACTCACAAGCAGGGCTGGCCCTGCTATCGAGCTAAGGCGGCACTTTTGAAGAGGCGTCACTTTGCCGCCCCAAGAAATACTTTTGGATGCTGCAACCTATTAGCTATTATTAGCTTGTCTGCGGTCTTCTCCTTCGTGATTGGAGGTCAGCTCTGGTGTGGCAACATGGGCATGAGTTTCCCGGAGAGCACGGTGACATCAGGCAGTGAACGGGGGGGCAGCATTTCACACTAGCTACCCAGCCAACACACTCAACGCCCAGCCCGGAGTCTCCCCGCTAACAACGCCAGAAGCGAAGCCCCATTGGAATTACCCACCAGCCACCACTGGGCTTCGCCATACTTACCATATATGTAGGTGGGATTAGCCATGCTTGGAGGTGAAGCTGGTTGTGCACAGGGGTGGGGCTACCCCCCATAGGGAAGTGGCTAAATGCCACGTCCTTGTCCAGGGAAAGAGGGCGAGAGAAGCTGAGTTACACCGAGAGACTCAGAGTCAACCCCAAAAAGCTCCCTGGTATACATATAAAGACTGCCATTAACTGTTCTGGTAACAAGTCCAGGGTGGAGAGCAAAAGACAATTAACCATGTATAATGTATAGTTAATACAATGAGGTTAAAATGTTTCTTCATCTCACCTCAATACACTCACAACACACTTACAATCTAATTCTATTTTCCTGCCACCAAATCCAAACAAATCTAACAAATTCTTGAGTATATTTCATAAATTTCAGACGACTAAGCAAGCGGTCTAAAACCCAACTATGGTGCCACGGTAGGTTGGCATCCAGTGGGATCTTTTGTGATTTAATCAATAAGCCAACAAGCATTTTTGAACACCCTGTAAGAAGTTGTAACTGCCAGAGATAAATGTTATTTGTTAGAAAATAACTTTAGAAATCATGTTGTTGTATGACCTCTTTAAGACATTAAGATTTTAAGGGATTTTTTGTTTCATTGGTTAATAGAGTTTTAAAACTACCAGACTTTTACAAAAAATTAAATACTGGAGGAGCAAACCTTATCTCAAATGAAATTTATGATGGGATCTATCCACACTTCACCTGTACAGAGGGCAGCATTCTGTCCGAACATATATTAGCCATACGTGGCAGTGTGCTCATTTGCATTTATTCAAATAAAATATATTCCCATGATCCTTTCGTGTAATGGTTTAATACAAAAAAAAGTTTGCAAGTTCGACAGAATTAATGTCCGCTAGTGCGGACATTTAACTGTTGCAGCGGGGAGACCAGCGGATCATGGGAATATATTTAAATAATTAATAAATGAAAATGAGCACACTACCACGAAGATGGCTAATATATCTTCGGACAGAATGCTGCCCTCTGTTGGTTATACATTGAGTAGCATAAGAACTTATTATGCTACTCAATGTATCGTACCAATAGAGGGCAGCATTGTCTCCGAAGTTATAATAAGTTATTATGCTAAGTCAAATGTCCATACCAGCGACTTTGTTGATCACAGAAACGGACTTTTAACTGTTGCAGCAGGGTCCCAGTTTTTTTTTTCTTTTCTGCATAGCAACTAGTGGTAAGGGGCCGTGTGAGTGAGCCTATTGGTAGCTTGCACGCCCCTTTAACCTACGGATTTCTGCTCCCGTTATCCAACGCAGCATCGCAGGGGTTAACGGGAGCGGAAAGCAGGAGTTAAAAAGGCCGTGCGAGTGGGCCTATTGGTCACCTGCAGGGTCTTCCTCTGGCATCAACCAATTGGTTGATGCCAGAGGAAGACCCTGCAGGTGACCAATAGGCTCACTCGCACTGCCCTGTAACCCCTGACGGCGAACCTGCGGATTTCCGCTTCGGTCAACTCCCGCGATGCCATGAAGATAAGGTAGGCTAGATGGGGAAGGGACCGGGGAGATTAGTAGACGAAGACGATCACGAAGATTCTTCGCGCGTGTCTTCATCTTCGCCTACGTTTTACTGGCACTGTATTCTCTTCTACGTTTCTTCGGAACGAACAAAAAAACTGACTCTTCGTGTTCGTTTTCATGTTCGCCTGAAGACGAATGCACAAGTCTAGCTGAAACCTAGGATCTTGTTTTAAAGAGGAACTCCACCGTGCTTTTATTATTATTCTATGGATGTAAATAATATATATGTATTTTTTTGTTTTTAAAAAGGCTGAACTGTGTTTCATGAGTTATCACTCACCCTTGATCCTGTGCTAGTTCTCTCAGACTGGAAAGCTTCATGGAGAAGGGAACAGACTATAGATTGAGTTACATAGAAAGAATATGATGGTGCAAATATTTATGCTGTAAATGGCATCAAATGTCCTTACACAAATATGCTCCGCAAATGGCATCAAATGTACTGTGTGGAAAAACAGGAACATGCAAATTTTATGTTTAAGTTTTTGCCACCCTTCTACTTCAAGTAACAGAAACCTACCTATCACACTTTACTTGGTACCTTACTCACAATACTAATATGCCATGTACAGGGGGGAAAAAACAGTGTGAGTTACTCTTCAAAGAAGGGGGGGTGCTAAATGCTGGAAAACCCTAGTTTTCTGTGCAATTTTCCACCCAAGGCATGTTCTTTTGGACACCAGTATGCGTACGATCTGTATGCACACCAAACACTGTGATTAGCTGTGAACCTCATTCCCCTATAGCCGAAAGCACGCTTTGCAGAGCTTCTCCTGATTGGAGATTAGGCTCTTGTGTGGTTCTGAGGTGAACTGCTGAAGAGCGCAATGACATCAGGTGTCAAAGCTGTGTGTAAATCACAGACATACCACAAACCAGTCATAGAGTGCGTAAGATCCCCATGATTTAGAACCCTATGGATGAGAAAACTGGACAGTAACATTTTCTGCCATTTTTCGGAACATGAGTAAAAGTTCCACACAACGCAATTTTACCCACATGTAACGAAGACTGTAATATTGCCTTTTTATTAATCCAAATTAATCCAAAATAACATGTTTAATAAAATGTGAGTATATACATAATAAGTAAGACCAAGCTTGGCTTATAAACTCAAAATAACCAAATTCAATGCTAAATGATTATGATCTGAATTGATTCTTCAAATAATGAAACACCGATTACAAGTATAAGACACGCTTGTAACATATTCATTGAGTTAAAAAGATACTTTGATTTGTGAATTCACATTTTGTACAAATGTCTCATGAGTTCCGGACAAGAACACTCTATACAGTATATATATATATATATATATATATATACACACACATACATACATAAAGTTATGCTAGACAAGAACAATATAAGCAAATAAATTACCATAAGTATAAGTGAGGTTTTATATTGTGTTTATATTGTGTATTAAGTACACTACTCTTGCTGCATGTATACCTACCGTGGCTACACTCAGCTCTGCTCAGTGATGCCTAAGTTCCCATAGTGAGCTGTGCAATGAGTATAGGTATATCACATGGATCCAAAATACCACAATTGTGTTCAACCACAACAATATAAATTAAGAATAGATGTGCAATAAGTCGATCATGAGTGTTAAACCACAAGTCAAATAAAACATATTAATAGTATTTAAATGATAACAACAAATGTAGAATTAATTTGCATTACTTTGAGTATAGAAAATGAAAATTCATCGAGAAAAACTGATTATATGGTTCATAAAATTACAACCTAATCTTGTTAAATTAAAATATATTGTAAATGTTAATATTTTTATTCTGAAATATTTACCAGTTATAAATGTGTTGGTGAGAAAACACATTTCGATACTTTGCCCTAAATGTTTTATTATATTTATAAGTCTGGGAAGTGTATTTGTTTAAAAATATAAATTGTGAGATTCACTTTAAGGACAACCATTGTGAGATTCACTTTAAGTAAAAATATATATTGCATAAATCAGCTTTTTTTTAAAAAAAAAATAAAAAAAATCATAGCTGATTTGTTATATACTTATTCAAGTGACATAGCAGCAAATGCATGGTGACTCTGATCTTTCCAAGTACCTCATTTGCTTTAAACATGTCTGATATTCAACTACTAGACTTGGTTTAGAGCTGGGTTAAGGTGGATTTGCAAATACCCATTTGCTCATTAGAAAAAATGATGTGTGTTTAGAAGTCACACACTCATGGACGTATTAAGCCCAGATATAACGAAAGGAACATACTCCTCAGCATAAGGTTGTTCCAAGCTATCTACCATGTATCTATCTCAAAGTCCAAAACATAACCTCATTTTTTCCTTCACCAAGCCAGATCTTGTTCTTGCAAACGTTTCACAGAAAACTCTATAAACTATAGTGCCCTTGTTCTGTTATATGCTTTGTTTCAAGTACCTTAACTGGTTTTAAGGACTTTAGGTTTCATCAACTAACTTCATTCTACTAGTTATGTTAGGTTATCGTTTGTGCATTCACTAAGTGATAGTAAGTTCCCCGATTTGCTAGAAGCTGCTGATGATTCCCATGTTCTATTATCTTCCCGTTCTTCATGACAATGATAACATCAGCATTCTGTACCGTGGACAGTCTGTGTGCGATCATAATGCAGGTTCTGCCTTCTCTTGCTTGGTCAAGGGCTTCTTGTACAAGCTAAAATTTGTTCAAAATATGCTTAGATTAGGAACTTTAAATTTGCAAATTACATGACAAATAACCTCCAAAACACATAACCTGTGTTTGGTTAACGCTATGTTTACCTTCTCACTCTCATTATCCAATGCGGAAGTGGCTTCATCCAGAAGAAGCAGTTTGGGTGCACGTACAAGCGCTCTGGCAATTGCTATTCTCTGCTTCTGACCCCCAGAAAGCTGCGTTCCTTTTCCACCCACAGATGTGTTGTATTTCTAGTATTAAAATAAGATTACATTGAAGAAGCCAGTAGCCTTGCATTAGTAATAGTTATTAATTTATTTTAAACTGTTATAAATAGTAATGCTGTCTATCTACTTATTTGATCAGTCAATCAATTCATCAGTCTATAAACATGTAAAAACAAAACCATTAAGCAATCAATTTTGGGGTACTTACCTGGAAAAGGCTAAAACAAGAGCTACTTGAAGCTGGCAGCCATATCAATCTATATCAATTCCGTAAAAAAAACATTAGAATGTTTATTTTAAAAAGTATTGATCCTCACCTCTGGAAGACCTTCAATGAAAGAATGAATATTGGCTGCTTTAGCGGCTCGCTGTATCTCATCCATTGACACAGTGCGGGTATTGTCTCCATAGGCGATGTTTTCAGCAATACTGCAGTTAAACAGGACGGGCTCTTGGGACACAATTCCCATTTGAGAACGAAGCCATTGTACGTTCAGACTTTTAGCATCCATGTTATCAAATAACTGCAAAGTGTCAAAGATGAGGAATATTAATGCAGAGAATCACAAGTGTATAATATATATATATATAAATATATATATATATTTACACTTCATACACTATATATACCCTAACCTTCTGCCAATGGCTACACCAGTGTGACTACCGTTTTGTTAGCTGACATTCAGTTCTTCTTCACTTGCACCATGTTTATGATCCTTAAAACCACAATGCAACCATTAGGCCAAAACATAATGAAGGTGCTTCACTGCAGGCCCAAAGGTAGTAAAACGCTACAATAAGCCACATCAGACAGATTTTGCTTGCATGAAAATGTATCACAGAAGCAAAAAATATACAGGCCGCTCTTACCACTTCTCCCTGGCGTGGGTCATAGAACCTCTGGATCAGCTGAATAGAAGTGCTCTTGCCACATCCGCTGCTACCCACAAATGCTACTGTTTGCCCCTTCTTGATTTTTAGAGACAGGTCTTCGAGCACAGGGACATCTGGGCGGGATGGGTAATTGAAGCAAACGTCACGGAATTCTAAGTGTCCTTGGAATTTATCCTAGAAATATAAATACATTCTCAAAGTAGGGACCCTTTTACTATCAGTGAAAAAGATAGTAACCCATTAAGATTAGTTTACCCATTAAACGTTCAATCATTTTATAGCACTTCTTTAATTTTATATATGTATACAGTATATCTGCTCTTTTATTAGTTCTTTTATGACAATATGTTCCACTGTTAAACAACTATGTAGGCTAAATTTTACAGCTTTATGCAATTCTTTCTGAAAAGGATTTGGACATCCAGCAGTAGTAGGAATGATGTTTCTAATGCTGCATTTAGTTGTAAAAGTCCCTTTAAAGCAGGTATGTTACATTTTCTAGCAGAAGACTACTTCTTAGTAGACTAGACAGATTCACTTACTGGTTTCTGTCCCTGCTGGCTGTAGCTGTCAATAACTGGCTTTCTTTCAAACAAGTGGAAAAGATAGGATGCTGCAGATTTGGCTTTGGCGTAGTCAGGCGCAAAGGACAAGGTCTGCCCAACTGAGATAGCTCCATATGCTAGCAGGGAAAATACACTTTGGGGGAAAAAATAAACACTTACAGTGATGCAAAGAAATGTATTGGTTGATTCAATTCCTTTCTAACTCCGCTAGTGGGCAGACATATAATATCTCATATTATGTGGGCCTGTCACCTAAAAATGCCGGAGACTTGGCTGGTTCATACCACTTTCTTAGATCTCTCTTCTCCTTCTTTTCACGTGGTCCACGTGTTTGAACTTAAGACACACGTGATTAGTGTAGTGTTATGTATGGTAATCAAGTGGACCTCTTCTACACGCAGCCGCACATGCGCATCATAACCATATATTTGCAGCTACATACATACACTGATCACATCTGCATGCTGGCGAACTCACACCTACATTCACATACTGATCTGTATCGCCTGGGAGAAGTTATAGCTGCATTAACATTTAAATGCTACTTTATCCCGTGTGTAATAGAATTCACTCAATAGGTAATGAGAAAGGGATCTTAATACTTACAGAAATGTTTCCTCTTGGCTCATCCTTCCAATTTCAATCATATATGCCCCAAAACGATAACATATAGCATAGGTAAAGTGTATGAATGACTGGCTGAACGCAAAACAAATGCCATACACCTGAGCTTTGCGCTGGGAATTTCTGAAACATACAGATTTAAGAAACCACTTGACAAGTGTTGGTAGGAAAATTAAAATTGTTTAATTTATTGCCGCACAGGCTGTTGGGGGTTGTTTTTCTGGATTACGTAATCCCCAAGAATAGGAAGTCAGAGGGGGAGATAAAGAAACAATTGGCTGTGATAATATGTTGATTGCTATGTTGTATCACCCATTATTTGGTTTTGTTTTATAACGGAAAATGTGCTGGGTTGACCTATTTGTTTTAAATAGAAATATGATGACATTAATTATTCTACCTAAACAACTATGAGAAACTGTAGCAATGTCTACTGAGGCTGTAGCTTTTTATTATAGGTGTACTATATAGAGGCGGCCACACATTACACTACTAAATCTTGGCAGCATGCAGCCACGTGTATTTGGCAGCAGGCAGCACGTATACATTGAATTGCCTGCATAACTGGCAATAATGGTAGATGGGGGAAGCTATTGGGTCCAGACCCAGTGTGTCATATCCAGGCCAAGAGCATTATTACCACATCAAGAGTCTTAGGCCATAGTCTATTACTGGAAATACACTTCTCAGGTAATAGAATATCAATTATTTCTCTGAATCCAATAGAAAAAAAATATATAAATAAATATTATACATTTTATGTAACAGAATCCAGCCCAATGTGCATATAACGCTTAACATATAATCAATTATGGAGCATTTAATATATGGTTTAATATATGGTTACATATATGGTTACATATACATGCTTATGTTACATGATATGTCTTATAATATTAATTGTTTTCCATATTGTATGGCGTATGTATGTGAATTCATTTCCATTGCTATGTAGCTTCTTGGTGCTAATGAATGATTATGTTATTGTAAATAATGTGTTAACCCACTTGCACGATAAAGAGGTTACTTATAAAGAGCAATTCTTTGAAAACCCATGGAACTGTCCAACCAGCAACACTCCACTGGTAGCTGCAGGGATAAGACCACTAGAATTGCTCTTTAGAAATAATCCCCACTGTGTTCGGTAGGGAGTTAAATCTGACCTGTATGGTTTCTGTAAGCACTCACTGTACATTTCTTCAAATGTTCCTTCCAGAGTTAATGACACAACGGTTCGGATGTTATCCACAGCTTCTGTTGCAATCTATCCATTTTTTAAAGAAATAAAAAAATATTGTCAAACCAAAACGGATGCATTTTTTTTATTTTGCGAATGTCAAATATGGCAGATAACAAGCCGAGTGATAGCTCACGAACATAATGTTGAACTTCCAAGGGTTGACCACCACTAGCTCCTCTGAGAGTTCTCTCCCCCTAGTGTACTCGCTGCATTATGATCTGTCCCTGTCCTGCTCATGGTTTCAGTTCCCAGAGAAGCTTTCTAGCATAAAGTTAGGGAGAGGTGGGCATATATATGGCATATATATATATATATAGATATATATAGATATATATATATATTCTATTTTAATTTTGAAAAAACATTGTATATGTTTATTTAATTGATACAATTATAACAAGTGGGTTAAAGGAAAGTGACAGGTTCAGTATAAATTAATTCCTCTTGTACTTTGGAGGAGGACTTCTGTAAATCTACAATAAAGCCATAATATTACATCATTGTTTCTATTTCAACAAAGGGACCATTCACTTCCCCATCAGTTATTATATTTAAAATGTGTAGTTAAATTTAGTATATGGCACGGCATTGAAAATAATAATTAAAAATATACTGTATTTTGTGCAATATTAAAATCAATATTATATATATAGAGAGAGAGAGAGAATAGGGATGGGACAGGATTTGTTTAAAATATATATTATATATACCTTTCCAGCATATTGAAGCTCTTTCTTATCACGATTAGCAAACCCAGCAAGTGCCCTCGTCTCTAGCAAACCAGTAAAAACAAGGATGGGAGCCAAGAGAAGAATCAACAGCGACATCTCCCAGCCAAAGACAAATGCAATTACGAGTGCCAATACTATAGTCGACAAATTCTGTGCAATTAAACCAAGCCGGGACCCCGTTGCCTAAAGTCAAACAGAAAGAATAAAATAATGTGTTATCAGTGGGCTGCTTGCACATGATATATAGAGGGTTGATTTTTCAGCAGAGTTGATAGTTTGGTCAATTTCAGAGGCAACCTGGACCATGAGTGCTAAATGTTTCTGATGCTACTTTTTATATAGAGATGTTCCCACTCTACAGGTCATATAGTATTCACTAAGAAGTCAAGTGAAGTTTTACATATAATGCCATGATTTAAAACTGACATATTTGCCACCCTGTACAAATCATATCTGTCTTTGATATTTTGGATATACTAGCTTTCCTGTAACTTATTAAATATCCTGAGATAAGCAAAGTCATTTCATTTAAAATAATAAAAATAAACAGAAACAGTAATTACTGTCTGTATTTGGGAAGCATCTGTAGCGAGTCTGGTTGTTAGAGCGCCTGTATTATTTTTCTTGTCATCGAACCAGGAGATGTCCTAGAGTATTGAAAAATAATAATGTCATTCTTAAAAATACATACATCATTATATAGTTTGCAAGAATATGGTATCCATCTTACCTGCCACAACATTGCCTTAAATGCCATTTGTCTTAATCTCATTGTTAGCACTTCACCTGATCGGCCAAACATAAATCCCTGAAAGAATAGGTAGAAACAAGAAAGCAGTGTAATAACTAGATAAACAGAATAAAATCATCAGTTTTCAAAATATGAATTTAACATGGTGAGCAAAAGTTGTTATTTAATTTTTATTTTTAAAGTATTATTGTTAATTACTTAAGAGTATAACTGCTTGAGTATTTGGACCATCATGGTATATAAGATAAAATTATGTCTCTGTGAGAAACACTTCTTTCCTGGTGTTGTGATGATATACTTAGACATAATTTATAGAAAAACAGGGTGAGATAAGTCCCAGAAAAGGGGGAGCAAGAGATGTAAGGACAATAGTCCCATGGGGTACTCTGATTTGAGAAGTTGGGGCCATTGCTTTAAGTCTTCTTGCAGTTCCGCACATGGCCACTGGGGTTACAAGCGTAACAAGGGCTTTAGGTGGAATTTACCATCTCACACTTGTGGGTTTATTTATGATCTTTATGATTTTTGTTTATCCCACACAGACATGCAGAGGGGGTGGCTGAAGGCACTGTCTTGGGTCAGGCTTAGGACAGCACCAAAAGTGAATACATCACTGACTTCAGCCAGTGCTCTATAGAGAAGGTATGTCAAGATGGGCTGAGGGCACTAGCTATGCTCTGACAGAGAATAAGCCTCCATATCCCTAAATCAGTGGTACTTTTGGTTAGATAACTTCATATGGGATGAGTTGCTACTCCAAGCACATAACTAGCAGCAGTCATCTGTAATATATTTTTACTTTTGAGCTTTGTATGAAAGTACCACAAAACTAGATTGCAAGGTCACATGAAGGGTCGTCAGCTTCTGTTGTTACTATATGAGTAAATGAATCTATGTGCTAAGGAATATGATAGCTCTTAAAAATATAATAACAATAATAATAATAATAATATAATCTATAGACTTGTTGTTTTGGGGGGTTTTCCCCCCTCTAAAGTAATTTTTTTACTTCCTGCAAAACAAAATGCTGTTTTCTTAACAGCCAACACAATTCAATTTCCTTGTACCACAGTCATTGATTAGCTTTAGCTGCTCTTGTATGTGGAAGACCTGTGTGTGTGAATGATAACAGAAATATGTAGAAATGATTACCTGTGTAAAATATGAAAAGAGAGACATCACTCCAATGAGAACAGTAATGATGGCATACAAATTATTTTCTTGTCTAATTTTCTCTGGGTCATTTGTGCCAAAAATCTGTCAAACCAATGCAATGAAAATTAATTCATCAGGTATGTCACCTATCACTGTGATTATTTTTCTATATATTACATACTTACTGCTATAATTTTGGCAAACATTATGCTAAAAGCAGGGTGAGCAGCCCCATTAATTATTGCTGCAAGCGTTCCCAAGAGAATATACGGCCATTCCGATTTATTTAATTTCAAGAGTCTGTAAAAGGAAACTTTAGGAAGATCTTTCTAAAAAAAAAAAAGAACAGCGATTACTGTAAAAAACAAATAAACTTGGGAAAAACACTGTTCAGTGATGTGAGATATTGTATATATTCAATTATGAGCAAAGTGGTAATATTCTTTTATGACATTGCGGTTTGTACAGAGATGCAGCTATGTTGTTTAGTCTACTGGGTATGCGAAATCAAGCGCATGAGCTACACTTTGGACCAAATTAGATGGGACTTTCAGATCGCACATGAACATATCGACCAATAGGTGGCACCAAAAGGTTATCTTTAAGCAAGAAAGCTAATTTAGTAAAGATGATTCCTTTATTAGCTATGTGATGTATAATGGATTGCAAGCTTTCGAGACTATCTAGTTGAAATACTAGCATTGGGATTTTGCCTAGATACATTTTGTATGTAAAGGTTTTATTAATTATTTACTAAATTTGCTTTCGCTCTTTAATGGATGACAGCTCAAGGACCACTTTACAGATCAACCAAACCAGACAAGTGGTATTTAGTCTTTTAGTCTAATAATCAAAAGGTTTTTTACATAGGTTTTGACATTTTAAGACTAGTATACCTAGAATCTGGTTGGCCATAGACTCCTACAACACCTACAGTGGGAACTAGCCAAATTTCCACTCATTATTGTTACTGGAGATTTTTCAGCAGACTTCATACATGAAACAGTTAAAAAGCCACTCTTATTGCAGCAATATATCCACTTATAAGCATTTTGATAATATGTCTCAGGTTTTAGCAACATTTCTAAAATAGTCCACAGTATTTACAAATGTTTACCTCCATTTCAGCTTTTAGCTCTTCTTCTTCTTCTATGCCCTTGGCATCTGCAATGCCTTCATATTTTAAAGACAAAGTCTTTGAGTTCAAACGCATGAGAGATGGCCTTCTGTGTATCTCAGGACTTGTTATTTGCATAGGTTTGTCATCCTTTTCTGTTACTTGTATGGTCTGAAATATAAGACTTTATGTTAAAATGTGTCAAGCACAGGCAAAAAAAAGTTGCTTCCCATCTCCTCTTTCTTTCTCTTGTTAGAGTTTATTTTCTAAAGGGTTCACCAGAGAAGAGACTCCTTTTCAGCTCCAGAAATTCACTTTTGTTGTGGCAACTCAGCTTGGGAGCAACGTTCACCAGGGTCCATTACAATCTCCCACCATGGTGGACCATGGAGCCCACAGGCAAATGCATTGAAATGTTTTCCTTGTTATTTAACTGATGGAAAACTGACAGCTATTATCATGAAATTTAGCCTGCAATCAGCTCTAAGAACACCACGCTATTCAGTAAGTTCACAATTGAATCCACGCATTCTCACAAGTCTTAGCAAGGTTCAAAATTAGAGTTTAACTCATTCCATCCGTTCATCCTTTTAGAGCCACAAGTTTTTGCTTTTGGTCCAATGCAGAAATATATATTCATGATAGACACATACCATTTACACACATTCATTAGTTTACATCAAATTACCCTTACGATAGACCCCATTTTAGACCTGTTCTCAACTTATACAGTGCAGACTTCATGTCATACGTGTGAACTATATTTTGGGGAGAGAAAACGGCATTTTTACTGTCCACATATGTTTGCTTTATAACTCTTTATACATTTTCAAAAATAAACATTGGCATCATCACCAATAGGAGAACATCTCTATTTTTCTATGTTCAATATAGCACCAGGTAATGCAAAGACCGCAAGTTCAAATGGTCATCGTGAAGCCACTTTTGCTAAGCTTGAGACACTAGGATTCAAAGACAGCCTTTGGAAGCATAAGTGAGAAGGAGCCCTTGAAGGTTTTTGGACACCGGTTGGTTTTTCCTACTGATCACATGAAACAGACCAAGGACAGTTCCTAAGATAAATATGTGCTAGCATGGTTTCAGAGTATAGGAGCTGCCCCTA
This sequence comes from Spea bombifrons, assembly GCF_027358695.1. Classification (NCBI taxonomy): domain Eukaryota; kingdom Metazoa; phylum Chordata; class Amphibia; order Anura; family Pelobatidae; genus Spea; species Spea bombifrons. Next base: position 21,124,495 of record NC_071091.1, on the reverse strand, counting down.
TCTTTCAAATACCTGTACCTTCTACTGGAACGAGTAGTAAAATGCATTGTAAAACACTGGCATATGCAGTATTCAATATATAAAAGTACATTTGTAAACATAGTTATCAATCTTGTAACATATATTACATTGAGCTCATGCTACTTAGGATCTCAGGATGTACAGTTTAATACGGGGCGTTTGAAGAAAAGGAAAGGTGTAAGATCCACCACGTGTGAATTATTTATCATTTTAGTCTTGAATGTGTTTCTGACAGAACGGTACCTGCGCAGTTGCAAGTGAATGGTATATTCCTTTCTTCTCCATTAGCTCAGAATGTGTTCCTTGTTCAACCACAGCTCCATTTTCTATTACGACAATAACATCTGCTGTCCAGACTGTGCTGAGACGATGGGCTATCACAATGGTAGTGCGTCCTTCTCGGGCCTGGGTAAAAATTAAAAAGATAATGACAATGCTGCTATTAAAATTTTACTAAAGCCTAAATACACAAGCACTTATCTTTAAATGTTTGGAGGTGATTACTATATTCACTATATATTCAACACATGATTTCAAATCATTCAGCAATATCAATAACAAGGGAAGAATGTTCTTTTTCCAGAACATTTAGACCATCATATACTCTATAAATATATATATCTTCAACAAGGATATATGAGCGGCATACATCTGGTGTCTTCCTACACCTCATCCCGTCTAGATTGTAAGCTTGCAAGCAGGGCCCTTTTTACATAATGTATTGGTTTGTCTGCCAGTCCTAGTGTTGTTATATCCTTTTAATGTAACAAGCCCTATGTAAATTAGCTGAAAAAAGACAATAATAATAACAACAACAATAATAATATGAGTTCCACATAGCATTATCAGGCACCAATCAACTTATATCAATTCTCCCTTAGGTCAGGACCTCATTTTAGTCTTACACAGTGGCAGATGGGGACTTCATTCAATCATCAAGGATCATAGTGTGTGTAGTATACAATGCATGTGTTGTTTTTCAGTTAATACATTATTATTAGTAGTAGTAGTAGTAGTAGTAGTAGTGGTAGTAGTAGTAGTAGTAGTAGTAGTAGTAGTAGTACCTTATCTAAAGCAGCCTGTACAATAGACTCACTCCCAGTATCCAAAGCAGATGTGGCTTCATCCAGTAGAAGAATTTTAGGATTTCTCACCAAGGCCCTAGCAATGGCTATTCTTTGTTTCTGCCCTCCACTTAGCTGGGCTCCTCTTTCTCCGACCAGAGTTTCATATTTCTAAGGAAAATAAAAGTACCAATAAGAATAATCTGGTTGATGAAATTTCTGACCAGCACACTTCTGCCACTAGGTGGCAGCATATCACTCCTATTATCCAGAGTCCAACACACGAAAGTTTGGAGAAAGTTTTCTGCAGGGAAGGCTTTCCAGGAAAAAAGAAACTGGTTTTGTAGAGATAGCACATTTTCACGTGCCATATACACAGAGAGAATGTGATTAACCATATGTTTCAGCGTGGACAGAGAGTTAAATTATGTATGTATTTATGTATTAAACAGTAACATTTACTAATGTCTGCTACAAATTTACACATGAAGCACAGTTACTTAGAAAGTTACTTTTTGTGTAAGTTAGCATCACATTTTGTGTAGTACTTAAAGTGACATTACCATGAAAAATATATTGTATATTTAATACAGACTAAAACTTAAGCGGTGTTTGCATGTTTTGTGAAGATATGTCTCTTTAAATGTAATCTCTATTTCTGCAGTAGTCCATACTCACATCAGGAAGTGCCATTATGAAGTCATACGCATTAGCTTCCTTAACGGCCCTTTCAATTTCTTCATCTGTTACATTTTCTCGTCCATATTTAATATTATTTTTAATTGTTGTTCCAAACAATACAGGCTCTTGGCTGACAACGCCAATGAATTCCCTGTAATGCCTCACATTCAAGGATCTAATATCATGGCCATCAATAAAAATCTAAAGACAAAACACTTGGAATTAGATTCAGAATTTAAACGACACAATAAAAGGTGTATAAAACTAGCCAGTCAATAATTAAGCAGCTAATTTGTAGACAATTCTTCTTTTTCATCACACTTTAGGGCATATTCATGAAAATGTGATTTTCATTCCCAGATATCCCTATACATTATGAAGGGAAAAGCTCCAATGAGTTTCCGATTTAAATAACTTTAACTCAGCAAGGGGCATTTTAAGTGGCATAACCAGAGTAATGAGTAACAATTATCCAGGGCAGAATACAATTTTGCCCCCCCACCATCCACCATGTCCCTGTTCATCTAGTTGTACTGCTACAGCCTCATATCCATACATACACATATATACACTTACACATGACTGCCCACACATACATACATATACTGCCCAATGCCTACCCACACACATACAATGCCCTTACACGCGCCTGCCCATATATACACATACATACACTGCCCTTACACACTTGTGGTTAGAAGTGGTGCTTATGGCAGATATTTACAGATACTATATAGTGGCTTTATTGCATAGCAATATTTATGTATTTGAGTACATCAATGAAGACTAATGTTTTTTATTTACACAATGTAATCTAAAAAAAATTGAGGGATAGAGGGATGTGGGTCCCAGAAAGAGTCATTTATAAGGAGGAACACCTGTGAGGTTTAATATAATATATTAATCTATCTTTTAGAATGAAATGTAAAAGCAGATACTGTATATGCGACATTCATTATATTTGTTATCACGCTTTTATTTTATTACTATGAAATCTGTGGAGGAATTAATAATACTGTTACCGTGCCCTCTTGTGGATCATACAGGCGTTGCAAGAGCTGCACTATTGTGCTTTTTCCGCATCCACTTTGTCCGACCAATGCCACGGTCTGCCCAGATTTTACATTTAGATTAAGACCCTTTAAAACCTGTTTAATTAAAAAAATGAAAGTGTCATATTTTCTTACATTTTACATTTATGCAGACTTACATTATCTCGGTTTAATGGGGATGTTATTTAAGCGGTAGAAAGTTGAGGAGATTTTTCCTAAACTGGTGAGGAAAATGGTAAATGCATTTTAAAACATTTCTACATCCTTATGTGGCTTGATATAAAGAATCTGGGCCTCTACCCAATCTACATATAGTCAAGATGTGTAGAGTAAGGAAGGCTTAAAGTGGCATTCTGCTGGTACATAGCACTGTTATATTTAAAGGGAACAAAGGGGCACAAACGGTATTGTAGCTGAATGGTTTTAAATATATCACGTACATCACATCCATCTCCTATATGGAAAATAGCTGGGAGGGTGGGGAAAGGTGTAAACATTTATGTGGTAGGAAAGTGTTCCCATTTGAATCAATAGGCACTCTTTTCATGTATGCGCACGGGGTTCTGAAGAGACCCCAGCCCAGAGCGATTGCTGAGCCAGTGCTGGAACTGACTGGATGGGGGGCATCATGTAAATCTAAAGGGACCACGCAGCTATCCCATGCATTAAAGTGCATATGATGGCTGGAGTGTCCCCTTCACCTCTGATGAGGAAGTGTGTAGTAATTTCTTCAGTGTCTGAGTGTAAAACTTGTGAAGTTAACCTTGTCATTGCTGGATTGCAAAGTTTTACGGTTTTTTAAGTTTTAATGCTGTATTGCAAACCTTTGTAAATGTCATAAAGGTAAGGTTGTGGGGTTAGAACTGTCCCTACATTTTATCACTAACAACCCTATTATGCCCTTTAAAATAGGCTTGTTAACGCCCTGTTAAGTGACTAATAACTTGGTTGTTTATAAATAAGAAATAATTACAATTATAAACATCAGCTTCTAATAGCATTTTTTTTACATACAATAATTAGTTACGTGATCCTGTTACGGATTTAATTTTACCTGAACATCTGGTCTTGAAGGATAGGAGAAATTAACATTTTTAAATTCCACATTTCCACTTATGTTATCAGGTTTATAACCTTCATTTGAAAAGCTGTCAATCGTAGAGACCTGAGTTAATAAGATAAAATGAAACAGCATCACAATGACAATAGGAAACCCAATATGTCTAAAAAAAAAGAGACCTACGTATTCTCTAAAGCTTGTTATCTAATGGAATTCAGTTCAGCCAATAATGGCATCAACATTTTCCAAATGTTTTTTACATGTCGTGGGATGTCTAAAATATTTTGTATGCTCTTGTATTACCTGGTTGATAACCTTGAATATATTATAGGCAGCACCTCTTGCAACAGAAAACGCTTCCAGGTGAGAAGATGCCTGACCAATGCAGTAACTACTGAACACAACACTAAAGAAAACCTGTTAAGGGAAAAATGTAATAAATAAAATTTACGAACAGTAAATATCTGAAATATCCCTGCACATATTTAGAAAAAGACCCCCTTCTAGAGGGATAGTTGAGGTCTTAGGTCTTAAATATGTTTTCTGTTTTTGTGAATGCTTTTAAATATTAGTATACTAAACTATTTAAACCCACATTTTAAAAAATACAAAATACTGTATCTATGAAAATTCTAAACCTTCATCCAAATGTTTCAAGCAATCCAACCTACCAAAAAAACATCACCGATGGTGTATCCATTTCCTCCCAAAACTAAGCTTGTGCCGTACCAAAAACCAAGCCCATAGGAAGCATAAATAATAAAATACATCACGCCAAGTGCCAGCTGAGAAGCAATCTGCTTTTTTATCCCGATTTTTTTGGCTTCTCCCAAATTCTTTGTGTATCTGCAAAAAATGTCCAGACATAGATACAAAAGTTAAGACTGGTTAAGGGGAATGTGGCTCCAGTTGTAAAAAGCTTGCTGCATACTGGAAGGTGTATGGGTGCTATAAAAAGAACACACGCGTACATGTATAAAACAGATGAACAGTAAATGAAATACCTTTTTATTCCTTTTTCTTGACCTCCGAAGGCCACAACAGTCCTTATTGATGAGAGGACTTCTTCAGCCACTGCACCTGCTTTTGCATATGCGGAGAGCTCCTTGCTGGTTAGGGAAACTAGGAACTAATTTATGCATAAAACATTATAAAAGAATTTTGAAATTTTACAATTGTGTTGCCAAACATTTTATGCTAAGTAATGAAGAGACCTCTGAGGTCTTCAAAGTTTATTTGCTACATTGTCCCAATACAAGGTATCAATTTCAACTACAGACTGCTATGCAATAAAAGGAAACACGACTTACATTAATGTTTTACCTATTTGTTGCAAAAATTCCAAATTCTTTGTTAAAATTTTAACAATGCTGGCATGCCTGGCATCATCAATAACTTAAAGCAAAACTGTCACTTTCCTAAATTTTTATACACTAAATAAACCTATGTCACATACGGTATATTGTATATATAAAACCACATATATAGTCCTACCTGAGGATACAGTTGTGAACATTAATTAAGGAAAGAGATCAGGGGCTAGGTAACTAGAAACCACAGGGCACTGATGCAAAAAGTGCTCTGGGCACCCCCTATCTCCCCAAGCATCATGTCCCACAGTGTTAGCTTTGCCCCCAAACATCTTATGAGTGCTATTTAAGCCCCAAAAAGCTTGTCTGTGCCATCTTTGTCCCCAAACAGCTTGTCAGTGCCCCAAAAGAGCTGCACCATCTAAACAACTAGTCAATGTCCCCAAACAGCATGTATGTGCCATCTTTGCCCCATACTGACATCTTTGCCCTCTCAACAGTCTGCCTTACACAAGATGGTAACTTACCTTGGAGGAGATTGCTGTTGATATAGCGACCAGAGGACTTGTAGCCATGATGACTAATGCAAGCTGCCATCCTTTGATTAGACCCATTGCTAACCCAGTTATAAAAGTTGAAACATTTTGGAAGAGGTGGCCAACTTTGTCCCCTATTCCATCATTAATTTTATTGATGTCTCTAGGAAAAAAGACCCCATAATTAAAATTATCCATATAATATATAGTTTTTTTTCTAGAATTAAAAAAAAAACGCAATTACTTACTCAGTGAGACGGGTGTTGAGTTCTCCAGATTTGGCAACATCAAACCAGCTCATTTCTTGTGCCAGTACTGAGTGAAAGAACATTTGCCGCATTTTTCGGGTTTGTCTTGCAGCGGCCAGAACCCAGAATGAAACCTGTATATATCCACATATTAGAACACCTACTCCTACGGCCACATAATACAAGGAGAACCTAGGAAAATCAAAATATTTTAGAGAAATAAATAAATCAAGGGTAGGTAAATTATTTAGTTAAATGTTAATTAAATGTCTTTATGAATAATATCCCGCCATTTTTTAGTCAGAATGAAATTTAATGTATCCCAAACACTGTGCCTTATTTTTCCTTCCTACAGGCATGGAAAAGGTAATGAGTTCTCATTGTATAATGCCAGCAGTTAAAAAAATAATTGTAAAATAATGTGAAATGTTTGATCAGTTGTGTTTTTAATTATTGGAATGTAACTCTTTTCACAATGAGGCCAATTTTGAATTGAGGCTTTGGGGATATACTAGCACAGAATGAGAAGAGAGCCCTTCTCTTGCAAGTTTACAATCTACACTGACACTGAGAGTTTGGGCTATTTCTTAACTTGTTGCTAACAATTAACTACAAATTCAAATTTGCTCACAGACAGTTGTTTTTCTATTAGTGGGTTAGTTAAAAAAATGTATTATGGCTATTAATGCATACAAATTGCTCTGTTGAAACATTCCCCTTCAAAATGTGGCATTATAGGTAGGCCTTGTATATTATTAGCCCCTAACACTGCTTTTATAGGAGTACAACATCTAGTGTCAGTTACTGGGAAAAAAAACAATAGGTTTTTTTTCTCAATGTTCTGTCTCATCTGACATGGAGAATGTTGGAATATGGAATGGGCCTAAAACAATTCGGACAAATGTTTTGGTCCATTTGTTTTCGGGCAACAAATTAAGTGCCCATTCGGTTCGACTGAAAATTTGGGGGCATATTTAATTTGGAAGGAAATTCGTTGCCCGGTGCCCACATTCACTCTTATTCACTCATTCTCTCACACTGTCACTCACTCTCTCATTCCCATTTGTTCTCTCTCACACGCTCTCTAATTGTTTCCCTACCTTTTCTGCCAACCACTTCTACTTCTGCACCTTCTTCCGCATCTTCTTCATCTTTTTTCTTCTCCTTCTCTCTTCTCTATTCTATCTTCAATCTTTAATCTGGAATCTGCTTTCTTCGTCCACATCCCCGCCGACATAACCGACAACTTCTGCCAAAGTGGTGGCGCTTGCAGTGCCAATCTTCTAATTGGAGGAGAGGATGTCACTGTAAGCACCGCCATTTTGCTCTCACTTGAACTGAGGGCAATATGGGAGTGCTTGCAGTGATATCTCCTCTCCTAGAGGAAATTACTGCCATATTGCCCTCAGTTGGCGCTTTCGGTGACATCCTCTTCCCTGATTGGAGGATAATCACAGCTACGCCATTTTTGCGGAAATTCATGCCGGGTTACAGGTTATGTCCGCGGAGATGTGAACGAAGAAAGAAGATAGCAGATTAAGGATTAAAGATACGATAAAGAGGAGAAGGGAGAAGATAGAAGATTAAGAAGATGCAGAAAAATAAGTGGAAGTGGTCAGCAGAATTGGAAGTGGTCGACAGAGAAGGAAGGGAAACATTTAGAGATTGTGAGAGAAAGTGAACAAAAATGCAAGTGTGAGAGAGTGAGCGATCGTGTGAGAGAGTGTAAGTGAATGTGAACCTACAATTTTCTGAAGAAAATTCAGAGCTTTTTGCTTAATTTCCATCCGATTTGTGGGGGGTCTGGCCTTTTTTTGGGGCTTTGTACGTATCACCAAAGTTACCAAAATGTGGTAAATTTCCAATTTGTACAAATCCAAATGCACACATTGTTATTGCTTCTGCATGTAATCATAGGTAGTTTCCATGAGTGTTTTTGTACTAGGTGTATGGACATTTCATCTTTCAGGCTAATGTAAATCAAAAATAAAATAATCCAGCCTTAGGTGGCTCTTTATAAGAAGATTGCAATAGGAAAGAAAACAGTGATATACTAGATTTAATTTTTTAAAGCTGGTCACATGTACTTACAGCGTCATCTGTTCTGATAATGGTTTGAACTGAGCGCATGTAGCTGTAAATAACAAAATCTTCTTGTTAATCAAGTGTTAACAGGTCGGTTTGAATATTTCTTGACTATGAGCACTGAATGTAAGTTTGACCAACGTTCAGTAATATTTTATTATTTGTCAATCATGTGTCTCAGGATTGTTTCAAATTATACAAAACATGCAAGTAATAAAATCAACGATTTGTTAAAAAAAACTGCTATATTCATCACTACATAATACACCAAAGGCATAATATTATTTTTTAATGTTGATGAATACTGAGATATTTACAAAATCCACCGAATAACTGAATTTATGACTATAGACCATCCATGACTACAGGGAAAAAAGAACACTTGCAACAGACTGCAATGATAAAACATTTTCTGTGTCTTACTGCACCTCTTACCCGAGTTTTGTCTAAAGGCTGTCTTGTACAGCGGGCAATTACTTTCAAGGGATCCATGTATAAAGTGGATATAGGGGCAAAATGTGATAATTGTTGACCTTATTTGCATGCTCCTACCCAGAATCCCTTGTATTTGTGGCGGCATCATGAGATTTCTGAGGGAAAAACAAGCCTTCTGGCTTGTCTGGTGTCTGTAGATGAGTGTTTAATAATACTTCTACTACCCCTTAAATTTAAGTAGAAGGGTTTCCATCACCTTTACCCACCGTAACTTATGTAATTGTTTTCATCTAAAACAGTATTCTGCTGGAAGGCTGTTCCACTTATCTACCAATCACCTCCACTTAATTTTATTTCTCACATTACACAGCCATATACATTTGATCAGGGAAATTGACCTTTTCATTGGGAATAGATTTGGGCTACTCACTTGAGTTCTGCAATGATGAGTTAAAGCACAAAAAACTGTCAACCATGCCGCCAAATATGATGAACATCATTGGATTTAAGATACCATGTCCTATTGCGCCAAGAAATCCGATAACCATATAAAAAACATCCAGTTTATCTGCGAATCGAAACTTGTAAATCAAAATAGTCAATTAATGGATCATAACAGAAAACTCAAAGCACAAAATGTTATAATAAATATAAATAGTGCCTAATTCTCTGAAATGGATTGTTTCATTCAGGCCAACACATCCTAAAAGGTTTCTATCAGCATATAGTTCTAGATTGAAAGTGGCTTCATTTTAACCACTGTGGAGCTGAATTTTGTATTTAAAAAAACATTATCATGATAAATGTCCAGCTTTCTTTAAACTGACATGGCTACGCTTATCGCATTCAATATCAATAAATAATAACAATAGAGAGAGAACAAACAAATGAAAGAAGGAAACTTACAATTTGAATTGGTCCAACTGCTTTTGGTTTTTCTTCCATTATTACATTGTTTTCCCTTGGAAAAATAATTCATAAAACAGTAAGTAGTTGCTTAGTATACATTTGAAACATATATATATATATATATATATATATATATATATATATAATATCTGTTACAAGGACCAGCTACTTCAATGTACATGAATGTACGTGAATGTGAATGAATAATTACTATTCTATTATCAGGGATATATTTTTCACTGACGGTAGAAGCTGGCCGTAGATAAACTATGAGGCTTAGATGTTAGGTAAGGAAGGATTACTTTACTGAAATGGTAGTAGATAAATGTAATGGCTTTCCAGCAGAAGTGGTAGAGGCTAATACAGTGTGAAAATGTAAGCATGCATGGAATAGCGTAAAGCTATCTTGAACCTAAAATGAGGCCAAGGACTGCTTAAGGTCTGAGTCTCTACATCATGAAAAGGGCCATATATGGGCCAAATTTTTGCCAAATTCTATGTTCTATTGAATATATATATACAGGCTACCGTTCCAAAGTTTGTTTTTGAAATAAAACCAAGTTTTGTCCATTAAATAACATCAAATGGATCAGACATACAGTGCAGACAGTGTTAATGTTGTAATTGACTATTATAGTTGGAAAAGCGGGTTTTTAATGGAACACCTTCATAGGCGTACAGAGGCCCTTTATCAGCAGCCATCACTCCTGTGTTCCAATAGCACGTTGTGTTCACTAATCCAAGTTTAAGTTTAAAAGGCTGATTTTAAACATTGATCATTAGAAAGCCCTTTTGCAGTTATGTTACAGCTAGAAATGTCCTTGTTTTCCATGAAAACAGCTTAGTGACCCCAAACATTTGAAAGGTATTGTATATATACATACATACATACACACATTATATATATAGTTGCCTTAAGATATATTTAAAAAAATAAAAAATCAGTTTCTTGTAGCTTTTTATCTCTCAATATTTTTTTTTGATTGTGTATGTTCTATACACTTTTTTTTACACACATGTTTTATATTCAGTACATTTACAATATCATATTAAAGCCCACAGCTAGAAAACATCACATACGTGCTCTCTTGTGTTTTATCCATTGAGGAATAAGTGGCATCCACATCGGTGTCTGTCATGTGTAATCTGAACCTGGCAACAGCAATCACAGACAAATGACTTAATATGAAATTCAAAGGCCTAAGGAAAATGATTATTTCCAGGTTAATACAAGTCTGTTAAAAATATATCAATCGTATTTTAATGCTCGGTATCCCCTATTTAATTTACAGTCGATATACAATAATGATAGGCCCTGCATACATATTAACCATAATGTTAATATTTGTCCTCTTGCTTTCTGACCACTTTGTCCTTCACTGTGTACCGGCTTCAAGACAATGTCACATTGATTAGTCACATTTCTGCATATTTTTGTTTGGAAGACGTGAACATATTTTCAAAATTATATTATATATATTATATATAATATTTTAAAGCCTTTGTTTTTTCTTTTGCATTATTCATTGTATCCCAGTTCTGTTCCGAAATGGTATTGGAACACAAAAACAAATTATACCAACATTATAAAATAATTGAAGCAAACCCCCCCAAAAAAATTAAGTATGCAGGAAATTAGTGTTCTTGTCTATTTTACACTACTACATAGTGTAATATATATATTAATCTTGTGAAGTTAGATTTCTTTCTTTAGAAAATCTAAGGAAAACAAAAAATAGAAATTTATATTTACTAGAGAAAGAAATAACATATTTAAATACATTATTCTGGGGAACACTGAAAGCTGGCATTTCGTGCGCGTGAAAGAGAAGTAAAAAGTCAGAAAATCTAGAAAAATGTTTTACTTTGGTGTACTTGGTTAAAATAACATATCTGAGAAAAAATAAATCCATTGAATTAAAATGGTTTGGTTATTATTTAGTTTAATAATACAGGCTCAGAACATATATATATATACCGGTATATATAGATTATAAGACGGGAAGGTGCTAAGAGCATTCTTTACTGACCTGGTTCCAGAAAGTATGTCTGTCCTCGATCACTGAACCTCCTTCATATCTCAGAATGAGTAATCCATTCATGAGTCATAGCATTTTGCATAAAAGTCAGTGTTGCGCAATTCATTGCAGTCTTTTTTTGCTGTGTGCACTTTTTTCATTGTTGAGGTCATTCTTTGTGTGATATTTTACATTTTCCACGTTGTTCTATGCTTTACTGTTTCTTTAAATTAAAAAAAATTCGCTTATTGAATTGAAGTATATTTATTTAGAGACAGCAACATGGATAAAGAGAACATGATGTCATAAGTAAAAACCAAACTAAAGCCTGGCGGTCTGTCACTATTTTAGCCAATCATGATTTATTTCACCACATTTTGTCTAAACTGTATATATTTATTGAAAATATATATTGAAAATAAATATATATGGGCATTGCTGCATTGTCATAAAGCCTGCAGAACTCTAAACTGATGACCATATTCATAAAATAGCATGCAGACTGTAAATTCTCGTAAAAAAATTCTCGTAAAAAAGTGGATTCTATTCTACTTATTTAATGAATTTAATTCAATTTAATTTTTTACATTAGTGCAGGGGCGTACCTAGAGTATTTAGAGATTTAAATAAATAACATTTACTGAACAGATATGGTAAAGCATAACTCTGCCCCTGAAATAGCCTGCCTGTGTCAGCTCTGCCCTTGAAACAGCCTGCCTGTGCCATTTCTGCCCCTGAAGCACCCTGCCTGTGCCACCTCTGCCCCTGAAACAACCTGCTTGTGCCACCTTTGCCACTGAAGCAGCTTGCCTGCGCCACCTTTGCACTGAGGTAGCCTGCCTGTGCCACTTCTGCCCTTGAAGCAGCATGCCTGTGCTACCCCCCCCCAAACAACCTGCCTGTGCCCCATCTGCCCCTTAAGCAGCCTGCCTGTGCCAAATCCGCCCCTTGCCACCGCTGACCCCCTTAACAGCCTGCCTGTCTCATTTCTGCCCCTAAACACGTATACATTCACTCACCCATTCAACCTCCTGCACCTGCTTACCTCACCTGCATCTTTCACTGGTTCGGGGGAGGCCGAGCAGCACTAGAGCCGTCCTAATGCGGGCCACCTAATGCGGGCCTGCAGCTTACTGCTGTGGCGCAGCACATGGGTTCAATGTGAAAATAAAATAATATTAATCAATGCAATATAAAATATGATAAATAATAAAAAAAAACCAAAACATTTAGTAAACAGACTCCAGAATGTTACTGATTCCATAAAGTGTGATAATGATAAAATGAAGGAAAAAAATGTACGTACAATCCTAGTCTCATTGTTCTTTTTTTTCATAATTACACTTGTAATAATTGTTAATTAGATTATACATAGCACTCTGCTTACATTATACTATTTGACAGTGTACTTTTTTTTTGTTAGTTGTATTGTTTTGCTTTTAGATTATTGTTCAAAGTGTTACTAACTAGGTGGTTAATTTTTATGCTGTACACCATATGAAGTTCAAAGTATGATGTATACGTTGGTTATTCATTAACAGTGTAACAGATCTCCACTGCTCTAACCGGACTTTTATGAATCAGAGTGCACGCGATATGCGATAACGCACCCAGTTTCATGGACAGTTTCCCTGTCAGTCAGTGACTCTTAAAGGATTTGTTCTGATGGCTGCCAGCAGAGCTACGGTCGGAGGCTCCTGACAAACTGCTGTCCCTAAACGTTAATCCAATTGCACGTTTTTCCCAATGTGCCTATATGTACTGGTTAGTGGACACATCATGGAAACAACATTTTAACAAAGCTTCCTACAGCAAACACAAGACAATTGACTTTGTAATATCTGCCAACATTACAAATTGACAAAGTGGGACACTTTTGGTTTAGGGAGGGTAGTTAGAGTCATATCCCAACTGTGATGGAGTGTATTAACCCTTCCCCCAAACTAAGCACCAAGGGATTAAAGCCTCCAAACAAGAGTGGAGAGTCAGGCCTTTAAAATTCTGCCTACAAGACACAGGTTGGATGCCAATCACTTGGGTTTAAAAAGTGCGGCAGATTTAATCCTGTGGGAGAGGCCGGGTGTGAGAAGTTTCCAGGTTGGGACTGAGTGCCACCTGATGGATTCCCAATAGAAGTGAGCTTTACAGCTTCCAATGTATGAAGAGCCGCACACTACCACACCAACATATACGGTTCCAAATCAATTTAAATGAACTTGAATCAGGTACCACTTAAAGAAAACCACACATGGTACAGGTGTGATCTAATTTCCAGCTGCATCTTCTGGCCAAATCTTTCCGGCAAACTGAACAAACCACAAGAATACAATCACCTGAGCTCAAGCACCAGGGAGTGCCCTTGCTTTCAGGTTTGTTTCCCCATGAGTAAGTCATATCTAAGATGGCCTACTCCAGCGCTATACTGACACATAAAGTCACCAAAACCTTGTGACCATAATGTACCAAATAAACAGACCAACTTTAATCTGAGAGGGAGAGAATAGCCCAGACTTTAGATTACTAAAGTACCAAGCCAAGCACCCATCTTTTATATCCTCCAAGTCAATTGTTCCCAAAGAGTTGGCCCCAAACAGCAGAAGTGAAGGGGGCTGTATAGCCCAGGAAGGAAGGTATGCCTGTTCCCGCCCGTAGTCAAGCTGTCCTTTCATCTGATTTCTCCTTCTATTAGGGCTTTTTTGATGTTACTGTTGTAATGTAGCTTGCTCATCATGACTGTTCATTTAGCTAAGGCACTTATAGATTTAATAATGTATTTTAATCTCTTCAGCACCAAGGGTTATTTTACCATTTTTACCATGGAGACCAGCAGGGTCTCTACTCTTTTTTGTCAGCCATGCCATTACCAATAGGGAATGACTGATTGCCTGATCACACAATCACAGTGATGCTGGCTTTTGCTGACATGGGAGAGCCGGACGTACTCTTATATCCCGCACAGCCCACTCTCCTTTGCTGTCACTTATGCACCCAATCCTGCACTCTAATGACCTGCTGGGGGATGGACACACGTGCTACATTTCTTCCCCGGCCCAGCCCTGTGCCTTATAGATTCTCTGTAACATGAATCTGTTTCTAACCATCCGATAATAGGCGTGTACCACTGAGGTATTTGTGAATGTTTTTAGGATATTGTCTCTTACAGCTAAATCATATGATGTAGAAAAATTAAATATGTGAGTAGAAACCCCTGGGGAGAACAAAAGTGTGATCTATAAGGTAATATGTTAAAATGCTAGCGTGATAAATATTTTATTGTATGATTATCTCTGACAGATAGTTCTGAGAACATTGGCCTGATTAGTAGTAAATGCGAATGCCATCCTTTACTGTGTCAAACGTAAAAAGGAAATAATAATTGCTGTTGTAGAGAAGAGAAGTGCTGGAGGGAATCCAGAGTTCACTGCAGAGGTTAAGTGAGGACGCGATCTCTGTTAGGTTGCATTAGCAAGCCTGCTGTATCAGCGCCTAAGTGAATGATTGCCAGTAGAATAAGACACACCCCCGGGCAGTGCTGATTGGCTGAGAAAGATCATAGTCAAGTATAAATAGGATTTTAGAAATGTTAAAACACACAAATCCGTTAGCCACAAGTAGGAAGTGAAGATAAGTGACTGAAAACATTTAAATAGCAAAGATTTCCAACTCTAGTTATATAATTAATAGCAGACATGTGGTAAGTGTTTGTTACCACATCATATATTATATTTTAGGAAATGAGTGCAGCAGTGAACTAAGACACCAAATTTTATACAGTATCAAAAATCAGGATGCAGACAAGGGTGTGAATGAACTCACAGCTTGTCGGGGTAACATGGCATTCGTATTAGGCCACTGTGCTACACTTGGATGAATAAAAGTGGAATATAAATTGTTAATAGAGAATTAATTAGATGTTGCAATAAAAACATATTCAAGTATAAAATTCTATAATCAGCCAATCAATGCTTTCACCAAAAATTTCCCAATCCCCAACGCAAAACGCGGGCTTCCTGAGAAGAAATGTGATTTTTTCCAAATATATAAATGCCTTTCACTTCATCTGTAGTACTGTAGTCTTTTATACATGTATCTGGAAATCAGTCCACTTGGGGTTGAGAAAGCTCACCCCCTACTATAAGCAATAATCCTAAATTAATATGGCAGGAGAATGCTACCACTCAGGCAATCACCAGCAATCATCCGCCCCTATACTCCTCTTCAGAGGGAACTCTGCTGGTGTAACCTGGAGTCTCTGGGAGAAGCTCTGCTTCCCCAAGTCACTTTCTGCTTTTTTTCTGGGGTCTGCCTACTAGATGCCTGGAAAAAGCTCAATCCCTAAACATGGCTAACTTCACACCACACAAAGCGACTGTCACAAAACCACACAAAGAGGAAGAGCTCCGGTTAGCCTCCCATGGGATACTCCCAGGGTATGACCCACCTAAAAGCAGTCCTTTCAGAACTCTCATAAAGATTCCTTGCCATTAAGTTAACTCTCCTCTTAGGTGTAAGCTGATTAAACAGAAACAAAAAAGCACACAGTATGGCTAGTTTAAATAAATACTTTAATGATAAAGTTTCTTTGGTTACAGTTCCTCTTTACAACTCATAATGAGTAGATTTGGCACACCAGTCATCTTCTCAAAAACCTGTTTTCCTTGAAATAAATACTTTGGAAAAAAAAGGGGCAGTCAACTGATACCACAGTGGTCATTAGTACAAAAGGAACACAAAGATGGTTTGTACTTTTTATACAACTACACAATAATAAATCATAAATAATAGTAAAAAAGATTTAAATTATTACAATCTTGAGGTGTTACGCAGCCAAATGTATAGTGTCTCCTTTTATTAATTGGACAAAAATGTGAAAATGAGAAATTCTAGTTAAGTGATTTTCTATATTACCCCATGTATGCTTGCATCCTTGACCACTGGAATAAACTTTCATAACTAGTCTGGAATTGTCATGGAATGAATAGGAAGACTTTAAAGCAATTCAACGGTGTCCTAAGAGCATTTTTGTTGACTTTTTCCAGGGTACTTGGATTGTCATACAGGAATATGACCAGGCCACATCACACAAAATGTAGTTTAAGGCTTTGACAAATAAAGTGCTGCCGTTTACACATTTAGAGCGACAAATTCTGTGAAGCACCCTATTTCCTTCACATTTAATGTCACCAAAAGCTAAGATGCTGTTGTAGTAAATGTCTTCTTGCAATGTTTTAATGGATCGAACAGCTACCAATTCCAACACTTTCGTGGGGATAGCTTAACAGTCTTACTCTTAAACATGTTTGCTCTAAATCTAAATGAGCTCTAGGCTTCAATCAACTAGATATTCAGCAATTTAAGGGCTTAACTATGGCCAAAATAGACACCATTACCTTTAGTATGTGGGCCAAGTGTCCCTGCTTTCTGTGGTTGGTCCCCTTATTTTTAAACTTTGATTTCTTTTACCATTTGTCTCCAGAAGAATCCACTGAACCATTTTCTAAGTGAAGAGTGCGATACAAGATGCTGGGTCAAAATAAGATTTATTAATATCGGCCATGACCAAAACAAAATTACTTCCCACCCATGTGTCTGCGTTCTCCCCCATTGGGCTATGGCAGAACATTGGCAGTTGTGTTATTTAATTAAGTTGCGCAGTGTACGAATACGCTAAATTTTCTTTTGAAAAATGTCAGTTTTGGGTATGTCATTTAAACCAACTTTTTGGTTTCTTTATCAATGCTGTCATTAAGATCTGCTGTGAGGAAACCAGAAGTAATGCTTTCCTATGAACCAACTGATTCATGGCTGGAGTGTCTGCACATTAACGCAGTGAATAGCAGCACCGTTACGGTCGGATGGATTCAATGACCTAACATAACATAGTCCGATGACAAATTGTATTTCAGGTCATTGCCCTTAGTGAGAACATACAAAGCACCTTCAATTACTGATGTAAACAAATATGTAGTAATCACTTCTTGCATTTTCAAAGGCACAATATAAACTATAAAAAGGCACAACAGAAGCCTATCTATCTGTCTGTCTATCTATCTAAGATCTATCATAACATGTGAAAAAACAATAGACCAACAGATACAAGACAATTGTATCTTTAAGTGATTATGTATCAAGTGGCTAATCCCCTTTAATTTACTGTTCATATCTACATATCTACCTCTCTGTTAGACGTCCATAAAGCCAGGAACGGACTTGGAATGTATACGTGGCCGTGGCACTTTAAGGCCAGGGGCCACCAAAAAATGTACATGGGGCTGCTGACTGGATATGCGTGGCCATGTTATGTTTTTATACATCCATTCGGCGGCCACACACTGCAGGACCAACTCTGCAGATGAAGAGAGAGTATCAGTAAGTATTTGGCCTTTTTGCCACTGGCCCAGCAGGCATTTGCTCAGTGTGTCAGATGGCCAGTCTGGGCCAGGGTTTACTTTATATTTATATCATGTTTGCTTATATTTGCAATGTTCATGTTAGGTTATTGATTGTGCATTCACTAATTGATAGTAAGCCCCGCGATTTGCTAGAAGCTGCTGATGATTCCCATGTTCTATTATCTTCCCGTTCTTCATCACAATGATAACATCAGCATTCTGTACCGTGGACAGTCTGTGTGCGATCATAATGCAGGTTCTGCCTTCTCTTGCTTGGTCAAGGGCTTGCTGTACAACCTACACACAAGTGATTTTATTAATACAGTGAAGAATAATACTTTAAATAATAAAATGTCCAGAAAGCCAAGGTAAAGGTACACACAAGTCTAGCTTTAAAGAACTTATAATGTAATACAGAAGGTGTCTAATAACTACAGCCAGTTCCCTTAAACAGCAATATAATTCTTTATGTCCCCCCCATTGACTTTCTGACTATTCAGTCCCTTCATGAATGTTAGTCAAGATGCAGCTCAAGGTTTTTAAGGCTTTATGTGAAGGATTTTTTCAGAGCCATATTCCAAAGAATTACAATGCATAAGGAAAGGAACCTGATGCTTATGATTACAAGTTTGCTTTTACAGAAACAATGTATTACAATCATATGACTTTATGAGAAGTCATGGTCTCTCTTCTTTATACTCCTTGGGCCAATAGGAGCTCTACACAGCTGTGTAATCTCTTTATATTGGAAGCACCATCCCTGCTATACGATACAGCCTCCAATGTGTGCTGAACCGGCATCTTTAAGCACTACTGCTCATCACAAATACATCACTAGGAAGGGGAGATCTACAGATTATGAATTTATCAGATAGTTATATTGTTCTTATTATTCTTACCTTCTCACTCTCATTGTCTAATGCGGAAGTGGCTTCATCCAGAAGAAGCAGTTTGGGTGCCCGTACAAGCGCTCTGGCAATTGCTATTCTCTGCTTCTGACCCCCAGAAAGCTGTGCTCCTTTTCCTCCAGCAGGTGTGTTGTATTTCTAAGAACATAAGCATATTTGTTTATATAGTTAAATACAAATTTAACAAACACATCTGGGGTGCTGATCTTCTTGGAGGAAGGGCTGGGTTGCATAGCCTAGACCTCAGGCTAGCTGTGGGCTACATAAAAATACTTGAATACTGCCACAGTCATCATCAGGGCCACTAATGGACCGACCTGAAAGATGTTTAGAGGACCCTTTCAGTGTATTAACTACACGTTGCACTAGCTAGATGGCCACCAGATGTATAGACAGTCTCAGAATCAAAATGTATATGTGCCTGTAGGTGCGACATGATATATATTTCAAGAAGCTAAAATTTTTTTGGCTTACCATTTAGCTCGAGCCACTGGGCAAAACAATTGGGGTTATTTACTAAACCTTAGGAAGCTGTGATGAATCTATATATTTTAACTTCATATGCATTATGAAGGTCGATCCTGGTGCATAATAAAATTAGTGTGAGACAACATATACTTCACCTCCCCTCCCAAACTGTAACCTAAAAATAAATAACGTGGCTTTGTGGGTAATGTATATGCACAATACGGACACAAATTAACATGAAAGTGTGGGACATGCTTAAAGGTGGATGGTGTGTGCAAAAATTGTGTAAATAATGACACGTTATAAGCGCAGCATTAACAGGCAGAGGAAAAAGTGACATCTCTTCCATTTGATCTCTACAGTAGATGCACCCCGAAAAAGCTTCATTCTAGGCAGTCTACCTTAGGAAACCTGCTCTACTAATGAACACACACCTCCGGCAGCCCCTCTATGAAAGAATGAATATTGGCTGCTTTAGCGGCTCGCTGTATCTCATCCATTGACACAGTGCGGGTATTGTCTCCATAGGCGATGTTTTCAGCAATACTGCAGTTAAACAGGACAGGCTCTTGGGACACAATTCCCATTTGAGAACGAAGCCATTGTACGTTCAGACTTGTAGCATCAACTTTGTCAAACAGCTGCAAAAGAAGCAAAAGCATTTATCCAGCCCTACAGCAAATAATAACACAATACACAGATAAAATTATCTACCTCGTATGACAAGGCCAAGGCCCAATAAATTGTGCAACTGAGAAATCCTTAAAAATAAAGAAAACGGAAGAAGCCTCTTCTTTGGGTGCTACGTGTACCGCCAATCTGCTTTAATCACCACATTTATTTGTTGCATTATACAAATACATAAACATTTTGGGGATTCAGCCCCTTTCTCAGCACACCTACCATATACCATATTGGCGGTAGGTTTTCTGCAGCACATACCCCAATCTCACACTGCTCTCTACTAAAATGGAGTGCCAAGATATGATGTCATTTTCCAGCTTTAACACCCAATTAATACCCGTCTCTGGCTAAACCCTCAGGCCAGCATCTACAACCAAGAAAGGGACCCAGCTTTGGGCATGTGAAATGTTGGTGGGGTTTGGTGAGTCGTAATGTTACCAGCACTATCTCAATATACATAGAACATGGATCATACCACTTCTCCTTGCTGTGGGTCATAGAATCTCTGAAGAAGTTGAATAGAGGTGCTTTTCCCACATCCGCTGCTTCCGACAAAAGCCACAGTTTGCCCACTTTGTATTTTAACTGACAAGTCCTGGAGAACAGGGACATCTGGCCGAGATGGGTAATTAAAAGAAATTTTCTGAAATTGAATATTTCCTTGGAAATTATCCTAAAAAATTGAAATAATTGATTCTTACTTCAGTGGGCAGTCAGCGTGAGGTATAAGCAAGCCATTCTATGGAATAGTATTACATATAAATATTACAATTTCCCTTACTTCTTCAGACATATTTAATTGACGGGAGTTAGAAAGAATATACATTGTGGATTCACATACCGGTTTAAGTCCTTGCTGGCTGTAGCTGTCAATAGCCGGTTCTCTTTCAAACAAGTGAAAAAGATGGGAAGCAGAAGATTTGGCTTTGGCATAGTCAGGCGCAAAGGACAAGGTCTGTCCTACAGACATTGCTCCGTATGCCAGAATTACAAATACCCTAAGATGTTTAACACAATCAAGCAGAAAATAAATGGCAATTCACTAGTAATTAGTAAAGAAAAGTGAAAGAAAAGGAGAAAAGCTCTTATGGAATTCAAGAAACCATCTTTTCCCCTTGTTACCTTTATTTAACTGAATTTGTAATAAACTTCACATTAAAACAACCTAAATGATGTGATTACATATTTTAACATGGCATGTGGCAATTTTTACATTCTGTACAATAAAATATTTCAAACTCTGAGAAACCTGGTGGGCACAGTGGACACATCAGAAATGGGATAAAACCGGCAGATGAGACAAGAAATGTATATGTGCCAGTCATTTAATGTACATATCTTTAAATTGTTCTAATTTATGTTATATGGTCTTGGAGGTTTCTTTCATTACAGAAGGATCTAAATTGTCTCTGTCGTGGTGGGTCAAAATGGAGATTTCCCATGGAGGAGCAGGCATTGGATGTTGGGGTAGTAAAAAGTGTTAGTGGCTCAGGGGCAGGGCCGGCCTTAGGGGTGTGCGACCTGTGCGACCGCACAGGGCGCCATGGTTGCAGGGGCACCTGACCGGGACTTAGATTAAAGCATCGTTTTTTTTTTTGTTTTCTCGGCAACCGCTCGGCGCCCCTTAATCTCCGTGACTCCGTCGCGGTGCCAGCATCTCATGCCAGCATCTCATGCCAGCATGAAATGCCGGCAGAGCAAGAAGACGGATGCCTCCCGCTCTTACCGCAGGACTCCGGCAACAAGGTAAGTGGGGGGGGGGGTGGGGGGGGTAGTTTGAAGGGGCAGAGGGGGGGGTAGTTTGAAGGGGCAGAGGGGGGGTAGTTTGAGGGGGGGTAGTTTAAAGGGGCAGAGGGCGGGTAGTTTGAAGGGGCAGAGAGGGGGGGTAGTGAGGGGGGGGCAGAGAGGGGGGGCGCCAGAGGAGTAGTCCGCACAGGGCGCCACAACGCCTAAGGCCGGCTCTGCTCAGGGGAAGCAGCTTCTTACTTGTAAAGTAGACGCTGCTTTCTCAAAATTCCTAGGAAATTCCCCAAAATGTTGTAACAGTTTATACCGGCTAACATCAGGTATTCTCTCATGGAAAAACTTGATCATGATTACTTCCTTGATACCTTGAAAATGCCTCTTTAAACCCCTAGCTACATATTAAATTAGGCATCACTAAGTTTAAAGGAATACACAACATGCAAATGTTATATCTGTCAACTTTAAGCAGATTTATAATGGTATTGCAAAAACTACTCACAGAAAAAGTTGTTCTGGATTCATCCTTCCGATTTCTATCAAATAAGCCCCAAAACGAAAGCTGACAGCATAAGTGAAAAATATAAATGACTGACTGAAAGCAAAACATATGCCGTATATCTTGGCTCTGCGCTGTGAATTCCTAAAACATGAAATCGATAATTAGACAACAAATTTATCAGACTTTCTACATTAATCTACAGTATATATATTATTATTTATTGTTTTATATATTTCATCAAATTCGGTAGCGCTGTACAATGGGTAGACAGGACAGAACATGTAGTATATAACATTACTATCTGGCATACAGAAACATTCAGAGAATCTCCCTAAGTGGCCCATGATAGAAACACAGAATTTGATGGCAGATAATAACCATTTGGCCCGTCTATTCTGCCCAATGAGTCCTCGGTACAGTCCCATTGTCAGGATAGTTTTATGTCAATCCCACACATGTTTAAATTCCCTCACTGTATTAGCCGCCACCACTTCTGCTGGGAGACTGTTCCGTTTATCTACCACCTTCTCTGGAAAGAAGAACTTCCTTAGATTAGATTTAAATCGCTGTCTAGTTTTGGACTATGACCTCTTGTGCTAACCTTTCTCCTCCTTTCAAATAATCATCCCTCCTTTTCGAGTATACACCCTTAACTACAACCTTCTGTATCCTGTCACTCAACTATTGCATTATCCGTTCAATTATTTGGCATCCAAACCCAAAGACTGCGGTTTTCTATGAGAGACAGTAACTAATGCCTTACTGAAATCTAGAGAGGTGATATCAACAGCTCCTCCCTCATATATTATTTTAGTTACCTGGTCAAAAAAAATATATGAAGTTAGTTTGACAAGATCTCCCTGTAGTAAATCCATGCTGCTTATGATCATGCAAACCATTTACATCCAGATATTTATCAATCTTTTGTTTTAGCATGGTTTCCAACAACTGTGATCCCCACTGCAAGCAACAGTGGGAACGTGAGGCAGCTACAAGGAACAGCGGGAACGCGGCCCAAAATCAAGACTCTTAAGTGTTATAACAGGACACTTCAGAGGTATGATATACTCCTTACTGGTGTAACGGAGGTCCCCACAGTCCCCACTGGGATACAATGTCATTTCTTGGCAGCATGCGGGGAATGGGAGAGAGAACAAGAGTTCTCAGTGGCTGATGGACAACAAAGGTAGGAGGGCTGTGTGTATGTTTATTTAAGTTATTTTTAAGTAAGTATGTTACTGTATGTGTTAGTGTGTGTAAATATGTTACTGGGATATGTGTCTGTAAGTATATTACTGTTTGTATAAGTACGTTAGTGTGCATAAGTACGTTACTGTATGTGTAAGTATGTTACTTTGTTACTGTGTGTGTCTGTGTAAGTATATTACTATGTGTAAGTATGTAACTGTGTGTGTATGTGTGTGGTATGTTAGTATATGTGTGTATAATTATGTTACTGTGTGTATTTATGTTACTGTGTGTGTTAGTGTGTGTAAGTATGTGACTATGTGTCTATGGGAGGAGCTTGGGCATTTTTTTATACCATAAAAAGTTGCAGCTAATGGCTCGCTCACATCATGCACTGTAGTCAGAGATGCAATATAAAAAAAAAAAGGCATAGTGCCGGCACCCACAAAGGGAGAAAGTGCTCTATATTTGGGAGCGAGGAGCTATTCATTTAGCAGAAGTTTGGTTGTTTGTCAGAAGTTGCTCTTAAGGATATATTCTAGGCATTAATGGTACTGGACACAAAGACAATACAGTGACTTTAAATAGACAGAAATTAAAAAGAAACCTGACCTGTATGGCTTTTGTAAGCTCTCGCTGTACATTTCTTCAAAGGTTTTTTCTCTAGTCAAAGATACTACAGTCCGGATATTATCCACAGTTTCTGTTGCAATCTATTAATGCATGGTGAGAAAAATAAAGTTAAATATGGAAAATCAGAGGCATAAAATATGTCAAACAAAGCAGTCATTGCTGATTGTTGGTGTGTGTATATAACATTTGACTGCAGATAAGAACCATTCAGCCCTTCTAGTTTGCCTGGTTTTACTGACGTAAAGACTCTTAATCAGGATTTAGGATAGCCATTTACCTAGCCCATGTATGTATCAATGTATCAATATGACATCCTTACATACTAAGCCTCTGACCCTCTAGTTTTAGACAATGACCCCATGTTCTAACATTTGTCCACATTTGAAATAAACTTCCCTCCAGTACATTGTTAAATCATATATTTAAATGTTCCTACCATATACCACCTCTCTCTTCTCCCCTACAAGCTGTACATATTGAGATCTTTTAGCCTTTCCTAGTATTGTGTATCCTGAAAACCATTCAAGTAACATAAGATATTCTTACGCCAATATGTGCATGTCTTGAAAACAGTTCTAATCTGAATTGGACCTACATGAGCCTCTGCATTTCACCTACATAAAACCATTGTCTGATTACCCAGTGCCATGCATGCTTTAGAGGCTGAGCACCAAGATATGCCATCAGTTGATAGTGTCCGCAGAGGTATAGGGGTTGCTGGGGCAGCTCCCAAACAACATATACCACTGGCTCATACACACAATTTGATATCTAATAAATAAAGGATTTTGCAGTTATTTATGAGCATTGGTACCTTTCCAGCATACTGAAGCTCCTTCTTATCACGATTAGCAAAGCCGGCCAGTGCCCTTGTCTCTAGCAGACCGGCAAAAACAAGAATAGGAGTCATGGCAAGGATCAAGAGGGCCAGTTCCCAGCCAAAAACCAATGCAATAATAGTTGACAATCCCATAGTGGACACATTCTCTGCAATCAGACCAAGTCTTGAACCTGTTGCCTAAAAAAGAAAAAAAAACCATTGAAAATATAAATCTAAATGGAATAACATATAAATAGGTATACATATACATATCTATATATAATATGAAAAAAGCAGATAAAATATAAGCAATGTATTATATACAGACAAAAATAAATATATTTACTGTCTGGATTTGGGAAGCATCTGTAGCGAGTCTTGTTGTTAAAGCTCCAGTATTATTTTTCTTGTCATCAAACCATGAAATGTCCTAGGAAAAATGACAAAGTATTAATTATAGAAACATCTGTAATTAATATAAATACTGTATATGGGTATTATAATGAACAGTGATGTAGTTATCTGGGACAAGCCCCCAGCTCCCACATACCTCCTTTACATAATAAACGAGTGTGCATTTCCTCTTCAAAACAATTATATTGAGTTATGAGATTTGGTGGGATCTTTTATGTCATATACATTATTGAAGTATAACACTCAAAAAGTGATGATACCATTATGGCTACTTTAATATCTGAGTTTCAATCTCTTCATTGAAGTATTTAAATGATTGTAAGGGGCATGAAACAGGTTAAGCTGATATCTTGTTCCATCTTCCCCTTTTGGAACCTGTTCATAAAACATTAACATTTGTTCGCCTGTAGACTGTCTACAGTAAGTTTGTTCTGAGCCTGGCCCTGAGTTCCACTTAATGCCACCATACATAACAGCCATATCCACAGTGGAAGTGTTGTATAGTGAGTAGTAATAAGGAAACACTAGAAGGATAAGATCCCACATGTCTCCACAATGACGAATGTGTCTTTTATTAAATTAACACTTACCTGCCGCAATATTGCTTTAAATGCCATCTGTCTCAATCTCATTGTTAGTACTTCACCCGATCTTCCAAACATAAAGCCCTAATAAACAACAGAAAAGTACTGAAACCCACTATTTAAAGCAATAACAAATCTGTGATTCGCTAGGGGCCCACAGCAGAGCCATATTCTGAGTCGTCTGCATTATAGACATTCCTTGTCTACATTACGTCCCTAAATATTTAAAAATATACCAAAAAATGTAGTCACGTCAGCCAGCTAATCACAGATGGCCACAGTGGTGTAGTCTGGCCTAGGGTGGCATGTCCAAGGGTCAGCAGCAGAACGCTGGGATATGATGTCAGAGGTGTGGAAGGGGACAGCGGCATGGAAGGGGTAGCAGGAGGCACCGCCCTGGGTTATTATTATTATTTAGTGTTTTATATAGCGCCATCAAATTCTGTAGCGCTGTACAATGGGTAGACAGGACATAACACCACAAAAATGTATTGCAGGGTTAGGTCTAGACAGTGCCAGAGGTAGATACGTCACTGGACCGGCATAGTGCAAATGGACTGGCAACAAGGGAGATCATTGATCTCCCCGACCAGCAGCCCACCAAGGAGCCCGGTGGTCCGATGCGGTGTGTCCCCAGTAATGCAGCAGGGGGTTGCCTCCCCCTGGACCAGCCTCTTTAGGCCTCAGTTCGCCTAAGGTAAAATACACCCCTGATTACATCTAACAAAATATCAATATTCCTGCCCGACTACAACTATAAGTATTTATAGCATGAGTGCTACAAAAATGCATAGAAAAATGCATGTGGTAAGATAATCACAATACCTGTAAAAAATACGTAAAAAAAGACATCGCACCAACGGCAGCAAAAATGATGCAATATATGTTAGCCTCCTGACGGATTTTCTGCGTATCTTCAATTGAAAAAAGCTGTCAGGAAATAAAATGATAAGATTTAGTTATTATAAACTTCATAAATCTATGAAGATCTCAGTTCCCAGTGACAGTATTTCTACTTGCTTAGTTTTACTTCCACTTACTCTGTTGATAGAAATACTTGCTTAATATAATATTAAATAATAAATAATAATATATATATAATATAATAATATAATATAAATCATCATTTCTAGAACTGCGGAATGCTGAAACAATTGGAGCACACTGATAAAAATGGAGCAAGACTAAGTACTTCCAAATGTTAATCATGGTTGTCAACGTACATAGTTTTATCTCATCTATATGACCTACTGATGTAAGAACTTAGTACGGTATATCATAATTATGCCTTTCACCGGTGTACTTTCTTATCAACCTGTTAAGAAGCATTCTATTCAAACACCAATGTATGTTTCCCTTTAACACCACATTCTCATGATAAAAAACATACATTGGTGTTTGAATAGAATGCTTCTTAACTGGTTGATAAGAAAGTACACCGGTGAAAGGCATAATTATGATATACTAAGTATTTGGAAAAAAATATTGTTTTACATTGAGCATAAAACACAGTGTTGTTTACACTAATATAGTTCGGCATTGACAAAAAACATGTTTTATCTACTTTTGATCCAATAAACTTTTTGTCTACAGACCTGGAGAATGCCATTGTTGTCAGTCATGTGGTATTTTGGGTGACTTTCCCTGCTCAAACACCATATTAATGTGATTCTTTACAGTAAAGGTAATGAAGTTGGTTCTTCCATTGACCTTTGTTAGCCCAAGTGGCTGGTTGAGCCATTTATTCTCAGGCAGCATGATACAGACTCAGGGCTAAGATAACAGCGCAGCTACCTGGAACATTACATTATGCAAAACTAGAAGTTATTTTTAATCTGATACTAGTAAGAAACAATGGTGGGAGTTCCTCTTTAATTTTAGAAAGCATAATTTCTGAAAGCATTTGAGCCAACATAGCCAAGAAAGGGAATATGGTTAGTAAACAGAGTGTCGTCTTTACTTACAGTTACAATTTTGGCAAAAAAGATGGAAAATAATGGATGAGCACATCCATTGATCATCGCTGCAATGGTTCCTACAAGAATATACGGCCATTCCGACTTGTTTAATTTCAGGAGTCTAAAGAAAGAAACTTCAGGGAGTTTTTTCTGCAAAGAAAACAACATGAGAAACTTTTTTAATTGTCATCACAGGAGTGATGAAAGCTGACTTGGATGAAAGAGAAGATCAAACATCCTGTCATGTTTAGATTTGAACAATTTTTAGATAATCATTTATAAAGAATAAAATAAGCTTTTAATTGATATACTTGTGTCATTATTTGTTTTCATATTTCATACCTTGGAGCCTTTTAACAAAATGGGCTACCAAGTTAGCAGGTAAGGCAATGTCTGTACTATAGGAGGTAAAGATGTCCATGTCCCTAAATCTGAGGGTAGGGGCTGCCCGACTACTTGAACTTCTAAACTGCCGTTGTTTCACCTATACCACTTTAATGTCCTCTCTCACTGCTTGCCATTCTTTCGATTTGGAATTTTACGTTATTACCTCTTCCACTAACATCTTTTCCTCTTCGTCATCTTCTTTTTCACCTTCTTCAGCCGTTCCGAGAGAAGATGTTTTAGACGTCAATCGTTTTAATAGAGATGGTCTTTTTGGTCTTTCCTGTTTTTCAGTTGAGTCTTCTTCTTCTTCTGTTGCTATGGACTAGAAAAAATATGTAATAAAACAATAATGTTTCTTAAGTTTGTTTGGTAATTATTAGGGCTATCTTTAATCAAATTCGGGATCTGGCCTAGCATTCCCCTGCTGGCCTAGCATTCCCCTCTGATGTCATACTTAACACCACCAGCCCGCTCTGATGACCTCTCTGGCTACCACACATAATGTTATCTGCTGGCACTCTGGGAAATACAGCACAGTTATTAATAAACCCCAAAAGAGAGCTTTCGTGGGCTTTAAGGTATGCCGCCCCTTTTGCCCTGATAATGTTTATTATTATTAGGAAAATGAATGCAGCCTATACGTTAACACAAGAATAACAACAACGAATTGACCAGGATATCACACAAGTTGTGTTTAGTATACAGTAAGTGTTAGGTAATATACCTGTGTTGTTGCAAGTGAGTGATAAATTCCCTTTTTCTCCATTAACTCCGAATGTGTTCCTTGTTCGACTACAGCTCCATGTTCAAAAACAGCAATAGAATCTGCTGTCCAAATTGTACTGAGACGATGGGCTATAACAATGGTAGTACGTCCTTCCCTTGCCTGGGAAACATAAATAGCCATAAAGTAGAGGGATTAGGTATTATTATCTTTATACAGACTAGGCACAATCTTGCCTCTGTTGTGCCCATTCTAGCCACACATCAAGCACAGTCCATCCGTATTTCATAATGCTCCACCACAATGCCTCTGTTTCCTTTGTTTGGGGCATCCCTAGGAGCACCAAACATGTATACAGGTTATGAGCCTATCGGATATAATATTTATTATATCATTTATTATATCTGTTTCCATAAGGCATATGGAACATAAATACAAGCAAAGACCAACCGGCCGTTGCTCCATGTTATGTTGCTCATGTCCCTTTTGGTGGGACTGAGGGCTTTTTTTGTTAACCACCCATTCACAGGACTAGTTACCTTATCCAATGCAGCTTGTACAATGGATTCACTTTCGCTATCCAAAGCAGACGTGGCTTCATCCAGGAGAAGGATTTTGGGATTTCTCACCAGGGCTCTAGCAATGGCTATTCTTTGCTTCTGCCCCCCACTTAGCTGGGCTCCTCTTTCTCCAACAAGAGTTTCATATTTCTAGAATGTATATAAAGCATACAAAATATTTAATTGACCCTTAATGAAAAAACACTTTATGTGCGTCTGATGAATGGCCCTATATTACAAAATGAGGGTTGAAATGGGTAAAAACAGTCGTGAAGATCAGTTGATTTAATTGACATTGATGTTCCTCTTGACAACTGGCAATACATTTAAAGTTTAATATTATGTGATTCATGGTATATTGATTGTGATATAGTAACTCAGCTGACAGGTGTTACTTCCAGAAATGTCAATCTGTACATATGTCAGTAAAACTATTTCCAAGATTCCTTGTAATATATTTAACGTAGTTCCCAAAGGATCAGTTAAAATATGTAAGTACTCACATCAGGAAGTGCCATTATGAAGTCATACGCATTAGCTTCTTTAACAGCCCTTTCAATTTCTTCATCTGTCACGTTTTCTCGTCCATATTTAATATTATTTTTAATTGTTGTTGCAAACAATACAGGCTCTTGGCTGACTATGCCGATGAATTCCCTGTAATGCCTCACATTCAAGGATCTAATATCATGGCCATCAATAAAAATCTAAAAATAAACAATTGGAGGTAAATTAAGAATTTGCTAAGAATTAAGTTAGAAGCAACATGTTCAATGTTTTTCATTAATAATGTTACCGTGCCCTCTTGTGGATCATACAGGCGTTGCAGAAGCTGCAGGGTCGTGCTTTTTCCGCATCCACTTTGTCCGACCAATGCCACGGTCTGCCCAGGTTTTACATTTAGATTAAGACCTTTTAAAACCTTAAATATAAAATCAAATCAGAGAATATCACAAAATAATTACAAAGCCTTATTTACCACGGATTCCAAATTAATAAATATTAAATAAATTGTGCTCTTATACAATATTGACATTCTTTAGCAAATTTTTTAAATACCACTGCATTGAAAACACACAGCTAAAACTAAACATTAAATGGCATGAAAATTAGGAAAGTATGGTACAGCTGAATTTGTTAACTACAACATTAGGTACAATAATCATAATGGTTCATATTAATATGAGATATAATATTTCTTACCTGAACATCAGATCTAGATGGATAACAAAAACTAATATTTTTAAATTCGACATTTCCTTTTATGCTCTCCGGCTTATATCCCTCTTCTGAAAAACTGTCGATTGTAGATTTCTGAGATATGTAAGAGGAAATTGAGAAAGAAATTATAGCAACGTCAATTTAGTATATCAATGCAATATGGAATTATTCTACTATTTGGAAAAACATAATGTTTTAAAGAAAAAAAAAACAATCATTATTTTGGGTCATTTAAGAACTTATGGGTGACCAAATACACCAAACAGAATTTGTTTTGCTTTGTATCTCGGTAACAAAGGTTTCTTATGGTAAAATCTCTTTAAACTCTATTTGTATGACTTTTAACATGTGAATCTAATATGTTGGGGCATCATCTAATGGGTTTATGGGAAGTTGGAATTCATATAAATTTTGCGGTTCCAAAAAAAAGTTATTGACTTTTAATACATAATTTACATCTACTTACCAGGTCAATAACCTTAAAGATATTATACGCGGCACCTCTTGCAACAGTAAAGGCTTGGAAATGGGAAGACGCCTGACCAATGCAGTAACTGCTGATAACAACACTGAAGAAAACCTGAAATTAACAAATTATTAAAGTATTTTACTGAATAAGCATTTGTAGAAGTTTTTTGGAAGATAAAGTAATTTCAATTCCCTGAAAGTTTTATGTATTGAAAGGTCCATGTAGGCAAACCTTTCCGAAGGAAGGACTAAGCTGGTCCTACACAATGCGTGGGTCAATAAGTGAGGTGACCTTCAAGGACTCTTATGGATTTAGGTATGCATTATATAGGGCTATCTGAACTATTATAGCAGCTGATGTAAAATGAAGTCACTGAGGTGAAACTTAAAGCTTCAGTCATGTCTCATATTTGTGAATAAACCATTTGAGTTTGCAGAAGTGTTCCTGTAAGAATGGCTAAGCTAACCCTGCATAATGCATGAGTCAATTGAACCACACATTACGCAGAGCCACATTCAGTCTTTCTTGCAGGAGAAACTTGCATTATGATACTTGTATTATAATACCAGAAAGTCAGTGCAATTCTCCTGCAAGCTGCCGCTTTGGTTAATAAATCACGTTTTATTGTAAACTTACAATAAGTTGCCAATTTGACTATCCTTACACGTTTCCTTCATAGCCACTGTGACAAATGACCCCTAAACAGTGTGACTCTCTACACGTATTACTATTTTGTTTTCTCTGTAATATGAAACTTACCACAAGGGCATCCCCAATTGTATATCCAGCATCGTCCAAAATTAATGTTGTGCCGTACCAAAAGCCAAGTCCATAAGAGGCATAAATGATGAAATACATAAATCCAATCGAAAGCTGGGAAGCAATTGCTTTTTTGATGCCAATTTTTTGAGCCTTTCCCAAATTAGCTGAATATCTAAAAAAGGGGAAAACCATAGAAGATGTTAGATACATTTTATTATTTCATAATATTTAGCATAGTTCACAGATAAGTGGCCGAAGGTAATACCTATGTAACTCTTTTTCTTCTCCTCCAAATGCAACAACAGTTCTTATTGATGAAAGGACTTCTTCAGCCACTGCTCCTGCTTCTGCATAGGCAGAAAGTTCCTTGCTTGTTAGAGAAACCATCATCTATTATATGTCAGAAATACAAATAATTAGACAAGTTACAGGGGATCTGGATCTTAGTCTCATAGTCAGACCTATTTGAGGTCTGATTATAAGACGACCCCGATTATAAGACGAGGGGTATTTTTCAGAGTATTTGCTCTAGAAAAAACCTCGTCTTATAATCTTGCAAATACGGTATATCATCGGACAGAATGCTGCCCTCTGTTGGTTTTACATTGAGTAGCATAATAACTTATTAAGCTACTCAATGTATCTAACCAACAGAGGGCAGCATTGTGTCCGAAGTTATAATAAGTTATTATGCTAAGTTAAATGTCCGTACCGGCGACTTTGTTGGTCGCTGGCACGGACTTTTAACTGTTGCAGCAGGGTCCCAGGTTTTTTTTTCTTTTTTCTGCATAGCAACTAGTGGTAAGGGGCCGTGCGAGTGAGCCTTTTGGTCGCTTGCACGGTCCTTTAACCTACGGATTTCTGCTCCCGTTATCCAACGCAGCATCGCAGGGGTTAACGGGAGCGGAAATCAGGAGTTAAAAAGGCTGTGCGAGTGAGCCTATTGGTCACCTGCAGGGTCTTCCTCTGGCATCGTTTTCATGTTCGCTCGAAGACGAATGCACAAGTCTAGTTCACAGAAAGTTTGCCGTTTATCATGCAGGGCTACATTAAAATCACTGATGTATTACTTGATAAATGCTTTGTAATCATTCTTGGTTAAAATGGCCAACACAAATCATTTAATGTCACCTACATGATGTAAATGTTAGCTTTTATTGTTATAGTTGCCCTTTAATAAGAAAGAAGAATGTTCATGTGATTCTATAAGTAACATGGAGGGGTAATTTTTGTACACTCACCTTAGAAAATAATGCTGCCGAAAGAGCAATGAGTGGACTTACAGACATATACACTAGTGCAAGCTTCCAACCCTTAGCTAAAGCGATTGTAACCCCTGCCACAAATGTTGAAACATTTTGCAAAAGGTGGCCTACTTTGTCTCCAATTCCATCATTGATTTTATTGATGTCTCTGGAAAAGAAAGAAAATGTTGAAAAGATTTGGAAATTGTTTAAAAAAAAATAATAAAAAAATCCCTGTTTAAATAACAAAGATTTCTTACTCAGTGAGACGGGTGTTGAGTTCTCCCGATTTGGTGACATCAAACCAGCTCATTTCTTGAGCCAATACTGAATGAAAAAACTCTTTCCTCATTTTTCGAGTTTGTCTTGCTGCGGCCAGAACCCAGAATGAAACCTGCATATATCCACAAATGATGACACCTACTCCTATGCCAACATAATACAAGGAAAACCTATGGACAAATGTGATAAGCATACAGTTATTTTAAAACAAATATTTAAAGGTGTAACTTTCTTCTTCCGCTCTGGGGCACTGACAATTCAGAGATAAGTGAATTAATGACACCATCCGTACATGTATGGGCTCAAAATGCATACAAAATGGGTTTAGGGACCGCCCATTGTCCTTAAGGGGTTAACCTGGTCATGGAGTTTACGTATTCAGTAGTTAAAATTCACTGTTTCTGGAGCAATTTCTAGGTTTCAAGAGTGCCTACTGATCTTATTTAGGACTTAACTCATGGGCTGAACTCACTGAAACAGAATTTTATATGCTGCTATGTTTTGAAATGTGGCACTTTCCATTGTACCTACAAATCCCCAAGGCATTATTGATGGTTTGCAGTAAGTTTAGTATTCATATTGGTTCTCTCTGGTGATCATTCTTGATACCTTCCAAAAGTCCCGAATTTTCCAGGATAGTACTGAATTTCCCAGGACAGTCCCATTTTTTTGGGTCCTGTCCCATCAAATTTGGGTCTGCCCAGCACAAAAATACTGCCTATGCACAGTGAATTAAGACGTGCACAGGCAGCATTGTGTTTTAGCTGTGTATGTCTAAAACACAAACAGCCCAAACGCTTGTACATGAGCTCCAAACTACCCAGTATCTGTACTAGGTAGCCTAGAGCTCAATGCTGCAGGGTCACGCAGAGTTCGTGCCCCCCCCCCACTTTGTCCCAGGACCCAGGAAGGAAATGTTGGTGAGTATGTAACAGTAGAGATGCCAAAGGGTAGATTGGTCAGTAGAACCCAAACCATTGTTTCCTCCCAACGCAAGGGAATGTTCTCAAATTCTTCCCCGAGTTCCTTTTTGCTATTCATTTATTCGCTAATATCAACTTGTATGCAAATGGAAGTTGAAGTTGTTCAGTGACATTAAATACATTTGGTGATATCTAGGTAACCTCAACAACTTCTCATAACTTATTTTTCCAAAAATGAATAAATTAAATATACACTTACAATGACATCTGTTCTTCAAGTGGTTTGAACTTCGCACATTCAGCTGCAAATAAAGGAAATGTATTACAATAGCAGCCAATGTAATGGTCTACTAGTAGCTGGATAAACGTTTATACTACTAATAATACTTCTACTATATATATATATATATATATATATTACATCATAACAGAAGCACTTTAAGTCTTACTTGTGTTTTGAAGAGATGAGTTATGGCACAAAATGCTATCAGTCATTTCCCCAAACAAGATATTCAGTAGTGGCTGGGCAAGGCCATTTCCAAGTGATCCGAAGAAGCCAACAATCATCAAGAAAACATCCAGCCCATCTGAATATCGAAACTGTAAAAACAAATACATTTATATGTATATATATATATACTGTATATCACTCAAAACCATGGTAAAATGATATCCTTCTTATAATGTATTGCCCCATGCAAATGTTCCCTTGATGTGGCTTGTCCAGCTACATTGATTAATATTAATGTAAAGCACCATCATTTTCTGCATCACAACTGTACAGATCTTTAACCTGTTGCTGACACAACATGTCCTCACACTCTATGCATTGCTACTATTCAGGCGGTAAACTGTTTGCTGACCCCAGCTTGTCCTCAGTTGCTGCCCTACTATTCCTGTTTGACATCTACCAGTACTAAACCAGTGCGCTCTCCGTTTCTGCACATGTTCCATGCTGGGTTGTTACCTGCTACGCTCCCAGTCTAGCCTTACAGGGGAGGTAGCTGCCTAGCCAGACTATCTACTACCCTGTGGGTAATTACCAGTATATTTCAAAATATGATTGTTATGAAGTTCATGACATGACTTAAATGGTAACGCAGGAAGCAAATTTATCCAGAATACCATAATATGAAAAAAAGACTCACAATGTTGATTGGGCCAACAGTCTTCATTTTTACTTTTGTTTTCATTTTTTCTGTGTCTTTGCTTTGTAAAAAAATAAAAAAATAAATATTATTAAAAATAATTATAAAGTCACAGGTCTCTTATTGCTTTTTTATCACTTAGAGGAGTTTAGATCCATGCTTTTCAACAAGTCCTACATGTAATCTATATGCTGCCCCCTTATGTAGACAGCAAAAGACATTAATATACACCACTTTATATGGTTTACCGCAACCCCATCAAACTTCTCAACTAACATCAGTGCCTGACCTCACAAATGCTCTACTCAATGGGTAAAAATTCCCACAGAAACTCTCCACAATCTTGTGGAAAGCCTTCCTAGAAGAGTGGAGGCTGTTATAGCTGCAAAGGTGGACCAACTACATATTAACGTCTATCTATTTTGAAAGCAATGCCGTATGTATGTATGTATGTATGTATGTATGTATGTATGTATTATGTATTTACATCTTTGGAAAGATTACAGTTTTGTCAAAAAGATACTAGAAATTGGGAGACAGTAATCAAGACAATACATATTTCTGACACCAACCTGTTGTTCTTCGGGTTTTCCATTTCTACATCATCCATTGCTTTATTAGAAGTGTTAATTGATGACTCAGTTACCATATTGTTTTTTTTGTTTTGTAGAAAAAAAATATATATAAATATTTGAAACCTCTGGAAAAAAAAACAATCAAATATTAAAAAAAAACATCCCTTTAAATTTTACTTGCACCTATTTACAGCTTTATCAAGATGGTGGCTTTGCAGGACCTCTTAAGTTGTAAGAGGGTGAGCTGGGAAGGTGGAAAGATATTATGAATTTGAAAGTGGGCACATTTAAGAAACAGTGGAGGAGATATGGCAGCAGAAAGCCAGAGGAGTACAGAAAGAATACAAAGTCCCAAAAGTACCTAAGTTGTATTTACACAAGAAAAATCATAATAAAGACAGATGAAGGCATAACACCATCACTCCAGTGGTCAAGGGAATCAAATGCCATTTTACTATACATTTCATTCCCCTCTTTAAGTTTAGCATACCCACGCAATTGATACAAAGGTTTTTCATGGATAGATAAGGCTTTATTTTGATATTTCACTCTGTGAAATCCTCCACTTGCCCTTCATAACACCGCTCTTTCATATGTTTATGCCCTGATAAAAAAAATACTCCCCTACTCGATCTTGACGTTCTTCCCATGGGCCAAGGCTCTCCTCCTTACTTATCACTTCTTCCTTTTGCCGTCTACAAGATTTTGCTTGTGCTTCCCCCACACTACCTCTCACCTTTTTCTGTTCCTTATGTTTCTCCTCATCTCATTCCCTCAAGATTGTAAGAGTAGAGCCCTCTCTACCTAATGTATTGGTTTGTCCTTTGGGATCATGCTTGTTTGTCACCACCTCTGTGGCAGGTTGGTGGTTAACTGCTGCTTCTCGGCAGTAGGTAGTCCATCCTGAGGTTTGCTAAGGTAAGGTAGCAGTCAGCTCTCCCTCTGCAATGTCCCACCAATTGGAATAGGTGGTACAGCATTAGGACGCTTCTCTTTTGTAGCCTTTTGTATAGTCTTCTCTAGTAACTTCACAGTGTCTGTGCTCCAGATCCCTGGCCGTGTTCCTTGTAGTCTGTTATTTGTAGCCTGATCCTTATTCTTTCTGCCCTAGAGCATTTGCCGTAACACCCTCCCAGGTTGTCTGACCTTGCCTGCTATCATGTTACCTGGCCTGCTCCTGACTTCATCCCTATGTGTCTTCCTGCTGTTTCTACATCATCTGGTTTCTACCTGGGTGATTCTTCTCCCAGGTGGCCTTTCTTGGTCCCAGTACTCATCCTGATCTCTCCCACTCTCACCAAACCTGTCCCTGCACCGTAACTTCATTAAAAACAATAGAACCCCCTATTAAGCAGGGGGTGATAGCCGACCTCATGATCTAATGATCTAATCCAAAACTAACTCAATGTCTCAATCATACTACAATATATAACACACCACTTTTTAAGACAGAATAAAAATAATTTAAAAATAAATAACAGGTCAACTATTGACAATTGGTGACTATTGGTCATATGAAAGAAACAAAAACCTTAATATTATCCTCAAACATTTCCAATATTTATTTGTACCGTCTGTATCAGAGGTTATACAGAATTCAGTTTAAGAGAAATAACAGTGTAGGAGAAAGTTGTACTGACCTTAATCTACAAGGGTTGTTTGTAGAGGAAAGGACTTTGTGGCATAGATTCTCATTTATATAAAAATTGTGCGTGATTAAAGTGTGACTCATTGTCTAATGAGTAATCGTTATGGGTAGATGATAATCTGTTAGTATTACGCAATCCTTCCTTAACAGCATGCAATGCTTTTCAGTTAATATTCTAAACTTGTTACAACTGCAAGATTGTGTAATACACCAGCCACCAGTGAGGTCATCTTCATTATCATTGTCTTATATAATTTTCGTAAAATTCTATGCTACTGTTATTTTTTTTTAAGTTTCACAATTTTTAAGCAAACTAACATTGACTTCTAACCTTCTTATCATGTTTTGATGACACTGTACTGCAGGGTCCTCATGATAACTGCTTGCCAGGTAATTTTAACATTAATTACAAAAAAGTAAAACTATTTTTTTTTGTTCTCAGAGAAATAGTCTTGTTCATAATGTTCTAAGTTCATTGGACATTACAATGAAGTTCATAGGGCTATGAAGTTATATTAGTTTATTCGTTATCCATTACCAGCAATAAAAATACCTTCCAGTGACCTTGTTTGACTTTAGTTAATCTGACTTTAATATCAGGACTACAAAGTGAGAAACCTATTTTTTGCAACATTCTGAGAGTAACAGTGTTAAACTGTGTTTTTGATTCAGGGAAGAACTGTTTGGCCCTAAAACGCCCCCCCCCCCAACAAAAACATTAAGACATTACTTTCTGGGTATACAAACTCTCAAGAACCCACTTTGCCATAAAAGCCTCATAAAAACACATGTCCCCCTGGGATTAGCGTGTGTGTTAAATTAGCTGACTGGATAAGGCAATGAGTGACAGGTGACAGTAGGTTGACAAATGTAGACTAATGCACTTGGCAAATCCTGAGGCAAAATACGGCATTGGGGCACTTTGCCGCCAGCAACAACATTGGAGAGCGACTTGAGGTAGATAGTTCTAAAGACATGGGCAGGCAATGCAAATAAAGGAGCCCTACACGGAGTGTTGCCTACGGTTCCAGAGACCCCTTCTGCATAAGGGTGAGAAAGTACAGAGAAGGACTACTAAAACGGTTAATGGTTTGCAGTATAAATACCCGGAAAGGCAAAGGGATCTCAGTATGTATAGCTTGGAGCAGAGAAGAGAGAGTGGGTGTTATAGGAACATTTAAATACATAAGGGGTGATTCACGAAGAATTGAAATAGCCTCCTGGTAGAAGTTGTAGAGGTTAATACAGTGAGGAGATTTAAATATGCATGGTATAGGCATACTGTTATCTTAAATAGAAGACAAAACAAAAGGCTAGTTAAGATTTGAATCTTTACTGTAGAAATAACGGGCAGAAGGACAAGTCCTATGTTTATATGGAATACTTTAGAACAAGAGACCACATTCTGAAACTGGAAGGTCAGGAGTTTAGATGTAATGTGAGGAAGCTTTATTTTACTGAGAGGGTGGTAGATAAATTGAACAGCCTCTCATCAGTAGGCTTTAAGTAGCTTGAGTATCAGTGAATTAAAATGGGGTGCAGTTTCACTGATTTATCTGCTATACAGCCATGTAAGATTTGATAGGACTTGCCAAAATTGGGGTGCTTTGACATAGTGAGGGGCTAAACAATATATGGTCATATGGTGTGACAAAATCCCCAATATTTATGATTTAGGTGTTTTTTTAATGGAAAATACCAAAGTGTTGCTTTGAAAGGTGTCATTTTTCAATTATACATTGTGCTAGCAGAAAGCGATTTATAATCTTAATTCCAATGATGGCATTCTTATATAGATATTTGCTAATGATTTTGCTTGCACAATATATGTTTAATGTAAATCATATATCTCTGCAGCAGACTGTATCATTCAAGTGTTTTTGGAACTTTAACTCTCACCAGACTCTCAAATCAAATGTATTGACCACCTCATGCATAAAACATAAAAAAAAAAAAACCTTTCCCAGTAAATACCCAGAGAATGAAGGGGGAACTCTGACCGGCATTTTTAATACAAGTTTCACATCAAAAATATTGTTTTTAAATATGGTATTCTATTCTGTTTTTAGATAATACAATATTTTCTTACAGCTGCGTATTTGTCATGTGTCCTTGTTCTAGCTTTGTTATAGAACAGCCCTGGAGGGAAATAATGGGGCGGAGGGGCCCCATGAATGAAGTGCAGGACGAGGTACTCCCTTGAATGCCAGGATAAAGGGTTAAAGGCATGACTAAGCAAAATTTTAGGCAGTTAAAGGGTTAATACATTTTGTGGCACGTGCAAGGCCAGATGGCAGGGGGTAACTGTGTCTCACTGAGGGGTATATATATAAAGGGGGCATATGGTAGAGGGGCAATTAATTTTAAAATAATATTTTTCCGCCCATTCCTCTCCTATGTTTCGGCATCAGCCGGGTGCTCAGGTTTGAGGCTGGTACGGTGCAGGAGTTAACAATCTATAGGTTACTTGCGGTGCACAGAGGTGGAAGTGCAGGACACCCCAGGGGCATTTGCCCCTGTGAATCATATGGTCATGTGGCTGCCGCGCTAGGGGACGCCGGCAGTTCCAGCAGGGATACAGGTGGATAAGCCCATACCAGCCGGTAACTTAATTGGCTATAATTGCTATTGTTTTTGGTTTGACGGTAAACTGTTTATATACTGTGTCAAAATGTGTTTGGCTAATAAATGGTTAAGCTTATAAATGATTTTAAAACATTAATAAAGGAGTGCCGCGGTGCTGTGGTAATAAAATCCATAGCGGATGGGGGGGGGGGTTGGGTTACCGGGATCTGAATGTTACTTTATTCAGACACACTGCCTCATCATACTGCCATAAGAAATCACTGTGTTAGCCAATAGGATACGTACATGCGTAATAAACTGTATGGTGGTAAGGGGTCTAATCGGGAAAGGAAGCAGAGGACTATCTGGTGGTTTGTCCGCTAACAGTAGGTCCAGAATTGCCACTGGACACCATTGATTCTGTGTAGCAAAAATCTTAATGAACTGTCTGATGTGTCTTGCAACGTCACAAAAGCAAGCGGTAACCCTGTGGCTGTCTGGTTAAATCGTTTTTCCGCAGCACGAGGGACTGACTGCCCGAGTAAGAAAAGTCGCTGGGCCGCAGGAAACCATAAAAGGCCAAAAATACCGCAGCCCTGAGCACCAAGCTCTGCAGTACCCCAAACAAAGAACTGCTCAGCAAGGAAGCCATACCTTAAACCAGGGTACCAGAAATAGGCAACCTCATGCGCGATGGGCATTGTAGTTTCTGCAACCCAGTGAGCACCACTTAGATTGGCCTAGAAGCAAACAACGAAGAAATGTTGGGGTCGGCTATAGA
The DNA here is from genome assembly GCF_027358695.1 of Spea bombifrons. Classification (NCBI taxonomy): domain Eukaryota; kingdom Metazoa; phylum Chordata; class Amphibia; order Anura; family Pelobatidae; genus Spea; species Spea bombifrons. The sequence continues at coordinate 21,083,493 of NC_071091.1, read as the reverse complement.
CCTAAAGTGCTGTATCCCCGCCAGATACAGTTTAATGGTACTATAGGACAGGTTAAGGTCCGTGTGACAAGAAGATATGAAGACTAGTATATACCGCGTGTCTGGCCGGGATATAATTGGATACTTGCATACTGCAAGGTTAAAATTATTGCAAATCTGAGCCTTCCCTAAATAACGAATGGGCCTGCCCAATTTATCCACCTGTGGTGTCGCTGAAGAGGATGGTTGAAGCTGCGCCCCTCCCCTATCCAAGCTGGTAGAAGCTGCCAGAGCATCTGTAGGACACCAGTTGGTGGTGTGAGCTGAAGACTGGCAATTGGAGCAAAGCGGGGCCTTAATCCCCGCAAAGTGTCTACAAAACAGCTCCATATCAAGCACAGCCCAATTAGTAGTGCACTGGAACTGGGAGAGAGCTGCTGCTGCTTTGGCCAAAAAGGAACGGTGATAGTCATAAAAACATGAACCCCCACGTACTTGTAACCAAGATTTACCACATTGTACAAATAGAGGTCCAGCTCTTCTCTCCTATCCGGGTGCACCGAGCAGACTATATCCCTAAATAGACTAAACACCAGCACAAACTCAGGGATAGAGAGTTTCCTGTCCAACCTGAGATCCTTAGACTTAAGAACCACTGACACATCCCCGCAAGCATATGACTTATTGTCGGCGACATCATGCGTGATGATCAAAAGAGAAGCAAGGTTAACATCTTTGCCTTCCAAGATATCCCTCCTAATTCTAGCCGACACAAAATGAGCCGGGGTGACAGCGGGGTTAGTGGGGCCCATACCTAAAGGCGGAGGAGCTGCCGGCTGTTGGCTAGGATCAGGCTGTGCGATATGGGTGGCCAGTATACGACTACCGGTGTTCATTCTCTCCAAAGCTTCCATACGTTGTTGAAGCTGAAGCAAAGAGGTAGAGAGAGAATTCAACACTTTATGAATCTGGACTAGCGAGGTATTAACGGACTGCAGAGACACAGCCTTGTGTCGTAGTGGGAAACAAAAGTCTGAATAGTTCAGCCTTCCTGGCCGTGGCTGGGTAAGCTATCCCACGTTTCTGTAACTCTTCTGCAAGCTTGGGAATAGTCCAGGCCCTGAAGGACTGATTGCTACCCCTCTGGCCGGAGTCTCGGGAACGTAACGTAAAGCAAGTAATTTGGATAGGTAGCGGAAGTTGGAGCACCAAGGGTTAAAAGCCATTCTATGACTAAACCAACAGCCAATCCAACATAAAGAGGGGACAAACCGGCGTTTGTCCGTTTACCTGGTAGCTGGAAGAGGTATTGAGTGAAGTAACATGAAGGATACCGGAACAACGCTCCTGACTGTGTACTTGGCCACCCGCCAAACCTTCAGGCTGCTACTCAGGAAAAGCGTGACCCTGACTCAACGCATCACACCTGAGGGTGAGCGGTAGGGGGTTAAGTAGTTCCCCAGACTCTGCCCCCAAATACGGCCATTGCCATAGCCTCTAACATATATATATATATATATATATATATATATATATATATACATACATACATACATATATATATATATATATATAATTATTCAGGCTGCCAGTGATCTAGCCAAGATCAGTTCCTTTTTTTCAATTTCCTGTTCAGTTGCCGTCACAATTAAGGCAGGCAGACTGAAACGCTTCCTATACTTAAGAAACCCGAACAAGTCAGGACGCATCCTGAAAAATCAATGGCAAAATTTGAGAGGAGAGCAACGGCACGTTTAGCGAGTCCTGGAATCAGTGTTTATATACACATAGGTATTGGGGATCCATTAAGTGACTGGATAGGTGCCTGATCCAAAATACGGTAATTCTTGTATCATATAAAATTATACCTTGTTCAAATTTTTACAGGGAACGCTTGTCACATTACACAAGCAAGCATAAATATGCTATTGCCATACAAACGGAAAAGGCTTTGTAAATGCTTTACTACTTAATACTATACGTTCAACAAGGAAGAGACCTCCCTTCATAATGTATTCAATATTTATTGAAGTAATGAAATTACTTATATGACAGCACTTATTGTACCTCCCATTAGCTCCCAATAAATAGAAAATATACATACGGACATACATACGCACACACACATACTACAGGAGTGTGTCGGTCCATCATGTTTGATTCAAACAACTCCTCTAAAGCTTCATTCCTACGTGTGGCTTATTATGCGATCCATGGGATGTCATGGTGCATAGTTGCCACCTGTGATCACGAAGGTAGTTTGGTATAATGGTCCCAAAATGGGTCTGTCTAGGACAGTGTACAGGTTCCCCGGATGTCCTGGGCAACAAAAGACACACTTGTGGCACTCGGTCATTAGCTATAGCTAGGCCTGACAGGGGATACACAGGCGGTCCCAGTGCTGCCAAATGACATATGTGCAGCTGCACGTTACACTTTTATACTTGCGCACAAGCTGTGCATATAGAGTGGCCAAACACTGCAGGACCTTATCTGCTGCTGGAGTGGCGGTACTGGTAAGTATGTGGCCCTACCTGCCCACCAAGCATTAGTCCTGGCAACAGAAAAGGCAGAAGGTTGATGGTCTCTACATATAGTGGCTCCTTCGAGCACTATGCACAGTTTAAGCCATCTCTTCTTCGGGGGAGTGACTTCAAATTGGGCAGGGCTATGTATCATATAAATAGCAAGCTAAACCATTATGGTTATTCGCTCACAAAGCATGCAGCGACTTACAAAACCAATAGGATTTGCGCCACCCAGGGAAGACAGGAGTTTTTGGTGTCTGTACGGTTTTGATGGTCTGTGGAGCTTCCCTCTTTGACGGTCCGTGGAGCTGAACCGGAGAGAGTTTGACGGAGTACATTCGGCACGCTTACTTTGCAGATTTCTCCTGTGTTTGTTTTTAAGGCTTTATTACCAGACGGCTCTTGTAATAAGCCCTTAGAGGCACAGGGGCTAATTAGTACATTTGCAGATTGTGTTTAATTATTTTTACCAGCAATTGTTACTTTTTAATTATTGATTAATACAATTAAAAGATAAAATGATCCTGCTGACCGTAGGAGCGCTGTATTTCATTTTGCATGTTGGTTCGAGCTCCTTGGGAATTACAGTTGGAGGAGAGACTCTCCTGCTACACAGTAAATTGTCTAACCTTCTCTCCTCCTTTTTCTTAACTAACATAGAAATCAGGGCAGCCAGAATAACATTTTGCCGCCTCCGGCTGTCCCGCTGCCTAGCGGCTAACATTCTTTACCACTGTTAAAAAGGAAGTTCCATGGAAGAATGAATAAATTTTGAACAGTAAGCACAGTGATTTATACAGTACAGTAATGTGTTGAAGCTCTGATGGCTATCCTTTCTCAAACACCACAATGAGCTCAGGGACTGGGATTCAGTATTCTTTATTATGTGTGGGGGATCGTCCCTTGGTTTTTCAAATGGAGCGGATGGCATTTCACTAGAGTCACCCACTCTCATTCAACAAGGACTACAATTTCAGGTCTTGGAGCTCATTTTTCTTCAATGCCAATGCTAGTGAGGTGGAGTGGTTGCCATAAAAAATGGGTGTGGTTAGAGGGGATATGTTTAAGAAGAGGAGTTACCAATTTTGCCACACCTGGGGGCTCCAAAAAAATTTGCACTCAGGCGTCAGCGACCCTACGCTCGGCCCTGCACATGCGAGATTTCTTTTTTCACTCCAGCCCAGCGTTTGGTATGACATGAAAATTTGTACCATTGCATTGACACTATAAATGGCTTCATGAGTATGGTGCATTGTCCATTTTTTTTATGCTTCCTAGGCCTTAAAGGGTCTCAGCTGCCTAAACATTTCTTACACTGTGAATGTAGGGAATAACATATACATTGTGTAAGCAGAATTGCATGCAAAAATATGTTTTAAATGTATCTGTGGTCTCTGTTGCTTATGACATACCTGTGGCTTGATATGCAAATTAACTCATTTTCAATGGGGTTATGTTTAATTTGCATATCAAGCCACCAGGTTATGTCATAAACAGCATACACAACAGATATATTTAAAACACATTTCCTTCGTTAGTTTATGCATTTAAAGTCAATGTTAGTACTGATTGTTTTTTCATATTTTTTAATTCCCTACAACAAAGTAACCACTGAAATTCACCTCAACACAGACTGAGTCCTTACTCCAATATGTCATCAGAGCCCCTCAGACAGGGGCACACGCTGTACCACATTTCACATACGTGCTAATCACACATCACCAGGATCCCGCCCTCTGATTGCAAGAAGTGTGAATAATGCCTCCGCTGGCACTGAAAGGGTTCAATAAAAGCCGCTCTTACCAGTATAGCAGCTCCCGCACAGGCAGAGGAAACGCGAATAAAGGGAGGGAATAAGCCGAAGCCAGCCAATCCAAGGTAAAAGAAGTGACTGGGAGAAAGGCCAGTAGGATGAAAGGTGGGATCTAAAGGAAGCTGGCGACCACAAACAGGAGACAGAATTTATAACTAATAGGGTTACAGACAGACAGTCAGGAGACAGAGCTAATGACCAATAGGAAGAAGGAGAGCTATGGTAATTAACAGGAGCTGTACCACAATGAAGTGGGGTAATGGCAAGTGAATGGAAAGAGTAGAATGAATTAAAATGTAAACCAGCATCCTTTCGTTCACCCTGGTAAGTGAGGATATAAAATAAAAGAGGCAAAAACTAGGGCTCAAGTGGCATATTTACTGGGCCCCTGCAGCTGCTAAGCTTTTTTTTTATTTATTCTTTATAGCATAAGCCGGCCCCTGGGACAGCCAGAACCCTTACAACTATAATGGTTGTAACCTCCTGATAGATGTAACATGGAGGGGAGATGGGATAGGGAGAGAGGGAAAGTTGTGAGGGATGGAAGGAGCAGCAGAGTTGTGAGGGGTGGAAGGAGCAGCAGAGTTGTGAGGGGGAGCCCAAATCCCTGTGCTCCTCTTTCCTGCATGGTTCCCCCTCTTTTCTAGGAGCTCAGAATGTTTGCTGAGTATGAGTGCATCAAAGCATTCCACAGCCATAAACCCCACACTAATATTTATATAAATCAAAGCAGAAGCCGACTGTCCATTGAGCACATGAAATGGGCCAGCAGAGCAGCAGATATAAAGCAGAGTTAACTTCCTACAAATATTCATTTAAAAAAATGCCAAAGGTTTTGCCCGTTTGTCAGAGAACTTTGTGCTGTTAGTGGGTGGTTGTGACAGGGTGTTTGTGAATCTTTCTGCTCCGGTGCACTAAATAATCTATGTCGAGCTGCTGCAGAACCTCTTCAGATTGTAATATGTGCTCCATTAATGCTGATTAATTGCCCTGGCGCCCTCTTAAGTTGAACATTTTATTTTTGCTAGTAAAAGTCTAGGAAGTTGAATTGATTTACATTATTTTCAGTGGCAAGACAGTTTTGAGGTCACGATGAAGTGAACTTTTTGTCGCAACTAAAAGTAATACATGTGCTGCTGCAGAACATAATGCTGCAGAACATCTTGGATAATAAAATTTTCTCAGTCTGATATCAGATAATCAGCTGTAGTCTGATCTTTTTTTTTTTTAACAAGGTGGTCTGCGGGATATATATATATATATATACACACACATACACACACACACATTTGGTATAGGGCCGATCCTGCATATATATATATATATATATATCTTAGTAAGAAAATGGCAAACACCCCACCCATCCCTGCTTGATTAGACAGAGCAATCATTTTGTAGCAAGTTAAGTAAAAATAATGTGGCATTAATTTAATACAGTTTATAGCAACCGAGGCAGGATCAACTTAACAGCAATCAAATTGATTGAAATGCACATCAAATTGTACTAAACATAATCACGCCAGCAAGCTATCCGTCCATAACCAACACATCATTTAAATTATACAAATTGCCCCGTTATATTATAACAATGATAATAATTGTCAGTCAATCAACCAATCAAAGAGCTTAACCCTTCACAAAAACAGGGCATTGATGCTGTAACACCAAATTTAAGTTATAAAATGTAGACATTCCCTTGAATTACTAACACAGAAATAGCCACTATGAATCAACAAAAGTAGCCAGACATGACATCATTATATTGAGCAGAATATATTACCTTAATATGATGGCGCAGTTAGTAGTAAACATGTAACAGCACCTTTAATGGTCACCTTAATTTCAATTTGCTTTCCAGTTGACTATTTTTAAGCTGTCATTTTAGCTCATCTATCCTTCCCATGCGCATTGTAGGGCATGGCAATCGCAGCACAATGATATGTATAAGCAGAATTAGGAGCTCGGATCAGGTTCGACCCTAGCAAGACTCACACTGAACCAGAGATCGCCTACCAGCCTATATTTAATCATGACCTCTTAATTTTTTTTTTATTAAAGGATCTAAATCCCTCTGTCCCTTTTTTTTCTAGGAAATCAGAATTGCTTGCTGGTTTTGGGGGTATCACAGTGTTCGATGCCACCAAAAGTCACAATTATGTGTATAGAAAGCGCGGAAACATATTTATAAACACATACGTTAATGTAAGTGAATAAAATACATTATACGTGTAAATGTTTTACACAGTTATATAAATAGTTATCATATAATCGGCTTGCAAGCTTGAAATGTCACATTTTAAAGCCTGGTACGCTGCCCAGTATATGATATATATATGCTGCTGAAGTTTTTTACTTTTTAAAATTTTCATTTAACCTTCCGCTTTAGTCCGTTAAAATGTTACAGTCAAAACACTGACCTTTGAAGCAGATGGTGTTGGTTACTCTTCTAATTTCACAAAGGGAAATTCAAAAAAAAAAAGGATTTGTTTCAAAGTTTAGCAGAGGAAGAGCTTTCTATTAAAACCACACAAGGACGCTGGTTGCAGAGGTTATGGGAGGACACGGTATTAATACTCTCTTCTATCAAAAGGAATCTCTGCTGGGAACTATTAAAAGACACACCTCTTGTGCTGCGGAAACGACGTTACAAAGAAGCAAGAATAAATATGTCCAATAGAAACATTGCAGGAAATGAGAAAAGTTAATATTGGTTTTGAGAAGCAATTTATGATGGTGTCCTGAGGCTGAGGTTTTGCCGTTGAAGCCTATTTCAGCCTCAAAATCCTATAAGATATTTTTTTATCTGTTCACACAATGGTGAATTTGGGGATTTTTAATATCTGGGGAGCTGCAGTTGAAGCTGATTTCTGCCATGGAGGGAGGTTGCTGGCTGAAGTCTGGCTGAAGTCATCAGACTGATATTGCCTCCTAAGGGAGGACATAACGGATTAAGGCCGAGTTCTGCTGCCAACTTCCCCATTACGGACAGAGTTTCTGAGAGGCTGCACACATTGGGAGAATTGCTTGTTTTTTTTTATTTTGTAAAACTTTGTCATTTTTTTTGTGGTTTTCTTCTAAACAAAAAGTGATCCCTTTTGCCTAATTGACTTTTTTTTTTAACTAGAATTTTTCACATGCATCTCTTTTAAAGTACAAGTAATATGTTCAGAAATATTATAGCCGGTTCCAATTAATGTGGCAATTTGCGCAAAACTAAAATAATTGTTAAGATGCATACATGCCAAACTGTATTTGTATATTTCAAACTGTATATTACACTTCCAGACTGTACCCAGCTATATTACCTATGCATTTCAATAAGGCACAAAGAAGAAGAACGTATAAGATGAACACAATTCAGTTTATACATGACGCATTTTCTATTGTTGATATAGTCATTAATGTGACTTTTTCGGCTTTTGAACACTGATGTGCTTACATCTACCATCCTGTGCTCTGGGGTAGACTATCCTTTTGCCTGAAACTTCTGGTTTCTCTCATTTAGTTTACATTACATTTATTTATTGTGCACCAGCTGATTCTGTAGAGCTATTACAATAGAAGGACAATATAAATTAATACTAACATTAAAATTGACAAAAATACTACTAATTACTAATACTAATTAGCAAGTGTCACCCTAAAAATACGTTCAGGTGTACATATAGTATGGAGTATAAATGTTATACAGACCCAAATGTATTCAAACAAAACCTACTTTAATAGCTCTCAGTCCAAAGTAACCCCAATCAGAAAATATACATAGAAAAAGAAAGAAAATAGCTTCTCTAGGATAAAAAATAAAACAATTGAAAAAATCATCCAGTATATCACATATCAAATAGGAATAAGATTTTGGTGCATGATGAACTAGATTTATGTTATTGTATACTGCTACTAAATATTGACGATATGATATACAGGATGATTTCATTTTCAGTTGTTTTATTTTTTACCCTAGAGAACTTATATTTTCTTTTCAAAAAGTCCTATGAAGTGGCATTGCCAGAGGAGGGCTATCGGAGCTGAACCCCCAAATCCCAACTTCATAGCCCGGAATGGAAACTCTGGGGCTAAAGTATACTAATGCCGAGCGCTGGGATGACATCATATTCCAGTGCTCAATGCTAGTGATGTACATGGGGGGGGGCAGTTAGCCCCAGGTGCCACTCACCAGGGGTGTGCCACAATTGCCCCCCACTGGGCCTGTCCAAAATGGCTCACAAAGGGCTGGTCCAATCCAGGTCAGACCAGCCCATTGTGAACAATTTTGGAGAGGCCCACTAAGGCAGGAACGGAATGGGGCCATATAATGTGGTTAACTGGGAACAGAGGTGTGATATAAAGAAAGGGGAGAGTTATAAGAAAGCAGTGGTAAATAGCAAGAGGAGGGGTGACAAAGAGAAGGGGGAGAAAAGAGAGAGATAAAGAAAAAGGGGTATGAGAAATAGGATGGAAGATACAGAGAAAGGTAGGAAGATAAAGAGAATGAAGAGAGATAAAAAGAAAGGAAATAGATAAACAGAAAGGAGAGAGAGGGAGAGATGGAAAGGAAAGAGGCAGAGAGATAATGAGAATGGGATTAAAGAAAAGGGAGAGAAAGAAAAAGAAAGATACAATGCGAAGAGACAGAAACCTGAGAGATAAAGAGCAAAGGGAGAGCTTAGATAAAGAAAAATGGAAGCGATAATGAGAAAGGCATAGATCAAAGAGAAGGGGAGAGATAAATTGAAACGGGATAGATAAATGATTAAATAAAAAAGTGAGAGATCATGAGACAGGGTATAAAGACGAGAGAATGAGTGTGTTTGTGTTTTGAAAGTGTTTGTATGTTAGAGAAATAGTGTGAATGCAAGGGCAAGTGTAACCCAGGGCAAGTAGGAATGTGTATGTATGTGTTTATGTACAATCATTTGTGAGGGTAGAGTACATGTGTGTCCTTTCACAGTCTATCCATTAGTGTAATAATGAATAAAAGTTGCAGGAGTGGCATTTAGGCATGCCCACTGCCTGTCCTACTCCGTTCCCACTACCATGCAGTTTTAACCTATTAAAGCTTCCCGAAGAAGAAGGGATTTGAGTAGGCTGACCTGGGAAGTTCCCACTTATGGCATACGGCTATCCTGAATCTTAGCTGACCAAAGGCTGATTACGGTTTGAGTCTCTGCAATGGGTTGCCTAGATGGTCCTCATCCGCCATCAAATCCTTTGTTCGAAGACATTCTGGTACACAAAGTTCCCAGGTCTGTGCATCACTCACTAATGGCAGTAGGACACAGGGAAATGATAACTTCTCATTGTTATTGCCCCGCTGGCTGTTTATGTAATTCCTGCTTACATCCCAGGATTTTTTTTAACATGGACATTTAAAAGCAGGGACCAACATTCTGTAGGTCAGCAGTTGCTCTGTGCAGTGCCTTTCCAACCATGCAAACTCCAAACTGAGTTTACAGAATGAGAAGCTCCGTACTGGCTTGCCCCTTCTACATTTAACATTTTTACCGTGATCAGGCAATAAGTGAGTGGCCTGCCATCTAGGTAGTGTTGCAGGCTAATTCTGGAATTTGGCCTGCTCATGTTAATTATTATTCAGTAAAGAACAAAGTTAGCCTTAAGAACATTAACATTTTTTCAAAGACTTCTAATACGATCCAACAATTGATAATCATTTACTAGATCTGAGAACTTTTGTAATGTGTTTGCTATGTTTCCCAGCATCTTAGATATCTTTATACTGAGGTTTAAACTCTTGTACAACAGACAGCAAAGGGAGAGACACAGAGTTTAAAGGGGAACTCCTACCATTTTTTGTTTATTACTAATATTTTATTAAGAAATAACGCAGGCATTGCTAAACAGTTGTTCATGAGTGGTGATCTGGCTTCTTCACCTCTGTCCTGGGCTTTGTTGAAAAGCTGTCTAGCACAGCAGACATTAACTCTGAGGGTTCCATGTTTTAAGTGGATAATTGATTTGCATATACATACCCAGAATCCTTTGTGCTGTAGGATTTTATGGGAAAAACAAGTCTTCCAGCTTGCCTGATGGGAGTAAGTTGGTGCTTAGCAATGCTTCTGTTATTCCTTAGTTTTAAGTGGAAGATATTCTCAGCACCTTTCTTGTCCCCACCATAATGTATTTTGAGTGTAGTGTTAGATTATAAATATATGTATTTGCAGCTGCATATTAGGTACTTGTATGTATTCTAGCCTCCAGGTCTGCAGATAAAGGACGTGCATTAAAACAAAAGAAGATAAAAGCGGGTTTTTGTCGATTCCAACCTACACTAATGTACACAGCACTGGATTTTATGCTTTTTTACAATTAAAAAAACGAACTAACATTACTAATATTTGATTAAGAAATAACTGAAGTATTGCTTAACAATTGTCCATTAGTGGTGATCTGGCATTTTCACCTATGTCCTGATTTTATGCTGTTTGACAATTAAAAAATTATTCTGATATGGTCATGTTTCTAGCTTCTGTTCCTAACTTACTCTCCAGGACATTAAGATTCTTATTGAAATGTTCTGTTAAAGACATGCTTATTTTTACAACATCCTATTAAGGACACTCCTTTACCGGTTGCCTTCAGCCCTTTTGTTTCCTATCTAATGCCTTATCACCAGGGGTTATAACTAAGGCTATTATCTGATTCCATTGTCCAGCTACAGATACATATAAATACATATAAGCAAAAAGGTAACTACTGTGGCTGTCTAAGGATATTTAGTTTTAGTGGCACCAGAGGCACAGCATGACTGAGAACTTACATTGTCTTCTTGTGAATCCAGAGATGTTGCCAAATGAGCCTTGATGCAGAAGATTATTGGTAGATAACAAACATCAATGTAAAAGAGCTAGTATAAAAAAATAATATATATATATATATATATATATATATATATATATATATATATATATATATATATATATCTATATCTTTACCAATGCACAATTTGTGAAGGTGCGGCGTGTATGCTGTTTATTTTCAGGTCAATAGCCACTATTTGCCTCTAATTTCAGTTCTGTACTGCCCTTTTGGGTGGGACCAGACTGATATGGAGATTTTTTTTCTCTGTAATGGCACAAGAGAGCAACAATTTGAGATGCTTTGCAGCGTAAGGCTGTCTGTTCTTGGTAAGCATTTCACATTTTTTGTATGGCATTTCATCTTTCGGTGATCTTTTGGAGTTCACCCCAAGTGTGAAAATGAATCCAGATGTGGACCTCCTTGCTCTCTTCTGCAATACTGTTTGTACCCTGTTAACAATACTTATGAGTGGTTGTAGATTTGGGGTGCTCAGCCTTTTGGCTAAACTCAAGTGTAGTACCCTATTGGAAAGGGGAAAAAAGGTAGTCCTCCTGCCTTAGAGTCATGGAGGTATTGAAGCCTGAGGTTTATACTTGAGCCTTGGAGTATGTCTGGTTCACCTTCACAGCTTGTTGTGGCTGTGTTAGCATGAAGGCCACTGCTACAGAGGTGTACTGTTTCTCTCCTTGGCCCTTGTGGGTGTGTGTAAAAAAATTTTTGGTTTTGGCCTGGCTGGATTCTTATTTATTTCACCGTTTGCCCTTTTTGCTGATGTGCTTGTGGCTATTAATTAGAATTGATTCATGGACTTTTGATACATGGCCTGAACACAGTTTTCTTTAGATATGTTTTTAGTTTGATGTTTTGGAGCACTGCATTGCAGTGAAGACTGGATTCCTGTCATTCGTTGGAAGAGGTGGGGGAAGTCTTCTGGCTGCCTACCATCTTCCTTACAGTGGTTCTCCTCTTCGGAGGGAGCTAAGAAGATCCGACCCTCCTGCAGGCCCTCTGGGAAGGAAAGTCCCTGGTATACCCCATGGGGGGTTGTCAGGCAAACAGTTTTTCGTTGGATTTGATCTTTGCTGCGATTCTTTACTGGATTCACAGAGCACACAAAAAAGCACGACACCTCGGGCTTCCAAAAAAAAGGATATCTGGGGTTGATGGTTCTCTCGTTTCTGGACTGCCTTTTTGGGTGGGACCAGACTGATATGGAGATTTTTTTCTCTGTAATGACACAAGAGAGCAAAAATTTTAAATGCTTTCAAATGGGGATGCAGCGTAAGGCTGTCTGTTCTTGGTGAGCATCTCACATTTTTTTTGTATGGCGTTTCACCCTTCGGTGATCTTTTGGAGTTCACCCCAATTGTGAAAATGAATCCAGACGTGGGCCTCCTTGCTCTCGTCTGCCTACTGTAATAACAACTGTATCTCAATAACAATGCTTACCAATGTGGAAACGTACGTCTTGGGTTGGTGGTTATTTCTTTTGATTCTGGGCTTCCTTGTTGGTTCGATATGGGGATTGTTTCTGGCGTAATAGCAGACTGAAACAATTTTTTACGGAGTCTTTAGGGGCCCAGCTCCGCTGTAGCTTCAGTTGACCAAATGGTGCTTATATAAAACATAAAAAGTGCATCAAGAGGGGATCCAAGATGGATACAATGTGCTTACCAGCCTCCGCAAATCCATCACAGTGCAGAGCGCCCCAGTGGATCAATGCTAGGAGGCACTATAACACCCAGGGCTCTCAGATGCAAAAAATTAATTGCTATTCTTCAATAGAATTCATCATACTTTGAACATTTTGCCAATGAACTTTAAGTCACTAGGTGGTGCCATTTCACTTTTTTATTTCACTTATGGTGAGTTATTTTTCATATCATGTAACTATTTAAGGGATACATACATACATACGTTATGGTGTGTAAAAGTGATGGAAACCCTTCAATTTAAATTTAAGGGGTAGTAGAAGTATTATTAAACACTCATCTACAGACACCAGACAGAAGGCTTGTTTTTCCCTCAGAAATTTCATGGTGCTGCCACAACCACAAGCTTCACTACTAAGCCAGTATCCCAACCTTATGCTGACGAGTCCCATTAAGGATAAAACAGCTGTCCATGAGTGGTGATCTGGCTATTGTACCTTTTACCCGTGTTTTGCATTTGCATTCCCCTACCCAGAATCCCTTGTGGTTGTGGCAGCACCATGAGATTTCTGAGGGAAATACAAGCCTTCTGGCTTGTCTGGTGTCTGTAGATGAGTGTTTAATAATACCTCTACTACCCCTTAAATTTAAATGTAAGGGTTTATCACCTTTACCCACCATAACTTATGTAATGGTATTTCTTAGCTACCTCAAGCCTCAGCTAATTAAGCAAGTATTGTAATATCATGTTGATGAGTTACTGTAAGGGCATTACAGCTGGCAATTGGATGAATAATCAATGAAATCTATGGTCATTGAGGCATACTGTTGAACGTAGTTGACGATAATGCTTTGGTTTGCAGATAGGCTTTATTGTTATTTTCCAAAAAAAAAAAAAAAAACTGTCAGGATTTTTGCATTAGCAATCTATACAGTTCAAGGGGGACTGCTGGGCCCTGGCTTTCTGGCAGGTTCTGGGCAGTCCCCCACAGAAGTTTAAGGGGGAGCTGCTGGGCCCTGTTTGTATATATATATATATATATATATATATATATATAATTTCTTTTGATGTTTATATGCTTTCAAATGAATTTTGTCCCAATTTGTCTGACAACAAGGATGAATAATTTGTGTGGGTAAATCAAATATGGGAACATGGCATTAAAAAGCCTTGATCGGAAATGGAGAAATGCAGTCTGCCAATTAGCTGAACGAGCTTAAAGAAAGAAAGAAAGAAAACCTCTTGAAATTTGTGATAGAAACATTTTTGTATGGAGGCTCCTCTAGCACTCTGAGGGATACTATTGTCAACTTGAATCAAGAATGGCTCCTGATATTTAGCAAACTTATGATTGGAACAAAAGTAACAAAAGCCTCCATTGTGCAGTGTACTGCAATCACAACACAATACACTTCAGGCCAAATCAGGCCATCCCTGAATGCAAAACTTGCACATTTTCTAATGTGCTTTAAAGAGACATGCAAATGAATGAGAACAATGACACAAGGTTGAGTATGTCACTTTTCATTACTTACTCATTGCTATATTACGTGCACATGGCTGTCTGTATATAGATTAGAATTGTATTAACAAGTGCAACAGATGATACCTGGTAACTCTCTGGATTTGCCCTGGAGGCAGAGCGGTTCCTAGGGGTACAAGGCCCACAGCGACTTGACTCCAGTGTATGTTTGTTTTCAAATTTTCTTCGTGATCGCTAAAAATGGTGGTACAATATTCTTCCTAGCACCCACGTGATTGTCAGTGTCAGTCAATGTGAGAAAATGCAGAGCTGTAGCTAGCTCCTTTTGTGCCTGAGGCAAGAATGGAAAATTGTGCCCCCACACCTGTCCATAAACACACATATACACGCTGCCTTTACATACCTCTGCCCATTAACATGCATATACGCATACACTGTCCTTACACATGACTGCCCATAAACACACATATACACATACACTGCCTTACACGCTGCCTTTACACACACCTGCCAATTAACACACATATACATACACACCAGCTTACAAACATACAAATACCTATACTGCTCTTACACACATACACTGTCCAGACACACACAGCTTACAAACACATACCGTATTGGCTCGGATATAGGCCGCCCCCGTATATAGGCCGCACCCTAAAAGTTTGGTGCTTTTTTAAAGAAAAAGTTTTTTTCTTTAAAAAGCACCAAAAAAAAACAAAAAACATTCTGCCACCCTGCCTCCCCCCCCGAGATATGCTACCACTGTCCTCCCCCCGAGATATGCTACCACTGTCCTCCCCCCGAGATATGCTACCACTGTCCTCCCCCCGAGATATGCTGCCACTGTCCTCCCTCCCCGAGATATACTGCCACTGTCCTCCCTCCCCGAGATATACTGCCACTGTCCCCCCCCGAGATATGCTGCCACTGTCCTCCTCCTCCCCCCCGACTTACCGGAGCAGACTCCCGGGTGTCTTGCGGGGCCGGCGGGGGGCATCTACGCAATACGCGTATACAACCGGAAGTTGTATACGCGTATTGCGTAGATGTCCCCCGTCGGCGCCCCGCAAGACACCCGGGAGTCTGCTCCGGTAAGTCTTGGGGGCAGAGGTAAAACGCATCGTGTGGACGGTCACCGGCTGCGGCGATGCGGGTAAACAACCCGGAGGCTGTTTACCCGCATCGCTGCAGCCGGTGACCGTCCAGACGATGCGCTTAGACAACCTCCCGTGCCGGCACCCCCCCCGTGGAAAGTGCTGGCAGGGGAGGCTGTCTGAGGACATCCGAGAGTAGGATGCAGGTCCCCTGCACCGTTGCGGGGGATCTGTATCCTAACCCCGCTGCCTGCCCGGCGCCCGGGACTGCATGTCACGGGCGTCGGGCACTAGACCCCAAATATAGGCCGCACCCCCACTTTAAAGTCTTAAAGTGGGGGAAAAAAGTGCGGCCTATATTCGAGCCAATACGGTATATACACATACACTGCCCTTACACACACATGCCCATAAACACACATATACACATACATTGCCTTTATACTCCCCTGCCTTTACACACAGATATACACACACCAGCTTACAAACACAAATACCTACACTGTTCTCACACACACACTTCCCATACACACACACACTGCCCACATATACACACACACTGCCCATACACATACAAGTTTACAAACACACATATAAACACAGCCCTTACACCCCTTTCTCCCCATCTCTTAATTTTCTCATCTTCCATCATCATCCATCATTTTCCATCCTGTCACAGGAGCTGCAAGGTCTGTGACTCCAGGCCTCTGCTTTAGTGCTCCCTCATCACTATGCGCCGGCTATTGTTGCAGAGCGCAGGGTTGACATCATATCCCGGTGCTCTGCACAATGTCCCTGCGCGCAGTGATTAGGTAGCTTCCTAATGTTGGGCCTGTTAGAGGGGGATTGTGATCTCCCCATCCAGCCTTGCTCATCGGGCGCGCACTGCCCACAACCCTTAATGCTGGCCTGGTTAGAGACATCTGTGATCTCCCCAACCAGTCCTGTAGACCGCAGCTGCTGATCGGGCAGCTTCACCCTTCCTACGGCCCTGCCTCCATGAAATCCTTTGATGTCCAGATAGATGAGTGGTGTTTGGTACTAACTATGCCTCAGCTCCATCTATTCTGCTCCTTGGCCACACAATGGGGTTGGCCTCACTTTTCCCACCCCAAGAGAAGAGGTCGAGCTGGGGGTTCACATCTGGGAAATTCCCTCATATGCGCAGGATGTAAGTGTAGTCGGTGACTGCTGAGAATAAGTCTGTGGGATGCGAATTGCCTCTTTATGTTATTATTTATTGTTTTATATAGCGCCATCAAATTCCGTAGCGCTGTTTATATATCAGTGGTTAGACGAGTATAACAGCATGCAGTATAATTTTCAGATTCAGTTCATAAAAAAATCATAGAAATGGTAACGGTTCGGGTATATTCAATGACGTTTAGGCTTGCTTACGTTGGAGAACACAATCATTACACCGGGATATGCTCATACCTGGGAAGTGCAGGTGAAGCATTAGATAACACTGGGTCACAGTGTTCAATCTCTAGGTTGGAGGAACGCTGGTTAGGCATGTCCACCCTATTGGCAGAAGTTCCCAGGTCTTGATATAATTCCCATATACAAGGGCAATACAAAGACATATCTGGGGTTCCAAGCTCAGAGGGGAAAACGAGTTCATGTTAATCAGCAGAAATATATTTTACAGTCAGGGCAGTTAAGTTGGAGAATGCTCTACCAGGTGGAGTGTTAGCAGGCTCAGTTAATACTTTTCAAAGGCTGTATGTCATTCTAATGAACACAGGGATCTAAAGCCATAATAATTTACCTTTAACTTATGTAATGATGATCCAGGTTGCCTATTAAGTTAACTTTTTTTTTTTTTACCTATTTGGTACTATATTTTATAAAGGTCTAATTGCCCTTTTGACCTCCTTCAGGATCAACAGATATGGCTACTTCAGATGAACTTCAGATGAACTTGATGGCCTGCATGTGGGTTTTTCAACCTAAATAACTGAGAAGAATTTACTGCATGGAAAATTTATAAGGGTCCAAGTTCAAGGCCAAACCTGGTTCAGACAATTGTAGTTTTTACGCCCCATATATATTTACCCCAATGTGACAGTTTTAGTTGATTTTCTTAATCCTTTATTGAACATTTACTTTTGCTTTGAACCACACACTGTATTTTGACACTATAACTTCCTGTCCATCAGTAGGGCTTTGAGCTCTGTATCCTGGCTGGGCACTGATAAACGTGCGTCATCCTTTCCTGTTCTCCAGAATTTGTTTACATTTCTTAGACTCCCAATGGACTAATGTTCCAGCTTAAAATCCCAAAACACTTTTCATCTTTTTCTTCTTGTTCAATGTGATAACAAAGGTTGTTCAGTGTGTAAAGTATATTCTGCACAAATAGTATTATTGGTTATAATGCTATTGAATATGAAAAAAAAAAAAAAAACAAAAGTAAAGAATTGTTGCATATTTTTTACGTTGTCTGGAAGTTAATTAATAATATTGCCTATTAAGTCCGTGTACATAGCCCATCTATGGGAACACTTTGGTTCTCTTTTAACTAGCTTGTTTAAAATGTTTGATGACATTTTTGGATTTTGAATGCTATTATTATTATTTTTATTTACATCATTAAAAAAAAAATATTTGTGGTTTGCAATGGATTTTATGCCCAGAAAAAAAAATCATCTTTTTTTCTTCATTTTAATGTGTTCCAATAATTTGTTTTTGAAGTATTGGTTTAATTTGAGTAACAATTTATTGAACTCTATACAGAATGCCACTGAAATAGATATTTAATCTCTGGAACTTCCTGTTTCTTATACTTAATTAAATCATCTTTCCAATCAACCATAATTACTTCCATAGTTGTTTTATCCATCTATTGAAAATATTTTAATAATCTCTTTGCACATTAGAAAAATTCCTTACAGATGAGAACTTTCTCTAACAAGAATTTTGTGTAAGAATGCATTCTTGCCTTTGATGAATACATAATAAAGTACTTAAGCCCTTTTTATATTCTTTACCTACACAAAAAACACAACACTTATGATACAACACTGCCTCTCTGTGATTTGATCTTAGAAGCAGCCAATCACTAGCAGGAAACCTTTCTCATTGAAACCAAAGCCTGTTACTTCTAGGGTTCAATGGGCCACGAACAATGCATAACTAACGAAATGTTTCAACTTAAACATACTCTATGTTTTGAATTACAAACTAGCCAGTTTTTCATAGTCTAGTTATTTTAATTCTAACATCTACTCACATTCACTACTCAAAAATATAGTAATAACCTGTATATGTTGGCTAAGTGTTCTTTAAAGAGACTCTCCAGCTATCCACTTTGTTGGATATATTATATATAAGTGTCACCTAATATCATATTGTTTATATTGTTTTTTTGCATCCAAATTCCTAGAGGGTTTCAATAGAATCCTCTCTATACATCCTTGGCTTGTAGACGATCAGCTAAACACAATGCCTTCTTACCAGGGCAGACGCTCCATCGCTGATTTATGTAGTACTTTATCGCAAAGTACTTTGACATGCATTCTTGTTGGTGGTGATGCTGCTATATGAAACATTGGACTGTACATACTGTATTGTAACTAAATTCAAGAATGTTATATGTTTTAAATTTGCTCTTTTTTTGACAAGGAAAAAAAAATGAAGATAAAAAAGAAAAAAAAAAGAAACATTGGACTGTCCCTTTAAATTTACTGGTAAATGTATGGATTCATGGAGAGGATATACTGACACCTAGTGGCTGTTCATGATTTCTTTTTCATTCAATGCTGCTAATCAAATGAAATTACAACGCTTGTCAGTTAAAACAGTATGTTTATTAGAAAAATAAACACTATGTTCTACAGTGTCAGTTCATTAATAAATATATTCACATACAATTTAGTAGTCATTAAATTAACAAACACAAGAAATATTTTGTACATAATAAACAGATGAACACCCCTAAAATTCCAGGTAATATTTATATATATAAAACAAAATAGAAAAGTAAAAATTTTTATTTTAACAAAAATAACAAAAAAAGTTTTAGGGTATATTTGAAAACAATGCATAAATCTGACAATCAACACAACTACCAATGTGTTAACAAACTTCTACCAACAATATACATATCTTTACAGTATTTTTACAAATCATTTGGCTATATCAGACAGAATTTGCGTTTCATTTATTAAACATATACATTATACAGGTTTAGAGTTAATAAACTTGCTTTTTGGTACACATAACTTAAAAACTATAGGTTCAAGTGATAATATCCCATGGAGTCACTAATGATTTTTTTTTATTCACATTCTGTGTAACATTGGTATTTTGCTTTAAAGAGGCTTAAACAAAAAATCTCAATCAGTGGAAAAAAGTGATATTTTGGACAGTTTGAACTCAATGATATGTTGCCTTTCTTCGACTGTACTAGGCATTTATAGTGTTATTTTCTAAAATAAAAAAAACAATTGCTTTTAATGTTATTAAGGATTTTAAATAGGGCAAAATTGACAACATTCAGCCTGAGGGGTAATAGTCTAGCACAGCTGCCCAGTAATATGGCAGCCCAACACACATCTGGCAAAGAACATGCTGTGCACACCAGCCATCACTGTTTAAAGCATATTTACATGACATGCACAGACAACCTATAAAGGAACAGAAAACGGATCCAGTCACTGTAGAAATGGCACCTCATTTACTCTACACGTCCTGATTGCTATATGTAGTATAGCTATAAAACACAACACAAGAAAAACATCAGTTAGTGGCCTAAAATCTTCAAACTGCCCCCGCTGTGCCGAACCACCCCTGATTTTAAAGACAACATTACTCTTGAATAAATAAATCGCGTTGGGTCTCTACTACAGGAGTAATAAAATACTCATGATCCCCAGCACAGCAAAGAGGTTATTCTTCAACATATCTTAGGTATATGTCAAAAAGTACATGTAATTACATTTTGGCCAGTTGAGGAAATACTACTTTTTAATCTTATAATAAATGAAGCCTCATAAAGTAAGGTAATACATAAAAAACGGGATGTGATCACTTGCAAGAGCTTCTTAAACTAATAAGCTACAGAAGCAAATTAAATTGTGCTACTTTTGTGTTTTCGGTCAAGAAAATTTGTAGTTTTTATTTTCAGATTGCAGAATAATGCCATTATAAATATAATAATAATACAAAAATAGGCTAAGCGTGTGTAATGACTTATAAGAAAATATTAGAATAGGTCAAGTTTTAATTGTTCCTTGTTCCAGTTAGGATTTAAAACATATTATAAATATCCATTAAAAAATGGCTTGAATTGATTTGTGGGTTTTTTTTTAACCATAATGATATGGTGATAGTGATAAAAATATTTTACTTCCAGAGGTGCAAACTTTTAGCCCACAAGTCAGCAGGCTAGGTCTTCAGTTAAGCAAATAAACCTTCAAAATTCTATTTTATTTTTTCCTTTCAAGGTTAAATCACATAACACCAATCCAGAAACTTTTACGAGACTTTTTCAGTTCAATGGAAACATCCTATCAGTGGCCTTTTTTTTGTCACGTGATAATTATGCGTTCCCGGCAAAATAATGTTAACGTTAATGAATTTTAATTCTGGGAGTAAGTTATATTTCTGTGACCTGTATTCTTACATTAGCAATCACTGGACATTTATACACCATGATTTCGAGTTCTCAGGAGAGCTGAACATTTGAACAACCTGACATCACTATACATTATCAAGGACAAACACAGGGAGCTTTATATAAAAGAAGGTCTGAGTCAGCCCTGTATGCTGTATAAGTAATTTGGAACATTTCTTAAAACTACTAACTTATGTTTACACATTACGCAGGGCCAGCACAGCCCATCTTGCAGGAAAAGTTCACTGGGGTTATGTAATGCATAATGATATCGAGGAGTTGAAATATCTGCTTTTCATTGGCGATACTGACTTTTCTTAGCCCGCTTCATGCCGCTACTGGCCTATGATGTAGGAAAGGAATGTTGTAATGAAAACAGAGATGTTAGTAGCCATGCAGACAGCTAAATGCCTATTTTTGTTTTAACCAAACATTTTTTTTTCTGTATTCATAAAACATAGATTAAACAGATCTGGAGATAGGTGATAAGTATGTTTGGCTCTGAATGGGCTGCCACTGATTTGGTTATACCACGACTGTGAGAAAAGCTTTTAACACAGACCAGATATCACTATTCGTCACTCTCGAAGAATTCCATCCTTCATGTCATAGTAGCTTTGTTATTTGACTAGCAGTCACATGCGGAATAAATTGATGTATGTGAGAGGAACGCCATTATCACGCTCTCTAGATTCAACACCCAAGCTGAATGCCGGGTTCAATCCCAGTACATGAAATTCTCACTGCTAGAAACAATAAATTTAAAAGTGTAGATAAATAAAAGCAGTACCTTCTTCCACACCAAGAGAAGTGAAAACAAACCGAAAAAAAACCCCACTAACGAAAATATTTCTGTGTCAAACAAACTCAAAGCCTGCATTAGATCAGATTTTTGGCATACAAGGAGCGTGGATGCTGAACGGGACGTCTTATAGTTAGAAAGTGCTTGCTTAGCAGCAGATATTTTTGATCTAATAGCGCAATGTCTCATTATATACAAACAGCAAAAAAATATATCATGTCCAGAAGCATGTTGAAAACCATCATAAATAGATCAGGATAAATACCAAATGTCCAGTCATAATAAAGCTTTACGGCCGGGCTATATGTCCGGAGGGAGTAAGATGCTGGTTTTCAGGGTACCTATGAAGCCCAAACTTGTTCAGATATCAACATTGGATGATCCTTCAACGCATATAAGTTTTCCATACGCTAACAATGGGTTTTGTAAATTCACTGTCCCTTTAAGACAGCATCTGCTCAATACCTTGGGGATATTAATAAAAATATATAAGTATTTGAATCTATGTAAAGCTCCCAAAGAAGAGATCATCACAATTTTAGGTGCGACTGCATTCGGTACTCTGGATTGTGACAAATGCCTATATTGCCCTATATGGGAAAATTGTCCTTAAATAGCCCCAGATGTTGTTTCACAACCAAACATACAAAGTGTTTCATTTCAAGTTAACAAAGCATTGCTAAACATGACAACATATAAACTACTCCCTACATGCAATTTTACAATCTGGCCAATTCTGCACAAACAATGTTTATTACATTTTGTATTTAATGCATTTTTTTCATTCTTTTTTTAAGATTAAGAATTACATTTAATAAAACCTAGCTGTTGCTGGAGAGATGCTGATTATTTGGGCAGGGGGGGAAACAAAATGAGTTTTCCTAAATACATTTTTTTGTTATAATATGTGATTTACTGAAACTTAACATGTCACGGCACTCGTCCCTTACTCCGCAGGGCTGAATGTCTCTGCCCCTTTAAGTATGACGGCGCAAACGTCTGTTCCGATGCGCGTGGACCTGACGGCACTGCCTAGCAGAAGGCAGACCACTTTTGAATGAAAAATGTGGGCATCAGTTCCCTTTTCAAGTTAAAATATGGTATACTGGCCCATCAGTAACAATAGCGGGAACAGCCTAAAGGTTTTGATATTTTTAATGACCAAATTATAAGCAAATGACAGGTTAAAAGGAGAAAGGATCGGTAGAGAAAAGGAGCCAGGGCAGGAAAATGGGGTAATACAGAGAACAGCATAAATGTGTAAACTCGTTTGAGCAGGGCCCTCCTTACCCGTTGCTTCTGTAATTGTCATGTTATATACTACTTGTTATGTCCCGCTTATTCATTGTACAGCGCTGTGGAATATGATAGCGCTATATAAAACAGTAAATGGCAAATAATAAAGTTTAAAGATGTAAGAAATTGTACAGATAGATGTGCACAAATAATGGTGTGAAAAGGGCAGGATGGGTGGGTAAAACAGATAATATCGCCAGGTCAGGTTAAATGTAAAAAAGGCATATCTCTTTAGACATAGAACCTAAATCTAACATACTGAAATGTTATTAAAACCCCAAATCAGGAACATAGAGAGGAAGAATGTCCAGATCAATATGCGAATCCCAGGGCAATTAATCAAGTCGGGATGAAAATAAAATTTCAGGATTGGATGGGTATATATATATATATATATATATATATATAGATAGATTAGATAGATAGATAGATAGATAGATAGATAGATAGATAGATAGATAGATAGATAGATAGATAGATAGATAGATAGATAGAGTGTATATATACACACAGACATATATATAATGTTATATGACCATATTCATGGGTGAAGAAAGCTATAATTCAGACCAACGGCAGGCTAGCACAAGGACACAAATACTTTTCTTGGCTTTAGCAGACATTGGCCTGGGTGTTTATTATTTTAAATATACATGAATGTAGTGTCGCTAGGGTTATCGCTACTTTGTGTGTTTTTTGTGAGTTGTAGGCTGTCAACAATGTACAAAAAGACAGATAATATCAAATTATATCAAATTTCTAAAAATGATGCCAACACTGACTGTATAATATCTTGTGTATACTGCATAAAAAAACATACACAATAAATTATGATGCAAATAGCAAGAAAACAACATCCTCGTGTGTATGGTTCAGATTGGTGTTAGTACCAATATATCGCTCCCTCTAATGTGGGAATGACCCCAGACATGGGAAAGAGGTCTTCAGACTGGCAATGCACAACATAGTGTCATGTATTTAAGGATGAATTTAGTTATGAGGAGTATTATTAATGTACAAAGTCTTGATGGAATACTTCAGCCGCAAAGAATATTTTGCATCAGAAAAAAATAAAAAATATAGAGATGCTTATTGAAGGGCTACAATCAATTAACTGAAGCAAGCCTGGACACAATTCTTTTCTTGTTAGGAACGATTATGAGGTAATGAGTATTACATAACTTCTGGAGACAGGTATACATACATGACATTTCTAAATCCAGCACACAAGACTGACAACACCAAATGATGCATCGAAACAATGCAACCTGTGGCAAGTAGCGGACTCAGCAAGGTGTCCAATGTTAATAAGCAGAATTGGAGGCAAAAAAAACATGTATTAATATACCAATAAGACTAGGTATTCCCTTGGGTACTTTTTTCCAGTCATCAGCAATGATAATAGTGTTTCCGCCATCCACGGGCATGGGGCATGCTACAAATGCGTTCTCCACTAGCGAAAGGGTTCAGGATTGAATTCTGCTGGGACCTGTTGTTACCGACGGCACATCGGGCTGCTCGGCAGCCTAACATTGGCAACAAAACACATTCTAGATCTTTGAAGCTGAAACTAATTGAGAGAAAACAAGTGGATAGGAGCATAGGTGTGAATAGGATAAGGCTACAACCCATTCTGTCTCTCATGGCTTCCTTAAATAAGATCCTTCTAAGCATATATTTAGGCCCAAACCAACTAGGCCTAGGATGGCAGGTATGACGGGCAGAAGCCCCTCTGCTGCATAACAGAGAGCCAAACTGGCCCTTATGGGCGAGCGCTTGCAGTGGAGTTTCAACTCGGTAACATGATTTCAATGTTCATTATGAATGCCCAATCCCGGTAAGATTCAGCATCAATAAGTGCCTGGATGACACAGTATAATACACAGTTATGTTAGTCAGATTTCAAAAACATCTCACAGACTCCATTATTTAATTCATTATGCCTTATACAGGGCCAGCTCAGCTCTTGCAGAAGACTTTTAGGGTTAGACTTTCATAAGTTGGCGAGTTGCAAAATATATGAAAAGGGGAGTTTAGGAGTATATTTTGGCCAAAGCTGTTGAGTTAAGTCACAAGAGAGTTTTTGACTCCAGTAATTGTGGAAAGACATTCACAGAGTTACCCTTCTGGTCTAAGTTTCTCCTGTTGTCTTTTCTATTAGAAAAATGAAAATAGTGTATAGCGCTGCGTCCTGCCCTGCTTTCTGCCCATTTCTACTTTGTGAGTTGTGTAATTCTGCACTAGAATGACATCTTCACCCGTTTTGTACGACTCAACACTCATCTTTGTTTTGTAAGCAGAGGAGTAAATTGGCAAATTACCCATAACTTCACTAAATATTAACATTGGGTGAAATGTTCTATTCTAGTGATTGAATCACCATTCGGTTCTCTTCACGTTACCAGATTATCCACAACCGTCTTCAATAAGCAAGGCTTTATAATATATATATAATATATAATTATATATATAATGTGTAATTCACTGAATATGTACAGATTTGGCAGTGTGTCATCCCAATTTAAATACCAAAATGAATTGCAATTAATATTAACATGTATATAAATAGAATGTGTAACACACAATATATACATTTTAACAATGCATATACAACTCTTAGTACTTGAAGGGTAACAGTGAATCACTGGAACATATATTTACACAATATATCACAAAAAAACCCAGACGATACCTAACACCTAATGTAACATTTCTAGCACTCCATGTGTACTTCGTTTCAGGTTATCCATGTTCACAGAGTTCACCTTTGAGCGCACAGACATTCTAACTAAAGTGTAACCAGTGCTTTGTTATTTACATACAAAAAACAGTAAAAAAAAATATCTAAAAATAAAGTGCTACATTCAAAAGTGGTACCAAACAGTAGTATATCGCACCTGAATCTGTCACAGCAGCTACTAGATTATAAACGATGACCCCAAAGTAAAATGGTAACATGTAATATCCAACCATGTGATGGCCGACGGCTGGCGGGGTCTGTTGAGTGATGCATCTTCTTTAAAACTTGTAGTGTGTTTCGTACGTTTCGTGTGCTCCCAGTTTATTGATGTGAATATGAATATCTTCAGGTTTTTCGCTTGTATATGTAACAGTCTTTTCATAGATGCTGTGCAATACTCGCTTATCCTTGGGGAAAAAACAACAGTTATCATGAAAAGTCATTTTATTCTGGAAGGCTACACAAGAGAACTGTCACATTCCAGATTATTACTAATCCTGAACTGTTTTACCTACATATAACACACAAATAATTCTTATCTTTTTCACTTATTCCAGCAGAAATACTGAAATTACCTAATATCCTAAAATATAACGTATGCAAGGGAACAACATGGTTGTAAAGAGATTCTGGAAATCCGGGGATGTGTTACAATGTTTTACAATGAGGGGTCATCAGAATTTATATGGCATGTCCTGGCTATGACTCTAGTAAATGTGAAAAGCTGGAAAATATAAATCTAAATGACTTAAAAAGAGCATTAAATAAAAAAAAAAAAAAAAAATACAAATGATGGATGGTTTTCAGTGCTGGATTCAATTATGATGTGACAGTTCTTAAAAACAAAGAAATAAATATCAGTAACAACTGGTTACCTTCTTAACTCTGGAAACCCTGTAATCAGAAGAGGACTTGTCTATGGTTTTATTGCATTGTAGAAGTACTTGTCTAATTATGAGGACAGTGATAAAGCCAAGTAAAAATGTCACAACAAAGATGATAAGAAAAATCTTGATGATCCATGGATCTGAGAAGCATTCTGAGAAGAAACAAAATGAAGTCGGTTAACAAGCATGAAGACAAAAAAATGACAATGAGTTTGAACAATAGATTATTGTTGACCTTATTTGCGTTCCCCTACCCAGAATCCCCTGTGGTTGTGGCTGCACCATGAGATTTCTGAGGGAAAAACAAGCCTTCTGGCTTGTCTGGTGTCTGTAGATGAGTCTTTAATAATGCTTCTATTACCCTTTAAATTTAAATGGAAGGGTTTCCATCACCTTTGCACACCATAACTTATGTAATGGTATTTCTTAGCTACCCCAAGCCTCCACTATTAAACCAGGTTCACAACCTCATGCCCATGAGTTGTATGAAGGATGAAACAGCTCGCCATTGTGCCTCTTCCTGAGTTTTGTCTAAATGCTGTCCTGTACAACAGGCAATTACTTTCAAGGAATCCATGTATAAAGTGGATATAGAGGCAAAGGTGATAATTATTAACCTTATTTTGCATGCTTCTACCCAGAATTCCTTGTGGTTGTGGCAGCACCGTGAGATTTCTGAGTGAAAAACAAGCTGTCTGGTGTCTATAGATGAGTGTTTAGTAATACTTCTATTATATATATATATATATATATATATATATCGTAACATTCTAACAAAAACAAAGGATCGCTGTGATCATTCAGCTGCTTTCCAACATTTGGGGTCCCCAATCATATACTTTACAAATAATATGTACTAATTTAGAAGATGACCAAACTATTTACCACCAGACAATGACTCTGACTCCTTACAATATTGCCTTTTGGTGAACAATAGTATGTCTCAGTCTTAATCACCCAGACACTGACATTCTGACTAATTAAAGTATATAGAGGAACAGACTTTACTAGCATTGTCATCAATCATCTGCTCAGTTGAGCAATTTTGGAGGGTCAGATCCTAGTGTTAACGTTATTTGCATTATAAAAGGCAGAAATATATATATACATATATATTTTTAATTTAGGAATGTATTATTTAGCATGGGTTTTGAGTTGGATCCCAATATTTTATTAGCTTACAGAGAAGAAATCTCAGGCATGTGCTGGCTTTCAGGGATAGCATTTACAGCACCACTGTGTAACAATCTGTAAGGTTATGAGAACGTGATAGCAAAGAAAGCCACAGAATTGTTGTATGTGTGACTCTGCATAAAGGCATGCTTTAAAAAGTACAGAGGAAATGGTGTGCGGCGAAGTGTACTTTGTAATGTAAATAAAATGGACATGTGGTTTGCAATGAATTTACAAATGATGTAAGCAGGAACATCCATATATGGATTCAATTACATATTGCTGTCGTCTCTAAAATTCACATTTTACATATATTGTATTGTAAGCATGCGAGCAGGGCTCTCTCCACCTAATGTATCGGTTTGTCTTATTCTGTCAATTCTTGTCTTGTCATCCCCCTTGAACATATGTATTGTATTAAGCACTGCGTAAACTGTTGGCGCTATATAAATCAAATATAATAATAATAATAGTGAATTCATAATTTAACTGGCACAAAGAAATAAAAAGAACATTTCCAAGCAAAGAATAAATTGAACAAATAATACAATCAACTGTTAAAAGAAATGACTACTGCATCATTACTTAGCGACCAGGTGATGTATATCATATGTCGACCATGCTATAATTGAACAATACTGCCTTGATACCATGTCTACACTTAGGCATCAATACTGTTAACCAGAATGTGGAGTGAAGTCGCAGGAATGCACTAATTATAGCAAATATATCCGAAAAAGTATATCTACCACCACTACATGAACAAAAACTTTTTTTTATTATTCAGCAGAGCATAAAATATTTACACATAGACAGTTTTATGCTTTGTTGATTAATGTAAAGGGTTTATTTTCATGTGACAGGCTCACCTTGAGGAACCACAGATACCTCCTAAGCTAGCCAGGAAATTATTTCCAGAAACTCTGCTTTAAAAATAACTTTTGCACGGAAGAAACAGATTTGGTTATACCGACTTCCATCTTGTACCAAATGCTATTCTGCTTATTACGACGATTTAGAGCTTAACTTTTCCACCACAATATGTTACTTTCGACATACTGAGTTCCAGCGGAGGAAGCAGTTTTTGAACGTCCAGTTTAATTCACTTTGACTAAATCTTTAGAAAAAAAATTATAAAAAAATAATAATAATAATAAAAAAATATATATAAATAGAACGCAACTAAAAACAAGTTTGTCCACCAGCTGTCAGATATAAAATAACTACTTGCTGATATTTTAATTTCTAAGAAATATAAAAATCGCCAGATGTACTACTATAATTGTATAATAAACACTGTAAAAACCAATTCCATGTTTACATGTACTTTTTGGGATGTGTCTCTGGCTCTGTGCTGGGAAATTAGTAAGAAGATCTTATTGCACAAAAGTTCACGCTAGACCCTTCATACTTTCACTAGTTCTGTGGGTAGATCGCGGTAGATATTGGTAACATTCGCCTGGTGATACCAGGTGGCTGGAACTCCTCACTCATCATCCTGCAAGCCTCTAATTACTTCTTGAAATCTCACTGACTTCCTAAATATAACAGAGTGTTGTTAATAGCCCCCAAGGGGTACAGTCTGTACCTGATACCGTAGGACCTTTTGATAACCTTAACATATTTGGAATAATGAAATATTATGTTTTTGTAAGGCAACAAATTGCCATGACTTTCGTTTTATCAGACTGCATGACCTTGCCATTGAAGATGACCTTATCTCACTTTGAAGTGTGCCCACGATGTCTGGAATTCATCTAGACATAATCATTTTTTAGGCCACACAACTGCCCTGGTGCTAACACCATATGCCTTGTATCCTTTTCCCCTAGGAAAAGCCGTAGGGATTACTGAATAGTCTCCTGTGTCCAAAACAGAAGCCTTTTTCCTTTCCATTACTGCAATTATTACATTTGGACATGTCGGACGGCTTTTAACTGATTCTGACTTCTGATAAATGCGGTTCTGGATTGAATACAACATTTAGCAGATGTTTGCCGGAAAAAGGCTGATGCCCTCATACAATCTCCAACTAAAACTTAAACAGCAATTTATATACTGTATCATCATCCCCCATCATCATCAACCCCCATCATCATCAACCCCCATCATCATCTGCAGTGCTGTATTATATAGTAAAACTGCATTGAGCAATTAGATCATCTAACAAGCAAAACAGAAATTATAATGTTGTGCAATGTTTAGGGAAAGTGGTTGGTGGCAGAGCTGGGGTTGGGCTTTTTATGTGACTTTTCGTTAACTATTTATGTCATTACGGGAGGCACTTACAAGAAGAATGTATTTTATTTACACAGTTTATACTCTTCTGTTCCTGTAAACATTATTTTGGCTTTCCCGGCTGTAGTAAACACTGTAATACCCTCATAAGCAGCAAACATTCTGAGCTGCTACAAACAGGCACATAAAGTAAAGGCAGAGGGATTTGAGCCCCAAGAGGGATCCGAGAAGTGCAGAAGGTGCAGATACTCCTAGATTATTTAATCGTTCCTACTAAAGGAGTTTGTTTCCCTTTTTGAGGCACGATTGAAAACTGCCGCAATGTGGGTTTTTTGCCTTCTTCTGGATAAACGGCTGTGTTGAACTTGATGGACTTCCAGAACCAAAGTGTGAGTCCAGAACCAAAATGCCCTCGCCACAAGGGAACCAACCACTCGGAATGCAGTTTGTATCCCTCTATGCTCAAGCCACCAAAGAGATCTACATCTGGACTCCCGTTCACAAGAGATCCCCAAAGGGAGATCCTCCAAGAGATATCACATACCAAAATGATTGAGACCTAAACTGAGAAGGGATGGCTGCTTAATAGCCTACCCTAGGGTGCATCCCCGCTTTGGAACGTCTCAAGTTTTAGCCTCCTTGTGGCAATACAGAGGAAAAATCTCCATCAAATTATCAGTCTGAT
This sequence comes from Spea bombifrons, assembly GCF_027358695.1. Taxonomy (NCBI): domain Eukaryota; kingdom Metazoa; phylum Chordata; class Amphibia; order Anura; family Pelobatidae; genus Spea; species Spea bombifrons. The sequence continues at coordinate 21,052,680 of NC_071091.1, read as the reverse complement.
CCTGCTCACACAGCCTAAAGGGATACCAACCTGGCCCCACTGCTGAGGCCCATGAAGGCTGAAATGTATGTCTGGGGTTGTTGGTTCCCTCCTGCAAAGGAAATTCGCAATTCTGTTCTGGACGGCTTGTTTGGTAACACTTGAGACACTCCTGAGTAGGGACTCATTGTAGGGTGGGCTATCTGTGTGGTGGTAGGGGATACATGTGGTCTGTTGACAACGAATTTAATCTTGTCTTGAAATCTGCCAAACAAATAAGGCTACACAGTGATATTCACTTGATTCAGGACCTACCTGTTGTCTGGTTTATGTAGTATAACAACGTGTTACATTTGGTTTTGCACTGTATTCTTGCAGCTGCTGTAACATTGGAAGCTCCCTGGGTGCTCTCGTAATTCCTAGGGATTTAAAAAAACGGTGTTGTAAAACTCCATGAAACATAAATTAAAAATGTACAATATGAGGGTGATTTAGGTAAATATCACAATCAGCAGGTAAATAGGTCATTTAAATTACTTTTTTTTTAACTTGGTTTTTAACAGCCGGTACAATTAACTCAACCAAAATTCCCAAATTGCTGATGACAATAAAAAAAATCAAAACTTAAAGTGAATAAGCTGTTACGTTGAACTTGGGATGGATTTGAAAGCATTGATGGTACTAGTGATATACTTTCTGCATATAACGGACTGGAGAGAGGACTGAAGTAAACAGTTGGAAGATTAGCGTTTGTAACACGCAGTTCTGAGTATTTAGGAAAACAGGATATGCTGCTTGTATGTTTAAACTGAGTGTTCCAGTGTGCGAAGCAACCTTACAGATCCTTCATTTTATTCATTTTTCATTAGTGCCAAAACATGAAGCAGCAGAGAATTTCTAAAGGGGAGTCACGCTTTATTCAAGGATCAAGGTAGAAAGCCATGGTCTATGAATAGCGTATAACATGAAGCTCTGCATGTCTGCTCAACTGGAACTTACATGATATGCATGAAACGTCACCAAGCGTGCATGCACAGGGACCAGATGCCTGCATACACACGTTCCAAGGGCATTTTGTTTTGCTCTTGGCTTCATTAATGACGACATGTATAGCTGTCTGACACCAGCAAAAAAGTGAGACTTGGCCACCATGCACACTATAACCATGTTTTCTGCTGCTATGGCAACTACACCCTTTAACTAATCAGCTGATTCCTTCATAATTATACTACATAATGTCACACAATTTTCTTCAGAGGTGCACCGGCAGATTCTGATGCTTCTTTAATTAGGGAAGAAACCCGAAAAAGTTCAATTTGAGAAATACTACTGATTACTTCAATAAAATCCATCAGATTTTTTTGTCCTAAAATGTTTACCATATAAATGAGTATATATATATATATATATATATATATATATATATATATATCAGTCCAAAATTAACAGTTGCACTCCAATCACCACTTTCTTTGCCCGGTGCCAAGTAGCTGCAACAGTAAATCATATAACATCCAAAGATAGTTACTGGCACTCCTGGGACTTCTTTAAATAATCACTCGAGAAACTCCAGTTTAGAAATATATGTAATAAGAATGGTGTAATGCATTTTTTAAGAAAAACTCATTGTCCACTGAAAGCAGCATTTCTCCCAAGTGTCATGTTTTATGCAGGACAGTCCCGATTTTCAGACAAATGTCCTGCTGTCCTACTGAATGGTCCCATTTTTGCACAGATACATTGCAAGGTGGCTGTGGATGGGTAAGGTCCTGCACCCAGCCCAACCTCTAAACATACCCCTGCCTTTCATCTAGCCATATACCCCAAGAAGATGTCTCACTTTGGACACCCTAAACGCTGCAATATATGAACTAGGGAAAACCAGTGTTCTGTTTGTTTTTACATTGGCACAAAGCATAATAGCAATTTTGATAAATACTTTGTATACTGATCTTTGCAAAACTATTTAATAATAAAAGTTAAGAAAACGCCATACCAGTTGTCAGTGCAGGTGTTGCCACATCTAGAGCAGTGTTGACATAAATTGCCGAAGCTTCTGCTGTCTGTGCAGTCGCATTTTCCACACGTGCATGTCCCTCTTCCGCTGCATATCTGCCCATTCGAATCCATACAGTGTTTCTTTGATGTAGTGCATTGGCAGCGATCACCTTCCCAACCACCGAAGCATCTACAATTGCCATCTTCACATTCCCCGTTACCTACCGAAAGAATCAGAACAGTGCTTTAGTTCTGTTACGCCAATATTCAAATTATTCATATATATATATTTATATATATATATGTAACCAATCAAGACGGAGAATCAAATAAAATCCAGCTGTGGATCTGTATACATGATATATTTATTCTCCATATACTTGGAATTTATAAAGCACTCACAGGTCTGCTGGTGCTTCTTTGGCCCAAAAGTAGGAGAGTGGGGCAGCTTGGCAGGTGAATGGAATTTAGAGGAAATACTTACATGACCGTTAATCTACGGTTTATTTTCTAAACATACTAGAGAGCTCAGTGAACATTTTTCAGCAAAATCAATTAAAACCCCCCAAATCAGTTAAAAGAAAGAAACCATTTCACATTAACAAAAGAACAAACAAACAAAAAAACTTTAGAGCTTTAAAGTTATCCACTTACCGGCACATAATTTGCCATAATGGTATGGGCAGGAGAAGTCATCCATTTCACAGTATTTCCCATAAATTTTTCCCAGTTTGGTTTTGTGGCAGAAGCATTTTCCACACGAGCATACACCTCGGCCACTGCACGCCGGCAGAGACGGGGATGCTCGGCAGCTTTCGGAGGGATACGTCTCATCCTGGGTACAGTTGCCTTCAATGCATGGCATCGTGTGACAGTCTGGTGGAACCTCCGTGACACATCGTCCTTTGGCCTTCGACATGTCGTTGCACTGACAGGTACATGTTTTTTGTATCCTTACATGGACGGTTTCATTGAAACCAATAGGTTTAAGCACAATGTAGTTATGTCCCTCGACTACATCACATGTTTCCATCGTAATGGTTACATTAAAAAGCACCTATATGATGAAGAAACAGACACAATATTTTTATTAATAGCGTGATATTTACATAACCCACGAAAGTCATCATTTATGTTACAAGTGGCAAAATGCATTATTAGATGCGCCAAGACACGCACGGAGGAGAAAATGGGAAAAAAAGGGTGTTAACCATTAAATATATAAGTGGAAGAAGAAAATGCAAACAAAAAAATGTTAGATTAACCCCTTAAGCACAATGGGTGGTCCCTAAACCCATTGAAAATAATGCATTTTGAGCCCATACATGTACGGGCTTTGTCATTAAGGGGTTAAAGGCAAATGAAGCGTTATATAAATGAGGACAAAGATCTAGTCGACTGCTTAGATAAATACTTGTGAAACGAAGGGACCTTTGTTAAAAAAAGAGAAATAGGAATAGGTTCTACTGGAACTCTCTGAAGTAAAAACATAATCTGATGGAATACACTCCAAGTTATTAAAAGAGCGGCCTGGAAAAACCATTAGCAGACTTATTAACCAGTTACTACTGGCAGGAGTAGATCCAGTAGATTGGAAGTTGGCGATTTTACTACCACTTTTCAAAAAAGGTAGCAGGGAACACTCAGCCAACTACAGCCCAGTAAGTCTTAGGTCAGCAGCTGAGAGATTAATGGAAACCATGTTAAAGGGTGTGTAAGGAATGAGTAAGTGGGAACCCCGGTGCAGAGACAGGCGAGCCAGCTGTGGCGACAGGCACTGACAGCAATAGCCAAAGCAGCTCCAGGGCGAAGCGAGGGTCAGGCCAGGGTCAACAGCCGGTGAGGTCAAATGTAGCCGGGTCGGCAACGGGGTTACTCATAAAACGAAATAATTTTTTAACTGGGTAGATTGGGGAGAAGCAGTATATATATCCTATCTGGATTTCAGTAATTTGACACTGTTCCTCATAGAAAATAAATAGCACTGTTTTGGTTTGGGTGTTAAAATAGTTGAATGGATAAAATGATGGTTGAGTGACAGAAGGTTTGTAGCAGGAAGAGGGAGATGGTTTTTCCACTTTACAGATCTCTACAGTATTGTGTACAGTTCTGGGGACCCCATGTGCATACGGCTATTGATTGTAGGGAAAGAGACCAGAGGAGAGCAGCAAGATAAAAATGACATATACAACTCAACGAAGGACAACCACTTAATGGCCCAACAGTGTGTGTCTGTCCAGGAGTGTCTGTTCAGGAGTTAACTCACTTATGCTATAGCAAAGGAAAAAGCTCTAGTGATGGCACAAGTGAGCTAAATTTTCAGACACTCGAGCAGGGACGCACTGAAGGCAGGCTGTTTCCAAACTTTTTTGTATGTCATTTCATCTCTTGATCTCCGCTACTGTGAGAAGGCCAGACATGGACCTCTTTGATCACTAGAGGGGTAACAACTGTACCACCTGATGCGGCCTATGAAGGTTAACGAATATGTTTGGGGTTGTTGATTCTATCATGTATAAGAAATGTGCCTCTTTTGGACTGATTGCAGGGGCAGGACCAAACTGATATGACGAGGGAGAATTTTTTTTTCTTGTGTTAACAACACGAGATAGCTAAAGCTTTGCGGGATGCACGGTAGGGAAGGCTATAAAGTCTGTTCTCAGTCAAATACTGCACAACACAATGCACCACAGGGAGACTACATATAGTTCATGAAAAACCTATAAAAGTGGACTGTCCTAAATTATTCAAATCACAGCCACTGCTATATTTTAGCAGGTTCTTGGGATTTGTACATTTATTTTATTGAGCATCTGTAACAATTATTTATTGCTTCCATTCTCTTCGTATTCTCTTTGTCCTTTTATTTAAAGGCTCTGCAGCATCTCAAAACTAAGCTGCTTACTACTTGCCAAAAAGGGCAAAAAATATATTTTTTTCTCATATGGAAAATGTTGCTAGTAGCACGCAACTAAGAAACACAATAGGATTTATTCACAAAAACATGAGTTTGCTGGAGAGAGCCAGCTCGGCTCCTAAGGCATGAGATACTGGCTAGGGGTGGCCTATCGTAATGCATCATTAAGCTGAGTGGAAACTCCAATGGTCCAGCAAACTCTCACTTTAGTGAATAGGCCCCAGTAAATCCCTGTAATATACTTTAAGGTTGAATATATTTGAAACAATTAAAACCAATATATCATAGATGGATGAGTGGGAAAAATAGTTTTAATATTCGAGTCACATGAAACAGAGGCTTTCTGATATTACTGCTAACTTACTCTTTGCGGTATGTTCCCTTTGAACCATCAAATGCGCCTGTTCTTTATTAAAACTAATAGAGACCAACTTTTTTTTTATTTTTGTTATTTTTTAATCCAGAATTTAAGAGTCGGGCTATTTTAACAATATCTTTCCACTGCATAGATTAATGACATGACCTTTAGAGCGCGTCTAACACTGGAGTTGGGATAAGAATTTGGCAGCAGTTTGCAATGCTGAATAATTTAAATCAAGGTGGAAAGTGCAGATGGAATAGTTTGACACATTTAATCTACAGTTTGTGCAATCATTTCCCATAGCAGATGTGCGGGTCAAACAAAGGTTAAATTTACTAAGGTGAGGCAAAATATTACAACTGTTCTCGCTAAACGGTCAGCAATATTCTCTTTAGAAAAAGCACAAGAACAGCACTGTATGTAGGGGGGAATTCGGTTACTTTTTTGTATTCCTTTCCTTACCATCCATTTTTCAGAACAAATAGGGCTTTCATTATTATGAAAAAATAATAATTGTGCTAGTATGTAAAAAAACCTATACTAAAATTAAAACAATTTTGTTTGAAATTTTGCTTAGAATTTCTTCCACACAGACATACCCCATATTTTTATGTTCTAGAGGGCCACATCCATCCCTTACATAGTATTTGTAATACTTCTGACTTAAGAGGCTTGTGGGTAGTGAACAGGGGTGGGGGTATAATTGTTAGGACAGTGGAATGTCAGGGTATTTTTAATATGTATTAATATTGGATATTTATTATTATTCTTTTTGTTTCTTTCTTTGCACTGATCTCACTATTGTTTATTTACTTATTTTTTTTATATATTTCATGAAAAAAATGCTACCTATTTTTACCTTTGTGGGAACAGGGAGAAACATTGTTCCTCACTCTTCACTCCGATTTCTCCTACACTGATCACACTGGGATCAGCAAGCAGGGCTCCATAGCCTTCCATTGCTGAGGCTACGGAGTCTCTCCTGTCCAGCAGTGACCTTCCGGTGGGTTTCATAAGTAACACTTACCGGAAGAGAATGCCTGATCGCACAGTGCAATGTTACACATGATAAGTCAGCAGGAAGCTTCTTCTGACAGGGGGTCAGGAGTCTATTAACAGCCTGATCTGCCATGCAGCAGCAGAGAGATACCTCTGCCGCTGTGAAAAATACGGGATATACAGGTACAGGTAACAAAGTGGTTAATTGCCTTCCTGGACATAGGTACATTTACAGGTAAAGAATGCATATTGAAGTACCGGTACTTTCAAAGTACTAATATGTAATACTCATTGATGGGGTGTTGTGTTCCAGAATTTGAAAAGCCCTCTAGAATCTATCTCTTACAATTGCTTAGTTAAAACATAGATTCTAGTGATTCTAGAATTAATCCACCAATGGCTATTTTTGCCTTATCTGGAAAAAAAATTATATGTAACAGATAAATCACATCCAGACTAACAAAAACATTTAACTACTAGCCCCATTGTGTAATGCTACAAATATCTCGTTCTGGGCCATTAATGATAATACTGATACATTTCCATGCCCATCATGTGTTTTGCCTCCTGTTGGGCTTCATGATGATACATAGAATAACAAGCTATACCTCACTGTACCTTATCGTTGCTTTTGACATCATGACAACCTTCCGCTCCTGAGTGTCTGCTTCCATCAGGACATATAGCAGTGATATTAACGTGCACTCCTCGGAGAGGATTATCCACTTGAATCTGAACTTCTGAAAGTAGCTTCTGCAACAAGACATAAGCCGATTCAGTATTTTTTTACTGATTTGAAAAGCTTGATTGTTTGAATGATTCTGAATAGAATCAGTGTCGGACATAAAGAAAGCACTGTGATATCTGCTCGGCGGTCGCCACGAACCAAATACCGGTCAAACAGCACAATGTCTTTTTTTGTGGACATTTACTGTGTTCTATAAAGCAAATAAAAGAAAGTGCAGAAACAGGTTACGTTACAATGCTTTATTATCTATCCAGCGTTGTCCTCTCATGAGGCACAATTTGTGCTGACTTACTGAAAAAATAACACTTTACTGTTATTGTTCGATAGCGAAACGGATAAAATATGTTTTGATGCACATTTTTTTTCAGGATTTTGCAGCAAACAATTGTTTTTTTGTTTTGTAGATCTCAAATCCATTTATATTTACAAAGAAATAGAATATTAATTCAAAGGAAAAAAAGGAAAGGCTGAAACTGACATCACAGAGGAATTAATGTGGATTGTAAAGACTTTTGCCAAGGATTAGCAGATTTGACTGAATAACAGAGCATTAAGGAGAAGCTAAATGGAAAGAAATATGTAAAACGCTAATATGTGATAAGCAGTGAACTCATAAACTGCAGCTGTCGTTGGCTCATAGGCATTGTCCCAAGTGGGGCCTTAATGTCCCACCATATCACACTGCATACCCAGTCAGGGGCAGGCTGGTCTACCCACAGAGGAGGGCTCAACCGAGTAATGTGGCCCCGCGGTAGTAGCGAGCGAACCATGTGCCAGCTGCCCTGAAGACAGACTGGGTTTGTGCTAGAAGAGTGAGTGTGTTTGTGTGTTAGAGTGAGTGTGTGTGTTATTCTGTGTTTTACTGTCTGTAGGTGTGTTAGTTATGTGCGGGGCTTTAAGGTACCAGAACTTCCCCAATTCCAGTGTCTGTCTCACACACTGAGGACTTGTTAGGAGTGAAGTGCTGCTTCCCCAAGGTCGGGCAGGGGTGTGGTATTTGGTCACACTCACTGCTCGTCCAGTTCCACTCACTCCCACCTACCCTAATCCTCAAGGTGAACTGGGGCTAGCCCTGTCACATTATCACACTCTCAGGAGAGGGGAGCTCTGGGCAGCCAACACTAAAAAGGAAGGGGTGATAGAGATATACTTGAACCGCCTGGGTTTATGGATGGTGCGCAACTTTAAAATACCAACATGCTTCTATTACAGGGGCGTCCAACCTGCGGCCCTCCAGCTGCTGCGGGACTACATCTCCCATAATGCTCTTTCAGCTAAGGGGCTGGCTGAGGAGGATGGGAGATGTAGTCCTGCAGCAGCAGGAGGGCAGCAGGTTGGAGAGATAACATATATAATAATAAAATGACTCTGAGTAAAGATAGAACCCAAAGGCACACAATAGGATCCTGAGAGTTCCCAAGTAGATCACGTAAGCCTGTTTTTAAACTGTGTGTAATAAATCTTATTAAAACACGGTTCACCATAACAGGGCCTGTACTGTGTTCTGGATACAGCTTCATGTCAAAATAATATCTTTCTCTGTAAAAGTGATAAAACCACAATATGCTATTGCACTAGAACTTTTGTTGAAATATATTTGCATCTAATCTCCTCCTGCCCTAGAAGCTCTATGCTCCATGCTTCCACCACCATAATCCAGAACCAATTTAATTATTGAGCCGGGGATTCTACAAGTCAAATGATTAAATAAAACAATGAGATGAAACTTGTAGCTGTTGACTGTGCTAACCTGATATGCATCGACTACCAACTCCTTCATATTAGATGCTGTTGAGTCCAATTGCTTGGCTATTGTTCCTGGCAGCAATGGCAACAAACCCTGTAAAGATAGAATTTAAATTGGAATGGAAACATATAGTATGAAATAACGCGGTAACACAAGTCCTTCAAGATACACCTTTTCAAGATATCTCAGACTGCATCGACCCAGATGATGGCAGATCCCCCTAAAGATAATGGCAGTTTAGCCCATATAAGAGTGAAATAAAAGACTTCTTGACTCTAGTGAAGTCATGTTAATTAGCAGATCCATTGCCAATTAAAGTAAACATCTACCTACGAATGATGTTTTTTGCCAAACATTTAGAAAAACATTACCTTATACCAGTGGTACTGACTTCCTTGCACAGCAAAAACCCCTAAGACATGGTTGTCGGCTAATTTTTGTCCAAGTAACCCTAAAGATGGGTGCTCCTGCGGAAAAAGAGGAAAGAAACAAACTGAGATGGTAGCCATAAGGGACACGGTTTTAAAACGGTGCTGTTCTACCTGTTTGGTTAAATTTAACACTTTTGTAACAAAAAGTAGCACGGATCACCTCTAGTACTGTTATAAGCCTAAACCCTTACTCAAGCAACATTTGTCCAGGATTATTTAATTGTGGCACAAAATCTTGCACTGTGTTATTAATAGTTTTCATTCTCCGCTACTGTAGAAGCGTTACAGAATTTGCCGGCGCTCTATAAATAAAATACGATGTAATATTAATCCCCCCGGTGACATCATCAGAAGCGCTAACGGGCTATCAGCAGCAATCTTTTCTGATACTATCACTTATATGAGCAGTAACCTACTACCTGTCCAGAGGGCAGCTGGATAATTTAACAGGAATTCTTGCCTTACAAAAACAAATAAAAGATTGTATGGTCTCTGTAGACCTTTTCTAAAATAAACTACAAGACACTGAAGTGAGCAAGGGTCACTGGCGATTCCTCCTCCTCCCACCCTCCCTCCAAAGCTCACTGCCTGGGGGAGAAGTCAAATTAGGGAAAAGCAATTTACAAAAAAACACAGAATGTCAAGGTCAATGAATGTGTGAAACCTGCCGAAGATCTGGAATATATACATATAAATGAGGAATGTATACGCACATTCGAAATGAAACGTTACATGTCAGTAAAAAAAATAACCCTATTTACACTGTCAAAAAATCGAGAGGAAATGTATAATATCAAACAGAAATACATTGTATTCATTTAAAATTATTTTAAATTTATTATGAAAAATCTAGTAAAAATACTAAAATGCATAGATACAAAAAAATATAAAAGTAAAGAAAAATGTCAAAGGAAAAAAAAATTCATTTTCAGTACTAAATCAACTGATTTAAATTTATCTTACCATATCTGTAGATCTTGTGTAAACATTGTCTTTAAGGTGGCACTTTCCATCGTTAGGAAGCACTATGCCTGCTAATTTGCTATCAAGTGCTAAGTGAGAAGTTTGATCCGTCATAACGATAAGCAAACGCTTCGCTTCTTTCCGCCAGCCAATATCTTTCTGAAACATCAAAACAAGTCAGCATTTAATTATTCTACGTTTTAATCAACGTCAAATACACTGACATGGGTTATTTCAAAACTACAAGAGATATGCCGAAAATGTTAGTGTTACAATTATAATTTACCTTCGAGTCATACATAGTATTGATTATTAACACTGTAGCAATCAAGATTGTCATCAACAACTTGCAATCCCAATATGAAGTTGGCTCCTGGGCTTCTTCCTTGTGGTGGTTCATCATGTTAATGCCACTAGGTTTGATTTAAAAAAAAGTATGCCCTCTCTTGCCCCAGTTAGATGTGGGACATTACACCATTGTAGACCTTAGCCTGTCAGCAAACAAGCGAGGAACCCAAGCCTGGAACTCTTGGAACACACAAGTGTTTTTTCTAGAATATTGACCTTATTTTATGAGCACTTACCGTATTTACCCATGAATAAGACGCACCATTTTGATAAAAATTTGGGGTCTAAAAATTGGGTGCGTTTTATACAGTGGTGGTAGATTTAAAAAATATTTTTTTACTAGAAAAGGGGACCGGAAAGGGGACCTGCTGCTTACCTGTTTTGCTCAGCAGCGTCTCTTGATCCGTCACGGCGACACAGGAACCCAGTGGAGTCACGTGACTGCACATTGCATCACATGACTCCGCTCAGTTCCTGTTCCTGCTAGAGCAACGCAGAGGGAAACAGCGCCCCCCACGGAAGTCTGCGAGCGGCACCAGAAGATCTGGAGTTCAGGTAAGGTGGGGGAGTAAATTAAGGAATATATGTGTGTGTGTGTGATATCATGGATCCGTGTGTAGGGGGCACAGAGAGGGGGCACAGGGAGGCTGAAAGTGATGTGCATGTACTGGCTGCCTGAGCATGATAGGAGTGCAATTGCTAGCAGCTAGCATCAATCACACTCATATCATGCCCAGGCAGCCAGTACAATAACTTTATGTAATATATATTTTTAAAATTTCGGGAGCGTCTTTTACTTGGGGAAATACAGTACTTTTTGTTGTGTTAGTCCCGAAAGCTGATGCACAGACGATAATGTAGCTGCTAAGTTAAAGCAGCAAGTACCCAAATAGGTAAGTGTACTACAAAACGACAAGCCTATTTAACAAAAAGAAGAGATCTATTTCTCACTTCACTCAATCTTGAATAAACCAACTTGAAAAAAGTCAAAGTGATACATTTATGGTTGACTGAGTAGGATAAGAGTGTAAGCTTTCAAGACAACTTAAGTCTTCTTCAGTTATATCACACGGTTTTGCACATTTATCTTATGTGTGTGTGAGAAAACATTCAAATGCCATCAGTTCTTATGGGTCCCAGAACTCATTTCACATTGCAAAACTCATTTTCAGGGGGACACTTACATGGCAAACAGCTGCCTGCAGCATTGCATCAAACGCACCTTCTGGCGTATCGATATTCCCGGAAATTTTCTGCTTCCCAACAATATTTTTGAATTCGGTAATATTGTCTGTTAAGGGCAGCACGTGGATAAATCCATGAGGAGGCATGCAATGCAGATGAAAATCACTAGATAGAAAGAAGGCAAGTTATTATATATCGACATCTCTGAGATAGGTAAGTGCGTTCATACAGACACAAGTATTTCTTCCAGAAATGGCCCAGAAGCTCCTAGTTTGACATGTTTACAATTCTTTGTCTAGAGTAGACGCGGATCTGGACGTTACTTTTTTTGTGTCCGCTACCCACTCAGATTGCTGCAATGCTTCATGTGTTGTTGCTCAGTTCCAGGGTGCAGAACCATTAAATTCTCTTTCATTCACATTTGAAATGCTTAGATGAATCCCAAATATGTTATTCCTAGCATTGATCTATGCCCAAACCATTTCCAGAAATAATTATTGAACCATGTATATTTTTGCCAAGAACACTTAATTGTCATGTGAATCAAAAAAAGGCAGTGATAGATTGTTGCCACAGAAATAAAAGTTTCTATGATTAAACCTTTAAAAGGGTCTGTGTAGGTTTATGCGCTTAACACACTAGAGAGTGCAATTAAAATTTTGCCCAAGTGAAACAGCCTTTTTAGGGTCTACTTTGAACAATGAGACAGCCCAACCAGACCTTTGGCTACAGGAACAGTGGACGCAGTGGAGATGCTACCAGACTAAATTCCAGCTAGCGCGAGAGGGCTACTTAAGATTAGCTTTGATTCCTATTCCGGCATTCCTATTCCTTTGTAATGTTTCCTACGTCCGTAAAGGCTATAACACATTTTTAGTAACCTTTGTAATCTCGCATTCCAGCTTAATCAAAAATATGTTGTTACAGGTCCACTTATCTTGCGCATTATTTGCATTTTATTGTGTAGCTGGTAAAATAGATATTTTTAGCTGCCCAGCCCCGGACTGACAGATAAGTAAGACAATCAACACATTGGTCTTAGATGATGTTATTTGTTTAACTAACCTTCTTTGAATCTAAAATAACCTTCGCACACGCAATGTAATATATGTGCAGTCCTCAGCTTTATTACTCAGTAGATGGAATAATAAATAATGTATGCAAACTCTCTACCTTCACTGTAAAAAAATTATTTATTTAGCCCATTTTTTGTAAATCGGATGGCTGTCTAAGACATGATTAACCTTTTATTTATTCCCTTCTTTTTTTAATACAATGTAAACACTTGTATCACATAACACTTCACGGCGGGTTAATCAATAATAAAGTTGCAATGTCTGGGAACTTTCATTTTTTGACAATTTCCAAACATGACCCATCACAAGTTTTTTTTTTTAAAAAAAACCCTTGTAAAAATATACATGGCCGAAAGACTGCCTGGAATGCAGGGAAAACAGTATTATACCCACCTGAATACAGATTCGACAGACATGGAAATAAGGATGAATAAGAAGTTTTGGATGAAGGAAATATCAAGCATGCTCAAGGTGTTTTACTTACCTGCACTGATTTTTAATCCTTAGTGGGTGGATACTTATATAAGGCGACAGAGGTTTATCCACAAATGACCCAAATCCAAACCTGATGTCGTTCGTGAAATTTGCCATTTTTTGAGACAAGTCAAATCCTATGGAATTGAGTTTTTCAATACTTTTGCGCATTGAAGCCGAGACATCAACCAAATAATAAAGATCTACTGGGTATTTCTCTAGATGGCGAACTTGTAACATGAAATTTGCTTTTGCACCTAAAAAAAACCCAAAACAGTTTGGGAAGATTATTATTATTAATACAATGTACACAGTGTTTCAACAGAAATCTTACATGGTACTGGTGAATAATGAAGGGTTAAAGAACTGAGTAACATATGATAAGAATTGTAACACATTAATACACAATGTAATCAATTCTATCTATTTTTCCCATTGCAATTGAAGTTATATTATTGATATTTAGTTACGTGTCATTGATTTCCATCCAGCAGACTGTTTAATAGAGAGACACTATATGACTGAAAGTATGTGGACACCTGGCCATTACACCTATATGAGCATGTTGGACATCCCATTCCAAAACCATGCGCTTTATTTGGTTTTGGATGACAAGGTCACGCAAGGGTGTTCAGTGGGGTTAAGGTCAGGGCTCTGTGCAGGTTTCTCCAAATCAAACTTGTCAAGCCATGTCTTTATGGGCCTTGCTTGGTGAACAGGGGCGCAGTCATGATGGAACAGGAAAGCACCTTCCCCAAACTGGTGCCAAATGTCTTGATATGCTGGATTAATATTAGCCTTCACTGGAACTAAGGGGCCCAAATCCGGAAAAACAGCCCCAAACCGTTATCCCTCCTCCACGATGTATTCCGGTAGGTAGTGTTCTCCTGACATCCCTCAAACCCAGAATCATCCATCAGATTTACAGAAGAAGCTTGATTCAGCCCTCCAGAGAACACTTTTCCACTTCTCCAGTCCAGAGGCGGTGTGCTTTACATTACTTCAGACGATGCTTGGCATTGCACATACTCATGCTCGGCTTTTGTGCAGCTGCTTGGCCATAGAAATCCATTTCATGAAGCGGCTGACACACACATTGCTTGTGCTGATGTTGCTTCCAGAGACAGTTTGGAGGTCTGTTGAGAGTGATGCTACAGAGGACTGGCAATTTGTACGCACTTTAATTTTCAACAGCCGCGCTCTGTGAGTGTGCTTGGACTCGTGGAACGGGATAGATCTAGCAGGGCACAAATTTCACAAACTGACTTGTGGGAAGTTGGCATGCTATGGAAGTGCCACATTTAAAGTCACTGAGCTCTTCAGTACGACCCATTTTACTGTCAGTGTTAATCTATGGAGATGGCTGCCTATGTGTGGATGTTATACACCTATGTGATTGATGTTAGCAATGCGCCTAAGCTCAATAAAAGGAGGGATGCCCTCATACTTTTGGTCATATACTGTAATTCACTATTGTATAATTACTATGGTCTAAAGGATGCTTTAGGGTTTGTCAGGAACCACCTGGTGTTGAGGAGGGTACATGGTTTATTCCAAGACTACCGGGATTACTCTCTTATGGACAATTTAAGGGTAAATGTGAGGGCTGGAGTGTTCCAGATCTAAGATTTGCTTATTTTTGGTTGGGGTGGTTTAAAACCTCTTAGCCTTCTCTATCTCCAATATCTTTCAGATATGGAACTCCATAGAAAACAAGATTTATCAAAGTTCCAGAGTGGTTGGTTTGCTAATGAACTTGTTGGCAGCTGATGGATCAGTCCATTTTTATGGATTAGCATATAGACAGTTATCTCGGATTATTTATTGTCTACAGTTCCTTCCGCAAAGCAGGGTTGAGTTGTTCCTCCGTAATTTCTTGTTAATGAAGTGAAATTAGATTTTTCTTCTCACTGTAACTATTTTGACAAATGTTTAGCAAGAAACCCCTTATGTCTTTTCTTCATCTTTCAACTCTATGAGAAAGTTCCTTGATTAAATCAGTGAGGCCATTATCAGTAACAGATCACAGGCCAAATGCATAGAACACGGTGGAATAGTGGAATAAGCATGACAGAGAACCAAGTTAAATTAAAGGAAATAGAAAGTAACAAAATAAAAACAAACTCAGATTTTGCCTTTAATCATAAATATAGCTGGCTAGGAAGTATGTAACAGTTATTGTAAAAATCAATTAGCTGCATGGCTTTTCTCCTAAAATGTCACTGAAGTTAGATTTTCCACATATGTCGAGGTTTATTAAGGCCATATCTTATAGAGGCGGTCTGGGAATGATTTTAAACTAAACAATAAAGCTTGGATAAATGATCTATTATTTTTAGCAATAAACTACCCATGTTTTATACCATAAGGCACAAAGTAGCATTGAGTGGCCAGCTATTTCTACATATAACTCCCATCAGGCTTAACTAGCCACAATTTTTTTCAACACACTCGCCGAATATGCATAAAAGAGAGTGTTGGAAGTTTGGCAACAGATGCAGAGTGATAGATGGCATTATATGTTTTTTTGCATGCCGCCTCTAACATTTCTTCTTCAGGTCTCTTCTGAATGGCCCCAGCACTTTAATCTCCATATTGCCAAGGCACACGGCTCCAACGTAGGGAAAAACTATGATCGTACCACGTGCCACATCCCACAACGTGTCCCAGTCTTCTTTTCTTGCCTAGGAAGGATTTCTGGCTCAGTAGACCCTATGACCTTGTGAGTTCAGGGGGACCATTCTGCCCCAACCCAACTAGCGGTGGATTCTTCAGGCTTTCAACCAACAAAGCCTCTAACAAGATCAGATGTCTAAGTTTTTGCAGTTAATACACATGTAAAAGGCAAATAAATCCTTGGTACTGAGATGACTCTGTGCAACGTATGCAAGATCATCATGTCTGGACAACCTTTTACGTGTTAGGGACAGACCTTTGCAGTATTCAGGAATACAATGTCTATATCCAGCTCAACCCAGAACTGCCATGGTCCTCACTTGATGGATGCGGCTAGAAAATCTGCATCAAACTGATCCTATTCTAAAACTTAAAATAATGAAAGTGTACAGAGGTCCATATATTGTATTTTTAATGTCACTTTTTTTTTATATATATATATATATATATATATATATATATATATATATTTATTTATTTTTTATTTTAAAGATTCCATTTCAGTTTCTTCTCACTATACATTATCCAGGAGTGATCAGCAAGGAAAGCTCTGTATAGTTCCCGTTTAATTGCAAACAAATCAGGACACATATGCATTTAACATGTACAATATGTAAGTTTTCTGGTGTGGAGGAGGAAGCAAAAGGAGAAAAAACGTAGGCTTCTCTAAATTGAAATCATCATTTTTAAGAATATTACGAAACCGGGGCTGGTAGCAAGCATACGAGAAGAGCCATGATGTTGAAAATCTGGCTTAATTAAATGTAATAAATCATAATATCAGCAAAATGTAAATTAAATTATAAATCCAGCTGGATAAACAGGCAGTGAATTAATGTATGCAATTCCCAAACCCATAATATTATTACATACAGATTAAATATTATTATATTTAAACTGTGATCCTCCTTCGCAACATCTGCAGCTACCCAGAAAATGACTCCTGGGAGGAGTAATTTCTTAATTTAATAGGTTCAAATATTTGGCAATGAGACGCGTAATGCCTAAAAAAAGTACAAAACTCTGAGTACAAGAATATCCTTGGCTTGAGTTCTAGTTTTTGCCATGTATATATAGCGTGCGGTTAGTTGATATTTAATATACAATCTTAGATTTCTCTGAAAACAAGCAAAATGGTCACATTTAAAAGAACCAGGCAGAGGTATGCCCCAAAGTCCCTTCAATTTTCTGCAACAGCCTTAAGATCGCACTATCCCTTTAAGGGTGGCTGACGGAAGTCTTAATAGTCTGCACATTTTTCTTGCTGTAAAGCTTTATTTGGTCCTTTTACACCAAATCAGGATCATCATATGCATTTAACTTTTGCCAGGAGGCTGTTCCACTTATCTACTACCCTCTTAGTACAGTAAAACTTCCTTAATTCTAAAAGGCCAACCACATGAACACCTTTTAAGAAAGGCTGTTGGCTCTGCATAATGTACAGTTAAATCGGAGGAAATTCTCGTAGAACCAGCTGGTTACCATTTGTAAAGTTGTATCTGGTTGACATGCTGTGGATTCCATCAAGAGAACAGGATAAAACAAATATAAAATAATTTTCATATGTATTTGTATTTCAATTGAATTCTTCCCCGCTGCACTTCTGCTTTCGGTATTAAGAAGGTAGAGGAATTCTGAGCTGGGCGTCTCACGGCAGATCAATTTAGATCTGGCTGGCAAAATGACATTATTTGAGCATAGCGATTCTATTACATCACAAGCACCTGACTACTTCATATTACTGCCAATGCAGATAATTATATGGTTTGGTTACTGTATGGTTTTTACGTATTTATCGGTTCCGGTTGAATTATGCCAATAACTGACCGTTTACAATGAATAAAAATTAAAGAATTAAACAGAAGGCTAGCAAAAATTAAAGGAAAAAACACACATTCACAAAGAAAATCACGTCAGCTCGCTTGTGCCAACATGACCATTCATGTGTTTCAGTAGCGCCGGGCCAAGCGTTTTATAATTCGGCCCCAAAAAGTCTAGACTTTTCATTACCTAAAGTACACAGTATTTTCAGCCGTTTAAAACTTAACAGCAGTACTTTGAGTGAATATTTTCCATTATTTCATTGACGTGTTATTTTAAAGACTTCTTAAAGGGTTGTTTTTTATGATCTCATATTCCTTAGGCAATTTGTGAAGAAAAAGTGTAAAGCGCTAATTGGGCAGTGCCATGATTGGCTCATTAAAGAGAAAAATTGGAACCTAACAAGAACAAGGTCATGCAGCACATAAGCGCGTATTGAAATACCGTAAAATACCAGTTTATGTGCTATAAATATAAATAACAAAAACACACACAAACCTATACAAACACCTATACACACACACACACATATATATATATATATATATATATATATATATATATATATATATATATAGACCTTCATATGTTCTGTAGGATGACTTCCCTTGGCAGTCGAAGTATTAGCCCCAAAAAGATGCTGTGAAAATATCTAATTTGAGTTCTTTTAGGTGGATTATTTGGAGAGTAGGGTGGGCTGTTTCTCCGTTTCCACAGTTTTCAAGTTACTTATAGAAGGTGAGGATTCCAGTTCCAGGATTTCCTACATTCTCAAATTTCACTTTCTTGCATTTACTAATTAATGGGAAAGTCATATTCCCCTGCCAAGGAGATCAGATTGTTCTGTAAGTGACAGCTGCTAAAACCTGCATTGGAAAATGGCTAAAGTGTCTGTCTGAGGAATCTGATCAATGCATTGTTAGCACTCAGTGCTGGATGGGGTTCCTTCAAAAAAATAAGAAAGGATTTTCAAAACTTTTGTGTTTGTGGTGTCTATCCTGTTTTAAAAGTGGTCTTGAGACAAAATGAACCATGAGCAGGGCACTCAAAAGCCCACCACTCTTGCCAGGAACTTTGTATGAAAGCACCATCAGGCTAGATCGCACGGACAGGGTCCTCCACTCCACCCCATGTTTAAGTTGAAGAGAACTACGTAATATGTTAGTAGTTAACAGAGTATTAATAAGAATAATAGTGTGATTATTTAGATTACACACGTCATAAATAAAATCCAAATTGGTATTTGCAATACATTTTTTTATTACAATTGGTGGATAATTTGTAATATCAAAACAGAATCGGAATATAAAAAGCGGACATCTGTTCTCTCTAGCTAAGACATCTCTGCTTACTGGGCCATATTGGTATGATTATACAAGCATAAAGATAAAATAGACACATACTGATATATAAATATAATGCCATAATGCAATATTGGGCTACTATTATACTAATTTGCCTGCAGCTGTGTGACTGCAAACCCCCGGGGGCCTTTTTTTTTAGTACACAGCATTCAGCTGAATTAGTAATGAGTCATCGCTATTAAAATAATATTCAGTTATTATCTTTAGAAATGACTGGTAATAACTACCCTGGTGGCTAATTTTAACATGGTATGAGGCTGTGTCTGCAGGTGCCAAAACAGAGCAGAATGCAGCTTTCGTGGGCCATTATCCCATTAACAACCTTAGGGTATACTATTACATCCGGAAAAAATGGTCAGAACAACCATAGGACGTAATAGTACATCCTGCTGAGAGGTTACACTATCCAACACTGCGATCTCTGAGTTAATAGAGAAATCGGTTTTCTCCCATGTCAAATAATACCGTGTATATATATATATATATATATATATATATATATATATATATATATAATCCCTCCCCCCAATATAAAAATACATATACTGACTTCAGTGATGTCACCACAACCTCATCTGTGGTTCTGTCTGATTACAAAAGAGATCCCAGAGGATCTCTGATTCTATAATCATGTCATGCTGCTCTCTGAAGAGTTGGAAAAGTTGCTATTAATACTAATAATATTAATAATAATAAATGTCAGAAAAAAAGTGTTCTAACCCCTCATACCCCTTTAACTTGTCTACTAGTGAAAACTTTGCATGTCATATTCAGTTGATCACTGTTTCCAGATGAGTAGGTGTGAGCACAGCATCTTTTCTTTTTGTAATTGTCACATTTCTCTTTTCTTCTTAATCATAACATGCTGATTACTCCAAAAAGTCCCAAATAAAATGTATTTATTTATAAAACTATTTTTTTTTCTTTGCCACCAAGGAAATGTGTGAAATATAGGATGTGGCCCTCGCACTGAGAAGTTTGGAGACCCCTAATATAGAATAATTATTGCACAATAAACCAAAATGTGACATACACAGACAAAACACTTTATTGTGTGCGATTCCAAATATTCCACCACTAACCTGGTCTTAGGTGAACAGAAACCTCTGACGGAGTGACCTGGCTGCTTGTGTCCTTGGTGCTGAGAACCTGCACTTGAACTGAAGGATGTTCTATTGACTCTTGTCTGCACCCTTTGGATTTCAGATTCGGTACGGTGTCACACCTTTCATTCTCTGTTGATTCCACCATAAAATCCTGAGAAGAGAGAGAAGCATACTTTTTATTTGTCCCCAGTATAACAAGAAGGGCCACAATTAGCTAATTCCTATCTGAGTCTCTTCTATCTGGTAGCCAACTCTTTAGTCCTAGATGTCTTCTGATCAGAGGAAACCAAAACAAGAAGGCAATATGTTTTTCCCATTTCAAATGCGCTTCCTTTTACTATTCTGTGTTTCTCTGTATCTCTCATTACCTGCTTTGCCTGCGACAATGTGACATTTACATAAAATGCATGTAGCAATGTATTCATGTTTGGTGCTGATCGAGGCCTGATCTCCATGGCCACCATCCTTTCCAGGTGCCAAGGTATGCTGCTACAGAAGTAATGTACAGTGCCAGGTACAGCATGGTATGGAGGACGTGCTGGTTAGGCACAGTTCTCCATCGTACAAATGGGCTGGTTGGGGAGATCCTTTGTAACTTGCCCACTGAGTAGCAGCACACGGGGGGACCTGTTCTCCAGACAAGGCCATCTGCCCCTGGTTTACGGGAATATGCCGCAGATCCATGTATATTTAATGAATTACCGGCCTTAAAAAACTATAGATTGGTGTTTGGTGATTTACTTTCTAATACATTCTCTCAGAACAATCTAAAAAAAGATATGCAATTTTATTCTGTCCTCTTAAATATGTAACCGCATAACAAAACCACTAAGAAGGGTAACTATTGCGGCAACCTATTAGCATCTGCTTTTGTGTCACATGATAATTAAGAATTCCAGGGAAAAAATAATAAATGGGGTAAACGTTACAAGATTACACATTTTTTTCTGGGAACGGGTTGGGCATTCAACAGTACCAAGAATTATGCTTCTAATAAACCCTTAGTTAAAGAGCGTTGGGAGAGCTTTGAACTATAGGGTTGCCCATTGAATAAACAGTTACAGGAAGGAGCTGTGAGTTCAGGTTAGCCGTACTCTTAAAAAAATCTAAGAAAAAATTTTAGCTCACATGGAAAAGAACAGATATGTGAAGGCACGCTGAGAACAAGCATAGCCCTGACATTTCAGATGAACAGAGTATTTTCTATTATAATAATGCCATGTTCCAGGAATCCACACAAAGTACTGCAACTGAGATCCAAAGAAAACCTACAAGGGTGTAGCTCGGATAATAGTAAAGCAAAGTATTGCAAGGAATCAGCATTTTGTTAGTTAACTGCTCTTGTTCACATCGTATAAGAACTGTGTTTGACCCAAGATTAATATCTCACTGTCTTGAATTAGGTTGTAAGATCCAGCGAGGGATGACAGAAGTAACCTAAGTACCTATAAGATCTATGCAATAAAATGTGACTTATGTATTCAGCTAAGCACTTATTGCCTGCGACCAGATGACTCCTCTTAAGTACGAATGATACCTGGATGAACTTCTACTTCACTGAGCTGTTCTCTACATTGCCGAGTTCACCTGAACCTGAGACAGAACACACCATAAATCCAGCAGCGGAGTTACACTCAGCGGGACAGCGATGCATCTGTATGAACATCCAATCCAGAACCGGCCCTTACATGGGTTCTGGTGGGTCCATGAGACCCAGGCGGCACCTTGACAAGGGTGCCAATTTGTTGCCCCAAGCAATGTTTTTCAGGCACCAGTATGTGTGTGTGCTGTAGAGTTGTGCATTTAGATTTGTACGAATTTTAATTTTAATAAAATTTGCCAATTTTGTTAATTCGTACTAATGTATGAAAATGAAGAGGGACCCCAACGAAACAAACAAAAATTAACAGGGAGCTTTGAATTTTTATTTGCTTTCACTGCTCTTCTACTCACTCTGTCTAACACACGTACTCTCTGACACTACGGAGAAGCGGACAATGAAAGAAGACAGAAGAACAAGGACTGGAGCTGCAGAAAAGGAGATAGGGACATGTATAGGGTGACCGAATGTCCCGGATTGCACGGAACAGTCCCTCAATGAGACTTTTAATTCCCAGGCAGCCTCAATCCGGGACAATGCATTGTCCCATAATGAGTAGTCTGAGTGAAGGCGGTCTCAGCCAATCAGGAGAGACTTCTCAAATCCCCTGATTGCCTGAGGTTGCCTCAGTTCCTGATTGGCTGCGTCCCTCCTTCATCCCAATTATATATATATTATATAAAATGTATTTTATGTGTATGTGAGGGTGTGTGTATGTGAATCAATGTGTATGTGATATATAAATATAAAATGTATTTTATGTGTATGTGAAGGTGTACATCCGTGAATCAGTGTATATGTGATATATATATCTAAAAACATATATATATTATATAAAATTTATTTTATGTGTATGTGAGGGTGTGTGTATGTGAATCAATGTGTATGTGATATATAAATATAAAATGTATTTTATGTGTATGTGAGGGTGTACATACGTGAATCAGTGTATATGTGATATATATACCTAAATACATATATATATAATAGAAAATGTATTTTATGTGTATGTGAGGGTGTACATATGTGAATCAGATACATATATAACCACAAAAAGAGTTTTCACGAACTATACTTTACAGAACGATTGTGACTTAGAAATCATAGAGGTTTGAAAATAATGCAATCCAGATTTTTGAAAAAACAATAAATAACAAAAAAAACCCCTATATAATATTAAGCACAATTTTTTTTTTTTTAAAACAAGGTCTGGATAGACAATAAGTGGAAGCGTTTCCAGATTTTACACCTGCTTCACATTTGACCATCTGAAAGTCAAGTTATGATGTAAACAGCTGTTAAGTATAATTACAGGACTGGCCTCTGTGCGTCCTTTTTTAAACCGCTTCCCGGTTTTGTGGTTGTATTTAACTAGCGATACTCCATCCACAGCAGCACAGTACGAGTGACAGGCCATCCATGAGAAAGGGCCATATGGGAATTTTCAGAAACTGAAAGGTGTGAAAAAAACATCTATTTAAATAAATGCCTTAATGTAGGGTTGGTCAACCTGCAGCTGTCCAGTTGTTGCTGGAATATAACACTCATTATTATCATACTTACTGGGAGTTCAAGTCTCAAAATCATGCAGTCCAAGAACTAAGACTTGAAGAGTCCTTTCTTTTTTAGGATACTGGGAGCTGGGATTTTGTAATAGGCAAGTTCTTGAACTAACTCCAAACTCAGGCTAAAAGCTTTAATATAACTCTCACAGTTGTTGCAACAATGCCAGGTTTTCAAAGTGAAAGTGAAGATTTTTGGGGTAAATTAATCTGGAAATGACTTCACATTAGGGTGATCACCAGACCTGGGACTTTCTTCAATCCCTGGGAATGGGATAATGCACTCCCTTCTCATATTTTGTCTACTTCCCAGCGACACCAAACCCACTACTATCTACTCCACAGCTACTTACATTTCTTCCTGATGTAAGTGGATCAAACCCTTATCAGTCTTTGGTCAGGATAGCTTTTGTGTTTATGCCATGCCTCTTTAAATTCCCTCACTGTATTACCCTCCACCATGTCTGGTGGGAACCCGTTACATTTATCTACTACCATCTGAGTAAAGTACAACTTCCTAATATTACATCTAAGCATCTCATCCTCTAGTTTTGACCATTGCTCCTCCTTTCAAATAAGCTTGCCTCCTGTCATTTGTTAAATCCCTTTAAGTGTTTAAATGTTTCTATAGCATCCCCCACTCTCCTCTTTCCTCCAAGTTATACATATTAAGATGCTTTAACTTTTCCTGATAATTTCTGTCCTGCACACCACTTAGTATTTGTGTATCTCTCCCCTGAACTCTCCTCAATGCGTCAATATCCTTCTGAAGATGGGGTCTCCAGAACTGTACGCAGTAATCACAGTCATGTTGGAATAGAAAAGGGCCTTCCTCAAACTGGAAGCATAGCATTTCTTGGAATCATGGAATGCTGAAGCATTAAGATTTTCCTCCACTAGAAGTAAGGGGCCTAGCCCAAACCCTGATTTCAATAAACAAGAAGTGTGCCCGATTACGTTTGTCCATATAGTGGTGTACAAAGCAAGGTCCGTAAAGACACATTTGGATGAGTCTGGTGTGGACTGGCCACACAGAGCCCTGACCTCAATCCCATCGAACACATTTAGGATGAACTGGAACGGAGATTGTGAGCCAGGCCTTCACTACTGGATGAATGGGGGGACATTTCCACAGAAATACTCCAAAATCTTGTGGAGAGCCCTCCCAGAAGGGTGGAAGCTGTTATAGCTGCAAAGGGGGGACCAACTGCATTTTAAGGTGTATGTATTTAGAATGCAATGCCAATAAAGTCCCTGTTGGTGTCCAAATAGTGAATGTTTATATGCAAGCATTTGTACCATACCTCCTGGTATTGGCCAAGAAAGGGTACTTATTTCAAGGGATGTGGTTAGAAGCATTACCATGGAAGCAGGGCTTTATGTGACATCATGACGCAATGACAGCATCTTGAACAAGAACCGTGTAGTTTTGTTATTTAATAAAATCTATAAAGCCAATTTTTACTGTTTCTATACACATTGTGACTTTTATGGCTGTAGAACCTTGTGATACACTTATATGCAGTAAACAATCTCAGCTTCTAGAGAAATGGGCCCCAAAGTTTTATGTTTGTGCTTTGGACGAATAACAACTAAGAGGTAGTGGAGGTTGACATGTTGCTGAATGCAATATAATTAACTGCAGAACCCCAAAAAGAATGGACCTAAAATAAAAAAAAAACAAAGTTCCTAGGAAGTGTACTTAACAAAGCATAGACAGCTAGGCCCATTACGTAATAGGTTGACTGGCTTTAAAACACTGCTAATGATACATGATCAGTAACAACATTTCAAGTGGTGAAAACGTTCCAAAACATGACATCACTTTTTAAAAAAAGATTACCAACGAATTCTTAAATTAGAAGATAGCACACATACAAAAAGTGGTGTTATGTGGCCAAAAAATAGCAGAATTTTTTCCACGAGATGGAAGAAATAATATGTAAGAGAACCGGAGCTAAACTGTGATTAGAATCAAAAGAACAATCATTTCAACAGTTTTCTTTAGTGGAAATATGCAGCACATATTCATTACGCTTACATTTTTATGATTCAAAAGCCTGCGAGTTGTATGTACGCCATCAACCTGATAACCTTACATCTCATGGCTCTTTTACAGTTTCTCCTGCAATCACCATAACCATACCTGGGAATTTTTGGGCTACGTCTACCCAGAAGACCATCCTTGCAGGACCTGGGGAGGGCTTACTACTGTAAGAGATAAGGTAGAATCGCACTTGGAAGCTTCCTGAATATGCTGGCTGCAAGGAGTACACTTGCTTCTGAATATAGCAGCTGATAAAGGTGAGGAGATGGATCTGGCTTCAAATGTGTGAAAGGGGTGCGTGATAGATGGGCCTTATTGCCCCATCCTCCAGGTCTGACCTGGAGTCTCCAGATTCTTCTTTCTCTGGCCAGGACAGCGTTGTGTGTGACCATGCCCACCCATCTATCTATGTCCAGGATACTCAACTCCCACTTTCCCTGATGCTGCCAAGATTTCCTCCCACAACGACACTCTGGTGATAGCCCCATCCCCACAAGAAGTCTCTCCCTTAGAAGACGTATTATAGTACCATTTTAATTGTGTAGTTAGGTAAAACGACAACACTATTGGAAAGTACATGATCATACACAGCATAACGTATGTTTCAGCCAAGAGACATAAAAGTGCGCACCTCTTGAGTACACCATCCACATTCTGGGCCAAGAGCAAGGCATTTTGTACACGTAGCTGCATTCGAAGAGGAACACCTGTTCTCCGCTGCAAGATAGAAAGTGAACCAGTTAAGCAGAGCTTTAGACAAATACACAGCATTATAAAACATTTATACACAAGTGATGTAAGAGTCACATGAAGCAACTTTCCAGCTGCCACTAAAGTCCTTCCAAAAATATACTCCAAAATTGCAATTAACCAAGCAAATGGGTGCTTGAGGATCCAATTAACAGAATATAAAAGGTATAAAGGAAAGAAAAGTATTGTAATATTCTAAAAATAGAGCAGTGAAAGTACAATGGTATTTTGGCAGCATGAAAGTTTTATTAAGTTTTTAAAGGAACACTGAATGAAATTTGAGGCAAGTGGCTGCAGCATTTCTATTAAATACTGCAGCTGGTAAAGGAATGGAAAAAACCTTGGCACTTTAAAGCCAGTGGCCAATTAAACATGTACATACACCCGCCAGGCACTACAGTCTTACACGCCTGGCTAGACTATTGCATTTATTTGAGGGAGGCCACGCACTAAACCACTTGATCAGTTGCAAAGCAGCGCTTATGGTAAGTGTGATGAGAGTCAAAAAGTACACTGCCCACTGAGGCCAGTCCAGGCCTGGGTACTACCACATCTCGCCTATTTCACATGGATAACTATCCACCTGTATCCATTATAATTGCCTTGTCCTATATGGTAATTGTTATCTATAAAATATAACTGGCTCATGCTATGCATCCTACTTGGTGGGGATGAAATGTAATAACCCAGTAAACTGCCTGAGAAGGTTGTGTGAGATAGGAAAATGAGAAGGCTACTTTTACTTAAATCTCTGATCTTCCCAAACAAGTCGATTGGGCTACAGCCCATCTGGGAGCCCGATCACGGCCACATCAACTTACCTTAGTTCCGTTGCCCTAGACAACCTACTACTGGAATCTCTGCTGGCTTGAGCAATGACGTTTTCTGGCTTAGTCTTAAATGCTTAATCCAATGATGCACATGCTTTAGGGGCACAGCACGGGATATGACCTCATAGCTCTGGAGGGGTTGGCTGGGGGTGGTGCAATGGGTCAGGCCTGGGTCACCACCCGTGTGATTTACCACTACTGGATAAAAATTGGTTGTCTACAGTTGTCTACTCACAAAAGACTGGGCTTTAATGACAATATTGCTCACATAGTCCAAAGTGTCCACATATGCCATCACAATCGTCACTACTCTGCTACTCCATGTCTGGTATTAAATGGGACACATAGTGAGACTGGACAATAAGTGCACTGATCATGGAAAATTCTTGTCCTCAATATAGTTTTTGGTGTTACAAGCGTTATCTCAGCATTGGGGACTATGTACAATGCAGATTAAAGAACTGCACACTGAGACCAAAATGCTATGCTAAAATTCTGTTGTAGAGTACAGAAAGTGATATAGTGCAGCCAGCTTGCTTTTGTATGAGACCTTGTAATGGACCAAACTATTAAGGAGACACTCCATGGAACACATGAGTTTTAGTTCATATGGCAGCTGAGCGTCGCCTTAAAATAACACTTTTTGCATGTTTTCATGAGAATCCCTCTACAGATTTGCTTTCTTTCGATGCCCCTCAGCTATTTACATTTCAGCATGCATACAAACTCAACGGCAGCTAGGCTGTCTAATGAGATCCCTCAACGTACATGCGCAGAAAATGCTCTCAATGATTTCAAAGGGGTAGCTTTCCTGATATTGATTGATTGCTTCAAGAAACTAAAACTGGAGTAAAACGTGGACAGTGGAGGTGGTGGAGAAGTTGCACCATTTTCAACAGGTAAGTACTTTGATATGTATTCTGTGGTCTGTGGTTGGGCTATATGGAAGCTTAGACTGTCCCTTTATGTTCATTATTACATTATTGTTTAGATAATTTAGAATAAAATAATTAAATGGGAGTCACCAGAATACGGTGATGTCATAACGTGGATATAGTACTAGTATTGTTACATGGCCTGATGTGTGCTTGTTCTAGAATAGTTCTGCTAAAACGTTCACTGGGGATATCATGCAGCACACATTTTCAGTAACAAGAAATGGTGCTCAGGAGAAGGGTAAGTGCTGCCAGATGCCTTATCATAATAATGTATTTTACCAGATGTTATCTGCCAGGAATATATCAGTTTCTTAGGCCTTGAACATGACACTTGGGAAAACAGTCAGATATTATGAAAATACCCCAGTATTTGCTTGCCTGTCATGGTATTCATGCGATGTAGGCAACATTCCCAGATTTCCAGACATTGTCCCACTGGCCCACATACCATCCCACTTTAGCGGGCAGTAGATTGGGGAGATCCTCTGATTTCCCTTGACCAGCCCAGAGAGCTGTGAAGTCAATGGAGAACTGTGCTTCACTGCCGCTCCCACGTGGTCTCATGAGGTGGATATCAAGAAAAGGTGGGCAGTTGGCTATGACTCCAGCTTCCTACCTACCACACACCCCAACACAAGGGTCTCCATTTGGACACCTGAGATGTTGGGGGTCATGGCTTTTTCTGATGATTAAAGATATAGTCTAGGGTCCTATACAGTACATTCAGTAAAAAATGCATATTAAAGTCCTTATTAAATACTTTAATATGCATTCTTTACCTGTAAGAAAAAATAAAGCCACTGTCCTTACACAAAGGTTGGAGAAGCTGTTTGGGACTGTAGACTGTCCCTCTAATATTTTCAGGGTTGGTTATAAAAAAAAACATGGCGTTTTCAGGGGGTAAATATCTTTTTTTCGTTCACACAGTATTAGAGTATCCATGGAACTTTTAACATTGTAATATATGTTTGATGTGGAAAAACAAGTGGAAAGCAGTTACCATATAATTTGTGGAATGTGGGAAGTCCCACCTACATTGCAAAATGAAATATTGCTGCATGGAAATCAGTTTCCACTTGAACAAAACAAAATAATAAATATTTGAGAAATATGGAAACTTTTTTTTAAATGACATTTATTTTTAAAGGTCTTTTCTAGAGGCCTGACATTTCACATATCACATATAAAAAACACATGGTGACTCTATTTAACTGCATGTACCATACTGCAGCCAAAGGTTAAATTGCCATTATCATAATTATTACTAGCGTTTTGGCATCTAGCACAATGCTGTCCTCATTTCCCGATGTTAGTTAAAAGTATGGTGACAATATATAGTGATAACATGTTTATCGAATGGACAAAGCTTGCTCTTCGGTGAGGTCCTACTAAGAAACACTCTGGTCTGGACATGTTTACTGTTGCTTATATCATTACAGAGAAATATTTCACACTGATCCCACACATAAAGTTAAGACATGTATATTCCAGACACTATATTTGGGCAAGTCAATGCGGACTTGATCTCAATGCTTGAAAAAATAAATACGTGTCTATGAAGGTCAAAAAGACACAATCCACTGAGTCCCACTCACTCCCCCCCCTTCTCCCAGGGCAGAAGGTCAGGCAAACTTAAGGTCTCGTCCTACGGTATCTGACATTTTTTTAGGCTTGCTTGTGACAGAACTGGAGAAAAAAAGTCTATATTATCATCCTGCTTTTAAGATCCATTTTTGCTGAGATTTATGCAAAGCAGATTTCTTCCACACAAGAGAACCAAGCCGAGACACGTTTTCGCCTTTAAGTGCTTCGGACTGGCCGCCAATCTTGGAGGCTGGTTGAAATTTAAGGGGTTTATAATTCAACTACACCTAAAGGGCAGCAGTTTGCCTTAAGTGACCTAAAAGCTATAAAGTTTACTGCAAATAGTATATACTATTATAGCAGAATAAAATCAATGATTATTCCCAAGAGGAAGATAATACAACACCCCTGTCACTCTACAGAGGGCGCAATAAAACCTGAGTAAGGAAAGAAAGATCCTTCAGGATATATGGCAAAAATAAGATACATCGACGACGATTTAACATGATCCAACCAATCGGCTACGCATTCATTTACTTTAGGTTTATTGTATATGGGGTTTTTATATCTCAACCAAATAAAGTAACCATAGCAACTATCCACCGCTCTATTAAACCACATTAAAACCCCCAGTAACTGAAAGCAGTAATTTATCTCATATGCACTAGATGCTGATTTGTAAAGAGTGAATTGTCAACTATTTTGCCAGCTGCGCACGTATATAGACTATTTTTTATATATTAAAAAAAAAAGACTTTTCAGAAACAGCTTACAAAAAAGATTGATTTTATATAGCATTTCTTGTTTTATTAAATGTAAAGCCTGGGCTTATCAAGCTGTAAGAAGAAAATTAAACTCTCCGAATTGTTAGCCCAGGCAGCACTTATTAAATCTTCTCTATATTTGATACATAATCGCAGTGGGAAAAAGGATTTCAATGTATTTTTCATTACTGTAACAGTCTTTCTCATCATGCTTAACCTTTTTCGGAAAGAAGGTTATTTTACGCTGGAGGACAAGAGCAATTTCACACTTTTGTCTTGTCTTTGCTCAACTGTAATTTCCCCTGTTCTTATCTGGCATACCCACACATATTATTCTATACTTTAAGGACAAGGGGGGTTTTAAGTATTTTTGTATATTTCTAATTAAATAAAAAATCATATTATATATCATTAATGTGAGTAAAATATAATAAAATATTTTTGTCCAGGCAGTGACTGGTTGCTTCGTTGATCAAGAAAGGCCAAACTGAAAGGAGGAGTGAGTTACAATGAAAAAGAAATGATAGAACGGTGAAATAAATGCGGGTGAACATGGGAGGCAGAAATATTTATTGCTGTGATCTCAGCTTTTCTCCTCTTACTTTTTCTGAAGATAACCATATCTGCCTGGCTCAAAAACCCTATGATTAAAAAAAATATGTGTGAGAAAAAAAGATGAGCTTTTAAAAAAAAATGAAATACATATAAACAGACCATTTTTTCCATTTCTTTTAAAAAGAAGGAGATTATTTTTAGCCAGAAGCCTGAAAGATACTATTGGGAGCTGGTGGGTGGCTGATTCATATCTGCAATGGCATACGTAAAATAAATAAGTGCAGTTTTATAAACAGACCCTTCCACTTGTAACATAAGCCCCCTCTCTAAATAGCACATTTTTAGTGAACAATGCAGAGCCTGTATTATGCGGAAAACCAAATGGCTCAGAACTGATGCACTGCAAACTTCAATACGTACCAGACACCCTTCAATTATAGTGACTTGAAGCTGATGTAAACAATTCCAAAAGTTCCTTACGTTTTAGAATTTTATAGTATATGCTGCTGAATATTATGGTGGAGGAGCAGAGATTGCTGCTCGTTAGCAGCTGGAAACTACCTGTAGCTTGAAAGCCCTGGATAGGTAAAGTGTCGTTATTGATGCATATAGGGCAGCCTACTCCTAGCTGTGGCCATCTTTGAAATTTATTCTAAAAATGTCGTTGTAACTCATATGTGCTGTCTGTTGAGCTACAAGAAGAGAAGGAATATTGGCTGCTATAATACCTAACATTCTTTGGGACACCTTCATTGGGCGCAGGACTACAGACACGTAGAGGCAGAAATCTAGAAAGGACGCGTGCGATGTTGCGAAGCAGAGCACTGGTATATTATATGATATCCCAGCAGTCTTTACTACAACATCACACTCCTTGATAGATTTCATAGTTCAGTGTGCAGTCAGGGGAAGTCTTCTGATCTCCTTAATGGCCCATGATCCCCAATGCCTACTAAACTAGGCCAGTGAGGCAGCTTGGTGGGACAGTGCCCAAAAATCAGGACTATCCTCTTGGGAGGCACGGATTCTGCGAAATTTACAGGGATAGCACTTTAATTTGCATGCCTATTTAACATCTGTATCACAGATTTTGTAAAAGGTGACTAGCCAATTAATTTAAGACAGAAGGTGGCTTTGTAATTACTGCATATTTGAATGACCATTTCACACATTAAGTGAGCACACTGGGTCACAAAATGAGGGAAGTGGAAAAAATATATAGAAGATATCCATTATACAATACGAAAGTGCCCAAAAGTATAGAATTTATCAATCTATCCACGGGTAGGCACCAACATTGCTTATGGAGGACAATTACTGGGGTCTGTGGTGGACAATTTAATGACGTTCCATGGACCTTCACAAACCTTGCCACTGACACTAGAGTCGTTGTACGGACACTTCGCCTATCCATGATCCATATTAATAATGTTAACCATGCTAAACATAAATGAGGTTAATAAATTATATGATGTGGTGGGATGGAGAGCTTAGAGCTGAAAATTTACAGAAGAACTCTGTTCCAGGAAAGCAACGGCCAAAAACAGAGTTTTATATAAACAGGCACTTCTGTGAAACTAAATGCTTTATTTAAATGAAAACATAATTATACACAATTTTCAAGAAAGATGCCCTTTAATTATCTCCAAGCTTCTGTAAAGAGCTAAATTAAAGTTAACAGAAAGCTATATTTTAAGCAATAGGTAAACATCTGTGATTTTATAGAATGCAAGTACCTGTTGTGTTTCTAAAACAAAAATAAAGTTACCTGCACCTTTTAACAAAGTTTTTTGTTTAATATTCAACAGATCTTCAACTTGTATTCACAATTTGTCTGGTTAGATCTGGTGATTTATATCAACCATATCATAGAGTAGAGGGGAACTGATGTGTTTTAGGAGTGCTGTGAGAGCACTCCTCACTCCACTCATTTAGTCCTGACTCTGTCCACCTCTACTTGACCTTCAGTCCCTCCTAGTTTAAGTACCTGGGGGCAGCAGTCCCTACTATTTCACCCTCTTGGGTGATCTGGCTCCCAGTATGCTGCTGCTCAATGAGCCGGTTACAGGATTAATCTCTGATCTCCCTAACCGGTCCATTTACACTGAGCCAGCGCAGATTGCATTAAAAGGAACTGTGCGCCTAAGGACACTACATTTGTTGACCTCCCGATATTGTGCCTTTCACATCATGACATGTTATTTTTTTCTGTTTTTTAAGCCTGTATGGGGTCAATGACCTTAGTGGCACCTGAAGTGTAAATCCGTCTCTGCAGATGACAGGTCCACCATGAATGAATGGGGCAATACAACTGAGCTTTTTGTAGGCATGATTGGGGCTGATCCCTGGGAACTCTCGCTACTTGATGAGTCAATAAATGACACTGAACTCTCAATTTGCTAGAGGGCTTCCAGTCCATTGCATAAAAGCCTTCAGTTACAGCCAATACTTAATGGCCAGGTGGCAACACTTATTTTAATTTCCTATACAAGAAAAGTGCCATTCAGGATTTCTCATAGTTAAGGAAATTTATGAATTAATCATGGGTTTTCCTAAGGACGCATATGATTAGTAATACACATCGCTGGACAGCACCATATTTTTTATTCGCATAAGGAGAGTGTAAAGTGGCTCAGGTGGCTTCTTGCATTGTATCGCAATACATTGCCCCCCCCCTAATTTATAGTTAAAGGATATCTAACCCCTGGAGTCCTTTTCAGGATGAATGTATAGATGCTTTTTTGGCTGTGCATGCCGAGGTACTTACTAATGTCTGTTATCACAAGTTACACAGCATTAAAAAGACTGTTCTCTTTAATAGTTAATATAGGGAGATTTAATATAGCCTGTGATTTTTAAAACACTGGCAAATATTTATATAGCCTCCCACTACTCGCATCCCCCTTATGTCTTCTCCATTTTATGTTATTTATTACTCTATTTCATTATTTTGTTCTATTTTCCTAACTTTCCCCGTGACTTCTCAGATTGTTATCTTTTAGCTAATATTAAAAACAGCCTCGGTACAGTTTGACCTAATGAAGAGAAGTGGATCTCATGTCTTCGGGTTGGAGAATCCTTATAATCGGCTAAAGCGCTTAACATGGGGGTCTTTCCTTGGCATGGTTTCCTTTACCCAGCCCACACCCCTTGGGTGCTCTATTTCATGTGCTCATTGTGTTGACAGCATGTGTACAGATGTTGTTGTGGACACTGTATTGACCGGAATTAAAGTTCTCAGATCCACATGTAGGACCTTGGTGTCCAGCAATCCTTCAAAGAAGATGTGGACTGCATGATTAGCCCTTGTTCTGAAATAAGAAAAATCTACTGTAAAACATGCTGCATGTATTGTAAACTGCCCCTTTAACTCCTGGGGTGAAACTGGTCCTTTTCTTCCGGCCCTTTAATGGGCATTCAGGCTCTGACTATATAATATGGCATGCCCAGAAATATATTTCCCCTCTGTAATAAGCTCAAGGTGATGCATCTAAGAGTGGGGACTTTTCGAAAACATAGTACTTTCCACCAGGTGATATCACACAAGGAACAAACAGCTTTATCATTGCTGACTTCTACCTGAAAATAAAGTGATCACATGCAGTTTTGGTTTCACTTCAAAATTCCTTAGTGCTGGTTTCACCTTTGGATAGGGATCAAAGGTGAGTATAATTATAATACATAATACTTTAAGGCAAATCTCACTGCAAGGAGGACATGAGATAACAGAAGGTTGCTCTGCTTGTCCATCCATTTATGTATCCATCATTATTTTTAGGGAGCGCTGTGGTAGCTTGAAAACGTGAAACACTTATATGGATCGTTAGAGGGTTAAACAATAAATATATATATATATATATATATATGCACACACACACACACTCATTTAACCCTTTATTGCCACAAATCAATCTTGTAACCGGAGTAAAAATACACTGTGAACTTTACTGTAGAATATACAATTTCCATGCCTCTATAGTAGCTCCTCGGTGGTGCCATTCCTCGCCTAATCTGCATTTTGCAAAAGAGCAAAAAGTCAAAATGCAAACCTTAAACTAAGGAAAGAAATGTCGGGCTCCAGGCTTCGATGACTGCAAACAGGATTGCTGGACATCCCAGTTCTAAAATCAGGGCTGCTTAGTGACAAAGCTTGCAATCCATCAAGCTGCTTGTTCACTTGCAAACATATACAGAACAACCCTGTGTTTGCTTACGACCCTTGATGTCTGGTGTCACCAAGGGCAATGAATGGCTCCCAACCTGTTGCTGACTTTCATTGGCGACACTTAGCCAGCGCAGAGTTTAGATTAGCAATAGCCAAGTGTTATCTGTTACAGAACATCAGTAGAACATAGCATCTTTTGGTGTTACTTTCAACTACTCTGCCAAAAGTTGAAATCCAGTTGAGTTTTCACGTTCTTAAGTCAACTCATAAAATAACCAATTATCCATGCCTGTTTACCTGGGTTAAAAATGCTCACCCCATTGGCTCCCAAACGGGTTA
This sequence comes from Spea bombifrons, assembly GCF_027358695.1. Lineage (NCBI taxonomy): Eukaryota > Metazoa > Chordata > Amphibia > Anura > Pelobatidae > Spea > Spea bombifrons. The sequence continues at coordinate 21,017,353 of NC_071091.1, read as the reverse complement.
AAGGGGGATGCATATAGAAAGCTGACAAGCATTCTAAAACACATGGGCTGAAGTGATATAGGAATACTGATGCAGTGTAAATCCACTCACATGCATTCAACCTGCTTTAGTTCCAGGATGTAAGGGTCACGTCATCAGAAATATTTAAGAATATTCTGTTCACAGTGTAAACATCACGCAATAATAATATTTGATTTGGACTTCATATGTTAAATAACATATTGTGTACACAACTCCGTAATGTGTTTGGTTCTTTCTTTATTGTCCTAAAAGCAGGAATGAAAGAGAAAGCAAACTACATAACCCTGGGCTCCAGAGACACTAATGTGACAAAAATCTCAATAGCAACCAATACCCAATTATATAAATTGCGTATTGACACATTGCGGTCAATACGGAAGCGTATAGACAGCCTTTCAACCTGCCCTTGACTCCAACAGAGATTTAAGATGAAACCATAAAATACGATTTACAAGTAACACGGATCATAAATGCCATGAATGCATGTGCCTCATTTACTAAAGTAATTAAAGTTCTCCGCGGCTTACAGAAAGCACCCAACCTTCCCGACACACCTGACGGACAGATGGTATTTACAAGAACAACAATGTTATTTATGAAGTGGTGTCGAATAGCTCTTTAAAGCTGTGGTTCCACTTAAATACTGTTTGTTCCTGCAAACATCCTTTTAGAAATGATGTATACACACTGATCACCTATAAAAATGAGGAACAAAGCAAGTTGCCCTGTTCGTTCTGCGACCAGCAGGCTGCAATATTTATTCAATCAGCTGACAAAATTCTTAGAAACATTCTTGTCTGGACTGTTCCCAAGTGGCTGTTATTATAATTGCAACCCGGGTCACAGCAAAGTGACTATACGCAGCTGAGGGTTTTGGACAAATAGCCATACTCATAAAAAAACCTTATCCTGAGGTCTGTAAAATATTTAACGTTTAACTGCCTATCACAAAGATTCTATTACGAGACTCCTTAATCATCACTTATTGTTATCCCCAACCAGGGTCTGTCTAAAGGCTGTGGTTTTCTTGCCCTCCCTTAACACTCCTCATTAAAATTCTAGATAGACTTCTAGAGATGGGGTTTATAGTCTCATTGAGATAGACTTTCTAGTCCCTGGAAATCTGCCCATTTACCAGAAGATCTGTAGACCGGATTAAAAGCCCTAAGAGTCAGGATGTAAGCCTGTGACTTCCCAGATATGCATGTAACACGTATTCATGGATGCTTCATATCCCAAATTTCCCAGAGGTATCAATCAGAAGGGGCTCACACACATACAGAGGGTAATTTGCTGCCAAATTCTCAGCATGATGACCTGATATTTTAATAATGTTCTCTCTCCACAAACACCACCCCACATGGAGACTCACAGGGTTTGTTTCACAGGAAGAACTGAATGTTTGGCTAGTGCTGCATATGAATCTCTACCACGATTATAAAATGATACATAATCTGTTGTAATCAAAAATAAACTACTGGCAGGCTCTTCACGGAAGTTCAGGCTGCATTCATGTGTTCACTTTTATCGTGTCTGCAATTTGTATTATGATTCATCAACACTCAAACATTGAGTACGTACCTACATGTTTTAACAATTTGTGACTAAAGTATTAAGGGGCATATGGGAGTTTGGGGCGCAGGGGAGAGTTTACATGTGCCAATACAGGAGGCATCTGCCCATGGACTAGAGCTACATAAGAGTATCAGAATGTATAGGACCACTGAGAGGAACGATATAAGAGCATATCAGGCTTTATCTGCCCCAAGATAAACTGAAGTATCAGGTTATATAAATGGATTATATTTTAAATAAGGGCTAACCTCAAGATATTGCCTGCCATGGGGCCATCAATCAGAGCCGCGTAGTGCATACTTAGGCTTCCACCTTGCTCACTGATGTCCCATGCAGACAGTAAGGTCTAATGCACATGGAGGAGAACATGGGGATCTCTACATGGTTTTCCAAGGAAAGACCACTTCAGCTTTTGTTATGGTGGATGTTGTCTACCTGGTGTGAAAATCATTCTTGAGAACATTTTAAACAGTTATATGAGATGGTATCAAGACCGTGTCTACAACCTATTCAATATTTGCAATATAAAATAGGTTTTGGCTACATCACATCACATCTAGTTACATAGTTGAACATGTAAATGTAAAAAAATGTCAAAGGTATACTGAACAGAAAAACACTCCAGTGATGCCACAAAAATTGACTATATGATTATCAGTTGCTATGACATCATAATAGTGGTACACATATTCTCGCATGTCAAAACAAGAAAACACATTTGAATGTTTCCAATAAAGTTTGGTAACTTATACACTCGGTTCACAATTGTGTTAAGATACAAAAATATGGATATGGTTATACTGCTTTTAAAAAATAAAATGTAAAAGACAAGCATCAGGAAATTTACATTTTCCAAAAGAAGATTTGTATAAAAATACTATTATTTTATAATATTACTCAGTATGCTATGTCTAGTACTACCGAGACAGACCTAGGTACAGTCTCAAGTCAGAACCGAATCTCTAGATAGAACTAAGTAGGTTTTCCAGCCAGGACTCAGTCTCTAGATATAACTGGATAAAGTCTCTAGCCAGGACTCAGTCTCCAGACAGAACTCGGTAGAGTGTCCTGCCAGGACTAAGAGACTCTGGAAAAAGTTAGGTAGAGTGTCCATCCACGACCACCTGCACACAACTAGGTGGACTCTGGCCATAGCTAGCTCAAGCACAGATTAAATAAAAATGAGTTTTTATGGACTATAGCTTCTATAGCTAGGTACACCCTACTCTGTTCTTCTACACAAAGTCTATCTGAAGATTACAAACTTTGCCATAAAGATAATGGTGGAATGGCCATCTATACATTACTTGTGAACTATTTGCAAGTGTCTTTGTAATTATTTTACTGCACTCAGCATCTCTCTCCTTATCCATCAGTGCTCATCTGAAAAGAGCCCTGCTAGTGTTAACCCTAAATAGCACAATAACAGGTGCAGAATCTACTGTGTAAGATGTGGTTGTATGTGTACTTTTGTATTTGCCTCTTAATATTAGATATGCATCGAACAGACATTATTTATCGCAAGAGCTGAAAACTTTATGCCACAGAAGGTATATTCCTGGACATACGGGATTACTAAAACGAGGGTTAAAATGCATCAGTAAGGACCATAGTAGCCCAGTGATACACCTAAGCTGGCCGATAGACTTACTGGATCTTTTAGGTAGTAATAATAATAAAGGTTATCGGTAGACTGTAGGTGCTTGAGAGACACATTGAGATGAGACATGTAAGGTGTTAAGAGCCACTTGTGCCAACATGAAATACTCTGCGAACTTGTCTGTCACTCAGTGGTTTAACACAAGAGACTGAACAAAAGAGGTAGTGATGCAGACCCAGGCCAGTCACCTGAGTTCTAAGAAGTCTTTAAAACCCCAGCTAACAAGATCCAGAGCTGCTCTTACAAGATCACAGGCTTAAGTTACAGTAAAAACCGTGATGTGGCAGAAGTGGATAATGTCACTTCTCCAACACAGTAGCTTCCTTTGTTCCAACATAATTAATGGTTTTCAATGTCTTGTTTATATTTGCGTAAGGGCAGAATAAGAGATCTCCACCCTATGATGTACCTAATATACCTGCCCTAGCATAATGTATACATTATATTCTGTTACCAACACAGCATTTCCAGGTGTAGGGCACCTGGTACATCTGCACCTGATGAAGGTTCGGAAGAGTGTGATGACTACCCAGTGCCCCATCTGGGTTGTTTAAATGGTGAAAAAGACTTTTGCTCCATCTGCATTACTGTAGATGCCCAAATCGTGTAGATATTTCAGATCAGAAAACCTATTCTAGTAACACCAATTTCTTTACACATATATATAGCATTGAAATGGTGCCCAAGCAAAGTTCTGATCATCCCAGCCAAACTATTCCTAGGAGGGATGCGCTGCCTGGCACTTGGCACCTGCTCCATTGGCACATACTAACTCGCCCCATGTACAGAATAAAGCGATGTCGGTAACTCACCGGACTGACAGAGTCCCAGCAGCAGAGAGAGAAAGCACAGGGCCCGCAGGCTGTAGGGTGTCCTGCTCCACGGGCAACTGGTGCTAGCAGCAAAATTAGAAACATTTGCCGAGCTCAGCATAGTGCAGATCAAGCAAGGTTTGAAGGGGGAAATCAGAATGTGTATAACGGTAACAAGGTCCCCGGTTACTGTCTCCAGAGTCACGATTTTCCGGAGATAAGCCGACTTGCATATCGCCTCGTGAAGACGATCGGTATCCAAGATGTGCACTTCTATGGCCAGCATTTGCCTCTCAGTAACCGGTGCATCTGAAGTAGGTACTAGGCTAAGCGGCTCAGCCCAGCTTTCATTCCTTGCCCTCTTTACACAAAGAGCCTATTATTCAGGAGCTGTGCGCTTGTCTCCAGTGCTGTGTGTGCTGCTGCATGCTTCACCCGGGGCACTGGCTGCAGGAGATCTGTGTCTGGAGCTCTAGCAGATCACACAGGTGGGTTTATAAAGCAGGCGAATGCATGGATTTCCCTGAACATGAACAACATCTCCCACACATGTCCTAGAAATGGGAGGGCACATGCCGCAACACCCCAGCCAATGTCATGTGCGATTAGCATACGCGCCCTGTCCATTCACAAAGAGGTCAGCGAGTCCCGAACGTCTCGCACTCTTCTGGAGTGTTTTCTGGACGTTCTCTTTCTCCAGCAGCCTCTTCTTCCTCTAGATCGGGGGTTTCCTGGCTGTCCCGCGCTGGGTCTCGCTGCCACCTAGAGACCACTGTCCTGGTCAGAGTGGTCCTCGGGATTCCAGAACCCGCTCGTCCTATTGCGACTCTACCTCTCCGGGTTCGGACGTTGCTAAGAGACCCGGATCGCAATCTGTCCAAATCCGTAGAGCCTGAGTTAGCGTAGGCGGGACATTGGTGCAGCATGATGTCACACAAAGCTCTCCCACTTTTCTTTGTCTCTCTCTGGCTAGTTCTCACTGAGCCTCTTGTTCGTGGAAACCCCTTCATCACCGCAGAGGGGGGCAGTGGCATACTTCTCCCCTAATATCATCGTGTGTGGCTCCACTTAACACTTCCAGATAATGTGACCCTTAAGTGTGCCCAAGCTCTTACCTTCCCTTCCACATTAAGTTACCCATGCCTATGGTATGGATGCTTACTGGGCAATGCCCCACCATACATACATATACGGTGAAGTGGCTGAATGGTTCTTGTTCATATACATTGTAAAGTGTTCAAACTCATGTGACTCCTTGGAGTTCTGCTGAGCCTGCAAAGCATTGAACACACTGCTGGTATTCTAGGAGTTAATCTTTATTTCACTCTTTGACTGCAAGAAGGTTATCCTCATGTTCAGTAATGGCAGCCTTGACATTTAGATGCTCATGAAGTTATACACTGAAGAGCTTCAAGCTCTCCAAGCTCTCTAATACAAGAGGTTTCAAGTAAAGCTGGGCTCATAGTGTGCCCATCTCGCAGAACATGGGCAGAAAGTGTCATCAGCCGGTTTGTACCCACTATCACACTTATGACACTTGTCATCAGCCGGCAAGAAGTAAAGTGGGAGCTGGCAAAAAAAAAAATTCTCTTTAATTCCTGCAAAAGGGATTTTGGAGATTTTGCCCATCTCTTGTACCAGGTCTCATTAGGTACCCATCTTGCTCACTGATGTTGCATCTACTGTAAGGCAAGATGTATTCTCCTCATATGAGGCTTTAGAAAAAGACACTAGTGTCCTTCAACTGCAACCCTTGCCGGGCTTTCCTTAAAAGGGTCCAACTTTTTACTGTGACTTAACGCTCCAGAACATCCCCACAGGTTTTAAATGATATACATTGTGTACCCAGTACTGCAATCACTGTCAGGAAAGAGCACTGAAATCCACATGCACATGGAAGGGGCTTATTAGACCCCCTGGAAACCCTGTGTAAACTAGCACTGGAGCCGTGTTCGGCCAGACGCATCTCCTGCAAGCCAAGGAGTTGGGGGACTAGGTCACAGTGCAAATGCACAAAATGGGATTTCGATGAATCTCTTCTGCAAGGGGGAAAAGGGTTAATCGAAAGGTGACACTCAACCATTCCTCTTCTATGTCTCCTTACTCTCCCAGTCAGTAGAACTGGTCAGCTAGGAGAAGAATGTTAAATAAACATTAGTTTGACTTTATGAGAACTTGACTTAGATAGACATATCACTCAGAGACATATTTTCCAAAGGGAATGAACATAGATCTGCTGGTGTTCCATTGATCGCACTTTATATTTTTATCCACCTCTTCTGTGGGCAGAAGCTGGCTGGCCTGGAAGGGGAAATTCCACCCCAGGCATGTCCAACATTTTTCACGTTTCTCTAGGGGGCTAGGTGCGACCCCTTATTCCTATCTCCTCGTACCAGTTCCAAATAGTTTAGAAAGGGCCCTTCCGACCTGGACCGCTTAACACAACTTTCATTCCATCAATTCCCTGCCCCTGCATACTCTACTACCTTAGGTTTTATGGGTCATGCACACGCTTTCAGAACTGGCTAAGGTTGCAAAACCAACACAGTTTATGTTACACTGAATACTGTAACGTACACTCTTGAGTAGCTAACACAATAAATGGTAAATATCTAATATTTCAGCTACTGAGAAGGAGTGTTAGGACATTCCTCTCTGCTAATCCAGGATGCATAGATGACATTGATGTCTCTGAATAAACACAGGTGTCACCATTTATCCATAAACATGGAGAGGTATGATTAGCTAATCAAATTTAAAATCTAGGTCACTTACATGAGTTTCCATTTAATGTGTGTTTTAATGTCCAACAATTGTGATGGATATTAATACAAAGAAAAATACACAGTCTCCAGCAGATTATAACAGTACCTCTTGTTGGTCATCTGAGCATGATAGCTTGGAACAAGTTTACTATCACAAAGGAATAGTGTAGGAGAAACTCACTGAACATTTACACGGACAATTCTCTGCAGAAGGCATAATTCTCTTATATAAATTAGTCTGGTTGGGCTTTACACCAAGATCTGCTATCTGATGCTATACTGTCTATCACTGTATCAGTAACTCACTTGTTTTGGCACACGTGATCAAACAAGAAGCCAAGAACGTACATTATATCTAGCTAAACTTGACATTTTGCTCAGGTGTCTATGGAGCCTGAAAAAAATAGATAAGATTATTTTGGTCAACAACCAAAGAACATATACAAAATTGGGTGAAAGCTGGTCCGAACTTATGCTTACTTTCCCTTATCAGGTTTTCTAATGTGTGCCCAGACACCGTGCGGAAGAGTAGAACGCTGTACGTATCCAGTCGGCATATGGCATTTCGAGGCCATGGCCTTAAAGTGCCGATATCTTTTTTTTCAGTCATTTTCAGTCAAGCCCTGGGGGGAAGTAACAAAGTATATAGGAGACATGTATTAATGTCATAATTGTTGGGTTAAGTGCATTATATAATGGGCTAGATGTATGTGATTGAAAGTGAGACAAGGGTAGGATGGAATTTAAATAAGAGGTTGAAAGGAAAGTGAAACCAAAAGAAAAGAAGCAGGAAAAATAAGATTCCGTAAACTAAAACAAGGTTATAGGAATTGGTGATGATCTGTGATATACAAATAGAAAAAGCAACTCTTTGCATTTGTTGAGATTATTATTTTGGTTTACATCATGGTTGGAAAGGCAATGACTTTACGGTATTCTGATAGCATTAGTCATGAAGCATTAGACACTTCTCTTAGATGAAATGTGTTGGCTTGCACAGTAATGCTACTTCTAGTAAACATAATTAAGCATTATTATTATTATTATTATTATTATTATTATTATTATCTTTTATTTATAAAGTGCCAACAAGTTATGCAGCGCTTAATACAATACATATATTCAAGGGTTATGACAAGATGGAAATTGACAGGCTAAGACAAACCGATACATTAGGTGGAGAAAGCCCCACTTGCAAGCTTACAATCTTGAGGGATGCTTATGATGGCACCCATTATGTGTCCTTTTGCAAGCATAACTGACTAGAAAATATACATTCAACCAGAAAAGAACTCTAATAACTAAAAGAAAGAAGTATGTTGTGTAGTTACCAGCCCATAATATAAGGTCCTCACTCCCTGAAGTTGGACTTTTTGAAGAAGTGAACAGGGACTCTGTACATGGATTTGGCTAAATTGACTAATACCTTTCAAATGGCTGTCACTGAACAACTATGATTGCATCACCATCTCTCGGTGAGAAATCAGGAGCATCCTCTTGAAAAATGCTGTTTCTTTATTCAGCCTCATTAAACTATTGGTTAATTCAGTAAACCCGTGGTGTTGACATTTTGTCTCTCTTCATACTTTTTCTTGTTAGGGTGGTTGGGGAATCTTTGCTTCCTTGATATTCCTGATTTAACCTGAGCTCAGTATTGTAATATAAGCTAAAATGTATTTAAAGCTGGGAACGTGTTGGGAAGCCTCAAATTACAGGGTAAAGGTTCACATACTTTCTGACATTTTAAATTGATGCCAGCTCACCAAAAAAATCTGGAACTCAAGGTCATTGTTTGGGTAGGTGTTGAAAGAAAGAATCAGAAACTTCTGGATAACAACATGGTTTGTTATACTATCACCAAGTATGCTTTGCTTAGTGAGATAGGAGCCTCAAGTATAAAGCATTGTGTAGTGATCAAAGGTCATTTTATCCTGTGAGACAAGGATGATGATGTCTTAATATATCTTCCTATGGAGCTTTATCAGTGGTATATTTTATACATGGAATTACTTTGTTGCTATGTGGTCTACATTCAGTGGAACCTAAGAAATTGTTATACTAGAGGATATATGGTGGTTGCATGTACCCATACAAGCAGATTCATTATTATTATTATCTTTTATTTATATAGCGCCAACAATTTAGGCAGCATTAACAGATTGAATGGTGACCTTATATACATAGACAAATGGGCATTGCTGAAACCTGCTTCTCATTTGTGATGTGCCAGGCCAACATTTATGGAAGCGATCAATCAATATAATGGACCCTAAAATTCCTGAACCTGACCCCAGGACTTTTCCATTAAATAGTGAGAAAGTTTAGACACTTTGATGAATGGGCTCCATAGAATAACCAGGGAATGGCTCAAGGCCTGCCTTTCATATTGAAGAGCTGTCCCACTTCTAACTGTCATTGTTTATTATCTCCATTAATATGCCATATTTAAGAAAATTGACCAAATGTATTATTACATACAAGAAGTTGTAGTTAAATAGGTGTACAGTTCACTACACCACAGTTCATTAATGCTAAAGGTGGATGTGCCCCACTTACAGGTATTTAACTAAACTGGGATATGTTTAGCAATCCTGGTTGAGAACCTCATGGCAGAAGAACCTATATGACAGGGCTGGCTTTGGCTAGGTGGAAAAGGAAAAACATCATAGCTCTAAGAGCCATCGGTTAACATCACTAATCATAATGAGAACAGCGGGGCTGCACAAAGAATTGTTACAGTTAAGTGGATTAACAGTTAAGTGCCCAGTCTCTTTTCAGGCATTCTCTTCTTGTGGGATGAGTGATGACACTGTTGGTGGGATCCTCCTCTGTGACATCGCCCCAATGCTTCTGAACACACTTAGGATGGGATCAGCACCGCAATGCAGGGCTGCAAAACTCAGAAGTATGATAAAGCTAGTTCTTTGTGAAATGCCATTGTGCAAATATTTTGATACAAATTATAGGACTAAAGAAACACTAACTCTGGGCATCATGACACAATGACATTGGATGGCAGAAACAGACACTTGCGATTGTCTTATGTTTCCAGCTATACTGCAGCTACACATTTAAAGCCTTTATAAATATGATGTTGGCATTGCAAAAGGTCATTTTGACCCATTTCAGTTTAATAAATTCTTTTATTGAGAATTCAAGTAAACATTTAAAATATGTTGATGCATTTTAAAGTCATACACACAGGCCAAAATATGTACGATGTAAAATACACAAAGCATGTGTCCTGCACATATGAAGCATGTGGTCAGATATCTCATTCATTCTATTCATGTATTTAGCATGGTTTATAGAAACATAGAAGATAATGATTTGTTCTGTCTAGTCTGCTCAGGTTCAGTCCTTGGTATGATCTAAGATTCAGGGTAGCCATAAGCCTATCCCATGCATGTATAAAGTCCCTCACTGTATTAGCTGATACCATCCCTGCTGGGAGACTGTTCCACCTATCTTACATTACACATGAGCCTCTGACCCTCTAGTTTTAAATTATGGCCTTCCATTTCTTCTCCTTTGAAATAAACGTCCCACCTGTTCATTGTTAATTCACTTTTTGTATTAAGGTGTTTCTATCATCTCTCTCCTCTCACATATACAATCATGCTAACGCATACACCCTCATGATAACTTATACAAACACTAACATATGCACTCACCCTAACACACATGCTAATGCACACACTAACACTCACACTATTACATAAATCACAGCATCATCATACCTTGCCTTCAGTGGAGTCTTTTTTTTCTCTTCGCTCGAGTTGCACACTATTACTGTGGAATCACAAAATGTCACATTACATGACCGTGTTCCTGACTCTATGAGTAGGCCCTGTTTGAAGAATTTTGAGACGGCCTGAGGGGCCAGCCTGCTCCTGTCAAGTAATACATGGCACAAAAAGCTACACAGTATAATGTAATGAATGTTCTGATAGGACATATGGCAAACTAATAGACACAATTGTATGTTATATGTTTCCAATTACATACATTTAGGTATGTAAACCTCTTAGTTGCTTAATTTTTTGGGAAAGTACGCTGCTTCTGAAAGTAAAAGATTAAGTGGCCTTGAATATCTTACTGCAGCAGCATAGGGAATTTTTTCCTTTAATTAGATAGTTAAATATATGAGGGATACTCATGAGATCAAAATTTCTTAGGAGTCTGCTAGACCAAATTTAATCTTATTAAAAAATGTGTAAGCACAGAAGATGAAAGTGAAAATTTAACAGGAACTGCAATGCCAATTAGAACACTGAACACTTTATTTACTGTTGTTACAGATTTAGAAGGCTAAATCCCACTCATTGGTTTGAAGGTCATTAGAGAACAAGATAGGCATCCAAATTCCCCAGCTCTGAAATGTGCGTAAGATGTTTGTTGGAGAAAAAAATTATATACTCAACAAATATTCACTTTACATACAAAAATCAACTCTGGAACCCAGTTTCTTCTGTTCCGCTTGTTCATGTCTGCGACCAATGCCACTCCAGCGAATGTATTGTGTTATGCGGAAGATTGACTTGCTGACATCACAATGCACATGACAGGTTTATTTACTTCCTGAAACATTGGATGCGTTGTGTGACATAATGGTCATGATTCATGTGGGGTAATTGTCAGCAGAAGTTCTGGGTAGAAATTTATGCAAAGGTTTTTACCCTCATTAAGTACAATAATAGTATATAAAAGTATAATGTACTTTACACATGTTAATGTTGCTTAATATCCAAAATGTTGACTAACATAACATATCGCTCTTTTTACTCTTGGGATGTTGGGAAGCTTCAAGTAGAGTGATGCATCTAGTGTATGCAATTACTTTGCATGAATTAATAGTAAATCTATATATTGAAGAATAAGCATCTTTTTATATCTCTAAATTTTAACGATAATAACTAGTGCATGATCACTAGAAACCAGGTATAGAGTCTTTCAGAAAGCAAACTACACCCATATGACTTTCTTCCTAGCTTTCACCTGTGCTACTCTGCAAAACCTAACTTTGCTGGTCTGACCACCCAAGTTGGGCCCACTTGCAGGGAACTGCAGCCTTGCACACTAGAAACAGTCTACATTCTCAGTGTAGCACCACAGTACCAAAGTCATCAACTTTTATAGTCATAATAAACAGTCCAGGTAAGGTGCCAAAAACTAGTCTTAAGCTGGGATTTTAACCATACTGGACTATGGAGAAGACCTAGGTATATATTGAGGTTTTTTTATACAAGGGTCATGCCAGGTTGACCACCTGTTTCCTTTAAAAGAATGGCTGGCAAAAAAGATTAAGTTGAAGATATGTTTCCATGTGGAATTTACTTTAATGCACATATGATGACTCAGGGTTGGCCTTTTGATAAAGGCAACATAAGGCTCTGCCTAGTATGCCAAGCTTATAGGGGATGCCACCTACAGGGACAATCATTTGTTTGTAAGCCAGTGCTTGCTTAGCCTGGCCCTTTAGGATAGTATTGAATAGGGAGGGAATATAAGCCAGATCCCTGGTTTATGGCCCAAAATTGAGTGACCTTTTATTAAAAAAATCAAAGTAAGCATTTTAATATTTAAACAGTTCAGTGATTTACAGTAAAATGTTGTAATTATGAAAGCATGCCAAGCATCCAACCAATTTTGGCCATAGTTTACAGATATTCAGTGAAATTTCTGGATGAGTTTTTTCCCACGTATAATCCAATTTTATGTTTTTACTGATCAAAAGCAAGGTTTACAAACGTATATGACATAATGGGATACTTGTGAAAATATGTAATGAAAGGCATATTACATACGGAATGTTGGCAGTCATTTTTGATTTTTTTTTATATTCGGTCTTGTACTTTTTAAAAAATAAAAGTAAAAAAACAAGTTGGAATATTTTCAGTACACGTGGTAATGATTTCTTCTGATCAAACAAAGAAAAGAGTGATTAAATGCATCCACATTGTTTCATTTTTTTTTGAAATGTGAATATTTTGGTTAGGTATTGATCGGCATCACGTTTGCCTTTTACTGGAGCCATACAGTTATCAGAAAACCAAACCATAGTTCAACCAGAAATACTATTTAACCCTTAGTAAACATGGAATGTGCTAAAATATTTTCTACCGTCACCATTTAAGAAATCCCTTTTTGATTCACTAGATGGAGTCCTCCTATTATATTCAGCCTGTAAATGAAGAAAGTGTTATGTGTCTTACGTATAATTAGTGGAATGAAATATCTGCTAGTTACAGACGGTTTCCTAAATAATTGAGTAATCGATACAGTAGTCAAATTGACTCCTGATAAATAAATAGAGTGAATATTACTCCTGATATGTAGTCTTAAAAATGGAAGCAAATAAGAAATGTCAGACAGAAATATGGTCACTTTATCAGAGCCCCCAAACTTCCCGCCAAAAATATAACTTTTGTCCAGATAAACAATTTTACAGTGGGGGCAACAATTATAAAGATTACCCATATTTGCCAGCCACTAACAGCAGCCCCCACCAAGCACAATGACTGCCTAAAGTCTGGCCTGTATATGATGTCTTAATAAATATCATTTAATTTGTGAGTAGAAAATAATTTTGAACAGAGACTAAAATAAATGAAGGTGTTTGATAGCTTGCTTCGTAGGTCTTGTATGTTATAGCTAGATAAAAATACTAATAAGACTGGGTAAACTGAGTAGCGTTAACACCAGTACTATCTGTGATGGAATGTTGAATCCATCACAAAGGCTTTCCTTATTTCCAAGTGTTTTAAACGTTCTGCATCATTTCCTTTGAAAAGAAAATATAAGGTTTACCATTCCTTTAAGGCCATGTATTATGATATTTTGCTCCTTTTTCATGTACGGTATGACAAACCCTTGAAGAAAAAAAGCTATGTTGGATTTTTACATAGATTTCTTTTATGGATAGGGGTCTTAGAAATACAAGATTTTGAGCTATTGCTATCTACAAAATAATATAAATGAACTAGAAAACAAATAAATGTTAGTAACGGGGTACCTGAAAGTACAAAAGCACATCTCTCCAATTCTACAACTCTCAGTTGGAAATATATAATAACAATATAATTTCCCCCGAATGTTCATGGCTGCTTATGGTAGATACAAAAATTGTTATATATTATTCTGGAATCATCATGCTAATAAATTAAACGAGGAATTCTGTAGACACAATGAAATAGTTTAACATCATGGTTTATATTTAACAAGCAGTGGGAAATGTTCTCTAATTCCTGTTGATAAATATAACTGATTTGTAAAGCAATAAGATGAAATAAATCAGCTACACAGAACAATATAAAAATTGAAAATACTTTTTTGGTAAAAAATGGCCCAGATGCTGTGAAGCAAGTTTAGGTTTAAAATGGGAATCAACATTTCCTGTTAATAATGGTTAATATCATGGAAAAATACAAAAGTTTTTGTTACCGCTACAAATATTTGGGCAAAGTATTGCACGGTCTGAGAACAGCAGCACAGGCGCAAAGAAGGAGCCAAATATTTCCTCTACCAAACATCCATTACAAATGAAATTCTCTGGGATTTCAATAGTCCCTTCTGAAAGACTTTCATCAAAAAGGTCCCCATTAACTAGCTTTAACAGCCAAGCTCCAAAAAAACTTTTCTTCTTCATCAGTTCTCAGGTTCTCAGTTCATTGTATTTGTTAGAATTACCTCCAAGCTTTACTGCATTACAAACTGTTTTCAACAGTTGGAACTCTGTTGCAATGTTTCATTTAAACCGTTAAAGCTGTTAATGAGCTCTTTTAAAAATGAAATATTGCATACTAATGAGATAACTGAGTATGAACTGAAGGCTTATAAATAATATTTATAATCCTTTCCTGTTGTTAGAAGGGGCAGTCGTTGATACCATTTCCATAAACTCTGATCACAAAGAAGGTTATAAACATTAGTAATTTACGGAGCTCTGCAGGGATCATTTTACCTGTGCTATTTGCAGCAGTAGATGGTTTGTCCTAAGATATCATTATCTCTTGTTTGCCCAAATTCTCAATATCAAAAGGTAAGTAGATCTTCTACAACCTGCAACTCAAAAACTACTATGTGTTTATCACTGTTATTTATTATTACTTATTTCTAACTATCCATAGCCTGTAATGTATTCTGTCATAGGCCTAGGGCTGCTCGGTGGGTCAATTACAAGGGAGATCAATGATTTACACTATGGAGGACTGTGCCAAGGTGACGCATAGTGCTTTACTCAGTATCCACAGAGGGGGTACTGCCTTGGGTTAGGCCTAGGGCACCACCTATTGAGAATACTACCAGGACCACCAATCCAAAATGTTGGGCCCTTTTACAGAACAAACGGTCTATCTACCTCTCCCAAAATGACCCCCTCCCCACACAACTAGGATTTTCTACTCATATTTTTGGTAGCAAAGACGGCACATGCAGGCTGTTTGAGGGCAAAGATGGCAGAGGAAAGCTGTTTGCTGCAAAGATGGTACAGACAAGCTAGTTGGGGGCCCTGACAAGCTGTTTAGCCACAAAGATGCCACAGACAAGCTGTTTTGTGGCACATATAGTACATACAATCTAGGGGCACTGAGAAGATATTTGATGGCAAAGATGGCACAGGCAATATTCCTTTACCTCACCTTTCCTAGTCCCTCTCCTGAAATACTTTTACTAGTGTGGCTGCTCCATCCCTAACAACATCACTTGTACCTATTGTGTAATACACCCAACTCCCTCTAAATTGTAAGCTGGTTTGAGCAGGGCCCGCCTCACCTGTTGTCTCTGTAAGTCAAACTGTTATGTTATATACAACTTGTTATGTCCTGTCTACCCATTGGACAGCACTTCTGAATATGATAGCGGTATAATGTATAAAACAATAAATAATAATAACAGTTATAAATGTATACATTTTATGAAAATATTCCTTCATACAGAAAAAAACTTGCATTTTGGTTACAATTTCCATAGAAACTCAACCTGTCAATAAGACTTTTAGTGTTCACTAGCTCTGTGACCTGTGACATAAAATTAAGTTCACTTACAACTATCTTTATTACCCATGGAAAATAGCAATTTAAATTCCGTGCATTAAATATTTAATGGAAAGCGTGTGACTTGCAAAGTTATGCTTTTTCTATTTAATATGTTACATGTGCTGTTGCAAAAGAAAAAAAAAAACACGTTTTTGGAAAGGATTTCTTTCTTGAATACATTAGTCTTCATTCCCAAATGGAAAAAGTCATATAGTTTTCTCAGATGATAGTATTTTCTAGATGGTACTTAATGTATAATTTAGCTTTTTCTCCTCTGACGGCAGCTGTTGGAACTTCTATCTTAAAATCTTTGCATTTTTCTGAGTAATAAAATCGAGTAATGTGTTTAGTCAGCTCCTTAGAGCATTGCCCTATTTGTGGAAAGCTTGTTCCTTCAGCTACATTCACAACTTAATATTCACTACGTCGTTTAAACCTATTTCCATATATAGTAGAAGTAACAGACTCAGACTATGTCTCCCAAAATATTTTCTATGCGGCTTATATGGCTCGTGTCGTACTGAAACCAGGGTAAGAATCTGACCTCTTGAAAGCACAAACTAAAAGCCATGGTCTGGGATCTGTACTGAGAAGCTGTTGGAACATAAGGTAGTTCAATAGAATGAGTTGCTTTTCTGTTCAGCTAGACAAGATCCCGTTTTGGTCAATAAAAAGTTTATAGTGACACTATTATTCATTATTCATTCACTATTATCAATGTATGGGGGCAGGTTGCTCAATAGGTTGAAAAAATGGTTAAAAATTGTTATATTATAATTAGAATAATTATTATTTAAAACACTTTTGACTTGGCACCTTAGGCTAAACATTTCGCATTGGTTATTCCTGGGTCTCTGATTTTCTAAACTATTGGCCCTTCATTTTACAAAAATAATATTTTTTAGAACAATGGAATTGGACCACAAATCTATGAGGTCGTGGGATCATTCGAGGAATTATCTTCTTTGCAAAATAATAAACTTACAAGACTTCCTTTACTATCAGCTGCTTAGGACCCCGTACTATATACATGAGATTAGTGTTTTAGGGCAAATAATGAACTGCTTCATGTAACGAGAAGATTCATCCTGGGTCTTGATTGCTTCCCTAATGAGATGATTATGTATTCCCAGTGAACACACCTTTTATTCTGAATTGGATAGACAGTTTTTTCTCTCTCCCATCTCAAGAACAGCTTTTTGGCGGGCTCAACATCATAGTAGCTGTAATCTACCAAATAATCAACAAGTGGTCACTTACCGGAAGGCCTAAGAGACATGTGTCAGCCACAACAGCATCAGAGAATCCAAATACAGTTCACTAATACAAAACCTAGAAGTGATCAGTAGCTAACAGATGACTAGAATAGCGAGCCATCATTCGAATTCAATGATACTGGATACAATGTGACTGCAGCAGAAATAGAGTGCACCATCACTCACTCAAATATCATGAGGAAGAGATCACTTTGTCTAAGTGGGTTGCATATGCAGCAGATATTTAAGATAAATGAGCTGTAATGGTACTACAGCAGAGGATACTGTGAAGCCGAATAGGCCAGGACACAAGGGACAAGGACTTGAAACCGAAGCAAGCGGGAGGCAAGGGCCAAACTCCACTGAATAGCTGAGGTCAAACATAGCTGGGTCAGAACCAGAAGAACACTTTAAACAAGCTAAATCAGGAAATCGCGAGCAAGATCAAGTTAAGCCTGGGTCAAAACATGAAAGTCAACCAAAATAGCGCATGAATGTTAGATTATTACATCAACCATGGGCAGTTGGAATCTGAAGGTCCTGTGCTAATAGACTGTCATGGCCAAAAACTAGGAAATTAAGGTCAGACAGGGTCATTTGGGTCATTAACGTGCTACCTCTAATGTCCGTCAGTGAGGAAGGTCGGCTCCGGAGCTGGACCTGCCGCAGTAGTAGGAAATGCTACTATCGTTAGCATATTAACTTCTTGAGCAGGTCACGCGGAGGCTAGTAATGTTTTATTTTCCTTTCTGGGAACTCTTGGTATAGGGCAATTGCATGTTTCTACATATTTTCATCTTAATTTTGGATGTTTCTAAGCCAAGTTTTATTGATTAACATTACCTTTAAAAGTTATATTTTATGGGGGACACATTCCAGTGTTAATTAAGGTTGGGTTGACCCCTAGCGTGCCCCCCTTTGGACAATTTTTCTTTTTTATGGGCCAGGTCTTTACCAATATTTTTTATGTGACTTTGTGACCTACTGATGGATAATTTTGTAAGATATTGACAATAATAATATGTTTTATTTACACAGTCTAAGTTATACATCAATTTCCTTATGATCTGAACCAGGTTATTGCTTCCACCTGCCCCTGAGATGTATCTCTGCTCTCCAATATGGTAACCTGACAAATTTTACCAGTAATCAAGTCTTTAAATGGTTACGTGTACAATTTTGGTAACAAACCAGTGGAAGAGGAAATTGCCCCAAACATCATATAACATGAGTTCCTGCCCATGAAATATTTCCTGTGACTACAAAGGGCACATCATAATAAAATGTTCTAAATCTACATAGGAATCACACAGTCTAAGTTAAGAAGTAGGCTGACCCAGTAAATTTAAGGCTGTGTGCATTAAACACGCAGTTCCAATAACCCACATGGAAACAATTTTCAGTCCGTGGAAAGCCATTCGTCAATGGTTTGTTTTTTACTAACTTCATCAATCTTACGGCCATCACAGAGACATGCCTCTCTCGCTGCTGCCATCACTTGGTGTCCTTTTTGGCTTTTACACCAAGTATTCAGAAAACAGATATGTGAGAGGTATATTCACAGATGTAGTGTGTTACAAACCCGAACACAAACACATCCCAATGGAACTCAGAGGGTTATCGTTTCCATATGCTTGAACAGCAACCTACAAGAATCTCACAATATAGCCAAAGACCTTTGATATGCAAAAAAAAATCTCAATACTACTTCTGCCAAACTATATTTACAGTGTATAGACAATCTTACTGCTTGTCAAGATTACTGCTATTAAATGATATAGTTGTCCTGTATAATATCCTAAACACCTTATATATTCACATCACATGTGTGCACATTTATATATATATAAAAAACAATAAAAAAATAAATAAAAAATAATAAAAAAAATATATATATATATACCGGTATTTGTATGGGTCTTGGAGCTAAACTTCCTTCAACTGTGTATTGAATCAGATAAATTTATAACAAAAGTATGTATTATATTTGAGATTTTTACATCACCTATCTTTGCTTAAAACAACTCTACAGTAGCATTTCCTCTGGAATGATGTATGCAATCTACTAGTTTCACTAAAGATCAACGCATATGTTTTAAATCTTAATAAAGTAAATGCTTCCATTATACTATCTTACGTTGCCTTCCAATTTCTTATCAAATACTATTTTAGTCTCCAGGCATTTTTAACCTGGGCCAACAACTCAACCTGCTTTCTATTGAATAACCCATTGCCACAGATTTTTTTATTTAACAGATTATTTTTTTAAGCTTGGTTTGGAACCATATAGTACTGTGATTTCAGTAGCACATTAACAGCAATATAGCATCTCTTGCCTTTGCTTCCTTTATAGATTTTTCTTTGACTGGTATAGAATTACGGGCACATTACACAAACATGTTGATTACATCTGACCTGTATCATTAATTCAGAAATTGACAACTAGGAAGTCTGTGGAAAGAGGATCAGATGTGCCGGTGAAGTTTAGGTTGTCAGATGTTCTAGTGTCTCCTTTTAAGTTGTAATGGAACAGGGGAAGGGAACGTGGATACAATGCCTACAGAAAAAAAGATGTTCCTCAGTAAAGAGGGAGAGACCTGTATATGAAATGAATTAAAGACTAGTGGTTGGATTCTACTCTCATTTCAAACGACCCAACTGCTACTGAATTTCTTTTGTTTGGTTTGATATTTTTGAGTGGTTGTAACAGAGTGGTTGGAGGCTTGCCACATGTCTGTTGGCTTTTATGATAAAACCCAGTTCTGTTTTGTGCTTAGCTTGAGACTGATCCAGTATTTGCTTGCATGGTGGGTGATCTTCTCTGATTGCTCCAGTGTATATGAGTGCTCCTCAGGTTTCAGTGCAGTTCTACTCAGTGGCAACACTAAATATGTGATTAATTCTGGCTCACATAGCATGTTTTCCTATTTACATACCCCGATCCTCCAGGTAGTTATAAAATATTGAAAAAAGAAAATAATTGTGCTAAATAATACATATATATACAGTATCAATTACTTCCTTCAAAGCAGAAAATTTTTTAGTAGTCAGACCACATATAAAATCAAATGAAAACTAAAGTAGTGGATCCACCTTGAAAATACATGGGGACAGCTCAAAGGGAAGTAGAATGAATTTTGTCTGGTATCATAGCACCCAAGGTTTTACAGGTTACCAGCACGCAAATCTGACAGGTTTAGCAGGTTTGTGCACAAGCGATGGTGTTGAATTTTAGTGTTATGTTGCAATTGCAAATTTCTATCACAGATATTAGGGATTGTGAATCCATTATAAATCATTATGTGTCCTGGCCATCCCTGCCCGTTTGTATTCAGTGTCATCTCACTATATGGTCTGCACTAAAGGAGGCTTCATATACTAAAGCAGAAATACATTGATATTTAATCTAACATACTAAAGAGCAGATCCTGACATTTCAATATCCATCTCCTGGTAAAACAATTGCCAGCTGAATGATATATTGAAAATGAAACTCTGACTCTGAGTCCTCCTATGGAACGGTAACTAAAAGGACCACCATACATAAAAGTCTTCAGTTGTCTTCTTTAAGAGTACCGTTATCCAGAGACTGAGAGTAATGTATAGCTCTCAAGGAATTACTGAAGTATTTCTGTACCAGTGCCAGTAGACTAGTAGTCTGTAGAAGTGGTAAGAACACCACACAGTGGCTCTTCAGTAACATAAGTACTATTAATGGAACTATGCCAACGTAGACCACCTTCAGAAGACTATAGACACAAATGAAAAACACTGCTGTGTGAGGTGCATTTTGAATTCACTGTGACATTTATGTTATTGCCATGTGTGACCTAAGGGTTAGTGGCACCCAAGTGTAGTATTTCAGTAGCTAAACCACATGCTCACACTAACATGTAAACTCGCTCTAATACAATACACTTACACATACATAAGCATACACTATCTCTCCCTCGCACCACCAACCCTGGGCTCACTGCTGAGACTTTAGTACCATCAAATGACACACTAACACCCCCCCACACACACTCATGGTAACTTTCACACACACACACATGCTCACACTAACACCATATGCTTACTGACACACATACAATGACACACACTCACTCTGCCACTATACACGGATACGAGAAGTTAATATTACGCTTTTTTCTTTGTTTAATATTAATAAATGGCTATAAACATGCAGATTTAAAGAACAAATTAAACTAAAAAAGGCTCAAAATCAGTATTGGAGTCCATGTCTAAATATATCTTTACAATGACCAGATGTCAGTGTGCATATTCCATGTAATTGTGACAAACATGATCCAGGAGCGTGCACCACAGGAGTTCTTTGATGATTGTAACAGTGAAACAACTCAGGAATAGGCAGATATAACTAGGTACTGAGTATGGGTAGCAAAGCACTGCAGGAGTTGCTGGATACCTGTATAGGTAAAGCTGTAGGTAGATGCCAGGACAATGCACTACAGGATGCCAGGTCAGGTATTCAGAACAGGTAGTTTGCCAATGCTGGGTACGGTACACTAAACGGGTAGTCAGACGAAGCCAATGTTGATACACAGAGCAGGTAGTCCAGATATCTAGGTATAGTACACAGATCAGGTCAGCAAGGTACAGAATTACAAGGCAAAGGATAGTCAGACGAGCCAGGAGTCAAAACAAAGTTACAGGAACCAAATCATCTGGAGGACACCCCTAGCTGTGTGTCACACGTGCCCCCCAGCAGCTCGTCACTGGTCTCCAATCTTCCTTACGGCATTGTGCAGAATTCAGTCCTCATGTTAGTTCAAGCATGACAATATTATTAGTAGTGGTTTCCAACAGAGATAGAAATATAAAGGTTTCAACTTCTGCAGCTACAATGCAATCCTTTTTACAATGGCCCAATGGACTGACCAGTGGGCTAGCAACATCAGCTTGGTAACTTGTCAGGTTTCGATCCAGGGTCTCTGGACAAAGTGCTGATACCTAGGGGCTATCTTTGGTCACAACTGTTCACTGACTGGGTTCGTCCCACAAACATTTTCCATACTCACACTGATTCCCGACCTTTTTAAAGACTAACTGGGGCTAGCCCCATCCCTATGGGTTACTAGCCCTGCCCATTATTGTAGCCCATTATTGTAGCTTAGGAGACGTTCTGGGTAGCCAACTTTAGGTAGATCCCAGGTAGGCACATAATGCATTCTTTCCAGGTACACATACATTTCATATGTTGCTGACCAGTGCACATCATACTAGCCTGCAGCATATAGGGCATTACTTGAGTGAGAAGTATACAGAAGTCTACAGGCCCTGGAAAACATGATGTGGTGACCCAAGGCCTCAGAAAGTCAGGACCCCCATTAATTCAGTAATGCATTACACATAGTGTTAATAATGGATTAGTGAGGGACCTACAAGGATGCTGGGGTGATAAATTGTGCCCAAGAGAAACCCCAACATTAAGGTGTGTCTACAAATAAGAAATATTACTATTGTATGGATGTTTTAATCTGTAAAACACTAATGACAGCCACTATTTGTTCATTTTATATATTTCCTAGTTGTTATGTCACTACAGTGTATATCTAAAATGAGTCGTATTTTTTTGACATCCCTCTAGATTGTAAGCTTCCAAGCACAGCCCTCTGAACCTAAGTTTCGCTTGCTTTTAGTCTGCAAATTCTAGTTATGTCATGTCCTTTAAATGTATGTACTCCAAGAAGCGCTGTTTTATTTATATTGCGCTATATAAATAAAAGATAATAATATCAGCATCCAGAAGATGCTAGTGTTACAACTTCATCGAATAAAAGTAATACTTATTGTGATGATAGACTATTTACCCCCTATCAGATGCTGTTATTATTAGTGGCTAAATGTCTATATCTGAATCATAAGATGTTTCTGGGGAAGGAAAAAGTGCATTAATCATTTTTAACAAGACACATATATATTAATGTATGCCATTTTTTTGTACAATGCTAAACAAGCATCTGCCAAGATTCCGAACTTCCAAAATGTTTATCCTTAAACATTGTCCTTTTTAAGTCATTTTAAGTGTACATGAAACTGCTAAATTAACCGACTTCTGAGGTTATTCTAAATTTAGAAAACATGTTTCACTTGGTACGTAATGAATTCCATTTAGGAGACATATCTAAGGTCCTTGACAGGGTTATGGGTCACAGATTTGTCCTCTTATCTGCGCCTGGGTTTTTTGGTTATGGTCACTTTGTTAAGTCTATCCCAAACATGATGTATTCTATGGTTTTCCATTTTAAAATATATCCCACTACATTTTACTAAACAGTTTTATGGACAGAACTGTATTTAAGTGACCTTTTCTGAGGCATAAAAAGCATGTTGTAAGTGATACTGACATCTTTTAGACAACTAGTCAACTTATTGGAGAACACTGTAGGAACACTGTCCCTCCAAGATAACACATTTTAAAATCTCTGCTGCTAATTTTGTAAGATTGTTAAAACGTGTAAACACCACAAACAACCCACATGTGTAAATTTTTCAATAGCTTCTGGTCCACAAAATATATGTATAAAGGGCAATCATGTTGCAAAGTGGTAGTGGAGCAGTGCAATCAAGATAGCAACAATTTCAATCTTCCTGCTGATTCCTCCAATTCTACAACTTTGTATCAGAAATACTCTCCATGCCAACCCCCCCACTGTATTGAGAACTTATATCTCAAGTGACTTTTTTGACCAGAACATTGTAATTACTTATGACTCATGGCATTTTATTTGCGGGATTAAAATATGATATTATATATATGATATTACATATCATGACATGAGGGAATCCGGCTAGCCAGCTGTCACTGTGTTTAAAGGGGAACAGTTGTCATCACAGCTTTCTTCCTCTTTTGGGGAGTGACTTTGTAAAGGGGTGGGGCTAGTCCCACACTGTGGGAGGGAAGTAGGAGGGAAGTAGGAGTGGCTAAACACCAGTCCTAGTCTGAATAAAGCGGAAACTGGCCTGGAGACCCTGGAAAGCAGGGTTCATCTGGAGACTCTAGGTTAAACTCGGTAGTAAGTAGCAGGTGTGGTCATCAGTATGGTAGATATTCAGTTCACATCATGGAAGTTGACAACTGTGCCTCAATTCAACAGAGTCAGCATTTTCTTGTCACTTTTCTGTTAACATCTCCTTCAACGATCAATAATAATCCACAATTTAACAAGTGGAAGAGTATATAATGGGACGGAATAATTGTGCAGGTCTTGAAAGTGGGAAGTTAAGATGGCGCTTCCCATGGTATAAACATACATTGGCTTTTTTACACATACTGTAATTTTTAGCCCGGGGCAAAGGGAGGTTTTTACTCAAAGTTAACACCATTTATTTGGCCAAGAAAGTAGAAGATGCAGCTCTTTCAGGACCTTAGAGGTCTCATCTTTGGATTGTTTCCCTCTGAAGAATAAACCTCAGGAAGCCTATCTCACTTTACTTCTATGCTTGCCCAACAAAAAGCAATAAACTTTGACAAAAAAAATCTGTTTTCTCTTGGGCTAATGTGGCTCTATCCATTTTTCTTATTCAGTGCTTAATGTGGTTTTAGCCAGTGCCATCATTATTTTTATTTGTTGTCTACAATGTTTACTTCTAAACCACAATTATTTATTTAGGCAGACGTCTTGAGATTTTCATGGCAAAACTGTTATTTGATGTTCACTTAACTCTTGTGTTTAAATATTTACAGGAAATTGTTGGGTTATTATCAGTCTATTTTAAACCAGGCCTAAGGCTCCTAGGAGAGGTCATGAAACCATCAGTAGTTTGAGATGCATTCTTAAATATCACGTTCTTTTGGTGCTAACAAGGATACAGTAACACTCTAAGGGTTAATAGTTCCCAAGTATAGAACCCAGCAGATAATGCAAGGTAGCAAGACAAGAAGCAATCGTATGTCTTATGCCACTCCAAAAAAAAGAGACCTATGAGGTTCAGAAGACTTATTTGACTCAACATCTTTATTTTATTTAGGTCTGATAATAAGTACCACCTTCCTCTTACTACTTACTTTTTTCTTGCCGACTGTTATGTTGATGATTATTGTTGACTGGTATGTGGAGCCTTTGTAAGGAGAAGGCGATAACTTAATGACAAAAAATGGTTCCATTGAGTTCACTTGTTTTTGGCATGGTCAAATCTCACTTGCCAATCTGAGGGAATCATCAGGAGCTCCCGTAACCATACAAAGCAGGGGTTTGATTCCTGAAGAAGACAGGGTAAAGATTGGTTGGTGAAGATCTCCCTTTTGATGCAGTAGGGTTGTGCGGAATTTTGGGTGGTCTTATCTGATCCCCTCTTTATGCACATATGTGCAGTAATGCAAAATGTCTTGTTTATAGCTAAAAAAACTAGTATTTAACATAGAGATTACAAAAAATAAATAGAGGAATAAAAATGTTATTACGCATGAGGTGCTTCTGACACCACTGAGAAATATTTTACCCCACAACACATCAATTGTTAATATTTTAGGTTGGACTACAAAGAACAATTAAGGATGTTTTTTCACATATCGCTATACTACTTGGCTAATGCCCAAGTTCTGGTGCATTCATGCTGTTTTATGTGAACATTAAATATTGTTATTTATTTTCTTTAATTTTGATGTTGTACTTTTTTATCATGATGTATTTATTTTGTTAATGGATACAATGTGTTATATTACATATAAAAGAACGCACAAGTTCCGTTAGTCATAGAGTAGGAGTTTCAAAACAACATTTATTAAAAGCGGTAAAATTTGTGTAGTTGCCACAGCAACCAATGGAATGTTCCCCCTGATTACTCGTCTTTTAGCACTGTTCTATAAACATCGCTCCTCTGTGGCTTAAAAAATAAAATTTTGTGTGAACATGTTAAAAACCAGTGCCAGGAAGACTCAGGATATCACATAGTGATATGACTTCTAAGGCAAGCTATGGAAGTTCTTGAAAAGATTCATCAATAACTTCAAATGGTTTATTTAACAATACGACAGCAGCTGTTTACCCTTTTCTCTTTATTTCTTTCCTGGTTACATTTTAGGGTTAAGACCTAGTATTCTACCAGAAGGTCAAACATAGGGCTGCCAGATAGTGTTTCGTATCATGTAATGAAAAGCAGAGGTCATTAATATGCTAAACTGATTTTTTTTTCTTAATTTCAAATAATTTCCCCCATCAATTTTAATGGGATACATGCCAAAATCCGTCAGCACTGCAACTTCTATCAAGCCGATGCAGGTTTCAAGGATCTATTAATCACTGAGAAGCTGCCGTCACTTTTCTTTAAAGACCATGTGATAAATTTTTCTTTTGTGTTACTAACATTTTGGTTCTTTTCACCATTCATGGCCACAAAAAATTCATCTTCTTTTTTTTTGTAGAATATGCTTGTGATCTTTAGATGTATTCTGGCAGCAGTTCTAAGGTGTGGTAGTCTCTTGGGTGATCAGGCTCCTTGGCGTGTCAATGATACATGGTCCAGTTTGGGAGATTAGAGATCTAAATGTGAAGTCACAAAGCAGCACTGGAGAGTGAGCCCCATTTTACACCTTAGGTTGTTAAAACCCACCTATTGCAGTGTTTATTATGACATCATAATTGTGCTAAATTTTGACCATTCAATTCTGAAATGTATGGACACATCTTCTGAAACAAGACAAAATAGACAAGTTCAATAGATCTGGTATTCTTTACTCCAGCTGATGGTTACTGGGACATCTTAACTTTGTAATCACTGACAATTAAAATGATCTCTTTCACAATATTGTTTCAACCTAATTCTGCAATGAATTCACTTTTGTTACTTTGTTTCTGACACTTAGTGGCTAGGGGATTTATATCTCCACTCCATCTTTTGCGACTGGCATATGATTTCTGTATTAGGAAATGTTACCATAGTCAACCGTGTGACGCATTACTGTGACACTAATTTAAATTCAAATGTTAATTAATAAATGCACCTTAAATGTTCTAAAAATCGTCACAAACATATTTCCAGACCCAATTATTATTGTCTCTATAGCAAAACATAATTGATACAACAGTCTTCTCCAGAATAATGTTAAGTTCAATTTTCTAATGGAATTAGGGTATTCTATTGGATTATTGCTTGATTAAGAATGTGTATGCAATGAAGAGCTTGATCAGCAGCTTTCCCAGTTTGAAACCAATAGCTACTATGTTTTCCAGAGTATATAATTCTTCTTTTTGAGAAAAAGAGTGCCCAGAGATTTGGTTGTGTTTTATATTCATTATACAACTAAAATTGTTACGGAGAACCAACCTATATTCTTGGGGTTCTGTCTGATTTGGGTTTCTGCTAGCACAACCAAACTGTTGTTGGGAACTATCTCTCTGTTTTGCCCTGGTCACCTTACCTATGCCACCCAAATATTGATGAACAAATAAACCTAACTAGCTACTTTAGTTATGCCTATACTTTTCTCAAAGCAGCACATATGAATTTGAAGAAGAAGCCAACAATGCCACAATGCTTATATGAGTGTAGAAGTAGATGAGCTGACCAGGTCAGGTCAGTGACAGTCTTCCTCACCAGGGTCTTCACGAATGTCCACCCAGATGTTCATGAGGGCCCAAAGGTGACAGGAGGGTAGGCACTTTAACTAGTTCAGCTTCTCTCTCTCTGTCAGGAGAAGCTCTATATAAATACATATCATTCTGGTTTGATCACATGGATCATGTACTAATAAAACTAATCCACAAAGGCCAGCATCAATCTAATAGATGAGGTTGAAGCCAAGTCTTATTCCGCTCTGCATGCAGGTTTTTTTGAAAAAAAAAAAAAGATAATGTAGCAATAATAGATGGGTGATGGAGATGTATGTTAATTGTCAGCTATATGAAGCAGAAAAATTCTAATCACGTGAACATGTTGATGTCTAATAAACTTTAAGAAGTTGGTTGGGAGCATGCAATTTCTTGGCGTGCGTTCCTTAATCCACAAAGCATAGATAGCAGCAGTCGGTCTATTTTCACTGCCACTGAATCGGTTTACAGTTTATTGAATGCACTGTTAGCATTTAACAAGCCCTGTGAAATTGTCTCTAAACAAACTCCTTTTCTATTGTGTACATCAATTTGTGCAGAGAATCATTCTGAAAGCTGCACCCAAACATAGCTATTATCCTCGCAATTACTGCTTACAAAAGTAATTAATACTGTGCCAAATATCCCTTCACATTGGATTCTTTGCAATGTGAGCGAAATTCCTTTCTCATGAAACGTGGGAATTTCACCATGCAGCATCTCGTCAGTAAAAATAGCAACTTCTCAATAAAGGGCTTATTTTTATTGAACTTATATTGTTTGCAAAAACATAATTTCCGCCATTTTGAAAAGGACGATCCATTTATTCATGAGAACATTTTTTCGGAATTTAATATTAAATTAAATCAATAGTATCAGTTCTATAGGGATTACTTACTGTGTTGTGAGAAAAAAATAAACTTAGCGTATGTATTTTGTTTGGCATGTAAAGATAGTATTTTGCAATCTACAGGCTGGATTCTGGCCTAACTGTTTGGTTAACCTTAATGTATATAACACGTCTATGTCAATTGCAATAAAATTTTAATCTCGCCCACAAAAATATAAGCGGATAAACAGGAAATTGAATACCAGTGTAAATACAGGCACAGCGATTATAGTTAACCATGTGTTATCCATGTTTACGGCCCAATTAATAGTAGACTCACTATTTTAGTGCAAAATGGCCAAACGGAGCAATTTTACTTGTCCCCAGCAGAATATAGTTAAGGTCATAGAAATTCCCTTGTGTGTGCGTTCGGTTTAAGAATGCACGCCGGCTTGTTCTGCCTAATGTACACTGGAATGAAAGTGTGGGAAAGTGGCCAAAGTAAAGAAAAAAAGAAGTTTGAGTTTCTTTTTATCTCCTTGGCCCTGTTCCAGCACACAATGGAAGAACATTGATAATGCTTTATATTTTTTATTTGCTAAAACCATTGTTATTTTTTTCTCCTCTTTCTGTCATGCGAATTTCTCTTACTTGCTTTTTATCTCATTGTTTAGCAATGTTTATGCTGGGAAAGCAGAATGATTTAATGGATTGTAACTTGGATGTAGAGAATGTCAGCTCATATTACAAGTAAAAAAAAAAATATGCAGCTCCGTTTAAGTACAGGGATGGATTTGCCATAAAGCAGACTATGTGCCTAGGGTGCCAATTTATTAGGGGCACCGTGGAAAATAAGGGGGAGGTGCTAAATGGCATCCACTAAAAGTCCCCAAATACATACCACCATTAATGTCACCTTATGCTTAACGCAGGTCTGGACTGACCATTAGGCAAACCAAATGGCACAAGCAGTTCTGGTCCTTTAACCCCTTAAGGACAATGGGCGCTCCCAAAACCCATTGAAAACAATGCATTTTCAGGCCGTACATGTACGGCCTCTGTCATTAAGGGGTTAACATGTGGCTGCGACCTGGATACAAGAGCGTAATGGGAGGCCGTACTTTTCCAGCCAGAGGCTTGTCATACGTCATGTACATAGCTGCCTGGCGACTTGGTTCTCCGGGTCAACACACCAATCCTCCAGGCTGCAGGAGCAGGTTCCTATCATGCCCCACTCCCTGCCCATTTCCCTCTTAACGTCAGCAGGTAGTCCTGTTTTCGTCCTGCAAGGGCAGGCTCCGGGTAGCTGGGAACCAAAAGTTCCTAGGTATGGTCATGTAGTGACCACTGGCCTCAAAGTGCCAGGGATGCTTTTCTCCTACCAATCTTGGCTTAACTCATGTTCTTCCTCCAAAACATTTTTAAAAAATATTTTAAAGTACTAGGGTAGGGAAACCATTGACAGTGTGGCCATAGAAATATATATCAGAAGACATCTGCTGTAGTAACAAGTCTACCAGGCAGGACTGGACTGGCCATCTGGCACACCGGCAAATTGCCCCAGCACCACACACTCAATGCTGCAGTATGCAGCTAGCCGATCGCACGTCATGGAAATGTAGTGTGCAGCCATACATATCCAGCCATCGGTCGCAATTACGTAATCAGGCGGCCACTGAGCTTAAAGAAGGTTGCATTTGCATGCTTTTTAACAGTATAACTAGGGATATCCATACAATTACATCCTATGTAGGTGATGTTGAATAATTTGCTACCGTACTCAGAATACCCTATTTTCTCCATGCAGTTTATGTGACTCCTGCAATTTTTCAAAACTACTTATGTTAAATTTGGCTTCAGAGCAAGATTTTTTTGTTTGTAATAGAGATGAGTCTAGTTGTGCAATAAATCTTCCAGCAGTTTTTCTCCTACTGGCTCTGTGTAAATTCTGTCCCTTCATCTAATGCAAAAAAAAAAAGAAGTTTGGAAATCTGAAGAGCTTTTATGAATTGTGTTACTGATGTATCACCAAACAGTGAAGAATCGTATGTATCCTATGTATGTGACTGTTCTGATGATTCAGTGGAAATGTATATAATGTAGAAAGTATATAACTGTTCTAAGTATATTTAACTGTGGTTTTTCTCATGTAAAAAATAGAAGTCCTTTTGTCAAATACTTGTGAAGCTCAGAAGTTTCCATCACTGATGAGGATTGCACAATGTACTTTATTGAGGATAACGACAATTACTTGCAAAAACTCTTAATTTTAGTACGTTGTAGTTTTTAATATAGTGGTTTTACTGTAAGACACCATTTAAACAATAAAAAATATTTTATTCTGTTGGAAAAGAATAAAGAAACAGCTTAACCATGAAAAGTGTATTGTTATTTCCTGATGTATGTTGGAGCATGTGGACGAATTGTTCTGACAAAGGCTTGCTGCATTTCAGTAGAGGTAGTAGGGTAAGAAGTGAAATACAAAGTCAATTTTATTTCTAGCTCAAATAACTAAAAAAAACTTGTTTGATGCAGAAAATGAAAAATAAGATACTTTGTTTATAAAATGAAGACTAGGGGAATTTCCATGGGCTTCAAAGTTGGCATCCCAATCCCTTATGTAATAAATTGCATCATTCCGAATTCTCTGCTAATGTTTATGTTCATTTGATTATTCCATGGATACTTGAGTGTTAGTAAGTAAAAAAGCAAATATTTACTCTGTTAAATACATTACCTTCATGCTTCCAGTTGATGAATTCTAGTTTTTCTTCTTCTAGAATTTTTTTTTCTAGTCCCGTAAACCCATGGATAAAACAATCTAACAAACAAATCTACACGTATGCAACTTTAGCCAGGTAGCACTTTAAAACATCCAGCCAAATGGACATAAATGATCAAGATTTACAATTTACCTTCACCGGGAAGAAGTTATTAAAACGTCTTCTTTGCAAGCTTATTTTGTGCTTCAGAAAAGAGCAGTCATGCATTTTTCCCCCCAAAATGCTCTGAAGATGGCAGGAACCTCCCCCATTGAAAATATTGCACTGAATTTCATTTTGAAACAAAAAAACCTTTCAAATTTCATCCAAGCTAGAAGGTCAGGAAACAAAATGCGTTGTCCGAAAAGGAATACACCAACAACAAAACAAAACATTTTCTGAATAGATGTTGCTTGCTCGATTCTACTGGATTCTTGGCAGCGTGAGGATGTTAAAGGTTTCTACTTCATGTCATGTATGTGTGACTTTATACATATAAACCACCACAGTGATGACCCACCCAACTCTTTCACAATCTGGTAAACCCCAGCAAACCCAACTACTTGCAGAATTTTGCAAGATTTTTTTCTTGGTTTAAGGTAAATGTCTTGCTTTCTTCTTTTGGGAATGTGGCCCGGGCAATACAAGGATACAACCGACAGATCCTTTGATCACATGCTCTTTGCATGAGTTGGTTATGACTATTAGGCCACTGCTAAAAATTACACTTAACATTCAGATTGTAGGGAGGAATCCAGTTTTGAAATGTAGAAACCGTTCATGAGGCTGGACCAAATTCAGACTAAAAGTTTCTCTTTATTGGTAACGCATCAATTAAAACTATGCCACAATGTCAAGGTAACCCAAACCTCTCAATTACAACAACAAAGGTCACCTGCACACCTGACTCGTTTCGTCCATATAGGTTATTAAATGGTTGGTGAGAGTCTACTTTAAGTTGAATTGCTGAATTGACTCCATGATTCTCTCCAATGAAGTTGCACTGATATCAATTACGGTACTATGATTTTTCAGCCATGCATCACACAATGGAAATAATCCTTATCCTCAATTGTGCTCCTTACCTTAAATATGAATTAGCATTGAGAATATCCATTAATGTTAAGGTCTAAGGGAGATCCTCCATATACAGCATAAACACACGGGTAAGGTGTGTGTATGGGGCAGTCGGTAATACACCACCAGCTCATAAATAAAAATAATACATGTCTTTGGGTACCTGGTGTGCATCACGTAGAATCAGATTATACTTGAATAAACTGGGCAGTTTAATTGCTATATCCCAGAATGTTAAAACAAATCTTCATTTCTCATCTACACTTGCTTAGGTAGCAATACTAGTTTATTGACTGTCATACAGCTGCCCTCTAGTGGTCATCAAATGATCTGTCATATCACAGCTTCATTGTAATTACTGGAAAATAGTTTATGCTTTCTTTCTTTCCTTTTTTCTTTTTCTCTCTCTCTTTCTGACTCTCACATTCACTTCTGATTTTCTTTATTCTCCACTCCCCTTCTCCATTCCTCTCTCTGTCTTTTGTTCTCTCACACAAGTTGGACAATTGTTTAGACTCAAGATCATAATTTTTAAATTTCTATCTTTTAATTATATATATATATATATATATATATATATATATATATATATATATATATATATATATATAATCATGCTGTTGCTCTATCTGTAACATTGACATCACATCATTGCAGACACAGAGCAGTGGTTGGTGTATCTCACTGTGTGCTTCCTCTACTAGGGCTCTCTTCCGCAACTCCGCTACTCTTGGGGGTGCTAGGAATTGCACAGGACATAATGAGTTACTCAGTTATATATCCCACATACTACAGAAAAGTACCAGGTAGGTTTGCCCTGTCCCTGTTTGACCAGGACAATCCAGGAATAAGGAGTACAAGAGTTACCATTCTTTCTCAAGGATATCACCCGGCTGGCTGTTTCCAAATAGAAATGGAGATGACGTTCAGCACAGTCACGTAAAGTCACATTACTTGACCCAGAGGTAGGAGCACAGCAGCAGTGTGTTAGTGTCTGGGTATATGTGTTAGTGTGTGTGTTAGTGTGAGTGTCTGGGCATGTGTGATTGTCAAAGTGTGTTTTAGTGTCTAGGTATGTGTGTGGTGTGCTAGTGTTTGTGTTAGTGAGAGTATCTCTGTGTGTGTGGGTGCCAGGTATGTGTGTGTGTTAGTGTATTGTGGAGATTCCAAAATTTAAAAAAATTAAAATCAATAATTGCATAATGATGCATACGATTTCCCCCAAGTACATATGTTTCCCCCAAGTACAGCTGTAAATGCATAATTGAGGAGCAGGATACAAAAGGGAAGCTGCACATCTCTAAAGTGATAGAGACCATAATATGTTGAAATTTTACCTAATGAAAGATAATTGCACTATTTACTCCATCACAATCCATGCTTTATACTCAGGGTCATTTTTTATGTGGAGCAAAAAGAGCAATGACTCAGAGCCTAGACCTTAGGCCCCGAAACAGATGCCCTTTGGAACTCAGTTATGCACGTGAGCAGTGTCAGCATGTTACCTAAACGAGGGACAATCACTATCATAGGATCAGAACAGGCTTATAGCCGCAGTGGCAACAGGGTGTAGGGCCCACTGTGGGAGGCTCGGCCAGGGCCCCATTATTATGAAAGATGGCCCTGAATACACTGAGTCACATGATCATGTTTTTGCACTTGTATTTGTTGACTGCATTAACAAATCTTCAAATGAAACATTAGTGTTACTAACTGTGTTTTAAGGACTTACACAGTTACCAACAGTTCTAACAACCTGGCTTCACATGTTCCAGCAAAAGCATGGTGTCCAAATCTTCAAATGTGTCTTTTCACCTGATATGTTGGCGAATTAAAATAAATACAATGATTTTGGCTTAAACGCTAATACATCTTTCCCGGTGAGCCTGCATGAAAGGGTTAAAGCGCAAGCTGGACAATCCAAAATGTTCTTTGACAGACTTTTTTCTGCCTGTATATGGAAGCAAGCGTAGGACTAGGACACATTTGCGTCACGGGTAGGGGAGGTGTCTTGATTTACGAGGTTTATAATAAGAGCTTCCACTGAGCGATCTTAAATCTTCTACCGACAGGAGGATGAATTTAACACCCCAAAAACCATAGCATCTCTGCTGTGGAAAATGAAAAGCAGTTCCATTCCTCATCTGGTTAAGTTACTGGAAAATGCCAGGTCCTATCAGGATTCACATAAAGTAGTCTCTCTGAAATTGTATCTCTACGATAATGCTGGTGCAGTAGAAATCATGGTGCCCTTTTAGTATGGTCAGCTAATTGGCTTTCCACTCATAAGAGCATTTTGGCAAAACTCCACCGGTACAAGGATATTCTAAAACGTCTACGCTAAATGCCAGGCCATCTTTTTATAAGTGAGACTCAATACTAAACCATATCACATGAGGTCCTTCCGAAATGATAAATACATATGTGTACGTTGGACATGGGTTTATCAAACAGGCAACCCAACATTGTGCATATTTATACAACAACATAGGTTGGTACAGGCAGAGGTCAGAAGAAGACAGAATGGGTCCTAGGCCTACAGGGTGATTACATTATATGTTGTCCACTATTAAGGGGGTACCTTCACAGATTTGTTAGGGGATTACATTTTTGGATGATAAAGATGTGATATGTTACGTCATACTGTTCGTGATGCTTAAATCTTTCTGATTGTACCAAATGAGCTCATAACACTCAATAATCAGAGATGGCAGCAGAGTAGTTGGAAACGACACCGTTATATAAATTACTAACATGCCTAGTAGGACTTTCAGTGCGGAATTCAATTATGGTTTTATCGTAATGGTGACAGATGCCCTTTAAAATAAGGCTTTTTAAAAGTGTCCATAGACAAGCAGAGTTGCCCCCACTTATGGATTTTAACTCACTGGCACAGGCAGGTAGACAAAATCACTTTGCAATTTTTTTTTCTTCCTCTGGTTATTGCAATTTTTTGCTATTATACTAGAACACAATGTCATAAATGTAATGCGCTGCAAATTTCCCAGAAGTATACAGATTCAAAATGCCCTTTCCTTTGAAAATCATGTGTTTACATTTTATTACAAGCGTAACAATATAGTAATGAATACAATATATGTAAAATGATATTTTCTGAGGTCTGTGAGACAAATTAAATAGAGTCATATTTCTCACATCTGTATCAAAGAAAATGATGTCCAGATTTGCAGAAATATATCTCGGAGGGTGTCATATAAAATTCAGTTTAGAGACAAACATACGCAGTTGGTTTGCGAGTGAAAAGAATTCTGCATGCTGGATGTACTTTGGATTTCTCTGGCATTTGATAGCTGCGGCTTTATATGACTCTTCTGAATAACCTTTAGGTGTCTCGTATGAAGAAGCTGCTATTGTGTTCGGGGAGATACATGTTGTCATAATGGTTAAAGCTTTGACTCCTTTGGGATACATTCTTTTCATGCTTAAACACCTGTTTCTCGTCAAGAAATGTAAGAAATACTGTTGCTTGCGTCAACACGCTGGGATGCCACTTATGACCTGATGTGAAATATGAAGACTTCTTGTGGATAAACAACATAAAAAAAGAGAAATGGATGAGAGTATTGGTGGAGAAATGAGATGGAAGTGAAAGAAAAAAATAGTGAGGGAGGAAAGACACCGAGCTGCGACACATACAGGGGTTGGGTGTTAAATTGCTTTCTGTTGTCCCAAATCCTAACTGACCCCCCCATGTCTATGCTATCTCTTTCTATCTAGCCGTCATAGCAATGCTCCTTGTGTATAGAAATGTATGTACTATGGTAATTAATTATATCTAAAGGTAAAGGTTATAATAAGGGTGACCTCTCCTCTTTGCTCAAATTATATATAAGAAAATTAAATATCTTAATGAAAGCTTCCACAGCAATGTACTCAGTATTTCTAATGAACAAGAATGGTTTTATTGTTTATATTCTATATGTTTGCTCTGTTTGGTTAATAAACTCCAGCTAGATCTTGTTAGGTGGCTTTGTGTCTGTGGAGCTTTTACAAAGAAGCCGGGGAGTCCATGCAGAGTTTATGTCGATTACAGATCCATCCCATGACATTAAATGGGAAGTCGGTCTCTTGCTTACAGGGACAGTTTAGTGTCCCTCGCAACCTTGCTCACAAAGAACGTACATGAAAGCATGTTGTAAGTACTTTAATATAGATTCTTCAACCTGTAAAAATAAATGAAGAATGACTTACCTTCAGGAGAAGCCTCAGCACCAGAGCTGCAGTACAACAGTCCCTCCATTGTCCTGTCTTCATGACACATTGGCTGCCAAGCACTGGAAGGTAAACACCGGAGAGTCCCTTTCATGGTGCTCAATTTAGAAACTCACGGAGTGAAAAAAAGGATGCTCAATTTACAAACTCACTGGCTCACTGGTATTGGCTAGCGGTTTAAAATGCATAATAAAATCAAGGAGTTGAGAGGTTCATCTCACCTGCGAATTCATGGTTTACTGAATCATCTTCTAAATCAGAATAGCACACTGAATTCTAGTATACTAGTAGAGCATATCAAACGACATATATGTAGTACACATTTCACTATTACCGTAGTTAGTTTATCCTGTAAGTAGTGTGAGCTTGCTGACAAATTGCAAAGCACCACTACGTGCAAACTTCTAATTGATCCATTACTGAATCAACTAGAATGAGTATGCAGGGCTGTGTGTATATCAAGCAACTTTTTGGATGCTAGTTGTTGGAGAACCTTAGAAGGTCAGGAGATGTAATAATTGAGGCGGCCAGAGCTCTTCTCCGTAAGGGATAGGAGATACTGGTTTGTTACCTTTCTCTCTAGTTATTGGCTTCACACATTGATTTGTATAGCATCATCGTATTTTGCTGCAAAATATTATTTCTGCTTTAAAAATCAATAAATAATAATTTCCCCTGTAAAGCAGATAAATAAATTAGGCAATTCCACTGATTGGTGTGAAAGGCCCGCCGGAGATCCAATAAAACCCACCTGCTGCTATAACCAAATTAAATCGGATTTGTAGTCAGCTGGTCTTTGGCAACCAAGGCCAAAAAACCACTCCTTGGTGCTCATGGTTTTTTTTCTATTTTAGATAGCATTATCTTTTTACACAATTAGTGTGTGTTTACAGAATTTAATTTACAAACATATTTTTTGCTTTGCTGTTTGTTACTGGTTTATCTAAAAATGATTGCACCTTTCAGGGTAGTGGAACACTGTAATATACCTAAACCCAGCAAACATTCTGAGCTCTCTGAAATATATGACAAATCAGGAGAAGAAAGAGGGGCAACAAAGATTTGAGTCCTGATAGGGCGATCCACCACTAGTAAAGCTGGACGGGCTGCCACCTTTTCAGACATGTCTTCTTAGGAAGAATATGCCACTGCTTGGCTCCCCCTGATTCAGGTGCCGCAGGCTGACCTTGAGTTCCTCATGTAAGCTGCCAAGCTGAAGGGGTGTTATAGCCATCTCAGCTTCAGATCACACTCCAGACTGAGCCAAGTGTTGATCTTGGGTAGTGAGTGAGCCATATATGAAGTGAAAAGCAGAGACACACAAAGAGATAGGTTAAAATGTCAAATCTAAAAGTGAAATCATATCCTCTTTCAATGCCTCCAGTTTGTAATGTATCATCCGCCACAAGCTACAAAGGTTTGGAGTGACCTTGTCAAAGTGAGAGCACCAGGGTGTTATAGACCTGAAGCAGATGCTTCACTGGGAGATTATTAGGTAACGTTCACATTTCTATGATACAGCTTGACTTGCTATCATGATGGTTTGTATGCTACTGAAGTAAAATGTATTACAACACAATATTTTATTAGTTTATTTTCAAGTTAAAAATTATGATGAGTCGAAGGTGTACTTTGGGCTAATTTTTTCATCCATAGATTCAGTACATAACCATTTGCTCAGTAGAATGAAAATGTTTGATAAATAATCATCATGAAGGCTGTCAGGTTGGCACAATGAGATTTGCAATCCTTGTTCTTTGATTATTAAACACAAACCCGATTAAAATATAACTTAACTCTCATTTTAATAACATTCTCCCTTTCTGGACTCTTCTCAATGTGAGAACGAAGGATACGTCTTCTCTGCCTCATGGCATTACTTTACAGTTTCCTGATTAGTGGAACTTGATAACTGAGTTTCTCATATTTGTTGGCTAAGATCATTTCTCAAGGTGCTTGTGTAACTGATTCATCAGTATTTCTGCTGATACCACTTGCTATTAATATACATGTTCCCTTTGGATGTTGTTGCCTTTGAAGCAAGAAGAAACAAAAGAATAAGACATATAGCAGGAAATACTTCTGGGGTCCTTTCTAATTTTTTGGGAACTTGCGTAAAATAGCAACAGCTAATAAGAGCTTGGATTTGGATACACGGTCCATCATATCATGTGTTCTATTGAATATGGTCATCTAAAATAATCAGAAATGTTAATTACTGGGACAGCGTCTATGGTTCATTAATTAAGTGCAAAGGTGGTCAAAATATAAGCCCAAGTTTGGCTAGTCTGTAGTATACACCTTTACTTATGGAAGATGGTCTGACTTGGCCTTAGACTCGCTGGGCATTTTTAATAAGTTATTAAATTACCCTAAGATGCTGAATGGGTTGTCATAAAGAATCTTCTCGCTGTATTGCATTTTGTGCGATAGTTAATACAATGCCTGTTTTTTGAGAAATCAGGAACCAGCCATTTCTTTTACCCTTGCTGTAAGCTTTACTTTTGTTAGTGAAGCCCACAAGTGTCAACCTAACCAGAGAGTCTATCCAGAAGGAGCCGCAGTTTCACGGAGGAAAGACATATACCGCATCTTGATTTACCACAGGTCCTACAAGTAGCAAAACACATCAATTACAATTGTTGATTTATTTTTAACTGGACTTTCAGGATTTGGCGAAAAGCAGGAAAATGAAAACTGTATTTAACCCTCAGCTTTGCTATTATCGGTGTGGACTTTAGTTAGAGCCATGTGTATGGGGTGTACACAACAATGATACATTCGCAAAATGTAAACCCCCCCATTCTCTAAATTCTTAAACAATGTTCGGCAGTGAAGAGTTATTTTCTTGTGCTTATGAAAAGCAAAATGACAGGTGACCTATTAATCTGCCTTGACTTGACATCATCAAAGGGCACAAGCCACAACGTTACAGCACAATTTCAACAAAAATGACATTTATTTCTTGGAAAAAGTTCTAATTATGGTTATGTTGAATTCTGAGAAACGCTGTTCTACCCCAATATCTATGAGGATGTTAGCCACACATGATTATTAATACACTGTTTATTTCAAGTGTTGTCTATAATATTGACCCTATAACAATGGTCCCTTAATATGTCAGCTGTGATTTTTGGGTGATTGCTCCATTAATAGCATACATCGTGACTGTAGGGAAAATTGAGGTTTCCATGTATGTGGAGCCACTGTCTACTACAGCGAATACGTAACAGCTTGATCACAGACTTATTGTGGTATTTATCATGACTACTCCGGGATATTCATTTTCCATAATTATGACTGGAAATTTGCAGCTTCTAAAAATGGCAACTTCTAAAAATGGCAAAGTAACCCAACTGCGCTGAAAAAGGAACATTAGCATGTGCAATGTATTACACATACAGGATGTAGTTTTATGCACAGTGACATTCTGCATATCTGAATGTCTGTAACAGCATTGGAAATGTATTTGGTGTCCAGTGAAATACATGTTAATTATGCTCGGGTATGCTCTGGTCATTGGTGTGTGTCACTCGATTCATTATGTTCACGGACAGTCTAGTTATTGGTACAGGGCCGCACAGACATTGGTGTAAATGCTGATGGGCCCCGGTACCTGGACCTATTTATCAATTGCAGAGGGCATTTAAAGATTTAGTTTGTAGAGCGCTTTGTTTAAATGCCAGGTTTTTTTTTCCTGCTCAAAAATAAATGACATATGTATCTAGAAGAGACAATGGGCAAGTTAAAGGAACACTCATTTTTCTTCCTGGTCTGCTCTTCCTCTTCTATTCTCTCTTGTGTTCATCTTCTGTCTTCTTTTCCGCCCTCTATTGTCTTGCTTATCTCCCTCTCTCCCCCTTTCCCTCTCTCTCTCTACTCTCTCGTTCCTCTGTTTTCATCTCCATCCTGCAGGAGGTGTGCGAGGCTGCCAGATAGTTCCATGATCCTGAGGTAGTAGCTCCTCACAAAGTAGATGGGTGAGAGTTTGTGTGCGTCTGTCTCCGGCTGTATTTTAGAGTGAGTGTTAGAGTGAGTGTATGCGTTTGTTAGTACTTGTGCGTGTTTGTCGGCGGTGCTGGTGGTCACTTGGCTTTACACGACACGGGTCAGAAGGTGCTAGCCCTCCCCTGCTTAGCTGCCCACCATGATAAACAGAAGTAGGCTTCAAGAAACATAGTTATTATACCGTGTTTAGCTAGTTAGGGGTAACTGACACAGGATTTTGCATAACTAATTTCTTTAATTAAAGCAATCTATAGCTTTGTTTATCAGTTTAATTGTTTGGATATATCTATTCTAGTTACACATATGAAGCAGGCAACAATATGTGTGTATTCCCACTGGCTAAAAAATAATGAAAAAAGTCAAAATTGTGTGATATTGTATTGACGTAAACTTGATTTATATCACTGACCGCAGTTTATCCTCTTAGCTTCCATTATAAAATGCTAACACGTCAAGAACTTTTTACCTGCCATGCTGATAATTATACAGAGGGAGTCTGACACTTTACCAGTTTCCACTGCTTATCTCAGCGGGATTTTATGATATTGGCTACTTTGCCATTCTTATAATTTTATAATTTTGACAGCAGTAAAAGGATATTGCTGTGCAGCTGTATTGTTTTATTCCATAGAGACGTACACTCCTTCTTCATCTAGAAATAAACTTTTCAGAAATATAGAAACAATGAATAAAAACATTAAGAAAATGTGAAATCCTCATTCACTATTCTAGAATGCAGTTAAACACCAATAACACGTTTTAGGTAAGTATCTGTAGACCATGTTTTATGGTGATAAACAAGGAAGTCTATACAGTAAGAAGCAACTTTACCTGGTTCCAGAGGTAGTCAGAGGTAGTCCAGGTAGCCAGAGGTAGTCCCGTACAAACACTTTTTACTTGAGTGATGAACCCTTGATGTCCGGGCCAGACCCACCAAACCAATTTAACCAAGCCATTGCCACGCAACCTAAACCAAAACTGGGTGCGTCAACAGGGCAATGACTACCAAACTAGACACAGTAAATAACATAATTAATTAACATGAATAAATGACAAAAAATGAAACCACCCCTAAGCTTACAAGGTTATCCAGGTACCACCAACACAGGGGAGGACTACCCGGATGCCCAACCCCAGGCCCAACCCCAGGCTCTAAGCACCACCAGCAAGGAACCTCCCATCAAAATGCCACCAAATGCTCTCCCCCAGAGCATTCACCCCCTAGATGCCTGGTAAGCTTCCGCCCCTGACTGTGACAAAATTAACCGCCCAACCAACATCACAAACCATAGGGAGGGATGGTGGGACACAAAATGGCCCCTAAACTAATGACACC
Source organism: Spea bombifrons (assembly GCF_027358695.1). NCBI lineage: Eukaryota > Metazoa > Chordata > Amphibia > Anura > Pelobatidae > Spea > Spea bombifrons. Next base: position 20,975,431 of record NC_071091.1, on the reverse strand, counting down.
TACCCTTAAATAACGTCCCAAAACTCCATCCCCAAAACTCAGCACATGGCAGGTCAAAAGGTTAAAGGAACTTATTTAACATTATTTTTACTTTTGGGATTGTCCATAAAAAAAGGCTTGGCAGTTTTGTTGAAAAAAAGATAATACCTTTAATTTAAAGATTACAGCAAATGATGACTGACGTGTGTAAAGGTGTGTAACCACATGACATCCCTAGACACTTTTTAATGTAAACCAGCAGCACTCATAGGTGTCCCTGGTCCCAGTGGTAAACTGGTTTTCATATTCTAAACTGTTGAGAAGGTGGCATCAATCTACTCATGGAGATAATTAATCAGTTATGGGGAAAATATCACAGGAATCATGATTATCGATTAATTTATCCCCCTACCTGACTACAAAGACGAAACCTTCAATTGTGTTGGTGAGGATAAGGTGAAAATAGGGCAACCACATAAATCATTTTTTTGTAGGACACTATAAATACCCAACAACATTTCAGGTAAGGATAAGGTGACAATTACATCTAGTTAACCCCTTAAGGACAATAGGCGGTCCCTAAACCCATTGAAAACAATGCATTTTGAGCCCGTATATATGTACGGGCTTTGTCATTAAGGGGTTAAGATGGCCGATAGCATGACCACATAAACCATTCTTGTGTTTGAAGGTATGACGAGAGACGAGGAAGGGGCCAAAGCATGAAGTGGCCATGGCTGGATCTGGAAGTTGGTGGGCTTTGTAAGCAGATCATAGCAAATGTGGAAAAGAGCAGGTCAAGGTTTCAGATTTACGGTTAATTTACAAAGAAACATTTACTTTTCTTGTATACCTTACAATTCCAGAATGATATCCCTGACTAAACCAAATTCTAACAATGATAAAAATAAAATAGAAAATGTCAATTAAAACAGAAAAGTTATAATCATAAATATGAAAAACAATATTCATTTTTGCAATTCATCAAATCATGTTCTGTAATAACATAGCCTCTTCAGCTATCTTCATTCTGGGAAATTATTGATTTTCCCTATAACAATGTTTTTCATGAATCCAGGTTTAACTGCCTAACATCAAAGTAGATTATTATAGCGCTAAAGCTAGTTTAGGGATAAACTATTTGAAAAAAGGGTTGTATCAAATAACGTATACATAAATTACTATTTACATTAGAAAATGTGTCTTAGAACGGCTTATGATATCTTTATACAAAGACGTTCCAAATTCCATTTAATATTTAAATGTGGGCTAGACAATTTGTAGCAAAGAAGAATAAAAAGGGATATAATTGGTTATTTTCCCTATTAGCACTGCTATACGACATGTAATACTTGATATTTAGACTTGCGCACATAGACCAAAAATGGTTTGGACAAAATTTTTGTTTCATTTTAGGTCCATTTGTTTTATAACAATGAATTTTGTCTCTTGCTCATTCTCACTCATTCTCACTCGCTCTCTCAACGTCTCCCTACCTCCTCAGCTTCTCCATCTCCTTCTCGGCAGATCCTGTCCTCCTTCACTGCTCCTCTGCTTCTCCTCCTCCGTTTCCGCCTGTATTATTCTCTCGTCTTCCTCAACAGGATGAAGTCTCTGCTAACATTATGGGTTCAACCTCTCGCTCATTCCTCCAATCAGTCTACTGATATTTGGTACAATTGCTTGAAAAACGTTTACTTTTATTGAATTTTCTAGGTGTTTCTGAAAGAATCCAATGTGGAGCAAGCAAGTTGCACACTTCATGATGTCATCGTGGAAGAGCAAGTATATGTAAAAAGCTGTGTACACCCATAAAAAGTGAAGCAAACTGTCAACATTGTTTCTTTCTGTTCACTATTACCATAGCAATCGCCTAGTGCTGAGGCATTAATGGCCTACTAGCCTGCATAAAAATCACATTTACAATTGCTTTAAAAAAAATATAGATTTTGTTTACTTGTTTCATTCATAAATGTTCACTGAGAATTAAAGAGAATGAGATAAAGGTGGAAACAGCACAACATAGTGTAATATTATTAACTCTTTTTGTGGAGCTTGTGTATATGAATATGTTTTTTGACAAACTGGTAGAACTGGTAATACACCAACCGTTCCTTTTTTCTCTAGTTACATTTTTAGAACGCAGTGTATGTAAAGTGGGTCATTTTCAGGGACTGCAGTACGCGTTCACTCATGATAGAAAGACAACAAGACAACACGGATGTTCTAATGTGTTTCGTGATGATGTGTGAACTATGAATGGCTCTGATTCTAGTTGTACAAATGTACGCCAATTTTGGAAAAAGGGGCTTGTATCTGGTAGACATATATTGTATATATTGTATACATTATATTGTATTTGCTGCTGGCTGATGCATGTAACCACGTGTCTCCTTTACCAGATGAAATAGTCTACACGAAAACAATATATTTCATGTAAACCAGAAGCACTCATTTCCTATAGGTGTCCCTGGTTCTAAAGGTAATCTGGTTACCCTATTCTACAGAAGTTTGGTGAGGATATCACAAGAATCACGATGACCAATTGCGTTATCCTCCTACATGACCTTAACTTGTGTTGGTGAGGATAAGGTGAAAATAGGGCAACCACATGAATCATTTTTTGTAGGACACCTATACATACCCACCAACATTTCAGGAATCCAAATCAGGACACCTGTGTTGGAGGGTGTGTGAAGTGGTAACGGCTGGCTTTGGAAGCTGGTGGGGCTTCTTGCCTGTAAAGCATTGTGAGGTGGGCATGTGTTTTCTACAACCATCCCTGCATTAAATATGCATTTGGTACCTGCATTCGATGGGATGCCAAAACTGAATGGGATGCAAGGAAGTTTTACTTTACCAAGAGGGTGGTAGATAAGTGGAACAGTCTCCCTGCAGAAGTGGTAAGAGCACACAGTCAGGGAATTTAAACATGCATGGGATAGGCATAAAACTATTCTGAATCTAACATGAGATCATAGAGTGATTACGGTCTGAGTTTTTACATCAGGAAAGATGGGCCAAATGGTTCTTCTTTGCAGTTAAATTCTATGTTTAAATATGTCATCGATTTACTGGCTCGATGAATGCGTTCATGCAGAAACGTTAGTTATAGAAATAAAATGACTATTACTATCTTCCAATTGGTTAAATGCCTTGTAAAAATTAGAGGCTTTTTCAGTTAGGAAATAGCTAAATAAAAATCTTTAGAGTGCATATTCATTTGTCATTTCCCCCTCTAAAAAAATTATAATTAATCTACAACTGACATAGCAAATAAAAGGTGCTATTTTACAATCTGCTTGCTAGAATATTTAGCAAGGAATAAACCCTCACGTTCCATCAGACCAAAGTCTAACCCTTTAAATGCAACAGAAGTTTTAAGCTAGTATAATGTTTTCCGCACTCCTTCAGAATTGATTTAACAAAATGCTTATTTCAGTATTGACATAAATTTTCCTGTGCATGATGACATCATTTTTAGAATATTACTAATAACAAAATAAACATTATTATTATTAATATTATTATTATTACAAAGTAAATCTGATATACAAGGATCCAGGTTTCAGTGACATAATGTGTAACCATTCATTTAAAGACAGGAATTTTTATTTGTTTTCATGAACATATTAGATGTAAAACAATTTTCACTTTTTCCTGATACCTCCTTCGACCGAAACTGGTTTTCTGGTTTCAGGTGTAACTGCTGGATGACCTCAAAGGCTTCTGGGTAATATAGTCCACTTCACTTTTGGCACCCTAAGGTGTTTATTGATGTGGGACTTCAAATCCCAGGAAGCATTGCGCACAGGTATGTCAACCAGCAAGCAGCAGAGGCAGGGCAAGGTGTGTCTGAGTTTGACTTGTCTTGCTAGACAAGGTAATCATTACCATCTCAAGTATTACTGCTGGGCAGGTAAACAAACGGGAGTAATAAGACAATGCAAAGGAAATGCACGAGTTTTGGTGTCTGAGCTGAAAATTTTCTAAAAGAAAGGTAAGTTTCTAATTTAAAGTTACAGCTTGGATAATGATGTTACCTCTGAATTCTAACTTTTTCACCCAGTTCTCTCCTAGAATAGATAATATGTGCCGTATTTGTATATAACTGTGCAGAACTCCTTAGGAGCCTTATGTTTCAGAGCGAATGTTCCTCAAATACTGGCTTGTACTGCCACAGGCTATGTAATATTTACTAATATTTAAATATGCTGATATCAAGTTGTAGCAAAGTGTGAAACATTGTTCACGTTGGACTATTTATAGCACGGAATGAAAAGGTGTTGCATTGAAAGGGTTAACCTGGAAGGGTTTTACCATTTCTTTTAATAAGTAATGTTCAAAGAACTGCTTGTAATAGAAATTCTCTTTTTGGAAAGGTTAAACCATCTATTGTTTTGTAACAGGTAGTGATTATAGAATTCTGCAGAATATACGTTCTCTTTTTTCGCTCCGCACAGGACCAGGGACTTTATGCTGAGTGAAAAAAAGTGAATATGCGCCACGTTTTTTAATGTATATGTCCATATACTTTCTATATTATCTGGAGTGCTATTTCATCAGTCACCAGTCTAGTGATGTCTCTTTAGGAGGCAATAAAAGGGTTTAAGATGCATTTACTTGTTTATACTGTATTTTTACTCAGTTGCGGTCACTTTCTGTATAGGTTCTCATTATTATTATTATTATTATTATTATTATTATTGTTTTATTTGTATAACACCCACAATTTACGCAGCACTCCATACAGTCAAAGGATAGGAGAAAACTAGAATTGAAGACCCATTACATTAGTTACTTTCATCATGTATGCTGCGTTTTTAGGGATGACATGTGGTATCTGCCCTTTAGCAGCAGTCTCTTATAAGGCTGTACCTTAGTTACGCACATTAAAGTTTCATGTTGCCTTTAGTGGTCTGTCGGACTGCTAGTAATGGGTCTCATTGGCTAAAAGGCTGTCGTTTTGGTGAGAATAGTGTAAGGGCTTGAGTAGTTGTCTCATGCATTTAAAGCTGTCACATTTTATCGGTGCCACCCTAGAAGTAGCAGGCTCAGCGTCTGTCTCGCTATTAATGTTCATCTATCTTATTTCGAGGCTGTCTTACTTTTCCATCAGTGATTTTCCTTGCTGAAAGATGTAACATTTCTTGTGATACCATTAATTGGCAAATATCACATTCCTAATAACAATGATCGATTGTCTAGCAGTTTCTCATTGTTAGATTGAAATATGTCTCTTTAGTAAGTTCCATTAGGATATTTCACAATCAATTAGCATAACTATCCTTTTAACTCATACAACACACTAAAATAAATTCTTGCTTTATCATATTTAAATAAACTGCAATTTAGGAATCATTGCAAAAACATGCATGATGAACACACGTGTAACGCATCATCCGTTTCCTTTCTGAACATCTAATATTCTTAAACGTCCCTCCATACAATTGTCCCTATGTGGCATGGCTTATCTTCGGGTGTGGGGGGAGGGAGTTGGGGGGCAAAGGCCAGCACTGCACCCATGAGCTAGCAATGTAAACAGTACTTGAATGGTACATAAAGTTGCCAGAGAATTGGAATTCTTGTTGGCTTACCTCAACTGTAATGTTAAAGGTGCTGTTCCACCAGTGCTGCTGAGTTTTACATGTTTGTACCTAAATAAATTTGAAATAAAATCATTATTAATATTTTTATGTTATACTTATGTAATAATTACCTTTATTATTAATACTGTTGAACACAGGGAGAGGCCTGGGCCAAGGGGCATGGGGGCAATTGCTCCCCAGGCCGTCCTGAATCTAAATTAAGCAGCCGCCCAAGGGCCATCTATAATGTGGTGCAAAAGACCGCAGCACATGCGGTGGGCCGGCCGGCACGGACTGGCCGGTACACCGAGATGCGATTGCAGCCGATGCGACTGCGAGTTTTAAAGCGGCCGTAAAACACGCCAGTCGATTTAAAATCTTTAAGCAGCCAACGTGCCTGCACCATGCCGCTCAGTGAGGCTCTTATTCCTGCCCCTTTGTTGATGCGACGTGCTGCTCAAGGGGGCAGGCTCACACGGAACAGCTCCTCCAATGGTGTTGGAGAATAAATACACAAAGGGGGCTGGCGGGGCACAAATGCACATGGATGTGGGGGGAATACATTAAAACCAAATGGGGACCTGACTGGGGCATCAATACACAAGGGGGAAACACACAAAAAACAAACCAGTGTGGAAAGCATTTTTTAGGCTTTGTGTAGATTAACCCATACTGATGCGGGTATTGGTGTGGCAGAGCCCGTCCTGGTGTGTGTGTTTGAATGTCGGAATGGCAGAGCCTGTCCTGGTGTGTGTGTTTGGGTGTCAGTGTGGCAGAGCCTGTACTGGTGTGTGTGTGTTTGGTGTGTCGGTGGGGCAGAGCCTGTACTGGTGAGTGTGTGTGTGTTTGGTGTGTTGGTGTGGCAGAGCCTGTCCTGGTGTGTTTGTGGTGTGTCGGTGTGGCTGAGCCTGTACCGGTGTGTGTGTGTGTGTGTGTGTGTGTGTGTGTGGTGTGTCGGTGTGGCTGAGCCTGTACCGGTTTGTGTGTGTGTGGTGTGTCGGTGTGGCTGAGCCTGTACTGGTGTGTGTGTGTATGTTTGGTGTGTCGGTGTGGCAGAGCCTGTACTGGTATGTGTGTTTGGTGTGTCGGTGTGGCAGAGCCTGTACTGGTATGTGTGTTTGGTGTGTCAGTGTGGCAGAGCCTGTCGTGGTGCGTGTGTTTGGGTGTCAGTGGTGCAGAGCCTGTCCTGGTGTGTGTGGTTGGTGTGCCAGTGTGGCAGAGCCTGTCCTGGTGTGTGTGTCTGGGTGTCGGTGTGTCAGAGTCTGGTGTGTGTGTTTGGGTGTTGGTGTGGCAGAGCCTGTACTGGTGTGTGTGTGTGCCTGTCCAATTTGTGCTGAGAATGCCTAATTAACATGCAATAAATGTTCTTAAAATCTTGAGTGCTATTTTTATATATTCAAGCCATCAGAGGGAAGAATAAAAGGGCTAGTCTGCTAAGGTTTATGTGCTTAGCATACGACAGAGTGCAATTAATGTTTTCTCTAAGTGGATCAACACCTTTAATATATTTATCAGGATCTTACACATAGACCACACCTGTGCCTGAAACACATGACTCACAATGATGCCCAAAGTCCCTTTTACGGAAACCAGAACTGCCAAATATTGGTGTCAAGCGCATGTTATGTTTGTTTAAGAGATGTGTCATTTTTTGGAATTTTATAAGCCTGATTTCAACTGTATGGTTAAAGTTTCATTAAGTAGGCAGTTTTTTAAAATTGTGTTTATAGATCCTTTAGCAAGAACTTGTATGTAATGACGGGACAATTAGGAGGGTAATGAGACCGCTACATATTTGGAAGACTTAATTTGGGATCATTCACTTCTACTCAATAGTAAAGAATTTTAACGTCTAGACCAGATCAATAAAATAAGGAGGCATCAGCTCGTATATACTATACTGGATACCTGCTGTTAGCTGTAGAAGATTAAAAAAGTGCTTATATGATCTATTAAAGAGGAATGAGATAAGATAATTCTAAACCACTAATAAAGTAATTTAAAACATAAGGTATTTAATCAAAACATTACAATATACCACTTAATAGTTTTTTATAGTTAATGATATTCATCTACTTATAGTTGTATTTGTATAGATTCCCACTTTCAGGTTCACTGTATCTAAATCTCTTTACAACATTTATAATTATATATATATATCTATATAGATATATATATATATATATATATATATATATATATATATATATATCTATATAGATATATATATATAAATATATATATATATATCTATATATATATAGTAAAAGCCCCCAGGGGAAAATGAGAGCTATTGATAAATTGGATAGATCCCTGACCTGCAGAACCGCTCCTTGTTAGGTATATGAGAAAACTCTGTAAAGGTTACGCTCTCACTCCGCCACACAAGTGCAAGTATGTTTGTTTCGCGCATGGTTTTATTTTTTATTTTTGATATAGCTTTAATACCAATATCCACAGATACCATATGCTATCCTGTCTTTCACATATTGACCAATGTCCTTATCTTGGAATGGTATGTTAATGTTACTAAAATGTTATAAATACTTGGAACATCTTGTAAAATGGGTCATATTTGAGACAGTGACTGTGAACTGAAGATAAATGTTTTATTCTCCATGTAACAGTATGCTTTTATGACTTGAAATGTGACTATAACAAATGTATAGTAAAATCTGCATTTCGGCAATAGACACCTGGGTATAAGTAGATATGTCTTTAAATAGCTATTATATATCTTACCCACTTTCCTCACTAATGATCTCTGCGGGGAAACTTTAAAAAACCTATCCCTCGCTCTTATGGATCACAGCTGAAATTCATAATTTGGCAGATATTGGACTTGGATATTGGTCTTGTAGAAATCATGTGGTCCTATATCTGGGGCCGTCTGGGTGCAACAGAGATCGGTTTTCTGTTTGCTATGTCCTTATCATTTGATGATTTCTATAGCACCATCATAAGTACTGTATAATGGGCAAACATGACATAATAAGTAGTGAGTCGCATAACAATTTAGACATACAAAAGTTTAGGAGGACCCTGCTCAGACAAGTTTCTATGGTCTACTTTACCCAAGGGGGGTAAAATGAGCAAGTCAAAATGTTCTAGTATGTGTAATTTTTAATAGTAAAATTCAGAATATTACAATTCATGAAACTCAGGTTAGAGTTGTATGGAAGCAAGAAGAGAAATATTATAAAACAAATAGTCATAATCTGTAGAAGTAAGTAAAGCCTTTATAGATACTGGCATGTCATTCATAAAAATGTTCTACCCTCAAAAGTTTTCAGAAGTAAGAAAAGTAATGAAAAATTATCCACCATTTTCAGCAAGAATCTGTGTAGCTGAAATATGCAGTATATATATATATATATATATATATATATATATATATATATATATATATATATATATATATATAATATATATAAATTTATTGTATGATGTGTACAGAAAAACTCTAAACCGCTTGTACGTACTGCATTGTTTCTAATCATCCCTTTAAACGTCTATAAGTTCTGTTTAAAGGTATGGCCGAAGTACCAAATGATCCCAGAAGGGACAGTAGAATTGAAAATGTAGAAACTGATACTTTTTTCTCCTAACTCCCATTTTTCTTCGATAGATTCATGATCCTTTTCCTTTGATAATATTTGTTTTTGCTCTTGGCACTGTTTCTATTTGCTGAGCTTTACTTCCTTGGCTACAAGTGTCCTGCGTTTTGTAATATGCTTTTCATTGATCTGAGCCATATAACAGATGCTTATCACCTTTCAGAGGGTAATTATAGAATACACAATTTTACATTGTATTGTCCTGACAGCTTGTCGGAACTTTCAAACTGCTTTAGATGTTCAATATCGGCACAGAGCTGAAATGAGATCATACCGAAATACAGGATACCAGGAGAATGTTCAGTCCTTATGGCACTCAGCTTTCCAAACATGTATCCTATTTGAAAGTATGGCTCTTAATGGTTTCTCTTAATTTGTCTTGAAACACCATTCAATTAAAAGCTCGCTTCTTCAAAATGCTCTAGATAAGGAGGGTCTCATTTATTGAATGAGCCCCTTAAGGACAATGGGTGGTCCCTAAACCCATTGAAAACAATGCATTTTGAGCCCGTACATGTACGGGCTTTGTCATTAAGGGATTAAACGCTACATGAAATTCCTTCCATGATTTCAATGCTACTTCCCTGCCATTCATAAAACTTAAGCTTAACAGAAAACTGATACTTTATTTCAATCACTAAACATGTTGGGGAGATGACGACAAAAAAAATCTATGCATCAATGTAAGACAGTTCCCTATTAAAAGAAAGGTCAAACCTTTGGTATACAGGTTATATTACAACATGTTGATACATGTCCTTAAATCGCTTGGAAGTTTAGAAAATTACTACAATATGTCAACTTACATGATGCAGATGGCTTTTTAACAAGAAGGATGTGTATTTATAGTTACAATAAGCCCACAAAGTGTATTGCAGAACATATCTTGCACCTGCTGTTTTAAGTGAACATATGTTAAAAAAGAATAGACTGCAAACACAACAAACGGCATCTGACACTCCGTGAAAACCCTTCCTATTAACTATTGTATAAAGGATTGTGATGAGTAGTATCCATACGGGGCAATTGTTATATTTGCCAATCCTTTCTTTGTAAATATGTGTGTGTGTGTATATAATATATAATATAATATAATTATATATATATATATATATATATATATATGCATTTGTGTGTGTAATGCAAATTCTATGAAGCAACAAATTAATTACATTTCATAAAATGTTAGACTTTACTTATTCTAACACTCAATTAATCCCACAAAAAGGGTGCAATCTATCATCCTAGTACCTTCAACCTGCATCTTGAAAGAATTCAAATGCCAATGACTTTTCCACATCCCCCTCGCTACAATCAAGTCATGCTTATCCTAAGCGGTCCCCCTCAACCTCCTAATAGACTGTGAGATAGCGAGAGCAGGGCCCTCTTCACTTCATGTATCAATATATCTTAACATGTGTTAATGTTACTGTCAATTTTATTGATGTTATTGTGAGTTTTTCACCCTCCCCAATAGTAATAGTGCGGAATTAACATGTTATCAACATAATATATTAAATATATATTTATAATTAATATATTATTTCCCATATCCTCCCACTCTTGCTCACATTTGAAAATCTACTCATTAAATTACTTTTTAACTACATTATATACATTTTTTTTTTTAGACAGGGCTTAGGCAGAAAATGGATGCAGCAGAGAGAAAGGTCACGAAGGAGGCTGTTAAATTAGGCACAATGCTCTATAGTGTATATGGGTTGGTTACAAGGGAGATCTCTGATCTTATTCCGAAGAAGGGCTGCCACCCCCCCTGGATCTCCTGTCACGAGAAAACACCACTGAATACTGTATACATATTCACTTAGTAATATTTTTCCTTTACATTCTTGAGACACTTCATATTTTCCTGACCATAAATTATTGATAGGCCATACAAAAATGTTTTTCCATATATTTGGATTAAATGTATTTTTAAGTAATCTTTATGGATTATGTAATATCCAGTGGAAACAACACTCCGCTTTATTTTGGAAAAGTCAGATGCCTTGAAGCTAACTCACATTAAAGCAAATACTTTGTCTTCAACAAAGACATATAGCACGCACTGTGCCATTTAATATTTGATGATTGTGATTATATATATATATATATATATATATATATATATAGTTACCTTTTAAATAGATGAATACGCTCCTTCCCAAGTACAAGGTTTCTCAGATATTTCTATGGTCAGCTTTCATATGTTTCCATAAATCACTTTTTTCATGCCTGGTGCAATCCTATTACAGATGGAAAATCTTAACGTGCTCTTTCTGATCATTTCAGATTTTTTACAGTTAATTCAATGGAAGGTATAACTAAATGCGTAACACTTTAACCCCCAGCAATGATTTACCCGACCATGTAATGTTTGGGACTTTGCTGTCACTTGTAAAATATTATATAGAAATGCATCAATGTGTTTACTATTGCCAATGGCTTTTATAAAATGACTTCCTAGCAATAGCCAAATAATGCCAATAACAAATTTTCTAGAGAACCCTTTTCAGTGTGGAATGTAGTACGGGGTATTGTGTCTTACTTCAGATGTTTGGATCGTGTTGATGATAACATAACATGTCATAAGCATTACCTGGAAAACTGGGAGAACCATCTGAAGCCTTGGACTGAATAGAAGATAAGAGCATTGGAGGGACAAATACTTTTTCTTATGATGTTTTTGTTTCTGGGCACAGATTAGTGACTGACAGGCCTGCACTGGCCATGGCCAAAATCAGGCAAATGGTCAATGGGCCTGTGGCTAATCAACCGGCATACTTACCTTTACAATTGCTCCAGGGTCAAAGAGAGTCCTTCAGTGTTCAGCTGTGTTCACTAGATGCATTTATCCACATCTGCGTTCTGTGTGAGTGTAAGAGCATAGTTTGTAGCTGCATGTATGTCGTTTATGGCCAATGGCCTTAAAGTGCCAGCACCACTTTACTTCCAGTGTCTGGCCCCAGGTATTGATGATATTATATCATGGTATCTTTTTTATTAACAGGGATGGGTAAAAATGACCAGTCATGAGGAGAGCAAAAATAGTGTTATTTACTGAGAGGGTGATAGGTAATTAGTATAACCTTCCAGCAGAAGCGGAAGAGGATAAGCATAAGGCTATCGTGAATCTGAGATGACACCAAGGACTGATTAATGTTTGGATCTTTGCATCAAGAAAAACGGGCAGACTAGATGGGCCAAACGGTTCTCATCTGAAGTCAAGTCATATGTTTATCTGTTTCTGTGTCCTAACGCCCAATTAATTCTTCATGGTTCACTTTATATTGTTACTGATGAACAAACTGATTTTACAACGCGTGTTTGTCCTCATTTTAATTCTTGAAACATGTTGACATGTATAACTCTAGGAATATACCAGTGACTGGCATTGGTACATTGACTAATAACAAAAGCAGGTGTGTAAAACTGGTTCCTCATGTTCTATTGCTTTATCACTTAACATATAATCACCCTGAACTAATTACAATAAGGACAAGGAGTGACTAGGGGTTAGAAGTCATTAGCGCCATTGTATAGCCATAATATCTATTGGACATTGTCAGACAAGAACATATTATAGTTGGGTTGTTTTTATTATAAGGCAGTGGAGGGCTGGGACCTTTTGGCCCAGGGGGCATGTAAAGTCTGATTCTAACTTTTGTATGTACGTGTGCATGTACAACACACACAGTCCCTATAACCTGGAGGCCGACCTGATTCCTGTGCCCAGAGGGTGAGTATCTGCCACACTTCTGCTACAGGATCAAGTTGCGGTACGTGACCCCACTGTGCTCCTTAAAAAACAACATGAACTGTAGATATTTTAGTGGTTATGAACAATTGCCCCCAGTGTTTTTTTTTTAAACAATGGCAATAAAATGCCTCACTATAATTTATCGAGTGGCCCTGGTCTAAGCAGGATGAGTGGGAAATTACATTAATTACATTGTAGAAAAGACAATTCTTTAATAGTTTCCTAAAATGATTAGGTGGCTGCTTGAACGCCATATTTGCCGTGTGTGTGTGGTGTATTATTCTGGTTTTGTATCTTTATGTAATTAATGCTTTAGGTACATGCCTATTAGGTGTAACAAGACAAATTGAATACATGCAGGGCAGTTTGTACAAACCACTGAAAGCAGAAGAACGCTCCATTGATGTAGAACATTGAAAATGGCCACTGTGGAGCCGGATCTTCTGCAGGAGATTATGCTGAGGGGAGAAGAAAGACGTCTCGTCTCCTTTTAGGGTTTGCAACCTCAGAAGACAAAGATTGGGAGATCTGGTGTCCATCATGACCCTTAAGTGGACACTTTGGCACAGCTCACCTTTTCTTAACTTTGAGGCGCTGAACCTGAACACCTTCATTTTAGCAACTTCACAGCATTGGGAAAGAGCATATTTTTATTACATCTGCAATTTATATAATCCTCGTCCGTAAAATGTCAGTTGAGAATGCAACATGTCGCTCACTCCTTTATCACTCAAGTCTCTCTTATGTAATCACATAATTATCTTGTATCATAAAACCAAATGAAATACTTCTGGGTATAGTAAAAAGAAAAGGAAATGCCGGTCTTCTAATTATTATTCCGACAAAGTTCAGACAAGTTACAGGCTGGGTGTGGTTTTACATTTATCTGATCAAATAAAATGTAAACTGGAATAACATGATTTTGTTTTCTTGGCCTTCAACGGGACATCTGCAGGGTGTGTTCCTGTAAGAACTTTAAAGGCTGCTTACAAATACATAAAGTCTCTATAATGAATGTTATCACTTTTATGAATCGAAAGGTATCAAGTAAGTGTGACTGTAGGAAAACTCACACTTTGCAAATGCGTGTTTTTGATCATAGCGCACTTTGTTTATAGCGATGACCTCTTAAAAGCACATTGACATAATTCTTAACTATATAAACTTGGATGATATATAATTATATGGATGGAATTTGACTGTATACAGATTATGGGGTTTATCAATCCCAATACATTGGTTATTTTAATCTACAAACCAAATTTAACAGGTCCATTAAGTATCTTCAACTGTATAGTAAAGTAGTTGGGGAAGTAGTTAGTCCTGCATTGCTCACATGTAGAATGTGCTGGTTCTATAGTGGCAGTAGTGCCCATCAGTCACTCAGACAGATGTTTAACATATATAAATTACTATGAGCCTAAGAGTCATGATGCTGAATCACTATTATATATTAACTTTGAGGAAGCCACTTAATAACTTTTATTGGAGGATAACAACATTGGCAAAAACACATGCAGATGTTATGAATACTAGTTAATTTAATACGTCTACGTTAAATGCCTGAAGCTTTATCTGTTTAACCTGAGTGAGATGAGCATACATTTTTATTGTCCTATTAGTGTAAATTGTATATAATTTTGTTTCTCTCACAAGTAAAGTTAAGTGGAATATATAGATTTCTCACTTTGCCCAGAGAATCTATGAGGCAATTCATATAATGCCAGGAGAGGCATTTGCACTAAAACACATCCATCCATCCAGACACTCACACACACACACATCCAGACAGTCACGCTGTCACTCCCCATCCAGGCTGCGGAGCTGCATTTCTCTGTTTTTCTCTGTTTCGCTACAGTTCCCATGTCTCGCTACAATCCATTCCTAGATTTCCTTATGCTCTGTCCTGAACTTCTGATTCTTAGATTCCAGTCCTGCCCTTAGCGTCAGCTTCTGTTCACTTTTCTGTTCCCTTTATAAGGGTATGTCTTTCTCTGATATTTGTTTAGATTCAATGTTTAGTTTGTTAGTAATTCAGTAGGCAGGGTTTAGTGTTAGGACCCACTAATATATTGGAGTACTTTGGCGTAGTGGTGGGCTAAGCATGCTATGGCCATAATATGTGACGGAATCTCCAATTTTGTTATCTTAGAAAGGGGTTCTATTCATGTCCTTGTCTAGTCTATTCTGTTTAGTCCTGTTATTTCTGTATAGTCTTATGTGTAACCTGGTCAGTCTTGTCAGCCCTGTACTCTGTTGTCCTGTCTTGAGCCCCGGCAGAGGGGTGTCCAGCGTCCTGGTATGTGGCCACACAATCCTGATGGCCAAACACTCAGGGAATTGTGGTGGTTACCGTGCATCTGGTCCCATTGCTCCGTTCTTGCACGGTGACTCCTGAAATTCCATCATTGGGCGCTGTGGGTCATTACAGTTGTCTGTATGGACGCCGTTTGTGACACGCTAATACAAACCCAGACACTCACACCAACATAACTAGACATTCAACCCTAGCCCATACACAGAGACACTCAACACTTACACACACTAACATACCCAAAGACATATGCTCACACATTAGCATAACCCATACACACCATAATTCTGGTCTAGTCAGACTCCTTGAATATATGTTTTGTTAGAAGCGCTGCGTAAATTATTGGCGCTATATAAATAAAAGATAATAATAATGCTTATACACACTAACATATACACTTACACACACACACTAACACACCCTCCCACACACACTCTAATGCACCAAGGCAGACACACATACATGAAAAGAAAAAATGTCGGTGCGCTAAGCTAGTCACAGGCTCAAATAATACAAATGTATAATACGAGGCCTACCAAACAGGTGTAAGCATGCTGCAAAAACAGTGTATTGGCTGTACAAAAAACAGAAACTGTCTGCGCTTCTTACCCTAATAAAATTGGCAACAAATATATAAACATAATATAAATGAGAGGTTTTGGTTATATGAATTGGCCAAAGCATAATTAAGCTCACCCGCCACGTCAAGGCACACTCTCAATAGGGTGAGAACCTACTCTCACCTCGTACATAGTGGGCACACAAAGCAGTTTATACTGCTACCAAAACCTTATTAATGTGTTGGGGGAGGTGCAATTAAACCTCCTCCCCATTAACCCCTGGACAGCAAGCTGCAACCAGACTGATGAGGAGCCAACAACCTCAAATATGTGCAAACAGGGAAAAGAAAAAATGTCGGTGCGCTAAGGTAGTCACAGGCTACTAGCTAAGCTAGTCACACATACATGAAACTCGCTTAGCCTGTATTCAATGCAGCTTGCCCAGCAAACTGCCATGCTACTCCTGCATTATCTGACCCTGCTCAACCCGTCCTCCTCCTCGAAAATAGGGAGATAAAGAGATAAGTCCGGGTGTTGAGACTTACCTCTTTATCTCTACTCCCGGAGCATGCTGTTGTCTGTCTCGCGGGGGGATTGTCTGAAACACACGCGTGCATCTTAAAAAATGTGGCTGCACAAGAAATGAGAAAATGGTACCCAAACTTCAGTGATATTGATTAAGAATGTGAAGATGTGCTTCCTGACTTCTGACTCTAAAGTAGACAGTTTCGTTGTGTGCTTTGCTATTAGAAACCTACGGCTTTTGAAATAATGTGATTTCCTGCCAGATTATAGTTGCCTGATAGAAGCTTCTCCATATTGTCCATCACATTAGTACTGAGAAGAATTCGCTTTCTGTCATACGCTGCATGAGGTACAGAAAGAACCCGCACATCACATTTCATTGTCATATTTGCTTATTATTCGTTCTGAAATCGAAGAACCAGAATGTGCAATGAATCAGGCCACATAACAGAACCAAACTGTTTCATCAGAAAATATGGAGAAACAACAGGTTACTTATCTTACTGTATTTGACAAATACTATGCATTAAACAAGTAAACAAATCCATCCCAAATAAGTAGACATTTAAAAAAATCAATTATGCCAGCGGCTTCAAGTGATTACTCTACTGAATTTTCTGCCTAATTTAATTAAATGCAACAGATTAGTGTTAAAAATCAACCAGTTCTACGTTCATGAACCCTTTTTTCAGATCACCTGGCAACTAAAGGAAGAGCCTGGCTTCTTGACTATACTATATGAAGGACCAACCTTAGTGCCCATCTCCGGCAGGAAGAGCCTGGCTATACAATGTGTAGTTATATCATTGAGACCTCTTCAAAGTCTCCTTACACATTGAAATATACATTATACAGGGCCAGCTAAGCCCTTCATGCTGGAGAAACTTGCTAGTGTTCTCCAGTACAACGGGTCCTGTATTGTGCCACAAAAATAAAGCGAGAGAGTTAATGCTACAACACTCCTGACAACTTTGCCTTTAGTGAATAAACACCACAATTTTACATAATTGCATATGTTTGTAGGAAGGGTTAGTACATTCAAAATTTCTATGAAGTATGTTTCTAATTGTGAATTTAGTCATCATTCTTGAAAACGTCAATGATATACAACACACTTGTAATGTGCTCTTAGAACAGCAGAAGTCCCGTCCCAATGCTCTTCTGGATTCTAGCTACCAGGAACCACTTCAGTGGAAAACATTTCATTTGACTGGTGTTCTCTGACATTAATTACACATGAGTGAACCAATTAGGAACAGCATTATTAAATATTGAGCAAGGAAAGCATTAACATACATCCAGGCATGCTGAATAATGAGCTATTTAGAAAATTACCCAAAGTTGGCTTTTGGAAACGTCCTTAATCGTGGGATGTTTCCGCCTTAGGATAATGAGAGGAGGCACACCATAACTCCACGTAATGTCAGCCACAGAATGCCGTAAGGTTTATTTTGCCAACTCCTTTAATATGAACTAGGTTTAAATGTACATTACATGGCTCAGGCATGGTGTAATATATATATATATATATATATATATATATATGTATGTGTATATATATATATATATATATATATATATATATATATATACACATACATACAGTATATATGCCTTACAGCAGGTAATATTGGTGAAGTTGATTACCTTTATTAGCCTCCTTATGTATAATAAATTGCAAGCCTCCTGGGCGATATAGGTCTCTTCTTGAGGCAAGTAATAAACAGGTTTCTGCTGTGGCAAGATGTGACAAAAACAATTTTAATCAATGTAAGTTTGCTTTGGAAACCTGTTTTTCACAATGAAGAAGAATTTCTGCGGAAACATATTTTTCGCCTACACGGTTTAATAAACGGAGTTAAATATGTTTCTTTAAACAATGCATTTTTTGTTATGTTCCTTCCTTCCTCTAGAATGGCTCATAGCGAAACGTATTTCATACAGCAACGTTCTCATCTGTAACCTAAAAGGTTGAACTAACCTCAAAGACACGAGGAAGAGATGCAGGGAACATGCGTGAACTTAATTAGTATAGTTATGACTATCTTTTCACATATAGACGTACTTTAAGGGAAAGAAGGTTTTATTGGAGCGTGGCGTTAGCTTGGGCGATGGATTATAGTAGAGTCATTGGCCTTTGAGGAAAATGTCTGATCTTAGATCAGTTATTTCTTAGCTGCCTCTTCATGACAATTTGTTTACTCTTTTAGTACAGGACACAGACGGAGGGCCACTTTTTTATAATGCCCTTTGACTCATGTACATGTCGAATCTGAAGCGAAGAACATTGAGGTTAAGATTTTTCACATAGATGTATGCTGCTATTGAACATATAGGTATATGGCTAACATTTCCCATCAGCTATCATAACGATTCCGAATTCTTCTTATATGGTTGACCTTATAAAGTTCATGTTTTTTCACTTGTTAAATATTGTTTCCATTGATTTTGTACATATATTTCTTTTTATTTGTAGGGAAAATGTCTAGTCGGTTACAGTCTTTTCGCTCCGGTGGAATTTCAAGGAGTAAGTCCGAGGGGAATTTGATAGACTTTGACGACCAAAAACCACCAGCGCAAACAGGTATAATCGCTATGCTTTAACATTTTCATGTTAGTAATTCATTGAGTTCTAGCAAATAGCATCGCATTTTGTGAATGTTCTCTTTTCCTTGTTTATTTTAATTATGAGTGTTCTCCTTGAACTGCAAGAAATGTCTTCCAGTAAGGTTCTCATGAAGAAATGATTAATGTCAGACTTTTGGAATACATTTACACTGGGAAATTACTATCCCTTTACCATTAATGATTTGCTTTGTGAAAAGGAAGTTATTGTCAGTTTTTCCCAGTCATGTTCTGTACAGACAAAAATAATACACGGTGCATTAAATGGAAATGTCAAGCAGATAACAGCTCTAATCGCTATGTTTGTATATTAACATTAACATGGAGTACACATTAAGGAGCTATTGGAAATATGTAAATAATTACAACTTTGATAGCTGACTGCTAAGCAAACACAGTATCCAGGTTCTATGAATAGAACATATTTTAAGGACATCTCTTCGCAATCAAATATAGGCAATTGAAATCACTTATCCGTTGATCCTTGGGTTGGGGCAGAGGCATAGTCTGGCTTAGTTCAACTACACTGGCCAGCAGTTACTGGTCCCTCCACCTAGAACACACAAACATTAACACATAGCACACAGACATACACACAGACTAACACACATGCTGTCACCATGTGAGCTATGAAGCTATTACAGTGGGGTCATGTTGTCTGAGCCCCACCTTCATTAGTAGGCCCACCATGTTTGGAGAACAGTCTACTCCTGGCTGACTACACCTAGGGTGACAGGTCTGGGGGGGATGTCAGGGCAATCAAGCTCCCTTGTTTGTTGCTGCTCAATGGGCTTAGTTTTAAGGAAGACTCTTGATTTCTCCAACTCCCCAATTTACTCTACGGAGGACTGTGCTTAGCCAACAGAGCATCCAAAGCATTCTCTCCCCAAATCTTGCATGTTCTTAGTAGGTGTATAGCTGGGAGAAGGACAGCCAGTTGTTTTATGCCTGCAATGAAGTGGGGTTTGTTGGACTGTTTGTGTCCTGCTTTCTCAATCTGTAATTTTGGGAGGTATGCTTTTAGTTAAGGTGTAGCCGCTTCTATTATTTCATTGATCTTCAACAGCACACTCCTTCAGTAAACATGTCATTTTAATTTGTGCCTTTTACACACACTGCTGCTATTAAGAGGTATGGGTTTCAGGAGTTGGTTTGATCAAAGACTTTCATGAAATAAATTAGGCAAGCATGTTAGTGTTTGGCCATCTGTAGTGTTGCTATAAGTAACTTTCAAAATATATATATATTAGATTGTTTTTTTAAAAATAAAAAGTCATCATTCAGAGTTAGAAATAAATCAAGGTTTTTTTTTTTTAACCATTACATCCCCATTATATTTTAAAATGTTTAATTCACGTGACTTCATATAGAGAGAGAACTCAAGTAATAAAATGTAGTGTAGCATTTATGTCCACTTAGTTTTGAAAAAGATGTCCAGTTCATTCTTGAGGAAATTAATTGATCCAACTAACACAGAACTCCTTAATTTACTCCTTAGGGCTTAACCTAGTTCTTGTAATGCCTTAGTAGAACCATGTGTCTCTTGACGTGTGATAGCTAACACAGATAGGAGCTTTAAGGCAGTGACCCCGCACTTTAGGCAACATCTTAGTTTGCCTATCGGTTATGGCTGCCCCTGCTTTTTCGATTGCTACCCTGATATTTTACAATTAACAGAAATCTGGTTTTATGTAACAGGGGATCCAATCGGTTAATCTCTATAGAGAGCCACCACGATTTATACAATCATATTTTCAACTGGAAAATTTAAATCTGTTACACAAATGGCTATCCACATATTTCCATCTCTACATAAAAGCTTTTGAATGGAACGCCCTTTGATTTATTAAATATTGTTTTTGGTTTGCAGCTAAACTGGCAGCAGTATCCACGACACAAGATAGCATGACACAAGGAAATCCTTTCAATCCTCTCATGCCTAAATTTAGTGCAGGTTATGGCTTTCAATGCAATTCTTCACAAAAAAAAAAAGTCTTTACACAAATATTATTGCTTATAATTTTCAGACCGGAAATCACAGCTGTGGTTAAAACCCACAAACATATAAATAATGACATCCCACATGAAGTAATGAGAGAGAAAATATATAATGAGCAATGGAGTTTCAGATGGGTTGGAATTGATGCCAGGAAAGCTGTTTGAAGAAATATTAATATGTTGTGGCAATTAGGATCAGCTGTTCCGGATGACCCAAAATCCAGATCTCTCCCGGAATCTAACAGGCCTATAAGACTATGTCCAAACTGGAAGACAACCAGAAGCTGGCCTCTCCTCCTCATTTTCTATTTTTGTCTTTATGTCAGAATTCGTTTCATTGGATAAAAGAAAATAATAGAAATAAGTTAAAGTATTTAAATCAGTTGGTCAGGAAATCCATACAGTCTCGTCATGTGGCACTTAAGAAGGTATTCCAGACAAGAATAAAACATTTTATCAGAGTTCCGATGTGTGAAACCATAAAAATTAGCATAGCTTTCCATCTCTCAAAAGCTTTTCAAAATGTAATGTTCAATGTTTTAATTATGCTAAAACTGATTTTGGACATTTTAAAGTGGTGATATTTGAAATGTTATGCTGTTTCTCTGTCATTAATCTATTTGATTTTGAAAGTTCTGTTCTTCCCATGATACAATGTAACGTTGCTCCTGTCAAACTCTCCTCAAGTGCTCTCTGCATGCCTTTTTAGAGGATTGGTTTGGCATCACGGAAACTATATTTTAATCCTTGTTATCTATGTAAAAGCTTTACTTTTATTATGTGGATATATGTCAAAACATCTCTTTATGGTTTTACAGACAAAGTGGGAAATGAATTAGATCTGCTTATTGACTGGTCTGGCGTATTCAATGACAAGTTTAAGAAGCCTTCAAAACCTACAAATCCCTTCTGGAATGGACTATCGGAATCCAACCCTTTTCTAGAAGATGTGGTGCAAGCTCACACATTTTCAAACAAACCTGTGTCAATCCTGAAGGAAGATCCTTTTATGTTGTTCAGAGATTCGGAAAACAGAGATTCCTTAGCGTCCTCTGGAGATGAACTTGATATCGATCGCCTTATGAAAAAGAAGACCCATGGAAGGTCACTTAGATCAAAGAGTGTTTCTGATTTGGGTATTTTAGGTAGCAAAGAATCTGATATCCAGAGCTCAGCTGGGCAAATTTTGGCTCCTGATTTAGAATGGCTTCAGAATGATCGAGAAGCTTATAAAATGGCATGGTTGAGTCATAGACAGCTAACGAGATCTTGTCTTGATTTGGATGTTATTAGCCAAAGTCCTGGCTGGGCACAAACGCAGGCAACCGATGCTCACATTGTTTGTAGAATAGATCATCAAGGAGGCTCTGTGCAGCTTCCTGACTCAGACATAAGTGTTCATGTCCCCGAAGGTCACATAGCTCCTGGGGAATTTCAGGACATTGCTTTAAAAGCTATCCTTGAACCACCTCCCTCACTTAATAACAATTTTTCAACTACTGTGAGCCCCTTGCTGGAAATAACATTAAGCAACATCAATACGATTGAAGCTCTCTTACTGGAAATGAAAATGGCTGTTGAGCAAAAGAGTGATCCCTTTAGCCAAATTATGACTGAGATTGCCACCTTCTACAGCTACAACAAAGATGGTCCGTTTGAAAAGCTCCAAGATGGCTACATTTACAACAGCACTTTACAAATTAAGCTGCCTATTCTCAGCCGTGTTACATACATAATAACTGCAGCACAGGCCAAATCAATTCAGCATCCAGGCAAGAGTGTCTTTGATTACGTTCACAAGAGCACAACGGTGGCAGTGTATGGACCAAAGCACATTCACCCAGCTTTCACCACTGTATTAACAGTTACAGGGCACAGCTATACTCCAGAAAAACTCACCGTAGATAACATAAAAAAACGTGGGAAACATATGCCACCTGTTGTTTTTCAGCTCTGGGGAAGACATCACTTCACACTACATTGTATTAGGGATTTGTCTGTTAGTTTTGTTACAAAAGACTCCATGTTTGAGGCACAAACTTTGACTAATGGGAAGGAGATCAAAGGGGAGCAGCTGGTAAGTGGAAAAATGATTCAAATGCAATGTCCTTTTGCCCTTAATGGCGGCGGAGAAATCGATTCTTTTATTTTCACTGTTCAAATTTTGGATAATCAGGATTCCTCATTAGTGACAGAGTTTGATGTAAAAACTCCAAATCCGGCCCCCAAAATACTCTGCAGTTCAAGAATCCAAAATCGCTTGCAGAAACAGAAAGAATTTCTATCTGCTCCTCAGCCACCTCTAAATACATTCAAATACCCTACATTTCAAGACAAGGTCTTAAAGTTAAACAACTTTGTGGTGACTTTAAAAACCGTTTTGCGGCAGCAGAAGGTTGATTACCTCCTGGAATATTTTAAAGGAGACACCATTGCGCTTCTCGGAGAAGATAAAGTCAAAGCTCTTGGCCAGACCAAAATTAAGGAATGGTATGTGGGAGTCCTAAGAGGCAAAGTTGGCCTAGTACATTGTAAAAATGTGAAGATTATTTCCAGAGACCAAGTTATTGATTTCCCAGACCTGCAATTTACAACCAACATGCTTTTAGAACAAATAGCGTTGCCATTTAAAAAGCTAACTTACATTTATTCTTCGGTGCTCTCCAACGTGTCTGAAAAGGTTTATGACTGGAGATGCTTAGCTGATGTGCTCGGTTATTCACACTTATCCCTGGATGATCTCAATCATGGAAGTACTGAGAAGGAGTCTGAGAGAGTATCTTCAGTGGTGAAAAAATTAAAAGAAGATTGTCATGCAGATTCTAAAAAGAGAAGATTCCATTATGAACTTATTATGGTAAGAACCGTTTGACTTCAAGGTGTATTCACTACATTCTGAGTTTGCAGAAGAGTTTATGCATGAATTATGCCTTATAAAGAGCCGGTTGAGGTCATCGTGCAGAAGTTCAGTGGGTTTGGGTGGTCTCATCATTCATAGTTATCTGTGTGAGCTGAAGTATTAGTCTCTCATGCAATCTCCCAATTTTTGGAATACACCGCTAGGAATTCAGTAAAGCGGCATCTGTGTCAACAGTGGAAGAATTTATGGATTTTCTAAAAATATGTTATTTCTGCTAAAATTGAATTTACTTTAAAACTATAACCGTGACCTATATAAAAGCTTACTTTTTGGTGTTCTTTGTGTGCATCCAGCCAGTGGCTGACCACTATAGAACGTAATATCCCATGCAAGCAACAATAAAGTTATGTTAGAGGCACTAGAAGTGGTTCACCCAGCACTAGATGGGAGGCTCCATTGCACAGTGGTCCACCAGGCATTTGGCCAGATTACCTAGTGGCCAGGTTGGACTTGGTTGGAGTGGTTAACTTACTTGGTTCCAGTTGAATTGATTCTAAAAAGAGTAGAAATGTCATTAAAGGGAAGGAATTACTGTAGTTATGTAAGGAGTACCCAGAATTCCACTGGACACTCTGCTGAAATAAAATAGTCCCCAATATTAAATCCACATGTCTCATAAACAGTCATAATAATTTAAAAACCCAAATTCAATGATGTTGAAAGTCGATTGAAATTTCTGCTACTTGTTCAATATGTCATACTGTAAGAAGGCTCTGGGCGCTCACCCAGTTTATACAGGCGTTCGATAATTGGCTTATAAATTTGTTTTATGAAATTATCCTTACAGGGTCTCGTGAAGGTGGACTGTCAAGGAGTGGTGGCACGTTTAACGCAAGACACTGTCATTTTAACGGCTGCAGTACAGCTCGGAGTGCGTTGGAGAGAATTAGCTGAGAAACTCGCTCGACTTACCAAACAACAAATTGAAGCGTATGAAATCCCTCATTATGGAAAATCCGGAGAAGTTAGTTTGCAGGTACATTACCTTGACAAAAATAACCTAATTATTATTTTTTTAAACACAATATCATCTAGTTAATAAAGAGAGGCTTTTTTCTATTTGTGCCTGGGCTATAAATCTGTGAATAACATGTTTTGAGGTTGAATCTTTCTTGATCTTCTGTTTAGTTTTATTTGGCCAATAAACTACTCCGGTAATATTGCAATGTATTTATTAATGTGTGTACAGAACATCAAACATAAATCAAAATCACCACACAATTAATTGAGCTAGTATATTATTTCCAGATGATGTGGAAGCCTGCCTTTGACTTCCTTTACACGTGGGCTGCCCATTATGGAGAAAGCTACAGAGATGTACTGCAAGATTTGCATTCTTCATTGGACAAGATGAAATATCCCGTCACCAGACAATGGAGGGAGTTAACGGGGGCTCTGATCTTTGTGAACTGTCTAGAGATATTCCGGATGACCGCCTTTTCTAACTTTGAAGAGTAACACATGTTTTGCTATCTTTGTTTATAATGTTCCTGAGACTTTCCAGGAATCAAGCACTGAAATCCACTTTTTATGTAATTACAGTGACATTTTAGTTTTTGCCTACTTTCATGGCTTCTTATATGTGTCATTACGGACAGTGCAGAAAGCAGGTACCATAGCAACGTATAAAGTATTCTGAAGGGTCCTGTACAGTGGTGTATGTTGCAGTAGACTCTCCTTGACTTTGCTTTAATCATGGATTAAGGACATTGGTTTCTACCTACAGGCCTCTTTGTTCTCTTTGGAGGAGATACTCTGGGTTTGTGCATGAACTTCCCGAGATAAGGGAGATCATCATAAGAAGACAAATGTACCAATTTTACTTTTGAGATGATTTTTTTTAAGACCAAACCCCCAGGTTTACGAGTTGCAACCCAGAGGTGTTCTGTATAGTATACATAAGCTTCATTTGATGCCCCAGGGTACAGTATTGTTTCATTTTTTGTGTTTCTGGTTCATAACTGAACAATAATCCCTAGCAACAATTGACAAGGTTTATATGTAGTGTCTAGGGGGATACGTCTGGTATAGGCACACATACGTTGGTATATGCACACATACTTGGGTCAACAGTGTTCATGTGAAAGGGGTACAGGGTACAAATCGGCAAACTGCACTTATGCCATAATACAATACAGTGCCAAGATGTTGATCCAAGTGGAATATATAACCCCTTATATCTGTATAAGGAAGAATGTCTGTATTACTGTTACTCATAATACTTCAACAAACAAGCTAATATAACTGTTATTCTTCAGTTTACGTGAGTTAATGTAAAAAATGTAAACTCCCCACTAATTGACCAATGTCAACCTACAGATTATGGGAAACTCAGGTAATGGGAAACTAATTCTAATTAATTTAAATATGTATAATGTATAACTAATTATCTGAAATGAAATTGCCTATATGTGCCATTGTCTGTCCTTTGTGTGGTCTTCATTAATATGTATAAATTAAACACTTTGTGACACCATAGCCCTAGATACACAAAGGGACAAGACATTTTTGTTATTTCATGTTCATGTCTGTATATCTCATAGTTAACGCGGTTGCTACAGAAGATGTATGAGTAACCTTAACCATGTTAAGCTTCGAACATCCGGGCTTCTCGAAGCCAACTGCGTTTCCTAGTGGGTTACTGTACACTGCTCCTGCTTGACATCCTTATAATACTGTAAATTACTGCACATATGTTATTAGTCATGAACTGCTTGACTCATATCTGTGTGTACAGATGGTATTTATTATATGTATATATGTAAATGTTAAGTGTTGTATGATTTTGAATATTGATATCTCTGCTACTAGTCTGTCTGTGTGTGTGGTGTGTGTGTGTGTGTGTGTATATATATATATGTGTATATATATATATATATATATATATATACACACACACACACACACACACTCTCTCTCTCTCTAGTATCAGGGATATAATTTATATATATATATAATTTATGTCTAATGGGGGAAATAGCCAGATTTCTAACAATATACCTATTTGAGCTTCTCTTTCCATTTATTTATCTTTAACTAACACCACTTGGTTTTGATGTGCTGAGAAAGTTTAATGTATATTTTCCTTACATGATATTTGTTACGACATTTGATAACATGTTTGATTTTTACTTATTGTCACTATTAAAAAATGTGAACTTTTAATTTTGTTACTTTTAGCTCACTTGTATTTCAACATACTCGCATACTATGGTGAGAAAGGCTCTGGTGAACTCTTCAGCAATCTGTTTGCTCTTATGTCCTTAACCTGCACTCAGGTTCGGTCCAAAATTCTTTAAACATGACAGATGTAGCTTCGACTCACGGGCAGGGCTCAGTTACTCAATTAAATAAAACACCAACACACAATATGGGTTTGAAAAGGCCACAGCCATATTATTTAACAGTCATTGTCCCTTAAAACCTGAAATAATAAACATAGATGCGTTAACAGATACAATGACGTAACCAAAACCAACCTAGCTTGCCAAGTTATCCAGGCACCATACCACACACCAATTTTGGGAGGAGACATACCAGGATGCCCCAACCCGGACCTGAGGTTCCGAGCACCACTACCTGCAAGGAACCTCCCACCGGTTATGACCACCAATGATCATATCACCACATTAACCCATTGGATACCTGGCCAGCTACCGCCCATGACTGTGACTAATGCAGCAACACCACTCACGAACTCAACCACATAAGGGGAGGGAGGGTGGGACAAACACCAGGTAAGGTTAAACAAAATGGATCCTTACCCCTGTAATCACCAAACATATATATCCTCCTACCAAAACTCCTCCACTCAATTCCTGCCTTAGCCTAGCCCTGCTCAGCACTCTAGTCCATTCTGGCCCCCGTGGGCCAGAACTCAACACTAAACAGCAAACATCTATAAAAATTACAGGCAAGCTAAGCATGTGAAGTGTGAGAGATACAGTGGGGTGTGATTGAGTAAGTATGTTTTAGTGTAAGTATGTGAGAGCAGTATGTATGTCTAAGTATGTGTGTATGTGTATGCATGTGCTCTCGCGCGCGCAATAGGAGGTGTCTACATGTAAATATGTGTTACAAAAAGTGTGTGAGGATGTGTGTGCATATTACAGTAATGTATGTGAGAGGGGGTGTGTATGTGTTTGTTGCAGTGCTGTGTGTGTATGTATCATAGAGAGTGTGTGTAAGTGTACGTGCTAATGTATATAGTTACATAGTTAGTTAGGCTTAAAAAAGACATGCGTCCATCAAGTTCAGCCTTTCCCATATCTGTTTATTTCTTGTTGTTGATCCAAAAGAAGGCAAAAAAACCCCAGTTGTGGCTTTTTCAAATTTTGCACAAACTATGGGAAAAAAATTCCACCTTGACCCCAGATTTCTCCTTGGATCAAGAAGCTGTTTCCCCATAATTTAAAAATGATATCCCTGAATATTATGTTCCAATTGTTGTTTAAACGTCTGTACAGACGCCGATAAAACTACCTCTGCAGGCAGAGAATTCCACATCCTTATTGTCCTTACTGTAAAAAACCCTTTCCTCTGCCTTAGACTAAATCTCCTTTCTTCCAGTCTAAACGCATGACCACGTGTCCTATGCATAGTCCTGTTTATGAACAGATTTCCACACAATGGTTTGTATTGGCCCCGAATATATTTATATATAATGCTATCATATCCCCTCTGAGGTGCCGTTTTTCTAAACTAGTTAGTTTCTAGGTGTTTAGCAATACGTCAGAGGGCCATTTAGCTGAACGTTTGCCCTGGCCGGATGGCGCCAGCTCTCCCTTGCCCGAAGGCAGGAAATCCTAGGCCTCTGACTGAAGGATTACTGTGCATATCCCAATAACATCCATAGGAATAGACTTCTTATATGTGTTTCCATTTTTAACATGATTATCATACATTAATATTTAAAAAAAAAATGTATGTGACATTACAAATATAATTGAAGGGAAATATTTAAGTTAATGACATTTAATTCTAACTAAAATAAGTGTCATATTAGTCATATTAAGTAATTGAGCCCCGCCATGGGTGTCTCTAATGGTGTTACGGCAGCATTTCCCGTCACTGTACATAATGTAGTGGCTACATGTGGCAATAAGACACACAAAAAAAGGATTTAGTTAGTGGTCCAAAATCTTTGAATGAGAGCAGTCCGGGGAGCAGTTGATAGTCCTACTTTGCATATGGGGATATACATTTTGTCACAATAGCTTTGTATTTCTTCGTGTATAAACCCAGCTGAGCAATAGTTCACCCCCTGATAAGTGTCACTTTCCTTATGGCGGGACAGAAACACTTATAACGGTAAACACAACATTTCTACAAGCCGAATAATAAAAATTGGCAATTCCGCCTACCATTATCACTAGATTAAATGACACTGACAGTTTTAATTATAGGCTCCTTTTAAAAGCAAGAATGCTGCATTTGACAGCATTGGGAATCCATATAGTTGTTGTTGTTGTTTTGTGAAACAAGCTGGCACATCTTAAATAGTTTTACTCTGGTTAATTTCTGTATTTGTTTTTAGACATGGTAAATATGAAACTGTGTAATCCTTTTTTATTTGCCTTTTTTACAGGAATTACTGTTTTTTTTTATTAAAGCAAGAAATGGGTAGTATTCATGTAACTGTTACTGTACTTTGTGGCAGAGTGTTAATGTTGTTGAACCTAAAATATAATAAATAACACTGATATTACAGATAAATGTCTGCCTTGGATATATGGATATTTCGGTGGACTGGAGCAAATAGTATTTTTTCAGTATTCAGGAAATTAATGTTGTACAGTAACGCCCTTCGACATTATTTAAAATTAAATACGTCACAATTGTTTCCAATTCATTAAGTAATGGCATCGATTCTTGTAGACACTACACTTGATCTATATTCAAAGAGCTCTGATTTGGTTGCAAGAATCTTAACTTTATACCATTGCCATATCCAGGGGAAGGCAAAGTGGACACAAGGCTTGTGGAAGTCATTCTTGCTTATGTGGCATTTAGTCAATGTCCTTCACAAATAATTGTAAGTATGTACAAAAGTATGTAAATGGAATGCTGGTCCTTTAGTGGTACAGCAGGATACAAAAAATGGAGGCCTTAGTTGGAGCTCTTCCCACCACTGCCAATACAATCCTACCTGGCCGACCTATTTTAACACATGTTACTTATTTACAAGCATGTCCTACTCATTTTGTCGTGCTCGGACAGTTTTCCACCCATGCCCTCACAATTATGTTATAAAAGCATTTATGTAAGTAACAGGTGGGCAACAGCTGTCTGTTAGATGATGCCTAACCCTATGGTGATCTCAGAACAAAGGTTATTGTCAATGCAAATGACTGGTGCTTTGCAAACAAAAAAAACCACACCATCTCCGTTGTCATTGTAATTTGACATGCAATTCAAAAGACATCTGTGTAGCTAAATACACCACATATAATTTTATGGAATCCTCATCATAAAATAACATTCTTCTACGTATTATTTCTGTGATTTATACATTTCTTGTCAACCTATACCTACTCCTGTTATTTAAGAACTGATTACCTCCTTGTTACAGTAATGCGTTACATACAGTATATGTACGATACATTTTATGTATTCTGTTCAGACAACGGAGCATCTGTCATTTACAGAGTTATTAACATTTATTACAATGACTGAGATGCGGAATCTGTTTTGAGTCTACTTTTTCCTTTTTCTATTGTGTAAATTTGTGTTTGTAATACTAACAACAAATCTGTATTCGGCTTCTGCAGATCTCTGAAAAGGGAAAGGTAGGCTTGTGACAGCCTGTCTGCCAGAAAAAAGAAAATTGCTGTGTTATCAGTTTCTTATAATTTTGAACTGGCTACTGTGGAAAATATAAAGAAGAAATATCAAGTTCTTCATTCTCTCTGACACAGGTTACATATATCACACATAATTTATAAAACACATATATCAGGTCTGTAATGTGTAAAGAAAAGCAGGGAACAGAGAAAGGTCCCCTGTGCTCCCAGGGCAAGGTGAAGCTCTGAAAAAAATCCCTAAGCCAAGTGTGGCTTTACCTACCTGGACCTGTGTTTTTATCCCTGGGGAGGTTTTCTGGAGCCTGGCTTAGATGGGTCTGGCAGGGTGATCTAAGTTATTAGGTGTTTAGGCTGGTCAGCCTGGGCTAGCACAATTTGAAAGAGGCTCCAATGGGAGCTAGGCTGTATTTTTATGATTTTGTTTTGGCTGATGTTTGTTGTACAGGTATGTTCTAAAATGCTGTGGCAAAATCCCCATTAGGACGTACCGGTACATTATTGCAGCGGCAACTGGATTCCTCCATCGGCAGAAACCAGCATCGTTAGCTTACTGTTAGCTTACCAATTGCAACTGTGTATGCATTGGGCATTCCCTTCCAGGAGACGTTACTGTTGACGACCAACCACAAGGTCCCTAGAGGACAGGAGGGACCCTGCTGGAATCGCCAATTGCGCCCCCTTTTGGTTAAAAACCAAAGAAACTACATATCATTGATTGATTCCACTAACACAAATTAGCTTACCAGCAAAGCTGCCATCTTTACAAAATATGAACTTTTTATTTCTTCAGCTTGCGCTCTTCCATTCTATACATCTGCTGCAAGTAAGAAAAAAATAGTGATGTCATATACAGTAATTATATAGTGGGCAGGTTCTCTAGACATTTTCTAAACATTTTTCCCCCGTTATTCTGCCCACACTTGCTTTGCCTCATTTGTGCCTTTCCATTTTACCTTCTTCAATGCTTACTATTCCTAGTCCTGATCGGATTTCCACCCTCTCCCACCATGTGATGAGATTCTTACATTACGCTCTGGAAATTACCATATTTAATCATTTTAGCAGATTTTTTTTGTTGTACGATAACTGTAACAAAGCAACATACGGAATGCTGGAGAGAGAGAGAGAAAAAAAACCCCAAAATGAATGTTTCCTTTTTGTTAGGTTTTGTAACCAACATGTGTTACAGCAATCTTTAGCATTTTATTGTGACATGAATCATGCTAAATTACTACTATAATATTCAATTATTGCAATACCTTATAATTTAAATATATATTGATTCTATGACAAGACATTTTCAATTCTGGCTTGTGTTAAGATGTATAATATTAGCATAGGTTTTGATGACAATTGGTTCACAAGGGCCAAGACATTGCATGTTCTAGATCGGTGCATTAGCCACTCGATCCGCAGATGGCAAGCTTTTTTTTCTTTTTTTTTTTTAAAACTTTCCTTGCACATACTAAAAATCCAGATTAGCCTGGTCAATTTTTGATGTTGGTTAAACTGTTCAGGAGATGATTGTCTTCTGGATAACATTTTCAGATGGGGATTTCAAACTGGAAAAAAACAATGAAAAATGAATATTATGAAATAAAATTATGATATCAGAAAATAAGTTAATAAGAATCAATCAATAAAAACTACTTTGTCAAATATTATCCACAGTCAACATCCCTACTGAACCTTCAAATAAATGCCATTATTGGTTACATTAGCACTTGATACATTCTGTTTGCATTGCTTTATCCTATTGCAAGCAGCATCTATTGATCCGCGCTAAACCTCAGCTTCTCATCACAGCTCAACATAAGGGCAGTTAATTCAGCAAACAATCTTAATCTGTAGGTTATTTTAAGATACGTAACATAACTGTTTCTTCTCAATTCCCCAAATAGGCCATAAGTGAAAATCCCTTTTACAGAGTTTGGTTCTGCCGTGAACTAGATGAGACAGCCCAAGTACTGGAGACATCTTTTTATACATTTTTTGAAATAAGCGGTGAGCCAGCAATCAAGACAATTATTTTTTTCCACACAACAGATCTACCTTTCATTAGAACTACAGCTCAGGGAATAAGTTATAGAAGGTGTTAATCAGACAATATGAACCAGCACCAGTGGTTTAAACACTGCAGCCTTGAAAGAAAAACACTTAATGAATATGTCATTGATAAAGACCATAGGCCCAACTAGCTGTAAATATTGCGAATGATCCTCAGTACAGCATTTAACTACTGACATTTTTGAATACTTTGTGTACTAGACTTTTGCATTCAGAATTGTACAAATTTTAGTTTGACAATTTTGTCAGTTCATATAAATGTCCAAAGAGTTAGAAGAGGGGGCACAACTAAACAAATAAAAACGATGCAAAGAGCTCCAAATTTTATTTGAGTTTTTTTTTACTCACTCACACGCTCTCTGTCAATGTCTCCCTACTTTCTCAGAGTCTCTGCTTTTCTCCTTCGTTCTGCTTCTTGTTCTGTTTCTTCTTTCTTCTGTCTTCTCTGGTAGTCCCAGCTCTCCCCAGTGGTTTCCCGGCCTAGTCTATTAGTTCCACGGCAGGGGAGATCCTCTCCCCTGATTGGAGGAATGGGGGAGAAGCTATGCCTTAATGTACCCCAAGGCTCCGCCCTGTTGCAGAACTACTACTCCAGACCAGAATAATGCATCTTTCTACACTTCTCTTTCTCCACAGATCTGTCTACATTATTCTGGTTTGGTGTCGTACTTCCACAACAGGGCGGAGCCTCTGTGCACACTCTCTCCCCTGATTGGAGGAGGGTGAGCGCCACCATGTAAGAAGGATGTTCTTATATTTTTATTGTCTCTCTTACGACTAGCAAGATTAAGATTAGCAAGTAATATCCTAGTATGTGTGTTGAGGGAACACAATATATAAATATGTCTTAATTTGATGAGTACAAGAAGCAAATGTATAAAACTTCTGAAGCTATATGTTCATCATCATTAGTTTTTGTCGTAATGTTTGTATATCACTCAATGCTGCTGAAAACATCAGGATTCTATAAATAATAGTTATATGTATATTTATCTGTACATTTTAAACATCCAGTAAACATATTTTTCCAAGTAATGTTATTAATAGGGATATGTTTTTTAAAGTGTATTTCATTTAAATGATGATTTTCATAAAAATATAATTATACTTCTCAGCGGATTTTAATAACATAATTTGCAGTCCGTCATACTTTCAACAGCTAATAATGTTACATCTTGTCCAGATTCAATGGACACAATAATTGGAGATGTGGGAGGTGAAAATAGGAAAGGAAACTTCCTGGGAGCAGTGCGGTGTTCAGTTACCAGCATTTAATGTGTTTTTGTTAGTATAACCCTCAAAATTATACATTCAAATACCCATTACAATGAACGTGGGCCACCTTAAGGGAAAATCCTTGTAAATAAATAATGCAAAATCTATTCAGAGCAGTTAAATGGAGTGGTAAATCCATTCACGTAAATAAGGCCTAGAGCTGGGAAAACCCAGAGAGAAATGTTTTCTGTAAATGGCCGATTATACTACTACGTTTCAGAAATGAGCAGTATAAATAGAAATATGTTATATGTTTTTAATTCAAATACACATCTGTCAGGAAAGGGCAAATGTATTTCTGTTTTTTTTTTTTTTTTCAAATATCAGGCAATAAATGGTTTATTGGTTAAACTGAGGGTTTGGCAGGAGAGCTGTGGTAAGTTTCTCTAGCAAGAAGGACGTAGCAGATCCAGTATACTCCATTTTCAATGGGCAAACCTGGGAACTTCTGGGCCCCGGCTACCCGGAGCCTTCCCTTGCGGCCAGGACTGCCCACTTTATAGACAACCTCGCATAAACATGTTACGCAAATCAGCTCTATCTAGCTGTGACTGGATATATAGGCAAGGACTTGCATCCCTGGCACCTATAAGCACAAAGAATACCTATAATGTACGTACATTACTTTATTAACAGTATCTTGAAGCACACTTCCTGCCTTAAAATGTAGATATCATTTCTTCACATGATGGAGCTAGCGTGCCAGCATACAACACCCTATATCTCAGGTCTACCAAAGTCATGGGGTGAGAGAACAGTTGTTAACGGCTATTATACAAATTTTCTCCTATATTGGAAACCCTTTGCCCGATGCGTTTCACTGCCTAGGGCTGTTTCAGCAGAGGGAAATAAATGTATTAAAATATCACTGCTTTGAGTTGTCAAGCAGCTAATTAAAAGTTAAGGTTTACTTTTCCCCATGATATAATCTAAGATGGGTGTTTTTTAATTATATGTATATTGCCTATTTGAAACTATGCAGTTACATGGAATTATTCACTGTAGAGTAGTGGTTTTAGAAATATAACTTTGTGAATGTATAGCTATGTTGGTAAATGCTCCTAGGGATGTACTTAAAAACAAGAGAATTCTCAATCTCTTCCTAGTATAATATTTTCTAAATAAATGTGAACGGCGCACTGTGGGTGGTGGGATTAACAAGTCTTTTTCTTCATCTAATGTGACTGCTTGGTACGGTTTAGTCCATTGACTGTCACTGTTTTCTAAGAGGTATATGGAACTTTTCTCTATAGCTCTGACATGTCTGATAAACATAGTAATCCTCTGGGTGTTTGATTAACCATGACAAGACTTGGTGTGTTCGGAAATGCTCATAACAATGTACCGGATAGACTGAATTATTTATGGTCTACTATTCATTAATGGATATACAGAAATAACATTGCTCGCTATGAAGGTTTGAGGGAAACAAAACAAAATGTACAGTAGGCACAATATATTGTAGATGTCTGAGCAGTTTATTCTGTTGTCAATCAGGAGAGAGAGAGACATAAGGAGAATAATAGAGGGATAGGGAAGAGACTGACAGAGAAATAGCATTCTTCGTATTATCAGAAACACCTGTTCTCCTATTAGCTCTCTGTGTCTATTGTACTAGAAATAAAACTTAAGTAATGCTTTTGCATTATATCATTGCCTATTGATTATATAGCACTGTAACATTTCACAGTTCTGTAGAGTTAATAAGCTTCCCTCAAGAAGTGGATCTTAAGAGATCAGGTTTTGGCTGGCAAAACGGGCAAACGCTTGGTGGGCCAGTGCCCAATGGTGCCACTCACTTACCTTTACTGTTGCACATACAGCCGATGTAGCAGGTGGCCACACATGTCATTTATATTGCCGTAATGGTGTTATCTTTAGAAATTAATAGGGGAGGAATTACTATTGTAAGGTCAATCGCATGAAGAGAAAATGTCTTCTTCGCTCAAGTCTGTCAGTGAGAACAAAGGTGATTAAGGAAAAAAAGCATAATGAAAGCAATGTAACATATATTTAGAACCATATTCTGCAACGTTAATTACAAATTAGCCCTGAAAGGTCAGGCATGTCAAATATATTTCAAAGTCTGAGAAACTGAAAGAATTTTGTTGTGCTTTAAAATAAAAAATGCAAAATTATAGTGAAATTATCACTGGAGATTAAAAGGAAAAGGTTTACCTATATTTTTGGTATTCCACTAATAGTTCCAGCGTGCACAAATCCTATGGTTAATATTTCACGTTGACTTTACAGGACCCATGAAGTGAATAGATTAGTAAGCAGCTGGATGCCCATGGCAGCATAAATGTCTTTCAGGTGGAAATATGCATCTTCTCAATATTTTCCAATGTTCTGGATCAGACAGATTTACCATATATGCAATCTGTTCGTAAATGATGCTGCTTTTCTGATCAAGTAGGGAATATATTAGATTATATTTACTGTCCTGTGTGTTCCTACATGTGTTCCTGTATGTTTCCCCTCAATAGTAAGATTTCTTTTGTAATGCATTATGATTTCATTTTAATGTTGGCTGTAGGATGAGTTAATCAACACAAAATTGAAGTAATTCTGAAAAAAAACTGGTGAATTTGGAGCAATCAGTAAAACAGTTATGGTTTATATGCAATATCTCTTTAAATCTTGATAATAGGTGGAAAATACTTATTTGGGGCCACACACGGTTCTTTAAAGCTGACTTCTTTTGATGTGTTGAATTATACATATTTATTATAGAAAACATATTTATACTTTAGGGACAGTTGCTTCTTTTGATTTTCATGTTCTGATAAGTGATGCATAACTTGTAAGGCAGATATTACCATAAAATCCAGCTGTCGCAGGTCCTTGCAAGCCATTTATGCTTTACATGTGTGTCCTTAATGAAACTGTTTAACACAGAAGCTGAGCTGATGTATATAAGACGTATAGCTCGCTATTGTAAAGTAAGAGATGTAGTAATCAAACTGTGTTCTTCACATAGCACATTTTATTAAATGTACATTTCCCAAAGTGGACAAATATTCATCAACCTAGAGTCTGCTGATGAACTAAATGGTTCACCTTCCTGTTATCTTGCCCAAAAAGGTCTTTCGGTTTGCCCTTAATAATACCAGGGAAACTGTTTTGCTCTGTTGTGTTTTCATTGGTATGGTCCATCTTCCAGGCAGGGCAAGTCCTAGATCAAATGGCACACTATTCGAGAATACTCTTTGGTGCACATCCCTTCTTTTTTTTTTTATAGATTATGTTTTTACCCAATCATCGCAACCAAACACAATTTTATTTACAAGCCCATTTTTGTCTTGCTGTAGAACACTGCCATACAATTATATCCAGCAAACATTCTGAGCTCCTAGTAAGGAGGGACATCAAGGGTGGAAATGGACTTAGACATGTGGGTCCCAAAAGGGCAATATGCCTAGGCATAATATGCCCATCATATAGATTCACATGCCCCAGACAGATTGCTGGGATGCCTGGTCTTTTGACCAGTCCTGCTCCCAAAGAAAAGGGACCTCAGGTCAAATTTGTGAATTAATGAATGGTTGTTTGCATCCTTAGAAGGTGCTCCTAACTGTCACATTAGTAACTACCAAGGTATCATTGGCCCTAAAATGTGACAATTAAAAACATATGTTCATAAACAAAATATTTAATGAGTTAAAGAAAATCAACCATCCGCTACTGTCATATGCAGTACAAATGATAATTTTATGGACAATGATTAAGGCCTTTGATTAAGTTAAAAGAAAAACATGTCAAAGGATATCTGCTTTAAAATAATGCTGGAGAACTGGAAAAGGGGGGGGGGATAAAACAAAGGAACAGGTTAACGTGGCATTAACGTGATGTTTCAATAAGACACCAGGTGAGCGTAAACATAAACTGGATTTAAACAATAAATTAATAATATTAACTATTAACTCTACCTTTCTTGCAGAAGAAGAATTCACCAGGATTGGTCCTTCATAATATATAGTAAACATAGTCATGTGAAATGTTTCTCATTACCACTCATTGTGCATTGTGTATTGTATCAACCCTAGTATGTTTTATATAAGAACACCTACAGCAGGCAAAATAATGGCCCATATGCAGCATTTTCTGTATTACACACAATGTGTGCGCTATGAACGCTCCAGATGTTGCACTTTTCTAGGACAGATATGGCAGGAAAATAGTATTTCATTTCAACTGCCTCGTAATCAAAGCAGATCTCAAAATACAATACATCCATCAGAGCGTCAAAAGATCCTGCTGCATTTCTTTTAGTCTTGTAAAATATTGTACTTATTAAGCCTATAAATGTCTCCAGCCAAAAAAAAAATCTATTTCCTTAGGGAAAAAATAGCTGTATTGTTAAGTTTGTCAGACCTGCTGGAAGTATGTCAACTAATTTACAGATTTTTACAGTGCTCAGCAGTTTACTGTGGAGCAAAATGTTTTATGCCTACTAAACACCTGACAAAGTAATAAAATGTAAAAAAAATATTTGTACTGGAAACATTTAGTAAGAAAGAACGTAATTTCAACACATTTTAGAGTCAGGATAAATTTAGATATCCTTAAGTGTTCTCTTTGAATAGGGAAAAAATTATTACCCTAGGAAAGTGAATCATGTAAACCTTATCTAGTGTTAATAGTGGTGGAAAATGCATAGTTACAATCAATGACTGATGCTGGGCTAGACCAACTAGGCTTAGGACGGCAGGACCAGGAGGGTTGTCTGGCTGCTCAATGGACTGTTACAAAGGAGATTTTTTTATGTCCCCAGCTGACCCATTTACTCTATGGAAGCTATGATGGTTCAAGCATAGTTTCCAGAGACTGCATTAGAAGGCACTGCCCCAGGTTGGACTTAGGGTAGATACACCACAGGTTACAATTTAACTCCCTAACTAAACTGAAATATGTAGCCACAGATTCTGCAAAGGGACATCACAAAATTCTATATTGAAAGCCATTGAAAAGAACTTCTACTAAGTGACTTCATGGGTTGTGTACAGTATCAGTGCACCTGCAATCATACCTGAGAATGGGTTGCCCGAGTGGTGTTGTGACATGTCCCAACCCCACCGATTTCCCTCTTAAATACTGGCGTGTCCCACAAAGTCAGCGGGACCGACCACTGATGTCATTGGGACTTCTTCCCCGCATCCCGCAGGGGGGAGCTCTGGGTACCCAGAGCCATAAAGTTCCCAAGTATGATCGACCATGGGTACTTTTTGGGTACATTCCATAAAACAAAAATATACTTAGACACGTCTAATGAGATATAGCTTTATAGAATGCTGAAACAAATGTCACACACAGGGGCAGAGAGCTAAAAACACAGCTTTCCATCCAGTTTCATATACAGTTACTGCACATAAAATGTATCATTGGCTTTACACTTAATGTACTGTTCTATATCAGTCTACAGGAAAATCTGTATTGGATACCCAGCTCTTGATTGAACTCAGGTAATTGTATTAGTTGATAATTTGGTAATGGTCCATGTTACAGCTACGGATAGGTCACGGGATGATTCGCAATAAATCTTTGGCGTATGTGTGATACGTTGGAGACCTCTCATCAATGAGTCTTGTGACCGTAAAATCTGCTATTGACACCTGCCTTGTCACCTTACCCTGTGAACTATGATTTACGCAGCCACATGAAGTCTGTAGTATATTAGTCGTGGCTATGTCCAATTTACAAATGACAGACAGGATGCTAACGTGAGCACAGAAGTCCGGTCAGAGCTTTGTCATTGATTGTTAATGCTTGTCTAGAATCTCATTCATTTTGATATTGCACACTAGGCTTGCCTTAGGCAAACTGACATGATGCCAACGGGAAGACAAAAACAGAGACAGGTTCCTGCCACTCATAGCTAGCGTGTTTTGATCATTACCACTAGTGTAAAAATCATGCTAATTATCCACAACACTTTACTTGATACGTGGATGTTAATAATGCATGTGGATATGATTGCAACCGAAGTATATTTTTGTTTCAAAAATAAAAGTATCCAAAAACATTCATAGAAAGACATTTCACTTTAAGTCATTATTTTATTAAATATATATGCGTTCAAAACAATTAAAGTGGATACAGCTGGAAAATATATAGTATAATATGCACGTTAAACTACAATTTCAGGAAATCTGAATGTATGGGTCGTGTCATTTGGAAAAACACTAATGACACTAAGTCATAGATTTTTTTAAAAAAATGAGATTTTGCAGTATTTATACATTCTGAAATTGGTGCCACTCCTGTTTGTGTCTGATTAGAAAACATAGGCTCGTGTTTATGGTGGCAATAGAGTCACAGGGATCCTAGCAAGTGTTTCCTTTTGAGTTGAGTAGTAAGTCCAGCACATATAATAAAAGAATACATCCTGAGGTTGCCATAGAAACAATAGGTTCAATTCAACACATGCATTGTGTATAAGCAGCCTTAAACGTTAACTGCTTCTTAACTCCTTAACTCCCAGGGAACCAAATCTGGATTACTTCTTAAAACAGAAACTGCAACAATTCCATGAAAAACAATATTATTTATTATTATGTGTATTTGGGCAAATATTGTTTATCCAGTTTGAGATGGTTTTTTTTTTTTACTCGTGGTTAGAGGCTCTTCTTTGAGTCTTGATTGACAACCAGTTCACCTATATGACATGTCTTTACTTGAAAGTGCATATGATGGCTGGATTGTCTCTTTAAATAATGGCTAATGAGCATAGCCGGGAACTCTTAGGGTTTTTGCCTCGGTGTCCCAGGGTGAAGGTCCAAAATCAGGGTCTCAGGGTAAAGGGTCACACAGTCTGGAGCTGACTTCTTCCTATTCTACACTAGCAGGATCATATCCCAATTGGTGCGTTTGATTCCAGTATGTTATGCTTGATATGCCTGCTTGAATGCAGGTGATTAAAATAATGTAAATAATGACAAGTCCATGAGGATTGGTATTGGAGCCATTTAGTTAACACATTTGTCTAGTCACAACATAGGATCTTCCCGGCTGGCTATTAAAGAGTTAATACTTCCAGAATCTCAGGTATGCTCATCATGGATTTAAACATAATATTCTTTTGTGATCCTCAAGTATTAAATCATTATTGCTTAGGATTCCTTAACTTGCAATACTTCCAACATACCGTATACCTCCAAGGAGGCATTGTATCTTTTGATAAAAGAAATCAGTTTCCTAATCAAGAACCATAAGCAGTTCCGAAGACACGAAGAAGAGAAGAGAGCGGCGGTAAAACGTAGACGAAGACACACACCACGAAGATCTTTGTGATCGTCTTCGTCTACTAATCTCCCCGGTCCCTTCCCCATCTAGACTACCTTATCTTCGCGGCATCGCAGGAGTTGACGGAAGTGGAAATCAGTAGGTTCGCCATCAGGGGTTACAGGGCAGTACAAGTGAGCCTATAGGTCGCCTACAGGGACCTCCTCTGGCATCAACCAATTGGAGAGCAGGGAGACCAGTGGTATCTGCCGGACAAGTTACGGCACCAGGAGTTTAAAAGTCTGTACGAGCGACTCTATTGGTCGCCAGCAGGGGGCTCGTCTACCAATAGTCGAGCCCCCTGCTGACGACCAATAGAGTTGCTCATACGGACATTTTAACTCCTGGCGCCAGAGCTGCTGCGGTACGCGTTAACCCCGTATTAACGCCTAAAAACAGGAAAATGAAGAAAAAATGAACACGAAGAATGTCCAATATTCGCGGAATACAAAGTTTTTTCGAACACGAAGAGCCCCCTGGTGCCCAAGCCTACAAATAATAATATATAAACAATAAGATAAATCATGACAAAAATCAATAACATTTTCAAGGAACTGGTGAAGTAATATGATATTGAGATTAACTGTCAAGTTTGCTAATACTAAAAAGTATTATTTCAGAACCACTGCACAAGATGATTGTTACACATTTGTCATTACTATTGAATTCTATTAATAATGAGTTAATGTGTTTTTGGATAGGTATTTACAAATCTGGTGACATTTTCAATTTAATTGATCTACTTAAAGATGATCTATCACGTCTCTGGAATTTTACCTAATTAACTCACGTAATGCTGTTCACAGGTTACCTAAAAGCTCATTGTGTCTGTACATGTCTGAGCAGCGTCCTTATCCTCATGTTCTCAAGATTTGCATAATTAGCCATCCCAATGAATTTATCGCTCACCCTTTGGTAGAAGCTGATTGGCTCCGACAGCCATTAAAAGTAGCGTGTAAAGTAAACAATAACAATTAACACGAATAGCTCATACCAGTTTTAATATATTAGTTTACTCATGCTAAGATCTTCATAGATGACGGTTTCTTTTTACGATGGATGCTTATCTAAGCCTGTGATTTACAATTTGGAACCTGCTGCTTTTTTTTTTTTTTAAGCTAAACTATT
Organism: Spea bombifrons; assembly: GCF_027358695.1. Lineage (NCBI taxonomy): Eukaryota > Metazoa > Chordata > Amphibia > Anura > Pelobatidae > Spea > Spea bombifrons. Next base: position 20,932,988 of record NC_071091.1, on the reverse strand, counting down.
TTATTTATAATCATGTTCAACAGTAGATTTACTGCTGTTTGACATAAAAACAAATCTTATTGTTTTATCCGCAAATCAGCATTTGCACTGGGGTCATGGACAAGGTATTTAAACAATAGCCGCAAGCAAAAAAGTATTGATTGGTCGTTGATCGGAATGATGGTTTTGGATGTGATGGGAATGCAGCATCCACTCCAACACTGATATCAATCAGAAAAAGGAACACCAGCACTCCATGAAGACAGCAGTAATCAAATAGACCTATAATATAAAAAATATATAAAATATATATAAAAATATATATATAAAAATATATATCCAAAATTATGCAAAAAAAGAAATGAACAAAAAAAGTACAATGAATATCAAACCATGCGCAGAAAAAGAGAGACCACTTGACACTTTTCACACCTCAAGTGCTTTATCAAAAGCTAATCTCACAAGATAAAACCAACCCTAATATAGCCATGTTAATCACAAATAATTGAGAACCACCTGATAATGATAACAAGAATAGGTCTAATAAAAAAAGACACAAAGAACACAATTATATTTACCACCTCTTGTAGCTGTTGTCCAACTGGTCCCTGTTGACGTCAATCCAGGTTCAGTGGAAAAATGAAGGCTGCATGTTATGTCCGGCCTGTGGCCGCACACAAGATCCCGATGTTGAGCAGCAGCCCACTCGGCATTTGCCCGGTGTGCCGGATGGCCAGTCCGGGCCTGTTTAACTATGTTCTCATCTACCAAACTTACCTAAAATACCGTTCTACCTGTACATACAAGCTACAAGGTTTATACCGCATACTGTATAGTTAAAAAAATTGCTCACTGTTTTTTATCACTGTCCAAAATAAAATATTTTGTATTTATATACAGTAGTAGGATCTTTACCTTCCTTTGTTATTGTGCTTCAGTTAGCCTGGGAGTAAGCTGTTTTAATAGCCCAAGGGTCCTTTTTCTACTTGAGAGAATTGTATAAATCTGCTATGTAAGGATTTATCCTCTTTTATTGTTTGGAAGCAGATGGTGAAATTTGCACTCTAAGCAATTATATACTTTTTCTAATTGAACTACAATTGATTTTCCTCCAGGGGCTGAAAGAAATGTTTCAATGATTAGGCAAATGATGTGAATGGCAAATGAGTTTATTGGTTTAACAAACATGCAAATAGGGAATTTTGCACATTTAACAAGGGCTGGTCATTATATAATGCAGCAGCAAAATGCTTTTTCATAGAAATATTAATATTGAAAACAAATATTTTCAATTAAACTTATGGTTCACTAAATATTGCATGCATTTTTCCACAAAGCAGAATCATTGCAACCTAAATTAACATGTTTGTCAGGATCCGCAGGGATTTGAACCAGAAACGTTGTGGATTCTGAATGAATCACCTATCCAGGTGAATCTGGGGTTGTTGTTTCCTTCTGTCTCTCCTTGGCCATGTTTGTTGCAGCTATCAAAACTCATTCCTAAAGAAAAGCAACATTTATAATGAAACCTTGTTCAAACTTAACAATAGAAGCTTGTGGCATCTTTTATTAACCTGTTCAAGCTACCCTGTCTCGTTGCCTTGGCATCAGTAGCAGAGGTTAAGTTCTCTGAAAGGGAGCAATAAGTGGAGTTCACCAGAGAGCTCCTTACCCTTTTATCATGTTCTCAGCCATGAATCATTCTTACCCAAGATGAATTGTTCATGTCAGGTGTTTGATGAACTTTTGCTAAACAGTTTAATGAAGTTCCATTTATAAGAAAGAATTTATAAGGAAGAACTTCTGGGGCCCAGTGACAGCAGAAAATTACATTCTATTCCAGCAATGGCTCCCATTCAAAAGTAATTTCCAGGCCTAATAACATTTTCTGAAATTTGTGTTATCTTAAATTCATATTTATATTCATAAAATAAGATACAGAGTGACAATGTTTGCACACCTCAGGATCATGTGCAGCATGATTACACCGAACCAAATGGCGTTCGTTCCAGTACAGACACCTCTAGGACCAATATGGTTAACAAGGATTCACGAATATTATTCTTATTCATGTATGGGTTGAGCTGGAATGCCATTCTTCCACTGAATTAAAAAATATCAGTGAAGAATACCAGTCTCTGTTTTTTTTGGGGAATATGTCTACTTTGCTTTGAATTATATAGTAAACATCCGAAAGTACAGAGCCATAACTAACATCATTTCTGCTTCTGGCAGTGGAAGGAGGTACAGGGTGGAAGCCAGGGACAGCTACCCCTCTTGTTTCTTGGAAGTTACAGCTCTGCCAAAGTGCCATGTATATCAGCTAATTTAATGTCACTATATGGTATTGTAATACAGAGTAAAAGCTGTAGTTTCTATACAACCAAAACATAACTCTACTCTATAGGCTTTATCTGGTGGAGTGTGGTCAAGTAGACTCTAAGCAATGTCAGCCTTGTAAAATTAAGAGTTTGTGTAAAGTCTCAGAAATGTGCCCATTTGTCAGGAATTCACATATCTAACACAATATAGTGTATTCTGTGCCTTTGCCTGTCCTTTAATGTATTGTAGATTTCACCCTAGAACTACAAACCTACCAAATTTCAATTCATCTTCTTTGCTGTTTTTACCTGTTTACCTCTACACTAGATTTGAGTGCACATTTTGGTATTTATAGTAAGAAAAATGAAATAAACTGTCAAGAAGGCAGCAATAACTCCAGGAAACATACGCATTAAACATTGATGTATATTCCCATGTTGAATATAAAAAAGACTACTACCAAGGAACTAGAGAAAACATCTACAGATATACCAAAATGATTATAGTATATATATTATATGTTGGTAGTATAATATTTTACCCAGTATTTTTATGACTCTAAAATACCAAGTATAAAAGTATACAGTGTCAGTAAATACAATTTCACAATGAGTTCAACATTTTTCACATTATGTGCATGCCTAGGCTTAAACCTTATTCATAATATTTAAATCTTTCATGACGCTTAGCCTTTCATGTCCACTTTGGAAATAAAATATTTATGTGTAGATGATCTCCAGAGGAGATTATCTAGAAAATTGTTTAAAAGCCACAATTGCTATGTGAGTCTAACCCTTAAAGTGGCATTAACCTTTTTCTGGATTCATTAGAAAATGATTAAACATTAAGGAGCCAAGCCCACTTTTAGACTGTTCAGTAGGAGACCAGCTTATGCAGTAAAGCCCAAGGACAGGGGCCCCTTTGTCCTTAGGAAGTGGCATTATTTATTAGCACTCCACTTCACTCAGCAAGCGGAGACCAACCGTGTGAGGGAGAAAGCTATAAGCAACAGTACTGTCGAGCCCTACTAAACGTGTGGATCTGGGCAGGCACTTCATTTGCCACTTCCTAAGGGTGTCCCAGTCTAGGGACAAAATGGCGGGTGGAAGTGGGTGCCAGCAACTATGTACCTGACCCATTGGAATGGGGAAAGACACATGACACCTATTCTTGATGATGCAATTGGAGCGAGAAACATACCCTACGATTTTTTATAGTCACGCAACCTCTTGGTGCCTCAGTTCTTATGGATATAATATCATAACTGTGCACCCTCCATTTGACTGTGATATCATGCTCCTCACCACGAATGTGCTAAACCATATGTGCCATGTAATTGTATACTGTTTTTTACTGTATTTCTGAGCTTTCCGTTAACCTGAAGTTGTACTGTAGGTGTACTGCCCTGCATTGAGTTGGAGCACTGCTTATTGTTTTTCTGATTTTATGAATGTATGTAACACTGTATAGGTGAAAAACCTAGCAGGGGATACCAGGGGCTCTGCCTGTACCCCTTGATGCATCATGACTGATAGGTAGTTAGAAAAGCAGGACTGGAATTGAAGAATAAAGGGGAACTGTAGTGAGGACAGGGGAACTGTAGAGAGGACAGGGGACCTGTAAGGAGGACAGGGAAACTGTAGCAAGGACAGGGGAAACCAGAGTGGCAAGGCACACGGCTTAGAAGCCCTCAGGCAAGGCACACGGTTTGGAAACCCTCAAGCAGGGCACATGGCTTGGAAGCCCTCAGAAAGGGCACACGGCTTGGAAACGGCAGGACAGGTAGGTAAGTCTGGGACATGCCGGGGTCTGGTACACAAATCTGGTTCATAAACGTAGCCAAGGTCATACACAGGAGATCAGAATGAAGTACACGGAGCTTTAGCTGCAAGCAGACTAATAGGAACCCAAGCCAAACATTGCAAAGGCACAGACTGAAGGGCAGAATAGGTATAAAAGGGCAGGGCTAAACTCAGGTAAGCAGATGCAGGTCATTCGTATACACGGTGCTGTGATCTGACAGGTGACCTCGAGAGGCTGCAACTGACCAGTTCCCCCTGCCACCTCCGCCGCACGCCACGCCGCCGCTCCATCGTGGGGTAGGCCGCATCCCCAGCCTCCAGTTAAACGCATGCCGCAATCTGCGAGCACCTCCAGGTTGGTGATGGCAAGGGGGCATGTCCCAACATCCGTGGACCCTACCTCATTGGCAGAGGCGGGGAAGGCGGGGAGAGAGAGGTTGGCAATCCTTTTGGGGGATTGCATAGTATAGTGGGAAAAGGTGGGAGCACTCTGAAATTAGAGGGAGGGGCTTTACTTGGCAGCCCATATAAAAACCCTGCACACCCTTCATTAGGTGTTTAGTTATTGAGCTTACTAGCTAGCTTTGCTCTGCTCAGACCCAATTCCTTCTGTGATCATCCTACGCTGTTTGATAGACTTCCTGGCACCCGACTTTGGCATTGCTTACTGGCCATTGTGTATCTCTCCTATCCTGACCCGGCTCGTTACTCATTGTTGCAGCGTTGCCACCTGTCCTGATCCTTGTTCGCCTCCCGGACTTCGCTTTAGTGTTTGGCCCTTACTCTTCGGACCACGAATACCTTGGCCTCCTACTTCTCCACCTTGCTGTATGCTCCCAGCACGCCCTGACACTTAGCTTGCACCTGGACTAGTGATGGACCTCTATTTGTAGTTCAAATAGGCCGGTTACAAGTGAGACATATGATCTTCCCAAGCCATCCATGGAGCAGTGAGACATCAATGAACCTGATCGCCAAACAGAAGCACCTCAGACCTGCCCTGAGCCTAGACATAGTCAGCATAGGCCAGAATACATTTAAGGTGCAGATGTATATGTAGTGTCAAGGCAGAAGTATGTGACAGGAGTATATGCCAAAACATATAAGGATGTTCCAAGGTCACAAAGATTGAGGTCATAATATTATGCCAGAACTAGCTCAAGAGAGATAAACCTCTATTGCCAGGCACAGACACCCACAATACAACCTCTACTGGGTGCAGATACATAATTTAACTTGGGACTAAGGCTTAGTCGCTACTGTCCTCCTACAACCCCTACTGACAATCAGTTTTACATAGCTGTCAATTACATAACGTAGAGTCCACAGTTCTCCAAATCAGCATTAATGTCATTGTCTCTGTTTCCAGATTTGACCTCTTGCCAATCTGGTTCTGAATGACTAATTTAAGGATTAGAATAATTTCTTCAACCTTGATAATTCTCCTCAATGCATATTTTCTTTGGCATTCCATGTAGAGGTGAGTGTTACTGTTTTAAATTAGGCTCAATAATTGTTAAATTGCTTATCTAGAAAGTTGTGAGATGTGAATTATATCTAATCAATGCTCTAGTGCAATGAATGTTAAGGCTAGTGGGAAAGTATTCATTTCCATGAAGAATTGCTCTCCGAAGCTTTGACATCTAAAAGTGAATTACACTAAATATCAATCAATCACTGTCATACACTAAACCTTTTTATGTCTGCAGGGGATGGATTGTTACTTTCTCAGTAATACCAAGACAGTTCATTTCTAAATATTATCATAGACAGCAAAACTGCAAAGCAAAATGCTCTATTTAAAAAAAAAATATATATATATATTCACACCATCCCATCATACTGTAATGATATTTAAAAATACAGTAATTAACATTAATAAGGAAATTAGTTGAAAGGCAAAATATTATTCATCTCTGCAGATTATGATAAATTAGCCAAACAAAATACACTGAAAACCATCAACTGGTTTAATGATGTTAACATTACATGTAATTAAGCACGTTTTTGTGTGCAAAAACCTTCTTGCAGATGAGTAATATATTTAATATATTATGATTGAGTGTACAGTCCTGGCATAATTTAATGAACGTGTTACTGGGTTTAAAGTATTCATTTTAAATGTATACCACATGCAAGGCAATCCAAGCTCGTACATGCTGGGTACTCATTTGGACACTGAGGATGGTGTCGATGGGTGATCCTAGGCTGACAAGTCAGTCTCCTTTCTGGAGCAACCCTGAAAAGGTTGCATTTAAAGTAAATCATTGTTCCTGTATCCCAGCTACAGATTTATGTGTGCCCCCCCCTTGCATACATCAGACCTTTTTGTGCATGGAATATCAGTGAGTAAGCAGAGGACCAACGCACAGCTATAATGAAACTTGGATGACCTTGTACCTTTGAACACTAGCTTTGTGTAAAGAAATGCCTGGTGCCATGTCTGGTTCGCAATGTTCCTCGTTGGAATTCCATGTTAACTTTCTTGATTCTACCCAAACACATCAAAATGTGTTTCCAACTCTAAACCCTAAAGTGCAACCAGAATCTAAAATATCTAACCTAATGCAGTGTCTATCAGGACAATTATAATTTCATGTTAGCACATTTTTATTTGCGTAATGCATGTTTTAATTTTTAGCATGTAATCATTTATCACTTTTCAGTAGTAAATCACTTGGATGTATTTTGTATTATTGGCATCCGTTTAGTGCACACTTGATTGGTAGAGGGAAAGAATAAAAAATGTCAGACCTCTATCATAGGAACGTACAAAGTAAACACAATATACTATAGTTTTTGTCAAAATTAGATTATTAGATTAGATGCTAAAAAAGAATATTGAATTTCCATTCATGTTGCTTATACCATTTTGTAACTTTTTTAAACTCTGTGTCAATTTCAAGTGCCATTGCTTATTTTATTTAAATATACCGTATTGGCTCGAGTATAGCCCGCACCTGAGTATAGGCCGCACCCTAAAAGGTGATTTTTTAAAGAAAAAATTTAATTTAAAGTGTAATAGATATGCTGCCACTCTGCCCCCCCAGACATGCTGCCACTCTGTGTGTCCCAACGAGACATGCTGCCACTCTGTGTCCCCCCTGAGATATGCTGCCACTCTGTGCCCCCCCCGAGATATGCTGCCACTCTGTGCCCCCCCCGAGATATGCCCCCCTCCCCTAGATTTACCAGTGCAGACTCCCGGGAGTCTGCACTGGTAAGGAGGATTGTTAAAGCTTACCGTGCAGACGTTCACCAGCGAGCGTAAACAACCTCCGCTGCTGGCATGTCGTGCTTTAACAATCTCCCTTGCCGGGACTCCCCCCGTGGGAATTCCCGGCAAGGGAGATTGTTAAAGCACACCAAGCAGACGAGCCGGCAACGGAGGTTGTTTACGCGCATCGCCGCTGGCAGTGAACGTCTGCGCGATGCCCTTAGACAACCTCACGTGCCGGCACTCCCCCCGTGGAAAGTGTCGGCAGGGGAGGCTGTCTGAGCGTATCAGAGAGTAGGATGCTGGTCCCCTGCACCGCTGTGGGGGATCTGTATCCTAACCCTGCTGCCTGCCCGGCGCCCGGAACTGCATGTCCCGGGTGTCGGCCGCTAGACCCCGAATATAGGCCGCCTATATTCGGGCAAATACGGTATATATAGGAAACAGCAACATTTCAACAAGGACTATGATTCTTGTTCAGACAAATGCTTGCAGAATATTACAGGACTTTGAACTGTACATTAAATAGATGTTAACTATTCAGTATTTTATCACCTATGATGGGTATTTTATTATGTAATATGATACTATGATGCTCAATGACCACTCATTGAGGTGTTGTTCTTTTTTTCATATTATTATAATGTAGATATGTCACCTTCAATTTACTAATGACCAGCAAAGAGGTGGATATGAGAAACAGCATGCGCAGAACATATGTCGTGTTTAGTTCCTTGGCTGCAACATTGTTTCAAAGTGAGACAGACGATATTATGTTACTCGTTTAGGAGAAAACATTCAGCATCCTTTATTATCAACAGAGGATTAGCTCAATAACCATTCAGAACATCATAATGTGTTATTACCTTGTCACAAGACAAAGAAGGGATTTTGTTATTTTTTTTCCGATGTAATGGGAACATTTGACAGAGTGATGATAGGGGTGCGTCAAGGAAACACAAGTGAATGACAACATTATTAAATGTAATTGAAAAGCCATATGTGCTTAGGTCAGGTAGAGTACCGTGCAAATATTTGTGAGTAGCTGTTATACTCCAAGTTTAACAGATGCACACATAAATATATGTCACTTGGAGACAGCTTTAATCCTGTTAAGATTTTTTTATTATTATTTTTTTTAAATAATATATATGTATACTCTCCTCATTTTGTTAAATACAGTGAGGGAATTTAAACATGCATGGCATAGGAGTAAGTCTATGCCATCTTCGTCACAAAAAGCTAGTCTATGCCATCAATGCCCTCAAACAGCTTGTCTGTGCCATCATTGCCCCCAAACAATTTGTCTGTGTCTTCTTTGCCCCTTGTCCCTCCCCTCCACATACACCCTGGCACACATATTTTGGTTTTGTAAGCACTTCCTTTTTTTGAATGTTTATAAGGGAGGACTGGGTAGTTCACTGGAAGAAATAGTGCCCTGTCAAAATGTTTAGGTCTGTTTTATTACTGAACCATTTGCACTTAGGCATTATCTCATCTCAACCTCATATGAGACATTTTTGTACAATTAATAAACTATAAAATAGCAGTTAACTCAATATTTTATTTTTTTGCTGTCTTGTATATTTCTTCTATGTGAGATGCTTGACATTGCCCCTAGCATGCAGAGAGTGAGAAAGGGATACAATGTCATGTGGCAAATATCCTACTAAATGAGACTGCCCTAAGTCTGTTTTTAAACACTAACAAGGAATTTTAATTAAATCACTATTGTGGCATATTTTCTGTGTTACAAACAACTATAGGAAGATTATATTGTAGATGCCAATGTTCCCATGGAAATGAATATATGGCTGGTAGGCATACCCATACATGTCTATCTTTCATGTGATATTTGACTTAAGAGGGGTTTATTCACTAAAGGCAGTTGGCAGCTGAGTTTTCAGAAGAATTTAGGTTTTAACTCCCTAACTTTACTATCCATTATGAAGGACAAACACTTGCAGCTGTTCTTCCTCCACCAGAAACATATTGGGGATGGGTCCTCATAATATGTGGCAATTCCCTTGAAAATTCTCCTACCCACTTTCCCTTTTGGTGAATAAACCCCAAAGTATTGTGGTTTATAAAAAGAACAGAGAAAATACTATTTCATAGTCATACGACCCCACAAACATATATGTTTAACGCAACAGTACTAGTTCAAGTAACTCTTTCCTATGCGTTTGAAGTTATGTTCCTCTGGCTCACTGATCATTCCCAATGAATGTATCTTAAACGACATATTTCTATCATGTCAGATTTCCTCTCATTTCAGGCACTGTTGCATTGGCAGGATCAGATTTTCATTTTAACACGTCCCTTAGCATTCTGCAGATAAAAAGGTTCTGCTGGGATTTTGTTTGTTGTACTAACCATCTACAATCAACTTCAGTATTCCCTAACAGCTGTCAGATCAAGTGATCTCCAGCTGGGAAACTAGTTTTACTTTCTGACAGCTTATTATGACTCGAGTGGAAAAGCTATATAAAGGAGTCTTATGGAAACATCGCTGCTATCATAAGGTCACCGTCTTGACATGAGACAAGTGGAAGGCAAGAAGTATCTCCCTAGTACTTGACACAAAGCAAGCGTGTCTACCAAAATATTGTGAAATAATCTTTATACCTTAAATACTGAAAATAAATGTTCATCAAAACCCAGCTAAGAGTCAATGAGCAAAGCCCGTATTGACTGTGAACGTTGGCTATATGGACTGGTAGGTCAAATCTCCACCATCTTGTCTGCATTTATAAGATCAATTTAAGAGCATTCTGTTTGTCGTCGATTTTCTGTCAGACTTTTGTCTCCAGTCATGAAGGCTTTGATTCTCTAGGCGCTAATTGAAACTCACTCAATAAAATTGGATATAATACATAAAAACCAGATTCCTAAAAGCAAATAACTACGACAAACAATTATTTCCCAATAACGTTTGCAATTATTTAATATTATTGTAGGGCATGGCTTCTACTTTCGGAAGCAGTTTGTTGAATTGAGAAGTATACCAGTGTCTGTTTGTTTTTGTTTTGTGCTTTTGGGTCTATTCATTTTAGGACAATGGATTTCATTTCCTGCACTTTTGGTTCAGACCGAATTCAGAGGGATTTTTTCATTCGGAAACAAAATTCATTTTCACTTACCCTAATTCACTCTCTCATTCTCTCTCACACTCTCACCCATGCTCACTCAAGCTCTCTCACAGTCTTCTTCATATTTTCTCACACTCTCATTCAATCTCTCACACTCTCATTTAATCCCTCACACTCTCTCTCAATGTCTCTCTAGCTTCCTTGCTGACTGCTTCCGTGTCCCTGTCACTTTGCCCCACTTCTTCTCTTGCCTTCTTTTTTGTTCTTCAGAATAGCATGAAGAGGCAAGAGAAGAAGTGGAGCTGTAGGAAAGGAGACAGGGACATGGAAGCAAAGAAGGTAGGGAGAGATAGAGAACAGGAGAGAATGTGAGAGGGCATGAATGATAGTGCGAGACAGCATGAGAGAGTGTGAGTAAATGTGAGCGAAATAAACAACAAAACGGCTCTCTGCTTTATTTTTGTTTCGTTTGGTGTCGCTCCTCCTTTTCGGACATATGTACGAATTGACAAAATCAGCAAATTTTGTTAAAATGAAAATTTGCATGAATCTGATTGCACAAGTCTAATTGAGAATAAAGTTGAGTAGTGTAACTCTCCTGCAAACTTTTTTTACTTTCTCTCGGCTATTTAGTTAGATCTAAAAATACTGGAGTGAAGACTTTAAATTGTTATACCTGATTGTCTAGCAAAGACACATTATACTGTTTTATCAAGGCAAATGGTACTGTTGAGACTCGGTGACTATCCCATTGAAAAAGCATTTATCTCCTAGCTATATTTAGTTACACCTCTCTTGCCGTAACTGATTGTAAAGTTGGTAGAATTTATTCCTCTAACCGGTGTACTTCTTAGTTATATTTTATGTGCTAGGTCTATAATCTCACTTGATTTTTTTTTGTTTGTACAAAAGTTGAATTCAGGCATAAATTGGAGGACAAATATAGGGAAAGGTACATTTTAGAACCATTTACAAGTTCACTTTGCTTCTATATTCAAATAATTGTTCATGCAATTTCATTTTTCATTGTCTTAGTATAGATAATCAACAACATTCAAGCAACCTTTGAGACTAAATACCCCACCCCCCTCAAAATAAACTGTAATAAGATTTCATCCAAAACCTACAGTAGAACACCAGCTACAGTATAGAGTAGTCTAAATCATCATAGCATAATGAACTAAGGAGCAATTCTGGTGCACATTAGTAAAAAGCAATCTGCTTTCTACCACCGTGCACTAATATATATAAAAAGTATACTTTTTTAGCTGAAGACGAAGTCATATGGGCATAAAGGTTATATCTGTCCAATCGTATTAAAGGGACTTCTTACGCTTTATAGTACGTCACTGGAAAAATGATATATGTAAATATATAAATATTACATTTCCCCTTTAAATATGTCAACAATCCCATATGTACATTTCACTCTTTATAGGCCACAGCTGTGGGGTCTGGTTGGTACCCTTCTAGGCACAAAAGAGTAAAGAGGTCCACATCTGGACTCACCATTACACTTGGGGTGGGCCACATGAGATCCCCATAGGGTAAAATATCATACAAAAAGGTTTAAGATAATTTCACTGAGGAAGGACAGCCACTTAATAGCTTGTCCTATGGTGCATCCCCGCTCAGGAGCATCTCAAATGTTAGCTCTCTTGTGCCATCACAGAGGAAAAGTCTCTATCAACATATCAGTCTAATCCTATCACATCCTATCAATGTAAGACATTTCGGCCTTCATGGGGCTCATCGTTGGGATCTGGCTGGTATCCATGGTGCATGGTGGACTATCTGTGGATTCACTTTTCCATTTTAGGTGAGCCCAAAGAAATACAATGCAAAACAGGTTTGAGATTAACTCACAAGGATCTAGAGCTGCTTCATAGCCTGTCCTACGGTGCATGCCTGCTCGACTGCTTTTGTGGCAGGATCAGATTGATATGTCCATGGAGATTTTTCCTCCATTGATGGAATAAGAGAGATAAAACTTGAGATGCTCCACAGGACGATCTATTAAGAAATTTAATTCAAATTTACACCATGCAATACCATAATCATGATATATGTTGTCTTTTGGTCTTGGACTTACAATCTATTAGGGTGTTCAAGCCGAATGGAACATATATATACAGTATATATTAATTATATACAGCTATATACATTTATAATCAACATATAGTTGAGGTAGTCTATGTTATCTCTCACAGGATTACATTTCACACTAAAGCCATCGGAGTCCTCTCATAAAATATATAGCATGTTTCTTTTTTCATACTCTTTGTCATTTTATCAAAATGCAATTCAGATCCTTCAGCTTTGGTACTTGTATCCCTTCATCAGTTCTTACTTGTGGCAAAATATATTGATGTTCATTTAAAAAGGATATGACTTTTATGGTCTGTTTCAGAAAAGGTTTATTGGAAAAAAGACAAAACACTGAGAAATATGGTTTACCGTACAGGAAAAATTGACTTTATTTAGCATGGCACTTTACCTTTACAGTCCTCTGAATGCTTTACAATCGTGTGTAGCCGTTGCATTAATTTGTATATACCATTTTACAAATAAGAAAACACAAGAGTGTACATCGATTTAAGCAAAGACGTTTATTCACCAAGACAAGGGTTGCAGATGGGTCAAGCAAAGATGAAATATTACATCTGTCTTAATTATGGATTATGAAGAGAAGAAGCCTATTGTGTCGCTTCTCCAATAGTTGGCTCTGCATAGTGCATTTTTTAAACAGCCTGACAGATACATATATAATTTTACATAATAAATAAAGGAAACATCTTGACCCATATGATCCAACGTTCTCTAGAAACTGTATGTGCTTTTAAGAGGCAGAGCAATCAATATATCACCACAAATAGTAACTGTTGACCAACATTGGACTTGGAATGGCACAGAGATGCTGGACCCTGATTTAGCGGCCTTCCATTTGCCTCTGTTCTGATCTCTACTGCTGATCCTTTTTTATTGTTAATAAGTAAATCAGTTAAAATTTAGGTCTGATCTAGAAGTGGACTAACAGATGATTTATAATATGTAGATTTTGTATTAATTTGCATAACCCAAACTGTTGAGATCTTAAGCAGGTTTTGTTCATACATGTGCTTTTGCATACATTTTACACATAAACTATTGAACAATGGAAAACAAACAACTTAAGATATTCAAAAGGCAAAAGGATGTTGAACAGACGTACTACTAACTACTCATTGTTAAATATATATACCCATTATATGCACCACCACTTTACCTTCACTCCCAGTAATATATTATTAATGTTAAAATGTCAGGTCGTCAATGTCCAAAAACAAAGAAATATCAAGTGTGATTGTGATGCACTTAACGCAAAAGGTAGTGGTTTCAATGGTAACTGTTAATTGTTGTACGAGTCGCTCCACCATTCATCACTCCATCAGTCTTATAGGTGATATTAAGTCAAGAAACTGGGATGCTGATGGATTAGTGGAACAGCCTCCCAACAGGAGTGGCAAAGGTTAATATAGTCAGAGAATTTAAGCATACATGGGATAGGCATTTGGCTGTTCTGAATCTAAGAAAAGACCAAGGGCCGATAACAATATTGCTGTCAATTTCTATGTTTCTATAAATAATATATATATATATATATAAATAGATAGATGGATATACATACATATACAATATATTAGTTAATTTAAAATTGTAAGATTTTCTTTTCTCACATACTGATGTGAGGGGTGCCAAGATTTCTCATATTTTTCATCATCTAAGTCTTCTCCCAGCGTAAGACTCATCACTGTTCCTACAATGTTTACCTTCAATGCTATTAATACATGTGACATTTCCATTGTCACTGGTAGTCAACTCCACCAATGCCCTTTCCCATCTGAAACACAAGAATAGCCCAAGTTTCCCTCTATGCTTCCTCTCAACATTTCCATTTCATTAAAACCAGCTTATTAGTTAATAACATTTACAATTGAGACAATTCTGCTTCCAGAATAATGTCCACCAAAAGTAGTGCCCATGAAATCCCTCTACCTTGCACACAACCATAAGTCATCTAAGTAATCATAGAGTGGGAGGTGATCTATCTGTGTATGTATATTTATATACCGTATGTATAATCTATATGTGATATATATATATATATATATACCAGTATATACATATACTGCATATATTAGCATGTAAGACTGAGAGCTTATTTATGTTAAATTATACCCACAAATCTTTACATCTTTGTAGTCTAATCTACCATCAAAAAAGGTGTTTTATACAAATAGGCATGTAATAAAAACCTAAAAAACAATGAAATATATATATATATATATACTTTATATTTGTTCTGTTTAGTGTCTGGGGCTAGCCCTGCTGGGTACTGCTTTGGCCAATCAGATGGCTCCTGTAACACTTTGGCCATTATAGACCAGTGCTGTATGCGCTCCTCTGGAGGTCCTTAGGCGGCTGTGGAGAGAGGATGTATCACAAGGTCATATAGAAGGGGATCTAGAAATGTGTGCTCTGGGCGGACCCGAGATACGGCACGCCTTAGCCTCGTCTTTTCCAAAATAAAGACCGTGGCGACGATGGGTGAAGCAGGTAACGATGTGACGCCAAACAATCTCTGTCGGGGACACGGTACAGCCAGGACGCCGAGGTCGGCCGAGCTCTGAAACACTTTCTGAAGACAGCACCGGGCAGAGATCCCAGATACTGTCACCTAACCACAGAGGTGCATCTTGCTTCTAGCTGCCTCATGACCCGGCGCAAAGAAAGAGCCATCAGCACCCTGGACAGCGCCTACCATCTCCGGTGGTGAGGACCGGCTGAAGTCCGCGGTGGCCGTTCTGTTACATTCTCCAGGTTCCTGGGCACTCAGGAGTTTGTTTAATCGCGACATTGGAAAGTGTGGATAACAGTTGAAACGCGATCTATTTGCACGGATTCGGATTCGTTGTGAAAAGTTTGGATCATTCCAGAGCACGGAGGGGAGGCTGCGCTTGGTTTTCTTTGTTGACCGGGGAGGAATGATGACCGGAGCAGCATGTGCACCAGCCGTCAGATCATCGGAAGCCTCTTGGTGCTGTCTGTGCTGGAGATAGGACTGGGCTTGTCCAGTGTGGCCGTAGGAGCCGTCAGTTTCATCCGGGTCAGGATGGTGGAGAAGCCGCAGCTGGGAGACTCTTCTCCGGTATGGAGCGGGGCGTGTGTACGTTAATCATTTCACTACCTTCAATTCTTTCCTCTCCGGCAAGCAGTGGTAGGAGAGTTCATGTCAACCAGTTTCCAGGGTAATGTCTGTGTTACTCATTCTGTAGGGAGAACCCCATCTAATTCATATACATTCACCTATAGATACGGAAAAGCCACTTCCTACACTACTGATTTGTTTTGCCATCTTTCATTCCCCAGGGGGGTATTATATTTACCCTATCCCTTGTATATTTATTTATATAAGCTATTATATAAATTCTAATATATTATACTATATATATATATATATATATATATATATATATATATATATACATATACACATGCATATAGAGAGAGAGATCCCAGACTGGCACAAACTGGCACACCTGTATAAATCATACATACAAACACTCATAATGTGGCTTAATTCTGTTTATCTCATCTCCCTTTCTTTCCATTTAAGCTATAGGGTACTGAATCTATTCACTCACTGTCACCACAGGTCTACATTAGGTATCACACAGTTCAAGGTGGAAATATTCATTAAGCATGTGGAAAAATAGTTTAAAAATGCAATAGAATGGCTCAGTAGGTTTTCCGCTCCATGAAGTCAACAATTTACCTACCGGTTTGCTTATGCCAAAAATGTTATTACTCATTGTTATATATTTTTTTTACATTCTTTATTATTTATTTTTTAGAGTAATTGGGTGGGAGGATATGGGTTAATTAAAAATTCTAATATGCACAGATAGGTGCAATGTTTTACGACCCCTCTATATAGACCCCTCTATAAAGTGAATCTCAAGAGTTCACAACTGAATTAAATCAATGCAATTATATAGAAAACAAAATGAACTTCATGGTTTAGTTTCACTTTTATTTGTGTATTAAATATAATTTAGAACCCCTCATTAAAAAAATGATAATAATAAAAAAGAAAAAAAGCTACCATCAGTGATAGCGCAGGTGACCTAACCTTTCAAATGGTACCAAGCATTAGCCTAAAGAGCTAGACTGCATATTAGACTTCAAATGTGTAATTAAAATCTAGTCTTCAAATGTTCTATAGAAATGTAGTAAGGCCTTGGTTCCTGAGGGCCCTATTGACGTCTTTCGTTGATGACTTTGTTTTCTGGGGAATGTATAGGTTAAGGTAATAGAAGCATCCTTTTGGTAAAGTGAACATAAAAACGTCACGAGACGCTGTAAATTTAAAAAGTCATTGACCTGGAAGCAGTTCTTTGGACAGTGTGTGGAGAGCGCTTGGTTGAGTGTTTAGAAGAAAGAGCGGAATTTTATGGAGAGCTCTAGTATTTATGACTACAGGCTTTAGGCCTAAGGACTTGTTTAGAGGGGAGAGCAGTAAGGAGCAAGCAGTAGTTGATGCAGGGCATTCTTATGTACTTTGTATCTTAATTGTGACTGTTGTAAATTGGTGTTATATTCGTGAGGTAAACTCAACATGCTTTGGTAAATTACAAAATGCAAGCAAATAAGGGGAGTGAAGATGAAGTAGAGTGAGGAACCTAAACATACATAATGGTTGCAAGCTTGGAGGACTGATGAGTTGGTAAAAGGGTCAACAGAAATGGAAATAATGAAAATAAGTTTGTATTGGGAAACTTTTCATTTTCAGACATGTTAAGCTCCAGGTAGATGGAACAAAATAGGGGATAGATTTGGATTTTATATTTTTATCTCAATGTGCTTGTAAGGGGCATTTCAAGCTGTATGTAACTGATCAAGATGAGAGTTGTATAGACATAAACAAAGCAAGCGTACAGTATCTAAAAAATATTCACACCAAAGTTCAGTACCGTAAAAAAAAGGATCATTTTGTTTTAACTTTATTTTTGACAATTAAAGATAGTTTTCATGCCAGTTTTAGATTGTTTCTGTCAGATCGTAGCCCAAGTAAAAAAGAAAGACATTAAAAGAAAAATGTCTGAAGTGCTTTTCTCAGATCAAAAACCATAATTATTCTGATTTACGTATCTGAAGCCCTACTCCTCCTTCGCTACAGTTGATTCATTTACAAATAAGCTGACCTGAGCTAACACTGGGGTTGTTAATTTGATGTAAGCTTGGAGAGTTGATGGGAAGCACACATTTGGTATTTACTATGATCAGCATTCCAAATAAAAATATCATAACAATTCAGCTCAACTTATTACATTTAAATACTAAACAGTGGCAAAAGCACTTATCTATTAAGTTGCTCTTGAGTCATGTATAGTGAGTTTAAAGAATTCCCCCTTTTGCTGTAGAGGGAAAAGTGTTGGTGTATTCATCAAGTTTGAGTTGAGAATTCACACTTATTGGTGGCTGCATAGAAGAAATAAAAAGAATGCTCAAATGGTTTTAAAAAATGTATCAGTTTGTCTTAGCCTGTGAATTCTAGTTTTGTCATACCCTTTGAATATATCTATTGTAAGAAGTGTGCTATCTAGATAAAATAAATAATAATAATAATAATAATTATGCTCCCCTAATGTTAATAATTAGCCTTATAACAGTCACCATTGACCCTGTGTACTGTCCCTTATATATATATATATATATATATATATATATATATATATATATATATATTTTTTTTAATTTATTTATTTATTTATTTTTTTTTTTACTTAACTTCTAGTATAAAGATACAGAAGTGAATTATGAGAACATTCCCTTGTTTAATGCATATGCTACTTCCATGCATTGTCCATTACTCAGTTAGTAAAAATGGGGCTCCTCATAATTATATTTAAGCATTAAATTAAGACTTCTTAAATGTAATTTGTGAATTTGGCAAAATCATTTTTAATGGCACACGCAGCTCCGGACCGCAAAGCTCTTCTCACTGCTGTGCAGTTTGAAAACACGCCAAATTATTTAATGAGCAAAACACATTGCCAAGGCAGTCACTAAATTATTCCCACTTTTAATTGGATTGCCTTGATGACTGTGCAATAACTGTTGCCTTTTATTATGGATGTGCCCCCCCCACACATCTTTTGCACTGATTGTCAAGCCCATTTACAATGACTACATCTGTAAGTACTTAGATCAATGTCTGTCTTAGACGGTAGTAAAAGTTTCCTATAAATTGTCATCTTGTGATCTCAGTCATCTATAATGTTTACAGTTCCTTGACCTTTTGAGAGTGTTTTCAGAGAATAAGGAAATACGTAATCAATACTGTAATATCGGAACATACTTTTCTTATCATGTCGATATAGCATGATGTCCTGGCCATTGTGAGAATCTAGAAAATGGTAATTGCAGAAAATTATCTCAACTGTCAAGGTACCTCTTGCTGATTGCTGATAATTCCACCGACATCTATAATATAGGGTAAGCTCAGTCAGAATGGGACTGTTGCTCCAAAACATTTGTGCCACTTGTATTATTGACAATTAACAGCTTGGTGACACAAGTCCACCAGTGCATGGCATACTTATTTCTGTTTTAACTGAAAACGTGTAATGGATAGGTGGCTATTATGTTATATGATTAGTTCAGCTACATCCAGAAATCAGGGGTAGGGGCAAGAAAAGAAAATAGTGTTTCCTAACTTTTCTATGAATAAGGAACAACAGACTTGTTGGTAGGGGGTGACTAAATGAGACCCTGCATTGGTGAATGAATCCATACATAAGAAAATACTGGGAATGACCAATATTATGTATCGTGATTAAACTTGTGAGTTTGTCAAGAGCTTCAAACATCTTCGACTATCCACCCAAAAGTGATCACTGTTGAAGAACATTTCCCAGTGACTCAGAAGTAATCTGATAAATGTGAAGATGTATTATGTAGAACCAACTACGCCATTATCATAGGAAAAACGTCATGAGCTTGGCCCTTTATAGTGCAAAGTGAGGGAGGTAAAATGTTTGGACTGTTTAAACTAACCTGCAATTCACGGTCAAGTGAATAAAGGCTGAATGTCTTCATGTTTCAAGAAGCAGTCATTTGGACGGAAGCATTTTACTGTAATGCTCATTTCATGGATTAATCATCACTTAGCCTTAAATGTTCTTAATTTTAACATTCTTCGATAACAGCAGTCTGTAGGGCTAATTTGTGTGTTTTTTTGCTACATAGGATCTTGTTAAATGCCGGCTTTATTTTTGGTTTCCTTCGCACAGAAATCCGTCTATTACATGAACAATGTTGCAATTAAATGCTCTTTGTATTTACTGTATAGGTAATTGGGATGCAGCTGGGACAAAAATTGAATAGCCATGTCTGCCTTGCGCAGTTTTGACTTGTGGGAACTGTGCATTGTCCAATCTATTTCTTCTACTTCTACATATTTAAATTCTTGTCTTTTAACACATAAATAAGATACAACTAATGGACATTTTACTACTTAGTAGACATATGCAATCGGATTCGAACGAATCTCGGAAAACAAGGAGGGACCCCCAACAAAACAAGCAAAAGTGAAGGAACTTTTTATTTGAATTTCATTATTTTCTGAATTGATACCCTTTTATCGGACTAACATAATATATAAGTATAAACAAAATTGAAATAATGTTGAAACCGTTCATGATTTAAGGAGCTAAAATGTAAATCAGGTGTTAAAAAGCTTAGTTGCTGTAGAGTAAATGGTTTGAATAGCTAAAGACTAATTTTATTCAAGATAACAAGTATAAAGTATAAGTGAAAACAATGTTTTTACTTTTTTTTAGTTTCTCATTTGTGGAATATGTGGAATCTTTTGCGCCAAAAAGAAATCTGGACTTATCGTAAGTAATCACATTGTTTAACTTTGCCGTTCCATATTTAATAACGCGAGTAGCATGTCATCACGTACGTGCTTTACACTCGTCGTTCTTATCACTTTTATACCCAAGGACAGGCTGTCAATTTGATGAAGGTCTAATGAAGACCATGCCTTGAATTCCTTATCAGTTAAGATGATCTTGTTAAAAGGCTGTGAGGGATCTCTGAACACTAATCTCCCTGTGTTTTAATAAATTAACAATGCGTTTCTCTGTTAAATAAGGCAACACGTTTATAAAAGGTGTGATGGTTTGGTTTTAGAACTTGATAAACCCTCATAAAAGCACACTGATTTACTGCATTCCCAGAGAGAGAAGAATACAAGCCATACTTAATATCATGTGTGTGTAGAAAGCAATAATGTGGCTGCCAGGTCCTTTAATCATACTTAAGAGGGTGATAGACTAGTTGAAAAGCCCCTCAGCAGAAGTGGTAGATATTAATGCAGTGCATGGGATAGGTATATGGCTATCCTCAATCCTGAAGACGAGCCCAAGGACCAAGACGTATGTTTTGAGTATGTACATCATGAAAAAAGGGCAGACTAGATGGGCCAAATGGTTCTTATCTGCTGTCAAATTTGATGTTTCCACGGTAAGAGAGTCTATATAGAGAAACTT
Organism: Spea bombifrons; assembly: GCF_027358695.1. Classification (NCBI taxonomy): domain Eukaryota; kingdom Metazoa; phylum Chordata; class Amphibia; order Anura; family Pelobatidae; genus Spea; species Spea bombifrons. The sequence goes on along the minus strand of NC_071091.1, from coordinate 20,911,978 downwards.
CAAATGATTTCTCATAGCTGGACTGTTCAAACATTTTTCTTTTCGTTTTGTAGATGATTCTGTTTTCTGCCTGCTGTATCTGTGGTCTGATTGGAGGAATATTAAACATCCAGTTCCTTCGTGCCCTGACCAAGAGATCTTCGTCACTTTATTCTTTGCACCTTGCGTCCATAACCCTGGCATGCATTGGAATAAGTGGCTGCACCATTTCCTCATGGCTAACCTGCCGCCTAGCCAGCTATGAACAGCGGAGAATGTTCTTAGAAAGGGAACATTCACTTCATCACTCCCACGAAATGACAGAAAAGGTAAGTCACGCGTTATCTACTTATAGGGTAAAGTAACAAAGAATAAATAATCGACATCATACAAATGTAATTGAAATGTATAAAGGCGTGAGTATCAGATTGAGCAAAAGTAGTGAGAGATAATGTCATGGATTTATATACATTGTTCATGTTACTTTAAAGACAATACAACAACACACACACACACACACATATATATATATATATATATATATATTTATATATTGTATTTTTCTTCTCTTGACAAGAGAAAAAAAGTAAAGGAAGAGCTATGGGTTTGTAAGGGTGGAAAGGGAGAGTTGTCGCTGGGGCAAGCAACAATATTTTTGGGAAAAAAAATTCTACATAATTTTTGTTGCATTCGGTACATTGTGTGACACGTATGCACATGTGCATGAAATGAATATTTCTTTGGTCAGAGATTACAAAAGATAAATATCATTCTTGATGTTAATATAATGATTGTGTTTTTGTTAGATTCTTGTTAGCAAAAACATTTCCTTTGTCCGTAATATTTCTATATAACAATGTACCCTTAACAAACTCAAGTCTACTGATGTGAAATATGAACTATTTATAAAAGAAATTAAAAAAAAGGAAACATTTTAAAATATTGAAAAAAAGACCTGTACCTTTGCTAGCAGCAATGATACAAACCTACTGCTGCGCAGCATACAAATTAAGAAAAGTGTTACAGAAATGGAAATTACACGACTAATTCTGTCCCTGGCTGTGCATTTAAAACTCTGACCAGGGAAATGGGACCAGCGAAACATCCAGTCTAAAGAAAAGCAAATTACGTCTTTACTATGGGAATCTCAGAGATCACAAGAGAACTAGAAGATTCGTTTTCCGCTAAGGGACCCCATTTTCATTTTATCTAACCATCAAACCATTATTGAAATGAGAAACAGAGACATCTCCTATAAATTCTAACTCTGAATAAGTAAAACACAGATGCATATTTTATACCTTTTTAAAATATATTTCATCCCGGATCGAATTTACATTCAGAAGCACAAATATTTCTGGTGCCAAATACTCTAAAGTCTTTTAAAGTATTGCGATAAGCATAATGTTAAAATGACATAAAATAGGCAGAACTGGTTATTATTTGCCAATTGTTGGCTAATTTTCCCCTGGCCGGGGTAATTTTCTAGTTTGCCGTAGAAATGCCAGGCCTGCTTTATTTATTAACAAATAACATTTATGCATTCCAGTTTTTCAAATGTTCTTTTTTTTTTTTTATCAGGAAACTGCTGAAAATGGAGGAGCTCAGCATGTTTTTAATGGAAGACTTTAACACTTTATTTCGGCCGGTCTCGTATTCACCATAAATGTATCTGCAAATCTCCAGTATTTCCATTTCTTAGCGCTTTGCGTTTCCATCACTCCAATTTACAAGAAGCAGTACTGAAATAAGAAAGACTTCTTTTCCTAAAGACTTAAGAATTTAGAATTCTATTTGCAAAGCATGTTAAGCTAACCAGACTCTCCCCTGGCTCTTTATGGATCCCACGATTGTAAAGACTTGGTGTAGTGTGAATTATTTCCGGGGGGGAATCGTATGTAAAAGACGGTGTATACGTCTATGATGTGTGAATGGAATATTGTATATTTTGTAAAATATAATAAAGATTGATTTAATACAGTTATAAACCACTTATATTTCTTGATCTAATGAATGAATACCTTTTGTTATTAAAGCAAGATTTAGTAGTGAATGCATTTTATGTAAGAAAAATAAAATTTGGTTTTGAATAAGTATTATGTCAGGGTGTATATTTACTAAGCACTGCCTGTGAAAATGCTTTGCCTGTGACAGAGAAGGTTATTGTGGCCTATTGTCTAGGATGAAACAATGTTTTGCTGGTGTACATGAATGAGAGAGGTGAATATGTGCACTGATTTGCCTGCTGTAGAATAGATTGGAATCCATGACCTCCAATATGCATTAGCTATATACTATTTCATGTAGAAGTTGTAGTAACTACTTTTCTTATCCATAAGCAGGGCCGGCCCTATAATGGGGCAGACTGGGGCAATTGCCCCAGGCGGCACTTTAGAAGGGGCGGCACTTTGCCGCCCCAAGCGCTTTTTTTTTTTTTTTTTTAAACGGAGGAGAGAGAGAGAGAGGGGCACCGAGTGGTTTTCGCTTACCCGCTCGGCGCCCCTCTCTCTCTCTCCTCTGCGGCGAGTCTCCCTGTTCGGTCCCGGTGCCGGCTTGTAATGCAGAGCGCCGGAAGTGACGTCAATTTCCGGCGCTCAGCATTATAAGCCGGCACCGTGGCAGAGCAGGGAGACTCGCCGCAGGACTGTTTAAAGGTAAGTACCGGGGGGGGTCGTAGATTATGGCGTCGGCGGGGGGGGGGCGCGTTTTAAACTTCGCCCCAGGCGGCGTTAAGTCTTCGGCCGGCCCTGTCCATAAGACTGCAGTGTTAAATCATACCCCTCAACCAGAGCCGGACGACAAGGCAGCCCCGGCACTTTAAGGCCAATGACAGAAGGGTGGCTGACGGCTGATATGAGAGGCCATATATGATTTTATGCTCATGCAGAGTGTTCCTGCTCATATCCCACCAGAGTATGGAGTATTTGCCAGGTGTGCAAGATGACCGGTCAACGGCCTGCCTTCTACATTTCAACACAGGTGCACCTGTTGGTGTGGCAAGAGGTAGGAGGGTTGGGGCTTGTGACAAAAGTAGGCATGGCCACAAAACCAGAAGAGCTGCAGGGCATCACAACGTGGCCGCATTGGGAGCTGCGATAGAGGTCAGTACTGCACCAGCACAGACCTCCATTGATTTTATGGCCCCCTGTGGTGGTCAGAGGAGATCTCCCCAACAGCGTCGGCCCAACACATTGTGCTGCCTCGGGTGAAGTGTGAAATGCCGCAATTGCCCCACTCTGCTCCATAGTAGGGCCGGCCCTGCTCCCCAACTGGTCCCCACTGCAGGCAAAAGTGGGGCAATTGGCAAGCTACCTGAGACAGCTGGGGGGGTATGTTAAATTACAAATATGGCTACTAAGAAGGCCTTGTGGGTATTCACACAGGCTTTCAATCTTCTTAACTGGATTGTAGAACACTGTAAAATGGTGGGTAAATTAATCAGCAAATACTCTGTTCGCTGGGACGATATATACGGTATATATATATATATATATATATATATATATATATACACAGTACATACATACATACATACATGTCATACTTATACACAGTAAGGTTTGTGAAAGTACTCTGACTTCATTGTAAGCTCGTTTGGGCAGGACCCTCCTCACCTGTTGTCTCTGTAAGTCAATTTGTTATGTTACATACTACTTGTTAAGTCCTGACTACCCATTGTACAGCACTACGGAATTTGATGGCGCTATATAAAACAATAAATAATAATAATCAGACCGCTCATCTGGCACACTAAGCAAATGTCTGGTGGGCTGCTCATCGACATCGCTGCACACTCACTCTCCAGAGGCAGATCGGGTGCTGTCATTTGTGGTCGCCGGCTGGATATATCTGACTGCATGCTATGAGAGCAAAAACTTAAAGTGCCAGCACCGCTTCATCATCAACAGTCCGACGGTAAGACTGATAATAGAAAACTTGGATTTCTGATTTCCTCTTTAAACAGAAATCTACAGCCATCCCTCAACCAGGGCTGACATGCTAACAATGAACAGTTTTTTAAAATACTTTGCAGTTTAATCCAGACATACATTTTTTTGAAATACTTGTCACGCCTGATGTAGTGCATTTAATTCATTATAGTGTATATTTAGTGACACAAATCTGCTCTGTTATTATTAGATACAACAGCTTTTTCAGCTACATTTACAGAATGTCATGAAAAGTAATCTGTATGACTCTACACAGCAAGAAATAGCAGGTGTGAAAGCTCGGGCTACATAAATATAATTGATTTAAATTTGATAGATGATTTCAGAAAAGCAAGAGACGACTCAGTAAATTGTATAGAAGAACAAAAGAGTCCGATCTGCTGTGGTTCATATGCCTATTTCGCAAGAGGGGCCATGGTGTGTGGTTAACTGATGATATAGTATATTATGTTGGTGTACCTTTTCTCGACAAGAACATTTTGACATCGGGTCTCCTGATTTACTGCAGCCATAAGCAAGATAAAAAGGAAATGTATTGGTTATTCCTGCTTTTTTTTGCATTGATATTTTGCATGGTCACATTAAAGCCCACTGAAGGATGGAACGTTTTTGGGAGCCATAAATATAGTCACAGAATGGTTGATCTATCTTGTGTGACATCAGAACCTTAGTAAAGACGATGTAATATGAAGCCATAGCCAAGTGTCTACACAAGATGCAGCTACCATTGGCATATATCCCTGTCATTTAGTCTGTCTCAGTTCCTGAGTGCAGAACATGTGCCAGTCCCCTACTTAATGTCCCTGCCTTTACAATGTGTGCTAGTTCTTTAGTGCAATGTATGTGTCTGCCCATTGCCCTGTGCCCAGTTTCTCAGTTTAGGAGGCATTCCAGTTCCATTATCTGGGCCCAATGCCAGTCTCAGATGCCCCCTACCATGCACTCCAGTTCTACCAATGGCTACTAGATTTTCTATTGTCTTCTTACTTGTAGCAACTAACAAGGCCAGACTGATGATGGCAGGGTGAGGATGAGGTAAGTATGGCTGATGGTTGGATGTGCATGGCTGCATGTTACATTTTTCTGCTAACATAAATGTGGCGCTGGGCATACCCAGCTTGCGACCGCTCACTACAGCACCCGACCTGCTGCTGGATTGGCAAATTGAGTGAGGATGGGGCACTGTCTGTGAGCAGCCCACCAGTCTTTTGCCCCGTGTGAAAGATAACCAGTTTGGACCTGGCACCTAAGGATTCCATATATTCTTCCATATCCCTACATTCTAGTCCATTTGCCCTTAAAAACATGTGAGGATCTAGTTTCTCGCTTTGATCCCGTCTTGTATCTCCCTTGTGTATGTTCTTGTCTTTTCACTGTTTTGCTTGTAGTGTGTTAAATACCGGCTGCATCTTTGAGGTTTCTTGCATACTGATTTGTGACCCCTTGTTATTTGGACTACTTTTTCTAGTCATAACTGATATTAGCAAGTTACATATCAATTGTTCATTATTGATGGCATGCTAAGCAAGTTACTGCAGGATCAAAGTGCTATAGGGGGATACTTAATTTTTTTTACTGCTATACAGTGTATTACAAAGGATTGATGTTCTTCTAGGAGAAACGTATATGTTTCCTATATGTGTCTTTCTCTAATTCCTTTGGTAGTCATCATTTTACATTGTCATTCAGCTGAATATAGGTTGGGTAGATGTGGCTTTAAAAGACCAGTCTCAGCAGACCTGTCTTAACAGTGGTCTTCTGCAGGTAGAAATAACTCAAAATATTTATGTGCACAGTTTATTGTCGCATGAAACAGGGTCTTTTAAAAATAACCTTACAAAAAATAATCATAATTCCAGCTGGTTATGTTGTGAATTTGATTTGCCAGCCTAACACTGCCACCACCCTTCCAAGCATGTCTAAAGCAAGTTCATAAATGTTTTCTTGTCTCGCTCACATGCTCACCCAGCTCTTTAGATTGTTTCTACTGAGTCGGCTTTTATAGTTAAGCAACATTGTGTCCTCCCATAAGGTCTCTTATATAGCCCTTACCCCATTTAATTTTTTCCTTTATTTGAACCCCATTACATTTGCATTTATGATCTTTTAATGTTCCTGATGGTTCTGGTTTGTTAGTTTTCACATAATCCTCTAGAACTCACGGAATGTATTCACTATTCAGCACAATTTATTTCTACAATGAATCACCAGGCTGATAATATTCCAGATGAGACTTTGTTCAGGGACAGAACAATTTTAAAGAGATCAATGCATCATAAAGAAGAAATTGATATATATAGCCTCTAGAACTGGCACAACCCAGCCAGTCACATTAAAAGCTCTGCTGACATTGCTGCTGCGTACCGTGCCAACGTATCGGATGAGTTATATACGAAATCTTTGTTAAAGTTGATTTGTTCAATTCTGAATTTAATTAGGTAAAAAAGTATTTTGAAATTATACTGGGATTATACTGTTTGCCTTAATAAAAAAATATATAAGTAAAAAAACAAAAGTAATCAATTCTTCTATTTTCCTAATAAAATATATTTTTCCCTCAAAGGATTAAATGGCTTGCTAGACTTTTGGTGACTACAGTCTAGTTTCTTTTATGTGCAGTTATAGGATTGTTTTTCTTTAAACCGGTAACAGGCTCATATGCACATGGGAAATAAAAGTTGGACACCTAAGCCTGTGAAACAATGTGTGATGGTGTGAAAGTGGCCTTGTTAATCACAACACATATTTGTTTTGCGTGACCTTGTAGTGCAAGAGAAGGGAAGGACGCCAACGTTTCAGGGAAGACCAGATTATTGGAAACCATCCGACCTTCAAATTTATATAACCTTTCCAAAATATTACCTCTTTCACTATCGCTTCACATAGATAAATGAAAAGGTATGCATATTGCACCATTTCTAATTAGAAGAGCTTACGAAGCTTTGAGCTGCAGCATTTCCATAGATCTGGTTTACATCTTATTCAATTTGGTTGAAATGCATTTTCTATAGGTGACCAAGGAGGCTACTTGGGGGTAAAGGGCCAGTGGGGGGTTCCAACAACAGGTTCTCTCTTATGATAAAAAGCAAATGTGTGTGTCTGAAGTGTAATTTACCTACAGAGCTAACAACACCAAGATGGTCCTGAATTCAACACCATACCTAATACAAACCATTTTTTGATGTGAACCTAATATCTTGGTTCTGGAGTTCACTTTTAACCTCAGTAATTTTCCTAAGTCCTGTTAACCCATTTCTCTCTGCGTCCCCTTCATTCAAAATTTATCAAGCACCATTTCCTGCTAATTTAGAGATGTTTGCTGAACAGGCACTTCCTAAAACAAGCATACATCTTACCGCTGATGTCTGCACAACTGACTCCAGGTGCACTTGACCTCCCTGACTTTCACGTTAATCTGCTGTTCCCTAGTATCACTGTGTCTGGGAGTTCGTTCGCCTTGTGTTACCTTCCTCTGTCCATGTAGAACAATAGCAAGCTATACATTTCCTGAACACTATTATCTCAAGATGCAATCCGAAATGTTCCTTATGTTATTGTTCTGTATACGTGTAGAATTCTCTCTTTTTAGCTCCATTGTGTATATTCACTAAAGAGTGACTTGCAAAAAGATAAAGCATTTTATCTCACACCATTTAGTATGTGTTACAGGGATACAAAATGGTCTTTGTCTCAGTATGGACTCCATACGATTTGCTTCTGATGGGGTCACTTCCCTATTCTTTCTACTAATGCCTCTTGCTGTACAACCTGGGATCCTGCTTGCCTTTTCTGACACGTTATTGCACTGCTTACCTTTAAGTCATCAGAAATAATTACTCCTAAGTCTATCTCTTCTGTTGTCACTGTCTGAACATTGTCCCCGATGTTATATGCTGCCTTGGGATGTTGCATGAGAAAGTTTACTGGTCCAGTTCATGGCATCCCTCTGCTTATGCCACTAAATATACCTTATGGAAACCCTTTAATGCATGGCTTGAACATTATGTGAAATTCAGATGGTTATTGTGTAGCTTACAGTAATAAAAAAAAATTATGAAAGAAAAATACAGGCAGAGAATTTATGATTCACGAGTATCACATCATGTTTCCATACAGCAACAAAATAATCAAATCCACATTTATGATGGCTTGCCTGCATTTTGTTTTGAAATCATATACTTTTGCTTGTTTGATGGGCCGCTTGAATTACCTCTCCTTGTAATGTGGTTATGGAAAGCACAATTATCAGACTTTTATATTCCTCTGAAAATTCCACTAAAATACTTAAAAATACAGAGCTTGGCATGCACATTCAACGTAACGGGTAAGCGGGTTTGTCCATAATGGGCTGGATTCCATGCCAGAGACAAATATATCACCAGCCATTTGTAGGGCCAAGCTAGCCTTTAAAGTATTAATTAGGGAACGTGAGTGGGCATGGCTAAATGTACCAAGTCAACCTGGTCAACCAGGTCAAACCTGTATATTTCTCAGTATGCCAATTTATTGCTACGTTTTACCACATTTTTCCATCAGAATCCATGCAAGGATTGCTATTCAATATCTTGGGAAAATACAAATGGTAGCCCCTTGAATTCACTATCCTCAGTAGAGCACCTTGTGGAAAAATGTTATTCGGGTCGCAAACTTGTGAGAGACAAGGTGAATTTTAGCAAGAACCACAGCTGCCCAAGCTGCTCAGTGACGTGTCTCATTCACATAAATAGGAAAATGTGTCATAAAACACAGCACAAACCAATCTTAAAAACGGGTCCCAAGGTTTAAGCTGCACCCAAGAAGTATCCTAAGTAGCCTTGGATACTGTTGGCCTAGTAGGGTGTCTTTGGCCCTGGATACTAAACAGTTAATGTTGCAATATTACATTTTTCATGTTGTTGCTGTTTATAGTTTAGCAAATTCAGCCTCATATTTCTTAATTCATAAAAGAAAACATAAATCATAAAACAATAGAAGAATAATTTAATCAATGGAGACAACAGACTTAGTAGGCAATCTAGAGTCAAACCCTATTGAGTTCTTTTTACCTGGCTTCTCATTGTTTTGCAAACTAATGCATGAATACCTTTTTGAGAAAGCTGGGAGCAATGATAACAAAAAATGTCTTATTTTTCTTCAGCTTTTATGAAAAGCAGACAGTTACTGACATCGGTTAGTAAAATAATATTACTAATACACATTTAAATAATGAGTCAAATGACTGGTTCTGAAAAAAAGTCCCCACAGTACAGCTGACTTCTGGGTATTTACAACTGAATACACATGATGAGTAGACATTTGTTAATATGAGCACAAAGAACTGGGCTGAATCAGTGATGATTCATACAAAAGCCAACTTCCAAACTACCAGCTTTTCACGAATACAAAACTCCCAGTTATATATCAGTGACCACTGCCGGCATAAGAAAAATGTTCATTACATTATTTTTCCTTCCCTTTTGGTAAGCGTTAGAAAATGAATAGGCAAATATAACTGTTTGATACACATTTCTGTAAATACAACTATATGCCAATGGATTTGTTTTTTTATATACATATGTGCATGTGTGTTTGCTTTTACCATGGCCCTTAAAACTATTTTCCGCATATCACTATCCTTCTCTTCGAGCAGAAGTACACAGTTTGTGTTACAAGTATCAAAATGTAAACAGAAACCTAAATTTAAGTTACAGTTTGCAGTTTTACCAGTGTTTAACATTGTTAACCCCCTTTAGGGCAATGGGTGGTCCCTAAACCCATTGAAAACAATGCATTTTGAGCCCGTACATGTACGGGCTTTGTCATTAAGTGGTTAACAATTATTATTTATAAAGGTTTCCCCTCTTTTTGAAGTGGAACAAATTAGTCCATATACAAACGAATTCCAAGAATGGTAGAAAACTGAGCCCATCTGTTAAGATCTGTACCAAAGGATATTTCATTTCAAATACATCAACCAACGTTCGATTTGCATCTTAGTTTTTAGGATATTTCTTAGCTACTACTAAAGCATTTCAGATTATTTTTTACTGGGATTTAATAATATCCGGTAAGTACCAAAATCACAATCACATCTGGTCTGATGTGAACACTCTGCCATCATCTCCGTTCTTTTGGTGCTCCTGTGGTAGAAGGGAACTAAAGAGATTATCTTTGACTCATTTTCCCAATCAATAAACACATCAATCAATTAATTGAACAATTCATTTTTCCATGCAACCTATATTCGATGAAACTAATTCACAGATCGCCGCAAAAAAGCAACCTTTTTACGCGTGTTTAATTTTCATTTCGACATAAATATGTGAATTGCTTTAAACTAGCTTCGTAGTTTTGCCTGCTAATTCCAAGAAATGTTTGCAGTCACATTATTAGGTTTTTTTTTTTTTAAATCATCCAATTAAATGTATTATTCCTTTATTCCTACAAAAGTAAAAGAAAAACTGAATTTAAAAACAACACAAAGTTGCTGATTTCATCGAAACCCAGCGAAGTGAAACATTCATTCACATTTCCAGGAACATGCAGTTAGCAAACACAATTCACTGTATTTGCGTTCTGATTCCTTAGGGAAAAATGTGGTCTGTAGGAGTACAAGCCAAACAATGCAGCTATTATAATGAAGACAAAAATAGCGTTCATATGCTGTTTGTAGCTTGTCTGGTTATTATAGTTCATGATTCCACTTCATTCAATAAGTTCCCTGAATTGAATCAGGGGTTTACTTCCAAGCGTATTATCTGCTTGCTTAACTGAAAGTGATTTTAGGGGAATTACAAGCAAGTCTGACTCATGAGACAGGGAAAGCTCAAATGATTAGGTTCAAGGTAATGATCACTTGTAAACTACAGCTGTATTGTTATAATTGCTTGCACATTTTTATTATTTCAAAGAATATCTCGGTTACTCTAAGATGTGATATTACATTTTGCTGGACACAAAACATAGGCTTATTAAAATATTTTCCAGAGTTAAATAGATTGAGAAACAGTAAGATTCAATAAAAGTTTTTCAGTTTCAAGTACACTTTTTTGACACTTGAACGTTGAGAATGTGCTAGATGCATACTTAAAAGGGAGTTGTCCTTTTAGGGCTATGAGCGCCATACACAGGACCATCTCAGCAGCACATGTCCTGGGGCATGTAGGCCATTTTGTAAGAGAATCAAAGGTTAAATCACCGCAAGCATCATGTAATCAGACCGGCTCTGCAGTTGTAGGGTGTTATTGGTCAAGTCTGTTAAATCAGGGTGCAGAAGTGCATGTTGGCCAGAATCAAGACAAGCTAGAACACTGTACAAAGAGCAGAGTACAGTCCTTAATGAGACCACATCAAAGACAATCACTGGCGCAGACAGAGTTCTCCGAAAAAGTTGCCATTTAAAAGGCACAATCCTGTATAATGCAAGTCACAGGGAACCACATGTTACAGTGCTTTGGAATGGTTTCTCAAAACAAAATCTGGATTTCAAAGGTGCTTCAGTGTGTTATATTTCAAAAGATTTACATTACAGCAAAACACAATATCCATATTCTGTAAATACAGACGTATGATATATAAAAGTGTGGCTTTAGGAAGAGGAAGATTGCCATGCAGCATGGTAGGGACGGGAGGGGCATGATGGAAGTGGATGCGTGGTTGCCCACCCAGAGCAAGAGGTGTTCCAGGGGTCAGCATCAGACAGCCATACACTATAAAGGTCTAGCCGAGCTATCTGTGCTCATTCTGATAGAATAGAATAACACAAAGAAGATAGGTGGTTGGCTGTCTATCCTCACAGATTAACATGGAGATGGTGGCCTTCTCTCTAATTGCTTTTACAATTGACTTATCCCTCCCCCTTGAGGTATGTATGTACACACCCCAGCCACTCATTGGTTGTTATGTGTGAATACTTGTCTATTATTTGGTTTTGTTACCAAATTGTTGTCTCTGTTGTCCAATGTCCTTTCCCCTATAAAGCGTCCATTGTCTGCTACACATGGTACTAGCAGTTGTCTGCTTTATCCAGGGGGGAGCAGGGAACATGTGTCTCCATAAACAGCTATAATATTATGCTAAAACACTTTAGTAAAAGTGATCCAGAACAGACGAGCCAGTTGCCCCAAGGCTGATACTTCAAGACAGACTTGCAGAAGGCGGTTGCCAGAAGGGTACTGGAAACATCTAACCATGGGATCTCTGCTACAGTCCCATGGAGGATGTTTAATAAAGTTAAAACAAACAAAAAAAAACGATGTTTCAATTTAAGTCCCGGGCAGGAGCGACCGTTCAGCGCCCCTCACTCTCCGTGACTCCCGCTCCCACCGCAGGACTCCGGCAACGAGGTAAGTAAGGATGGGTAGAAGGGGCAGAGGGAGGGGGCAGTGAGAAGGGGCAGTGAGAAGGGGTAGGGGGGGAGGCAGTGAGAAGGGGGAGAGGGGGGGCAGTGAGAAGGGGCAGGGGGGGCGCCAGAGGTGTAGTCTGCACAGGGCACCAGAACACTTAAGGCCGGCTCTGATTACGTCACATAAACTTTGGACATAAAAATGGTAAAAATGTAATTTAGCCATTCAAAGACGTTTTCAATTTTTGCACACTGCCATAAGACTGTAGCAAGTGAAATTCCATGAACTGAAATATAACCAGAAATTCAATTTATAAAGCGTTTTTCTTACTGGTAAATGTATCTTTGTAGCTATAGACAGTGCTAATTAAATACAACATGATGAAATGTTTCCCATCCAATTACCTGGGTTGAGCTTATTCTATTTTCAATTCAATTCAATTTTCCATGTGATTGCTGTTAAGAATATATATTTTATAGGGTTACATTTCTTTAAGAAATCAACACAAAATTTAGTGGAACTGAATATGGTTATTACAAAACCGGTTGACTTCACCAAACATGCACGGCCTCCCTTTCTGACCTATAGCTACCAATTGATGATTCAACTACACATATATATTTATGAAAGCTTTAAATAGAAGATAGTATAGCCTATAATCTTAGAACAAATGTTGATTTTAAAGACAAAGTTTCAGAAAGAAACTTGTTTCATTGTACTTTACTATGGCCGAAGGAATTCCTGCACGTGTCCAAACTTTGTGCATCCCCTGCCACATTCACTTTTCATAGCATGGCAGCGATTTTACTTTTCTGAGGCTGCTGGTGAGTCTCTTGCCAATCGACAGCACTCACGATAGATTAATGGAGCTTTCGGCATAGAAAGGCATGAAGGTTTTAAGGGGTTAAAATGCATCAGCTCTCTGGCAGCCCCAAAAAATTGTTTTGAAATATTTCAACTATGATGGGTGCAATGTAAAGATTATCTTGATGCTTTTTTTCACATAATCTCCCCCATTATAGGCACAGAATACACACAGGTTCTGAGGTGTGGTGTGAATGGCAAACAATAAAACTTCATAAAAAAAGTAAAGGACCATGATCACATCTAAACTTCTAAAGAAGTTGCAGAGGCAATGAATATTATAGAAATATGACAGCTGCTACACCTGCTGTGGAAATACATTTATGTTGAGAATTTGGCAATGGATCAAGGACCTGCCAGTTAATAAGGCAGGGTGCAAATATACATCTGGGGTTAGAAAGAGGCCTTCTTCATAATGCAAGAAACACAAGGAACATCCATGAAAGATTAAAAAAAACATATTTTGCTACCATAGGTGAGTGTATTGGAATAATTCCCCAGAAATACCGTGGGTATTTCGGGCCCTTCTAAGGTAGTGAATCTCATTGGTCATTCTACTGCTTTTTTTTTTTTTTTTACTTTTTTTTTTATTTCTCCCATTGACTTTGTGACAATCAAATCCAGTAAAAAAAGTTTGGATTTCTGGAGGTTCATGACCTAGTCTCTTCTAGAATCAAAGCCAAATGCAAATTGCTAACTAGCGGTTTGAAAAGCAAGCTCTGTGCTCATATTTCAAATGTTTTCACAAAATAAATATGCATTTTGCAGAGTCAACAAAAACAAGACAAGAAAATGTAACAACTCTTCTAATCGGTATACAGACGTCAGATAAACCAAAAGAACCACATGTGGATTAAAAAATTGTCCACATCCGTTGGTTAAGGTTTGAGATCGTGGGAACCTGTACTTTGGTAAAGTCTTTTTTCAGTTACATTTATTATTTATGCTTTCCTTTTAGAAAGTATTCTCATTACCCTGTAGCACCACCTACAGTGCAAACCTGCAAATTACAATTTGTGGTAATATCTTCTGCAACTGACCACACTTGGATTGAAAATACAATATAAACAAACATGTATTACTTATAACTCTTTATAATATCGCAATATAAATTGCAGCTCACTTCCCCAGTGTCCCTGTCTCTCTTCAGAATCAATTCTAACAAATATATGCAAAATAATGAATCGTATAATTTTTCTTTCATACACATTCTATCAATGTAAAAAGCCTGTTTTGGTAGGCAAAACACACTAGATTAAACAAACCTTTCCCGTTCAGCCATTTGGAGTGCAGCTGAACAGTTCTGCTGAACATATCTCCTGCCATGTGATATGCTTAACACCAGTCAGCTCCACAGCTTGCTTGGTGTGCCTTCCAAGGTGGACTAAGCAGTCCGCTTCCATATGTATGGGCAGAAAGTGTTACCTTCATTGGGACTGCTTTTCTGAAACAAGCGGACAGACCACGGAGGAGGCAAGTTATTTTATTTTAAAGAATAGATATTAAAGTACTGCTGGGATACTAGGCGATGACCTAGTATGTTGTCTGCCTTGGGTTTCGAAGACCTGAAATTGTTCAAAAGTACTTACAGCAGGGCTTGACAAATTTGTTTTAAATCTAGGAGCCAGCTAAAAAAGTTAGGAGCCAGGACTTTTTTTTGCCCTACACTCACACTTTGCCCAGCACTCACAGTCTCACACTTTACCCTAGCCCTCACTTTGCCCCAGCACTTTGCCCTGCACCACAATAAAAAGCACCAGTGCATACTTTTGATTACCATTCATTAATCCCATTAATTAACTCTGTCCCCAGTTTCCCATAGGCATCTTTGTCACTAAACATGAGACTATGGGAAGCTATTTAGTGAGAAAGATGCCTATAGGAAATTGGGTACAGAGTTTGCCTTTGCCCCCAGTCTCCCATAGCCATCTTTGTCCCAGCCTCTCACTGCCAAGCATGCCCCCAGTTACTTCAACTTACCTGACCCCGATGTGCACTCTGTTGGAGTCGCGCTGCCAAACATCTGTGCGATGCAGACAACCCCACTGCTTCTGCCGGCGGCTCCACCCACCCTCCTCACTGCATTGGGCTGGCACCGCCCACAAAGGTCATTGAGCAGCGCTGGTGCCGCCCACAAAAGTTATTGAGCGGCGCCGGCTGACTCACTTCTATTTAGAATCGACAGGGGTGGCATTTTAACCCCTTAAGGACAATGGGCGGTCCCTAAACCCATTGAAAACAATGCATTTTGAGCCCGTACATGTACGGGCTTTGTCATTAAGGGGTTAAGAAGCCGTCCCCGTTGATCCGAAATAGAATTGAGTCAGCTGGCGCCGCTCAATAACTTTCGTGGGCAGCACCAGTGCAGACCCAATTATAGGTTTGGCTCACAAACACCTAGGCGCCAGGATAAAACTATCAGTTGCCATAGTGACCTGGCGCCTGGGATTTGTCGAGCCCTGACTTACAGTATATCACCTCCCCAATAATGAAACAATTGTCAATATGTCTCAAACATAATCCTATGTGATGTTTCCGAAGGTTGTGAAAATAAAGTGATTAGCATGGGTGAGGGCCATATTGGCCCCCATCGCTATGCTCTATGTTTTTTCCAAAACAAGATAACATTGTATCTGAAATAATTATCTGTAAGCACAATTAACAATTGCCCCAAACTCTCAGAGCTAATCCTATCTGAACAGGTGTTAGAAACTACTATACTTTTGTAATGAGTTCTATTAATGATTATAATTTGACTGCCTAATTTGTATTACTATTTGATCACCCTTATATGCTGGTTTAATTACAATTTGTTTATTAATTTCTAAATCTTGTAAGGCTTTATACCAGACCTGGGCAAAGCACGGCCCGCGGGCCACATCCGGCCCGCTGAATAGCTCGGACCGGCCCGCAAAGAGTGTCCTGGTGACTCACCAATGAGTCCGGTGTCCCCCCCCCGCCCCGGTCACTTACCTTAAACTCCTGTGTTGGAAGCGTTTGTCTCGGGTGCCGGCGCTTTACGCTGGGTGCCGGCATATGACGGCAGACGCCGGCGATCAGCAGTGAAGCGCCGGCACCCGAGACAAACGCCTCACGCTTCCAACACAGGAGTTTAAGGTAAGTGACCGGGGCGGGGGGGGAGATCCTGAGAAGGGGGGGTTAGGGAGTTAGAGGGGAGATACTGAGAAGGGGGGGTTAGGGAGTTAGAGGGGAGATACTGAGAAGGGGGGTTAGGGAGGGAGGTCTTACTGTGTGTGTGTGTCTTACTGTGTTTGTGTGTGTGTGTCTTACTGTGTGTGTGTGTATCTTACTGTGTCTGTCTCACTGTGTCTGTGTGTGTCTTACTGTGTCTGTGTGTCTTACTGTGTCTGTGTGTGTCTCACTGTGTCTGTGTGTGTCTTACTGTGTCTGTGTGTGTCTTACTGTGTCTGTGTGTGTCTCACTGTGTCTGTGTGTGTCTTACTGTGTCTGTGTGTGTCTTACTGTGTCTGTGTGTGTCTTACTGTGTCTGTGTGTCTCACTGTGTCTGTGTGTATCTTACTGTGTCTGTGTGTGTCTCACTGTGTCTGTGTGTGTCTTACTGTGTCTGTGTGTGTCTCACTGTGTCTGTGTGTATCTTACTGTGTCTGTGTGTGTCTCACTGTGTGTGTGTGTGTCTTACTGTGTCTGTGTGTGTCTTACTGTGTCTGTGTGTGTCTCACTGTGTCTGTGTGTGTCTTACTGTGTCTGTGTGTGTCTTACTGTGTCTGTGTGTGTCTTACTGCGTGTGTCTTACTGTGTTCATAGCTTATTCAGTTATTGTAATAAATATTTTAGCCCATTTTTTAGCTCAAAATATTTTTTCCTTTTTTTTCTCCTCTAAAATCTAGGTGCGTCTTATCAGCAGGTGCGTCTTATAGAGCGAAAAATACGGTATGCACTCCGAAGCCTTGTTCATTTTGTTCACTTCTGTGCTGTGCTAATAGTTATTCAGGCCTTACTTATTCAAGCACCTCTACCAATGACGTAGGCTTGAATAACTTTATTAAACAGCACATAAGTTAACAAAATGGACAAGGCTTCGGAGTTTGTAGTTTGTAGAGGTCTGGCCCTCTAAAACCATTCCAATTTCTCATGTGGCCCCATGGGAAAATTAATTGCCCACCCCTGCTTTATACTGTCTTAAAAAGATTGCATTCTCTTTGGCTTTCCCGAAGCCAGAGCCCCAACCCTTCTTTTAACCTTGTTTCAAAATGTTTGTAATATTTTACTCAGAATTTGTGGGAGATACAGTTGTGTGAAAAAAAAGAAAGTATACCCTCTTTGAATTTTATGGTTTTACATATCAGGACATAACAACAATCATTTGTTCCTTAGCAGGTCTAAAAATTAGGTACATACAACCTCAGATGAACAACAACACAACAAATGCTCTCCTGGATGAATGGGTAAACATTCCCACAGAAACACTTGTGGAAGAGTGGAAGCTGCAAATGGGAGACCAACTACATGTTAATGTCTATGTATTTAGAATGCAATGTCATAAAAGTCCCTGTTGGTGTAATGGTCAGGTGTCCCAGGTGAGATCCTTACTGCCAGTCAGCTCCAGTGTAGAGCCCTGCCCGGGACTGTTTTCTTAATCCCTCTCCCGCAGAATTTCTGACCATAACCGCCGGTTCCCACAACATGTGTGTCCACTCCCACCCGCTCCCGCAACATGTGTCCAATCCTGCCCGCTCACGGGAACATATGTGTCTACTCAAACAACATGTGTGTCCAATCCTGCCCGCTCCCGCAGCATGTGTGTCCAATCCTGACCGTTCCCGCAACGTGTGTCCAATCCCACCTGCTCCTGCAACATGTGTGTCCAATCCCGCAACATGTGTCCAATCCTTCCCGCTCACGGGAACATATGTGTCCACTCAAACATGTGTGTCCAATCCTGCCCGCTCCTGCAGCATGTATGTCCAATCCTGACCGCTCCTGCAGCATGTATGTCCAATCCTGACCGTTCCCGCAACGTGTGTCCAATCCCACCTGCTCCTGCAACATGTGTGTCTAATCCCGCAACATGTGTCCAATCCTGCCCGCTCACGGGAACATATGTGTCCACTCAAACAACATGTGTGTCCAATCCTGCCCGCTCCCGCAACATGTATGTCCAATCCTGACCGCACCTGCAACATGTGTGTCCAATACCCCCCCCCCCCGAAGCTTCTATTCCAACACACTTATTTACAGATAATTGGGACTTACAAAAATCTGCCTGAAATCGGCCTGCTCCAAAACGGGCTGGGTGTCTAAGAATAAACTGTCCTCACTCCCGCTTCTTCTCTCTCCCGCCTCTATGAAAACGAGGCCGAATATAAAAATGAGGCTAGGACCGTGGGAGTGCGCGGGATTACCGGGACCCGCAGGTACATTGTGTGACCGCCCGCTCCACACAGCATACCACTCACACCCGCAAGCTGTTTGACGGGTCCCACAGGATCCCAATCCCGATGAAGTCCTCTACTCCAGTGTGGCCTGGTGAACACTCCTGGGAAGTCATGCTTTTTCAAATGTTGTACCACTGACTGGACATGGAGCTGCAGCTTCTACCTAATGTATTTTTTGTAGGTTAAGTGAATGTATATAAATATTTTGTTCGTGGACCTCCCTTTAAATTGTTGGAAGTTATACAGTATGTCAGATTCAGAAAGTCATACAGGGGACTCAGTCACCCATTAATACATCTCGCATAATGCAGAATACATGTACTTGTCAGCAACGTGTGAAACCTTTGCACTTCCTGTCATCAGGGTGGCCGCACTGGCTTGTACCTCCGGTAGATATAGATCCATATAAAATAACATATTCGTTTGGGCAGTGATGAATGGGAGTCTGCGTAAATTAAATATTTATTATCAATTATGAGAAAAAGAATTGCGCTAAAAATTAATTTGCACTTCTATTCCTCGTGCACACTTGTTCATCAGCCTCAAAATCGACAACGAGGCTTGAACCGCAAAATGCCTCTCGTCACTAAGTTATAATCGAAAGAGACACAATACGCGCGAATTTCAACTTTCTTCCAAAGCTGACGGAAAAAAAGATTTGAATTAACCTTTTTCCCTCTCAATAATTTAGATTTTCACTTATGTTAAGTCACGAACTTTTATGTGTTAGCGACTAGCGCTTAGAACTTTGGCGCTTAGAACTTTGGTTGGCGAAAGCTTCCTATGGGCGGGGCTATGCAAGAACTGAAGTCGAAGTACGTCATCAACATTGGCCGTGCTCTCATGTGGGACATGTGGTGGATTTAGCATGGCTGAAGGCGAGAAAGTAACAGAGCCTCCCTCATCAGAGGCCGGTGGACCCCCGGGAGGCTTGATTTCTCTAGAGCTGCCGAGTTTTTCCGATGCCTGCGCGTTGGTGGACAGCCCATACTCATGCCTGGTAGTTGAGACCCACCGCAGGCACCTGGCCATGTCGCCTAAGTACTTAAACAAGAAACGGACCGGTATCCAAGAGCAGCTCAACACCGAGCTATTAAAATACAACGATGGGTAAGCGAAGGACTAGTAATGCACGACATTTAACGTCCGGGGGTGGTAGTCTTTTGGACACGTCTAGCATTAGAGGATACGTTCTCGCTAAATACTTGTATAGAGTTAGTCTGGGTGATCAGTGACTTCACATCAGGGCTTCTTGGCGTAGAGTTGGAGGGCTTCTTGAGTGACACGTTGGAGTCATTTGATTTTACTCAATGATATATTTATAAGAGCAGTATCCGCTTTTACTATATGTTATGAGGTAACATTTATCTTCTTTTTATGATTAATAATATTTTAAGTAGACAGGTGTCTGTCAAAGATCAAGAACACAGCGATTTGTATTGTCTCCCCATTGTTTGGTAAAATACTCTGTCATCATCTTCATACAGTGTCAGGTTGCTTGTTAATTCTTGTGCAATATCTTATGTATTTCTGTCTTCTGCATTTTTTAAGAAATAAATAAATTCCAGTTTGAGAAAACAAATCCTTCTGGATTCATATTGTGATGCAGAAATCTGTATGTCATCGATTTATATAAAATTTGATTCCAGTTATGTAACGAAAATATACTGTACATAAAACTACTAATTTATTTTTCTTTGTTCCTTAAGGTTGGCGGGTGTCCCCGTGGCATATGATAATATTAAACTTGTTAGTGAATTGGGTGATATCTTTGATGACCTTGGGCACATTCATCTAAATATCGAAGCAGATTTTGTCATTTTCCAGCCTTCGCGTGGACAGATCCTTGTGGTGAGTGATTTTTTTTTCTCCACTTGTTGTTCAAAAGTAATGTCGGTTATTGTAGGATCTCACCATAAAATCATTTTTTAAGTAGTTTAATGTGCATTAGTTTGCTGCAGGAAGTAAGTAACTTAGCTTTAGGAGAACCTGCCGATCAATGGCCCATTTTTATACCACTTTGCTGGAAACGGCCAGTCCGTAGTAGGAAATAAACAAGCAAACATCTCCCGCAAGTAAATAAGCTTGAGGTAGGGGCAAATTCTGCCGAGTCCCTCCATTCATTTGCAGGGCGGGCGGGGGGGGGGGGGGTTAAAAAGTTATATGGGGGTGGACACACGGCTATCATATTGCACTTGTGATGGCTTGAGTCAAATAAGGTGTGAAAATCTTAACCACACATTCATATTTAGCATTTCTACTATATATATATATATATAATCTATGACATCAATGCTTTCTCTTTGTTCTTTGTCTCTTAGGGCGTTGTCAATAAAGTAGCCCCAAGTCACATTGGCTGTCTTGTCCATGGCTGTTTCAATGCATCTATACCAAAGCCTTTTAAAATGGCCATTGAGGCTTGGCAGCATCTTGGAGTGAATATAGGGGATTGCATTGAGTTTGAAGTGTTCCGTTTGGACTCTGACGCTGTGGGTGTATTTTGCATCCGAGGAAGACTAGATCCAAGGTAAAAAAGAAAGAAAGAAACTGTTCCATCACTGCTGTTACAGTAATAATGTCATTCACTGTGTACCCACAATACCCTGCCCTATATAAAATACCGCTTTTTAATTTCTAAGCACATAAGAAATGTCAATAACAGAAGAGATGCAGTTTAACAGTTAACTACAACACAATTCTTGTTTTTTTTTTTTCTTTCTACATCGGAAGCTCTTTTAAAGGCATATGACAATTTTAACCCCTTAATGACAAAAAGCAAAAACTGTCTGCGCTTCTTACCCTAATAAAGTTGGCAACAAATATATAAACATAATATAAATGAGAGGTTTTGGTTATATGAATTGGCCAAAGCATAATTAAGCTCACCCGCCATGTCAAGGCACACTCTCAATAGGGTGAGAACCTACTCTCACCTCCTACATAATGGGCACACAAAGCAGTTTATACTGCTACCAAAACCTTATTAATGTGTTGGGGGAGGTGCAATTAAACCTCCTTCCCATTAACCCCTGGACAGCAAGCTGCAACCTGACTAATGAGGAGCCAACAACCTCAAATATGTGCAAGCAGGGAAAAGAAAAAATGTCGGTGCGCTAAGCTAGTCACAGGCTCAAATAATACAAATGTGTAATACGAGGCCTACCAAACAGGTGTAAGCATGCAGCAAGAAACAGTGTATTGGCTGTACAATGTATACAAAAAGCAAAAACTGTCTGCGCTTCTTACCCTAATAAAGTTGGCAAGAAACACTGTTTCTTGCAGCATGCTTACACCTGTTTGGTAGGCCTCGTATTTTACATTTGTATTATTTGAGCCTGTGACTAGCTTAGCGCACCGACATTTTTTCTTTTCCCTTAATGACAAAGCCCATACATGTACGGGCTCAAAATGCAATGTTTTCAGTGGGTTTTGGGACCGCCCATTGTCCTTAAGGGGTTAAATATATATATACTTTTTGTATGTGTGCTGCTTTCTCATATGCTACATCGTACAGTTCAGGCAAGTAAATGTGTACATATTCAAATAAGCAGTGCGTGTAATAAATTCCCACCTTATACGTTTACTAAGGTAACTGATTGCTATGTTTTCAGGCCTTGTATGTTTATCTACAGAGGAACAAGTGTAGTGATATTTAATATGTGAGGTGTAAACTTTATATATCCTCTTTTTTGATACAGAATGGAAGCTTTAGCAATTGAAAGGTTAAATGATGCAAATGCCAACCAAGATGCCGGGGATGCTTCTGATCAGAAGGAGGATGTGTCTGCTGATGGCAGTTCAGAGTTGGTAAGTGTGGAAAACCAGGAAAAAACAAAGAAAAAGTCAAAGAAAAGAAAATATCAAGAAACAGATCTGGGCACGCAAGATATATCTGAGGACTGCTCCACGCTAGAAGAATCAAGCTTAGAAACTTCAACTCAGCAAATTGAAGAAACACCCAGAAAAGAAAAGAAAAAGAAAAAACGTCATGATACTGTAGTGGAAAATAGTGTGCTTGTAGATGAAGCTGCTCCCGTTACAGATACTAGTACGCTAGAACTGGATGGTGAGACCTCGGCTCCTATAAGTCAGGAGAAACGAACAAAAAAGAAAAGTAAAAAGAGCCGCCAGGGAAATTCTGAGGCTGATTTTGTTCAAAGTGGGCTATCAGAAGATGCAAGTTTTACAGAAAGTAGTACCTTGGAAGAACTGGTAAAGATTAAGAAAAAGCATAAAAAACACAAGAACTCTTCATTTGAGGAAGACCTTGACAAAAACATTTCTAACGGAGCTGTAAGCGTGGAATGCCACGATGAGCACATTGCTGAAAGCGTTGAGGTCTCCCAAGATGTGCCAAAGAAAAGCAAACACAAAAAGAAGCACCGGGAACATTTAAGTGATACTTGTGATTACCAGGTTGATAGTATCAATGGGGAAGAAAAAGGGGAATTGTTAGATGTTTCCGTAACGCAATCTGAGCCAAAACCTAAAAAACGGAAAGAATGACACATGCAGAACTTAAAATTGCTAAATCGTGTTTTTCTATTGAAATATATTTTAATATGCTATTAAATATAATTTTTGGTGTTTTTTGTCTATTCTGTACACAAAAGCTCTGAAAAAATGTTCAAGTTTGTTGAGCATGGATGGCCAATTCAGGGTCTCCTCTGAACCCAGTTCAGTTGGCCTTGGATGATGCATAGTTAAATGTTAAGATTAGTTTAAAAAATGCATTCTATGTAGGTTAATTATGCATAATGCTGTGTAAACTGGGCCCTCATTGGATAAGTGAAACCTCCTTCATACCCCTGGTTTAGGGAATGCAACTCACTACTTTAACTGACATTAAGACACCATGAAGCATGCATTTTTGGGACACCTGATAATCAATATTGCGAAACCATACCTTAAAAACATATGCAATAGACTGTTTTTATTATATATTTTTTTTTTAATGGTCATTGTACAATGATTTTAAAATGATTTTGGTAAACAAAACAAAAAAAAAGCCACAACTTTTATGGGTAAGATGCAGCTGCATGGTCTGGCCTGTTTTGTTTGTTTTTATTTTTTTCCCTTTTTTTTTTTTTTTCCTCACCAGCAGTTATACGAATAGTAGGTGGTGTTATTCAGTAAGGATTCTAAACCTAAACTGCTGAAAGGTGCTAGTGTATATGTGAATGTAACCGCTCCCTCCTTGCTCTGAGCGTGCTTTTTGGGTTACAGGGGGCTCCCGTAATCTTTTGCACATAATACCAAGGACCAGATAGAAGTGAGGATCGACCAGTAAACCGAGGTTTGGCTATACTCAAGTAAACAGTTTAATGTAATAATATAAGGTTTTATTGCTTTAAAAAAATCCTGTCATTTTAATGATTGTTGATAGTGACCTGAGCCATTGTCCATTTTTTTTATTTATGGCAAGGTTGCCTTCTTTGCTGTACCTTTAACAATCTTTTTTTTTTTTTTTTCCCCCACCCCTGTTTTTCGTGTTTAAAATGATTTCAAACGGTGTAAAATTGTTGTTCGTTATAAACACAGAACTACTGCAAATAGTACAGAATTGTCAAACAGTTAAACATAGCGGGGTTTTTTGTCACCACTTGTCTCAAGTGGAGACGAACCCCTTTTCCAAAACCTACATTATCTTCCTGCTCATTAACCAGTCTTGTATAATCGTGTTTAACTGTTCCAGTACTGAGGGTTTTTGGTACCGTAACGATTAGGGATCTGCATTATGGTATTGCTCCCTATCATATTTTGTATTTGGTAACGGTTGGTGGGTTTATATAGAAGGGGACGAGGGAAATGCAGACTCCGGGACAAGAAATTAATAAGGCAATCCTGGCTCTGCCACTGATTCCAGCTTCTGTGAAGATAACATTTAAACTGCATTCTGTCAAACAAAACTGACTATAGGCAGGGACATTGCAGCCATCATATTTACTTTATAGCAGACAAGCCCCTCTCCATTTCCATTGTATCCTTTTTGCAATTGCACGGGTGCTGGGT
Organism: Spea bombifrons; assembly: GCF_027358695.1. NCBI lineage: Eukaryota > Metazoa > Chordata > Amphibia > Anura > Pelobatidae > Spea > Spea bombifrons. Next base: position 20,887,432 of record NC_071091.1, on the reverse strand, counting down.
ATTCTGCAGAATGCCCCTTTATGCATTTGCCCATGAACATGGAATTATTAAACCTCCAGTCAACTTTAGTGCTGGCTCAGCAAATGCTGTCTGTGGGGCAACTTTCTTCCCCATGCATGAAAAGCACTTCTGCTTCAAGTGCTTTCCTGCCACTGATTGGTTGTTTCAACTTTAATATGTATTCTTTATTAGTGGGACTTTTAGAGACATTAAATTGTACCTTTACCAAATTTGGTTACACTAAAGGTTGAGATGGCAACAGTTTGCCTTTAAGTGTGGAGCGTATGTACCTTCCTCCTTGGATGTCAAGATTTTGGTAAGGTGTCACTTATGTGTTAGAACTATGCGTATGTGTATTTATCGATCTACATACCATGTGCCAGTTGGCCATGCAACACTAGGGCCATGTTTTGTTTGTTTTACATTGCACATAGATCCATTTTTTTTATACAATTTATATTGTCCTGTATGTGAATGCATAGCACAATCTCTCTCTGTTAACGTCCATTTTATTTTACAATACTGGCTACAACACGAGAAGCATGTCTGAAATCTTGTTTACATTGTAATTGTCAGCTGTACAGCCTGTCATCATGGTGCCCTTATAGATGACCTCATTGGAAACCTAGTCCTACGTAAACATGATATGCAATATCTTTATGTGTGTATTTCAACATTACCACTTGGAACAATAAATACACAAATTCACCTGTGTGTTAATGTAGTTTTTGCGGCTGCAATAAACGTGTACATTCGAAACATTTGTACTCTGTACCCTATTGCTTTCCCCAAGACAAGCTTATACTTATCAATTATTATATATTATATATAATATATTATATTTGGAGGTTTTTTTTTTTTTTTTTTTGCATCATTACTTAAATAGTCCTGTAATAATTATATTTGTAATAATCAGACTTTGTAGAGAAATATGCCAAGGAGAATGCTTAATAATGTGTTGTGGATTTACTGCCTACATCTGCTTTAGCCAATGCTTTCCAAAGAATCTTTGTCCCCTTGTCTGATTTGGTACAATTCTCTTCAGTCAAGATCCAGTATTACTGTATTTGCTCAAATATAAGATGACCCCCCAAAATTTTTATATTAATTTTGAAGAAAAAGCATGAATATAAGGCTAAATGCATTCCTTGTTTTTATTTCATTTTATTTGCAAGCCTGCCCTCAGATATGCCTTATATTGTAAGGTGACGTTGAATAACTGTTGCCAGTTTAACTATATGTTATATAGGGACAATCAAGCTCCTCCTACAGCAGATGCTCGATGGGACCTTCATAACGTGTAGTGGAGTAAAGGAATGGAAGCCACACTGTGCGCCACGGCTTGAGTGCGTATGAAACTAGAATTTACTTAACCCATCCAACGACTCCAGGAGGCAAAGTAGACTCACTGTAAAATGTAATACATCATAAACCGTCCATGGATAGAGATAAAACACAATCCAACAAATAGGCTTATTAAATATGCCATTTCAATAAACAAGATACATGCTATTGAAAAATATGGCTGATTTTAGGGGTTAAAAAATGCATATATTTTTCATGTTTATGTATATAGTATACGTTTGAATCCAAAGTGATGAAATAAAAAATGCTAGAGAATAACTAGGATAGTTTAACCCGTTTTTAACCACTAGATGTCGCTGTTATGCTTTGGTTGGGAAACAATCTAGTTTGCATACTGCTTGCCAACAGAGCCAAATTTCAGCTCTTGCATCCTGGTCATGATATAGTTAGCAGCTACCAGTTCTGCTTTTTGATGCATTTGTTTTCAAGAGTAGCAATAAATCAGGATATGTTATCTTAAATTTACTATCGTGAAAATTACCACTTTTCCTGCCCCTTTCAGCGCCCAGAATATCGCCCTGCATGCGATATACTTACTGTCAGTCGATTCCAGCGCTGTCTCCGTGAATGCAGCAGGCAGGGCTTTATTCAGAACCCCATGCGCATGCATTGAGTCCAATCCGAGGCAAGAATGCATGGACCACAGAGGAGGAGGGCAGCTGCAGCTTTTATTTGTATTTATTTGTAGAATACATGTTAAAGAACTCTCTAAGTACAAGCGTCTAACTACTTTTTCATTCTCCGTTGATAAAATCAACCCGTTTTAGTTCATGTACCATGCGTTTGCCATGCTACTGGACAGAACGCCTCTGTGATATTTCTGTAATGTGATGACATTATTCAGAGAAAGTACTTAAAGGGACAATACATTTATCATATACACTTTAATGCTAATTATAGAGTTCTCCTTTAACCCTATTAGTGCTGGGGCTGGAGTCAAACCCAGAGAATTCCCAGGTATGCTCATTTGTCTCCAGTTTTTGCCATAACAGAAAGTTTCAATACCGACTTGGAAAAAAAAAAACTTTAGATTTTTTTCCCCTTCAAGTCTCGATGTTTTAAGACTGTTTAAAGTTTTAAGAAATCTTTAATAAAAGAAAGTTATACCCAACCGGTGTGAAGAGCTTAACACTAATGGAACTGCAGAGTAAAAGGTAAGCAGTCCTCCAATGCCACCCAAACTTTTGCACATGCTATGAAAGCACTGCTTCCATCTTAATCGGTATTAAAACATTCTTCCATCTTGATCATGTCACAAGCACCTTTGCCTGTAAGCGCAGTGGAAATGGGACACCTTCATATTCGGCTTGCTGTTATTAATTAATGGATTTTTTTTTATATTAGATTTTTACTCGCTTCCAACAAATTTATTCTGTAGAAAATAGAATATTCTGTGTGACAAATTAAAGCGCTAACCTCACATGTGATATATACATTTGCACCACATTTTTTAACACATCGTTTGGGCTTGCTACAGAAAACGAAATAAATCTTACGGCGTTAGTTTACCAAACAGTTAATAAATTCATAGAATGCACCGCGTACCTCTAACAAATTGTAAAGAAGCACATTAAACAAAACAGTTCTGCGTATAGTTTTCACCATAGGTGATTTCTAAAAGCCCCTTGGATGTTAAACATGTGTAAAAATACAGAAAAATCCATTCCCCCCAAATATCCATTTGCTTTTATTATTGTTTTTGTGATCTTTGCAGCTGATGTGAATTTATGTTTGTGTGACCAACACAGCTTATAAATATATTTATTATTTTATTATTATTTTTTATTATTAATTGAATTTGTCACATTCTTTAAAATAAGAGACCTGACCGAGGGCACTGCCACCATCATACCCCCTGCTCCCTAAGTCTCAAAGCCATGTAGTTCATTTTAATAGCCTATGGAGGCCTCCATAATGTAAATGGGTCAATTAGGGAGATTAGAGATCCCCCCTGTAACCATCTACCTGGACCTGCTGTCGCCTAATAGACATCAGTACTTAAAGGCATAATTATGCAGACCATCTTTTTTTTCTCTCCGATGTCTTGTCTATCAAAGACATTGGAATTGTAGGTGTTCCTAAGTATAAAATTGTTCTGTAATGTTTATGTAATAAACAAAGTTTTTTGTTAGTTTGTAAAATAACATTTTATAAATACATATTTTAAGCAGTGAAAACTTTAAAAAGTTGAAAGCATTTTTTGTAAGTGGTTTTGGACTATCATGTCTCCTTAAAAACCTTGACCTATTAAAGTCTCTTGATAAAGACTGGACTAATTAAAGCATGTGTATAGGCGTAATAATTGTCTGCTTCTTGCAAAGGGGAGAGCTTTGAATTTGTATATATTGTCTGTATGGACTTGGGGAGAAAACATCATTTACATTTTCAGGGGAACCTCATGAACCTTTAGAACCTTAGAAGCAGGTGCTAACGTACTACAAGTATACGTTCTAATGTGATTTAAAAAAAAAAGTTCTTTCTGAAAAAGAATTTAGAAAAAAAAAAATGAAAATAAAATCTGAAATGAAACATAAAACCGATTCCCTGATTAAGATGAAAAGTTTGCATATGTGTAAATCCGAGTGCTTTACATGTCTAAATTAGTTACAGACTTTGCAAATTCTCTGGTTTGAATTGGCTTAACTGCAATTGTTTCAATGTGAATTTAAGGTCAAAACCTTGCATCAGATGAGCACTTGTTGAGAGTACCTTTCCCGGACTCACTCCTGTGGGCTTTGCGAATCCTGCGCCTCACTCACTGTTAGATAAAGAGACATTTGGAGGATGTGCCAAGGATTTATCTTTCAGTGATCCACTAACTCAACTTCTGGTGAATACGATTAATTTAGACAGAAATAAAAGAGGTAATAGCCGTTTTTGGCAATCTGTTTTTTTTGGTTTAGGGTTACAGAGCAGGATCTATTTACTCTAGGGAAGAGATATCACCTATAAACGCTATAAATAGCAGGTATTTTATATATATAATCCATGGTTTTAGGTGAAATTCTAAACAATATGTGATGGAAAATGTACATACATTTATTTTGAGTATTTTTATGTACATACATACTATGTCTTTTCACGAAGCCCAATATGCGGGCTGACTTCTGAGCTGTCGCTTGTTGTGTTAAACTTTGATAGTTGGGCTCAATAACATAACATGGTCTCCGAAATTTAGTCAAACATTTAAAAGTATCTAACCTATAAGTAAAAAATCACATGCAGTTATTTGAACAAGAAGGTACACCCACTTTGAATTCTATGGTTTTACTATCAGGACGTGATAACAATCATCTGTTCCTTAGCAGGTCTAAAACCTCAGATGAACAACAACACATGACATTGCACCGTGTCATGATTTATTCAACAAAATAAAGCCAAAATGGAGAAGCCATGTGTGAAAAACTAAGTATATGCTTACTGCTTCCGTAGGAATGAGGTAGCAGACAGGTTAATTATTAATTGATTAATTAACTTGAATATTGATCATCAGCAAGTGTGACCACCTCTGTAAAAGTTTTAGCAGTTTGCTGGTCTGGGGCATTCAGGTGTGTGTTAACACAATGCCAAGAAGGAAGGACATTAGGAATTATTGTAGAGAATCAATTGTTGCTGCCCGTCAATCTGGGAAGGGTTATAAGGCCATCTCCCAATCTAGTATGTAATATACTAAACCACTCTATACAAATAGTATAAGTACATGTCGATTTGTAAATTATAAAAAAATTCTTGTTTTTGGACTTACTTGGGACTTTCTTTATTCAATATATGAATCCAGTTTGTCTTTATAAACATGCATCTTAGATTATTCTAAATCTCTTTTTCTTTTCAATATAATTCATTTATGATTTACTGTTTACTTTACAATAATTGGTTTATACAACCTTCTGATAAATGCAGAATGCTAAAGAATTTTCCATGGCGATATCAGCAATATGTTTCTTTTTAAGATTCATTTGTCACCTTATGCGTTGAAGCGTTTGATATGAATGATGGGGATGTTCTCATTACGAGCAAAGTCATTTGTACCAATTCTTAGCAATGTTTTATATTTCTGTTAATTTTCTCCTTGCAGGGCCAGACTGAAGATTTAAATCAGCCTTGACATTTTAAGGCTGGCAGCCATTAATTCCTAAGAGTGTCCGAAACGGAAGAGTGGGCTCAGAATTTTTCATTTTTCACACCCTATGTTTAATGCTTCTACAACCCTCTCTCACCCTCTCTCTCAACCTTCTCTGTCTTTTTCCCCACAGCTCCGCTTCTTGTTGTCCGCTTCTCCTCCTCCTTTGCCTTCTCTGTGTGTTCATTCTTTCGTCGTCTCCTATAATCAGCTGCAGCACCCTGGCCTCTGGACTATTTCCGCATCAGGGCAGAGCCTCTCTCCCGTTTAGAGGAATAGGGGAGAGGTTGTCCCCATGGTGAATGACCTGCAACCTGACACAGGAGTGCTCTGGAAAGCCAGGATAATGCAGCAGATCACCTGGAGAAGCGGATCACCGGGAGACGGAGAACAGGAAGAAAAAAAGGAAGAATGAAATAAGCGGAGCTGTGGAGACACAGAGAACGTAAGGAAACATTTAAATAGTGTGTGAGAGGGGGTGTGGCAGAGTATGACAGATCATGACACAGCATGACAGAGAGAGAATGAGTGACAATGAATTTTGTTTCCGAATGAAGAAAAGCCCTCCATCCAGGGCAACACAGTCAAGGTCTGAATCTGCCATGCCATGTGACAGTAAAGGTAAGTGTGTGTGGTGCCATAAGCCGCCGACTTGCCAAGCATTTCCCTGGATTTCCAGATCTGGGTCTGTCTCAATGTTTGCATACATGGGAAGATCTTCTTAAAAAAAATATTGTGTAGGTCCCTCCTTTGCCGCCAAAACGGCCCTGACAGGCATGTACTGCACAATGCGTCTGAAGGTGTGCTGTGGTATCTGACACCAAGGCGTTAGCAGCAGATCCTTTAAGTCCTGTAAGTTGTGAGGTGGGACCTCTATGGATACATCCTGGTGCCATGTGTGTTCCAGGTAAGTGACGCACCCGGCCATCCACGTGATGTAAAAGAAAATTCATCAGACCAGGCCACCTTCTTCCATTGCTCAGTGGTCCAGTTCTTATGCTCACATGCCCATTGTAGTCGCTTTCGGCAATGGACAGGGGTCAGCACGGGCACCCTCACTTGCTGCCTAATATATCCCCCCACTGACAGGAGCCATGATAACAAGATCATGAGTGTTATTCGCTTCACCTGTCAGGGTTCATAATGTTATGGCTGATGGGTGTATATATATCTATATACAGCGCGCAATTACTTTCAAGGGATCCATGTATAGTGTATATAGAGACAAAAGGTGATTACTGTTGACCTTTTTTGCATGCGCCTACCCAGAATTCCTTGTGGTTGTGGCAGCACCGTGAGATTTCTGAGGAAAAAAACAAGCCTTCTGGCTTGTCTGGTGTCTGTAGACACCTCAGACACCCCAGAATATGAATTATTATTTTGCTTGTTAAAATTAAAATAATAAAAAAATAGAATTGTGCCAAAGCAACAATGAACAAAGGAATTGTTATATTCCGTAATCCCAGACATTTCTATCAGTGTGTTATCTTTTCTAAGTACTGCATATTTCAAAGTCCTTCCTGCTGAATGTGAAAACATACACTTACATTTCAAAAAGTTGATCATTTTCAAATAGGTTTCCCTTTGTTGAACTTATATTTTTGTAATATTAGCACATGGTTCCCAAAGTCAAATGGCTAGATATCTGGATGTAAATCTGTATGAATTTTCTTAATTTGGAGTTCTCAAAGAAACAGTAAATAGAGTTTATTTATTGAATGGTCTGGTCGATACAATCAATATGCGAATCTGTACTATGTGATGGGGTAGAAAACATAAAATATTATAGTTCTCTTTTTTCACAATATAAATATTACACCTCACGTATTGTCTATGAAACTGTGATTTATAAATAAAATGCACATTGTTCATCAACCAATGAATACAGCTCACAAAAAAAGCATGGACAATTCTTGCCAAAGGAATTTATAAGAGATCAAGACACCAATAAAATATATATATATAAAAAAAAAAAAAAGCAAAATCAGTTTACTGTAATCCATTCCTTGTTATTACTATCCATTATAAGGGGCAACCCCTGTCAAGTTTGTCAACAAGAACAGCTAAGCTAGCCATGCATAATGTATAGATCAATCAGAGAGGTAACTCCAAAGAAATCTTTCTTACATAAATATGCTTTATACAAGAGCCATCCAAGCGGTTCTTGGAACAGAAGTCCATCGTGGTTACCGCTTTATAATGTAAAATCAGGACATCCATCCCCTGAACTATACCAGTGCAAAAGGGTACATTGGATCCATTTTGTCTACCTCTGCCAAGGGTACTTATTTTAGGTCTAGGTTACTCAACAGAATAGGACAGAATGAGGAGGTATGTATGAGCGCCATGGGGGTATAAGTAGGCTTTTTGTCTTGTTCCCCACCAGGGAAATTATTAGGCAGATATTGAGGTTGTTATTGACACTACACACATCCACAATTACAAACACATTACAATAGGAAAAGAACTTCAAAGTATTTTGTGTCAGGTAAAACATTTTTTTTATAGTGATGTATCCTTGATCTCTCCACCAACAGTAATGGCAGGTAGTTTACTGCTGGACCCATTTAATTGGGCACAGTCTTAACTAAATGCGGCATTACTAACATCCCTAGTACCGATGAATGTCCAAATCATTTCAGAAACATTTATTTAACATAAACATATGTGGGAACTTTCTAAATAAGCTGACCCTGTGACTCTTTAAATATTAACCCTTTAATAGCACATCATGCAAATTCTATGTAGTGACGCATGAAATGTGTTACTCAAATGACTCTAGTACACGTCCTTATGGTAACCTTGACTTATAATTATTTAAAGATACATTGATTGAGTAACCTACATTCAAACAGAGATATGAACCATGACACACAGGTTGTAAAAGCACCAACTACATGATACTGAGATTTTGCCCCTTCTGAGACCCTGATATTGGAGCAAAATTCCTGAGACTCAGGGGCAACCACTGATAGTTCCCAGGATGTCCATAAGTTTTCAGAGCATATTTGGTAAATATGATATATTTATGGGCTAACTGAAGTATAATAGATTGCAAGCTTTAAGTCTAGGTCTCTTCTTCAGGCATGTAAGATGAGGTCTGATCAGAGAGTTGTAAAGTAGCATATAACGCCTCCCTGTCCCTGCAATTAATGCTGCTAGCTATATAACCCAGTTATTGTTAATTTTAAAAAATTAGATTTTCTGTTTATAATAGAATATTACCCTTTCCAGTAATAGTGAATATTTTTTTTTTTTTTTTTCTTCCCCTTGAAGACACAGGGCGGGTTGGGAGGGGGGTTATAAATTTGTGAATACTGTCTATTTGGTTTTATTGTATTTATTTATTTGATAAAAGAAATAAAGAGTGAAAAAAAAAGTGAATATTTTTTTCAATAAATAGTACTTTGAAAAACCGATTTTCAAAGTTAACATTTTCATTTGGAACATTCAGTGCTAACAAAATAGCCAAACCACATTGCACAGGAGTGAAATATTCTTTCCTGTTATTTTCTGACCTTATCCTATTGCAATGGGGAAAATTAAAATATAAATTTACCAGAGCTGTCACACTATTTAGCCGTTTCACTAGTTTTGAGATTTTTCTTTCTGTGCAACATAATAAATAACTGCGAATTCACAACACAAATCCAAACTTTTGCTCGCCGCACAAAGAAAACAATACTTGGATTAAACAATAATACAAGATACTAAGAAAGTATATTCAAGCTTTATACTTCTTTTGTAATGTGACATTAATTAACATGCAAATTATTATACAGTGTTATTGCGATATTCGGTCTGACCAGCATTGTATGTGTCTTTCTGTAACCTTTCAATATAATGTATTTACAGTCAGCTTACTAAATTAATATGCTTTCCCCTTGCATACAAATGTTATACACTAAATAATAGGGAATTATTTTGGGAGATCATATTTACAGAACCTAAATTTGAGGTTTAGTCATAATAATATAATCTTGCCTGTGGTACAAGTTTGATGTCTTGACTTTATTTTAGTTTCGTGTACACAATTTTTTTTTTATTTAGTATATGTTTATTTTATTATATATTTTATTTTATTTTATTATATATATAATAAATATACATATTTATTATATTTATTTCCGATAAATTGACAATATTTAGTTATCAATTCCTTGAAATAATGACTGTATAGTTTTCACAATGTTAGGGGCTAAAGGTGACTGTCCAAGACCTACAGAAGTAACAGCATTAAAGTTTCTCAGTACTTTGTCTATTCGGTTTATTTAAATCAGCTTGCTATTGAGGTCATTTAAGTTCCATAATGTGGTGTTAAATTTGAATGTTAAGTCTCTTGGGCACTTATGTCAAGTTCCATTTGACAGCTGTTGTAAGAAAAGTTCAAGTGGTACGTTCTGTAAATTTGGTGGTTGAGGACTGTCAATCTAGTAGTCAAGTGCTATCAAGCTGATATTGGTGAATACTAGAGGATCTGCAACTTGACACAACAGCTAATTTGACTTATCTCATCCCTAATAAATGTCCCTCGATTTCAAGTCCATAGCCAGGTCATGAGCTAGATAACCAGCCTGTAAATGTAAATAGGACAAAAGCCAATGGAATCAAGGTCGCGATAGGTAGCAGGAAAAACGTGAGACCCAGCAGAAAGGATTGAACATATAATACTAAAAGTCCTGTATTTTCTTAGTACACGTTACAGCAATCCATTGTTTAGAATGCTGCTTTTTATAGCACTGTATATTGTGTGAATTCTGTGGTATAGAACATTTTAGACATGTCTGCATTTGGATGACCTCATAAGTGCTCTTTATTTTCATTATCTGCATTTCCCTCTAGACCGAGAGAAACGTTTTTCACACCTTTTACATTTAATATATACAAAGAAATAAAAGACTTTGTTCAACTACTTTCTTGAATTCTCATCCTTTTCCTCCCAGTCGATGAATACTTTTTTGAATTGTTTCAAATGATTTCATTCTAAACTTGAGGCTCGGCTGAAATAACAGCACTATTTTTTTCTGTGCTTTCAGGATATAATGTTTTCTTTGGCCTCCCTATCTTATCATTACACTAACAGACAGTTTTTATACTCTGCTTAATCACAATTAAGCCTTTTCAGGGTGAGCAGACCAATGACATGGCTTGATGATTTAGGAAAGCCATAGAACTTTGGAATGGTTCCTAAATACATGCTAGAATGATAAATACAATGTATCACCTCATTATTGTAGCATAATGAAAAAGAAAGTTCTAGGTTCGGATGTAGAAAACTCAAAAAAAAACCATGTCAATTCAGTCCATTGTTTTCCATTTTAAATATCATTTCTGATCAACATATGAATTGAAATGTACGTTTAACATTAATACAATGTCAAATTGTACTGTCAAATTAATGAGAATACCGTATTTCCCCAAGTATAAGACGCTCCCTAGTATAAGACGCACCTTAATTTTGGGGGCCGAATTTTTTTTAAAAAAATATTACATAAAGTTATTGTACTGGCTGCCTGTGCATGATATGAGTGTTATTGATGTTAGCTGCTAGCAATTGTTAGGAATCACACTCCTATCATGCTTTGGCAGCCAGTACATGCACATCACTTGCAGCCTTCCTGAGCCCCCTACACACTGATCCATGCTAACACACACACACACATACATACATACATATATTCATTTACTCCCCCACCTTACCTGAACTGCAGAGCTTCTGCTGCCGCTCGCAGACTTCCGTGGGGGCCGCTGTTTCCCCTCTGCCTTGCTCGAGCAGGAACAGGAACTGAGTGGAGTCATGTGATGCGATGTGCATTCACGGGACTTCACTGGGTTCCTGTGTCGCCGCGGCGGATCAAGAAACGCTGCTGACCAAAACAGGTCAGCAGCAGGTCCCCTTTTTAGTAAAAAAAAATATATCTACCACCACTGTATAAGAAGCACCCAGTTTTTAGACCCCAATTTTTTCTAAAAAGGTGCGTCTTACACATGTGGAAATACGGTCAATGTAATTTCATATATAAAGTTTGTACACATCTTATTACACATCTGTGTCTGAAATTATATCTTTCCCTAAATGCAACTAAAACCTTTTAATTGGGCAACTTTGTCCCCAGTTTTAAATAAAGACTGATTGTTACATAATAATTAATTTGATTACTGCCAGGGCATACCAGGCCCACCTTTGGTATAGTTGAGAATCAAATGGCATATTTTTGTACATTTCACTGTTTAAATACTAGCCCACCAAAGGGTACCTTCCGTCTGATAACTCAATCCCACGTCAGCGTAGAAGCTTCCTGAATGACTTATGAGTCTCTTTCAAATGGTACAGAATGGTTACAAGCTGAATACCCTTACTTTAAATATTTACAAAGAAAGACGTGCCAAATAGGGTTTGGGCATTTTTGTATGTTACTAGAGGTAAATAAGTAAATGGTACATTTATCAGTGTGTTTGCCAACTTTCTTGTGCAAAGCTATCTACAAACCCTAAATGAAAATGGCAATGTTCTGTTTGGGGTGAGAGACGCCCTTTGTCAAATAACAATGAATTCCAGGTTGAAACTGGCTGGGCAAACAACATAAATATATGAATGGAATAGCATTCTCTGTTGAAGTATTTTTTTTTAAAGAAAATATCATTCCACTTAACAGATTATTGACCTATTTCTTCTGCCCATTATTTTTCTTCAGCTTTTAGGTTTGTGTCTTCTTTGCTGGAATTACTATGTGTGTGTGTGTATATTTTCAACAGCATTCTTTTGGTAACCTTCAATATTGACATTTTTGGTCACATTGTTGCCTTTGTATAGAACACTTACCCCTTATTATAACACTTGGCGATTTTAGACTGACATGCATAATCTGCAATAAAAATAAAAAAAATTAACTTAGTTTAGATCTCCCTTTAGTAAACCGTTGTTGTTTCTGATCATGCAAACCATTTACATCCAGATATTTAACAATCCCTCTAGATTGTAAGATCCTTTGAGCAGGGCCCTCCTCACCTTGCTTCTGTAAGTCAAATTATGTTACATACTACTTGTCTACCCATTGTACAGTGCTACGGAATTTGATGGTGCTATATAAAACAATAAATAATAATAATAATCCTATCCTTTGGCATGGTTTCCATGAATTTGCCAACTGCTGATGTAAGACTGTAGTTGGCTGATTCTTCTATGCCAGGGGTGTCCAACGTGCGGCCCTCCAGCTGCTTCAGAACTACATCTCCCATACTCCTCAGCCAGCCCCTTAGCTGAAAGAGCATTATGGGAAATGTAGTCCTGCGGCAGCTGGAGGGCCGCACGTTGGACGCCCGTGCTCCCAACTTCCAGTCTTCTGGGACTACTCCTGGCAATAGCGACTGGTTAAATAAGTATGCTAGCGGTTTTGCTAGAACACCCTGGCATTCTTTTAATAACTTTGGGTGTATCCCATAGGGTCCCATGGATTTATCTTTCTCTGTAAAAATGTATATATATTTAAGCTGTCGGCTAGATCTTTATCCTCATTTATTTACTATACTATATATATAGTAAAGTATAGATTTTAGAGATAATAAGAGTTAAAAAACATTATATTTTGTTTGAAAAAGAGACAAGGTTTTCAAATTACCCAACAATATTTCCACTGGAGCCAAATATTTTTGACAGAAATCTAAGGTATGGAGTATAAATGTTAAATATGTTTTTTTTTTGCTGTGTAAGTCTTACTGTTTTTATCACTTTTAAACCAACTAGAACTGTCTTGAGAACCCAGTAAAAATAGCATAAATCATCAAACATGACTGTTTGAAAAATGAAATTCAAGTCCCTCCATAATCCGCTTGGAGCACTTTTCTAACCACATAAACAAGGATCTCTGACATGTAATATAATACTACATATTTATGGGAATATCCTTTCTGGGGGGATAATAAACTTGGCCAAATATTGTAAAAATTGAAGAAAATTGTATTACTATACCTTTTTTTTTTTTTTTACCCTTATACACCATCCATGTCACCGCCATCCTTCATGAATCCGTGAATATACACCAATACTGCTAGATTTGAAATATGAGAATTCAATTTAGTTTTTTTGTATCAAAACAGGGCTAGATGTTGATTGTTCTCTTCATGCTGAGCCCAGTTGGCTTCACATGAGTGTTGCACAGAACTAACAAGGACACCAGTGGCGGAACTACCGGGGTCGCAGGGGTCGCAACTGCGACCAGGCCCTGGCGTTCTGCCAGTCAGGGGGGCCCAGGGGGTGCCGAGCGGTTGCTGAAAACGACCGCTCGGCACCTCTTGGGCCCCCCTGACTGACAGAATTCCAGGACTCCTCTGCTCCCCCCGCCGCTGCCGCTGCCGCCGCCGCTGCCCTCAGTGCTGCCCACACTGCAGTGTGGGGAGCGTGAGGCGTCTGTCTCATATGCCGGCGCTCATCAGTGAAGCCGTGCGCAGCGAGACAGAGGCCTCGTGCCCCCACTACAGGTAAGTGACCTACAAAGGGGGGTAGGGAGGTAGTGGATAGATCGTGAGAAGGGGGGTAGAGAGGGAGAGGGTAGATCGTGAGAAGGGGGGTTAGGGAGGGAGGGAGACGGTAGATCGTGAGAAGGGGGGGTAGGGAGGGTAGATGGTTTTGGGGGGCCCTTAACAGATTCTCGCACCGGGGCCCTGAGGTTTCTAGTTACGCCCCTGGAGGACACTCTAGTCATCATATGTAATTTAATCCATTTGATAGCAGCCTGGTCCCTTTTGTGTTATTCCTTTTGCAAGTGCAAGGAGCAATCTGTAGAATCCCCCATATGCATTTGTCCACAGATATTGGCCGAACACATTTCCCAGCACTGTAGTCATCTTTATTGCTAACCTCGCCAAATGCCATGTCCATACGTGGCAAATGCTCCCATTGATTTTAATGGCATTCGTTTGCTGTTACCGATTGGCTGTTTCAGGCAGCTAATCAATGGCAAGAAATGCTGAGCCATGGAGGAGGGTGACAGCCGCAACAACATGATTGAAGCTCTAGGTCAGGTAAGTCTTTTATTTTTTGTTTTTTGTTTTAAAGAATGCATATTAAAGTACTCACAAAGTACTTTTACGTGTATTCTTCTTTAATGGGGACATTAGACTTTACTTTTAAGTCTGTAAAAGGGGTGAGTTGGAAAGGTAGAGGATTGCAAAGCCAAAGTAATACCAAGAACAATAGACAAATTTCAATTAAAAAAGAAAACAGATTTCTACCACTGAATAATTAAAAATTATCACAAAATATATTTATGAGAAGACCATGCATCCTTCAACTGAGATTAAAAATATCTATACTGTTGATTAAGGCAAGTTTCAAAATCATCAACGTATAATGACATTTGAAAAAAAATAGTAAAAAGTAAACTTTGTTACATAACATTATTTCCCATGTTATCAAAGATTGATTTTTTTTGGCAAACTGTTCTAAAATGACAAACATTGTTTAATTGTACATTATTAGATTTGCGAAATCTGCTCTATGTCAGTGTTAGTATGGCTGTGTATCCAACAGGAGTCTATGAGAAGTGGAGCGTACATAGTAGACTGAAGCAGATTTATGTCATCAGTTATAACACAATATTAATCATCCGAGAAGGTCGGTCAAAGTTATCACAGTAAGTGCTTTGGTCAAAATGCCAAGAGAGACATAAAATAGGTCATTGGTACATTTTCAGGTGATAGATAAACAAAGTTAAAATTATATGAATATTATTTCTTGGCAATGGGACTTTGAAAAGGTTTGTAGAGAACAGGAAATCATTAATCAGATGGTTCAGAGATTGCCTGACATGTAAATTAAGACACACGAATAAAGAAAAATATAGATTTATCAACTGAGTTTAAAGAGCATTAATAAAATATATCCAATTGTCATGTTGCCTGTTTTAGTCAAAAGATAAAAATAAAACATGAATATGGCGAATATATTAATGACTTTAAGTGTGTTAGGTTTAATTCAACAATTCTGAACATTATTTTTTGTCACGGGAAATGTTCACATAGCATCAAGAATATACCTGGGATCTCTAGGTGTCTGAACCGGAGTTTCCTCCATTCCCAAAGTAAAATGGTAGAACCAAAGGTTGACCACGGAGTGAGGACCAAATCTCTCTTCCTGTCCAAAGGTTGATGATGTTGACCTAGTGTCCCTGGGCAGCAGCGCTTCAAACCCAACAAGTAAATGCTTCAAACCCTCACATGATATTCTCATATCAGATGATACCTACAGGTGCCGGAGTATAACAGTGGCAACGAAATGGTGACCTCTTGCATGTTTAATCAAAGGAATTAAAGTGATGTGTGTCTGTCAACAACACGGAAACATAGAAGAAGTTAATTTTGATCCTAAGGAAGCAGATTCATTCAATCTATCAGAACATACCAATTAAACAACTGTTATTACTAAATTCCCCGTCATTCTAAAGTAATTTGGATTAAATCTCTAATTGTATTCTGTATTGACAAATAAAATGCTTCTATGAAGTTGATGGCACAGCTCCTTTTTATATATGAAAAACAAGCAATGTATACCTATACTTTATATGTATATCACAGGAAAAGTTATCGTAATGTCCCTTTTCTCACAACTATTCCACCCAATTACCGTTTTCCTGCCCTATTATGATTGCTATTGATTGGTTCAGGCAGCCTTTGAAAGGGTTGATGGGAGAAAAAAAGGGGGGAAAAGCACAGGAAATTGGTCAGATAATGCTGGTCCTGCCATTGGCTGTTGCTAGTCATTAGTTTTTGAGTGCATATACGTATTAAAACTACGTTCTGTAACCTTTAGAATTGTTTGTAATAACTTACGTTGATGATAATATTGCCAAAGTAATAAAGTAATACCTTGAGCATTACAATGTGTTTACTACCGTAACAGTCTGATTATACTTTCACATGCCTATTTTTTTTTCTTCTTCATTGTTTTGATTCCAAAAATATATCAAAATGATGCTTGAAAACAGTTTCACATTTTTTGGACTCCACAGAATTCCTAATATCTTAAGCAGATGCATTGTTTTTCCACTAGTATTCCCGACAAGCAGACTTTAACTGATGCATAACAAACTCACCATGTAGAGCTATGGTTTAAAGTGTGAAAAACTAATTGGCTAAAGGGTAAACATAATAAATCCTTACGCAAAAAATGTGGTTGATCCGATCATAAAAAAACAAGACTGCGACTGTGCTACATAATAAACTATGTGTTACTATTTGCTACAATCACTCTATTACGGCTTCCTGATTAACTGCAGATTCTGAAGTACAGAGGAAATAATGTTGAAGCTAATTACTGCTCACACCTTTTCGGGAAAAGCATGTTGGGGGCCTATGAAATTAGCACCAATTCTCTCTTATTCATATATATATATATATATATATATATATATATATATATATATATATATATATATATATATATATTGGTATCTAGCAGTATTGGGTATGTAATGTTAAATGATTATTATTATAAATTGCATTGTGATTTTATTCATGAATATATATATATATATATATATATATATATTTATATATATTTATACACATTTCTATTTAGTACATTTCTTCAGTTTTAAATCTGTGTGCAGCCTTAGGCGTATGTAAACAGATTTCTCTTTGTAATTAAGGGGTTAATTATTTTTTTAAAGCTACTTATAGCTTGTGCTTTGTGTGCCCCTACACTGCAGAAAAGGAGACCCTGAAGCGCCACAGTCTACTTGGTAGGTGGTTAGCATCCTGAGCGTCCATACTTTGTTGGGTCTGAAATTGTAGATAATGTGTACAACAGATCTTATTCTGGCAGTTGAATGTTTTAATTTGTATTTTAAAAAGTCACCTATGTTTAGGAGAAGCTGCAGCTCACAGCCTCCCTTGTATTATTTAGGTTGTGTACTACTTTTGGCAGCACAAAGCAGCCACACACATCTTGCACAAGACTAATCACAAATGCCTAAGGTGACGCTGCTGAACCCCTTCATGCTTTTGCAAAGGGCAAAAACGCTAATGTAAAAGGGACTTGGTTAGTATATGCATTGAAGAGCATATGATGGCTGTATCTCATGTGACCTCTAAGATTGCTCTTAGGCTGAATCAAAGTGTATCACATAGCAACAATAGATGATTGAAAAAGACTGAGAACAGTGGCAGAAAATGTACATATCGGAATGAAAACTATATTCTAACAGAATTTGTCATTTGTGTTACTGATAGTTTTATTTATTTACCCATCAATCAGATGTGTATGTTCCTACTCTGATACCACAACTGCCTCTCAAAGCCAGCAATGCCACAGCACCAGCATTTCATGAACATTTTCCATAACTTTCCATGAATCATCAGTGGAATCGGGCTTAGGCAAGCAGCACATTGTAACACACTTCATGTGCTTTGTGTAAGGTTATCAGCAGACTGCACAAACACATCTAGCTCGAGACATTGCTTACACAAGTCTGGTTCCTCTGTAAAGATATCCGCGAGACTCTGAGGACAGAGCAAAAGTAAAAGCTATATGCATTGTGAGAAGAAGGCTTCTCCAACACAGCACGAGTGAAAGATAACATGTATTTTTTATTGATGCTTAAGTGGAAAGAAAAATATCATAAATATGCTTTAAAAGCAGCATGGATCTTTTTTTGAATACGTATCTTCTGCTGTACTTTTTTATTTATCACAGAGAGCAGATGACAGAGGTCATCAAGGCGGCCATCAGAGACTAATGCAATGGCAGACTGCTTTAACACGAAGGGTTTGCTAGTCACAATATATGAACAACACATTCCTCCTATTTATTAATTTGGCACTGTTAGTGCATGTAATATATACAGACCTCTTGAGGAAAACATGCCTCTAAAGTAACATTGACTAAGTCTTCTGAGGCTACTAAATACTCATTCTATGACAAAGAGTTATGAAACAGGGAAACAGTATATCACATGAGAAGATATTACTCAATGCTCTGGAATTCCATTGGGCTGGATTATCAAACTAGCAACGTTTTAGAGACTTGGAATATCATCTCTACGCTTAACTGAACCTTTAACATTCAAAACAGACACTTATGATTGTGATAACAGAGCTAGGCATTATTTTTTTTACATCTATCAGGGCAAATAGTGAATTGCCATTATTAGCAAACTATTATCATTTAAGATAAATAGTCTCCTCTATGGTTTCAGTGGAATGGAGTATGGGATCTGCTGCTATCTATTATATGTTGAAAGAGATTAACTTTTACACTAAATGAATGCCATTAATTTGTACAGAGATTATTAAGGTTTATTCACTAAAGCAAGACATTTGAGGTGATCTATGACAGCTACAGGCAGTGCAGGACTAGGGCTAATGTGGCAGCGCTAGCCCCTTTAAGGGTGTTGGTCACCTAGATATCAGCCGACGGCTGGCTGTGACAGGCCACATGTAACGTTTTTATGGTCATATAGCATGCAGCCAGGCATATCCAGCCGGTGGCCACACACTATAGCTCTAGTCCGGGCCTGGTTACAGGGTTCAAGAGCAATTTGGCTGCAGTTGTATAACATAGAGTTTAACCAATGACAAGTCATGAAAGTTGCCACACTGAAATATGCATTATGCAGGGTCAGGTTAGCCATTGCTGAAGGAAAAAACTGTAAGGGTCAACCCTTCATTATGTATAATGCAGTTGATGGGCTGAGAAATTCCAACTCTTCCACTTTAGTGAATTATCCTCATATGATTGGCTTTGTTTTATTTCTGTTGGGTTTTCCCAAAATACCCTATTAACCCTGTGCAGCCAGTCACAAGAAAACAGACTAGTTAGCAAATTCAATTTTGAATGAAATTCCTACAAAATCAGACCACTGACTTTTAGCCACTAAATTCTTTACCATCTTCCAAAATCTCAAGCTCTGTTTATCGGTGCCTTAAACAGTGGTATTTTCAAGCCTACATCAGCATAACAACGATACCACATAGTTATTATTTAATTATAAAATGTTATTGGCATCAGCTGATTCTGTAGCGCTATGACAATGATGGGAGAATATAAGTTAAATAATAACATTAAAACAAATTATAAAGAATATTAACAATAATATATATACGTGTATAATATGTGTTTATACAAAAGATATTGATACAAAATGAGAAGAGGGCCCTACTTTTACCAGCTTACAGTTTATTAGGAGCATGAGAGGGAATAAGAAGACGTACATTCATATGTCAGTGGCTTGAGGTCTCAAAGGTAGGAGGACCATATGGGTTCTTTCCACAATGCACATAATATTTTCTTAAACACTCCAAAAAGTTGTGTTTTTTTATTTGCAATCAATAATATTAAAACATGTGCAATGTGTTAGTTCCTGTTGTGGACTGGGGGTTCAAATCGACCCTCTGTTACAACGTTCAGCTACAGTATATGCACACTGAAGAACACATGGGTACATCAGAGGAGCCATCCGACAGCTGCCCACCAGCCACGTGCCCCGTTTGCATTATAGCCAGTCTGGGCTGCTCTTCTGGTTATAAGTTAATTTAAAGCCAGTTTTGCATGGAAATATAAATAATTTATTTGCTTTTATTTATTTTTTTTTACATATAAAGTCATATATTGTAGTTTTAGCATCAAACATGTTCAAGACCTTTTTTTTTTGACAATTCACGATAATATATCATTTATTTTCCATCTAGAAATATTTTTTTATATATATATATATATATCTTCCAACACAGAGTTAAAAGTCCACAAAAAATATAAATCTGTAATTATGAAGCCAATAAAACGGCAATTCTTTGATCTATGTTGTTAAAATGTAGTTGTTTTCTTTCCAGAAAAGAAACAAGCCTCAGATCTGCCAGAGGTGAGTTTATCCCTTCAGGGCAAGTCGGCACTTCCTAAATTTTTACCAAATGGGGATTCTGGGATTTCAAATAAATGTCTAAAGCCAATAAAATGGTTTTCTAGCGATGTAGTAATGTAAGCTGTTATTTAAAGTGCATACAAGCTTTACGATGAAACGCTATTTGAAGAAAAAACAGACCGTAAAAGAAATGGACTAAGAAAAACTGAATTGTGTGATCCAACGCCACTAGAACAGAAGAAAAATGTACCTTGCATCGTCCTCCAGCTTTTTTGCGGGATTGATCTACAATAGATTATTATAACTGCGTGTAACCATGTTCTAATATTTTTCTGTCCTCTTCCGATCACTTTTTAAACGCGTGCCAAGCTGCCACAGTTTATAGTCTACTGCAGTTTACAAATCATAAGGACCAGCTTAAGCAGGATGCAAAAATACAGCTCTGTTAGTTGGAAATCTGAGTGGGTTGAAGTGGAGATCCCTGCGGAGTTAACTTGGCAGAGTCTGAAATCCTGGCTCAGCCCAATATTAAATGTGAGTCATCAGTTTACTCACACAGCAGGCTGCTCCTTTGTACTTCTCATTGTAAGCCACTCAGCAGAATAGACAAATGGATTTTACAAATAAAGAAACCCCTTAAAAAAGTTTTTTCCCCTACATTATTACCTTGTTCAATTTCTAATATATAACTGTGAAAATGCAAAGCAGTTCTGGTTTGATAAATGCATATATTTAACTGTGTAATGGCCCCAAAAAGGTTTAGTGTTTCAGGACATGTTATTGAATATAGAGTTTAGAAGGGACATATATTTGTTCTTCCATGAAGAACCCATTGGTCGCCGACTAAAGAAATACCTTCTCTTTTTCATTTTTGTGTCATGCAGCAGCTTGGAAGAATTTTTTCATTTTCTAACACAAAGTCTGCAGTGATGGAACACTATTCAAAAGCTGAAGAGTTCTTCTTTTATTTCCTAGAATAAAAAGATACTATCTACATCTGTCGTGCTTGATATTTAACAACACATATCTGATTTTGACTTTTTCTCAGCTAATGTGAACTGAATTTACCAGTTTATTCTTTTTTTTCATTATGACCTTGTTTGAGTGTAAGCCGGGGACCGTACAGCCCCAATCTTTTCCTCTCTGACCCGAGCACAAAAACATGAGATTTGATGGCAGATAAGAACTATTGGGCCCATCTAGTCTTAATCAGTCATTGGTCTTGTCTTAGATTTAGGATAGCTTTATGCCTATCACTGTGCATGTTTAATTCCCTTTTACAGTATTAGCCAACTTCTGATGAGAGGCGGTTCCATTTATCTACTATTTATCAGTAAAATAAAACTTGCTTACATTATACATAAACCTCTGACCTTCTAGTTTTGGACTATGAGGTTTTGTTCTAACCTTTCGCCTTCTCTCTTTTACTTTGTTAAATCCCTTTAAGTATTTAAGTGGTTCTATCATATCTCCTCTTTCTCTTCTTTCTTCCAAGCTATACATATGTATTTGCGCACTTATTTTCATTTCTTGGTATTCAATACAAAATTTTAAGAACCAATTTATCCCTGCTAATGCAAGAAAACCCCCGAGTCTCACTGCCTCATACTCTTGGTTTTCTCTACGTCCTGTAAATCATTTACCATTATTTTGTAATTGGTGACGCGCTCCCCTCCATACCACTCATGAAGATTTGTGTGTTCACCTCAAGTTTGCCCCGATCTTTTATGGAGTCACTCATTTTTACATTCGATTGTATTATTCCTACATTATTATAAATTATTATTATTATCTGTTATTTACCATATTTGCTCGATTATAAGACGACCCTGATTATAAGACGACCCCCAAAATCTAAATATTAATTTAGGAAAAAACAAAAAGCCTGAATATAAGACTACCCTATAGGAAAAAATATATTAATAAATATTAATTTATGTAAACATTTTTTTCATATTTAATAAAAGCTATGATTGAGAAAAATATATATTTTTTTATTTCCTTTTATTTGCCAACCTGCCCCCCCCCAGTTATGCACATCTGCCCCCAAGGTTGCCACTCTGCCCCCAGAAATGCCTTAATCCCCCTTTATTTGCCACTCTGCCCCATGATGTGCCTTTTAAACCTCTATATGCCACTCTGCCTCCAGAAATGTCTTATGCCCTCCTATATGCCACTCTGCCCCATGATATGCCAGAGTGGCATATAGGGGGTTAAAAGGAATTTCTGGAGGTATATATATATATATATATATAACTGCTAACAGCAATCAAACTCCTATCAAGCCAAGGCAGCCAGTGCATGCTGGAACCTGGGGATGATAGGAGTTTGAGTACAGCCTCCCTATGCTATGCTACCACCCCCCCTACACATCCATGCTATCACACACACACTCATTCACAAACATTTAAATACTCATTCATTCCATTAATCACACATACACACACTCAAACCCCCCACCCCCTTACCTGAACTGCAGATCTCCCACTCGCAGACTTCTGCAGGGGCCCGGCTGTGCGAGCAACTTCTCTGGCCCCGCCCCCAGAGGAAGGAGGGGGAGGCAGAATTATGTGACACTCGGCTAGCTTCCTGCTGCTAATAGAAGAGACGCTGCTCGGGACCAAAGCACCGGTAAGCAGCCTGGCCCCAGCAGACATTTTTTTGAGGTCTAATTAGAAGAAGACCTCGATTATAAGACGAAGGGTATTTTTCAGAGCATTTGCTCTGAAAAAAACCTCGTCTTATAATCGAGCAAATACGGTATATAGCACCAACAATCTACGCACCACTTAATACTAATCAATTTTACTTTTCTTTGTAGGTGTGAAGCTACAGACAATGTATTGAATAACAGATATTTTCCATTTAAAAACTAGGAAACTGGGTGTTTTAATATTACAATATATAAAAAGATGTTTTCATTCTGAGCCACTTGGCAAGCCCATTGTGAGCACAGGATAATACATTTGGAACTAGTTCATTTGGGAATATTGGCAAGATGACAGGGGCAGATACACATAAATTATAACTCTGCATAATCATGGCATTGAGAAAATGATGAGATAGGAGGATATGTTTTATTTAGAACTTAATACACAGTCATAAGATATGCTGTGATATAATTTAATGTCGTCATATTTACTTCAGAAGCACCTTAATAAATATAGTGCTCACTTTAAAAGGATTACATTGTAAATCATATCAGTATTATTTAAAGAATACCTTATTTTTTGTATTTATTTTATCAAACATACAAACGTAAACGAAGAACATAAAAAATCTCACCCTATTATTATGGTTACAAAAGGCGGGTTGTGGGTCAACCAGGTGCTTAAAACAATATGTTCTATATCTTAAAAAGCTTAGGAATTAGTCTCTTTAACTAGCTATCCACTAGATGCTGTAATACATAATTCCACCATTGCAATCTTATATCACAATCTTATATATTCATAGGTGGTTGTGTTGGAGTCATTACAATATTACACTATTGTGTTTAATTTTGTGTTTAATTTTTTTTCTAATACAGTGATTTGTACAAGAAGGGAGTATGTGTTGTATTGTTTATTGTTGCTCGTGGGCAAAAAAGATAATATATATAGTCAAAGCACTTTGAATAGCGCATAACCTCTTGAGCTGTTTTGATCAGCACATTATACAAAATTTACATGGATAATTTGTAACGTGGGTGCTGAATGCCATCCATGAAGCTCTGGAGACCCTTTTTTTTTTATTAACAAGATTTTATGAGATATAGATTATAAATGTAGTTTGTATATTCAGCGAAGCTGACCAAATTTATGACTGCAATTTAAAATCAGAGGTATCCCATTATATAGAGTTTTCTTCGGTAGCTGCGATGAGTTATGATGTGTCTGGACACGATGGTAAATGCAGCTGTCTGGACAATATGAACAAAAAAAAAGAAAATATTAAATGACAATTTAAATCAAAATAACTTATTACAGACATGAAATATTTTCTCTTCATTAATCTAGTAATAGACAAACCAGTATTTTCCCTAACATACCCAGCGGGATATAATATATTTTTCTCTAATATAAATATCTATATATCCATTTAGCTAATTTAACTGTTATATATGTGAAAAATGTAGACGTTCAAAATAGTTTACTGTGAGCTGAATATTTGTCAAACAGATTTTTTTAAAATTCATCAGTAAATGTGATTAACTTTATCATATCGGATGTAAAACACCCGTAATCCAAGACTCCTTTTACATGACATATTTAGGTCTCATTTCTTGGAGTTAGCACTGCAGAAAGAAGGCTCCTATTTCTGTTTTAATGGATATGCTGGTAATATCGCTACCAGGGCTTCCATTACCACAAAGAAAGCAGGTGAGCTCCATCCTCAATTACCGAGAGGAACTGAATATAACAAGATTATTGAAAATGACAGTATAATAAATACACAATTTTGATAGCCAGGGTCAGACTGGGCAAATGTGGTCAATGGCGCCATGCATTCTAACCGGGTTGCACACCCCGTGAGCATAAAAATATAGCTCGTGGCCACGCATATTCAGCTGTCAGCGGGACGTCGAGCAGGACCAGGGTGGCTTTGACATAGCCAGTCCGGTTCTGTCCATAGCAGTGTGAATTTATTAAAGTAACATCTTATCACAGAAACAGACAAGGAGGCTCGCACTTGAGCTAATAATAATTATTAAGCAATATAAAACTAATCCTATTAATCTTGTTAAGAAATGTGTCTTTAATATAATGACTCCAATAGCTAGAGCTTAGAATAAAATCAAACAGGATAAAGGTAGGGTAGTGACATCATAGCCACTAGAATGTAAAGTGTAGTAATGCACCCAAACATAGACATCATATCTTATATTGATAGCCGGAGTCTAATGAAATAGTGGGAAAAGACGTTTAGACATTTTACTCTTGATGGAATGGAAACTACTGGCAACCAGATAAATAAACAAGAAGAGATATTTAAGAATTTAGGTTGTGGGATGGAAATAGTTGGACAGTACTATACAGGAGTGTTCCTGGTAGTAGATACACTACATAATTTTCTTAGTCACAACTACATGTTTCACTATATACTATATGTTTCTTCTGCTTATACTATATGTTTCTTCTGCTTATTATTTTTTGTTTTTTTTACTTTTTACAATACTATCAAATTCCAGGCGTGGGTGGGCATTGCAATGTGGGCTTTGAGTGGACTGGCCATTAACGAATGTATAGGTGAAAGGGTTGGCTTAGGGCTAATCACTTTGTAGCACCATCAAATTAGACTTATGTGGAGTACCTTGTTGTGGCTGGGTAGCTTAGATTCCTTGGTCCAATTTGGTACATTTTCCCTTTTTTCTTGGACTTCACCTTCAAAATAAGACATGGACTTCTAATGTGTTTTCCACATTGAAGTGGCTTGGAAGATAAACTCTTCAAATTCTCCATCCCATGCAGACATATACAAGGACCGTGAAGCACCTGTGCACAAAATTCAAAGAAATAATGTCCCTGGGGAACAACAATGTTACAGCAAATAAACAGAAAGAAGGAGGATAAAAATGTCACTAAGTTTTACCAACCAGCAGAATAACAACTCCAAGGGAAAACAAATTACTTGCAAAATTCAGAATCTGAATATTTCTACTGCAGGGATCAATTACTTGTTCCAGGCAAGAGGACTACCAGACAGCTAAACATATTTATCATTTTCTGTAGAATAGAATAAAGTGGTGACAATTTATCCGCTATGCTATACAATACATAATACGGAACACTTTTGCGGAAAAAAAATAGCAAATAAAATTACTGATTTGGTGACGTACATCAGTTAGTAAGTAAAATTTATAACTGATGTTTGCGTAGTAGCTTAGCAGTTACCATATGTCAAATGTCACTTTCAGAAATCATATCATTTCCTAAACTGCATTGATTTTATGTGGACCTCAAACCAAAATCCTTGGCTGTAAACATTGAAATATAGGTCTCAGACATTCCTGATCCATCTAAATAAGCTTGACTTAATTCTTTTATGTATACAATGCTACTAGTCAAAAGAGTAAGAAAAAAGGCCATTCAATTTTGTCTTTTTGGAGTAAATCCAGAACTACATTTTCTCCTTTGTTAGTTTTGGCAGAAGCGAAAGAGAGGAAAAACATCACTGCTCTGTTAGTGATGGGTTTTCTATTTTGTTTTTATTAAAAATGTTGAAACATGGGCACAGTGTCAAAATTGTTTTATAATGGAAATTGGGGTGGGGTGAATAATCATATACAATTCAGAAAGTTATTAACGATGTAGATAAAGAAGAATCCTATTCTGATATGGTGGAAAGAGAACCCTGAAGAGATCACATTTTAATGTAATATGACTAGTGTGCAAAGGTCCTAAATTCACACAAAATCAACGTTTAGCCTACTGGGAGGTATTTGGCAATGTTGTTACCATCTAATATTGAATTTGTTAGCTTCAAAATTATTCCCTCAAGGCTTGGAAAAAAATAGTTTTCATTGGCTCGAGGTTTGTGAGGTCTCCAAGAACTTCAAGTCAAATTACGAGTAGTGTTCCAAACCAATGTAAATGAGGTGCTGGTATTTTGACTGAAATGAATGTGACCACCCTCATCATATTTACCTTAAAACACTGAAGGTCAAGTGCAGTCATGCACTTGAGGCGAGTTTGCAACAACAAACTTGCATGAGTTGGACAACTCATGTCCAAGTCGCATGTTGATTGCTGCCAACCTGAATGAACACTCAACAGCATCTTGACTTGCATCAACTCAACAACATCTTGACTTGCATCAACTCAACTGCGGTGATTTGACTTGCACATTTCAGCTTTGCTCCTTTCAAGGAGGTGGCATCAAACTCAATTATAATCACCCAAAAATAACAATAACAATATAAACTATTAATCTAAATAAAGTATATATAAACCTATGGAAATACAGTACTCTTTAGAGTGGAGGAGGAGTAGAAAAACACATTAGAGCCCACAAGGGGTTTGGACCTAGCCTTCATCTCACATGGCCTTACTTGCAATTCAAAATCATATCAAATAGCATATAAGTGCAAGCAAGTTGTGGGAAACTTTTATCGGTCAAGCTAACGCTTTAACAAAAGGGAAACTGGACTTCTAGTGAATCAACCCCTTTAAAAAACGATACATACACTGAATTATTTTCATTATTGCCCATTTTAAATATGAAAGGCCAAGGATGAACATGATTTTATTCCTTCATTAGGGTAAGGCTCAAATTCTATTCAATGCATTCTGTATTTTACAAACAGGTATACACAAGCCTTAATAAGTCTTTAATCTAACATTATGAATCCCAAATCTGGAAAGCAGGTTGCTAGCATGTGAACATTTTCAACATTTCACTATTGCCCCCTAACCATGTTCAAATCTAATAACTAAATCATTTTCAGAAATATTCAGAAGTGAGGAGCAACATGCAAAAAATGTAAAGAAGAAAAAAAAAATAAGTAAAAGCTACACTATTTTACCAGAAATATGAAAAGTAAACAAGTGGGGGAGATTTAAATCAATGAGACTAATTGCCCAATCATTCACTGATATCATATTTTGTCCATTATAAGACATGTTTTTTCCAGGAAAAAAATAATTAAAAAAAAACGACCTCATCTTATCAAAGTCATCAGACCTCAGAACTTATTCAGACCTCAGATCCGTGGCACCGCCGCACCTCCGAGGCAAGAGGAGAAACAGAGCTGCGGAAAAGGAGACAGGCACATGGAAGCGGTCAGTGGAGACGGTATGAAGACATTGACAGAGAGCGTAAGAGAGTAAATGAAAGCGCGAGGAAGAGTGTTAGAGTGTGAGAGAGGAAGTGTGAGAGACAATGAGTGAGAGTGCGAGAGCAACGGAAACAAAAAGTGATTTAGATTTGTTTTGAATAGATTCATCTTATTTTCAGGCCTTTTTTCTTTCATTAAGATCCAAAATGCTTGAGACTTCAGAGCATGGCCAAGCATTGGGAGTTTACGGTGGAATTGAAAAGGGTCTGTATGCAACCACATTTAGCGCTATTACTTAATGTCCATACACCACAACTTTGTTCATTAAAATGCATCATTATTGTACTTATGTCCCATTTTTGTTGCTGAGTCTATTAGTGCCTTAGAAATAAAATAGTGTGATTAACTATATATTATACACAAAGCAGTTTACACTGAGCAGTGTTCCAAGGGATTCAGCAGCTCTGCACTCCTAGGGGCTCCATAGTGATGTATAGTGATAGATTGTGATATATAGATATGTATGGTGACTCCATTAGTACAGATGCCCAGCAAACGTGACCTAGTTCTAAAAATGCTTAATTTCATAGCCATCATCCACATTAACCATAAAATAACCACCAAACAGTGACCACACGTGGATGCAATTTTCATGGTTAATACTGCTATGTATGGAGTTGCAAGTAAAATACAAAAATACAGTTAATGGGACCCAATCTTTAAATCAGAGTTACCCAGGAGGGAAGGGTGGGGCAATCGCTTCCTGCCTCTCTTGCCAGCAATGCCCTGTCTATTTGCACCCTTGGTGCCAGGATGAAGTTATATTCTAATGCCCTTAGTCACTAATTGTAAATTGTTTAGTTTATGATTACTTTCTAGAAAGCGGGACTATAAGCAAAATGAGAAAACCTTTCCATATGATGCATTAGAGGGACTTAAAGATAATGTAAGATATTCATCAAGGTGAAACTGGAGATATTTTGTGTCAGTTACGTAAATGTGGAACAGTCAGCAAAATCAACAGAAAGCCAATGTAATCTAGCTGTTGGTTACTCTTGGCACACGAATTGCTACAGTTGTGCTTTGACAAACATTAGTAAAGTGCCGTAGTGTCTAGTCTTCATATCTAGGTGGAACAGACCTATATTATTACCATATCACAATACTTTACTATAGACTTTCATGGTCGAGATAAAGAGTTGTTTTAATTAATGTGCTGCTCCATGTTATAATACATTATTATTAGTAGTATTAGTATTATTATTAGTATTATTAGTATTATTAATATTATTAGTATTTTTTTATTATTATTTATTATTATTAATCTGCCTACTAAATAATAATAGCAGATCTCTGACAGCTAAACTCTTTGAATAATTAATTATCAGATTGCCTTCAAATGTCTCCAAAGGTTCAGCCACAAGTCGCTTCCCTGAAAAGTTCTATGTTTCTCTGGGAACTCCCTGGCAGAAGACATTGCCAATGAAAAGCAAGCTGTTTACAAAAATGAATGTGGGATATAAAATAATAAGTTGTCTTGGTGAAAGGAAATTGGAACAATGAAAGATTGTCGGAAATATAGATAGTTCTCCAGTATAATGTGTCAGACTGAAAACGAATGACATTCATATAGAAGCTATGTACATTATGCAAGAACGTAGAGATTAATTGGCAATCAGTGCATACTGCTCATTTTCATCTACAAGTAATTATCTAGCTGAACTGTCGGGTAATTGAAAAACAATTCCCAGAGATACAAAGACATCTGAACATCTAGCAATAAATAATATGACATAAAATGTTTTGCTTAGAGATAAGAATAATTCAAAGAAAAACAGAAAATAAGCATAAATCATTGCCTAAGTATCTGTGACTCGGCTTCTTCCTCTTTTCCCGGCTAATAATCCTAACTTTTCTTATTTTAGAAAAATAATAATAATACATCTTTCTGGTGCATTAGTCCGTGAATAAATATCTAATTGAATGTCGGTCATGCAAAATTAGAAAAAAATGCTGTCTCAAATTGATCTCAATCAGCATATGAGGCCTTTAGAGACACATGGGAAGTGCATGGTGAACATCTTTATAATGATATGATATGTTAATTATGATAGCCCATCATTTGCCCAGGTAACATTTGTGCACATGAGTCAGAGAGATGAGCAAGAAGAATTACAGATTATTAACTATCGGGTGCCCATGTCCTCTGTCGTATTAATAGACTAGCAGAGGATCATGGGAATTCTAATTGAACTAAGTCAAAACTAAGTAACCTCCGAAGCAAGAAGAATGAATCACCTAATTAGTGTATTTACTCACTAACAACTAAACAGTTAGAAATACATAGACTTTGGGAAAACGGAAAGGGTTAACACAGTACAGGGACAGATTTGTGTATGAAAGCACTATATTGCAATTAGAACTAGAACATGCGTACAAGTGTTAAATGCGTACATGTTAAATTCTAAAATTCCCACAAGTTGAACATACATAACATATAACAAATAAAAATATCAATAACAAATTGAATATTAACATTTAAATGAGTTAAAACCTTGTTCCATGGGTAAGCAGTTAATGCAGCTTCTTAGGGCTTCTGTTTGTCAATGTGGACATCTTAGGGAATGTTTAAGGTTGAGCACAGAACAGATATGGAAAACACTTTTTCTTAATAAAAGAAACACTATGCTAATATTTTGGTGCTTGCCATTAAACATTCTATAAGATGGCCTCTGAACAAAGGTGTTGCTTCCCTTAGCTTATGTGACTTGTATTAGAGAGGCCCCAAAATTTAGTCCCTATAAAAACCTAGAGCCGCTCCTGCCTTTCACTATGCTACTGGAATGTTACAAACTGAAAGAATATATAGTAAACATAACAAAAGCATAATGATAATGACTATTAATCACCCAAAAAAAGTATAAACATTTAACATAGGTGGACATTTAATTACAATAAAATAGTAAATATGAAAAAAATGACAGATGAAACATTTTAAATTTAGTGTGTTTTTAATTAGCTACACAAAAAGAATGGCCTAGACCCAGGCCTTGGAAAAAAGTCTGTACAGAGGAGACCAAGAATATTGATAGAATACTAGGCAAATCTAGTAAGAGAGAGATGCCATGGCAGGCGGTCAGGATTCGGGATCAAAGTAATCATAATGAAACTTCAGGAAAGACAGCACTCATATGTAGTGTAGAAACAAAATAAATGTCAAATATGAAGTAGCAGCCTAAGAACCAGAAGATAAGATGACAATATGTAGACGTTACAAGCAGTGAAGAACAATGCAGGAATAAATGTAATATTTAGGTAATTTTTACAATTGCTTCCAATAGCTCTTGAAGGTGAATCATGAAAGCCATCAGTACGATAACTTCTACAATGGAAACATAAACCTTGGATGAAGTAATCAGATCATAGTATTAATAACTGCCATAACAAAATGAATCTTGGTAATAGTATAATATGTATAATATGTATTATGACATTCTCCATCCAACCTGGTGATTAAATCAGAAAGGTTTTAAGTCATAAAAAATAAACTAACATAAGAATTTAAAAAAGACAGCATATTGAGCTGCTTTGTGTATCCTCAGTGAGGCTTAATGGTCCCAATGTGAAAATGTTCTACTTAATATTTAATTCCCAACCATAGTTCAATCTGAACAAATTGTATGTGAAACATATCAGGTTTTTAAACAGTGAACTGTTTAACAAGTAGCCTTTATAAAGCACTACTGTCTGTCGAACTTCAAATGAATCAGTATCTTTGACCTGGCCTTTGAAGTTACCAAGACATTATAGTCTGTGATAAAAGAAAGATTATTTATAGCCTCCTCACTTTATGTTTTTCCACTGACCCAGCAGGCACTGTAAGGTTTGGGGGATATTATTTCAGGAGCTGTTAAATCTCTGTGATGGTTTTGTTGCCCCCTAAGGTGCATAGACTCTCCAGGTTTCTGTAATATACGACAAAAGTTTCATGTGAAGGCACTCACAAAGCTGACAGTTTTAAATGGTCTTAGCTCAAAGTGGAAAAAAATTAACAAAAATAACAGCGTTTTAGATTTATTTTAATTTCACTTACTGTAACGTATAAACTGATGGTGCCTGGCACATAGCTATGCATTGCCTTAATATGCCATTGGAACTACATGGGAATGGGGACCCTCAACTGATGTTTTTCCATGAGTGAACTTCTGCACGGTTCTTTTTTGATTTTAGACCCTTAATTTCTCATATTTCGATTGCCTCCCACATCTTCACATTGCCCTGCAAATTTTGGGAGAAAATCCTAAAAGCTGGGCAAAAAACTCCCCTTGGCAGGGTGTAACACAAGCTCTTGCAGAACTTGCTTTAGTACCCTAAATGTTCTTGGTGAAGAAGTGGGCCCTTTAAAATTGGCCTTATCTGCTGTCAGTGATGCTTGTAATGTTTAATTATGGAGCATACTCATTAACATCCATGGCTTCACTTTTTACTTATAATGATATTATTTTTTCCCAATGTACATGTACAAACAAATCCAATGCATTAGAAGAAAAGCCAAAATGTAAACTGTATTAAAATATATGGTAGGAGTACAAAACAGTAAAATATTTTTCCTCTACATGTTTAAGTGATTGGTAAGTTCCAGTAATATCCTGGCACAAGCTGGCATATACAATGTAATTGGAATATCTTGCCCTATTCTAAGTCTTCATTGCCGTCTTATGTTCAAATCCCATTAAAGGGACGAATTACATGGCTGTGCCATAAAAGGGACATGAGGACTTGGAATAGGGATAAATAAGATCACCCGGTCTACCATGTCAATGGCATGGAGCAGTTCAACGATCCCAGCTGGTAGAGAAGTGGTATTGTTCCAATTATTTGCACATGTGTGAAGTGTAACATTAGCATATTCAACAGATATCAGCTCTGACTTCTCTAAAATAGGGATCAATGATAACCCTCCCCCCAAAAAAGCCTTATAGCCCCCCAGCTTTTGGTAACAAACAGTGATCTTGCACAGGTTACGCAGGCACCAGTACATATTTTACACCTGGTTGGTCAATACAGTGACTTGTTGTGCTAGTTCTAGTTCCTAATCATAAACTTTCTTTAACATTTTCAAATATTATTAAAAATTTAAAAAAATGTAAAAGCTATGAAATAAAACATAATATACAATTTACACTAAGGAGGTCTGCCAATAACCCTTTTTATAGGATTTCTGGAACAATATTAGCAGTGTTTGCAAGCATTTCATTTAGAAATATGTAATCAAAATGCTTCGCCTCGATTTTCTGTTTTCCAGAAACAGGACCGTAATATATAGAGTTTGTAAAGAATCATATTATGCGAGGCCACTGACGGAGCAGGCACATATTTCGGCAGCGTACTAGCAGTTCTTTTTTATTTCCCCAACCTTAAACTAATCACCTTTCTACTTCCTTTACTTAACTTTATATGCCCTGAATGTTTTGCTTGCTTTCAGCTATTAATACTTAACACCCATTCGCACCTTCTTACTGTGCCAAGTGCTTGGAGGTGTTTGAATTCATTTTGGGCTGGCTTTTTAGGAGAGGTCACGCAGAGTTTAAAGATGTTTGGAAAAGAGAGAGAAAAGCCTGAGAAAATTATTTTTTTGTGCTAATGTGATGTTCATTTCACCTCCTAATGGTGGGACTTTAGACGTTTTGTTATGTTTAGTAATGGTAAACAAGCAGTGACCTAACATTTAGAGCTAAGAACATCTGTACATACGAGCCTTCATTCATGTGACTAGTATAAAGGATACGTCTAAGGAGTGAGATTACTTTAAAATAATATATTTGAAGGAGTCAAGTAAAGTTAAAAATATGTATTTTGTTAAGTTACAGTTTTTTGGCAAAATCACTAGTAGCCCCTTGATTTGCCAAAGCACTATGTTAAACGTGCTGTTCTTCCTAAATTGATTAATTTAACAGTCTTAGTCTTATGACTAAATACAGCATTAGAAACTTAATTCCCGGTACAGCTGAATGCCTAATTAGCCAGAATTAACTTTTTAACCATTAGCCTCCCTTTATTATGGAACTATTATTTGTCATATGACACAAAAGCAGGTATTGAGAGGTTGATGCCATGGAAATTGAAAAGTCTTAGTGTTGTTTGTATGTGGTTAAACTTTTTTACCTTTAAGGTCTGCATATGTCAATAGTCATGACAACCTCCGATGTGTACAACTACTGCTGGACTAAAGTTCTCCAGGAATGGAACCGGTCAATGGTTTCATGTTGTTAACTAAATAACTCCATATCAACGTGTTTCGTAATATCTTTGTTTTTCGTTTGCTTGTTTTTAATGTGCTACAAGATTCTGTTTACATTTTTAAACATATTTATAGTAGTTTGTTTCTTAGTCATCAACTATTGCTACACTGTGTTGTCTATCTCCGTATTCACTAGTTACTGAAACATCCAACCTCACATCCTGTTACCGGACCCTCATGCATTAAAGGCTCAGCTCGTGATCTGTGACCACCCAAAGACACCCAGCCAAATATTTGCAATACTATTATTATGACTTATTTATATCCCTTCCATATTGCATGCGGAGTATTTCACGGTATATAATATGCCAAACTCAAATGGAGACAAACCCCCTCCGTAAGGTAACTATGTCCCCGCAGGCTTACAGCCTATATTACTGTGCATTATTAGTGGTTAAAAAGTATCATGACCTCAGTGATCCCCCATACTAAGATTATCTGGTCAAGGACGACATTGGGAGCACGGAAAAAAAAAAATGAGAAAAAATAGGTGTATATTTATTGGCTGTGCACACCACTTACACATAACGTTTGGCATTCCTTCAGGGAACGCTTTTGCAGGGGATTTATAGGTCAGATAGGCTCAGCAGTTTCTGCATATTGGCCACCCTACCCTAACAAAGCTAGCGTGTGTTTGTACAGCTGTGCTTGTGGCTGTGTGAGTTGCAGGAATCCCACAAGCCTTTACACCCCCTTCGCCAATGCACTAGTTTATGAATGCAGACAGAAAGAAACTGTAAAGAAACTATCCGGATTGCAGGTTAAAAGCTCAGAACTCAAGCCCTGTTTATTTTTGTTCTTCAATACCCTGCTGTTACAGTGAGTAAGTCTTTTTTTTTCTTTCCCTTTTTACCTGTTTGCATATGACGACACTAAGGAAAATAAAAATGTGACCAGTTTTGTTGTCTTTTTTTTTTTCTTAGTGTATTACGGACGCACACCTGTTTTTGGAATTAAAGCCAAGTTAAATTTATTTATAATAGGGACACGTGATTATATTACGTACTTTGTCATGATTAACAGAAGCAGACCTAGACTTTTTACGTAGATATTTAAATCATGGCTTTAAAAGAATTATTTGCAAAAATATATTTGCTTTTTGAACAATAAAATGTGTTTGATGAATGATTACTGGTAATTCTTGCTAAGAGCCCGCATTCCATTTTTAAGGGACATAATATAATAATAATTACCCACTAAAACAATAACAGTCAAATTTGTATTGTTCTAGCCATATGCTAAATAATTATGTTATGCAATCAAGCATTAAATTCTCCAACTGCTGAACGGAACGAAGGTGATGTCCAGACTGTGAAAGCACAAAAATATTCCTCCACAGAAGATCACAGCAGAAAAAAATGTATTATCCAGGAAGGATTTCTGCTCCACACGGCTTTAGGAACAAATAGTATTGTCAGAGTTTGTGTTCAACAAATAAAGTTAGTAGACTCAAAATATTAAAGGCACTGTGAGTCATTGGAATTAAATTAAGGTGGCTGGCTACTCGTCAGGGAAATATTATTTTGTTAAAAACAATAAAATGGGTAAATCTCATAAATGACAAGTTAAACAATATGCTTATATATATTGTTCAATGTCTTATTTTCCTGCTACGCAGGTTATAAAAATATGTGCTTTTTGTATCAGGGAAATGCCTTTTTCTTTTTATAGGCAGAGTGGACACAGAGTGGGCCTGGTGGGCTGCTGTGGGCCGCTGCGGGCCATAAAAGACTGGACAAGTTGAGATTGACCATATAGAGATGAAGTGAGAGTAAAACTTAATTTAGGAAGAGCAACCAGGCTTTTTTAAAAAACAAAAACGAAGAAAAGAAAAGTGTTTATCTGCTTACAGTCTTGGCGGACGAGCTCCACTGTGGTCTGGGTCTTCTGACCCCCAACTGAGATTCTTGCAGAAGACTTTTAGCAGGGGAGGGTGGCAGAGCTCAGTAGTATCTAGGGGTCTCAAATAATACCCGATTTAAAGCTAATTTCTGTCCTTATGTCTGTAAGGTTAGAGTGTGGGATGAGGGACCCAACTGTAAGTGGTTTTTACGAATGTCAAATGTAATGAAGACTCGGCAGGTGGTTTTGTTATG
Source organism: Spea bombifrons (assembly GCF_027358695.1). Lineage (NCBI taxonomy): Eukaryota > Metazoa > Chordata > Amphibia > Anura > Pelobatidae > Spea > Spea bombifrons. Next base: position 20,850,939 of record NC_071091.1, on the reverse strand, counting down.
ATTCAATATTTGTCTACAAATCATAGCATTGCCCAAAATGTAATGGTTTGTCCCCCTTCAACATACGAAGACATTTTGGACAATGCTATGCTTCTGACTTTGTGGGAACAGTTTGGGGAAGGTCCTTTTCTTTTCCAGCATGACTGTGCCCCAGTGCACAAAGCAAGGTCCATAACGACATGGTTGGATAAGTTTGGTGTGGAAGAACTTGACCGGCCACACAGAGCCCTGATCCCACCTGCATTGAACACCTTTGGGATGAACTGGAATGGAGATTGGGAGCCAGGACTTCTCATCCAATGTCAGTGCCTGACATCACAAACTGGATGAATGGGCAGACATTCCCACAGAAACTCTTCAAAATCTTCTAGAAAGCCAGAAGAGTGGCAATTTAGTTTCTGCTGAGGCAGTTGGAATTAGGTGGTCTCTATGTGAGCAATAGATATTTACACATGTCTTTTGTTTTCAACCTGTAATAAACCTATACCAGTTTACCAATAACTGGCACCTGAGTTTTATTGGTACATACACCTCATTAGCATAACAACAAAATATCAAAAACTACAAATGAATGTCTACATATTTAGAATGCAATCTGATAAAAGTCCCAGTAGGTTTAATGGTCAGGTGTCCCAATGCTTTTGTCTATATGTTGTACACATGTATATTTATATACTGATTAGGCAATATTTACGCAATAAATCTGAATTCAGATTTTTACAAACTACCCTTTTCTTTTTGGAGCAATTTACGGAATCCCTCTGAACAAAGTTTGGACCATGAAAAATAAAGAAAATCTCAAGACATAACTTAATTACAGATGGCTTTAAGACATCCCAGCTACCAGCATTTATATATTACACACAAACACAAAAAGAATGCTTGCTTGTTCATTTAGGTTTTCTACCAGCACTACCTGGCATAGATAGGTGACCACTCTTACTCCAGATGCTGCAGAAATGCAACTCCAATCCTCCTATATGCTCCAGCGCAAGGAAAGGTAATATTAGTATGCAACTTCTATACATTTGTATTTTTTCTTGCTCTGCTATACCTGCCCACCTTATCACACTGTGTTTGGGAAACAGTCCAAATCACCCAGTTTCACCCTGTGACTAATCAAAGTCTATAGAGGAACAAACTTCATTAGCATTGCCATAAAGCATCCCCCCCATGCCCCCCTCAGCCCCTGCTATGCTCTCCTCCTCAGCTGCTGCCTTGCTCCGCCTCAGCCCCTGCCATGTTTCCCTCAGCCCCTGCCATGCTCCCCATCAACTCACATGCTGCACTTCTCACACAGCTGCCTGGGACCTTACAAAGTTACGTGAGTGTCTGGGTGCCCATGCTGGCCAGCCTGCATAACCAATGGCTCATATCTGGGGAAAAACTCAATTTCTTTTCTCCATAATACAAGTGCACATAAGTGAGACCTTATTTCACACATTCAATAACATTTCCAAGACACAGCCATTTAGATCAAAAACAGGATACAGAAGGTATGTGGTTACATTGTATTTCATGTCCATTACATTTCATGATAATATGCTCACCATTATTTTCTATAGAGAAGACCACCAGGGGACAGTTTATTACAGAGTGATATCTATATATTGCGAAGGGTCAACCCTGTTACACTTCTCTTGCTAGAAGGACTGAGTTAGCCTTTATAATCGTTAATGAAGTGAGATTACATTTTCTCTTTCTTTCCCTTACAACTCACCCCCAACTAATTGTTTATTGAATCCACCCCAATACAACATCAAAACAGATTACAGGAGCAACAGCGGCAATATTTGTTTTTGATTAAAATCAGACCCAGACTGGCCATCAGGCACATCAGTCAAATGCCCAGTGAGCAGGTGACATGAAACCCATCCCAATCACTCTTAAGGCTGCTCAGTCATTGCATTTTACAACTCTTTTGTGCGCATTATAAAACACCAAAATTATGGACATTGTGGTGTGAGATCACACAATACTTTGGGGTCTTTCCGTACGATTTGGGCACTTACTTTCCATCTCTAAGGATTCGCTACCCCTCCCGATATTTACCCCCCGACTTCTCCTGAGTTCTTTTTTCCACCTTTGGTTTAATGTGTGTGTTATTTCACTTCACTAATCTGGCACCAGCATTCCCCAAGTCCAGTGCACAGAATTCCAATAATTGTTCCATACAATTTGGAACGATGGATTTGTTTAAGTATCATGACATATTTTTCCTATTCATATAATTGTTATGTGTTAGCTTTTAAATCATCCACCTTTTTTTTTTTCTTCATACAAACAGCATGCGTTGTAGGGATACAGATTAGCGTTCCATAAAACTGAGTGGGAACAATGCTCCTCTTCAGCACCAGCTGTACAGTTTTACATAACACTTAATACAGAACTGAGTGAGATTAAATCCAGTCTGTCAGTGCATTGTGGCCTACCCTTTAAGCAGGAAATGTTGTTTTTGGAACAGCCATTGCCATTTTACTGTCTACTGACAGAAATTAATAGTGAAGGCCTTACAGAACAATTTATCAACAGCCTTTTGAATTCACACTTTTTCAGACTTTCTATCTGTAGACTACAGGGCCTGTCTCTCTGTATCAGAATGTCAGCAGAATGTAGAAACTGACCAGGGCAGACCCCTGGGAGAAACTGATTTTAGATATGCGTGGTAAGGTTGATCTCCTTCAGGGACCGGTCTTGAAAGGAGCTGAAAGAGCCCAGATCAGTCTTCTGACTGATCACATTGGTAAAGTAAACACAGATGCAGCAAAAAAACAGACCAGCCCTGAAAAAGGAAGTGTGCCAAAAACATTACAATTAGCACATAGTAAGACAAAGTGCTAGTGCGGGCTCTTAGAAATAAACAAAAATCTTTCGAGCATAATGACGGGATCTAAAGCATCAGGTTGAAATGACAGTACAATCAAGAACGGCATTTCTGCACAAATTCAATAGCATTCCTGACAGTTATTTTTTTATGTTCTCGTTTTCCAATGCCTACGTACGATCTTGCCTGCATTAAAAATAATAATTATTATTATTACTATTACATTTTTATCAAATATGCTGGAAGGCTATTAATTATGTGACATCTAAGCTCATCTGACTCTCTAGTATTAGGCTATGACCTCTTCTGCTCCTTTGAAATAAATCTCCCACTTGGTTAAATTATTATATGTATTTAAATGTTTCTATCATATCCCTGCTCTATTTCTTCCTCCTCCAACCTAGAGATCAGAAAAGAGAGTTGTGCATCACCTGAAGCTCAAATATCTCTGATTCTTCTCACATGACCACCAATTCCTGGAGCTTGCATACGAGTGTATATTCTTTTTTCTCTGTAGTATGTTTAGCATGATGTTTCACAATGCATCATAATTCAATTCAGTAATTTATTGGGTTCCTTCCCAAGCTATGTTTGATTAAGAGAAACAACAAGTCCCAAACTTTATTGGGTAAATATTCTGTGGTTAACAGAAAGTGCACCAAGAAAGCAAAAGTGTTTTGGAGTTGATTGTCTTTAAAACTTTACCTGATCATGGACCCTGGAGAATACAAGTTGAATAAATATGCTGAGCATGTCAAAATCAAATTGTTCTTTAAAAATACTTTCAGACTAATATGGATGTCACATTTCATAGAACAAAGTTAACATCCTTAATATGTTTTCTTTGCAAATTGTGTTGAGATTTTTAAAAGGAAAAACATCAAAAGCTAATCTGACTATATCACTTTCTCAACACCAGTCTTCAAGTACCCCCAACAGTGCATGTCCCAAGAGCTCATGACATAATCATGGGGGATCAATCGGTGTATGTCATTAGAACTAGTGCTAATTACAGAGCCACCTGTTCTTATTTGGGTTGGAACTAGGGGATAAGAAGAAGTACCTTCGCTGTCCACAATAATAACCTTCACATTAATTTCATTATAGATATACATAATGTAAATGGTTCCACCATTCAGTTTAAGTAAAAAAGTATAGTATAATATAAATAAAACAGAAGGTTTATTTTTATACTTACTTTGCTCAGTTTTTCCCTGATGGCATCTTTTTATTAAGTAACACATGACAAAATATCAGAAGATACTTTTGATTATTATGTTGCTCTAAATGAAATAAACACTAATGCACAACATTCTCGGCAATTAAGATATTATATGCCTTTGGCATTTGTAGGATTGGATTTTAATTGACAAGTAACTATTTCCTACGCAATGTGAAATGTAAATGTTTTAAAGAGTCTTTTTTTCTTTTTTTTTTTTAAATCTTGTATTATTCCAGTATTTTATTAAAACTAGAATGTTGAAGACATGAAATATATATTTTATGTCTTTATTTAGCGTTTTTATTCATTATCACTGAAAAACATTTAATTATAATTTCTCACTGTGTTTTTAATTTACGTCGTTGCTGAGAAATGATAGATTGATCAGTAGATAGGACAGGCATAAATGTATGATCTCTTTAATTTACAGACTTAAGCTTACTGTTATAATGCCCTTTGTAGACCAAAAATAGACAGGTATTTCCTTACATGTTTTATCCTTTTGGAGCAATCTTGTGTATCCTACAATGCGTTGTTGAGTAACATGGGTGAGCCCCAATCAAAGCAGTGTTTGTATAGTCTGTTTCTTTGACACCTGATGAATAATGCATTCCTAAGGGTTGTAGGCTCTAGGGGGTTTAGAGTAACGCAATTCCTTTTCTGCTCATGTATTTTTTAAATTAGCAGTGAAAGAATATTTTCCCAATTCCATAAGCCATGCTGAAATGATCAAAGATGTAGAATATATGGCACGGCTTGCAGTCTACTTCCAGTGCCACCAGATGATTTTTTTTTTACATATTTCATATATGATCCTATAATATATTTGAAATTAAACGTTCTAATTCTAAAGTAAAGAAATTATGCATTATAAAAACCTCTCAGTTAGGTAAGTTATTATACCACATATACTTTGATGATGTTACCTGGCTCTATATTGATGAATCACCCTCCATATTTTGGGAGTAAAAGGTAGACAAAGAAGCACAAACGTGGCCCAGGGTGTAAATGCTGTCTAAAGCCCTTGCTATATAGACAGGTTTTTTTTTTTAGAAAATTGAAAATAAAACAGAGAATAGGGGTGCAGGGTAAGTTGCCCCATTCCTCCCTTGCCAGCCATGATCATATGTACATACCTGGGAACTTCCACGGGCTAGCCCCCAAAATGAATCAACACTCTCGTGCTCCTTATAGAACATAGGGAGTATGTCTGCCTTGAAGGACTAATAATACAAAGGGGTAGGGATACCCTCAAATACATTAAATTCCAAATAACCTTGGCAGCCATAATTCTCAAATGTTAACCCTCTAACAGCACTTTCCGCCTCTTAACAGATGGGCCATATAGATTTGGTAAACGTAGCATGACAGGCTGGATAATATTAATATAGTGATGTTATATATATATATAGTTTCCGGTTTTAATTGGAGAAAAACCATTATGGGGGCCTACAGACCACCTGTTGGACCACCAAGCCTTAATGCTGTTTACAAGAAGCCAGACTAAATCCTCTAAATTGATTTATTGCATTAACACATCAACCCTATTCGGAACTTGCCTAACTTTTTAGAGTACAGTACGGTACTTTACTTTATAGTAATTATTTACAGTGTTTTTGAGTCACTTCCGGACACATACAAGAAGAATGTTCTTATTTTTTATTAAGAAGACTTTTGCTTTTCATTTTACCCGTACTTGGTGCAGTTAACTTATAAAATCACCCTTTCTTCAGAGGAAGATGGATGTCCCAAACGTTTTCCCCACCTCTGCATATTAGTGAAAGCAAACTGCAGATTGACAGGTTATGTCAGCGTCGCTTTCTAAAAATAACAGTTGAATTGGTATTGCAAGTACACAAAGCCTCTCGAATGGTCTGCCGTATCGCATTACACCAGCAAAGCAACACAGATAATACTTTCACATTTGTTCATAAGAAAAATAGACCAGCTATCATTAAGGAAAAATAATTCACATGATAAGGAAGTATGATGAAGAAGAAAAATATGCATTAGTGGAGTTAGAGAGTAAAAATTGCTTACATAAAGTATGACCTGGGCCTGTGGCCATTGCACCTGGCCGTAGTAGTTAAATGCCTGCCAAGACTACTCTCGGAATCTTATAATTTACCACTTTTTTAATGCCAATGAAGGAAATTAGTTTTGTCTAACTAATTGTTATGAACTTATTAAAGGCAAATTTGTTTTATTTAACCAAAGAGCGCTTTAGTGAGTTCATTCATATATTTAAATAGATGTTTTTTTAAACAATATAACGTTTTTATGTGGAGCATAGAGTAATGTAAAAAAATAACAACAGTTTGTGTTTTTCTGTAAACCGTACCCAACTGACATATAACAAATTTAACAAAGTACAGGAGGAAAGTTTATTTCAAAGGAGGGGGAGAAATGTTGGAGCAAAAGGACACCATCGAAAACTAGAAGGTCAGAGGTTTAGATGTAATGTAGGGAAGTTTTCTTTTATTGAGAGCTTCATAGATCAATGGAACAGCCTCCCATTAGAAGTGGTAGAGGCTAATACAGTCAGAGAATTTAAACACGCATGGGATGGGCATAAAGCTATCCTAAATCTAAGATGAGCCAATGGAATGATTAAGGTCTGAGTCTTTAGATCAGGAACAATAGGCAGGCCCGTTGGTCCAAATGGTTCTTATCAGCCGTCAAAATCTATGTTTTGTTGGCAGTACCAACATGTTGCACACACTTCAGCGAAAATGACTTTTTAAATACGTTTGCTATCCGCTAACATCCAGTTGTAACCTGGCAGCATTACAGAAATATAATAAAATGGCACTTACACAAGACTTAGGAGTTATTTCTCACAGCAAATCAAAAGTCCCTTGATACAAGGTGCCTGGTTAGCAAGGTAGTATTCTGCCTAATACCACATGCAAAGTCACAGCTGTACGCTAAGCTTCCAGTCAATGTAAATCACATAACCAGGTGGATGCAATACAGGAAAGGTTTTATAATAATGCTGAAAATAATGAAATCATAATACGCTGCCCTCGGTTTAAACTCACAGGTATGCGGTGGTCTCTCTCACGGCTTCAGTACATAAAAGACTTCTCAACACGAGGTGTGGTAGTGGTAGACCTGCTAGTCCGGAATACAGGGACTGTTCTATTGTTTTTTTACAGACTGTTAAATAGTTTCTAAAGGTTAAATCATTGTTATTATTCCAATATTGTATTTATCTTATGCCAGCGTTTTACATAGCACGTTACACTGTACATGGGATATGGAAAATCACTGTCACTGTCTGGATACGCACAGCTGTACGATACATTTTTATACTCAGCAGCATCCGCTAGAGCAGCAGTTTGCGTAAGACCCTATTGGCACCCACCCCACGGGGCAAAAATCGGTGGGGCAGATGACCAGTTTGGGTTTGGGAACAGCATGAAAAGGAAGTGAGCCCACTTCCTGCTCCATACATCCAAGGGGAAGTAGCTTCTGGTGGGTTTTCTATACATGTATTTAAATTATACATTTAGATCTTGTATTTTTATTGTGTTAAATGGATCAACGACCTTTTATTATCATTTAGGACAAATCTCTGATCATTTCCTGCATGTATCCTGTTTACAAAACACTTTTATGTATTTTTTATGTACTTTATATATATAAATGTACTTATATATATATATATATTTAATGTTATCATTGTTGCACTCATGAACTTGCCCGTTGCATTATTTTTTACAATGTGCCCAATTGCTTGGGTACTCCGCCTACTGATGATCCACTGTACATATAGTCAACTTTCCATTGTGATAAAAAAATAAAACTTTAGTTTGAAAAAAGCATTAAATGTAATATTAATACAAGCAGCGATAGTAGGCAAAAATGTATATTAGGATGAAATCTGTCTTATTTAAAATGATATGGGTTTTTTTCAGCATAGTTTTATGAACAATGTTTATCCATGTAAGAACCCTTAATAGTCTGACGTTTGTGACCTCTGTCTTAGGACATAGTTGTTTATTTTTTTGAAACATTGTGATAGTTCATCTTGAGTATCAAGCTTATATCAAGCTTACTTTGCTCACTATCTTTCCTAAACTTTTCCTTTTCTTCCGTCTTTAGTGGTCTTTCAGAAACAAAAACAAAAAAGAGTAGATAAGTTGTATGTAAGTTAAGGATCATAATTGTAATGAAATTTAGACTGAAGACAGAAACTTTCATATGTTTATTTGCAGTTATTTACATTCTGATATTAAAATTGTAATTATACTTTAACCAATCTGAAACTGTTTTATAATATTTTTTATGTACGAAAATCCGGCTTGCCTGGGCATTCTTTCCAATGCCTGACTACTTTAGGTAAAGTGGGAATTCTGGACATTCTTTAATACTTTGCCTGGCAACATATACAATGCCTTCACAGGTCTAGGGAAAGTATTAAAATGTCTTTTCAAATACAAAAAGGCTTGTTAAACATGGTAAAGTTAAATAAACAGAAATGGGTGTATTTTAAGTAACCTTTTTTCAAAATCAATACAGGAGAAAAAAACCAGTATTGAAAGTATTTCAAGAGGAAAAACTGAAATGTGTCTATTTTTCATTGTTTACTATAATTTGGATATTTTTATACAAAAGTACTAGGATAGCTTTATGTTTTAAAATATAGAAGTAAGGAATACAAATTAAAACACTTTTTCCTTTTGTTTGGCTAAAATCAATAATTGAGTTAATTAAGAAAAAGAAACATTCTTCAAAATATATTTATTGAAACTATAATGCATCGGTGTCACACTAGTATCCATCTGTCACATCATTGGTTTGTGGCCCATAGACCTTAAGCAGCTACTTCATCTTCATGTATATGTTATAGTTCCATCTGATATTAATTATATGTAAACAAAAAAAAATATTTAATAAAATTGCTAAGTTTAGAAAAGCAATGAAAGCGTGTATGATTTTTTTTTAATCCTCTAGATATTACATGGATACACTGACACTAGTTGGTTAATATCAAGTTAACATGTGTGTTACTAGCAATAATTTTCCGACTCGACTGGCTTTCCTTTTAAGAACAGGCAGTGGAACAGAAAATGGTTAATATCCGATAGGAAATACATTTATAGAACAGTTACAAATTTATATAATATTTTTTATCTTTTTCAAAATTATCTCCCTCTGGCTTGAACAAAAACATAGATGTTGTAAAATTGTCATAATCTCCCAGCTATTCTCTAGATTATAAACTCGTTTATATGCCCTGTTTACCCGTTGTACAGCGCTACGGAACATGATGGCGCTATATAAAACAGTTAATAAACAATAATTATAATAATAATATTCAATGAAATCATTTTAAAGAACTGACTATAGAGAAGGGTTCTCAGCATAAACACCCATCATTATTTTACAGAACTATTACAAAGTTTGTAGTTTGGTGACTGCTATCTTACTTTAGTAAATAAACCTCAAGACATCTTAAAAACATTGAATTATAAAGCATTTCTGTATCCGACTGCTCTAGACCCTTCTGTCGATCGCAGTTTTGTTGTGGATTTTCGTTGCTGGATCATGCATACCAGAAGGGTAATAAAATGATACAAATTTTAAAAATAACACATCAGGACTTCAGTCGATCTCAATGTTTTTCTGGAAACCATTAAAAGTCTTTTATTTTTTTGTGGCCATCCCTCAATGCGTGTATTGTAGACTAAGTAAACGTGGGTACCTATGGAGACAGGAATACTTAAGAGACCATCTTGGTGTCATTACATGGCCATCCATTAACTTCAGTAGTCATTCTGTCATCATCAGACATCATCACCCTCTTAAAATCATCAGCAGAGGTGATCAATTGTACAGAATGTTCATTGGAACACGGAAAAAAAGATTAGCAGGAAGACCTCGCACAAAATAAATCCAAAATCAAATGCTGGTAAAGAAGGGTTTGTGATAAACTAAGTTAGGGGTAAGATTCGCTAACAAAATGATCACACGTAGAGTCAACTCCGTAATCTAATCTAAAAAACATACATAGTACAAAGCACAAAACATTTACATTGACTTCCTCTTACAAATATATCTCAATTAGGTTATAACTCTTCTCTGGTTCTCCACGACCTACCTGTCGCCATCCTTCTACTAAAATAATGATTTCTAAAATATAATCTAATATTCATAACCTTCCTCATTACAATGCAGAACAACTGGAAAAACATTTAAGAAGTACAAGAATTAGCATACGTTACAGTCCATCAGCAATTGTCAAAGATTTTTATTCAGCATTTCCTTTCTCCTCCTTTTGTAATTTAATTTATACATATGAAAAATATGAAAGTACTGTCAACACATATATTACATTTAAATTGATGATACGCATTATGGAGCCAAAGTCTAAATAATCTTGTTTAAAGCAGAAAGACAAACAAGTAATTTAGGATTGTACTAAATCAATGTCAAATTTATAATAGTTTGGTTTAAGTGAGGATAAAAATTGGCTTTGCAATTTTCATAAGGTCATAATTCTGTACCTGATTAAATAGATTCATGAGCGTAACTATGATTGTGTAAGTGTGTTATAAACCCTACACCGTGTTGGCCAGACAAGGCACCAGAAATGTCTCTTATTAATACATAACCATTAAACTTCACATTTACTACAGATTTAAAATATTTTTCAGATTTCGCATCACATTCTATTTTCGTATTCTAACAATTGAATAAAGGGGTAGAGGCATATCAACTGTTCTCCACTGATGAGGCCTATGAAGGCCCCCACATCTGGGGCTGTTGGTTCCCTCTTATTTCGGTTTTGGACTGAGGCAGGATCTTGGATTTCTTTCCTCCGTAACGACACAAGAGAGCTAAAACTTGAAATGCTTTCAAGCAGGGACATATCGTGGGTCAGACTATGAAGCAGATGTCCATTCTTAGTTGAGCATCTCAAATTTGTTTTGTATGAAATTGAGCAATTATTCATGGAAAAAGAAAAACAATGAACATAATAAATAAACAACAAAATTAAACAACTGGAGAAAGTCTGAAAGTATCCTTTTAGCAGGGATAGACTGTGACAAAATGTGGTGATGGCACTTTAAAGCTAGGTGCCAATAACTCACTTATGTGTTTGGCCTCCTGCTGATGACACGTAGAAGCTCCATACACAGGTCATCTGAGTGGCATCTATTTAACTCTGCCTGGTGCGAGGCGTTCTCATGCACTGACCCACCGGGCATTTGCTTAGTGTGTCTAATAGTTAGCTGAAGGCTGTCTGTTAGAATTCTGTTGGAAAGGAATGTCTGGGGTGCTTTACTACAGAGATGATATTTAGACTTTTTGTTGGGGCTTTGAGAGAAAATAAAGCCACACGTCACAAGGGAGAGCTGGAGAAGAACAGAAACAGATTCTATTACTTCTTCCCATGCTGAGTTATACTTTCTATTATATTGTATATATTATATGAGATAATTCTGCAGCTTCAACAGAGAATGTGCAGTCTTGATATCCTGATGAGTTTAGCATTTTTACTAGTGTTTCACTCAAAAGGTTTGTAGTCAGTGGAGGCTAATAAGGGGGGCAGGGTGGCTATTGCTCTCTGGGCTGCACTGTTTTAAAGATTTTGGGCCGCTGATTGATGCTTCAATGTGTTTTACTTGCAAATCTACATATTATCACTGGGATGTCTAGAGTAGCAAGGGCTTTAGGAATAATTTGTACTATGTGTTTACACGTGGGTTTTTAGGCATTCCATTCCTGGTAATGTGTTTTGGATAGTGTGTATTGGGCATGACTTCTTCATTTTCTCCTTGTAACAGTAACTCTCCAGTCGTTTGGGAGGATGCTGGGTGCCATACCCTGTTCTGAATGCACTTTATTTTCACTATTATTTATGTTTTTATAGATAGTAACATTAATTAATAGATTAATGCAGGTGAAATCATGCTTATGGTGTCAATAATTTATTTCTGTTTGTGGTGAAATGCTGCTCTCATGAATTTTTGTGATGAATAAAATGTATGAATTAATTTACCTATATGCAATTTCTGTGAGTGCTGTTTTAGAATCTACTTTATAAGGGTTAATTCCCTTTATTTTTGAATTACTTTATAATTTCTTTACTGACAGATGAGGCCTTGGCTTGGGCTAACCCCTTAGTGGAGGAGGACTTGTATTTGCTGGAGGACTATGGCGAGTTCCTCAAATCCTGCAGGTTAGTCTTTGACACTCCTGGTCAGAAAGACTCAGCTAGCACAGCCCTCATGGATCAAGCATCCCGTCCACTTAGTGCATATGTGGTGGAATTCCGCACCTTAGCCTCTGATACTGAGAGGAACAAGTCTGGTCTGATTACCGACTTTCAGAGAGGCCTGAATGATGCTTTAAGGACCGGCTTATCCTGTTGTACTGTCTCCATTGGATCATGAACGGTGTACCAGACCTCTGCTTGGCCTTGACCTTTGTTCATGCCTTATCCCTGTGTACTGACATCTGGAGCACTGCTCTGGTATACCCGACCTTGACTAAGATTCTTCCTTGTACTACTGCACTATTTTACTGCTGTTCCTTCGTCTTTTGCCCATCAGGTGATACCAGCTCTGCATTGCAGATCCATACCCTGGCTCCTCTGCCTGGCGTGACACTGGGTTTCTAGTCTTCGTTACTGTTGATTACCCCTGGCTGGGGATCACTGGCAAAGCTCATTTATATTGCACAGATCTAGAAATAAATAATTAAAACATTCATTAGCAGCAAATGCCATTAGTGTCAGCATCAAAAGGCCTCTGGGCATCTATGATCATATGGCCCCCACAGAGCTGTTTAAATCCACAGAAGAACTGTGGTTAGTTCTCCATCATAACTGGAACAACCTACCTCCCGTTTTCTTTAAAGTGTGTACTTACAACAAGTGAAGCCAAAGGCCGAAGGGTGGTCACATCAAATATTGATTTGATTTAGATTTGTCTTCTGTTCTCTTTAAATATATAAATAAATAACTAAAACTTTTTTAAAGCATTCTTACTTTACAGCATTGTTTCACACCTGCCTATAATGTTTGCATAATACTATATATATATATATATATATATATATATATATATATACTCATAAAAACAAGGAAAAACCTCAATGGACTTCATGTTTTATTTCCATCAATGTTCACAGCATCCTGCAGTAATGCCACACAATGTTAATTATTTTTGCAACATATCAGGCAAAACCTTTTCATCACCAAAACGTATTTTTTAGCAGAGACATTTCCATTTTGACATTATAAAAATATACAATGAAAATCTATAAGGCTTTGATTAAATGTTGATACAGCTGATTTCAACACAGTTGAAGCCAGTGACCATAAACGGAATCTAAACAACAGCTAGTAATTACAATGTCAAAGACATGTATACACCGTGTGTTATATTTCATTGTCTGGCATGCAAATAGAGTCTTGGTTTCCTTTACAGTATTTCCAAATTCTAGTGAATGCTAACCAGAGTTCTTTCGTTTATACAAAAGAACAAGGCTCAATCATGTTTGATAAGTTGCAAATTACGGGTAATGCCACAAGTGTTGTTACAGCTGCTATGAGTGGCCAGGAGGATGTAAAAAATAAAGGAAAAGCATGAATCAAGAGAAAAAAAAAAGTCAAACAATTGGAATGATATTGTGTAGAACTTCTCCGTCTTACTTGCTGAAGACAAAAATGTATACTATGAAATAATTCCAGTTCTGAGAACTCGCCACACACAAGGAAGTGTAGTGCAGGAATGTTTGGGAAATGGGGATAAACGCAGATAAAGGAGTTACCTAAATTCGCAAAATGTATGCACTCGTGACACTATAGACACAAACTTAATAGATTAACAATAATAAATACAGATAAATCATTTTTCTAAAAATGTATATTAAAGTCCATTTTGCATGGACTCCGGTGGCACATGATTTCTTTAGTTACGGGACATGTGTCTCATTTAACTGTTCCACTGGATGCTTTTACTGAGACCGGGAAGTATAAACAGGAAACCAGGAAACATACTTCCTCTACATGCTCAGCCGCGCGCCCGTTAAAATCACTAGAAGTTACAGAAGCCAATTGCATGTATGCTAGCACAACATCTGTGTTCACATGGCATATCTGCAATTGGATGCTGCTGCTCCAATGGATCTCCAAGGGTGCTCAACACTAATTGACTAGGATGAGTGTACTAATAAGTACTAACTAGTATGTGCAAGAGTGTACTAATAAGTATGTGCAAGAGGTGTAGTAGAAGCAACTGTGGCAGTTAAATGAGAAAAAAAGTCTCATTTTCTAACTCCAATAACTAAAGAAGTCCTCTACCAATTTGAATGCAATAAAATGCTTTGGAATTCAAGCAAAACAAACTCCGTCAGGCACGTAAAATGAAAATACGGCTGGAATGGATCTTTAAATAAATACATTCATTGCAAAGAGCTCCTAGCTCAGCAGTCCAGCTCAAAAAAAATGTCTCCATACCCAAGTTTTCAAGGCGTTTTCCCACAATTTAAGCAACTTGTATTTAAACCAAACATTTTATGTACATATTGGCAGGGTACCTGTGGTATTTCACTCCATGACCTGACACAGCAATGATTTTCAAAAATACGATGGGGTCACATATCTGTATAGTTATTTACTTGCAAATACAAATCACGGGGCAGGAGGTTATAGGGAAAGCAACCAGTGCTTCATTTGATCTATCTTTGGCTGTTCATGTCAGTCAACTGATGGTTAGCGCATTTCATATTTTGATACTTAGACATGCCAGATTGTGCACTTAATCCGCTTGTGTTCTGCATTCATCCAGTCATCATCATCATCATCCACTAACATTAGATGGCAGTGTTGTGGTTGTGGAGTAATAAGGCAGAGCAACGGTGTGCACACATTTATTTTTGTTTATTATATTTTATTTCTCAGATACCTTGCATCCCAGCTGGGTTTTTTTGCCTATTATTATTATGTATTAAATAAATCACATTTTAAAAAGTGCGTATATCAAAAACATACATACTTATAATTAAAATGATGATCCCATTATCTCTTTGAATGTAATTTTTTTTCCCAAAAGCTGAATTGCAACTTGAGCACCCCCTTTTTTTATGATCTTTTTTTTAACTTGGGATGAATATTTAATAAAACTATATATCTAATCTAAATCAGCAATATATTGGAATCATATTATTATTATTATTTATCAGTATAGATTGGTCACTTATTATTTAGTGATATTTCCCTGGCCAAATACATTTAAACCTTTTGAAAAGTAACTTTATATTTACTATCCATGAGAGGGCAGTCTAAAAATAATGAAGTAATCTTAATAATAAATCAATTTTATTGGTACAGTTTTTTCCTGTCCAAGAAATGTAGAATGGTTCATACATTAGTGTTAATGTTTCTAAGTCCCTAAACAAACTATTCATGATTTTCCTGGCAAAGATAATCATCAGCAGTGCTGACCAACTATGATTACTTTCTCCTGTTACCTACTGGACAATTTAGGTCAATATTTCATTATCTCATTTAATTATGCTTTGGCCAATTCATATAACCAAAACCTCTCATTTATATTATGTTTATATATTTGTTGCCAACTTTATTAGGGTAAGAAGCGCAGACAGTTTTTGTTTCTTGTATACATTGTACAGCCAATACACTGTTTCTTGCAGCATGCTTACACCTGTTTGGTAGGCCTCGTATTACACATTTGTATTATTTGAGCCTGTGACCAGCTTAGCGCACCTACATTTTTTCTTTTCCCTGTTTGCACATATTTGAGGTTGTTGGCTCCTCATCAGTCTGGTTGCAGCTTGCTGTCCAGGGGTTAATAGGGAGGAGGTTTAATTGCACCTCCCCCAACACATTAATAAGGTTTTGGTAGCAGTATAAACTGCTTTGTGTGCCCACTATGTAGGAGGTGAGAGTAGGTTCTCACCCTATTGAGAGTGTGCCTTGACGTGGCGGGTGAGCTTAATTATGCTTTGGCCAATTCATATAACCAAAACCTCTCATTTATATTATGTTTATATATTTGTTGCCAACTTTATTAGGGTAAGAAGCGCAGACAGTTTTTGTTTCTTGTATACATTGTACAGCCAATACACTGTTTCTTGCAGCATGCTTACACCTGTTTGGTAGGCCTCGTATTACACATTTGTATTATTTGAGCCTGAGACTAGCTTAGCGCACCGACATTTTTTCTTTTCAATATTTCATTAGAGCCCCAACATCTGATCTCCAAACGTTGCAAACTATCAATGGCTCTAGAAAAAGTTGAGCATTAACAGGACAATGAGCATCATCACAAACAGAGCTTATGGATGTCAATGATGTAGCAGACTGAAATTCTGTTAAGTGTGCTTTAAATTATTGTTTTATGTTTACATTATTTTTATTATTTGATTCTAGTACACAAATTGATTTAGTATAGTAAGTTTTATAGAGGCCTGCAAGTTATAAGTTTTCCATGCAATTTATACTCAAAAAGGTATATGCTTTCTTTTGAGTTTCTGTTTTATATAATAAACTCCTGGGTTTATTCACTAAGAAGTCCTCTAGATTGTAAGCTTGCGAGCAGGGCTCTCTCCACCGAATGTATCGGTTTGTCTTAGTCTGTCAATTCTCGTCTTGTCATACCACTTGAATATATGTATTGTATTAAGCTCTGCGTAAACTGTTGGCGCTATATAAATGAAAGATAATAATAATAAGAAGAAGTCAGTAGTCATTTGAGTTAAGTTCACAGAACTGATTGGAGTCAGTATCAGGCTGGAATAGTAAAACTGGCCCCTAACATGGACACCAGTGTTTGTCACCACGATTTGTGGTGTCCGTACCTCTAGCAGGGCTAGAATGTGAGCTGGCTATTGAGGGTGAGAGCCTGGATATGATGTCATATGCCATCGCTCAGCACTGAAACAGTTCATACCACCCAATTTCCACCACAGGGTCACCATGTTAACCCAAGAAAAGGAGATGGAAAAAGGTAAGAGATTGGGAGAAAGGAGAGAGATGATGAGAAAGCGTTTCTGTGTGTGGAAAGGCATGTGCATGTTTGGACAAGCATTTGTAAGGGCAAGCGTATGTTTAGATAGTCTATACATTACTATTTCTGTTTTGGGTCTAAAGGAAATATAATGATTGTGTCTAACTTAATTTAACCCAGTGGAACTATTTAGTATTGTTTAAAGTTAAAAATCATAATTTCCTTCACTGAGTCCCGCAACTTTAAACATGCCTGCCATGAGCCGTGTCCTATACTTGATCGTCTATGGCACTTTAAGTTACTGTTTTGTGAATAGTGTTTGCATTGCAAGGGTTCAAGCATTCAGTTTTTTCCCACTGTGTAAAAATGTACACAAAATATGTGTATAAAATGGCTTAGTTAATTTGTTTTTCTTTGTAGATATTTTTTCCACAATTCTTTTGTAAAGCTATTACAACAATGTTTATTAAAAATGATGAAACACATACAAATCCACAAATGAATGTCAACTATTATGTCCTCGCCTGCAATTCACAAAACAATAGTGTTTAAAAATATAAGCTCCCACTACATAGTTTATGGAAAACTATGTTTTAATTGAAAACAAATAAATATATGAATCCTATGGATTTCAAAGTGTGATCAGGTCTTTTGGTTTTACAAATTACACTGTGCAATGCCTTTGGGAAGCATGCTGCCCACAATCAAAACACTCTAGCAAAAATAAATTAAATGTAACCCTGCCCCATGTTAAGTTTCATCAAGTATATACGCAGCCAGGCATACATTATAAACAATGCATCTGAAATGAATGGTAGGCCTATGTTAAAAGACTAATAGCGGTAGCTTTTTAGACCCCTTTAAGAATGATCCAGAACAAAACTTGACTGTGCTCAGATATCACGTCTCTCTGAGAAAGATCCTCTGAATGACACAGTCCTTTAGTTCATATATGTAGCTGTATAATAAATTGTTCACACAGTGTTTTTGTTCTATGCAATACACACACACATGCAACATGGCGCACCTTTTACTTGTGTAAGAGTTGTTAAGTAGCTTGTGCAAAAATGCCTTTATACATATTCTGACAGTATTGGCCCAGTGCTTAGGGGCACCATTCCAGCCAGGGAGTTCAATAAAGACTCAGAAAAACATGAAGTATGTCTCTAAACAGTGTCCAGGTACAGGCACCAGTCAACATTCATAGATATATGGAGGCAGAAGTGAAAAACACAGACTACTCAACTACCCAATGCCAGCAGCCAACAAGAATGGCACCCAGCCACGAGAGTGCTGAAGTCATGGGGACTCCAGAAGAACTTATTATATCTTTAGATGATGTTTCTCAAGATGACAGTATACTGAAATGTAAAGAACAGTTTTGTACGCACTGCATTTGATATTTCCATATGATTAATAGCAATGTTAGTGATGCTTGCCTGCAATTTTCCCACAAATGGGATTTAGAGATGTCATGTCAGAATTAGTGTGCTATTATATACCACAGATCATCAAGCGAAGCTAAGCATATGTAATTCAGAATGATCTAATCCATCCATGTGAAAGCCAATGGGAATAAAGAATGTACCAAACAAATAATGCTATTAAAACACAAAAGGAATTTGTGATTCTGTTGTGAGTCATATAATCCGACGGCCTATTTTAAAACAAATACTCTTATTGCCCATTGAAACTGAAAGATTTAAGATGGTAAATTATATGAGACATCTACTTGCGATATTTACAATAACTGCAATTTGTTTTTAAGGCAGCCTATTTCTGTATATCTGAGATATAAACTTTCAGAGTTATTTATAAACGGTGTGTTTATGCTTATGATATCTTGCCAATGGTTTCTTGATTCCAGGGTTCTGATCCTAAGAAACAAGTTTTGTTACTTAAATGCCAAAGGTGAGAAGAATGTAAATCGCGAAAGGAAAGTCATGGGAAACTCTATGCAGCTGTGTTATCGGCTTGAGGACAAAAGCA
The DNA here is from genome assembly GCF_027358695.1 of Spea bombifrons. NCBI lineage: Eukaryota > Metazoa > Chordata > Amphibia > Anura > Pelobatidae > Spea > Spea bombifrons. The sequence continues at coordinate 20,831,918 of NC_071091.1, read as the reverse complement.
AGATTACTCAGTGTATAGACATATGGGTTCAGTTAAAACCAAAGTCATTCTAGCTCATTCATTTCACAAGGATTGTTTAAAAAAAAAAAACAGCCGTTTTGTGTGGTTCTGCATTTATGATGCTAAAAGTTGATGCTTTCAAAATGTTCAGTAAGAGACCTGCAAGGAACAATCCAACACTTAGAATTATCATAAGGTATAGTCCTTTAAACCATTACATTGACTTGGACAACTGTCACGTATAGGTCCTGCAACAGACCATTCACGTCGGTTTGTGGTTGGTTGTTTCTGATTGGTTCTCATGATACCCATGCTCTAACATAATTGGATCTTATTTTAACTTTTAATTCCTTATGTGTGTTAATATACTTTAGCACAGTGTTGACCGTATGAATTATGCTGTTTTCTGGTTTCATTGACATTCTTTGTCCAAAGAATTTATATATCCCTGGAATTCAAATAAGAATTCAAATAAAACTCAAATGCATAGCAATAACTCATATTTTACCAACAATTGTGACTATATTTTTTAACTTTATTTGTGTTACAAAAATATCCAGGAACACAAATCAGTTGGATAGAGAATAATTTTATCAGCTCATCTCCTTCTTCCTATCACCGTATATATTGTAGAACTAACAGTACTGACGTAACAAGCAGTTCTAGCACTGTCCTGACTTGCCCATGAATGTACCCATTGCAGACCTTTTAATATTGAAAATGGACCCATAATTGGTATAAGACCATCATCCAAAAAATTCTTACCTTCTATAAAAAAAAGATCTATGCATAATGGTTTATCAGAAGTTACAAACTAAAGAGATCAATGTTCGGAGTGTTCATTGTGTATATTAGTAGTTTGTGGCGATTAGCAGTGAATGGTAACATATTTTGCAGATGTAATATATTTGGAAGGTTTTACTGCTCCTTCTGTTTTCTATTCTTATTTAGGTTCTAAGATAAAAATAAAACTACCTGCTCCTAAATTTTAATAATAATAATACTTTAAATAAATATATTGTTATATATAAAACATTAAAAAATGTTTACTAAAGATAATAAAGATTGGGTTTTTGTATTGTTTAAAAAAAAATGTTTTGTATTAATGGGATAAGAATCCTATCGACTACTATATAAAAAGACTGTAAAATATTCCCAAAGTAACAAATTTTAGTTCAACATTTATTGTGGAGGGGTAGATAAATATAGGGCGTGCCACGTTTTACTTCCAGAAACTGAGTAATAAATCTGTATAAAACAATAGTAGTACAGGCAAACATCCAAAATATGTTTTATTACTTTAAACATTCTTGAAAACTTTGAGTAATAGAACATGCAAAGATATTTATGCTGAATGCTTTTTTATCACATTTTTTCAAATTCCTGCAGCTCCTGCTATTTTGTTTTAACAAAAAAAAATCTGAACTTTTTTTTACATGTAAAGGGAATCTTTTTACTAAAGGCTGAGCTTGCACAAGTTTGGATTATCATCTGCTTCAATATTCAGTAAAAATTATGCTGTAACGATATTAAATCCAACAGAATGTATATGGTTGTGACCTTCTTGAATGTCACAAGCCAATCCGCTGCCCACACACTGAGGTAGAACTATATTGGTTGTGGGATACTGTTCGGGTGGCAGAAAAGAGGAATAACTTTTCAGCAGCAGAGGTTAATAAAGAAGGAGAATTTAAACATGAATGGTGTAAGGAAATGGCTATTCTTAATATAAGACACAACCTGTGATAGTGGCTTCATTAAAGGATGGAGATAGCCATGTAAAGGATATGATTAGTTGTGCAAAAGGCTAACCACTGACAAAGGTGGGACTAGCCCTAGATAACATTGAATTGGTTGGGAATGAGAGGGCAACAGAGCAGAAATGAGCAAAGCTAAACACTCCTGCCCCAGAGAAAGAGTAGAGTGACCCAGAGACTCCAGGTCAAACCCAAAGACATTTAGTAGACTCAGATGCAACTGAATATTCATGCAGAGCTCCATTAAGCTGTGAAACTATAGTTACACTCAGCCACCAATGCGATCTCTTGGTTTAATCAATTTTGCTGAGTAAAGGCAAAAAAAATCTGAGCCCACCCAGTCTGCAGTCCTAAATTCTAACGTATATAATTTGTAACACTCTGAAACTGTCTCTTGATATACAGATCAATAACTAGATAATATATTCTATTTTTCCCCATGAAATGGGTATGCTTGAATTATAAATCTGGCAGTACATGAAATTGCAAAATTGTGTTCTTTACAAAATCTGGGACCAAAACAATGCAGCAATGCCATAGGGTGGCATGAATGCAAAGCACACAACTTGGCTAACCTGAAAATGCAATAATTCTATAACACTCAAGGCTATTCATTTGTCTTAATTATCTGAGGATTATCTGAGGAAGTAGCCTACCTCCTGCAATCTGAATTGTTTCATCAAATGAAAAAGAAGAAAAAAAAGTCAATTATTTAGAAAAGTGCAAAACGTTAGTAATGGAATTGTTGCATAACTACTTACATTTTGTAAATGCAGATGATACAGTGCCACCCAAGATGATGCAGTAAAGCATGGGCAAATGTTTAAAAAAAGGTTTTCTAAGAATAAACATCAGCAAGACAAAGTTTGTCATCCAACACCAACAGTCATATATATATATATATATAACATAGTTTTGTGCCACTTATTCTTGTGTCAAATAAACAGATGACGAATTGTGAAACTCAAAGAGAGTTTAGACACTCTTGTAAAGTCTTCCAATATTTAAAGTAGTAAAGATGTGTTTATTTGCCTGTTAGATGAAAACTATATGTTAAAAACTGGTGGAGTCAACATATATATCAGTCTGACAACCAGCGTAGTGCTATGTATTTTCCCACCACCCATAAGATGATTGCAATCATCAAAGTACGCATCAAATCACATTAATCATCAAGGAGAGGCAGGAGATGCTAAATACTTCCCATTTTCACTCAAAAGTCTTTCGCATCTCTCTCTATAGACCTATACTGGAGGTAACTAAGTTATCAATGCAACTGAAACAGATTGATGCATAGTTAGAAATATATATACAGGCCCAGACTGGGACAAAAAATAGGCCCGGGCATTTAGGACTGAGCAGCCCATTTTTATTTATTTATTGTTAAAGCCCACCCTTCATGTATCATCTTTGCATTTCCCCAAAGCACTTAAACATTCATGATAGACATAAACACTTACTCACTCATTCACACAAATCATTAACACATATTCATTAAAGAAATCATTCAAGCAATTCATCCACACATGAATTCATTCATTCTCATACGCATTCTCACAATTCATCCACACATTTATTCATTCATTCTTGTGCGCATTCACACTACCCCCTCTCCCCATCCCCTTCTTATCTGTCCCTTCTATGTTCCCCCTTATCACTATGTACCCCCTTCCCCATTTCTCAATATGTACCCCCTCTCACTATCTATCCCCTCTACCCCTTTCTATCTAACCCCTCTCCTCCCTCTGCCCCTTCTCACTGCACCCCCCTCCCTTACCCTACTTACCTTGTTGCCGGAGTAAGCAGCAACTGCGACCGGGTCCGCCACTCTAGGGGGCTGTGCAGCCCCCACCAGGGCCGGCCTTAGGGATGCGTGGCCGCACAGGGCTTAAATTAAAACATCTGGGTTTTTTTGTTGTTTTTTTTTAACTTTATTTAAACAAGTTTATTAAACATGAAGGATGTTAAATAAAGTAAACAACAAAAAAACCCCAGATGTTTTAATTTAAGCCCTGTGCGGCCGCGCACCCCTAAGGCCGGCCCTGGTTGGGGCTACCCGGTCGCAGTTGCTGCGGGCGTAAGGGGCAGGTGCCTCTTATGCCCTGCGTTAATGCGGCCGGATAGGCCCAGTCAGTCCGGTCCTGACTGAGCCTATTTTAAGGTAGGGGCCTTGAGCTGCAGCTCCATCAGCCCCTACGTCAATCCGGCCCTGGGCCGCCCGGCCCACCGGGAAAATGCCCAGGCCAGTCCAGGCCTGTATATATATATATATATATATAATGTACAGTATATATATTCTTCTTTTGAGTAAGACCCCACAAATGTAGAGGTAAGAGATAGATAGATAGATAGATAGATAGATAGATAGATAGATAGATAGATAGATAGATAGATAGATAGATAGATTAATAGATTTCTTTTGAAAGCTTTGATGTCCAAATGGGATTTTTTCTGAACGTACTTTTACATATAAAAGCAAAAATGTGACTCATGCACTTAGTGATACCCTCTAAAAAGTATTTTAAACAATAACCTTGTAATGGTTTATAAATGTACAAGTTGTTCTTTTGATATGCCACAGAATCTAAATGGATGTATTTGTATTTTTTAAGTTTGCATTCGTCATTTAACAAGTGGAATTAGCAAAATGTTTCACCTTTATTAGCTTGTAGACAATATTATTTACAATTACTTACCCTGTTTAAGGAAATAGCAATGTTTTCATTTATTTACATTACTGTTTAGATTGAGAAAATATCCATTATCATAAAACGACTTAAAATAGCTGTAAATGGCTCTTGATCTAATTCCCAATGACTTTATAGTTTGCTATGATGTGATAATGGACTGCGTTCCCCTTGTAAATAATCAGGATGTATACATGAAACCAACACATGTTGTCTGTGTCACTGTGGGATGAAGAAACAGATTGAATTCATTTCTCCAGTTCAATAACCACAGACAGTATCCTAATGTAAGGATTTTGTAATACTTTTGTAATTGAATAGGAACTCATATTTTGATATATAATCACATAACATTTCATTAACATTAAATTATCAAATGCTGATCACAATTGTTTTTTTTTATCTGCTTAATTACATTTTCATCATCTCCCTTGTGAATGAAAAAAGACCATAATGGCCTGAACTAAGAATGGTCAAACTGTACATTTTAAATAAATAAATTAATTGAGGTATACAATAGACCTGACAGAAGTCTGCAATTGCCCTTTAGAAACATAGAATTTGATGTCAGAAAGGAATCATTAAGCCTATTTAGTGTGCCCATTTTTCCTGATGTAAAGACTCAAAAAGGGCTTCAAGATCCCTGTGCCCACCTATCATTTATCAAACCCCTACCTGTATTAAGGGGACAGAGATATCCAGTTAGCTTAGTTATCCAGAAGCTTAGGATCTAAGTGCATTAATTAAAGGTAAATTCAAAACCAACCAGACTCATTAAAATGAATGTATGCAATATTTACACACACATATATATATATATATATATATATATATATATATATATATATATATATATATATATATATATATTTAATAAATTTATATATATTTATAACTATTTGAAAATATTGATGTAGAGATGAGCTCAATGGAGACAAGATTGATACATTGATAAACTGCACCATTGACATCAAATAAAGACAATGAAAAAGAAAACAAATCTGGCTTCTATTAATGCTTATTGTATTGCAGAATACTGTTTCTAAAATGAATGACATATTAGCATTGGCTATCATATTATTATATATTTTATATCAGTTATTTATTATATATCCAAAACACAAAAAAGAAAAGCAGATGTGTCAGAAACAAGAAACAAGGAAGACACTTGACATCACATGATCTCAAAATGGCATTGAATTTTGTACTATTAATGCAAGGTTATGGGTAAATATAGTTAATCTGCCATTTTCAGAATCATGGTCTCAGTTGAATTAAGTATCTGTTCCTAGTAGCACGCAGGAACTCACAGCTGATAAAGTGGAAATCTGTGCCCAGTCAAGTCATTTCTTTTCTTAAAACAACAGGCAATAAATACTACACATATAGTACTTGAGATTCCAAGAATTTTATATGCTGTAATTTAATCCCCTGGAACTCAGAGGATATTAAATGAATTTAACTGTCTTAGCTAGAAATCTCTGATACGGGGTATGCCTTTGATGTTTATATTAGAATCACTTTGATGTTTCTGTATTGTTTCAAAATTAATAAAAAAAAGACTCTGGAAATCATTTTGGGATTACAATAATGACAATATGATGATGAATGTCACGGTGTTAAAAAAAAAAGACATCTTTGTTTCTAAATATTTATCTGAAAGCCCGACCTGGTATTAGAACTTGTTAAGTGTGGAATATTTGGGCATTACTTTTTTCACTAGCAAATAGATTCATACAGTCGGTAAGGAGAACTATTTTACATCTGCATCCAAGTTAGACAATTCGTTCACGATCTTTTGTTGCACAAATGGCAGAACTTTATTTTAGAATAATGTGAACCATGTGAAAGATCGTTAGCTTGTGTACCCGGAGAATTTAAAATGGGAAATCTCCAAAAGACATATGGATATAGATCTGTCGATAAGTGGTTTTCTTTTATAGTCTTAAAGAATATGGCATGGACGTCATAAAACAACATAATTAATATTGTGCATGAATTGATAAAACCACTAGACAGATCTTATTTTACATGGACTCTGTTTACAGCGATTTGCACTTATGTCATTCTAGAAATGATCTCAGGTTACAACGTGGTATCTTTGGATTATTGAACATTGCTTTGACATTTAAAATTTCTTAATATATTGTGATGTGATCTGTAAAATATACCAGATACCAAATATATATTTATTATATATATAAATACAAAATATAGCATTTGGAAGTATATGCAAGCTTTAGATAACTGTGCATGTACTGTTCGGTGTATTGAATATTCTTTATCCCATACAGTATACATGGTAACTTCTCTAAGAAAATTAGATATCATACTGTAGATCAGGAACAGATAGTTAGGCCCACTGGTCACTGGCAACGCTAGGTCTGGGGTTCACTTAACAAGAACTTAAATTGTGATTTAATATTTTGTCCTGTTGATGTTTCTGGTAGCTTTTGGAAGTTGATGGTTAAGAGGGTTGTAGGCTCATCTGGATCTTCAGTACTGGTCCACCCTGGATTTGCTGCTTTGCCTCTGGGCTGTCTGCTTTATTAATTATATCACCGCTATTTGCTCACCAACACAGCAAGGTGAGTCGCTAATTATTAGTATATGTTGTACAAATTGCAAATGCCATATTCAGTACCTATTGTCTTGGCTGCTGTACACTTAACCTGATACCTGGTCATTCTTAACTAGACTGAAAATAAATGTACCTCATGGCCCTAACAGATTAAAAGGCTCCGCTTCTAATCAGTAACAACTTTGAGAAAGCATTTTTTTATATTAGAATTTACAAGCAGCTTTGCTTGGAAAACCCACAGTACACTGGAAGACATCAGCCAGAGAGAATGTTTTTTTTTTCCTGAAAATACGGCCAGTATCTTAAAAAAACAGCTTTGACACAGCAGTTTTGATAAAATTTCTATAAATGAATCAAATATTTTGAGTTTCTAGTACTGTCCATAGCTACAGCAATGATTTGTGATGCTGACAGTTACTGCAGATACTATATAAAACAACTTTAGAGATAAGAAAGAAAATACGTGTTTCTAGATAGATAAAGGCAAAGGAAGAATCATCTATTTAGTTTTAGCCTTAAAAGCTTTTCAGAGGTTTGTTGATGACTATATGGAAAGTATCACAGGGGATGAAAATCCCAAAAGCTTTATTTGTGAATTATCCCATTGTATTAAGTATAAATAAATGAATATATATATATATATATATATATATACTACAAATACATTATTTGATAATTTACTGATAAAAATAAAAACTGGAAAAGTCATGTGTGAGTTTGAATCAAAGGATACGGGATAGTTTTCACCATATGAAGTAATTTACCTGGAAGACCAATTTATTACAATTGAAGTTGAAGCATGCATATGTTTTAGGTTTCTGGTTTGTAGAAGATGAAAAGAAAGCCATAGTTGAAACTGGGGTTTTGTTTGAAGTAAGTGAAAGGAAAGCATTAAATACATACATATCCACATTAATGAGTTTCCATTTTCCATTCAACCTGGATCTGTAATTTCTATATTCTACATTAGGCATTTATTGCTGGCCTAAAGTACTATTTTGATTTTCGAAGTCAGATGCTTTTCCATTTCCTCCTTTGTCCCAGGTGTGGACATCATTATGTAAAATGAAAAGGTGAACATCAAAGAGAGATCTTGAACAACTGTTCTGGTATCCATCATGTAGGTGACTGACAAGATATTACATTTTCTTACTTGGTTTTTAAGAGTATAGTTTTTTTAACATTGCTGTTACATCCTTTTTTATATTATTTATATTGATCTATATAGCACAGGAATGGCCATCATGTAGCCTTACAAGCATGGCAAAACTGTGAACACAATAGAGAATTACCTGTTGGCTACTTCTGATTTTCTGTTCTTATGAAAAGTTATTGATTAAACTTTTTCTAATTGTTTGTGAATTATTTCATACAATAAGGCAGGAGACATTAATTGTCTTACTCCTGATGGAGGGCTAGAGTCCATTGTAGCTAGGACTAGACATATACCAAATTGCACCCCAACCAAGAATAATCTTTAGTGCCTCCTGCCCAATTGCTACAACTCCAGACCTGTCTCCCTAGGAAGAATATATCACTGCATCGTACCCCCTTCCCAAGTTAGGCACACCAGATTCCGCTGCCTGGGATGTCTGGTGCTAAGACCAACCCTGACCATAAATATAAATGATCCCCAAGGTGCAACTTTTCAGTTTAAGTACTTTCTGTGAACGGTGTATGAGACTGTTTTCGTACACAAATAGCTATTTCATCTATGATAAATATCTCCAGAAAAAAACTTTGGATTGCAATTAAATTTAGCCATCACGTAGGAGAAATGTTGCTGTGTGATAATAAAGCATGACTGAGATGTAGTAGGATACAAGAAGTATTTCAGACTGGCTATTTTATTTCCTAGAAAGACTACAAGAATATATGGCAAGGCTAATTTATTTTGTATAAATTCTTATAGAATAAAGGAAGAATATCAACAGCACAATACATATTGTAGATTGTTAAAATGCTATAAAGATAAGTAGTAAAGAGTTCTGATTACAGATTATTGTATTTAAAAACTTGATTGTCTTGAGAAAACACGGGGGGAAAATCCTGCTTGCGGAATTGAAGAGAAAGTTTTAGTGCACGGTTGGGAACATATTTGAACTTATTTGCAGGATAAAGCTGATTCCAACAGTTACAAGTGGGAATGCAATACTGAGTAGGCAACACTGCTTGCTTAGGCTAATGGAGGTCCTGCCATTCAACTGCCTCCGCACTGGGAAACAGGGTAAACATTTCTCTTCGACCCTTTGCAGACAACTCACCTCTTTAGAAGATCATAAAAGCAGGCATATACTTGTTGCACATCAACTAGAAGCATCACTTGAAAACTTCAGAGGTTCCAGAAGACGAAGAGCCCCAGGCAGGGTGTGCGTAGAAAATAAGATTTGTGGTCAACTATTTTTAAGAAACACTTTTCTGCAATCATTCTAAACTCAGTGGGTGAGATATAGGACTATTATAAAAATGACTCTTGCTTTACTTGGTTAAACAGGATTTAGAAAGCTGAACCGCTACTTAACTTGGAATATCCACGTGTCCAAGGATTTTTGTGTCTATTCCTATCAACATTAAGATGAAACATCTTTCACACTCTTTTTTTTGCTATGTAATCCTGTTATCTACTTGGATATAAATATTAATGACTCTCACTCAAGTTTGTCTGAGATGGTTTCTTCAAACAAGATAGACAGAGTATCATCAAAACCAACTCATCCAACCTAAGACTTGCTGAGTAGCAACAACATTTTTAGGCAACATTACATGGAAAACCAGAAGAATTTGCCAGATTCTCGTGTTTTCGACCTTGTGGCTGATATAAATGTGATGGATTTTTCTTACAGGGAAAATCACCAGTTTTCTAACACAGTGATGACTCCAACACCAAACGTGAGCCTGTGTGACAGATTCTATGACTATGCATCATTTGGAGATGGAGAACTCTCATTCCATGGAGACGTCTCTTCCATGACCAGATTTGCGGATGAGGAGACAGAATATGAAGAAGATTTGAAATTATGCTCTCCACTTGGGAGACCTAAACGCAAAAGAGTGATTAACTATGTGCAACGTCAAGCTGCCAACATCAGAGAGAGAAAAAGGATGTTTAACCTCAATGAAGCCTTCGACTTGCTTCGCAAGAAGGTACCAACTTTTGCTTATGAAAAAAGGCTTTCCAGAATTGAAACTTTACGTCTTGCAATAGTTTATATTTCCTTCATGACTGAACTTCTTAATACCCCTGAGAAGCAAAAATAGGACATGTAAATAGTAGGACTAAATTCTCCATTTGGCTTTTTTTTCAATTAAGTTCATTTACATTTTGCATGTGGAAGAAACAGGGAATTTCTCAATCATGTAATCTGTTTTTGTGTTTTCGGATTCAATTTCGGCTAATAATGGTAACTCAAAAATATTTTTGCTAATTATTAGAAGTAATTCTTCGATGGGAAATGACATTTCAGTTTTCAACAGATTTTACCTATGTTTTGCTAAGCTAGTATTTGCTCTTTATAATTCTTGTTAAATAGTTCTATTGATAAATACATATATATTATAATTTGACATATATATATATGATCTGTCCTGTACATACTGTGTTATCAAATGATAAATGTGTTTAGGGATAAATAAAGTTTTATTTAATTTTGTGAATATTCTGAAATATTTCTTATTAATTAATTATATGCAAAGTAAAGTTGACGCAAAGCATGTCACAAGTGTATTGAACAAGTGTATTTGTGAAAAAGAGAGCTGGACATTCAATTTAAAACTTCAATAAGTTAGTTATACACTATGTTACTGCATGGGGATGTATTTAATATCGTTATTTGTTAACATTTTGATTATTTTTTTTAAAGAAAAATGTGCAGGTCTTGCAAGGAGACGTCATGTAACTACTTTCAAAAAGTAAAAATAATGATATCATAGAAATTAAGCATGATATATTTTTGCATTATTGGCTATGACATGGATTAAATGAAAAAGAGACTGTGAAATGTTTGACCAAGGGTCCACTCTGTAGTCTTCTTGTTGGTGCATAGCTGTTGGAAGCTCTGAGAAACCCTGGCGTTTCTTCCTTTGTGTCAGCCACTTTCAGCGAACTAATTGGCTTTTGATAGCAGTTGATGCTGCACTTACACCTGCAGGTGGAAGGGGATTTAACTTCACAGGCTAAGTCAAACACAAGAAAAACTTTAATTATTTTGGCATTATCTGATAATGCCTTGGAGGTCACTGTAACAAAGTGCCTGGGGATATCACCAAATAAGAAATACATAGAAAGGATAAACAGATAGAAAAAGAATCATTTAAAAAATAGCCCATAAAGTTGCCATGTAAGGATATTAAAACAGCTCAAGTCTCAAATCAGGGGGTCGTAACAAACTGCCAGGGCTATAGAAAAACATTAACCCTTTCTATAGTAAAGGTGACATTAAATAAAGTTATAAATTCATGTAAATTTTATACCCAAATCAAGGATCCATCCTTGATTCTACTTCTAACTCAATTCTGTAACTAGGTGTGTAATCCTAAATCACTTCTCCACGGGTAATAAGTTACTCTTGTCATTTCAATTCTTCACAAGGCCTGGACGATTCAATCGGCACTAAGAAAAAAAAAATGTGGGTTGAGGGTGTTTGTACACAATGTCGTTTCAAATAGCGATCAAAATCAAGACTGCTATTGTCAAGAGAAGTGATATACATTATCAGTGTAAATGACATGATTTGATGACAAAATCACTAGAGATGGCTGCTATTCATATTAAAACTTCTACAAATCCTTGTCTTACAAAAAATATCTCTAAAAAAATTGATATTCATTTCTAATGTGTTTGCCATTAAATCATAATATAAATATTCAATTATTAATGTCCTAATTTTTCAATTTTTCTCTCAAATGTAACCATAAATATCATTAGCCTATACACTTAAGCATTTAGCATTTTGATATTTCATAATTACGTTAACCCTATAGTTTCTGTCAATAAAGTGTTTTAAGTGAGAAATATATATATATATTTTAAGGACCATTCAGATTGAAGATTACTTGGAACTTTTTTACTTAGGTTGCAGCAAAGAGAAAGCCAAAAGCATATGCATGACATAACTTTCATAAGATCATAGCAGATATGCATGTTGCATATGTGTAGATAAGTTGTGGTGAGTTGAAACCTGGTACCTTAATAACTTAAGTATTTATTATGAGAGGAACCCCAGCAACTTTTTCCCACAAGAAAGACTGAAGTGATTCTGCATAAGGCATACTAAAACCTCCAAGAATTATCAGCTCATCAGCTTCGCCATGCATCAGGCCAACTTCCTCCTTATTATTGAATAGGGACGTTGATGGGTTTAAATGTTTCATTTTACAGACAAACTCCCAGTTTAGGTTGTAAATCCTAGACAGTATGGAAGGGATACTCGCCAGCAGGTATAGATTGCGGATTAAAATTGACTTTGGCTCTTTAGGGCCCATGACTGGTGATAAAGGACATATGTAGCATGTGGCTGGGCCTATTCAGCTGCTGTCCACACGCTGCAGCACTCACTGCAGCCCCAGTTTGGGTAAGCAGCGGCCCGCTAGGCATTTCCACTATGTGCCAGATGGACAGTCAGGGCATGTACAGATCGATCAAAAGATCCAATAGAATAATGTAGAAATCTTTACCAATGATAATATTTTTCCATCTTATGGTTTAATAAGTTCCCCCCTTATTGTTATTTCAACTTAATATAAGCCCAAATACTGTATTCTTTAAAATTCTTCCTAGCACTCATTTTATTGGCACTTATCTGAACACCAGCTGGTAGAGTTGATGTTACCTTAAAAATAAAATAATGAGAAACAACTTGTCTTTCTGTAACAAATCCGACCTGTTGAGATCGGGCATTTAGATACTTCCTGCTGCTTTATTTTGTTTCCTACATAAGTTACAGATCATCTTAGAAACATAGATACACAGAATTTGACCGCAGATAATAGCTATTCAGCCCATCTATCCTGATGTAAGATTCGGGCCTAAATCATTAATTAGATTCAGGATAATTTTATGCCTCACTATATTAGCCTCCACCACTGCTAATGAGAGGCTGTTCCATTTATCTAACATCCTCTCAGTAAAGTAAAACTACCCTCAAAATGTTCCTACCAACAACTGCTTTTCCCCTAATGAAATGACTATGTAACACCTTTCAAAGTAAAAACTAGGCCATATCACAAAACATCCCAAAATGCACAGATCTTGTTTTACTCACTTGTGAGTCCACCTGATCCATGTGTTCGGTATAATAAGCTTTTGAAGCAGCCGCATAATAACAAAAGGCTAGACAGCGCCAAAAATATACCCTCTCGTTGAATTATATAAAAGCCCCCAAAACAGACGCAAAGGAATTTCTATTAGTCAGCTACCTCGTTAACAAGCTACGTACTGTCCTTCATCAAGCTGCAAAGATTTTAGATACAACAAAAGAGCCGTGATTTAAAAAACAACTGTTTCTCCCTCAACCCTCAAGGACCAGACATCAATTCCTTTAAAGTATGAGTTACCAGCAAAGTATCTGACAGAAACACATTGAGGTTCTACCCACCTACCCCTGCGTTTCATTTGCTGCTACAGCTGTGTTTTCACTTAGTTTTTGTGCCAGTCAGCAATACACTGACACATTTCCCCTCTAATGGCCTTATTTTATATGAGGTGAAAACTAATAAGAAATGACAGGGAAGTAAAACCAAATCTGTGGGATTTTTTTTTCTCACAGAGAATAAAGCCTCTACATTCTAGATTCAAAACGGCTTGCTTTGCAGCGAAAGCATCATTACTTCTTTTGGGGAAGGGTTCCGATTTGGAATCATGTACATTGACTGCGTTTGGAAGGCATATCAATTGTTCGGTGGTTATTCATACGTATTGGCTTGAAGTCCCCTACTTTAAGTATGGTGGTAAACGGGAGGACGCACATCAATAGGAGGTATAATCTACTTCTGTATATGTTTGTGCGCTTCTTTGAGGTGAAAACATCCGTATAGACCGGAGTGTAAAGGTTTAATGAGATCAGTAAAATATTTTCAATAGCTGGCATTTTCAGTTCTTGGCAGGAACACAAAAATGTTCTGACAAATGTTTGCATGTGAGTGATTTAAAATTAATGTTAGAAGTAACAATTAAAGCAAAAGGTGTAGTGTCTTCTTCTAGAAAGACCAGATTCTCAATAAGTCATACACTTGCCTGGTGAGGGCAGTAAGAGGCAAGTAGGTGTTGCATCAGGGGTACACTGAGGTGGGTGCACAGGGTACACCAAAGGGACGGTGAACTGATGGTGAAATGCCGGCACCGTACAGGGTCGGGCCATTTGTGGAGATCATAAATATTCCAATGACTGGTGCTATCTGGTACCGAGAATGAGGGGTAGGACATCATATTTTGGCAATTCCATTCCCTGTGCAAGCCGTACAGCACACACAGTTGCTAAGACCCTAAATTCAACCCTCTGTTACATAATTAAAGTTCTGCCTTCCTCCACATGTGCCCCATGCATTTCTGACATTTCAACCCCCCATACTCCATGTTTTGTCTGTGCCTCACCTGAAGTGTATTTTAACTTTGTTTTAATAAATATTCTATTGGTTTTTGTGTCCAGAGGTGTGAAACACAGGTCTTTTGATGATCTGATCTGATGATTTATTACTGTACTCTGATATGAACACGTTCCTCAATCTTAGGATACTGAGAGAAATCATTTTGTATTTACATGACAACTAGGATGGCCTAAGTGCCACTATTACATAAACCAGTGTGCAATATAATTGTTACTAAAGTGTCGTGGTCTACATTACGTGAATTTTTCTTTGCGATACAACCAAGGTTATCAGACACACACACACACTTCATCATAAAAGGAAAAAAAACAAGATGGCTGCCCTCAGTGCACACGTGGTACCTTTTATAATATGCAAATATTACAACTGTGTGTATGAACAATGAGAAGAGGAAACATTACAAGTGTTATAAAAGTGAGTTAATGACACTTTATGTGTACAAATGTCCTTTTATTGCTTTTTTCCAAGTAAAGCATGTTGCAATATCAAGAACCTCTTAGTAACAAAGCAAAGCTCATATAATGGCCATAATTCATTGTCGCTAATCATTATCTGTAAAGTAAAAAATGAAATAGAAAGTATGAACGACGACAGACCTGTGCGAATAGGCCAATAAAAAGAATTCTATGATGAAAAATTAAAATAGGCAAAACCCTAATGGAATGAAATTATAGTTTCTGTGTTGTCAGCAGAGATACGTGGATAATAGTAACTGAAAATGAACAATCGGATAGGATGTAAAATAAGATCAAGATTTGACTAAGTTTGAGGTAGCTTTCACAGTTGCAAACAAGAAGACTTTACAAGAAAAAAATTGTCGGTAACACGCAATGTTTATCCTCAGGACTTCATGGTTGTTAGCGTTGGCTTGGAAGCTATTTTCATTTGTTCAGCACCTTGAACTTATGAGGCCAGATAGGAGAGAAGACACAAATAAACAGGACGATTGGACATTCCCACCTCTATAAAGTAGAGAGGTTCAGGCCTTTCTAAGTAACAACGGGCAAAATAGAAAAATGCATATTTGGTTTTCCAATAAGGAAACGTGGAAAAGAGAAGGGAAAACAAAAGGTGCTTAATATTGGGGCAATTTTTCTTTCCAGATGCGGGTTCTCCAATGAACATATGGCATTTCCCTGCCTACCTCATTTAAAGACCAAGACTGGTTTAATGTTGGAAATATATTTGGATTATCAATTTAGTGATTTTAAAATAGAACATAAAAAAAAACAGAATACTACATTTGCCAATACTGATATTTTTAGCATAAAAAAACAGAACTTTTTGACATTTTTCCCATTTGTATGTTAAATGGTAATTCTTCTGTTTATGAACCCATGTAAACTGTATGATGATTTTTATGCAACAAGCAGAGCTCCGTTTTGAAACTGTATTCATATACATAAGAATATATTTTTAAAGTCTACACTATAAAAAGTGAAAAAAAAAATTATGATTTAATATTTATAAAGTCTACACTATAAAAAATGAAAAATAAAAAACTGCTTCAAGTTGTGCTTGGAATTTCTTACATAGGATAGCGGTCACTGATGAAAAAAAGCAATTTATGTTTAGCAGCAACTCCCTAGTAAAATAGGATTTTTATGCTGTTGAGGAGAAAAACACTTCTGTACACTTTTTAGTAATTTGGTTGTGTGCAGGGAACAGCTTTATAATTTTATATCTCCCCAAGGAAAAGGTGTTTGAAACCTTTCTTACACTTAAAAAAAAAAAAAAGACATAAGTTAAATATGCTCTCCTTGTGGCGTTTGTAGACCACAGAGAACTTTCTTGTAACTAGAGGGTACCAGCTGATGATGTCATAATGACATCATAGGGTTCCTCTTAAATATATATATTTATCTATGAATCTTTTTGTAGAGGTAAAGACTGTTGAGCTCCCTTCCTACTGATCACAAAACCCATAGCCCTGCTTTCCTGATGGCGCATTGTTTCTTTTGACAGAGGTGAGAGGATTATGTCATCTGGTATCCTCATCTCCTGGGCATCAACAGAGGCATCTCTCTACTAATGGAAAGTAACAGCAAACATTCTACTACATCCTAGTGGTCATAGCAACTATGTTTTTTCCAGGATGTAACTGGACATCCTAAGGCCTCTATGAGGTCATATTAATGTCTTACAGTTTTCATATGCACCGATGGCATAGCCTGGCTACATTATGCAAAATGACAAGTGTTCCCATGAGCTTTCAGTGCAGATTCAAACTAAATTGTACCTAGTCGGAGGTTGTAGCTTGATTCTTATACTCTGATTTGTAGTAGCAGGGTGTATATGATTAATGTGTTGTACATAGGGATTATCTGTACATATGGATAATCTGGAAGAGTTCCCCTTTATTCCCTGAAAACCAGGTGTATGACCACCCTTTAAAGGCTTCATGTAAATGGGTATTTTAAATGTGTCTATAGCACATACTCATAATTCACATTCTCAATAAAATACAATTTTGTTTGAATCATTAAATATCATTGCACTGCTTTAAATTACTAAATTCATAGTTAATTAGAAAAGTGCTTTCAGACTTTTCCTCATCGCCACAGCTTCTGTTTATGTGTCTTTACCTTTGTCTTCTATACCTTTACCCCAGCTTTATGTACGCAGCCTTTACAATGTTTGTTGTCTCAGTAAGAGTGATGTATTCAGCCCTTTGTCTGTGTGTGTCCTTTTTATTCCTTACATTACATTTATTTATGTAGTGCCAGCAGATTCCGTAGCACTGTTACAACAGAGTCAGTAAACTAATTTAAAATCACACACAATAACAAACTGGTACAAAAGGAGAAGAGAGCTCTGCTCTTGGGAGCTTACAATCTAGTCAGTGGTTGAGGGGGGGGTTGAAACAGTAGGAGAGGACTGCTTGGATAGGGATGAGTTGGTTGAGTCAGGATGATATGTAGAGGTTGTTCCTCGTTCACATGGCTTGATTAAGATGCTGGCTGAGAGTGGCTTCTGGAATGAAAGTCTGACAGAATGGGGTAGGGAATTCCAGAGAAGGGGTACAGCACGGGTGAAATCATGAACACGGTAGTGGGAAGAGGTATTGACAGTAAAAGAGACACGCAAGTCATGAGATAAACAAAGAGGATGATTAGGTGTGTATTTGGATAAGAGGCTAGAGATGTAGGGGATGCAGAGTTGGTAAAATCTCTGTAGGTCAGGAGCTTGGATTTAATTCTGGAGGGTATGGGGAGCCAATGTAGTGATTGGCATGGTGGAGCGGTGCTTCACCCGACAATCTCCGGGTCAAACCCAGAGAGTTCCCAGGTATGCTTAGGGTGCCCTAGACTAGTAACTATGTCTCCAGCTCCCCACCTTGAATGCAGTTATTTGATAACATAGGAAGAAACCCAATGGTTGTGCCCCCCCACACAGTCAGACAGACCTGCTAGCATCTGACATTTATAGCAGTCTGAAAACAAAACAGGGTTAGTCACCTTATGTAACATTTAAAAAAAACTAAGAGGTTCAAGCGCATCTCAGTAGGTATACCTCGGCATTGTTTGATTAATTTGAGAAGTTGCTCTCCAATTACTTGAACCCAACCGAGATCGGATGAATCAGGGCTGACAATCAGCTTTGGTAACTCAGAAATAGTAGATTTCAAAAAGGTGAAGACATCGATAAAAAAGACATAACATCTCGACAAAGATTTAAAATGAACCTTAAATTGCGTTGATCTTAACACAATAGTATCTGACAGTATGAAGTTAAGGACTATTTGTCAAACTTCAAAAAGGAATGAAACAAAAGGATTTACATCATAATCTCTAAGACTGGCAATGGGGTTATTATTTCACATATTCTCCCACACCGATGGACATATTTTGAGAATATTGTTGGTTTCGTAACCCCAGCATATGCCATGTCATCCCATTATACAATGTGTACATGTACAAAAAAGGTAGTAATACTTCCACAAAAAAAGTCTGTATAAGAATAATAGAAGGAACAGCGCTTCTTCGATGCCAAGTGCCTGTAATTGACTGTGAACATTTTATGCAGCCTTTCTGCAAGCAAGCTTTGCCCAAAAAAACAAGTAAAAGTTTTGCTGAGCAAATAATCTTTGACGGGCTGTCTTGAATAAATAATCATTTTTTCCCTCTGTACATCTCTAGTTTTAATGGAAATGGAATAGTTTTAATAATTCACAAGTTATAGAGCATCTGCTACCGCAGATAGTACAATATTCTTTCTTTAGCTCGGTCATAGGAAAAAAATACAGATTTCCACCCTGTTGTATATTCTGCACCATGTGTAATTTTATTTAATATAGGCATGCTGACAATATTATGGAAAATATTAACGTTCACCTCTTTGCTACTGATTTCTACAGCTGGGCAAAAACAATTTACCCATCATAAAAATTGGCATGACTGAGACAGGTACAACATTTCAGGTAAAGCCCTTGTGACATGACGTGGAAAAGGGGAAACCCACCGTTTTAATATTTCACTGATTTCCCTATAAGAGGTTGTTTTTCCATGAGCAATATTGCGCCTGCCACTGACATCCTCATTAGAGATTTTTGGAAGGTATTAAAGAAATAAAGCACATGCGGACACAAGCTTCATCCCCTCATTACCACTATTAAAAACAAATATCTCCAAACTGAGAAGATCACACATGGTCAAACACAGGAGTGCGTATACGTGGAAAACTGGCTGTATTGGACTATATCTACCACTGGAGTTGGATGTGAAGCAACATCTGGAGATCTTCCTCAAAGGTTCTTTTAGATAATATTTCTAGGCGACTTAAATCAGTCTGTTCCTTTTTGATTCATATACCACTAGACATGAAAGGCTCTGCAGGTTGTATTGTCCTTGAGGTGGCCTGTGTCCTGTTTGTTTGGGGCATAATAAAGACATTTTATTTACTGTATATATATATATATATATATATATATATATATATATATACGGTATATATATATTGATAATTCAGTTCATATATCTAGTGCTTATCAAGAGAAACGGTTACATTTTAAACATCACTGCATTAGCGCTGCGTTTACTTTAAATAGGTGTATAGTGATACATTCCATTTTATGAAAGACTTGGCTAATGGCTTCATGGTTTTCCTCCCACACATACCATTATAGGGTCAGACTGATATTTCTTTCCCATTATTAATATCTGGATGTTTTTCCTGAGCATTATAATAAGCATGTATATAGGAAATTAGTCATTTGCCATCTGTGGGTAAAACAGAGGCTATCTCAATAATGGAAGACTGTTTATCTATATTTGTATCCAAACTGATTAAGAAAATGTTGACTTTACAGACATCTGAAATACTCTTTAATAAGAAAATAACGTTTTGCTTAGTTTTATTAAAAGGGCTTGAGTACTTGCAAATTGCAAATATTTATCTTCTCTGTTTATCTGCACATCAGCATCCAACGTGCTGCATGTCAATGCCATCAACAAAGTCTTTTCACATCAAGACAAAAAAGTAATTTTAATTGTCGAATTCATGAAGCATTATAAAGCATTATATTACGGCAGGTTCCAATTCATCATGTATTTTAGAAAATTATCTCTCAAACTATGCTGTAATGTAATTATTATTTATATGCAATAAAATATCAGCTATTAAAAAAAATGGCAATGGTAAACTCATAGAACACATATATAATGTTTTTCCTTGGCCTGTATTTGTTTCATTTTTATGGTTAAGCTGTAGATCTGTACTCATAGCTGCTGGGGCCAGTTATCAATTTAGAATAATAACACCTATATGCAACTTTGGTCATTACTGCTAGGATTGCTTCCCCCATCATTGTATTGGAGGGTGGGAATCTTCAATAGAGTAGTTCAATAAATTAAGAAATGTGTTGTAAATGCCTTGGGCTACATGATGCTGGACCTGCTAGCATATACTGGCTTTAGCCAAATTGGCCTAGAGTTAGGGTGACAAGTCCCTACTGGGCCATCATCCTCTCTGTTGAGCTACTGCTCAATGATTCAGTGACAATAGCAATTTCTGATTGATAGTATGCGCTACCTGATGCCATACATCCTTTTTAAGACTGATTGCTCGGATATGACACACAGTAGAGACCATGGAGGCCACAGAGAGGTCCTCGGGATGGCTAGAAACCCAACCTGGTTTCAAAACAATTGCATATATTGATGCTCAGCATCAATCAAGTGGCACAAATACCACATTTACCACAATTTACCACAATGTTTTCATCGATACACTTTTATAGTCCACATAGGCTACATGGTCCAATATGGAGTCTGTTATTGTGATATAATGGTTCCTTTAGCATTCATACAATTCCTAATAGTCTTACCTTATTACTAAGATCAATGAGGAAGAAAGACTTAAGACTTTATATTCTCAAAGGACATGTTCTTGGAAAGAGAAAACTCAAGAAAAGAACATGAAAAAAAGACCAAAAAGGATTAAGAAAGCTGACCTTGGACTACTACAAAACAAAGGAGATTCCAATAATAATAGAACGGTTTTACGGCACATTTCAATGTATAAAGTAATTTTCAATGGATACATTTTTATAGAAGGGACTATTCTCAAAGGGATCTTGTTCCTGGAAATATACACACAATGTTTGCCAACTCTTACAAGATGTTTAAGAATTTGTGGGTTGTCTCATCTTTGCATCTTAACCAAGTACAACTAACCGAGAACAGGTTGATTCAAATGTCACCAGTGATTTTTCTGGAAATCAAACAATACAAGTGGCTAATTCTATCAGGCATAGAGAAGAGATCCTCTGCAGGTAGGAGCTTTAATCTGTGTTTATGGTAGTGTGAATGCGGTTGTGTATGTATTTATGGGGGGGCATGTAATCTTTGTAAATGCATGTGGTTGTACCTCTTAAGCATATTTATGTGTGTGTGTGTGTGGTCATGTATATTAGTGTAGCAACACAAGGGCAGAATCAGCTTTCATGACAAAATAGAAAAGTAATATAATTGTAGAAAGGAAATGCAGTAATCATACTGGGCAGCCAATGGGACTAAACATAAAATTATTCTGGAGGGGCCCCTTGTAACAGCGTTGCCCCTGGGTGCCAACTGACCTTCATCCTCCCTTACGCTAATGCAATGAGGAATTTCAATCATGCATTGGATAGGCATAAGGTTCCCATGAACATAAGACTAAAAAACAGGTTTTTACAGCAAGAAAAAAAAAGGCAGACTAGATGGACACTTTTTAATCTGCCCTTAATTTCTATGTTGCTGTTTCTAAAACAGACCTGTTGACAAAAGAGCAGATTTAATCAGTAGGTCATAAACATACCTGTTTATTGCATTAAACATTTTGAAAAGTATTTGCAAATTTTAACATATTTTTCTTTAACGTTTATATCCTAGTTTCTGTGAGGTCAAGATACCATTGGGAATTTTAGACCAGTGCCTACATTTCCTTCAATGTCCTATTTTATATGGTTTTCTGCATAAAATACGTTCCAATACGTCCTGGATACTCCTAGAACGGGCCGATGGAACAAAGCATAGTCACGTAGTACAATGTTACATGGCCCCACTCGGTAACAGTATGTGTGAGAAGCCAGAAAAAAAACTGCGGGTGAGCTAACGGGGTGTGGGAGTGAGTATGTAAATATGTTAGAATGAGAGTATATGTGTATGTGTGACTGCACATGTGTAAGTGTGCATGAATATGTATGTACAAGTGTATGTGTGCTAGCATGAATATGTATGTGCAAATATGTCTGTTAGCATAAATGTGTTTGTGTAAGCTTGTGTGAGAGGGACTGTGTGTGTTGGTATAACTGTGATTGTGTATGTGTTAGCATGAGTGTGTATATGGGTAAGTATATGTAAGTGTGATAGTATATATAAATGTGTGACAGTGAATATGTTACTACCTGGGGGTAAGGAGGACCAGCCCTCCCCTGCAAAGCCCTAATGACAAATTATAAAACAAGTCATAAGTATGTGGATAAATCTTATATTCTACTCTACTAGTGGTGAACATAAATTATTACAACTATTATAAAACTAACCAAGAGCAAAACTGTGGGGACTTCTCCCGGTAGTTGTTGAGAATAAAAACAATGACTCGTACCCCTACGGTATCTCTCAATAGGCACCATAATGCTTGGCCCTAGTTATTTATACCTTCAGTTTCGATAGTATCTCTACCTCTAAAACAAGAGTATTTTAAGGTATCTTGAAACAGTACAGTCCATTTTATTTTTTGATTATTTAAGTAAATATTGAATAGGGATAGAGTACACTGAATATTTCCAACTGTCAAGTAATGCAAAATAACACCTACTAAGGATATCTATATTTGCGACTGCGGGTAAGCTTGTCTATTTTAATGGTTATGCTTGGATTTAATTTGTCACACATTTTATTTTATTTTTGGAAGAAGGCTAACAAAACAAACACTGCATATAGACCGTATTGATCTATGATTAGGATTAAACATGCACAAACGCATAAAATCCTATAGTAAAGGGCACGTACAACAAATACATATACATCACTAAGCATTCTGATATTTGCATACAGTATTTATATATTTTTAGAAAACCTGAAGATTTCCATGTGCTCTGGTGTATGTTAAGCTATTATAGCCTCAGGCTATATTTAAACACAAAAATATTTCAATAAAGAAGGTTTGTTATGGAGTATATGCCAGGCCAGTGAACTGGGTTACATAAGCAGTCTCTACAATCATACCACAAGGAGAGGATTTATTTATTCAATGGCTTCAAATCTTCAGGCTGCGGAATAGGAGTCATGTTAAAGCATAAAGGTTCTCTTAATCTCTAAAACCCTAGTGTGGCATGATATTTTAGATTGCTTCCATTTTTAAAAAAAAAAAAATCTAAACATATATTTAAATCCACTAAGGATTTCATGTTGTTGTGATGGTTCCCGCCTAAGGGTTTTATGTTGTGCTTATACAGTATTTTTTTTATTTAAATTCTAGCTTTAATTACTACTGGTTAATTAAGTAAAAAATCTTCCATCTTGATTGTTGGAAGCCTATTTAGGTAGTAAAAAAAATCCCATTCATTTTTGGCTAGCTTCTGCACATCAGCGCCACCTAGGGGACTCAGATGACATTGTGTGATTGAACCTCAATATCCCTAATTATGAACTGTTTTGTAGAAAAAAAATGACTTAGAAATCCTCACACTCTGTGCTTTTTATATTGAAGCAGTTTTGTCCTTTAAAACAATGATATTATACATATATTACAGAATAACAAGCAGACCCATTTCACAGAACCTTAAAAGTAAGGTTTGCACATTTGTTCTTTTAGAAAAGAATATGAAAGAACACCTTTTACTTAGATGTTGAAGCCCACTTTCTTATGTGCACCTTCACCTTGTTGTCTCCGACTGTACAGGAGCGATCTGTGCCCATACTGCTTTGTCAGATCCTCATTGTGCTTTATGACCAAGAAAGTTCACAGATTGCACTATGCATTATGCAGGTCCAGCAAAGCCATTGGGAGATTTGATATGGGCAGCTCTAATGCAGATTTCCACATTACAAGAATTTTTGAGTGTACTTGAACCTCCAGTTCATGTGCTTTGTATTATTTAATAACAGCTAAAATCCCTGATTGATAAAAAAAAAATATTTTGATCTAAGGATACATTTAATTTCTAGCAAGGAAGGATTTTCATCAGGACTGGTATAAAAACATATTAAAATACACCTGTTCAGAAAAGCATATAGCATAAGATGCATTCTGGAAACTGCCTGTTCTTAGTTCTGAGATCTCCAGGTCACCAATTCATACACTTGGCCTATATTATAATTAAATCTCGTCCAAGTAGTCCGCTTGCTTCTGTCCTTAACCTAAACGTTGTAATAGATTGTAAGCTGGAAAGAGCAGAGCTCTATTCACCACTATGGCTTAGCATGGTTAATGTTATTGTTGATTCTCTATTCTTTATTGTCGTTGTGCTATAGAATCTGCTGGCACATAATGTAATGTAAAATGTAACAATAATAATAACTATCTTTTTTCTCAGCAGAGTCCCTATGTATGGTATTGAATTTTTATGGTAAGGGGTAGTATTTCAAGTAATCATGAACAATTACATTACATTTTCCATAGTTTCTTCATTAGAGAAACATTTTCAAAGTTTGACCATTAACCTCCATAAATTTAATAAACCTTTTTTATGAAAGCCCACACGAGACATAAGAAGACAGTTATGGTTCGTCTTTAAAAAAAAAAAAAATGTAACATGATTTGTATTTCATAGCATCTGCTTAATTTCAACCATTAGGTACAATGATATGATCTGAATTTTACAGTCTGACTTTATAAAAAAAAAAAATACACGAGTATATAAAATACAAAAATACATTTTTACTGTTACCACCAGTCAAGTATGACTTAAACCACCTGTTGCGACAATGTACATTCATCAACCTACAATTCTAACCCCCAAATCCTAATGTATATTAATTATACTCAACATTTTTGTTGTTTTGTCAAAGTAGAGAAATAACATGAATTTCCAGGGAGACCAGAATAATGAAGACACATTGTTTAATCTGGGGTGAGAGTGTGCCCGGAGGCTCCACCTTTTGCGAAAGTGTCCCGCGCGGCCTTGTTCATAGAGAAGCAGATGAAGAAAGCAGACATGGGAGAAGCGGACGCAGAAAGAAGACAGAAGAAAGACAACAAAAGAACAAGAAGAGGCAAGGCAAGAAGCAGAGCTGTGGGAAAGAAGACAGCACATAAGCGGCCACCAGAGAAGGTAGGGACACATTAAGAGAGAGGGTCAGAGTGTATGAATGCAAGGATGTGAGAGAATGAGAGTGAAAAAAACAACCAAATGTTTTGTTTCGTTGGGTACCTTGTCTTTAGACATTCATGCGAAATAACAAAACGGGCAAAATGTGTTAAAATTAAAAATGGTATAAATCCAAATGCACAAGTCTACTTACAAGTGTTTTAATATACATTCTTTGTTGGGCTGCATGGGACATAATACTGTCCCTATAATGTGAATAGATAATATTCTTCATCAACTCGTTTTCCTTCACAAAAAATGAAAAACATCTACATAACCATGCTGGCCAAGGTTTGTAAGAAAGAAAGGAATAACTGAAAAGTCTGGTTATTTACTTTATTGTATCAAACATATTGAGATTAATTTATTTTTCCGTATCACACACTCTTTACTATTATGTACTATATACATAATGTACTTTACATGCTTCTACATAATTGTCTCTTTTGCACCGATTTGTGACTTCATAATTACACTGTACTATCGCATATTACTGTTCTTTTTTTTTTGTGAGATGCAGAGACGGAACAAACATTTCAGACTCTGACCTCTCTTCCAACAGAGCATAACTTGGTGACCCAGTCATTTCCTGTAGTATCTCCTCTAACATTTCGCAAATGGTTGGTGGTCTGCAGCCTGGAAATTTGAGGTGTGGTTTTCTAGCTCTTGAGAAAATACAATGAAGTTCATAGAACGTCTTGTATATATCTGCTTGCCACAGTTAAAAGAAGTCTTTGCTTAAAAGAGAAGTTCCTGCAAACTATCACATTACAATTTTTATTCAGACATGTAAACCTTCAAATAGGTCTAAATGAAATCACATTGGAAAGGAATGATGATCTACGTAAGCCTCCTTTACAAGTAAAAATAAGCAAATGATTTTAGTCATGTTGACTGTTCTGTCTGATCTTATTGAAGAACTACAATTTAATTAGATCACATTAAAAAATCAGTAAAACGGTTGGATATTGCCTTTCCAGAGCAGTACAAAGGATACAACTCAAAGGAATATTATTTCTCAAGAACTTTAAAAGCAGAGATTTGTTTAAATAACTTCTAATTAGATATTTGAAATTGTGACATTTCTGCCTCAGAAATTAAAATAGCAGTCATAGAGATTAGAAGTCTCTCCTGATTGGCTGAGCCCTCCTTCTCATTCTAGGACAATGCATTGTCCTGGATTGATGCTGCCCGGCACTCAGATGAAGACCAACCAAAACTAACCTAAAACCTTATAAAATTGCCTTGTATGTATACAGTCGTATTACATACATCAAAATATATTATTAAATTTAGGAATTTACTTATAAACTGTAAAGTTAAGTAATTTAGCAAAAGTTATGCCAGATTCTGTACAAAGGAGGATTCCTGAACAAACTGTCAGACTGACTAGTACAAGCAGGAATGGGCAAAGTGTCCATGGCAAGGTTTGTGAAAGTCCATAGAACATCATTAAATTGTCCACCACAGACCCCAGTAAAGGCCCACCATGTGCAATGTTGGTGCCTACCCTTGAGAATGAGACCAGTAATGAAGAAAACTGATGCAAGTGGGAAAATATGGCATAGGGGTATGGTTAGGGGAAGGGGGTTGGACAAGATTTTTATTGACCAATTGATATCTATACAATGCTCATATACACTCATACCCAGCAAACTTTCTCAGATCCTACAAAAGGAGGAAAGATGGATAGAGGAATATCGGTGCCAAAGAGGGCCTGTATAAAACAGTTCCTTCATGATATGTGCTACCCATATTTCAGGAATATAAATTTGTAGTCCGGCACTGAGCCACAGTAAGTGGTTTGTAGTATGAGAGGGCTGCACTATAGATGTTTGAGCTGGTGAAGGTACACACTACTGCTTCCAGAAATCAGATCATATCTTGTTTAAAAGTATTCATTGTTATTGTCATTATTTCAGGGTCCTGGGATACTAGTGGCAAACATGAGAGTGTGCTGTAAATTTGAATAGGGAGCTGTTGGACTTGGTGAGGTCTGGAGCAGCATAAAAACTAAATATTAACCCGGGTCTGAGGTTCAATCCAGTTGTGACCTTTCAGGGCCACTGGCTGGCTAGTATTCTAATTGAACAGCCATAGGGAAAAAATCACAGAACATAGAGGAACACATGCCCAGACTGGCCATCTGGCAAACCAGAGAAATGCCTGGTGGGCCAGTGGACAGTGGAGCCTCCTAGTCATCTTTAAAGCCGTTACAACAGTAAATGTGTCTCTATTTTAAAGTACAAAGTAAAGTGTGCAAAAATATTTACTGCAAAATTGCAATACTACAGCAAACTGGTGCACCGTTCTCAAGAAGGGGAGCTGTGAACTAAAAATTCATCAGACATCAGACCTGTGATCATCTGAATCCATGCACTAAATGCAAACAAGGAATTACATTTATGCACAAATTCCCCAAAACTCTTTCCACAATAACAGAAGTAGGAATTTCTGGTATGCAATAAATCACTGAATTTGCAGTACACTTGAGAGTTAATGGTGAGGATAGGCCACCTGGAGCATTCCAGCTGTTCTGAACCCCTACACTTAACAAAGTAAGTTTTATGGATGTCTTAGCTTGATAGGAGTTATAGTCATTGTTAAAACAGGCAACAATACTCCAATCATTGTTCAGTTGAGTCACACATTAAAACCCCAAAATCATTAGCATAGAGAACTTCCTTTTGATTATAAACCATGGAAAAAAGAACCTCTAATTGTCATCTTACTATAACTCCCATGATCCCCTGCTAAATTCTAGGTGGCTTTTAGTTGACGTTACTATAGAAAGCATTACAAACAGAACTAAATTTCTCTGAATAAAACAATATATATTTCTCCTCCTTACCCTATTCCCTCAAGATTGTAAGCTTGCGAGCAGGGCTCTCTCCGCCTAATGTATCGGTTTGTCTTACTTAGTCTGTCAATTCTCGAATTTTGTATTGTAAGAAGCGCTGCGTAAATTCTTGGCGTTATATATATAAAAGATAATAATAATAATAAATAACATCAATTCTTCTAGGTACACTTCCATACAGTTTTTTAAGGAACTCGACACGTAGGTTGTTACCAGAGGTAGATTCAAACAGGACCCCGCTCAACCCTGCTTACTTCTGGAAAGTAAGGAGCTAAAGAGTTATGTCTAGGTGTCAGGCCCTCTTTATCTCTTCAACTCCTGGAAAGCATTGCTGCCTGTCTCATGGGGAATGCAATTAGCCTAAACTTGGGGCCAATCAGATGCTTTCCTGGTGGTTTTGCATGATGGAGGAAGTATCTGGCTGTACTTCTCAGCATTGAGGAGACCATTAGTTTTGACCAAATCTCTAACTCCATTTGCAAGGAACCTCCACCATGCTTCACTGCATGAAAACACGTACTTGTACCGGTCCCCCGTTATTATCGGTCCAAAGCACCTGCTGCCATTTTTTTGCAGCCAAGTTTCTGTTGAGTCATTTTGACATGCTGGCAAAAAGCCAATGTGGAAACAAGTCTGACATGAAGACCACTTCTGACCAGACTTCTCCGGACAGTAGACAGGTGTATCAGGGTCCCACTGTTTTCCGCCAATGCTGAGCCATCCTGGACACCTTTCCATTGCGAAAGGAAGTAAGCATGATGTGTCTTTCATCTGCTGCACTAAGTTGCGTTAGCCGAATATTGCATCTATAGTCCCGTCCCATTGCCCGTTTCTTTGAGCTTCTTCAAATGAGCTTTGACAGAACTGACACTGTTTTGAAGGCAAAGTGTGGTCCCCCCAAATATTGATTTGATTTTGGTTTTTCTTTTGTTCACTTTGCATTGTGTTAAATGATAAAAAAGAAACTTTTAACATGTCTCTTTTCACACCTGCCTAAAACCATAGCGCAGTACTGTATATCCAAGCCAGCATGTACGTTGTCAACTGCTCTTCCAGCAGAGCTATAACCGGCAAATCAATGGCTAGCTTCAACCTGTGCTAGGATAGCTGGTGCAGGTGCAGAGTATCATAAGTATTGTGACCTGCTGGGATGACAAAGTTTCATACACCTTAAAATATCACTGCATACTTTATTAAGTTCCATGTTACATGTTATATGTATACAAAATATATAACCTTTATATAAGATATATAAAATTATATATAACCCATATATACCATATATAAAATAAGCAGTATCCATCATCCATTTATTTATATGGTATCAACCCTTTTACATATTTAGCATATAATGTATTAATGTATCACATTACATTACATTGCTAGAGAAGCAGATTCTGCAGCTCTAGAACAGCCCAGGGAGAATACAATTTTTACATTAACATTAAAATGAACAATAACAATATTAACAATGTTTATATTATACATATTTAGTTATGGCATTTTAATTTCACCCAAGTCCAGTGTCAGTGTGCTACTATCAGTGGAGTGACTTTCAAAAACAAAGAATGGATGTAATTTAAAAAAAACTATATGCACATTACATTATATGGATATAATAATACTGGAAAAGAAAAGCATGACATCTACAATATATCACCAGTCTATGTTTTAAAACCAAGAAAGAAGGATCTGTCAGTATGCAGTTTGGCAGTGAGAACAGAAAATCCCTCCTGAGGAAAGGGGGTGGGGTGAATTCAGAGACAAGCAAGACCAAAGGATTTGTTTACGTTCAACACAAGAGGTCAGTATGACATCACAGATCGGTAACTCTTACCAGGAATTGCTTCAACTTAAAGGGTCATAGTTGATTTACTGATAACAAAAATGGCCACAATGTTCAATCTTACAAAAGTTTAAAAACACTAAACTATGCAATATATTTGTTTCAAATACTATGGATTTTTTTAATGTATCAAATTCTTCTTAGTGCATACACCAAGGGACATATTTATTCAGAATATCGTGTATATGATTTGATACATAGGATAGCAAGATTGTGCTTAGTTCATGCATTCTATATATATTCTTCCTATATTGTGAACATTAGATTGCATCACACTTGACCTTTTCCACCTTAATATGAAGTCACTTATTAAATTCTAATTGATAACAGACCAACATGCAAATATGTTGTATAGCCATTTTTTAACATGCAAATACTAGAAATCCTAAGGCTAGATAATAGTAAGAGGATTGTATACCCAGACCATTTTTTTCAATGTATAATATATAAAAGGTTTGATCTATATAATGTTTGTGGAGGGGATGCTCCAGATATTACGGTCATTCTATGTTCTCCAGTTCTACATATACAACTGTTATAATGCAAGAATAAACTGATTTTATTTTTATTCCTGAAGAATATTCAGCGAACAATATGTTCTGGATAAGAAAATTAGAAAAAAAAGGAAAGGTGCCAATTCAAAAAATCTATTTAGAGTTGAAAAGTTGGGAACTCAAAACTCCAAAGAACATTTCAATGTTTTCTTAGCTTAAGGTGTGGGTCTATTACATAATTCTGAAAAATGCATAACTTTTCACTTTTTATTAACCCACTCACCCCATGTCTTGTTAGAGTGAACACAATTTTAAGCTGAAGAAAAGGAAACATTTTGAAGCAATCACATAGAACCACTGATCTGAGTAATTGTATAAGAAACAGTGTCATCCTGACTTGAGGATATTATTTATAGTGGCACAAATGTATGAAAAACAATTGCATATTGTTAACCCTTTCGGGCGTTAGGGGGCGTTCAACACATACAAATAACCTTGAAGGGCTAATGAGTTCACTAAAGGTAAGTGCAAACCACTGGCTTGCTGTGTCCTTGTCACTGATATAGTTAAGACTTTACATATGACCACAAGTTGATATGTTAAAAATGATGTCATTATTTGGCCTCATAAATAATGTGTAAATACTTACATGGATCTGGAGACTTTTAGGTACATTATTTAATCAGTTCTATGAAATACCGCTATATACTTGCACTTATACTAGCACTTATGTAGTTTATCATCACTAGGTATTTGATGCAAACGAAACAGCATACCCCTATACATCTTGACACATTAAGGATATGTTATACATTACATTGAATGTCAGTGGATAGTTGGTATGTAAAATGTAAGATGCGCAATGAACGCAAAAATAGTTCACTTTTAGAATTCCAGCAGCCACATTGTTAGCATATGTGTTATTTTTTCTCGATGTGTAACAAATACTTACAGTTGTCGAGAATATTTAATAAACGTTACGAGGTTGTAGTGGCGACGCCATCATGTTTGCCGAGGGTGATAGGAGTTGTAGCCAACTTGGGCAGTTGAAGTTCTATTTTTCCTACCCTAAAGCTGAATATTTTACCCGGTATGTACTTTGTGTATAACAGATATATATATATATATATATATATATATATATATATATATATATATATATATATATATATATATATATATATATATATATATATATATATATATAAACACAAAGTCATTGGTAACTGCGTTATAAATACCAACAACTTTAAACGCTGGGTCTGTAAATCTACCCAGTATAAAGAATGTGCATATGTAGCTTACTGTCTGTGATCTATCTTGTAATAATGTCCTTTAAAGATGTTATTGCTTATTTGTGTACATTACGCAATCCATGTCTTGCAAGTGAGACTTCTGAGGCTTCTAGCGTCTTTTATCTGTCACACACTCTCCCCAGGTAATGTTTATACTGTATTTGTACTAATCCCTCTCCTTGGTAGGAGAATGTGGAGCTCTGAGCAGTTAGGTACCCTCATGCATGTTGATTGCTCTCAGCCTTTCAAGACTCATCTAAAGTCTGGAGTTCCAATTAAAATACACATATCCCCATACACTCTTGGATTCAGTAGTGATTACAAAACAGAAGTTCCTTATATATGGGAGATCATTAGCTGGAGCAACTGGATGAAATTCCTTATACTATTAATAAATTGGGAAATATTTTGAGAGCAGGTATGAAAATATCCTTATTTTTTGCAGTTCTAGTAACATCTTAATAATGCTCCATAAGTTTATCTGATTATTACCCATTTACAATGAGCATCTGAAACTTAGATACAAAGTGTCTCCTCATCCTATTGGCTCAGCTGAAATGTCAAATTTTAGTTTCCTAAATCTTTGTGATTATAAAGCGGAAAAATATAAACTTCAGAAAACAACCTGACTGAAGCTCAATAATAATCTGCTCATCATGAACATGCTATGTTAATGCATTCTTGGAGAAGATTTCACTTACTGTTGGTATTTTAATATAGTCCATAGGAAAGAAACCAATTGTGGTCACTTAAAAAGGCCTGTAGACTGTTCAAGAGCAATCTATGGCAGCTGGTCGGACAGCAAAGGGTTAAGACGTGTTTCGCAACAGCAGATTCTGCAGAATATGGTATATAAAACCGAAAAATGGCTCTTTAATGTACACATTTGCTCATTGAGTGATAAAATTAAACCTCATACTAGAGAGCCTGATTGCAATGGCTAGATGTCTGCTATTCACAGCCCCTGTCAAAGGCAATTAACAGGAATCCTTAGTATGACTTTTTTTTTTTGATAAATTAGGATCTCACGTTTCCCCTTCAGCTTCTCCATCCCCCTTTTTCCTTTTTATTTGATCTTGTCCCTCCCTTTTCACACAACTTGTATCAGAATTCACACATTCAGATCCTCTGTAATGTTTCCATTAGGACTGAGATAACAATTTTGTAATGGAACTTAATAAAAGCCCCCATCTTCTCCATTTAACAGACCCTTGCAACTTTCATGAAAAAAGCTTTTGATTATGAGATGTTTCGATTTCCTTTAGTGATACAATGTAAACAGTATTTAACTGTACAAATAAAATTGTATCACTTATCTAAAAAAAACACATTATTACCCAAATTGGTGCTTATAATTCATACTAAGATTGCAAATAATTACAATTATGCTTAAACCGTTTTAACCCTTACACATTTGAATAAACTATGTTTTATGCAATTGATGTCAATACATTGTTTCTTTCATTTTCTTTTTTCTATAACTCATAGGCAACCACAACTCTATACTTTTATTTCAGAACTCATTTTCATCAACCCATGTGCAAAAACACAATGCGTTATTATCCAACCTCCAGCAAGGAAAGGGTTAATACAGACACCTAATACAATGCATAGAAAGGGCTTTATATGTCCCATGCTGCGATCACTAATTCAGGCATCAGTTCTGTGTTAAAACAATGGGACTTTAACGACATTTTGTATATACAGTATAACTTTCTTGAAGTTATTGTATTTTTAGTAAATTTGAGGTTTAAAAAATATATAGAGAGAAAAAAGTGAAGATTGAATGCTCAATCAGGATTGCAAGATCAGCTGTCATTAACCCATTGCGGATTAGGTCTCAACCGGGTGATGATACTACTCATAGCCACAAACTTGATTTTATTAATAATAAAATGTCTAATAAAAATAATAATACTAATAGAAATATCTACTAAAATCACATTATCAGAGTTAAAAAAGCTATAGGTTTTCCAGCAGGACCCTGAATCTTAGCAAACACTTACTCCAGATCACACAGCCCAATATATTATGTCTCCCCGGTGAATTCAGAAAAGGGATTATTTAGTAGGATTTATTAACAAAATATTCCGCGGACGGATGGCAAAAAGAATTGTTTCTTTCTTTCTTTCTTCCCCCTTTTTTTCCTCCTCTTAGCGGAAACTTAATAAAAGTTGAAGGCGAGAAGACACTCCCCCCGTGACGTAGAGGGGTGGTAAATCAGCCAATAGGATGCGCTTCCCAAATCCTTCTGCCAGCAAAGTAATATAAGAGCTCAGAACGTTCGCATCAACTCAGAAAGTCGTTCGCGTCTGGGGACTCGGTGATAGGGCTGGGTTTGTTTCTGGATACTGAGCCCCCCTCCAGAACTATTTTGGAGAAGGCTTTTTTTTTTCTAAAAAAAAAAAAACCCCAAAAACTCTGATACTGGCCGCTGGTTGCTGGGGAGATCGGTTGGGACAATCCCCTGCCCTCTGCCCGGGTTATTTCTCACCATAGTTTTGGTAGAAAATGATGCAGGAAGAGTCAAGCTCCCCAGTCTCCCCAGTGGACAGCTTAAGCAACAGCGAAGAAGAACTTGACAGACAGCAGGGCAAGAGGGGATGCAGAAAGAGGAGATCGAGTAGGAAAAACACCGAGGATCCAGACAGCCCGATCTCTGTAAAAAGAAACAAGAAGGCGAGCAGCACCGGGAGCAGCCCCCAATCCTTTGAGGAACTCCAGACCCAGAGAGTCATGGCTAATGTAAGGGAACGACAGAGGACCCAGTCCCTCAACGAAGCCTTTGCTGCCTTGAGAAAAATTATCCCCACCCTCCCATCTGACAAACTGAGTAAAATCCAAACCCTCAAACTGGCATCCAGATACATCGATTTCTTGTGCCAGGTTTTACAGAGCGATGAGCTGGACTCCAAAATGGCAAGTTGCAGTTATGTGGCCCATGAGAGGTTAAGCTATGCCTTCTCAGTGTGGAGGATGGAAGGAGCGTGGTCCATGTCTGCATCTCACTAAACATTCCGGGCACAAAACAAAGCGGCACACTCAGGTAAGCAGTCAAGTTCACTCCAACCTGCCTGACATCTGCTTTTATCAATATATGGGCTTCTAGAACCTTTCAGCTCCCTCCATCCACCTCCCAAAACTTGGAGAAGTTGAGAGGTGCAGAACTCTGCTAGATCACTAGGGGCCTAGAAAAGGGATCACAATGAACATAGCAGAATGCAAACCACAACTCTGTTGTTTAGTTTTGAGCTAGAAACACAACCCAGACTGTGATTATTTTCTTTTCTCCTGATCCATTAGCGAGCAAGTCTGTATATGCAGCACTTCATAAGTAATCCGAACCTCTTGTATCATTTAAGAGACCATTTAGAATCCATTTATATTTTGATAACTATAGATTCTCCTTCTTCATTTGCTCGCCACCCCTACATTCCCTCCTTGTTCTCCTAAACCGTTATTTGTACCATTATGTAGTCAATCATAAAAAAATTCGCATTAGTTCACATGATGACCAGTACTGTAATTTCCCCCCCCCCCGATTCCTCCTATTTTTTTTTTCTAGCGCGATTAACTCTTTGAATGCTGGAGAGGGTTGTAAATCTCATGCACTCCACGTTGGCAACCAAATTGTTATTATGTAACAAAGATCAGCGTTCTAAAAAAAAAAAAACAACAATCAATTTATTCTTTCTATTATTCTTTCCAGATTATACTGGTTCCAGTGAAGGAGGAAACGGACTGTGTAGAGACTGAAGTTGGATACCTACAAAACAAAACAAAAAAAACACATAAAACCTTGGATTTTCATGCATTGGAAGAGATGGCCAGAGTCAGGGCGTGGAGGAGCACTTAGAGAGCATTGAGTGAGGAAGCAGGCCTTGGACCATACCACTGGGCGGTTGCAAGGTCCACATATTCTATTACATTCTGATTCAAGTCTGAACAATCTCTAATCTGTATTTTGACGAAGAATGTTGGATTTTTCTTCTCGTTTTCTTTTCTTTTTTTTTTTTCCTTCTTGCATGCATTCCCACCAGTCCTGCCATTGAAGCCACTTAAGAGGACAATATATTGTGAACGTTCCCTGTTTTTGAACGATTCTAATGCAAAACACACAAAACATTTTTTTTTATATAGAAAAAGAAGCTATTTTTGTTATTTGATATCTGGTTCAGAAAAAAACTGTTATATTCAAGCGGTTACATCTCTTTCTTCTTTCTCTGAGAACAAAATTATCATTTTATTTATTTATTGACCCCTGTTTTTTTTTTTTTTTTAAATAATGCAACTAGATCCGGTGTCTAAATGCATTCATATTTTTTATGGTTGTTTTGTAAATATCATTGTATATTATTTTTCTGCAATAAATACATATGATTGAAGAAACCTATAGTTGGTCTGCATGAAACCTCTTTGATTAATCAATAGAAAATACAGAACCTGATTTTTTTTTTACATCTAAAGATATTCAGGAGAGGGATGTTTAAGAAAAAAAAAACTTCATGTAAACAGGCTACTGACAGACATTCTCGAGAAAGACAGCTTTATCTTTTCTCTTTAGCTGAAGTAGTTTCTTCTTCCTTCATCAGGACTCTAAACAATGTCAAAAGGTGGCCTGATTCTATCCATTGGTCAAGCAAATCCAGATCCCCTTTTTAACAAGACAAGTAACTTTCCTTTCTGCTTAGTTAATACCCAAGTGTAGAATGTCACACTTTGTTGTATCATTCTCCAAAGCAATTTGTGATGTTCCTACAAAAACAAACAACACAAGGACAGGGTACACAAATCCCAAAGATTCCCCACCATGATCTTAAAATAAATAGTATTTACAAATAATAAATACATTTAAATTATCTTGAAAAGGATTTCCCATGCAAAATTAAAAATATAGGTGCAACATTATAGAATGTCACCAATCATGATGCATGTCTTGTCATATAATTATACGTAAAAATAACTGTACTTTTAGGTAAAAATGCTTTGTTTGCATCACTAGTGATATAATTTATATATACCGGTATATAATGTTCCCAATAAATCTCTCTATATTTAAAGCAACGTTTCGGAAACCAAGTCCTGCAATAATTGAGTTTCAAAGTTCAGTGTTCATTCAGTTCCTTAAGAAAATATGTGTTATGAGAGAAAAGGGGAAAGAATGGGGTTTTGTTTGTGTATCCAGGGGTTGGGGGTCTTTAGTACCCCCAGTGTTTTTGTTTCCTGATATTGCTGACACTGCATTATTATGAATTTAATATTGTGCATAACTTAAAGCTGATGATGTTTACAGAAGAAGGCCCAGAAAGTTTGTTTTTATTATGGGATTAAAGAGGACTTTGAAAATTGGATTGAAGGTTTAGGTGGTCCCCCTTTGAAAAACAAGAGCAAATTGAAAGAAATAAGGCACAGACACTGCTTTTACAGAACTTGTTCATTTTATTCAGCCATCAAAGAGATTGTCCCTGGTTAAGATTAAAATCTTTATGAAGATTTGGGAACATTCCACTTACATACCAGTAAATATTGCAGGGACATTCCAGAGAGGTAAAAGGACAATATGTTCAACATACATATATTGTATCATACAGAAAGGGGTGGGGGGCTTAAGTAACAGAAAAAACTTACTCCCATGAATCTTATGTTTTTAGAAGTCATTTATATTTATTCAGTAGGTAGCATATTCTGACCTCCACAATGGCCAGTAGTAAGCCCATAAATGTGGCTTTATTAATCGAATTTTGAAAGTATATTTATTTAAATAATTGCATGATCTAATGACACTTCTACTATGTGTTTTTCCTCATTTTGTACTACACCAGATGCCGTAACATCTGTATGTATATAATAGATGTAACAAATTAAAATAAAAGTGTATATAGGAATGTAAACATTTGTGAAATAGTTTTCCTGTGGATAGTTCCAGAATACATGGAAATTCCAATCCAAAATAATTCTCTCTTGAGGGTTTAAGATAGCAAATGTGTATTATTCTGGATATGAATAGGTGGGTTCAAAGCTCTTAGTGTAGGTCGTGTATTCTTTATAAATATATATTTTTATACATTCCCACAATACCAAATCTGCTTTTTACTTACTTCTGACCTCCAAAATTAAGTTTCCAATTTCAAAGGCTGATCTGTTTGGAATGTCCACCACATTTCACAATATCCATGCAAGCAGGTACACAAGCTGCTTCTAGTGACATACCCATTGAATCCAAAGAAGGATCTTCACGTTTAAATCTCACTCTGCAAAACTTCAAGGATACTCTTTTTTTGGTCTTCTGTAGGGAACTAAAGCATTTTGCACATTCCTTGGTTTGGCAAAAAAATAGGAATAGCTATTTTCTGTAGTCCAGTATCAAATTATTCTTAAAGCATATGATTTCACTTGAAGTCCTGCCCAGGAATCCTTCAAAGTGAACATTTGTCCGGCTCTCATGATGTCAGGCAGTTTCCCTGCATCTGTAATTTGAAGAAAAACAAACGTGCAGGGGACAAATGCCACGGAGAAGCCAAACAGGACTCTGAAGGGTAAAAAAGCCTCACCTGTGGAGTAAGTCAACAAAGCTAGGATCTGCTTGTGGAAGTTAACGGGACTCAGCTCTGGAATCCAAAGTGTCCATTCCAGAAGCTATTGGGACTGTCATACACAGAACAACATGTACTAATATATATATATAATATATATATATATATATATACTAGATGTACCCCTACTGATAGATATGCATATATTATATAGATTTATAACTATATTATATATATATATATATATATATATATATATATATATATATATATTTCTATATATATTTCTATATGTATATTTTTTAAGTGATCCTTTCAAGTTGATGCGTTGGTCTTCTGTAATATTATGTTGCTTTCAGCTGAGATATCGATATATACATATATATATATATATATATATATATATATATATATATATATATATACCGAGAGTTTATATAAAGTGTGCTAGACGGAGCGCTGCAATATGGGATTTCTTTCATTCGGTTTGGGCTAGGTAAGACATATTGTAAACAATAGCAACTATTAGTCAGTCCGTTATTTAAAAGAAGGGATCTGGGTCTGTTTTTTAATTGCTTTTCGTTTTAATCTCACGAACAACAAAATGGTTTTCGTAGTAAACATTTTCATGGGTTTTATATTACATTAACTTTTGGCAAGTAACGGTTTCTGCGGATTCAGTCTCCTTAATGTTCTTTGCAAATGAAAGCCCTAGTTCTTTGAAGAAGGTGTGTAATTGGGGTTTGCGGCATGTATGGAATCTCCAGATGTCTATAAAATAAGAAGGGGGCATTTGGCAGGTCACTGGAAGGTGGAGCAGGTTAAAATCACTTGCACAAAGTCCCTTATTTTCACAACTAAAAAGTCTGCCATTTACCAACACACATTCATAAATCGTTTACACCTTGCCAGCATTATAATTCACTAATACTGCAACGAAACCTTTCTTAGAGCATCTTATATGATTTACAATCGTCTTTGATTACTTATGGTTTATAATATACATCAGACATAAGGAATTTTTAATTAAGTTATTAAAAGTTCACGTGGTTATTAATCTGCAGGTTCCTCTTACAAAGCAAAAAGGCATTTGTTTGTAAAGTAGGGATTCTACAAAAGTGGGGCTAAAAATCCAACTAATTTAAAAAAAATAAATACATTGCAAGCTGGAGCATCTGTGATTTAACTGCTTCATTGCCAGGTTGATCTTTTGAGTTCATCT
Organism: Spea bombifrons; assembly: GCF_027358695.1. Taxonomy (NCBI): domain Eukaryota; kingdom Metazoa; phylum Chordata; class Amphibia; order Anura; family Pelobatidae; genus Spea; species Spea bombifrons. Next base: position 20,792,249 of record NC_071091.1, on the reverse strand, counting down.
AATTAAAAACAAAACAAATTATGCACTCATATAAAATTATTATATATATATATATTCTGTATATTATTATTATGATGTATATTATAATGTATACAATATTATGTATATTTTTCTTTTTGTTATTTATAGTATGTTTATATTATTTATATTATATATAACATTTATTATTATTATTATTATTATTATTATTATTATTATTATTATTATTATTATTATTATTATTATATTTATTATTATTAGTCACCTCCCTGCCCTTGACATTGTACACTGATGGGATAGGGGGATTTAGCACAAGCCAAGTGCAGTAATTTGGAAGTGTTTTCCTCTGCACTGCCTGCTTTTGCTGTATAGCAGAGGGACTCTGATTGGAAAAGTTAAGCAGGTACCTGTATTTTTTTTTTTTTTTGCTTTTGACCAGATGTTAGCATTTTTCCCTAAAATTGTCACGTGAAATGAACAGATGTCCAAGTTAGTAGTGCAGCTCAGCCACGCCTTTCCGCAGCCAGAGCCCGAACTCCAGCACATTGCTCTCTACAGGGCCTTCTCCTCTAGCCTCTCTGTTGCTCTCCCCAGATCCAGTACTCAAAAGTCCTCGAAAGAAGAGCTATTTTTTAACCCAACCCGCTTCACCTCGGCCGTTTGATCCTCAAGAAGGTATCGGATCTCTGCCTGGGATACTCTGAGACTAATCAATTGTTGCTTTGAAAGGTGGGGGGTGCTGGATGACAAGAAACTGCAAGGAATGCCACTTCTTGACAGATCAGGAAAGCTGCAGCCGAGGAGGATGAGCTGAAAGACACGCGGTATGGTGCAGGGTCCTTAGCAAATGACAGGCTGGACCCCCTTCTATAGAACTTCTGGATTACTAAAACCAATCATTTGGAAATGCAATCAGAATTCCATGATCTATATCCCTGCTCTGCATGTCATTCCCATACACCGCATACTTGTGCGTGTATACACCGCTTTTAGATATCCACAAGCCATTCATTCATTTACTTAAATTTACTTTACACATTTTTATACTTGAGCGAACAGCTAGCTGCCTAGTCATTGGAGGTCTCAGAATAAAAGTGTTATCTGTAAATCCAAATGACTCTATGGTGCACTTTTTGTTATGTCCTGATTACCCATTGTACAGAGCTGCGGAATATGATGGCGCTAAATAATAATACTAATAATAAAAATAATTGCGTATTAAACCATAAAATCGATTTAATGGCCAACTGATATATTGTTTACTATTCCTGTGGAATTCTTCGTTGTTGCTTTTCACCTTCTTCTTTTACCGATAAAAAGTTGCAAGTTTGCCGTAAAGATTGTTAAATACCGGTACTTGTTAATCTACGAATTGATCTAATCTTTGCTGAAATAGAGAGTGTAAGATTTAAAGCAAAGCACACAATTTTATTAGGACTGTTTCTGAAGCTGGGTTCAAAACCGTGCTGTGTGTTGTATGTGTATTGATTACATTACATATATTTATATATATATATATATATATATATATATATATATATATGTATATATATATATATATATATATATATATATATATATATATATATATATACATATATATATATATATATATATATATATATATATATTCCGTAGCGCTGTGCAAATAATTAAGACAATTTAAAGTGACATCATTAACAAGCGTTAAAAGTTACTGGGCAAAAGAGAAAGAGAAGAATGACGTGATCTTGCATTCTAATATATATATATATATATATATATATATATATATATATATATAAAATTAATTATTATTATTATTATTTGTTTTAAATGCAACACATTTACTGCGAGATCTGGCAATATATTTACATAAAGAATATACAATAAGCATAATTTATATGTAAATGCATCTGATGTGTATTAAATATTCTATAGGGCATCATCCTATCTATCTACAAAGAAAGGCATTTAATACACTAAATTAATACTGCAATTTTATAAGTTCATTGGGATAAAAAGATGTGTTATTTGAAGATCTTGTTGATATATTGGCTAAATTGGTGTTAATTTCAAACAGGTTTCTAACTTCTCCTGGGATGAAAGAAATATTTTATATGGTACACATTTCTTTTTCATAAAAGCACCTGGTTTTCTTATTGTATGGGATTTATAAATTACATTTAACCAGGAGGAACAAACTGTTTCTCTTTCTCTTGGGCTTCAAACAAAATAAAACTGAAAAAAATGAAACAACAAAACAGCAGTTCAAGAACCAATTTAATTTAATTTTAAATTTATATAGGCTTTGTAGTAAGTGTCTAGCTGAGACTGCCTTACTTCTCCAGATGATGCATGGACACGTATTTATTAATAATTATTATTTTATTACTTGTATATTAGATTAAAAAAAATATGGCAACTAAAAACCTTTATTATTGCTAAAATTGCTTAATGAGTTACTTATACAGCATAACGAATTTTACACTTAACTATATTTTGGATAGAAATAGAAATTGTTAATAATTTCATGTGAATCAGTAACACTTTCTTAAAGTGATCTTCTGTGACAAAAATCTTTATCACGGGGCCCCATAAATTACTATGAAAAATATGTAAGATATCCGAACCCTATGTTTGTTTTCTTTAAATCCCACATACAATTATAGTTCCTTTTTTTCAGCCACCAAAAAAATGTGTGTGTGTGTGTTGCCAGATGACTGGCAAGCTGTAGCCATCTGCACACGGATTAGACATAAATTATGGGGCAGACATCCCCTGCCACAGAGGACTGCCAATCTCAGGACGCACAGCCAGCCAACAGAATTATGGAGGGTTGCCTATCCCAGAGAATAAATGAATGCTACCAAAATACAATGTCCAGGTCCAGACAATGCTATCATATATCAATACTACATGGTATGGGTATTTATAAGGAAATATGATCAGAGACACCCAGCTTCCTAGTGAGTACATAACTCCAAAATCTGATAAACGAGTAAATCAATAAAACCAAGTATCAGTTCAGCTTCATTGAAAGAAGTTAAACATTTGCAGACATTTAATTTAACATGATATACCCAGTAGAACGGTTATTGTGGGAAGTAGATACATTTTGGAACATAAGGATTTGGATACCTTGGGTTTGAAGTATCCAGTTTTGTGAAATAAATAGTGCACCTGTGCTTTGTTCATTGGTCAGATAAAAACCAGCAAGTGACAGCCAAGCTCCAGACATGTACACATGTTGTGCTGTGTGCTTTAGGATCCCTGTTTGGTGGCCTCCTCTGACAACCTGTGCCTTCCAGAAAAACCTAGGTTTAGGTTTTTACCCCCATTTACATTTGATCCTGTTATATAACATTTAACTGCTAGATTTTACTTATTTTTGGACACAAAACTTTGATGTAGGAATGTGAATTCCCAGATATATAAACATTTGAACGCTTTTCAGATTGATTCATGGCAAAAAGGCTTATATATATATGGAATTTCCAGATGTCTTTTATTAAATAAATAGCATGTTTTCCATATCACCGTTGTCTCAAGTTTGGCAAAATACAAATTTAGGCTTGTGATTTTTGGTTTCAGTTCAGTTAAAAAGATAATCCCATTTAGAAAAAAAGAAGTATATAATCTTCACACCCAATGAGCCAGAGATAAACAACCCGCTTGGGACTCCCACTCCCAGTATCCTTGGTAAGCATTTTGGGAGTTATATACGCTACATGGATTGCCACATGTAATGACTGCAGACTTGTACTAAAGTCCATCCAATACTAAAATCATATACCTGTTTCCCTGACAACCAAAATTAACAATATTTTTTTTTTTCACTTTTTTTTTTACTGTAGGCCATTTGCTGGGTACTATAAAAATGTTACTAAGTAATGTATAAAACTGATATATAAATAATGGGCTATGTATATCAAGTGATTCTTCACCATATCAGCTAATTCCATAGGTTACCTTGATAATAAAGCCACTTTCAAAGTCGATGATGCAAAACAATACCATAATATATGATTTTCTATTCAGCTTTGATGGTTGGATGGATGAAAAATATATAGGCATCTTTAGAGTCAGATAAAATTTATCTTCTAAAGATACTTCCCAGTTTTTGCAATTTTCTGCCATGTCAACTTATTCTTTGGATTGATTTGGTCCCCTCTGACACCCTATACATTTCATAAATCTAATTATATTCTTATTTGGAAAGAAAAAAAATAATGCATACCAACCGCATTTTAGAGTCACATTTCCAATTTCATGTAAATGTTCTAGAGTATGATAATAAAAATAGTTGAAAACAAAAATATAAAAAAAAAAACACAAAAAAGCTTCAATCCTATCGAATGTTTAACAGCTGAAAGATATTCATCTTTAGGAATGGGTCCAACTTGTCAATAGAAATTTAATTATTTTTGAAACATGTGAGAGTACTTACAAAATGTGAAAACCTGATACTGTGTATTGATATTTGGTGGAAACTGAACAAAATAGTTTCATATTTACTGGTCGGGACCCTGTCCCCAATAGGCAAAACAGCCACTGAAATTCTAATATGCTCTGACAGCCTGTTAAACTTGAAAGATGAATTGATAGTTACCTGAAGAATATCAATGGGGGAAATCCGAAACGTAGTGACACTGAGATTCTGTGTGGAAGAGAATGTATTTGGAGTGAACTCTTCGTATGAGAAAGAACAGGGTTTTTATAACTGATCAAATAAGAGTAAAGCCGTTTTGAAAGATGTTTATGTATAATTTATCTATCTATCTATCTATCTATCTATCTATCTATCTATCTATCTATCTATCGATCTATCTGTCTATCTATATCTGTCATCTATCCATCTATGTGTCCTTTATCTATGTCTATTAAGTGGGGAATGTGTCATTTGCATTAGGTGAGAAAGGTATGTGATTTTCATTTTTTTTAACAAAACTGCAATTTACGTGATAGATAGATAGATAGATAGATAGAGAGATAGATAGATACAGAGAGAGAGAGAGAGAGGGAGAGAAAGAGAAGGGTAATACATACAAATATAAGATATATTAAATAGATATAGATAGATAGATAGATAGATAGATAGATAGATAGATAGATGATAGATAGATGACAGAAGATAGAAATAGATAGATAGATAGATAGATAGATAGATAGATAGATAGACAGACAGACAGAGATATCTGTATCTGTACCCCAATGCACATAGTAATGTATACATTAGATATGAAATGATGAGTTGGTGGTAGGTATAGAGAGGTGGGGTGGTGAAAAACTGTTTATTTTTCTCTGTCTGCATAAAGGATTCCAATCCCCTTTATATTTATTAAAGCCAAAAAAACCTCACCCACTGAAGCATTCGCCACGGGGATTTTCTGATCAAAGATTTTCAGTGCCGTGCGGGCAATAACGGGTTAAAGAGGTGGCTGCATTTCACTAGAAGTGATTGAAGAGACTTCTTTGTATATCAAGCAGGTTCTAACGTTTCAGGATACAGGGTACTTAGGGAATGTGCTACAGTACAAGTAGAACCCCATGCTGTGATCTTTAATTGTACCCTCACCCAGCTGTGATATTGCTTTTAAATTTCCAAGAAAGAATACATCAACTCCAATTATAGACTGCTTTTTTTTTGTATTAAACTAGTTAATTTTGCCTCTACTTGTGTATGAGAAAATGCAGATGCTTATAAACAAACATGATCAAAGGCAATAGTTATGGACAGTGTTTACTGATTAGAGTTTTGCTGCGGTTTTTAAATGCATAAACATTTAATGAATTAACATTGTATTGCAGCACAATCCAGCACTAGAAATTCACCGATTTAGGGGAGTTTTGTCATTTACTTAAGAGCTAAAATTACCATTTTAATCTTTGAGGGAAAAACGAAAAGTTGCTACAAGTGAAGAATTTTACAAGAATCCTATGAATTCAATAAATTTGTATCAGAGAGGGGGAGAAACTGCATAGGATTTCAAATAATGTATGAATGTCTTAACACCTTGAGAGACATGAAAGAGTTAAATCTCTCCAGTTCCCTGCCCTGCTGATACACAACATAGGAGTCAGTAATTACATGAGCTAATTACTTTACTCCCCTCTAATACAATACAACCAGTATAATCAGACACAAGCCTGAGGGTGTGTGGGATAGAATTCTACTATTATTCTATTATCACTGTAGGACATTAGTTCTCTATATATTAAATATTTCTTATGAATACTTCATGTGTATTAAATAAATTGAGAGATTGTGTATTTGCTATTTAATTACAATTAATTAACTTTAAATTAAGCTAAAGTAGTTTTTAGTTATCATATTGTGGCAAATGAACAGTATAAATAATAACCTATTATATAATAATAATGATTAATAATAATTTAATATGTGTAGCTGTATAATATGCATTTCTAGAATTGTCTTTTAAGTGTATGATCTTTCCTCAAAACGTTTTATGTCTTTAATAAGAATACAACCAATACATATATCCAAAAAACATTCCTTTGGTTATGAATTATTTACAGTTAAGGAAATACAAAGTCATTCAGGTACATCTGTATTACTTTTTAAGGTGAGATATTTTTCTTATTTTCTTAAGGAAGAATCTAATCATTCTATAATTTGTTACTATATCCCACAGTGGAAAAGATAAATAAAAAAACATTTGTCAGATAAAAATCAATGTACAGTTATGGTATGCTTTTCAGTAGAATATTGAATATAAGTGGCTGGTTACCCCAAAATGTCAATTAGATACTTCATAAAGTCTAAAAATATTTTGTAGTATTACACAATGGCTATGGGATTGGGTATGACATGATAATATACTTTGCTCAACTGATTGATTAGGTAACAGATGAGGGATACAAGTATTTACCAAACAGCCATTCCTTACCCTCCATCAGCAACTCCAATGCTCCCAACAGAGCCTGATTTTCAATATAAGAGAAATTAATTCTAGAAAACAACATTGAATGTTCAAAATGACAATCTTCCTTAAATACATGTTCCTATGCAAGAATAAAGAAATAGGTAAAACCACAAAATCCACTGACTTGACAACATAGTTAAAGGGACATGAAGTGTTAATGAGTATTTAATCCTTTTTTTTTCAATTGGTTGTAATGATTGCTGTTTATTGAGAGTTTCTACAATATCTTCTATATCTATACACAAGCAGTTAGAACAATGGATAATGACCCCCCCCCTTGTAGCTTTGTCTTAATACATTTGTTATCATTTAACTTTTCACTTTTAAATACATCTCTATGTTTGCTGTTGCATCCTTCAACTCATTGCTGTCCATTTTTAGTTGTGCAAAGGGATGAGTACAGTTGGAAGCATTGGGAGTGGGTCTGGACAGTTTTAAATTAATGATGTAACAGAATAGAACCTATGGATTTTTTAACAGGCAGATCATACATAAACAGGACCCCACCTAGCCAGCAAGCCACCAGTTGGAAAACATTGCTTTAAAGGATGCCATACAAAAAGAAATACTTAAAAGAGATAAGAATTGTGAGCCCAGCCAGATGGTGAACATGTTTCCAAGAATATAACAGCGATTAATATAATGTTGTGTGTATTGCCATTTGTATAAAATAAAATGATATGCTGCACTGTATCAACGGAAGGAATCCTAAACCTGTTGATATTTTTATTGGTGGCCATTTTCCTTATTACTGCAACATATTTTGGTGTGCATTCCATGTGGTCACATCTATGTTATGCTATTAAGTACAATTCTGGTACAAAATAGTGGATGTACCACTTTGCAACAAATAGAACATGTTACCCTATATAATGAATCAGAGGGTATCTTTTAATTTGTATCAATATTATGATAAACAAAATTAATGGTTTGCATTTTTATGTACTTTGTACTGTATAGTATGGATGGGTTACTGATTTAAATAAGTAAATCATTGAAAGGTCCAAGTATAGCGATAACTAATGTGCATTATTATTATTATTATTATTATTATTATTATTATTATTATTATTCCCTTCAAGCATACAAAATGCCCCCATTTTCTTTTTTCAAGATTTCAAGTAACGCAAGCTCCGTCAGTCACTATATTACATCAGTTAGGGTGGAGCATCAGATTACTTTGCCTATGTTTCTATGCCATTTGAATGAATTATGGTTGATAACAGTAAAAGTCCGGCTTATAAAACAACATACTTTGATAAAAGAAAAAGAAAAATATATGTTACTGTTCCGTTAAAGGACAAATATGATGCCATAGTTACATAGCCTACTGGTGTATATTTATGCCCCTTTAAATTAAGCACCATTACTAATTCCGTGCCTGATACACTTATTTCAAAAGATGTCTAAAGGACCATGGACTAATTTGAAATGGCAAAGTAATAACACCAGCTATCCCACAAAACATGCAGTGTTCAAAAACCTTTCTCACAGGGGATTCAGATACACATAATACACATAATCTTTCTCCATGTATAATTTCATCTGAATATCTTTTTGGCTACAGGAATCCCTTGTAAATTTCATGAGATTGTTGCTTCAAGTAATTTCTCAAACACTCAAGTTCAAGGCAACTGTAAATGATCCCCTGAGTTCTGTGGAATTTCTGACTGCATACATAAGAGTATGTGCACAAAGCAAATATATATATATATATATATATATATATATATATATATATATATATATATATATATATATATATATATATATATATTATTATTTTTTTTAATTTTATTTTTTTTTCTAGTTGGCAATGTAAGAATTTGCCCAGAGTCCACAAAAGGGATGTTGAACCAGTCCTTGACAGGACATGTCATATTTAAAAAAAGGATACTTTTACCAATAAAGCGTGTTTAAGTATGGTGAACATAGAAAACACCATCTGTGTGATATTATGTATGTTATGTATGTATGTGTGTCTTGCTTGCCTTGCTATTAGTTGTTTTCCTTTTCTCCCTTCCTTCTTTCCTTCCTTCCTTCCCTGCTTCCTTCTTTCCCATCCTTCCTTCTTTCCCCTCCTTCCTTCCTTCCTTCCCCTCCCTCCCTCCTTCCTTCTTTCCTTCCTTCCTTCCCTATTATACATTTTATTATTATTTTTATATTTAATCTGAACATCTTGGGCCATTTGATTTGATTTATTTTGAATGAAATGGAAACACTTTTCATTTATTTTCATATCAGCAGATCCGGCTGTTTAGTAAAGTGGTTCCCAAATCAGTGAAGATCTAACGGCTCAGCCTAGCTTTGTCCGTTCTTGAACGCTAGTAAATTAGTTAAAATTAGGGCTTTTCAAAAAGCTCCGAACTTAGAATGAGCAGGAAATATTTTCTCCCCCTTGGAATTTTAATGAAAATAGAGCAATTTTCGTATTTGTGTTTAAATCCCCAAAGATATTATACATTCTTGAACAGTACTGCAGAAATGTTTGTTGCTTCATAAATAATCTACCCCAATATGATTGAGTAAAGTATCAGCTATTAATGGATGTACAAACACAAAGCAAAGAGATGTGCGTGTATGTTAACATTTGTTTTTAATACAGTACAGCTCACCAGGGATCACAATGGTCCCTTTGGATGGAAGTGAAGGTTTCTTTGGGTGAAATATTAAATCCAGGCTCTGATTTAGAAGCTGTATTGTCGTATTCTAGTTGCAAGGCAAGGAGATCAAAGTCCAAATAAATAATCAACTGGTCTATGTATGTCAAGTCAAAAGAAGAGTAGAGGAGCATGTCATATATTATAGCTTATAATATATCCATATTCTGCAATAATATTAGGGGTTTCACTTATTAAGATTCAATTACATTTAGTTATGTGCATCGCAGTCAAACTTATTTCATGGCGACTAATGTTTCTACTTATTGGAACTTTCTTTTGGTTTCTATGGTCATAAGGCTCTTCTTTTTAAATGGCGCTTTCTCAAAGCTTTTAAAAATATAGTCTTGCCGTCTGTTTAAAACCAATGCTACCTTCACACAATATGCTGTTTTCAGACAGCGGCTTGTCTATCATGTGTAAGAGGTCTAGATATGTTATCTTAGCCCAATCTACTAGACAAACACACTGACCCCTTATCATACCGCTTTGTGGTACAGAATAGAATCTGTCAGTGTTAATCACCCAGGCAGACCTTCTGACTAATGAAAGTCCATGGAGGCAAGAGCTTCATTAGATCAACAGGACTTCATATAATTACCATTAAGAATCGACTCAGTGCGGTGCTTGAACAAGGAAAGTCATCCAAAACAAAACTGTCTCCAATGGTAACCTACAAGTCTGTAAAAAAAATAAACAGAAAGGGGAACGAAACAACCTAAAAAGCATAAAAGACGTACTCAGATTCGGGGTTGCTGCTAGAATAATAACTAATATATATACCGTATTTGCTCGATTATAAGACAAGGTTTTTTCCAGAGCAAATGCTCTGAAAAATAACCATCGTCTTATAATCAGGGTCGTCTTATAATCAGACCTCAAATAGGTCTGATTGTGAGACTAAGATCCAGATCCCCCGCAGCGATGCAGGGGACCTGGATCCTCCTGTGTTAACCCCCCCAACTTACCGGTGCTTCTGAGTCCCCGGTGCTTAGTCCGGGCTGTGTGTAGAGCTCTACGCGATATAATCGCGTAGAGCTCTACACGATACAATCGCGTAGAGCTCTACACGATACAATCGCGTAGAGCTCTACACGATACAATCGCGTATAACTCTACACGTTGCCCAGACTAAGCACCGGGGACTCAGATGCACCGGTAAAATGGAGGGGGGGCATAACACAGGAGGATGCAGGGGACCTGCATCCTCCTGTGTTATGCCCCCCCCAACTTACCGGTGCTTCTGAGTACCCGGTGCTTAGTCCGGGTAGCGTGTAGAGCTCTATGCGATTCGCGTGGAGCTCTACATGCTGCCCGGACTAAGCACCTGGGGCTCAGATGCAGGGGACCTGGACCCTCCTGTGTTATGCGCCCCCCAACTCAGAAGCACCGGTAAGTTTGGAGGGAGAGGGAGTGTTAAATGGGGGGTGTAAGGCATTTCTGGAGGCAGAGTGCTCTGTGAAATGCCTTTTAACCCCTTTAATGCCACTCTGCCTCCTGAAATGCCTTATACCTCCCTATATGCCACTCTTCCCCATAATATGCCTTTTAACCCTCTAAGTGCCAGAGTGGCATATAGGGTTAAAAGGCATATCATGGGGCACAGTGGCATATAGGGTTAAAAGGCATATCATGGGGCACAGTGGTATTTAGAGGGTTAAAGGCATATCATGGGGCACAGTGGCATATAGGGGGTATAAGGCACTTCTGGGGCAGATGTGCATAACTGGGGGGCAGGTTGGAAAATAGAAGGAAATACAACCAAAATAATTCTCAAGCATAGCTTTTATTAAAAAAATTGTTTAAATGAATTAACATTTACTGGTAAAACTTTTTTCCTATAGGGTCGTCTTATATTCAGGCTTTTTCTTTTTTTCCTAAATTAATATTAAGATTTGGGGGTCGTCTTATAATCAGGGTCGTCTTATAATCGAGCAAATACGGTATATACAAATCTCTTGGTTTGTTTTGTCTACAGATCTGTAGTTAATAAAGTTTATTAGAAAAACATTATTATCATTATTATTTACAAAGAATCAAAAATTTATTGGGAGATAAGAACCTTTCGCCACATCTAGTCTGCCCAATTTTTTTATGTAAAGATCTTAATCAATCCTTGGTCTCGTCTTAGATCCAGAATAGCCATGTGGCGTATCACCATATTAGTCTTGACCAGTGAGTGATGTATTCATTTATATATTGATTTATTGATTTATATAGAACCGTCATGTTCCACAATGCTGTACTAAACAGGGCATAACTAGTAGTGCATCGCATAACAGTTCTGATTTATAGAAACAAAATGTTAAAACTGAGTTGTAGCAGTCAAGGCGGGAGATAACTAGTGCATGAACAAGAGGGTTGTTGAATTTGGAATGGTCCTGTGGAGGTCATAGCCAATGGTGACGCAAAGCAGTGAGTATTTGGAATGGGGATGATGGTTGTCCCACTGACACGGAAGGAGACTGTCAAATGAATGCTACTGTTGGAAGGTCAGTTCTAAAGGGATTGCATTTTAGACATTTAGAAATAAAGTGAATTAGTGAAGTGATAAAGATGAGAGAAAATAGATGAGAGAAAATAGATTACAATTCAGTTCTGATTGTGAGTTTGGTAATGAGTATCAGCTGAATACTGAAATCATTGTACATCAATCAAATGGTAAAACTCCTAGGTGGGGATTAAGAAATTGACACTTAGATGACAAGCTGCACACAGACAGAAATATCTTGTTTCTTCAATGCAAATATACATTATTGTATACATTACTGTATTTTAACTCATAGAACGTCCCATTTAAGAACCTTACACTAGAATTGTTCTTTATAAATAGCCCCCATTGTGTTTGAGGCAATCAGTAACTGCAGTTTGACATCCCAGCTCAATGACACCAAACCAGTGCAAAACCTTTTCGCTGTGTTATATTTCCTGATAATTTTCTCATAATAACTCAAAAACTGTTTATGTAAATTATCCAGACACTTTCCTAAAAAAGACAGGTGTAAAAAATCAACTCAGATCCAAAATCGTTTTGGTGTGTCCAAGAAACATACACGCAGACATATTTCACCTGCCAGTCAGCAGAAAAATTAAACAATTACAATTTCAAATCTCAGACCACAAGCCAAGGAGGGATGACAACATTGTTAAGTGGATGAGGAAAAGCAGGAGCGGAACAATGTATGTTTGTGCACCTGTGCCCTCTCACCACCACCCGGTAATACAGCACCACATCAATCAGACATATACTGTCAGATGACAAGCCAGGCTCTTCATTCCCCAATGCTTCATGGTGAAGTCATTAACTTATTTATGGGACATACAGAGTCATTAACTCTATATTTATATAATTTTAGCCCCGGAAACTTTCAAGTTATTTGTATGAAGATCAGACATGGATATTTATTCTTTCACAAGAAATTTATAGCGGGCCATTCTACTTAAAGGAATCATACAGCAGGCTATATAGTTTCTGGTACTGGGCTGATTGATCTTTAAAGCCAACAGCATTCCAAACAGTAGAGGTAGACTAACTACTCTTTGGTATTTAACTGTTTATTTACCTACATGATTAAAGTATATTACATGAAATATATCTAAGGAAGATCAAGATCAAGATTGAAAGCCTGCTCCGGTATAGCTTAAAGACTGGGTTTTTAACCCATATCTCATAAAACAGAGAACAACCTGTACTATGGCTTTAACACTACTGAAACAATATTCCTTTAAGGTGAAAGGAAAACACATGTAAAGGTTCCTCAGTATGAAAAATGTCTGTATTATCTTTCATTATAACTAATTCTGCCTTTGGGAACTTGCACTTGTCACACACATCCTCTGCCCAAGCTATGCATACGACGGGAGGACCTATTTATATACAGTGATTAATTTTCCGGATTTATAATATTATTAGTAAGCATTCTCATAAAGATCATTTGAAAGAAAGGCAGTGGGAATATTTCAGCTTTAAGTGGCTTGTATGTATCTCTACTAATTCTCAATTGAAGGGACTCGTGTATAAATGAAAGTACTACATGACTCGGTTTCCAGTTGATCTGTACGTTATGACTTTGGCAAAGAATTGGAAAACACCTGTGGCGGCCCCCATGCCGAGATGTGAACATTCATACTTTTTTGTTATTCATATTTAATCCTGTATTGATAAGAACAACATTTCCTATGTAAACATATTAAAATAAATAAACACATATTAAAAACCAGTTTGAAGGCTGTCTGTTTCAAATCACACATAATGGAAACGTAACAAATACACAAAAGCTCATTGCCATTTAGAAATAAACATATATCCATTTTCATTATGTGCGTTTCTTTTCTGTTTAATATAAGACATAATGTGTTGTTTATATTGGATCCAATTTCTCGCTCACTTTCTTTGCTGTTCTCTCTGTCTCACTTCTTAGCCAGTTACTGATTCTATGTCACCTCTCTCCTTCCTCATTCTCTCGCTCTCTCCTTCTCTCTCTCTACAGTTCAAGTGAGTTATCAATTGAGTGTGACAGGCAGGAAGAGCAATAAACGGCCAAGTGTCCTCTATTTGGCTGGTATTCTAAGCCCACAAATAACACCTCTGGGAGAAAAAACCTAGGAAATTATTTGTTTGTTCATGCCTGAGTAGAAAGGAAGAAACTTACCGCATACAGGTCTTGAAACAAATATTTTTTTTATAGGAAAACGTTACCACAGTAATAAGTTATATTCCCAAGACAGTTTCTTGGAAGTTTAGAGGAATATCATCATAAATAGTCATTCTGTGGTTCATATTGGTCTCACATCTTTGAAAAGCAGGTAGGTGTATTTTTAGACATGTAATATTTGATAAATTGCATATTTATATGAGCTTGGAAGAAACTCAGAAAGATGGACTTTTTATATGAAAAGCAGAAATACTTATTTGTTGGTAATTGCTGAGTATTCATAATAAAAGTTCTGATCATTATGTGTCAGCTTTTGTGCCGTGCCACATCAGTGAATTCTTGGTTGTATTAGACAACTGAACAAATTCTAAAAGTCTGAAACATAGTAATTTCATATAGCAACCATTTATATAAAAAATTCACATTTCAGTTTATAGTTTCCCAAAACCTTTAATTAAAGAAAAAAAAAACACATTCCCAAAAACACAGAAAACTATATCACTTCAAATTGGAAACAAATGAAAAGCCCAATTTTACACTTTTACCCAAATAATAACCTTTTTTCGCAAAAGCCATTAGAACACATATATCACTATCATATATTTACTATTAGTATTCTTTAATACTGCAAACGGTGCAATAACATTTGTACGGGGTCATTTTAAATGATAAGTCCTGGCAAGGCCTCGTCTATGGTTCAAAACCAACATAGAATTTGATGTAAGATAAGAAACATTCGGGTCATCTAGTCTGCCTATTTCCTAACAACTTGGTCTTGAAAGCTCACAATTAAACTCTCAGTTAGCCAATAAATGGTATCATTTTAACTATACTTTTCTCCTATTTTTCTTTAAGGACTCAAAGCTGAATCAGTCCTTGGTCTCATCTTAAATTCATATGAATATCAATATGACTATCCAAATCTAACTACTTCTTTTGAAAGGCTGTTCCAGTTATCTACTACCCTCTCAGCACAAAAACACTTGTACTGTTAATGGTAGTTTGTGACCAACATTGTGAAACTATTTGCAGTTAAGTAGTTATGCTTACTAATTGCCGCCATTATTTGTTGAAATACAACCAGTTCTACAAAACACTTTTAAAGTATGAACACAAACTATAATATTCATATTAGCATTTTTTATATTCATAATGAATATTTCCCCTTAAATTCACGTATAATGCTCTTTCATATTCTAGCATAAAAAATAAAGTATTTCAACTGCAGTGTTTGCGTAGTTCTGGTCCTGGGCTGCTATGATGAGATGTTAACTTTTGGAGCCCCAAAGAAATGTAACACAATATAAATAATAACCTACTGTTAAATAATCTGACTATCCATAGAGGAATTTCAAAAAGGGCCTCAAAGACATTTCTATGAGGAATTCTGGTCTGTTCACTTTCCTTTCGGTTATGGTTCCCATGATTTCATTCTCCTGCCAGATTACTTCTGGAACATATTTTTGATCTCGTCAATAGTTTCTGTGTACACATTAAATACCATATTTGCCTTTATATAAACTTCTCTAATGTATCGGTTTGTCTTAGTCTACCACCTCCAGTTTGTCACACCCATTAAATGGATGTAATGTTGGTGCTATATAAATAAAGGATAATAAAAAAATGTATACACAACTTTCAAAAGTGTTTAACCTTTTTTATTAACACTCAGCCAGCATCCTAATCAAGCCATCTGAACGATCAACAACTTCAACAGATCATCCGCACCATATCAACTCATCCCTATCCAAGCAGTCCTCTCCTACTGTTTCACTTCTCCCTCAACCACCGACTAGATTGTAAGCTGGCAAGACAAGAGCCTCCTTCTCCTTTAGTACCAGTTTGCTATTGTGTCTGACTTTAAATGATCCCACTGATTGTAACAGCGCCACGGAATCTGCTGGCGCTATATAAATAAATGTAATGTAATAATATAGTAATGGCTAAAAGTGATGACCAATGATTTTAAAAATCTAAACATGCCAAGACACTGTATCACAATCAATCAAAAAATACACAAAAAACTCTAGTTTTGATTTTCCCCTCAGCAAAGGCATAGATTTTATATAAAATTTGTTGTTTTAAGTTAAGCCTTTATGTTGATTTATGTCACAGTAATATTATGTAGTCTGGCAAGTTCTTATTTTTGGCTACATTCAGTTACCATGGTAACCATGCCGCTCAATCAGTTACTCAAGTCATCAAACCCTCTGACCTATTCAACAACTTACATAGTGATGCTGAGGGCATTTCTTACGGTCTGACATCATGGCACCTGCAAATATGAATACAAAATGAAAATATCTATTAGCTTCACTTGAGCGCACTCTTTCTACACCATTGAACAGCTGACATTACACTTCTTAGGATCGTATGCTTGAACTGCAAAAATCTTGGTGACGCGACCTAAGCTCAGCACTCGTAACGTGACACAGTGTTATTATTATTCCTATAATATACTGTATTAGTGTTAGGCTTTAGTACCTTACGAGAACCCAGCCCAGTACAGGTCATGTTTTCATAATGACTAAGTACAGATGGTGGAGGCTTAGGGCATATCTGGGGATATTTGTACCTCATCTCCATGTAGGAGGGTTAGCTGCTGAAATCAACAATACTGATTCAGATACTTCTCTTTATCTGGGAGGATCTGCGTCTTCTTGCTAAGGTCTCGTCCGTACCTGGGGACCTCCTAGTGCTGCCTCACAAGAGATCTCCCTCCCCTGCTCTTTCTAGGAGATGCAAAGAAGTGTAGCTGGGTAGCCATTCCACAATAGTTTAAGTGTCTGAGACCTGGGTAAAGCATGGGTGTGAGTGGGCAGGCTATGGGTGTGAGTGGAAAAGATACGGGTGGGAGTAGCATGAAATGGGTGAAAATAAGCAGGGCCAAAAAAAACCCTCAAGCCCACCTCCACTCAAAAACACTCTCCCAGAGGCCTAGTAATCAACTTCATTTTGTGCAGCCTAGAGAGTCCTTACACTGGGTATTTTTGTGTTCTATCCTTTGCACTTCCTATTCTTTGTTTGATAAAATATATCATTACAAATATAGATTTGTATTGTGCATTATTGCATATTTGAGTTCTCTTTAAATATTACCTGCAACTCAAATGTCACTTGTTATATACGATTTTGTTACTTTAACTATTCTCCCTGTGCTTAATGCCCACCCTAGAAATACACTAACTACATCCCACTGATAAGGACCATAAAGGCTGAAACATACACCTGTGGATATTGTCTCTCTTTGTGTAGAGGATAAGTGTAATATTCTAATATGCTCATTGAGCTTTTTTTATTCTACTTAACAACACAATAATTTTTTGTGTAATCAAAGTCAAAAGCCGAATGCTCAAAATACTGAATATTGCATGACTAATTTTGATAGTTCCCAGCCTTTTTTTTATTTAGCAAAGGTATTTACAAGTAATGTTCTTACAATACATATGCATTTTACAGCACCATGACATACTGCAAAACAGCTGAATACAGTGGGTTTTAATTACAAAATAACTAGCAGCTGACCCAAAACATTGCCATTCTTTATTAAAATGCAATCCACGATGCTTATGATATATGGATTTTTTTTCCACTGAAAGCAAAAAAAATCTAAAAGAAATGTTTAGCTTTCATCAGCGAATTCAGGGAACATTTACAGAAATTAGCTTGAGCATTTCATTGGTTTGTTTGTAACATATTCATCTGTTGCTCTTTCCAATTAACTTGCTCTAGTTTTGTCTTGTGAACCACATGATCAAACTCATTTATAAAACTTGAGGCTGCCAATAACATACAGAAAATATGAGAAGCAGGGGACCTAAATCATCACAGAATTGAGTGACACTCAAAAGTTAGTTTATACCTGGCTATGCTGTGTTTATATATTATCATATCTGGGAACTCTCATGGTTTGACCCTGAGTCTCAAGGACTTTGCTGATGGGCCATTGAAGGCTTATTATTTAAAGACACTCAGGGTCAGCTCATTTAGACCGTTCCAAAGTATTTATATAATGTAAGTTATGCTGTGTCACTGATGAGTTTAATATTTATTTGTTTAACATATTTAACGTTTGTAGATTAGTTCTAGAGTAGTCCTTCCAATCTGAGTTGAAGAGATGAAGTACGGGAGCTTCTCTTGGCTAACAGGTTTAATCATCTTTTTGGTGAGTCCTGTTAGCTAGTCATAATCTCCAAGTGACCGAGAGCCAGGAGAACGTTACAAATGCATATCAGATTCGCAATGAAAGTTATGTTTTTCCTGTAACACAGAATAGGTCCCCTGTGCTGTGTTTCATGCAACTGATCTAAGAACTTGCATCAGCCTTCTGGGAAAGCAGAGCACATTTCCACAGGTTAGTGCTCTGAGTCAGCCATTTACAAGAATCCACTAGAGTGTCTGTCGTCAATGCACGCTTTATTGAAGGGTTTGTAGTAGGTTCGCCAAGTGACGGGATTTCCAAATCAGACTTAACAAGACAAAAGAAGAAAAAAATATTTCAAGTTAATAAAAATATCTGATGATCAGGATAACCAATAAGCTATGGAAAAACACAACTTCAATGGCAAGAAAATAAAGAATAAAAGAGATAAAAATATATGATCATCGGATGCATTAATAAATATATATATATATTTTATATTTTTTTATATTTTTTTTAACAGCAAATAACCAAATGAATTGGAATTTATACTATGGTCTGGCTCAACACAAACTAGCTTAGGTATGGCTTGTAAACAAGATAAATACTGCTGCATATATGCACTAAGTTTTCAGTTATTTCCAGGAGAATATATAATATAGATCAAAGCAATAACTTTAGGAAATAGGATATTCAGACATCAAAATGCTTGAAACTTGTAGTTGTGAGCATCTTCAGCTTATTTTTTATATAATATATGATTATCTTGTGTAAGGCTGACATTTATGCAAAGGTGATGAAATTTTCACTCTAGCAAAAAATCTTTTTTTCCCCCTAAATAACAGTTGGGCGTATTTTCTGCATATAATACCTTTTGTGTAAAACACTCTGCATGGCTGTCCACTCTACTTTTTGACTTTACAGCTCATTAGCCTGTTTAATAGAATTAGAGTAACGTAATGCCACCAAAAAAATCAATGCTGCCTTTTATAGTCAAAATGCAACAGATATATTATTTATATTCTTTACTCAATTTGCCAATACTACGCACAGAACATTTAGGATGTATTCAAATTGTTTAGTGATTCTTGGTTGCTATACTATATATTATCATAGGAGTTTCTGTTATTGTCCATGATTGTAATATATTTAGTGCTCGGCGCAATTTACTTTAATATGATACTTTCCTGGGGAAAGGAAGAGACACAAACACACAGTTTATCATTTTCATTCAAGGCACGTATAGTTCTTGTATCCTGAAAAGTCCTAAAATGATAAAAGCAGAAGCTAAGGATCTGACTTATAAATAAAATCTAAATGTGAAAATCGTATGAATTATACTAGTAAGGAATAGGGAGGATCGTCTACAATACATTACACGTAGGATTTATAGATAGCTACAGCAACACTTGTATTAGAAATGTCAGCAGATTGTCTTCAGTTATTTGTATCTCATGTAAGTTCATACATTGTATTATTTGTCTATATATATATATATATATATATATATATATATATATATATATATATAAAACAGACATTGAGACTCAATATAGTCATTTTAATACGAGAAAGAGCTTTTAGGTTCCTTGAAAACCCCTATTGGGACAAAAAGGCGCTTGAGCGGAAGTTGTCTACGTGAATCTCGTAGAGCTCTACACGCTGCCCGGACTACGCACCGGGGACTCAGAAGCACCGGTAAGTTGGGGGGGGGGCATAACACAGGAGGATCCAGGTCCCCTGCATCGCTGCGGGGGATCTGGATCTTAGTCTCATAGTCAGACCTATTTGAGGTCTGATTATAAGACGACCCCGATTATAAGACCAGGGGTATTTTTCAGATCATTTGCTCTGGAAAAAAACTCGTCTTATAATCGAGCAAATACAGTACATTGATAAACAGCAATGGATACAATTCTTTGAAATATATCGCTTGATACAGACTGTTAAGCCCCATCGAGTAATTTGTAATCATAAAACAGTAAGATGAATTGTTATTAAAGAGAAATCTCCAAGAAATTAAACCATGAAAGACATCCTTTTATCTCATAATTCAAATTGTGTTAATAGTTTACCAAACCTTTAATAAATAAAATGCGTCTTTTGTCATCATTAAAATTGCTCTCAATTCCCTTGCTCCTTTATCCATTCAAAGAATTTTTGTCCACAAGGTACATTAGGGTTACCAAACTGGGAATTGCAAGTTGATGGATTCATTGAGGAAACTTATGGACACTTTTGAACGCAAGCCAGTAACTTAGCTGATGGATTTAAGTGCATGAAACAGATGTGGAGGTGGAATTTTACAAAGAATGCACTGCTTTGCATGGTCAGTTTCTGGACGGATTTGTCACAACCTTAAAGAGCAAAAGTGAGAATATAATAACTCATTATGACCTAAAAAATCATTTAAGAGTTATGTTGATAAAGCTATTATAAAACTTTATTTGGAGGGAAAATATTTACCTACTAAAATCTGACCCAACATAATAACAGCATGTGACTTTTTGTTTTGTGTTATTTGTCCTTTTTATTGTTGATTTAAAATGCAGCTAGCCCATGAAATAATGCTGTTTGATATAGGCACAGACACCTCTGGATTAAATACTGAAGCTAAATGCAACATTGGAAACGTCATTCCTAGTGCTGGCGAAAGGCCCAACGCCTTGTAAAAATTCATTTTTAATTAAACATTTGCTATAAAAAAATAAAAAGCTTAAAACTTTCTGTGCTGTCTTCAATCACCACAGGAAAGAATGAAAGGACATATTTGTTACGGTGTCTTTGCTTAACGCACTAGATGGTGCAATTATTGTTTTGTGTAAGTCGAACAACACCTTTAGAAGATAATGTAATGTCGATATCTATCTATAAAAACATGGTTGCACGCACTTCTGGCAGTAATGGGTTCTTATTATAGTCAAACAACCTGTGACATCATCATCATGTAGGATCCATTCCTTCATTCTCCTATATTAGCTGCTTACAAGGATCAAAGTTTGTTGCTTACAAGGATCAAACTGGGTCCAACAGAGCCATCTCACACCATCCCCTGTCTCTGGATTCGTGTACTGATTCTTCCATTGCCCATATGGACTCTATTCTACTTATCCACTCACAAGTGGAATATTTGGTCATCTCTAATGTAAGGTAATTAGCACATTTGCATAAGTGAAAGAGAGTTGACAATGGAACTGGCTGTTGTCCATCTCTTGGAGGACCGTACTAATTGCTGACCAGTAATTACTTAATTTAGGACATGGCCACCAGATGAAGATACATTCAGCTATCTGTGAGATCGGAGATAGAGTAGAAGGAACACTGTACCGCCCTGTGAGACGCTAATAGGATGTCTCTTGATCCTTACTGGGGAGAAAAGCCCCCCAAGTTAACCATTTCCGTTAGGATGTTAATTCTTAGTAGGGGTCCTTTCCCACAGAGAAGAGACGTGGTGGGGCCTGAAAAAAAACCAATTTCCCAAAGTCTGTCAATACCAACCAAAACATTGTGTTGGTAAACCTGCACAGGATGTAATTTTGGATCTACATTTATTAACGCATGTGCAGTAATATTATTGAATAGCCAAATGCAAGGTGCCCGTGATATAATCTGCATAAATTACAGAAGCCATGAGTGGCTGCATTAAAGCCCCCATCCAAACACCTTGAGGACCCACCCTAGACTATGAGGTTCATTGAAGTGCATGTCGAAGTTCTCACAGACTAACATACATATCTTAGTATATAAGATTTAGTAAAGTATTTTTATTTAGTAAATAAAAAATAATAAATTTTCCCAAAAATTTTATTATTCACGATTTGCACACATTTACTGTCCGGAATGAAGTGATTAATACATTGCAAAACTAGCAAGGAACAAAAGATTTCGCTTTCTTTGTACCTAAAGTCTTAAGTTATTGTTATTGTAAAATATGCATTTTTAAAATGCATGCCACCAATCTTTCTGTATATTTTGCTAATTGTGTTGACTTGTTCTCTACAGCTATTTTGCTCAGCTTTTTCAAATAAAGAAACACTTCCCTTTCTGCCTTAAGTGTTTCATATACTCCAGAATTCCAGACCACCTTTCTGTCATTTTATTAACCACCCTAGACAGTATCAATCTAGAGGACAATATTTCACTGAACAATGAACACCTCATCAGAGAAATCAGTTTGGCCAATCTTATTTGATTATTTTCCTTTTTTAGTCTAATATCCCCAGCCCCTATACGGTCAGCTGCTATCTATGAATTCCATTATTTATTCTTTCCCATAGTCCAAGTCAAGTTTAATTTTATTTATTTGAGGTTTTCTCCCAGGAGTATAAATATTGAAATCCTTGGGATATTTTTTTCTAGTGTGTTTTATGAGGCAAACCATGAAGAATGTTGCCTTTTCTTTAATGTGGTTTAAGGATTGGATTCCATTGCTCAGGTATGAGCTTTCTGAATATGCAAAGTATAAATATATATATATTTCTTTGACATTAATATTAAGATCGCTTGTGAAGCATCAACATTTTCTGCCATGGTAGTAATGGAATGGCATGCAATGGAACACAAATAAGAATAAGGTACTAATTTAAGAAAACCTACAGTATTGTATTGTCAAGGTTTATGCTGAAATATACATCTACAACTAATAGATTATTCCTAGGTTATAAGGACTAAGATAGTGGAAGGCGATAATCTTTATTATTATTAATTGCCACATCTTCAAGGAATCTTTACAAGCTGTTGTGAAGAAATCATTCCTTTGGTGAATGAGAAATCTAATTTAATAAAGTTTGAATGGCGGACTCCACAATGAACATAACCAGTTCTTTGTATTCACCTTAATATAAAGTAATGATATGATCTCTTATCATATATGCCTTTTGTCCTCCATGTTTGACAATGCGGTCAGGTGTACATCTTGCTCAATGTATGCAATCCTTGATCAGCGCTTCGAGGGTGCATATTGCTGTGCGAGATGTGTGCAAGTTGCTCATTTGGAAGCACAAATCTTGAGTCTAGAGGAGCAACTGGCAACACTGAGATCTATTGATAACTTGGAGAGGAGTCTGCTGCTCACTGAGCAAGCTCTCTCGCGGGTAGAGGTGGGGGAGGATAGCGGGATGGAGGTACAGGACAGTCAGGCAGCTAGCTGGGTTACAGTTAGAAGGCGGGGTAGGGGGAAAAGCGCCAGGGAGGCTAGTCCTGATCTAGCACACCCCAACAAGTTTGCCCGGTTGGCAGATGAGGGGGATGTTAGTTCAGAGTTAGCAATACTGCAGCAAGTCACTGCCTCTGACCTCCAGAGCGGTGTCTGCTCCAGTAAGGAGGGAAGGACGAGCACAGGGCAGGCCAGACAGGTGCTGGTAGTAGGGGACTCTATTATTAGGGGGACAGACAGGGCAATCTGTCACAAAGACCGGGATCGCCGAACAGTGTGTTGTCTGCCTGGCGCTCGAGTTCGGCACATCGCGGATCGGGTTGACAGATTACTGGGAGGGGCTGGAGAAGACCCAGCTGTCATGGTGCACATTGGCACCAATGACAAAGTAAGAGGTAGGCGGAGTGTCCTTAAAAATGATTTCAGGGACTTAGGTAGCAAGCTCAAGGCAAGGACCTCCAAGGTAGTATTTTCTGAAATATTACCTGTACCACGTGCCACACCAGAGAGGCAGCGGGAGATTAGGGAGCTAAACAAGTGGCTCAGAAGCTGGTGTAGGAAGGAGGGGTTTGGGTTCATGGAGAACTGGGCCGACTTCTCTGTCGGATACAGGCTCTACGGTAGGGACGGGCTGCACCTCAATGGGGAGGGTGCAGCTGTACTCGGGGAGAAGATGGCCAGAAGGGTGGAGGAGTGTTTAAACTAGGGAAAGGGGGGGAGGGAAACTACAATATAGAAGGGGAAGATAGTATAGATAGAGAGCTGGGGCATATAAATGTACCTGGGGGTGGAGCGGAGGGAGGGGTTAGAATAGTTAATAGGGATAGGCTTGATAGGAGAAAAAACCATACACCTCTAAATTGTATGCTTACTAATGCCAGAAGCCTGACCAATAAAACTGGCGAACTGGAGTTAATGATGTCTGCAGAAAATTATGACATAGTGGGTATAACAGAGACATGGTTGGATGATAGCTATGACTGGGCGGTTAACATACAGGGTTATAGTCTATTCAGGAAGGATCGAAAAAAACGAAAAGGGGGAGGAGTTTGCCTTTATGTAAAGTCCAGCCTAAAGGCCACACTGCGGGAGAATATATGTGAGGGAAATGATGATGTGGAGTCATTATGGGTAGAAATATACGGTAAGAAAAATAATAAAATACTGATCGGGGTTTGCTATAAGCCACCAAATATAATTGAAGCAGCAGAAGATCAATTATTAAAGCAAATAAACAAGGCAGCAAATCACAATGAGGTGGTTATTATGGGGGACTTTAACTATCCCGACATAAACTGGGAAACCGAGACCTGTGAATCTCATAAAGGAAACCGCTTTCTGACTATAAGTAAAGATAATTATCTGTCCCAAATGGTACAGGACCCAACCAGAGGGGGCGCTCTACTGGACTTAATATTAACCAACAGACCTGACAGAGTAACTAATGTGCAGGTCAGAGGGCACCTAGGAAATAGTGATCACAATATAATACATTATAACTTGTCGTTCAATAAGGGAACTCTTAGAGGAGCCACAAGAACTATGAACTTTAGGAAGGCAAAGTTTGATCAACTAAGAGAAGCCCTTAACACTGTAAATTGGGAAAATGTCCTCAAAAACAAAAGCACAGATACTAAATGGGAGATTTTTCAAAATATCTTAAATTCTCACTGTGAAAAGTACATACCGTATGGGAATAAAAGTGTCAGGAGCAAGAGAAAACCAATGTGGATAAATAAAAATGTAAAGGTGGCAATAAATGGCAAAAAAAAGGCATTTAAGCTACTAAAACAGGAAGGCAGTGAGGAAGCACTAAGAAGCTATCGGGAAAAAAATAAAATATGTAAAAATCAGATAAAAGCAGCAAAAGTGGCGACAGAAAGACTCATTGCCAAAGAGAGTAAAACAAACCCCAAAATGTTCTTTAACTATATAAATAGTAAAAAGGTTAAAAATGAAAGCGTCGGCCCCTTAAAAAGTAATGAGGGAGACGTTATAGACGGGGATCAGGAAAAAGCGAATCTATTAAATATATTCTTCTCTGCTGTATTCACAGAGGAAAATGAAATACCAGGTAATATACAGCAGGATGAGATAAATGCCCCAGTACATGTCGCCTGTCTAACCCAGGAAGAAGTACAGTGCCGCCTAAAAAAAATCAAAATAGACAAATCACCAGGTCCAGATGGCATTCACCCCCGCGTTCTAAGGGAGTTAAGTAATGTAATAGACAGACCCCTATTTCTAATATTCAAGGACTCTATAGTGACCGGGTCTGTTCCCCAGGACTGGCGCATTGCAAATGTTGTGCCAATATTCAAAAAGGGGACAAAAAGTGACCCGGGGAATTATAGGCCTGTTAGTTTAACTTCTGTTGTATGTAAACTGTTTGAGGGTTTCCTAAGAGATGCTATTTTGGAGTATCTCAATGAAAATAAATGTATGACTCCATATCAGCATGGGTTTACAAGGGATCGGTCCTGTCAAACTAACCTGATCAGCTTTTATGAGGAGGTGAGTTCTAGACTGGATCGGGGAGAATCGCTGGATGTCGTATATCTTGATTTTTCCAAAGCATTTGATACGGTGCCACATAAAAGGCTGGTACATAAAATGAGAATGCTTGGGCTGGGGGAGAATGTGTGTATGTGGGTAAGTAACTGGCTCAGTGATAGGAAACAGAGGGTGGTTATTAATGGTACATACTCTGAGTGGGTGACTGTTACTAGTGGGGTACCACAGGGGTCAGTTTTGGGTCCTATTCTTTTTAATATATTTATTAATGACCTTGTAGAGGGATTGTATAGTAAAGTATCAATCTTTGCAGACGATACTAAGCTCTGTAGCGTGGTTAACACAATAGAGGACAGTGCACGATTACAAATGGATCTGCATAGGTTGGAGGCTTGGGCTGGGATGTGGCAGATGAGGTTCAACACAGATAAATGTAAGGTTATGCACATGGGGAAGAAAAATCCAGGCTGGGAATATGTATTAAATGGGAAAACACTGGGGACGACTGAGATGGAAAAGGACTTAGGAGTCTTGGTTAACAGTAAATTTACCTGTAGCGACCAGTGTCGGGCAGCTGCTGCTAAGGCAAATAAAATCATGGGGTGCATCAAAAGGGGCATGGATGCCCACGACAAGGAAATAATTCTACCATTGTACAAGTCACTAGTCAGACCACACATGGAATACTGTGTACAGTACTGGGCACCAGTGTACAAGAAAGATATAGTGGAGCTGGAGAGGGTTCAAAGACGGGCAACCAGAGTAATAAGGGGAATGGAAGGACTGCAGTACCCAGAAAGATTATCAGAATTAGGGTTATTTAGTTTGGAAAAAAGACGGCTTAGGGGGGACTTAATAACTATGTATAAATATATAAGGGGGCAGTACAGAGATCACTCCCAGGACCTATTTATACCCAGGACGGTATCTATAACAAGGGGACATCCTCTACGGCTGGAGGAAAGAAGGTTTCTACACCAGCACAGACGGGGGTTCTTTACAGTAAGAGCGGTGAGACTATGGAACTCTCTGCCAGAGGAAGTGGTAATGGTAAACTCAATAAAAGAGTTTAAAAGGAGCCTGGACGTGTTTCTTGAAAGCAATAATATTACAAGTTATGGATAGTAGATTAATAGGGACAGAACGTTGATCCAGGGATTTATTCTGATTGCCATATTTGGAGTCGGGAAGGAATTTTCCCCCTGGTATGGGGCAATTGGCATCTGCTTCATAAGGGTTTTTTGCCTTCCTCTGGATCAACACGGTAGGGACACAATATGTATATAGGTTGAACTTGATGGACTTTGGTCTTTTTTCAACCTTATGAACTATGTTACTATGTTTTTTACGCATCAAACACATACCGTTTTAAAGTCTACTAAGAAACAAAATGTGTTCAGTTCCCGTATTTGCTTTATTTAGCCTGACTCATGGTGCATCACGTTTTCACTCACTCATTACAGATAAAACATTTTCATCAACAAGGCAGATCAGGAGCCAAACATGCAAGGCAAATTTAATCTGCATGAGGCAACCAACAACCCCTGATGTATATTTCTGCCTTCATGAGCCTCATCAGTGGGGAACGGTTGATATCCCTCAAGACACAAGTGAGCAATGAGGTCCGCGTCTGGGCTTACCTTTACACTTGGAGTGGTCCCAAAGAGATCCCTAAAGGGTGAAATAACATACACAAAGGTTTAAGAACAACTCATCGAGAAGAAACAGCAATTTAAAAGCCTACCCAATGATGTGTCCCTGCCTCGCCTTGCATTTCCTTTCTGGACTAACCTTACAGGCAGGGTCAGACTGCTACGTTCATTCTTGGTTGAGTTCTTTTGTAACTATTTTGTATGCAATTTCACCCTCCTAGGGTCCACCTTAAGTGCAAAAGTGAGTCCAGACGTGGAGTTTCCTGCTCCCTTGTGCTCAGAGGGATACCAATTGCTTTCAATTGATGGGGGTCATGAAGACATCTGGGTTGTGGCTTCTCTTGTACAGAGGTTTGTCTTGCATTGCAGTTCTAGAGTGACCTTATGGGAAGGATCCGACTGATGTGTTGATGAAGATTTTTCCGTAATTGTGAACTAAAACTTGAGATGCTCCCAAGCTGGGATACACTGCAGGACAGACTGTTAAGTTGCTGTCTATTTTTGGCTTCTTGAACTATTTTGTATGTTATTTTTGATGTTAAGCTCCCTACATTATGTCCAGAAAAACTACATTTACTTCATGAATTGTCCTGGTTGAGATGTTTGCATCAGATTTTCCCTAAATTCAATGAGATAACTGACCACAGCTCTTCAGAACTGTTTCACCTGATGGTTTTCTGCTTTACAAACTCCTTATATCTTTTTTGGGACAGTACTAATGTTGAGCCAAATAAACATATAGCAGAGTATTATATTATGCACTGTAAAATGCTAATCCTAACTGTATTTTATCACTTAGTCCCAAGGTAACTAGAAGTTCCGCTTTACTTTTTTACATTTATAAAATATAACAGGCATATAGAGTTGAGATATTTAATACCTGAACAACTTCCACAGATCATCCGGACCCGATCAAATCATCCCCATCGAAGCAGTCCCCTCTACCACTGACTAGATTGTAAACTCAGAAGAACAGGACCCTCTTCTCCTTTTGTACCAGTTTGTTATTGTGTAGACTTTAAATGATCCCACTGATTGTAACAGCGCTACGGAATCTGCTGGCTCTATATAAATAAATGTATTGTAATACATATATGTGTCAACTTTTGTTTCCTGTCAAATATTTGGCATTCATCTTGTATAAACGCTTCTGCTAAGAAGTAATTTATGTCAGGTGTGTGTAAAACCTTCAAACATACAATGTTGGTCAATGGACTAATTCCCAGTTTCCAGAGATCTCAGATACGGCACACTGTCCATTGCATTTTGTATGGAAGTCCAGATCAGACCATTCTCTGGAAAGTACACCTTCCCTTAATACACTAAAAGACTCAGTTAGAGACAATAAAATCATGTTCAGTATCCTACAAAGAGTATCAGGAGGGTGCCGGTCATCAGCCACCCACCGGCCAATGGCTACCACTACACTACTATGATCATTTCTCATAAATGTATTCAACACAACAAGCATTGTATTCCTACTATGCAGTGTAGACAAATATAAACATGATGTAAAACCATGTTAGCAGCAACTAGGGACCCTATGCCGCCAGGGGCCCTGAGGTCAATGTCATTTTTACCCCACTTCTAATCCATCCTTAGTTGTAGTCTAGGGTTAATTAAAAAGTTAGACAGAGAGAGAGACTTGCATATAGTTGTCTAAGATTCCACTAAAGATATATTTTTAAATACACTTAAATATTTAAAGGCAACGTACAGCTGATCCTATAATTGCTACCAGAGTAGAATGCATATTTTGTATATTCAAGGAGCTACTGCACATTATTAATTACTTTTCACCGAAAAAAAATGAATTATTAGATTTTATCCTTTCCTAAATTTGGCTTGGCTAACCCAGAGCTCAAAACCTGAAATTCTTCAATACTGTTTAACTCACATTCATCTGATTTCAGAAACTCCTACTCAGCGGTAATAAAAAAAGGTGAACAAAGTGTGATTTAAGGCCCTGACAACGGCTAATGTGTATTGTTAGCAATCCAAAAATATGACTATACAATTCAAAAGGACTTTATATGGATAAACTAACTTTTAAAATCTAAACCAGTCTTACGAGGCTGCGGAGGCATGGCAATAGTGGAATCTGGATGTAAGCCTGTCAGTTTGACATAGAAAAATAAATAAAATTATGAACTGCCCTCACCCTAGGCACAACCTGCCAGAACTGAGAAAAGTCAGGATAATGGCTGTCTGGAATAGAGAGGTCCAAGAGTAATTGGAAGAAACAGATTGGGACGAATAAATGTACACAAACTACGCTGCGCTGTATTGAAGGTTTAGTGACGGTGGATCATTTTAAATAATAGTAACGTTGTGCTGTGTGCTGGTGGATAATGAGAGTTGTAGTCACAACACAATAACATGTCGATAGTCTATGTTTCAGATCTCAGGCAATTACATGCTGGATATGTGCTCATGCCGCATACAAAACATATGTGCAGGAAGGGACCATGTTCGATGTAGGAAGGAGAGAGTCGACCTTCCGTACAAACTCCTGCTCACACATGCGAAGATGATTGAGCTAAATTATGTGCAGGTACACGTGGATTATGTACAGGCACTGTCATTGCAGATTCTGTGGAAGCAAGAGGATGACTGACACAGACTGGAGCGCTAAAAATGTGAATCAGGCTTTGCCAGTTATAGGGTTTCCCTTTCTCCCCTTCTCTCTGTCTTTCTATCCCTCCTCTACGTTTGCTCTAGTCTTCCTTGATTTCTTTTTTCTCTTATCTTCATTCTCTCTCTTTCTCTGTTTGCATGTCTCTCTTGCCTCTTCACTATAGTTCTACTCTTCCTTCTCTCTATTTGTGCTCCTCTATCTTTTTTCTCATTCCCTGGCCTGCTTTTCTCCCATGTCTCCTCTTTCTCTTCTCCATTTTCTCCATTATAAAATCTAACAAATAATCTTAGGCCCACAAATGGATAGAGTAGATATTTCAGAAAAGTCCGTTCCTTGTCATCATCTAATATTTGCTGTTAAAACTGCTTGCTTGTTGACGGTGTCTATTGACTTCTGAAATGGCGTTTTGCAATAACATACCACCGAAGGTCTATGACGGCAACAAGAATGATTATTTTACCTTAAAACTACTAAGGTGGCTAATGGTAGCAGCCCTTCAAGATTAATTATAACCCAGATCCAGACAATTACAATATGTTTTCATGCTCCATAGCAAATAAATTACCTCATTTGTCAAACGAATCACAATTTTCTCTTCAATGTATAATGTCCATGGGTGGCTTTCTAAATGAAATAAACAAAAGTTTCAAAAATGTGTTATTTTTTTCTTGGTGGAACATTGCATCATACATGTGTGCACAGGGACTTATTTCTTGAAGACTACATATAAAGATTGTAATAAATATTTAATAAACATTTTACATTGATAAAGGCAAAAAACAAAATAAACATTATATGGTGCTTGGTAAGCAGATTTTTATGGTATTATTTTAATATAGAATGCTTAATAGCTTAATAATGTTGTGATCACATATGATGCAAATGTGCCTTGTATATCATCTAATGACTATTCCTCACGGCTATAAACAATGTATTTAAGTGCACATTATTTAACACTTAGATTATTAAGGTCATAGATTAATCAAATATGTTAAATATACACCAATGGGAATTCATATTGCTGACAATGCTTGGGTATGCAGTTTAATATGGTACCTTGAAGGTAGTCCTTAAAGAATAAAAAACATGGTTCTTGTGCACACGGAATGTAAATAATGTATCCACAACATATACACAACATATTACTTGTTTTTGCAAGGTTTTATGCATTCACGGAGCCGGTATTGGAACTAACTGGTAGAGAGAATATCAAATGCATGGAGATGTTTTATCTGGGGGATGAGTGAAGGGGCGAATGCAAAAGGGGGACACTGTGAAATCCCCCCATGCATTTGCAAGAGGGACAGCACAATGCTAGCACATATGATGGCTGGAGTGCCCCTTTAACATTTCCATTGAAATCATGTGACATCTGTAATCTGTCTGTAAAATATTTAATTTAGTTGAACACTGCATGTGACAGATGCTTAATAATATTATCAGGGTAGGGGTGAGTATTTTGAGAATAGGTTTATTCCAAGACAAGGAAATACATATCACATATAATGCATACTCCGACACAGTGCAGAAGGGTACGGGAGAGGAACAGAGGGGTTTCCAACTGGAGTATAAACAGTGGTGGGCTACTCCAAATTCTCAAAAAACGCCAGTCCGGCTTAGATCGGCCCGCTGGCAGAGGCAGAACAAGGTGGGGCTTCATAATGCAACGTTACATGACCCTGCAGTGAAAGCAAGGCTGCTCGCTCACAATGTGTGACCAGCTGGGGTGAGGGAAAGGAGGGAGCAGGTAAAGCGAGTGAGGTAGGCAAGGCGGTAGAGAATAAGACGATAAGGTAGTTGGGGAGTGTGTAAATATGTATTTATGTATGTCAGAGTGTATTTATGTATGTAAATGTGTTGATGAGTGTGTAAGTGTGTGTGGTAGAGAGTGTATGTTAGCATGAGAGGAAATGTATTTTAGCATGAGTATATATGTATACAGTACATGTGTGTTAACATGAGTGTGTATTTAAAAGTGTGTGTTAGCCTAAATGTATATGTATACATTTGTGTTAGCAGTAGTGTGTAAGTGTGTGTGTTAGAGAGAGTGTGTGTGTTAGCATGAATGTGTGTCTGTGAGTGTGTGCGTTAGCATGTATGTGTGTGTAGCAGGAGTGTGTATGTGTGTATAAATGTGAGAGTGTGTGTGTAAAAATGTATGGTAGTGTGTGTGTGTGTGTTAGTTACAGGGGGTTAAGAGGCTGATGGTGCAACTTAGCTTTACCTGCCCCCTGGGCCAGAAGGTGCCAGCCCTCCCCGGGTATAAAAATCTTGGGGACCTAAATCTTCTTACCATCTCTACTCCCCCTTCATACACATTGAGTCTCGGGTGGATATTCTTTTTAAATGCAATCTGCTAATATAAATATACCTATATAATGCAAATATTTTTTTAGCAAACTTCTTATGCAACAAAATATGCTACTCTATATTTCTGGAAAGAGATGAGCAAACCATTGTGGCAGGTATGACTTCACAACTCAAGATTTGTTGAGACCTTTTGGGACCTGTTTATGCATATACACAGTAAAATCCCAATAAACATTTTATAAACAATTATCTACAACTATGAAAATTCATTTAAGGGACGTTATATACAAGTTATATTGTAGGATGGGATGTATGATATGTTTTTTAATCCCTGATCAACAAAATTCTCCGCAATAGCAAGATTCAGTGTGTACCCATTCCAGTTATACTATGGAGGTCTAATTGGAGTGCATTATGTAAAGTTAATCTTCACTTCATCAGATAGGTAGCAGGGACTGCAGTGATAGAACAAATAGGAGAGTCAAGGGTTAAATTACAGGACTCTACATTAGGCAGGTCAAGGTAAGAAAAAACTGTCATATATAAATATTTTTTAAATAGGTTAAAAAAGACCACTATGTTCATCATTGCCAAGTACTTATATGTGTTGATCAAGACAATGGCGATTTTATCAAATATTGCCCCAAGAGGTTAGGAAAAACCTTCTTGACTCCAAAGGCAAACAGATTTTACTTGGATCAACATTACCAATGTTAAAAAAACAACTAATTGTTATGACCTTGAATACCTGTGTTCACTATGCAGTATGCATTTTAAGTTAAATACTTTGGAGTCTTAGGATCCTTCTAACATGACTTTCATGTAAGATATGTTGGCTCACACAGACTGTGATCATATTCATATAACACAGGGAGTCCACAATATTGAATTGGGAGTCTCAATGTGCTTGGCCAGGAGAATGTCCTAGAGAATGTTTATAGGTGCCTCTTTTTTTTGTTTTATGGTAAGGCACTGGGTTCAACAAGAGATTTAAAACTGTACGCCTTTTAAAAATAATGTTTGGTCAGGGGGTAAAATTTGTTTTAAATACCCATCCCCTTCTATAATCGGCCAATATTTGTCCAAGGCCTTTGTGATCCAACTATACTTGGAGTTATGCGTTGTGATAAATTAACACTCATATTTGAGTCGGCCCTTGGGTATGTTTTGTAACCACCTAGGATG
Organism: Spea bombifrons; assembly: GCF_027358695.1. NCBI lineage: Eukaryota > Metazoa > Chordata > Amphibia > Anura > Pelobatidae > Spea > Spea bombifrons. Next base: position 20,758,434 of record NC_071091.1, on the reverse strand, counting down.
ATGTAAAATGTAAAATAAATAAAACCTTTAGAATCAGTTGGTTTAAAATAAGTTCTGGTGCAAACCTTTCTATTTTTTTCAAAGAGAGACAAATCCAAAAATGTCAATTGATTTTTCATTGATCTTAGATGTAAAACATAATTTATAGTCACTTAAAAGGGCTTCTGTACCCTTCCAAATAATAAATATATTGTTTATATATATCGAAGGCACTAGAAAGCCATTCAACCCTTTTTTATATAAAAAAGCATATCTACTTCATTTGCATTGCACATCTTAAATACCCTTTTTTCTAAAATATGTTTTCCTCTGACCTTTTCTATGCTATGTTGCCTGTAAAGTTCTATAAATGAAAAGATCCCCCACAGGTCTTTATATTGTCCTTGAACATATTTGTATATGGTAATCACATTTCCACATCAGCCTCTTTTCTCCAAAGTAATCAAACCCAAATTGGAAAGTCTTCATATCTGGGATCTTCCATTCTTTAATTAGTTTTGTTGAATATCAGTTTCATGATGCTATTTTAGACCGGGCGCTCAAAAATGGTACTGCATATTCAGGGTTAGAGGCAATATTACATTCTCATGCCATACGGTCATTCTCCTATTAAACGTAAGAGCACAACTTACGCATGAGATTGTGTACTGTTGGAAAATCTTGACAAGCACTCCCAGAGGGCTGGCAATGAAGCTTCTACATGTTTGTTGGATTTGTTATATATTTTATTTAAATATCATTTAATGTTTACTATACCCATTAACTATTTCCCCCATAAAGTTAAGTAGTGAGGACTGCAGTTTGGCCAAAATGCTTGTGTTTCATAGAGTCCTCTCTCTGGAGCCAACGTTCTTGGAGCTTCTTGTCGGATAACTGCTCAAAACACCTGGAGATCAAGGGCCCAAAGCCAGAGAATTCTTTGGCATGCCTATTACTAGAATGAACAGTGAAACAAAGAACATTTTCAATGCTGATGGTTTGATTAATTTAGAAACAGCTCAGTATTTTTATATGTGAGACTAGAGAAGTCATAGCTCTCTGTTTAGTAGCCATTGTTTTTCAAATAAATAATTTAAAGCCATTTTCAAGCAAACAGTGGGCGCAGTAAATATTGTGTGTGATGTGGGTTTCTTGAGCGGCATATTTTAATTTTAATGGCAATCAACTGAAACATGACTGATACTTAGAAGTACTGCCAACACAACTTCAAATAAATTCCCTTTATCTCAGAGCAGATCTATTTGAATTCTATACACACCAGCTTTTGTGTTATGTTAGTGACCTGTTTATGCGGCAGCTTAAGAACACGAATCATGCAATCTCAATGGACATTTAAGGACAAACGAGAATAGAGTGAGCGAAAAACACGGTTTGATTTTCCCGTTGACCCTCTGAATTGCAAAAAGATTTAAGCAATGCATGACAGTGGACTCAAAGACTTAGAATCCCTGCTTGTAGACGGACCGCTTTGCTCGAGGCATTTCATGGTCTTTTCATATGTCTGTCAGATATACAGTAATAAAGGATTAGCAACGTTTCATAGTTATGCATTATAATGTCGTGACATTAAAAACAGATGCCTGTTTAGAATAATCGCTTTCATGCACATAAAAATATTTTATATATATGATAGTATTCTTAAAATTGCCTTAGTACGTGTTTACAAACGCATGCAATGTATTCACATAACTATAGTCTGACCACAAATCTGAGTTTAGTGTTTTTGATATTATGTCCCATATCAACAGGATAAACCTGGCACGCTCTCGCTTACAATTTTGTATTGGACCTGCTTCGTTTTTATGGATGTGAATTCAACACAGATAAGAATTAATGGTAGTACTAAAAAGAATTTAAACCTCAGCATTTTAAAGTTTAATATATATATATACGTATTTTGGAGTATTAGTATATTATCTGCCTGAATAAACTATGCATTTGTACAAACACAAACTTTAGCACACATGCTGACATACTGACATCTTTATTAGTGTTATGTGATGATACAAAGCAAACAAAAAACATAAATTGTTATTAGTGATGATTTTCTGACATCACAAATGAGTAAATATTCAGATAGCAAATGTGTCCAAGATCAATAATTAATGCAAATACCATTTCCAGCTAAATGCATGTAACGTAAACATGGAAAGGAACGTACAATGAGCTGTATGAAAAATAAAATCATGTATAAACCTATAAATCCTGCTTGGTCTGTGTAGCGGCTGCTTTGCCCCAGAGACAAAACTTAATGATTTCTTTAAAATAATTACTATTTACTATCTTTCAAGCGTATTGCCAAGAAAAAATGCTAAGAAGGTACACTTAACATTAATGTATTAATTCAAACATGTTCCTATGATCTAAAGACATATTTGGAAACGAAAAATTCATTTGTTGAAGAGATGCTAGCCTTGATATTTGCAGAAGTCAATATTTAACAATAATTCTATTATTTTCTAAGTTACAGCCTTGCTTTTAATTGTGTTCTACGAAAGTCTTTGTCGTGGACACCTGGATAAACACAAAGTACTTTGTTTATTCCTCCTATTAACCTATCAATGGGACTTTTTTTATCAGCAAAGCTTTGCCTATTCTGGTACTGTATCTCATCAATAAAAATAAGTTATATCAGTGCAAGTTAATAGTTAATAAATGTCTCATCCCTATATTTTTAACCATGTAAACATTTTCAATGAGAATGATAATGGTTTTCATACTGTACTATTACATTGGCATTGCTATAGGTACTGAGGTATATATATATATATATATATATATATATATATATATATATTACATTATATAGATGGAGCTTGTAGGTTTAAAACAGTGAACCTGGTGTGATATCACCTGAATGTGGCGTGGCCTTCATGGAAAAGCAGCCTTCTTCAACGGAAACCTTTTTCCCAATAGGTAGAATAATGATCCAGGGGAAAAGAGACCCTTCACCAGAAAACTTAAATATACTATATTTAATGCATTTGTATGTCACATTATTAGCACACAGGGATTTCATGATTTTCCAAAACCAGGTGTACGGTACTTCAAAACCTTGTTCACTGTTGGGAAAAAAATATGGCCCTATAGTTTCATGAATGCAAAGCAAAATCTATATAAATCTTGCAATCATTAGACTTGATAAAGCACTCCCAGATTTATGGTCGGTTAGTTGCCTTTTGTGAATGTAGTTTCAACGCAACAAAATCCAGACTAAAGAAAAAGTATGGATACTTAATTTAACCATGACTGACGCCAGGCACCACTACGTATCTTGTTTGATCGATATATTGGTTTATAAAGTGCCACAAAAGTTAAAGGCTCTTAAAAAGATGGTTCCTCTTGGTACTACAAGTACCTTTAGAAACATTATTTCAGTATGCTGTCTGGTTAGTAGTAATTTATTAAACTCCTAGTGCACAAATCAACAACGATTGATAACCACTCAGGTGCACCTAAACATATAGCAGGCTAAATGAAGAATGCCCACTTAATCACAGCCCGGCATCACATCAAAACCAATGTGTGTCTATCCAGATCGAAGCAAAATAAGCTTCCTATGGGGTGGAAGATACATTTCGGAGTATCCATTATAGATGCGCAAATACTCTGTGCAGCACACCTAACCATTTAATAGCAGTTTTTCTGTGGATTTTATGTTTGTTTGTTTTTTTCATACTATTTTTTTTTATTTTGCACTGTTGAAGTGATATTTACTATGATAAAATGTTTTGCTTCTGTATTTAACAAACAGCAAAACAAATGTAATTTATTTTAGTAGAAAATACCGAATGCTTTACTTTTCCTATACAATATTGCTTTTCCAATAATTTGACCCGGCTCTGCTTCCGCTGCTCTCCACATCTTGATATTATTTTATGGTTTTGCTTTTTTCAGGCGTTACATAGCTGTATAAAAACCAATTGGCTGGGTGGCTCATATACACAATATATCGCTATAAAGATAAAAGGTAAGAACTAGTCATTTGTTAAACAAATAAGTTATAATTGTAATAAAATTGAAAAAAAAACATTGTTCACTCTATTGTGTTCGGCATTTTCAGTTATGTTTGTGCTGGTGTGAAGTATGAAAGAATTCTGTTGTACATGCTGCATTCTAAATTAATAATAAAAAAGAAAATTGTGTTGATCTAAAAATTTTATGGTACTCTCCTTTAAGGTATTTTCTTCACTAGGAAAATCACATCAGGCTATTGCATTGAAAAATGTCACATATATTCCTAAATATAATGAAACATTAAAAGTTTAAAGTAACATTTTATTGTTACTAACTTGTTACATTTTGCCTTATTTTTATACCAAACAATACAAGAATTTTCCTCTTTCTGTGAGTCAAATCTCATTTTAAGAACAAAAACTATAAGTGAAGTAATCAAACTTAAGTGGAAATTTCCTTGGCAATTATAAAAAGTAACTCCTATCGCTTTATACTATATATTGCAGGTATGTGCTTAAATGATACACAGGTCCCCAAATTAGAAGTCAAAAGAGAAAAGAATTGCCCTTTGCCAGAATAAGATCTGTTCTAGTCTTGCACCTCTGCAATTAATTTTCAATATATCAACTGTTTTGTATTTTTACATTTGTGTATCACTTTGATAAATGTCTCACAAAAAAGCAGAATAAATGCATTAAAGTCGCAATTTAATAGCAGCACACCATAAACTTCTGCTACAGAAATACGCATAATATCCAGAAATACAGTGTTGGAACTCCACAATTTAGGAAACATTGTAGAATTGAATGTATGTCAGTATAAAACATTTCCTATCATATCTCTCATTACGTTATATGTTTTTAAGTAACATCCAATTAATATTATTAAATAAACTCCCCCCAAAAAGTCATAGTAAAATGTATCTATACATATAATTAAGCTATGTTTATATCTCAGAGAAAGCATGCTTATTTCTGACCACTCTTGTTTTGCATTTACTTTTTCCACCAAATGCAGTGTATACTTCCCGCTAGTTTACTTATGCTTGTTTTTTTTGCATAGAAAGTATTAATAAATATAACAAATAAAATATCCCTGAATTTTATATAAAAATCCGTTCTGTTTATATTTAACTTTCTGGATCACCTTCTAAATTTACTAAGATTGATCTAATACGTAATTTAAAGGCATTTACTATTTCAGTTTTATGTAGAGGGCACCCTGATAATATATTTTCTGTTTCCAGAAATTAGTTGTTTTGCATAATATTATTTACCTTAAAAATACAGAATCACATAAGCATGAACAAATCCCCCATACACTTAAAAAACAAAGGATCTAGCAAGCCGTGGTACATTTTCACATATATTATAAAGTTATGGAATAGGTTATCACTCCACAAACATGTACTGACTCTACTCAAACTATACAGGCCACTGGTTCCTACATTTACAAAAATGAAATACATGCCCTAAAGTTACTATAGCTCCTTGAGATATTTTTACATTACCGTACATGTTAAATTGCTGCATACTTAAAGACATACCATTACAGTCTTAATGTTCTACAGCAGCAGCCGGAGAACATGATAAGAAATTCCAGAATTCCATAAAATATATTTGCTGTAATCTGGAGGCAGCAGGGATGGAGATAAACAGTAATGGCTACACAATTATACAATTATGTTATAATAAATAAGTAAATATTTAATTAATTTCTATCTTGGATTCCTAAATTAATAATGCATCTGAAAAAATACTCAAGAGCCTATACACACATGTAGATAGATATATAGATAGATAGATAGATAGATAGATAGATAGATAGATAGATAGATAGATAGATAGATAGATAGATAGAATGGCTGATCTTTCATGATCAAAGAATGGTTTCCAAATATTTTAAGCATTACATAATTGCATACATATTTCTGCAGACCACATAGAGAGGTACAATAAGGTTAGCCCAGTGGCTACAACTTTCGCTAGAAACAATTAACTTGTTGGGTTATGGTCCCATCTTATCCTGGCCCACTACTTGTTAATATGGACAGATGTTGAATTTAAGAGCATTAATGTAATTGCAACAGTAAAAATAAAGATGAGAATGAAAGAATTTCTGGAAACTGGTTGAATATTTCATGGTTATAATAAAAATAATCCATATGGATAATCAATTAAATCTTGTAATCTGTGTAAATTTGTACAAGGATTATTTAAAAATCTGTATTTGTGGTTATATTGTATAATTGTTATGCACAGAAACCAGATTCCTATGTTATTAAATGATATCTATATCACACTGCATCAGATTTCCACATTTTAATTCTCTTATCTGTTGGCCAAGTTCTTACAATGATATTAATGTTTTTACATTTTATATAGTTTCTACTTCAAGATTAACTACAATGTCCTTAATCTGTTCTTTTTCATCTAGATTGGCATAGTACATAGAGTGCATAGTCTGCATGTACGGTATATATATATATATATATATATATATATATATATATATATATATATATATTTCATTCACATACAACATGCTTGTATGTTAAAATATTTTTTATTAATGCTTATATTGTCATCTTATTGTTTTCTTTTTTCTTTTTTTATACACTGCATATGGTACCCATTTTGGGCTATTTTATATGGTATTGAACAGGCTACCCCAATTCAACCATAATAAATCCTTGAAGTGCTCACATATGACCTGGTGTACAGTGAAATTGTCTGTAAGTGATTACAGATGCTTTAACTGCCAAGTGCCATAAAGCACCCCTTGCGTGGTAAATAGTACCTGTAAATACCCTGCACTACGTAGTCAGCTGGCTGGCCAATGGGAGAGAGGCTGTAGTATTTACATGTAAACATGCTCAATATTAAAATCACAAATTTGTCATTCATGGTTGTACTCATTTTGAATAACCATCTCAAATGAAGTCTGATGCATTCTTCACAGGACTTCCAGTTATCTGCATCCAATGAAGGTTTCATATTTCAGAAATGTTCAACTCTATATCAGCACTTCTCTGTCTGTGTGTAATAAAAGTCCTTTAAAAATTGAATGCTAATCCTAAACAAACCCAAATGCAAGCACAAAACAGACTGCATATATAACAAAGGAGAATTATATAATCCGAGCTGAGTGAAATCTTTCATCTTTGATTTACAGGTTTGAGTCTGCTGTAAATGAAACCATATTGTTCCATATCTTTCATATCAGAGCCTTCCACCAAACCTTGTTTTAATTAAGGTTTCTTTCATATTTCAGAATAAAAAGCATGACAATTTTCACTTATGGCTTTAATATATATCCTCTGAGTAAGGAAAATATGAAAAAAATGAAGCACCCCTTAGAAGTCAGGCGACCATCGAGTGCTATGATTGGAAAAGTGGTAGCGCTTACATCATCGCGGCCGTTTCTGATTAGAGGCCTATCAGAGCCAAGATACCAAACAAAACAAGGGGATCTTCTAAGGAAGACTCGTTGTATCCTCTGGAGTCCTTGTTAATAAAGCCACTAGTACTGTATCTCAAATAGAAACAATAGCAGGAGGCACGTATTATCAATATAGAGTAGTACCAGTTGGCAGGAGTATCATGAGTAACATCAAAAAAGATGAATGTTTAACATATATTTCAGAAATCTAGAAATATATGTACATGAATATGGAAAAATAAGAATGAGCTCTTTAAAGATGGGTTCATGAGGGGAAAAAACAGACAAACAATGAAAGCCCCTATCCTGAAACCGGCTCCTTGCAAGATTCAAAAAAAGGATTCCTAAAACACTTCAAGTCATTTGAAAGACACCATCCTGAGCCAGGCTCCTTGCAAGATTCAAGGAGCCATTGATGTGGATAAAGGATTGGCCATAGCTTTATTAGCCCCCCGATTCCAATTTAACCATACAACCATACACATAAACCTGAAGAACCTGCCAGCTGCCGGTCCTTTGAACTAAACCAAGAGTTATGGTCCAGCAGGTCCCACCTTCCCAAGCCTGTTCGGACAAAACCTTCAGGACTCTTTCCTACCTCCCCTTATAAACCCCTTCATTGCCACACAGATGCCCCATACAGCCAATAAAATAAAACTATTGGCATGCCAACACTCCAACCTAGGCCAGCAGTCATGCTCCCTCTTCCCTACCAGTCCAGGTGCCCCTTTCCTGAAACACCTCAAGCCCTCTGAAAGCCGCCATGACACATTCTGGCCATGCCTCTGTTTATTTTATTTGTACATCCTCTTTGACATTACCGATAATTACTGCTACAAGAGACTTACTATTGCCTTTTTTCATCCCACTTTTTTGTTAAATTACCCATAGGATTCCTTTAGATTGTAAACTCACGAACGAGGCCCTCACAAACCCATCATTCCTGCTAGATGGCTGCGTGGGCAGGGTTCTGTAATGTATATTTGTTATGTATATGTTAACTGCCCCATTTAAATTACATAGCACTGTGTAATTTGTTGGTGTTTTATAAATAAAATGTAATAATTATAATAAATAAATATTCTTAATTCTCATTCTCCCGTATTTATCAATTCATTACTATCTGAGGTACTGTAAAAAACAACAACAAAAAAAAACAATAATGCCAAATAAATCATAGAGCTATTTCTAGGCAGATGGTAATAATCTGGTACAATGTCAAATGCCCATCCAATGGTTAGCCAACCATTTACATAGCTGAGTAAACAGGGTACATTAGGTGATGGTTTAACATCTTAATGACAAAAAGGATCATCTTGCAGCCGTCGGTCATTTCAACTTTAATTTATTGCCACCGTCCAGTAGTTGATCAAACTGGAAAAAAATGCATTAATAACGAGCAGTGTTGGAGAGAGAGAAAGAAAATATTACTAGGTGAAAGGTTTTATATTTATTTATGATGATTTTTCATTGTAAATTATATCATGGCGTCATAAATGATATAATGAAATCATGATAAACTGCCTATCTGCTAAATTAATGTTCTAAATTTTTAAGGAAATATAACATTTGCAGCTTTTTCCCATGGCAGGTTTTCGGTTAAGTTAGGCTCATTCTGGGTACATTTAACTGCAAATGCTTTTAAGTTTAAACAGCGATGGAGCAAAGCTGCTGCACGGAGTATATGCCCACTGTTTATGTTTCATGGGATATGTGCCACCCAAGCAGCAGACAAGACATGTCTGAGGGTGCCCTTGGGAATACACAATGAAGTCACATACAGGAAATATCAGAGAATACTTGGCACTCCATAAAGCTGACTCTTCTTCCATTGGCTCTGCTGCAGTTCTGTAAAAATAAACAGGCAATCAGAACCCAGCACTAGAATACACAATGACATTGTAGATACTCATGCATAATCAAAGCTGATTTTTCAGCTCTCTCGGATGTTTATTTGTGTTATTTAGCTATCCATAAATAGAGTTTCATTTCTAGGAACTATAAACAAATAGCTAGAAGAAAAACATCTTAGAGCCAAGCAATCGTCTAAAATGTTCCTGTTGATATTAAAACATGTCAGAATATTTGATAGCTTTTAGTTCATAAATCCAGAGTCTGGTATATGAAATATCTGAACTGTTTTTTTTAAAAGTTGCTTCATATCAACATCTTTACAACGTAGGGATTCCGCGCAGTAGTCAGTGAAAAGATGTTCATATGCACGGCTTGCTGTCACTCTTCTGACCTGTTGGCAATTGTCAAATTAAAGCTTTGGATGTTAAACATATTGTGATGCGCAATAGGGAATACTGGTGATAGGTTCATAAAAAAGAAAAAATAAACAAAGTTAAATAAAACAGCCATACTTTTTTTTTCCAAAGCTACAAGTTGAGAAGTACCTGTTTGGGGAAAATAATTAAACACATAGCACTTTTTTGTCAAACAGATATATTCATTTGAATATATTTATAAGACAACTTTTGTAAAAGAAGTGAATGCAAATGCAAATACAAATACGGTAAAATAAAATATTTTAATGAAAAATATATGAAAAAAAATGTAGAGTAAATAAGACAATATTTTACAAATATATAAATACACAAAGCAATTTTAAATACAAAAAGTAATGATTACAATTTTCCTGAGATTTAAAATGTTGTAAGAAGAAGAAAAAAAAAACCTGCTGCTTACATACCAATAAAATGATATAGTTGGTGTATTACTCTAATGAATGGGAGTTGTGGCAGCCAATCACATGTGTGCTAGTGGAATGCTGCGATTGGCTGCTGCTACATGGAGTTCGATGTGCATTTGCAGGCAGCATGTTTAAGTATGCTTTGTGCTTTCCGCTTTCCGTAAAGGGAGCCACGGCGAGCAGGAGGAAGAAGTCGCATTTTTTATTCCATATCTCCAATAACTAAATAATGCATGCATTGGGTTTAATGCAAAATGGACTCCAATATGCCTAAATTATTTATGGGCCTATGGGTCTCTTTAATAGATAAACATTTTTACATCTATAAAATTTCTGATTTATAATTTTTATAATGAGATGTGATAGTTCTGATAAATAAACCTCAGCATGCTTGTTTATTATTTGTATTATTTCAATGAAGAAAGCATTTTCTCGCTATTTTTAAAAGTTCAAAAGTTGGTTAAATAGAAAAAATTGATGCACCCATAGCCAGTCAATGCAACAGAGGCATTTATTCGTATTGGTTGGCTAAAGTGAACATAAATGATGATGTAGGGCCAGATAAACCAAGGGCAAAATGGACGCAGTTAATATGTGTTAATATGGACAGGGTGTGACATCATTTAGAGAAATCCGAAACAAATATTATTTGCTTTATTTCACATCATGTTTTATTCATTTCCATTTATGAGAGTATTCATGTGTTATAAACATTTACTATCTATTTTAAAAAGTATTAATGAGAGCATTTAGACTTTTTTGCTCTGAATGATTACACATTTGTTGATTAAAGCTGTTAATTGAAGCAGCCATATCCTAGATTTTAAAAGAAAACAAAACCATTTTGGCTTGATAGAATATACAGTAGAACGTGCATGTGAGAGTGATAAACACCATACATAGAACATGGGTTCAGGTACAGAGAGGGCACTTGTATTTTATCTGGCATGCAAGGCCTCACATAGTTTCAATTCTCATTTGAGTCTTGCAAGCAAAATGCATGGCACAGAACATACAGCTTGCTTCAACTCTCTGAGAGTGAAATCTGTCCAATTGTTTTGTTATTTACTATTTGTCATGTCCTGTTTACCCCTTGTACAGTGTTGCGGAATGTGATGGTCCTATATAAAACAATAAATAATATTATAGCACCACTGTTACTGACTGCTACAGATGACTGCAAAAGGAGCCTACTGGCTGATCCTGTCACATGACAGGAAATGAATCACTCAATCTGCCATCACTGATTATACTCCACAGATGGAGTCAGTCTGTGTCTCTACGAATACCCCTGCTGCAGGAGAAGGACCCAATGCACCAAGTGGACACCCTTCGGGGCACCCACGCCACCTACCACAACAATCTCCAGGTTTCTGGTGTTCAGTGCAGACACACACATAAATAAAGCAAGTGGGCAGCATGTGAGGCCCCTTGTCACCAGGTGCCCTGGGTCAATAGCCCCTTTTGACTCATCGTAAATAATCCACAGCCTTTTTCAATAGGACTAAGATTATAGCAAGACTATGATCAATCGTCTACTAAAGACAGCCTTCTCAATACCTACACTTCCCTTTAGGCTTTAGAAGGCTACTGTTAACCGAAAAATATTTTTGTATGTCATAATACACTTCGATTCACTACAGTACAGTTTTCAGTATGCTGTTCACTATAATAATGATTAATCTGCCCAATAAGGACTCTTGGTGCATACATGCTTTTCTATTTGGTAAAGGTTAACACACAAAGGCATTTACTCGACACTAGAGGCAGTCCACGCTAGGCCCCATAAAAGCCCTGATTCAACAGTACTTTATCTCTGCTGCAATAATGACAGTTCCTCCTTGACACATTGATACAGAACAGCAATATTAACAAATATACTTTATAACGGAATCACACTCAATCCCTTTTTTTGGATATGTTCCCATAATAAAGTATTGCACAATATATAACAAAATACTGGATATAAAAAAATCAAAAAATATTCTTAGTATCACAATAAAAGGCAGTATACAAGAAGCACATGTCATTTTAAGAAATTACATCCTAATGTATTCCCAAATCCTTTTATAATAGTGTATAAACTCATAATACAAAATAAAGAACACACATTTTAAATACATTGTGATATTTCACACTAGTCAGCAATCCTTAAATGTGCTGTTTTGTTAAGATTAACACTTTTGTAATGTAACAATAATTCCTATTACTGTTTAATATCCAAACCTTTCTCATTAATAATCCTTTATTTGTAAAATCTTGACCTTTTTTTCTGGGAACACCTTATTTTCATGTAACTAAACATGTTAAACATTTTTGTGTTGTTTTTATGTGATTAAATCTTCATACATACCAGAGAGCTCAATTGGTGTTTATAAATGGAATGGCACTTTTAACAGGTGAACTGATTACAAAATCACTGTATATAGCTCTGTGTAGTTATGGTTTTGTATAAATATTTTTCACCTACAATTTAACGTTCTGTCTCCTTGACAGAAGGCCTTGCCAATAGAGCTTATATAGGAGAGAAGTGGATGAAGAAAGAAGACAGAATAAGAAGAGGCAAGAGAAGAAGCGGAGCTGCTGTAATGGAAGAGAATGAAACAGAGAGTGAGAGGGTGTGAGAGAGTCTGAGAAACTGAGTGAAAGTTTGAGAATTAATAAATAAAAATTTGAGAGTGTGTGAGAGAGCATAAGTAACAGTGAGTGAAAGTGTGAGAAAGCATGAGTAAAATTGAGTGAGAGTATAGGTAAGTCAGAGAATGAGAACATGAAATCAGAGTGAAAGAGCAACGTAATGAAAATGATGATGTGAGAGATGGGAGTTATGGTGTGCCGCGTCAATGTCTGTCTCAGTATATAGTGATGGGAGTTATGGTGCACCACTATCAGTGTCTGCCTCAGTATATAGTGATGGGAGTTATGGTGTATCACCATCAGTGTCTGACTTAGTACATAGTGATGGGAGTTATGGTGTACCACCATCAGTGTCTGACTCAGTATATAGTGATGGGGGTTATGTTGTACCATTATATGCTGTATGTTTTGTTTACTATATAATGTATAATGATAAGAATCCTGCTATACCACCGTCTGTGTCTATCTTGCTATATGATAGGAGTCATGTACTACTGTCTGTATTTGGTTCACTACATAATGACAGGAGACAAGCTGTACCACCATCTGTGTCTGGATCACTATATAATGATAGCCGTTATACTGTGCCACCCTCAGTGTCTGGATTACTAATGATAGAAGATATGCTATACCACCATCTATGTCTGGATTACTATATATTGATAGCAGTTGTGCTCTATCACAGTCTGTGTCTGGATCACTGGATAATGACATCAGTAATTCTGCATCCACGTTAGTGTCTGGATTGCTATATAATGATATGAGTCATGCTGCACCACTGTTTGTGTCTGGATCACTATATAATGATGGAAGTTGTGGTGTAACACTGCCAGGGTCAGTATACATTCATGTGAACCTCTGTGAAATATGCAACAACGTCTTTCTGCGTTAGACATTCCATTTTAACTATATAATATGTATATATGGATTTGCCCCAGCACCCAGATTGCACCCATAGGATTTGTCCCAGCACCCAGATTACACACAGGATTTGCCCTGATTGGATCCACAGGGATTACCCAGCACCCAGAGTTCACCCACAGTGGTATCCTTTCCAATTCTCAGGTCTCTTCTCAGTTAGGGCTCCTCTCAGTTTGGCTCACATACACCCTTTATTCATTCTATGCCCAAAACAGTAACAGTAATGAATAGACTGTCAAAATACACTCATATACTCTACCCTTACAAATGCCTGCCCATAAACAAACATGACTGCCCATACACATATACATACATGCATATTTACTCTTACACAGAAACATTCTGGCTTACACTTGCTCTTGCATCTTGCTCTTGCTTGCTCTAAGATAAACACTTTCAAAAAAGAAACACACACACTCCTTTTCTCGGTCCGTTTCATAATTTCTCCCCTATATCGTTATATCTTCCTTTTCTGCCCATCTCTCCCCTTTCTCGTTACCCTCTTTTGCCGCTCTCATTTCTATCTATCTGTCTCATTCTGTTTGATCCTCCCTTTTTCTTTATCTCTCCCCTTTATCTTTGTCCCTTTGTTCTCTTTATGCCCATCCTTTCTCTCTCTCTCGTGCTCTTTCCCCCCTTTCTCTTTCTCTCTCCCTCTCTGTGTGATCCACCCCTTTCTCATTTTCTCTCCCATTTCCCTTGATCTCATCTCTCCCTTTTCTTTTTATCTCTCCTCATTTACCTTTACCATTATCCCTATCTCTTCCATTTCTCTTTATACTTCTCCTTTCTTGTGATCTCTCTTTGTTCTCTTTATCTTCCCACCCTTTCTCTTTATGACTCCTCTTCTTTCTATCCCAGTTTTCTTTCATTTATTTTTATCTCTCCTTTTTCTTTATCTTGCCTTTTCCCTATATCTCCCCTTTCTGTTTATTTCCCCTCCTCTTTCTCTTCATCTCTCCCCTTTCTACATCCCTCTCCATGTTTCTCTTTTATTTTATTTTCTTTAATACCACCTTTCTTTTATCTTTCCTCTTTTTCTTTATCTTATCTATTCCATTTCTCTTTATCTCTCCCATTTTCCCAGGGCTTTTCTCATTATCTTTCCCGCTTCTCATTATTTCTCCCCTTCCTCACAGTCTCTCTGCTTTCTCTATCTCTCCTCCTATTTGTCTCTATAGCTCTTCTTTCTCTACCACTTGTCCTCTTTGTCTATCTTTTTTTATTTCTCCCTTTATCTCTTATCTTTCTCTATCTCTTCTCTTTCTTCAAACTGGATGCTTGAAGGCAAAAGTAACACTGACAAGCTGTTTGGAGGTAAATATGGCACTGACAAGCTGTTAGGGCACAGATGTGGCACAGACAAGATGTTTGGGGACAATGATAGCACTAACAAGTGCAAAATGGTACTGTAAGTTGTTTTTAGACAAAGATGCCACCGACAAACTGTTTGGCCACAAACATGGCACTGGTAAGTGTAGTGGACAAAGATGGCACTAGTAACTTGTTTAGGGCAAAATATGACATTGGTAAGTTGATTGAGGCAACACTGAAACACTGGGGGCAAAGCTGACACTATGGGACGTGGGTGAAATTTTAGTTGGGAAAGTCAGGGGACTTCTAAGGTTGTCAGCTAAATGTTAAAAATACAAAACTTAGTCTAACCCCCAGCAGTCAAAGGGTTAAATCCTTGGATCAATTTTATTTTCAATTTTGGTCTGATCATGCCATTTAGCTTACTTGATAACTAGCAGACAATGCCAAGAGTCTCACATGTGACATCACATTTTCTGTCTTTAAATGAATGCCACAAATGATGAAATGTGATAAGAAACTATGTAGAGATTACATTAATATACATCCAATGTGCACACATCTGAATATAAAGAATCTACCCCAATGGGAAATTGCCGGACTGTGTTAGTAATGAAACATAACTTTTACTACATGTCTTCACTATGGCAAAACTGATGCAAATGGGGTGCGTATATAATATGATTTAGCTATGAATTGATTTGTGATACATGTAAAGGAAGGCACATCTATATTGCAAATATACTGTTGCATTTTTGTGGAGTTTGCTGAAAAAAATACTAAATTTATTACAACATAAAAAATGAATAGTGGTTCTGATCTTAAATCAATGTGCCATGCTGGAATTTTCCCATTTGCATTCAGCCAAGAAAATGGATAAGCTGTACAGGCCCAGAGGAAGATAAAGTTCACAATTAAAGGTGATACCTTTTATGGGGCCACTACTTAAAAGATACAGAGTGACATTAGCTTTGGGGACCTAAGGGGTCTCTTCCTCAAATTAAATTTGTACATATCTGGTTGTTCTCAGAGAGTTCGTCCTAGGTGTCTTTTCATTGTTCTCTGCTTGATGGGTGGATCTTTGTAAAAGAAGATTTGCATTTACACGATTTGTAATGCATCATTTTGGTGAGTTTTTGTTGCAATTCGGTCATCAATAAAATAATAAATTGAATAATACTTGCAGTCACATCTGCTTTGTTTTTCATGTTACTATTTACACAAGTAACAAATAAAAAAACCTGCTAGGGCCATTGCCTTTGCATGAAAATGGCTAATTATATACTGTGTCTATGTATTTCTTTGAATCCCTACTCACTGATTTGGAACATGACTCTGTCCCCATCTGGTTGTTTGGGATGCTCCCCCAACACAGGACTGAGGAAAACAGGCCTTACCCAGTTGACAGAGAACAGCTGATAATGGTGTTATTAATGCTGGAATACAGATAATGAAATGTGGGAACTAAAGTCTAGTGACAGAGATCATGTTGAGGGTTGTGATTCTGTCATTAAAGTTTTTCCATACGTATGATCTATGCTGCATAAATCCAAATAATGTAACCTAATAAGAAGGTTATTATAATTTCCTAAAGTATGTGCTTCTTGCAGAGGGGTGGGCAAGCCAAAGGTAACTTCTCTGCAGCTGCATGCTCGTCACAAGTCTCTGTGCTGTTGGTGGTAGGATCAGAGTATCCGCAGTCACTACAGAAGGAACTCATGCAGCTGGTAGTTCAATCAGTCAGTGTGAGTAGTTCAAGAACAGCAGGAAACTCCCCCAAACTGATTCCTGCTCTGTAAAATCTGCAGCTGTTGTACTTTTTTTGGTTGGATTTGGATATATGGAATTAGACGCGTAACTGAACTTTGTAGAGGCACACATAGAATAACTGTTGTATGTAACTACATATAAAATAAATATATGGGCTTCTTTGAATTACTTCTCCTGGTGACATGATGGTCAGTGATGGTGGCTCTTGGCTGCTGCCACCTTGTCACATGATGGTCAGTAGTCTGCAGGGGTGAATATGGCATCCGGTATTGGCAGCCACAGACACAAGATGATTGGGGATTTCAGTCTCTAAATACACTATTTGGTGTTACAATTTGTTACCCGCTATACGTAAAGTATTTAAAAACAAATGAACACAAAAAAATTAGATGAAAGGCACTTCCTATGTTGTATTGTTATTTCCAAAAGGAAAGTGCTATATATTAGATCCAAGTGGACCTCTGGCCCTGTTCTTTTCTCCACCATAACTAACGCACTCACACGCACTCACATTCACTGTAACACACATTCATGCACTCTAACACACACTTATCTTGCAAGGAGTTTTAACCTGTTTTCAGAACTACTGCGGGGTAGTACTGTCAATCCCCACCTTTGTGACCGGACTGCCCTGATTTGGGCCTCAGGCCAGCCCATCCCTGGTGCTATACAATAGGTCAAACTCTCATTCTGTTTGGAGAATTAATGCCAAACAGTAAACTGTTACCTAACATAAAGAAATACATGTTAATAGAAATGCATGCATACTGAAGGAATTTGACCAATAAGGAGACATAGAACACAAATGGGTCCGTACACCTAATTCTACATGGGTCACTGATGGAATGCAAGAGGTCCATCCTTTCCATTCATTTTCATTGGCCAAGTTTGTCTCCTCCATCTGATGAAAATCTCTTGATGTACCCGATTTTCCCAGTTATGGTTTGATACAGATGTCCGCACATTTATGGATGCAACTCATTCTGAACAGAATATATATGAATATGAATGCATATAGTTACACAAGAACTACTCAGTTCTTAACTTAAACATAGTAATACAGACTAAGGTAGGCTAAACATCCTGCTACACAGGTCAAATTAAGAAAAATACCCAATGGTTCGCTTCCTGAACATATCCATGTTGCTTGTAGGATACTTAACCTTACATATTTTATTGGTCTTGTGGTCCCTTAGTAGAAAATGAGAAAAATCTTGGCTCTGATTTAAAATGTCATTTAATCTGGAAAAGCTACAGCTAGTTTATTTTCTTTTATTTTCCATATTTCTAGATTTTACAGTTAACTATAAACAAAGAATGATTGTTCCGCACCGCCTGCTTTTTTGTCATTTTAAGGAAAGAACAAAAACATCTAATAATGGTGGAAGGCCAGAAGTATTTTATTCTTGATTCACCAGTGGTAATGAGTCAGATCTGCTTTGGCCAGAAAAAGAAATGCTTTGCCCAAAATCTTAGCAAAAATGACTCATCTCACTCCAAGCAACAATATATCTTCCAATGGAACTGGCAACACTCTATTAAAAAGTTTTTACATTTATTTCTTTGAATCCTTGTGAGCTCCATAATTTCCAATTTTTACTGTACAATACTTCTAATGTATTCATTTTAATGATACTCTGGGAAAACATTTTGTGGATGCTTACACAACTCTGAAATTCCTTTTAATATCATGTTGTAAACAAGTTAGTAGCTTTGGAACGCTATGAAGTTAGCTTTAGCACCAACGCACGCCTAAACAAATTTGAAAACCATTGGAAACCACACTAATATGTATGGCTCTGTGAATTATCACGTTTATGGTTTGCTAGAAGAGATAATATGCACGGCGTATAGAAAATAATTCAAACAAAAATGGCTGCCAATGATATTTCTTACAGGAAAAAAAGAACATTGTAGCCGTTGGACTGGGTATATTGCCTTTGCCCTTAAGAACAATAACTCATTGTGTGTGATCTGCGTCACATGTCACTCTAATCAGCACAGCTATAGGGGAATTGTGAGCTGGTTGTGTAAAAAAAGGTTGTAGTCCATTTCTGTAATTATAAGGCCTAATTGTATTGTATACTTGAAGCCTCACAGTTGCTTATCCCATCCTAAAAGTTCCAATTGCCAACTATCCCAAAGTCTATGTGAACAATTCAAGTAAACTCTAACTTTTGTCCTAAGAAACTACTCATCATAAAAGTTCCAGTTGCTGAAGAAATGACCCTCACCTTTATGAGTTAGGGAGGATAGTGCTTCCGTTGCCTAGGTCATGAAAAACACATTAAACAATGTATTTTCTTTATTAAATCAAAATATTTCATGGGAACTTGAATGTACACCAATATCCTTTAATACTTTTAAGATTTGCTAAACACAGCAAGAAAGAGATCTTATTATATTCCAACCACAAAATGTTCCTACTTATCTGCTGGGTTTTCTTACTTTCTCACAGAGCTTTCCATTGTCTGCTCACATATTATACAATGATCCTTTGCACCAGTGCTGGACTGTCAATGGTTGGGTGGGCCTGGCACTTTAAGTATGGCGGCCACCTCAGGGCCCCCTCAGTTTGGGCCGAAAGTTGGATAGGTGTGGTCTATCATATTGA
This sequence comes from Spea bombifrons, assembly GCF_027358695.1. Lineage (NCBI taxonomy): Eukaryota > Metazoa > Chordata > Amphibia > Anura > Pelobatidae > Spea > Spea bombifrons. The sequence goes on along the minus strand of NC_071091.1, from coordinate 20,739,085 downwards.
GCCAATGGCTGCACGCTATAACATTCGATTATCCGCTGCAGTGCAAGATTGAGTGAGTATGAGATGATGTCAGCCGGTAGCCCACCGGGCATTTGCCTGGTGTGTCAAACGGCCAATCTGGGCCTGCTTTTATAAATAAAAATTCATAAAACAAGAGTTCAATTTGATTTATAAAGGAGTTTTTAATTATGCTTTTAGAAGGACTATATATTTAATCTGTACAAGATGAAATTCAACGTTGTTAGAAAAGCACTGATATTAAAATGAAATAATACATATCATTTTCAAATTGCTGGTGGGATTTAAAAAAATAGACCTAGATTGTTCAGCGTAATTTTCATGATCTGAACCTGATGCTAAATTGTTTTTGAGTAATGTCATCTGAATTGAATACATGTGCTGCCGTCCCTAAACCTGGTTCTTAATGTATTTTTCTTTTTTTTTTGTATTATGAAAATAAGAGCTGAAGCAGATCATCTTTATAATTCTCACAGAACTGGGTGACAAATAACCATTGGCTAGGGGTTGATAGACTTCATGATAAAATAATACAGCCAATTCCATTATATGCTTTGAAACTATGGACTTTGTGTAATTATTGTTTTGCTGATTTTGATGAATGATGGTGAACATACTGAATGATAGAGAAGAACAATGGTACATTCATCAGATTTGCTCCAATGCGTATAGAGAAATAATAAAGACAGGTGCAACATTCATTAATTGTAACTGGATAGCTCAAACATTGCACCTGAGTGGATGATGGGCTACTGAAGAAAGGCTATGATAATGTTTTCACCAAATTTGGAGAAGACAGACCTGAAAAATCATCTCAAGAGAGCAAGGACATAATGACATGCAACACCAACAGCCGTCAACGAAGCAGTTCCAATAATTAAATCTTACTGAAGAGAGGAAAAACATATTTCCAAAGTGACAGAAATTACAGATCCAACCTAAAACCATTTCACGTTTTCACAAAGCAAATCAAGACTGACAATTATTTGAGCTGATGGGATGAATATTTCTTATGTCTGGAGATGACCATTCACCACCAAATAAAGACCATTCACCACCCAAACTATCAAAATAACGTGCCTGGGTACTGTCAATCAGTGATGAGTACCGTATTTGCTCGATTATAAGACGACCCCGATTATAAGACGACCCCCCAAAATCAAAATATTAATTTAGGAAAAAAACAAAAAGCCTGAATATAAGACGACCCTATAGGAAAAAAAGTTTTACCAGTAAATATTAATTCATGTAAATATATTTTTTAAATTTCCTTTTATTTGCCAACCTGCCCCCCCCAGTTATGCCACTCTGCCCCCAGAAATGCTTTATACCCCCCCTATTTGCCACTCTGCCCCATGATATGCCTTATACCCCTATATGCCACTCTGGCATATAGGGGGTTAAAAGGCATATCATGGGGCTGAGTGGCATATAGGGGGTTAAAATGCATTTCTGGAGGTATATATGCATATCATGGGGCTGAGTGGCATATAGGGGGTTAAAATGCATTTCTGGAGGTCCAGAAATGCATTTTAACCCCCTATATGCCACTCAGCCCCATGATATGCCTTTTAACCCAGCATGTACTGGCTGCCTTGGCTTGATAGGAGTGTGATTGCTGCTAACAGCAATCACACTCCTATCAAGCCAAGGCAGCCAGTACATGCTGGAACCTGGGGATGATAGTAGTGGGATTACAGCCTCCCTATGCCATGCTACAGCCCCCACCCCCCTTACACATCCATGCTATCACACACAAACACACATTCACAAACATTTAAATACTCATTCATTCCATTAATCACACATACTTCACACATTAATCACACATACTTACCCAAAAACCCTCCCCCACCCCCTTACCTGAACTGCAGATCTCTCACTCGAAGACTTCTGCAGGGGACCGGCTGTACCAGCAACTTCTCTGGCCCCGCCCCCAGAGGAGGGAGGGGGAGATAGAGTTCTGTGAGGAAGCTACAAGCTTCCTGTCCTCCTGCTTCTAACGGAAGAGACGCTGCTCGCGACCGGTAAGCAGCATGGCCCCAGCCATTTTTTTGGGGTCTGATTAGAAGACGACCCCGATTATAAGACGAGGGGTATTTTTCAGAGCATTTGCTCTGGAAAAAACCTCGTCTTATAATCGAGCAAATACGGTAATTCCATGAAGTGTAAAATCAAAACAGACTGCATCAGCATATTTGGCTGTTTCACTGAAAAAGGACTAATGTGGGTCATTAAAAAACAAGGGAAATCGTGAGATGGACACTATAGTTGTATACCCCTGGAAGCTAAAGTTATGAGAGACTAACAACATACCGTACTCAATCAAAATTTTCTTCACGACAAGGTGCCTTGTTTCAGGGCAAATCAAACTCGATTTAAATGTGGCTGAATATTTTGGATGGCAACAGATATTCATGAGAAACTTTGCTTGGACAACTCCAAAGAGTATTGAAAGACAAGCAATTTGACACTAGCTTGTTTGAGAATTAGTTATGGTTTTATCCAAACAGACTAAGGGCTATGATGGAGGATGGGGCAGGACATACCATCTACTGACAATGAAGCTTGTGCCAAGTAAAATGTTGGACTCTCTACATCCATTGCATTTTTCTGTGAACACCTAGCAAATGGTTTTTACCTGCCCCGTACATACAATAGACTTGTATTTTGAAGAGAAAAAAAAAAAGTATGCTAATATGGCATCCAACAAATAAACAGACAATAAAATAATTGGGTATGGAATTATACTTCACATTCCCCATAACTGGGTACAGAATTATACTTTACATTTCCCAGACTGAAAATGTAAGACAACTTGTAGCAAGCCAGAGAAGCCTGGTGATTCTCTGATTTTCTGGAACAAGAGTACCAAATGAAACATTCACATGGAATTATGCTCAAATGATTTTAGTGAACACTTTTAGCATACTTTGATTTATCCCAACATTAAGGTTGGCTAGAGAGGCATGTTTAGGGATGCACTAGCAACATCACTTTGTTAAAAAGGCCTAGTAGAAGTATTATTAAACACTCATCTACAGACACCAGACAAGCCAGAAGGCTTGTTTTTCTCTCAGAAATCTCATGGTGCAGCCACAACCACAAGGGATTCTGGGTAGGCGCATGCAAATAAGTCCTGAATCTTTTACTGATAGGAACAAAGTGTTGAATTGGGATTATCCTGTTGATGCTAGAACCCCTGGATAGAATTCATTTCTCTGTGACAGATAATAAATCATTTTGCTTATTACTTTTTTGATGCAATTGTTAATGCAATTGTTTTCAAAACACTGTTGCTTAGTTTTAAAATTTAAATTAAGAATCTGTTGATCGTGTGGATTTCTGTACTAAGCAGCTTTATATTACCTAAAATGTATACTACATAAAAATTAAGAAAAACTAAGAAAGAGCAATGCAAATCGACATGGCTTACCCTTTCTTCTCACTATATACTGCATGGAGCTCATTCACCTTGTCAGGGAGGTTTTTTTATTCAAAATACAAAGGATTTGTGTACTAAGCAGAGTTATATTAGCTAAAATGTATTTAGTACAAAATAAGAAATACCTTTTCAAGAAGCAATCTAAACCAGTTTAACCCTTAATACTCCCTAATACTGTATGAAGCTCATTTACCTTGTCAAGAAGCTTTTCACACACCTAGACTTTATTACTAAGATCACTAGTACAATGCATCTTAGCTGGGAGTGGATACGTTTTGGAAACGCAGCAGAGTTTTCCATCTGTTCAGCTAAAATATAACTACCCTGTTATTGTAACCTTTTAAAGCTGTTGATCTAGGTTATAAAATCAGAGTAAATTTACAGTTGTGATCTTGAACCTTATTTCAGGGAATTGCTCACACTTATTTAGCACGCTATTAAGTTTGTCTAGTTGTATCCCTGTTTTCCCACACTTTCATCCCTTATGATTGATCTCTGCAGAGATGTTTTCTAGTGTTTCACTGGCACCTTCAAGATAGGGAAGCAAGTAAAAGAAGTCATCCCACCGCCCAACTCTCAACATAACTAATAGTCATTCAAACACTAACATACACACTCACTCTAATACACAGATATACACATATCACTCACCTTGCATGGAGAGTGAGCCTGTCTTGGTGGCATGGAGCAAGATAATACACTTCTACTGCTAAGCCTTTGTTCTTATTTGCTGTGTTAGGTCCTGCCTTGGATCAGCTGCCCTCCTGGCTTACCCCCCCACCCCCGCCTGCACCAGCCCACCGCTAATTATGCTATTTATTTTATTTTACTTCTTTTTCATTGGCCCCTTGCCTTGTCTAGGTCTTTATACACAATTTAGTTATGCCAAAGCAAAACGTTCCTCCTAAGTCATGTTGACAATCTTTCCCAACCACATTAGTTTCAAGTGTGCAGGTGAATATAATTCAACTAAATTCCCATCATAGACAGTCATTAGGAATTCTGGAATATTGGAGCTGTCACGGCTTCAGGCACTGGGTTAGGTGGGAGTCTGTCTACAGGGACAGGTTCTGGCTCAGAACCTTGTGCGAGGCAGACAGGTATAGATGTGGTATAGATGTTCTTGGTTGCCAGACAGCTGTCTGCTGCAGCTTTAGACCGCAGTGGAGTCTAGGGAGACTGGCAGATGATGTCAGGCAACCCAAGGTCACACGCAGTAAGATCAAATGAGACAGAGACATAAACTAAGAACAGTCCAAGGTCAGATACCCAGATGATCAATAATCCAAATGGAGTGCCAAATCAGGAGACATGGAGAAAAATAAGTCCAGAGTCAGGGGTCAAAACCACAAGTGCAATATTCCACCAAGAGAAGTTTGGAGGAACACTCGTATATAAAGACCACTGATGACCAGATTAGTCACAGGTGTGTCAGGAACTTGAACATGGATAGCAGAGGGGCAAGAGGAGACAAAAATCCCAGAGACCACTGAGCCTCCTGGTCGTTGGTTCCTGACTGGAACTCTCTACTCTGTGAACCTTACTCGGAATCCTGGATCTCTGCAGGAGCAATTCCAGAAACTAATTCTCTGGAGTCTTGTGTACGATCCCCTGCTTTGCTCAATGGTTTACAGAAACTATCAGTTCACAGTTCTCTAGTGTTCCATATATTCTGCTCCAATAAGAATGTGCACTTCATTAAAATGTCATAGATGGACTCCTGCATTGCAAAAAGATACATACCTGTTGTCATTTGTGCAGCTTGCCTGTTCAATATCCACTGATCTCTTCTTCTGTCTCTGTCACCTCTCCTGTCTGGATGCCAGCCATGGAAGAACCAAGGGATTTCTAGTATTTACTTGGAAGAACAAACAAAACAAACAAAATATATTTATATAGTGACTAACTGGAATTTCCCAATTCTTCTGAATACTCTTCATTTGCACAGTCTGAAGGAAAAGTTAGTGTCTAGACTTGTCAAATGTCATGAGCTAGAACTGTTCCTATTCTGTACCCATGAGATTCAATAAGATCAAAACAGCTGTATGTAGGTGTAAGACTTGGACTGAATCATATTGTAACCATATGCTGTACTCTAACGTTGTGTATTAAACAGCAGCCATATGAAAATAGGGGCTCCCAATTAACCATGGGTAAGGAATCAAAACATGATATACATTGTGTGTTTGTGTGTGTCTTGGGTATAAGTGTATTTTATGTTTCTTCTCAGTGGTCAAAGTAATCAACAGATTTAAACTGCCAAAATTTGCTTCATGAATTTCCCCAAAGCTCCTGCTCATCTCTAGCGATCATCCCATGCTCACAGGAAAATGAACTGCTACAGTGGTGAATAATTGATTTTAGGTTGTCTACCATATTAAAGCATTGAGTTTTATCCTGATACTTGGCTTCACTGTCACATTTTTTTACTTGGCTAAACATAATTTAAGATACATTCCAATATAGTCCAAAATCAATTGAAGTTGATCTTGATATATATTTTTTTAAAGTTTTAATTGAGGAAACTGTTCAGGAAACAAAGATAAGTTGACTTTTTCTTTTGCAGTTGATGTGCGCATTATCTTCGAACTGTATAGCTCCCGTATGACTTTAATGTGCATTAGCGCTTTAGTCTGAAATTGGACTTAAGACAATATTTATTTTTCTCAACAATGTGTTTTTGTACATATGTTCTGAATATAATATATTTATATACAACTCAAATAAAAATGCCAGCCATGAATTACACACAAAGTTGCCAAAATGTCCAGTTTTGTTAGCTCTGGATGTTCTATCCCTTCAACATTAGGGTGTACCCTTAAACAATCATTTAATTCAAACTTTTATATGAGATCTGGATATTACTGGAAAGTTGCCATATACTATACGAAACTGATTTTGTTGGCAGCTGGGTATTTAAATACACCCGATCACCGGTTCCCTTTACTTATGCTTTAGATAAAAACATCCCACACATCCCTATTAAAATCAGTTAACTACAGTTTTTAAATTGGTATTAACAGATTTTTTTTAAAAAAATATCATGTACTTCATAGTACAGTGAAAAAAGCTGTTAGTGATGTTTAAAGAGTTGATACCCCAATTCTTTTTTTTATTATTATTTCAAGTTAATCAAAGGGAGTTATTGATTTATTGTTGTAAGTATTCCTGTGTAAGAAAGGAGTTGTCATCTATTTATCATGTTAGTGATACATGTTCCTTCATATGAAATTCAGCTGATTATTCATACTACGTTAGCTAGTTTTTTTAGAAAACTCAATCTAAAGCTATATTGAAGTTTCATTTTATTTTAAAAAATCATGAAAACATTCTTATTCTGAAGACATGGACCCGGCAATTTTTTGTAATACTAGTAACAGCTTCCAAATAAGTTTTTTTAAAATATTGTGCTGTTTTCGTTATTAAGACAGTTCTATGAGGCTTTTTACTTTCGGAACTAAATTCTTTGTTGCTCATCCTCCTTCACTCTCCCGTGCTCTTTCACACTCTATCACGCTCTCTCGTACCCTCATTCACTCTCATGCTGTCCCTGTCCCCTGTCCCCTTTCCTGCAGCTCCATTTCTTCTCTTGACTCTTCTTGTACTTTTTTCTTATGTCTTCTTCCTTCTTCCTCTTCTCCCTGTGTCTTCTTTCTTCATCTGGTTCTCTGTGAACCAGGCCCTGGTTCATCACTGCAAAAGGGCAGTGCCTCCTGTTCCACAAAACAATTTTACACACAGTTTTCTTTCTCCACTAATCTCCACTAATCTGTGGCCTCGTGGTGCACTTCTGCAAAAGGGTGGTGCCGTAGGACAGCTTCACCCCCATTCCTTCAATCAGGGTAGAGGCTGTGCCCTTTTGCAGAAGTAAACTAGGAGTGCTATGGAACATACTACCTTAGTTAGGAAGTTGACAAGTCCCCTTAACATTACATTAACCAACTGAGAAAATATAACTACAGATTATGTGTGCTGGACCAATTCTATATGCTATAATAATACCGCATTCCTACCACGTGCTGTGTACCCAAACCTTGTTACACTGTTTATCTAAATAATACAGTGGTCTGCGGGACCTACAGAATAAGTGCATAAATCAGAAATCCAAAAATAGAGCAATTATCATAAAAAGTCAAAAGACAACTTTGTTGCTTTGATCTTGGAATGCTTACTATCAAAAACATAAGTGTAAGAGTAAAACTTGAAAGTCTCTTTTCACTTCCACAAAAGGGCAGGGCCACACGGACAGCCTCTTCCCCATTGCTCCAATCAGGGTTTGTGTGCATTACTCTAAACAGTACCGTATTTTATGCTCAAGGAGAAAAATATATCTTTCCATGGGCATTCCACTTTAACTCAAAAACACTCATCTAAGCCAAAGCAAACAGTAATGTCTCTTTTACCCAAAAATGAAGTTGTTGTTTATTCAAGGCAACAGTTGTGAATCGGACATTGCTAGCCTCATGTCAAGATGAGTCAAGTTGCTGTCGAATTGCCGAGTTGCACAAAAGGACTTAACTTGATTGTTAAATTTGTCAGTTGAAGTGGTTTTGTGATATGGTTGCCAAGTCTGTACATGGAGGCATCATGGCAATTAAGCTGAAAGACTTAAGTGTCTTAAATGTTTAACAAATTATTGGGTTAACCTTAGTAGTTTAGTTGAATTGGTGGGTTGGGAACCTCTTTTTCCCAAAGTGATGAACAACCAGTCCTTCTCTGGAGTTAACACTTTACAATCTCAATTATGTAGATCACTCCGCTAATATATGCCACAATGTGTTCCAATAGCTGATCGATAAATGTAACACCTTAAGAACCTCATGCACTATTGAGTAACACACACAAATCAGATGCTTTTGTGTAAAATTATTTGTGATGATCGGCATTGTCTTGTGTTATTTTTGTACTTTGCAAAACTACATAAAATCTAATTGTGATTTCATCAAACTCGCCCATTTCTCAAACTTAAAAAAAAAACCTATTAGGGCTGTTTAGCATTAGGTATTGTACCTCTGATTTAAGGCTTCTTTATTACAAATGAAATGAATTTGGCTGACATATTAAAAGGATCCAGATCGCAGTTAATTAAGAGGCAATTAGCATAACTTTTTAATCTGTGACTTTTGAATAATTAAGTAGAATTGACATGTTTAATGTTCAGATTATCTTGCTAATGCTTACTGAGAGCTTTCTCTACAGGCATCCCAGATAAAAGAAACTGTCTAAAACCTATATGTAAACAATGATAAAGGGATGAAGCTATTTAACTGTATTAAAAACAGGAAAGAAAAATAAAAGGTACAATTATAAAGTTATAAACACTAGTGGAAATATTTCTACCACTCTCTTTTAATTTGATGTGTCACACTTTATAAGATTATGCTTAAATGTTTGTAAATAAAGAAAAAAAAGTATTTTTATTATTTTTAATTTTATTTATTCTTTTATTATTTTTCCTTATCCATGCAAATGATTAGGCCAAGTTGCTAGTGATGATCATGATAGAAACAGCCGGAGTCAAACTGGATGAATTTCATAAGGAACAATTTGCTTGGGATCTGTCAACTTCTTTAAAATATAGATTTCAATGGGGAATTAACGTGAGAAAGGACATGGTTCCTGGGAGTTCCTACTGAGTAAAAGGTTCTAATTGTACTGTATGTACCTGGGCATAAGATGTGAGGGACTCGGTAAATGTGTGTGGGGCTGACTCAGGAAATATTTTAATGAATGCCCTATAGTTAGAATATAGTTACAAAATACATATTTTAAAGAGTATCCTGTAAGACTTTATACCTCTACTACCACAGAAATTAAAAGGTACCTAGTTCAGATGGTCAATAGATATATTATGATCTAATATGTTCTAACTCATATTTACATCACGTGACGTAGCACACTAGTTGAAAACCTGGGATTTATTAACCACCTTCCTCGCGATTTGTAAATGTGAATGTCCCAACTTCAAGAGGTGCCAATATATTTTCAAGATACGAGTCTACATGCCCATTTTTTAACATAGCTAAAATAAAGCAAGTGCATGCCACTTAAGTCAAGTCATTTCACTGAAGCTTACTCTTAACTTAACTGGCAACTAAACTTTTTAGTGAGTCATACCCAGTAGCGTGTAAAACTATTGGGGTGTATTCACTAATCCATGAGTTTGTGGGAATATCTATGATAATTTATAATTTCTGCCCTTTTATTTTACTAGGTATGGTAAGCCATTAAATCTTCCACATGGACCTACTCACATGACATAAATTACTCAAAGACAAACGAGGGCATTTTTAAAAGTTCACACCTAGCTCTACAGGTGAGAATTTAACAATGAATTATGCCAGCAGAGCAATCATTACAGGAGAATCTTCCTGACACTGGTCTTTCATTATACATACTAATATTAAATGTGTAACATTCCTCCAGTTTTGTGAATACATCCCATATAGTGGTTTGGTGTTAGCCATAGAAAAAAAATACCGGTATTTCAAACCGGGCAAACAGAACACCCTTATTACATAAATGAATTGCATTAATGTATAAACTGAGGTCCATTCTGTTGACATATTAAGTTTGCATAGTGCTATATACATAGCACCTTCAGCCTAAAACCAATATACATGATTAAAAGAAATGTGTAAAGTCGACTTTGTATTTCTGATTTCTAAAATAGGGTGTTTGATCTCCGTCAACTTTGGAAGGTTTGCATCATGGCACCTTCATTCTGATTAAATGAAAGTATGGTTTTAACTTCAGTTTTAGGAAAGGTCATTTACATATTTTATTATTATTTTATATCCTGCTGTCAAAATAATAGTTATGGTACAATAACAAATATTAAAAATATTACCAATAGTAATATTACATAGTCATTATTCGTACATTATCGAAAAGTGTTACAAATTTATTATAATATCTAATTATTCAGGTTATTCGTGCAGTTTTGATCTGGCATTTACATGACAATGGCAAAGAGGCATTGTTCAGTTCTATCCAGATATTTTAGTTATAGCTTTGAAAATATATATTTATAAAAATATTAGGAGGGTTCTGGTAAAACCTATAAAATAACAGAAAATGCGTTAGAAATTAATAATACTTTTTAAACTGCGGTCTCAATTCATTAAAAAGTATATAGACATTCCGCAATGTGTTAACAGCATGGAGAAATAATAATATAACCCCAATTTAAAAACCATATTTCATAAACTATTTATTTGAAGAGTAAGCAAAGTTCATGTGGCAGATGTGCAGGAGACCCCAACAGGTTCTAAAATGAAACTGTACCACATTTTTAAAATAAGAAAATAACCAGACTGGAAATTACTTTGGATTCCTTCAAAATCACAATTAGAATCTAAAATAGTGAATATAATATATTATTAAATATGTGGCCTGTTACTGTTGCCCATTTAGATGAAGTTAGCATGAAAGCTATTAATTATATTTTGTGTGACTAGCATCGATGGAACTATTAGACAAATCTCTATATAATGTAATAAATTAAAAATATTCCTAAAGTTGGTCTCTCTATCCTGCTCATTCATGTGGACTGGGGACAGCCAAGCACAGAGGTGGATTTGCCAACATTATACAAGAAATGGGACCAGAAGTGGGCAAAACTAGGTAGAAAGTAGAATGGAATCTGAAAAAATAAATTAACTTATAAATAAATTAAATAAGTTTAAATAAATAGCATTTACTGAACATATATCCCTTTACCACCTCTGCCCCTGTAGCAGCCTGCCTGTGCTACCTCTACCCCCCTTAATAGCCTGCCTATGCCACGTCTGCATCCCCTAAAAAGCCTGCCTGTCCCATTTCTGGCCCTAAACATTGTGTATGGAAACTCTGTTTTCCTGCCCAGGGGGAGCAGGAACCTTGGTGGGAAAACACAGTTTCATTGCACAGTGTGAGGTCCACAACAGTAAGCAGTGGGCCGGCATAGTCATCTGCTTGGCCGGCCCAATGGGCAACCCCGTGGTGAGTGACACACCCGGGAGGACCACCTCCCTCCCCCCTTAGGTACGCTACTGATTCTTAGCCTTGGAGGATTAAGGCCACGGTTAAGATCTTTTTTGTTTGAAAAGGATTATGGACCATGTGGGATACAAGAAATGTCTTGAAATGCCTTGCTTTATGTTTCTGTAAACCTATCAAGGCTAGTGGCTTTATATTTTTATAATAAAAGGTGGCCCAGTAATGGTGGCTAGATAGCGTTAGTGTTGCAACTCCATGTCATCCAGTCAGCATAAATCCCCACCAGGTTATTTAAACTGCATAGCTGCCAGAAGTTCTACTTTATACAAGCTTTATTCACTGTGTACAGCCCAGTGTCTGAAACTGTTCATATTTAGTCTTACTTCCCTGTTTTATTAGTGGCTTTATTTTATGGCTATTCTCTTTGACACTCTCGTACAGTGGCAATATAGGGGTTAAAGGGAATTTATTGTCACCTTGCACATGTCACGCACTAACTCTCAAGGATCTATCCAAAACTGCTTAGTGATAATATTAATACGAAAGCTGGTCTGTTACACAGAGATTTCACTTTCATTTAGCCAAAAGAGGATGCCAATGAGCTTGGCTCTGTGTTCTAAAGCCATATTTTATAATGTTCCTTGAATTTCCTTTGGGAACTATCAATTCTTTCAAATTCCTAGTATACAGATTTTGGCTGTATTGATACTCTTCGGGGTAAATTTGGATCGCAATAACTTTTAGACAATCCTCAATTCAATTTCAAGATTCATGACAAAGAATACTACCCACGGGCTGGAACACAATTTATTTTCATAATACTTTCACACATTTATGCAATCCTAAGCATTTCATAATAGCACGATTAAAGCTGTATTTAGCATGCTCAGAGACAAAAATCACATACTTTCAATTTCAGTAACCCTTTTAAATGATGCCACACCATTGTTGTTCGGTGTTTGATGTAGAATGTCTTCTGGCAGAGACTCCAACTATAAAAAACAGAAACCAGCCATATGAATTGTAGGCCCTTGGAGCATTGGTACTTAGTCGATCTAAGCCAAATGGATAATCAACTCATAGAAAAAGTAGGTATCAAGGAAAATTATGTTTACACTGGAGATCTGGTATTCAGAGGGTCTACAACTACACCTGGTGGTCCAGTACTTTTCTGGAAGAAACATGGAAAGTGGTTTTATAGCATTTGATATGTTCTATCAATGAATATGCATATACTTGGTTTCCTGTTCATTTCCTGTTCCTGTTTTAAAAAGCTTCCATGTATATGGTAGTTTAACAGCACACATACATTCCATCTGGTAGTTAAGAAAGAGGTGGTAGGTAAATTAGCTCATAAAAACAAAATATTTTTTGTTACTTTTCCAAAACCCCATATTTTCCACTCATACTATAAACACAATATATATACAATATAATATTGTGAACAGATTAAAATAATCAATATATAACCCACACTAGACGTATGATGACATGGAGCATTCCCCTTTCTCAGTATTTGGATACCTGGTCATCAGGGCCGGCTCAAGGCAAAATGCCGCCTGGGGCGAATTTTAAAATCCCGCCCCCCCCCATTATATACCCTTCCTCTCCCTCCCTCCCTATTATCTACCCTTAACCCCCCTTGTACTTACCTTTCATCAGTCCTGCGGCGAGTCTCCCTGTTCGGTCTCGGTGCTGGCTTGTAATGCCAGCACTCAGCATTACAAGCCGGCACGAGACCGAACAGGGAGACTCGCCGCCCCTTTCTCTCTCTTTCGCTTAAAAAAAAAAAAAGGGCTTGGGGCGGCAAAGTGCCGCCCCTTCAAAAGTGCCGCCTGGAGCGGTTGCCCCACTCGGCTCCATTGTCGGGCCGGCCCTGCTGGTCATCACACCTATATGAACTTGTTGGACACCTCATTCCAAACCATAGATGTTAATATGGTGTTTCCCCTCCCTTTACTGGAAAAACAGCCTCGACTATTCTAGGAAGGCTTTTCACAACATTTTGGAATGTGTCTATTGACTCGCAATCAGCCTTCCAATTCATCTCAAAGCTGCTCAATGGTCTCAAGGTTAGGGCACTGTGCAGGCCACTTAAGTTCCTCACACTTCTTCGGGTAGCAGGAGCAGGGTCCTGGCATGCCCCACTCCCCACCCATTTTCCATTTAAATGGGGGTGTTTCTCATGATGTCAGCGGGAACTGACGTTGACGAGAAGTGGGCAGTCCAGGCCGCATCCCGCAAGGGTAGGCTCCGGGGTAGCCAGAGCCCACTAGTTCCCAGGTATGCTAATATATATATGATTACCCCTGTAAAGCACTTCGAGTCCCGCTCGGAGGAAAGTGCTATATAAATGTCTGATGTCAAAACTTACCATCCACCAGTCCAGTGACTTGTTCTGTTGTACTAGATCAAATCTATTATATCAGGTTTGCCTACCTTGTCTTTTGCATGAAGCTAGGCATATCAAATAAAACCGCTGGTGAACATGCTTATAAACTAAAGGTTTAAAATTCAAACTGCTATATGTTTCTGGCGGATTCTGAGTATATTTATAGTATATATCAGTGCTATGAAATCTGCTGATGTTCTATAAATAAAATGTAATGTAATGTAATACATATAAACTAAGTTTCCTGTTATGAGAAAAATAGTTCAATGGGATGCTCATAAAGCACACACATGTTTTATTTCACACTAAAACTGTGAATATAAAGTTCAATATTTTCCACTAAATTATAATTTATACCCAAATGTTATATTTGCTTGAGTTTATTCTTTTGAACTAATCCCTGACCTTTGACAGAATATACTAAAATGTAAACCAATTAACAACTGTTTGTCAAGGCAAAAATACTTTAGCATAAGACGTAGTACATCTTCCTGTAAAGGACTAGATGAAGTATTCTCATTGTGATATCAAATGCATAGATTAGTGCAATTATCTTTCCTTCTTCATCATCTTCTTCTTCTAAGGAGGAAACACAATCTCTTCCATTTATACACAAATCCTTTAATGTATTTTATAAAAAAAAAAGTTGTAACTATCAAAGGGTGTATCTTTAAACTATCTTTACACTCGGTTGTGTGTCTGGGAAGATGGACTATCATTAAGAACTGTGATAGGATATTTTTCCTGGAAATACCATTTTAGACAAATAGCAATTACAGCTGCTAATGATCTGTAACAACACAGATTAATGATTGTAGAGTGTAAGGTCAGAAGAAGACTAAAGGCCAAAGGATTATTTGAAGGCATAAGAAATACATGGTCAAATACTTGCTTTATCAGTTGTCTAAAAAGGCTACTGATGAGTCATTACATATTAGTAAATGACATATTTTATTCTTGTAAAGGACTGATCATTTAAAATATTTAAATCAAGTTAAAGTCTGTATATGTAACTAAACATGCCATATTATATAAATTCTTGGATTATAAAACTCTAATCATTCAGTCTTGTGCAGACCATCATTATCTTAAATAGGTTTACATTAGTATCACAGTAATCACCTAAGTGCAAAAATCCCACATATTAGCCACTTACATAAATTAATGTGGTATCTGAAAAACATTATTAGACCCTTAGGCATACACTGGAATCCATTGGAGTTCAATTTATCTTTCTACTCGGTGTGTGCCCAATGGCTAGTTGGAGCCTGCTAAAGAAACATGGGAAAAATTGGTTTGGGTGCCCTTGCTTTGCCATGGAGAGAGGCAGGAAAATGTGAACCTGGATAACTAAAAAATACAACCTTAAAACTAATGGCAACACAAGGAATAGGTTGTTTTCAGTACTGATTCAGTTATGGTGGTCCTAAATGCAACTTTTAAAGGTGGTGCATGCAATGGCTGTTGAATGGCCACCTTCACTATTCATTATGCTCAGTGATGGAATGTATTGCAGTAAAATGTTTGCAATTCCAAAACACAAATGGTGCACCAAACTGTTGTATACGAAGAACTATATCTATGTGTTAGAATCACCTTCCTATCTATCTAGCTATAAATTTGATTTCCACTAAGTAACCTGCAGACCTACATGTAATATACATAGAGCTGACCAAATAATCCTCATCTCATCAGTACTGGAAGCCATACTGTTGTGGAAATGTTTTCCATCTCTTATTAGTGATCCACTATTAAGACTTTTTCTTTATCATGCAAAATGCAATGCACTTATGAACATTTTGGTGCCTTGTGCATACATGGTGAGAGTAGAAGTCCTTAATGTCCACATGAATAGGCTGCTGTTTAAGGCTTGGTGAAGATACGAAGCTCTGGATCCTTGGCATCTTGCAAGGAGTTACATTACTGAGTTATGAATACCTCACTAAATTCACTTATCACTTGCGTTATTAAATTTAGATCAGTATACATGTGCAGCTGTTCTGCATAAACGATAACACTGTGTTGTTTATGGATCACTCTTTATTCATGGTTTTTGGGTGGGTGTTTAGGAAAAGTCAGAGGTTCATGTTCTATGACTTTCATGCTGATTCTTCTCCAGTGTGTTTCCTGAAAGTTGATATTATTTTACTAGCATTCCACAGAGAAAGACATTTTTTCTAAAGTTTAATCAAACAGTCAATTCACAGCCTTCGTTGTTCACTGTATGCCAGATAACTTTTTTAGTAAAAGGATGAGAAGTTAACATGCATCCACTCCACAGAGAATACACTGACACAGGTGTTTACATCTATTGTGCCAATCGGGCTTGTTGGAGGATTTTATCAGGGAGATGAGGTCACTTGTACACTTGTAGCAGGTGTAGAATGATTATGTTTGGAATGATGACTCTCCTTTCTGTATACAGAAAAAAAAAAAAAATGAAAATGCTGGACTGAAACCGAAAATGACCCCCCCCCACACACACCTTTTTAAAAAATGACACCATGAATAATATATATATATATATATACATATACAATATTAATTTAGATATGATCACACTCCTACATGCCCAGCTAACCAGTACATGCTGGAACCTGGGCATGATAGGAGTGTGATTGCTGTTAGTAATCATATATATTTAATATAGCAATCACACTCCTATCATTCACATGCATGCTGGAACCTGGCTAGCTACCCCCTTGTGAATTGATGTTGCCAGCACAGATAAAATGCTACCCTGCAGGATGGAGTCTGCACATTACTTACAGCCTCCCTGTGCCATGCCCTCCCCACTTACACATCCATGCTATCACACACATATTCATTAATTTACTCATTCATATACTCATTCACAGATATTAATTCCCTCATTCACATATACTAATCATTCACAGATACTCATTCATTCCCTCAATCACACATACTCCTTTATTTTCGGCATTTTGCTGATAATGCTATTTGCGGCCGATATGTTTCTGCCACCGATATTTCGGTGCATCTCAAATATATATTTATTAAAAACAGCAACATTTTGCTACAAGCGTCAGTCAACACATATCTCTCTACTTTGGATCTAAGTCATCTACTTGTCCATATGTTTAAGGCAGTCATGGACAATGCAGTAAACAAATGAAAAGAAAATAATAACTTGTACAGATTTTCTTTTAGTGATGCTTAATTTCTGAATCATGCCAATTATTAGCATTTTTTAAATAAATATACCTTGAAATTCTAGTATATTTTCATTAAACATGTGAAAGAAGTAAGTCAATCTAAAACAAGTAAAATATTGAAACAATAATGGGTGTTTTTGTGTGTTGTATACTTGTTACATTTTTTAAGGATTCTGTGTATTATAAACTACATTTGTTTTACTTTCTTTTACTTTCTCAGATAGCCTTTCTTTTATTGTAAAGTTTTTTTTTTACTGTTTTTATATCATTACTATTACATTATAATATTCTATATTATTATATTACTTTGCAATGTGAGAAGAGACACTTTTTCTACCATTCTTCCTCTTGTGATTCATTTATAGATCGTAAGGGAAATGTAATAATGTAAATGTTACATTAATTTAAAAAAAAATACCATAGCATTTGAATCTACATTACATGTTACTATTTTGATTACGCATATAAATGAGTGCATATATTTATATTGAATAAATATAGCTAGTTTGCATTGTTAAAGTTAACACAAAAAAATAAAGTGATGGCCGCTTTTTCCTTAATGCCCAGTAACATTTTCCAGACCAAAAAGTAAGATTATTGTTGGGTTCAACTCTTTCCTCTGTTTTGATTAGTGTAACAGCAGCTCATCATTGTTGTAAAATTTTCTGTAATTTCACATTGAATTCTTGATCCCTTTTAAATAGTGGCATTATTATGACTTCCTCCAGTTGTATGGAAGGAAAACAAGACAGGACCACTACTATTGAACAAAGATAGTAGAAGAATACTAAACATTTTTTTCTGGTGTTTATGTACACATTGTGACTTCATAAGGACACAAATAACTTCAACGAAGGGCCACTGAAATGGTACATGGCCTTACAAACAAAGCATACCAAAGCGTATGAATTAAGACTTACAAATGTTAATATGCACACATTAGAAGAACAAAGGGAGTGTGGGAATTTTATGGATATATATTTCAAGGGATTAAGCTACAAGTCCAAATTTTTAGTACTTTTAATAAAAAGAGGAGCATAACAACTGCAGTGGATAAGTTAAAGGTACATTTTTTTCACATAATCCTCAGGCTTCTATCTTCTAAATTACAAAAAGGGTAGTAGATAATTGGAATCACACACAATAAAGAAATTGGGAAAGCGCGAGATGTGCATAAAGCTAAAAAATATAAAGCCTTTCTATAGAGGCAGACTAGAGGGGCCTGCTTAGTTCTTGATCAGTTAGCTCACAATCTTTGTTTCTATGACAGAGGGATTTGGTTTCTAAACAGGAACAGTTGGAAGGTATGTGTATTACGAGTATAACTGACATACAGTATCTGTTGTGTATGTACAGCGTTAACGCCGGCCTTTCGCTGTAGTAAACACAGCTGCTCATACTGCTGGCTTCAATAACATATGCCTGATAGGCTCAAGTCCTGCTGTAGGTAAGGAGGTGGAAACTGGCTACAGATCAAAGGTTATCCTCGTTCAACTTCTTCCCTAGCCGTTATTATCCAGGCTAAGTTTGGCCTGTTTTGCTAGAGTAGGGGGTAAACTTAAATAAGAGATTTGGGATTTATCTGTTTTTCAGCCAATGTGTAATTTGAAACATTTGGCCGAGAGTCTGCATAAGTCAGAATCACAGTCCTTCAATGGAAAGGTATTGCTGTGATTTAAGCACAAACCTTTCACCCTAGAGGTTTTGATCTCAAATCTGGTTTAAGTCACCAGTAAAAAAGAGTTTGTACTTGTACTCCCCGGTGTACATTTAACTACATCGAAAACACCACATTCTGTGATTCTGGCACATCGATATTGGCTTCTTCTACTCTGTGAAGGTTTAAAAAAGGTTAAGAATTGGTCACAGTACGGAGACAGGTTAAAACCCAATGTAAACAGTCACCTTCATGCGCTGTGCTCAGATATCAGCCTGAAGTTCACCGACTGGGAAATCAAGCTAATATACAGTAACAAAATAGACTCCCCTCAATGATAGGCACTTAGGCACCAATAGCAAGGCATTTCTGGTCTCTTTCTCGCTCACTTTAGTGAAACTTCTGGAAAGAGAGCAAATTTGGTAAACATATTTTCATATGATTTGTCAATATGGGTAAAGAAAGTGGAATGACATGATTGAAATGATTGTTTAATATAGGTAAAACATTTAACAGTAAAGTTAGCATAAGACATTTGAATATGTTACTGCATTAATAATATCGTAGTGCTTCTGGAGAAAATGAAGGATCAGGCTCAGAAAGTGAGAGATGTAAAACAATTCATATACAAACAATAACATCCTTCTTATCACGTCCAATATATTCAGTCATGTTGATTGAAAGCAGTGCGTAAGAGCTGGTTGCACGTGCACAATACTTACACACTCTTTAGGTGGTTGGATGCCTTTTGTACTGTTGCAGGTGCAGACAGTATGTATGTTGAGTCTACATTAATTTCAATTTATGTGTCTCTACTATTAGTACAAAGACTAATTATTGAGTCCTAAGTGCCCCCTGAGAGGTAGTGGAATTCCCAGCTACTTGCTCTGCTGAGCTGCCAGGCTGCAAAGGATATGATGTCATCCTGGTGCTACACATAGCCATTAGAGGAAATACATCATCGATATATGTTGTATATAATGTTTTCAAAGCTTATAGATGTTTGCTCGTACACAATCATGCAAATAAATTACATCTGAGAGTACATCAGTGAAGTAGATATGCGTCATGTGCTCTAATGACCTTATTACAGGTAATATAAATCAGAGTGGTAGGAAAAAAGGAAGGAGAAAAACACAACAATTAACCCTGGACCCCAGCCTATGCTCCCAATAGATAGAAAAGGGACTCTCTCAAAAGGTTGCATTGCATCTTCCTCTCTTAAATCCAAAGAGAACCTGGTGCCGTCTATGCAAACTTCTTCACCCAAGGTTCCCAGATTGGATGGATTAAATGTGATGTTTCATGTATATGTGCAGTCCTTTTTTTCATTCTTAGTACGTGCCAAATTTTAGCTTCGATGCTATGAACCATGGGGATATCTGTTTTTCCAGACTTTAGCTATTACAAGGTGGACTGCAGTATGTAGTCGGAATACCAGTCGATGTGCTGGTTTCATCCAGAACATTTGAAGGATAGTGTTTACAGAGAAGAGCCGGCCAAGGTTCCGGTTGTAGCGGTACTCTGAGAGCTAGGCTCAATTTATTAAAAAAGTATAACAATATAGGTTTGATCTTAATGCATGTCCACTACATTTTAATGCATGTTCCCATTGATAACCACAAAGGAGAACAAGAGATGAATTTGCTTAGATGACTCGCAACACCTCTTTCCATTGGAGCAAACTAAAAAAAACTACAACAAATCTGCTTACAGGAAGAATGTATCAGCAGACATTGTTTAAAATGACTTTGTAGGCATTTACAGGGTAAAACAGCTGAAATAAAGCTCTGTTAAGGGTTGTTGGATATATATTGGATCTGTATTAAGAAAACCTAATATACTATTAGAGATCACTTATTAAAGTTAAAGTAAGCAAATTAATTTCATGAAGGATTCCTTCATCAGAACTTTGGATGCCATCACCAACTTTGGTTGCCTCTCCAACCACACTTGTCGGCAACAATGGCCATGGGCTGCTGTGATGTCCATGGGCCATGTGCAGTGTCTGCCTTTGTGCCAACCTTGATTGTTGCTTGTCATACATTGCAAAGTTAGAGGAAACACAATCTTATCAAAGCATTTTTTTAAAGGGGCATTCCGGTTTCTTTGCAGTAAACATGAAGTCCCCCTTTCATCCAATTAAGTCTGTAGTTATAGCGAAACATCATTTAAAAATACATATATATATATAAAAATCATATTTAAAGAATAATTTATTTCAATAAAGACTTATATATGCAGACTTATATATATATATTCATTTTATCATATTAGATTGTGGTCAGCTGATCTAGTAAATGCAGACTCTTACATCTAATGATCCTATTAGTACTGGAAGGAGGTCATAACCTTAAAGGCATATGTGATGCATCAGAGTAATGTTAATGTCCTTTTTACGAAAACAGGTAACTATATTTTCCGTAGCAATAAAAATAACCATTTAAAAATACAATTTGGCTCTTTGCCTGGGCATTTTGGCTTCACTTACAAATATTTGTTGGAATGTACCACACATTAGGTACACTCTGCTGTTTTTTTTATGGAGAATGGTTTAGTATATATGAAGCTGCACATCTTTATGTGAATTTAATAGTTAAATCCTAGTAATGCTGGGGACCTGGTTTTGGTTAATTTTTATTTCAAATGATGTGCTTTCTTGAACTATTGCATTAACGTATTAGTAATTTAGGTTGGGAAAAGACCTAAGTCCATCAATTTCAACCTTTGTACCTATCCTTCCTGCTTTTGATCAAAAAGAAGGCAAAAAATCCTAATTAAGCTATTTTTGGAGCCACTTGGGGGGGGGATTCCTTCTTGACTCAAAAGGGCAAACTGATTTCTAAATTATTAATATTTATTCTATTATTTACAGCCCTGTAAGTTCTGCTTTTCTAAAAAAAAAAACAAAATCATCCAGACCCTTTTTAACAGCATCTATTGTATTTGACAGTAACACTTCTCTTTACAGTGAATTGTCCTTAATGTAAAGAATCCCTTCCTTTGTTGTGTATGAAATCTTTGCTCTTCCAGTCTCAGAGGGTGACCTCTTGTTCTTTGTACATTTCTGTTAATAAACGGGTCACTGGAGAACTCCTTATATTGGGCCTGCACATATTTATACAACATTATAATTTACTCTCTAAGACACGGTTTCTACAAAAGTAAGATCTTCCAATCCCCTTATTAATTGTGTAGCCCTCCTTAGTATGTTTGTATGTGATCATGAATATGCATGTATAAGTCTATGTGAGGTCTTTGTATAAGTGTATGTGAGCATAAATGTCTATATATAAGTGTATGTAAGTATGAATATGTATGTATACATGTATATGAGCATGAATGTCTATGTATAAGTGTGTGTTAACATGAAAGTGTATCTGAAACCATTTGTATGTCCAAGTGTGAATGTGTAAGTATTTGTTTATGTAAATTTTGCTTACAGTATGTCTGCCAGAGTGTTTGTTGGAGGGGGAGCAAAGGGCAAAGAAGGCACAGACAAGCTGTTTGGGGGGAAATATGGCACAGGCAGGCTGGGGGTTAGGGTGGCACTCACAAGCTGCTTGGGGGCAAAAATGGCACTGTGGAACATCTTGCTTGGGGAAGTTGGGGTTCCCGGGGCAATTTCCTCACCGGGGACCTGTACAAACTCAAGGCTTGAGGTCTTACAGTAGGTGACAAATGGGCCAAAAGGCACTTATTTGCCATTAGATTCTATGAAATCAGCCTATTCATTTGAATTTAGGATCTGCACACTTTCTCTCTCCCCCTCCTACTTCCTGACCACTTAAGGCTCCTTATACACAACCAACCCTACCCACACCCCTAGAAGAGGACGTGTTCCCAGGTATGAGAATCAGAGTGTATAACCAGTACATTGTTGGGGAAACACTTCCAACACAGGACATTCACTGGTACACAGAGATACTCACAGGATATGTATGTTTAAGTATATGTTTTTAAAAAAAAAAAAACTCCCTTTAACATTTTGCTAACGCAGCTAGACTGTTTATATTAAAACGCGACCTTCTCCAAGACATCATCACCATAAATTAAACCTATATTACATCTCCAAAGCACACGCCTGTGGTGATTAATAAAACAATTATTTCATATTATCAGTTGTTTAGTTTTAGGGATTATAGTTTATTGAGGAACCCCAGCTTTAAACATTTGCAAGCCGAGCTTTGGATTCTTAAACACTGCACATGCAATTGAACTCTAATTAGAAAGGTCAGAAAGGGTCCTTGTAAGGTACTCTGCAGTTTGTCAGAAGTATTTATTCATGTGCTCAAGATTAGAATTCATAAACATTTTGCACTTCTTCAAGCACTGTTTCTTTGTCTTTGTTTTTCTTGGCACATGGAAATCAATAGAGCAATAAGCTGCATTATATATCACATTATCAGCAAAAATACCAAGTGTAACAAAAATGTTACTGTAAATCTAGCTGTATTTTCCAGTTTCCATGGGGAATGAACATATTGACATAAGTTCAGATCAGAGAATGCGTACTTCTGTTGTAACAAATGTGGCGTCAAGATACGCTAAGATTCAAAAACTATGCTTTGACTGCAGCTTTAAGTTAAATGAAACATATTCATCTGCGTAGACTCAACTGGAAAGCTTAAACATCCATTAGGTCTCCATATTGGTTCATACACATGGAGACTTAAGGCACCTATTATAACCAAGTCCCTGGAGTGACTTAAATACAAGAGGTACAAGGATATTCTAATAATTAGCTTTATTCAGAAATCAAGCATCATTTAAAAAAAGCTCACAAACATTTAATTTATTTTTGTTAGTTTTCTTCATTCTCCATGACTGCAGTAAACATATGGATAGATAGATAGATAGATAGATAGATAGATAGATAGATAGATAGATAGATAGATAGATAGATAGATAGATAGATAGATAGGTAGGTAGGTAGATAGATAGGTAGATAGATAGGTAGATAGATAGTCAGATAAATCACATTGTTTCCCGCATTTATCATACCTCAGGGTTTAACTACTTTTGGTGAAACCAGTCTGTGTATACAGAGTGAATGAAATGCTCCTGACAATTTACACACTTGTTTTGCATACATGTGTGAGTGATATGTCTATTTAGTTGGTTGCCGGGACTGTTCGTGGTATGGGAGCACAAAAAGGACACTGAATACTAAAGTTACCAATTTTCTATAAATATGATTCCAGACAGGATGTATCAATGGAACAGGAGGAAATCACTCAACGCAGAGGTAGAATGAATATGAAATGAAGGAACACATTATTTGTCTTAATGTTTCATATTCATAAAATTCCAATACTGAAGGTACTTAACTTAAGAAAAAAAAAAGATTATATAATATTCAAAATAAAATATATGCAGTATATATATTTATCTAGAATGAAAAGTGATATATTTTAACCCCTTCGCGACCAAAGACATGCCTGGTGCGTCATCAGAAAATGTCTGTTGAAGACCAATGGTGTACCTGTTACGCCTTCGTCAGAATTCACTCCTGCGTCGTGATGCATGACGAGATTGGGGAGGGATAGCTGTGCCTGACTGCTCTGTGACCCGAGCGATCAGTCTACTGTTAACCCTCTGCAGTTCCGCACGCATGATTGCTGTTGAAGCGAATCAGGTGCATCAATTCTAAAACTGATAAACATTGTACATGGCTATATACACTGCATCTCTCCACCTCACCTGTGGTTGGGAATCGGAGAGAGATAGAGTGCATTATTACAATGTGTCCTGAGTGTTCTAAACATAAAATAATATAAAATCTGAACAGTGCTCTAACCCTAACTTGTTAATTTTATTTTCTTGAATTTAGGTTTGTTTTAGTCTGGGTGGGTGGTTAGTGAGTGGGAGATTTATTAGGTAGGGATTAGGGTTAGGCAGGGCTAAAGTGATAATAAGAAATATATTAAAAACATTGGCTGTTAAGAGGAGGTTTCATAGTGCCCAAGGGGCATACAATATGTTGGCGTCAGTCTCTGATGCCACTGACTGGCGTCAGATTTTGACGTGGGTTAGTATAGCAGCAGCTCTGGTGATGCTAGGCCCCCATTTAAGACGAGCCGCATTGCTCCAAGCGGTGATCCTGATCAGGAAAGACACAACATTTACTGTCTTGACTGCCCTGATAAACCTAGTCTGTGTTTTGGCAAACGTTTTAAGGAATTCCACACAGTTGGCAATTACCAAAAATGAAAAATTTGATTTATTTTGCAATGTTAGTTGGATGTTTAAGGCTAATGTTATATTTTTTAGCTTACAGTTTCCTGTTAAGGAGTTTGAAACACATGATGCACACCGTGTAATATTTGCCCTATAATGCCCAAAATAGATTAAAATTCTGGGCATACATGGGATGGTTTCTAAATCGTACAATTTTTTGATACATACAAAATTTACATTTTCCTCACACTTTTTAAAATTGTATTCAGAATAACTAATGCATTACACATCTAGAAATGGTTTAAAAAGAAAGTACTACTTGCCGTGAAAAAAAAACGATATATCATTTGTGGGGGTACACTCAATGTATTTCATAGCTGGACATTGCCTTCCGTATGAAATTGTACGTTTGGCTCTCACTACTCTGTATCTATGTAACAATTATATTTAAATTGTAAATATAATTATAGTATTATTATAATACAGCTACTACTACTTCTACTAATAATATTAGTAATAATGATGTGCATATCATGTGAGTTATCAGATTTTACATACAGAGACATCATGTTAAATATTATTGTACTGATGAACAGTGAATATTATTAAAAAGGGAAATAACCTGTACCAATAATTAAATATTAGTAATAACCACTGATTTTTAACTGAAACCTTAACAGATCTCTGCTTGTCAGAAAATAGGCCACGATCCCGGTACAGGACAAGGAACTGCAGAGAACGTAAGGAAAGTACAACACTCAATAATTCATATTAACCATACAGTTGCCTATAAAACATTTCTTTACATTATCTGAAGGGGCGCTTTGTCAGTGTTCTTTATATTAAAAATGTTTTCCAGAAAGACATAACCACAAGAAAACAGAGTGAGGTGCTAGACGATATTACCAAAGGGGAACTTACGCTGATTGGAATATGTACACCTGCATGCATGACATAGTGGAATCCGGTTACTGACAAATAGAATGTGGGTTGTATGTCATGGGTGCACTTTAAATGCCCCTTTTTATATATTTGCACTGGCAGGAAGGCAGGCATGAAACGGAACCCCAGGCACGCTTTTACCCAAGATCGGGATTTATATACTTCATATGTAGCCTGATATACTTTCAAGTACAAATCACTTCATTTTCTTTGCGCCTATGTTGCCCAGGCTATGTATTTGAATACGCTGCAAATCAAACAAACACAGGTGTTCATAAATATTCCAACAGCTTTACTTTGATTTTTTTTTTTACCCCATACCCCCCCCAATAAGAGCAAAAATTGGATTTGTAAAAGGAAGATCACATTTTGAATGTGACTCTTTCATATTTCATGCATCTTGCAATTAGTTTACAAAATCAGCAAATAATGTTAAAGTTCTTAAAGTATGTAATGACAGGCACAGCAGTATAGTAATAAAATTCATTTTTTTAAAGATTTTTTTAAGGGTTTGTTACTTTTTTGCTGCTGTACATCAAGGATGACATGCTGATCCGTAACATATGCGGTTACCCTTTTGATGTTATGGATTTGATTTCCTTTTTTTTATGGAATATAAGGAAAAAAAGCTCAAATATGAAGTGACTGCAGAATAGAAAAAGGTACATTAAGCAGTGGCAGAAAGAGAACAGAACAGTACATAGATCAAGGAATGTGAATGATCAGTTAATGCATTTTTTGAGACAAATATTTATATATTTATATAAATTCATAATTCTCTTACACAGTACTAGCATGTCATAAAAAAATCTAAACATATGGCAAAAGTACTGTTCCCTTTTTTATCACTTGCAATAAAACCTACCATCCTTCGACTTACTTGAGTTATAGATAAACTTAACTTATATTGTTAAAAACACCAAACACTGAAGGGAATGCTTTAATGTAACCAATCAACAAATAGGATTAATGCACTTTTTTGTGCAGGACAACTTCACCGCATCAAAGAGATAATGGATGGCGCCATGTACCGTCAATTCTTGGGTGAGAACCTCCTTCCCTCAGCCAGGGCATTGAAAATCGGCCGCACAGGGCACCATGGCAACAGGGGCGCCTGCCCGGGACTTAAATTAAAGCATTGAGAGTTTTTTTTTTAACTTTATTTAACATCCTCCATGTTAAATAAAGTTTATTTTAACTTTAACACGGAGGATGTTAAATAAAACGGTGTTTTAATTTAAGTCCCGGGCAGCAACCGCTCGGCTCCCCTCACTCTCCGTGACTCCGTCGCGGTGCCGGCGTTTCATGCTTAGTGCCGGAATTATGCTGGCGCTCAGCTGTAAAGCACACACCGCGGCAGAGCGGGAAGACGGACGCCTCCCGCTCCCACTGTAGGACTCCAGCAACAAGGTAAGTAAGGATAGGGAGAGGGGGTAGATAGTGAGAAGGGGCAGAGGGGGGGAAGGCAGTGAGAAGGGGCAGAGGGGGGAGATTTTTTTCCTTTTCTTTTGGGGTGGGGGGCACCAGAGGAGTAGTCCGCACAAGGCGCCAGAACACTTAAGGCCGGCTCTGATGACAAGGACCCACAACACACGGCCAAGGCAACAAAGGAGTGGCTCAAGAAGAAGCACATACGATCCTGGAGTGGCCTAGTCAGTCTCCAGACCTTAATCCTATAGAAAATCTGTGAAGGGAGCTGAAGGTTCGATTTGCCAAACGTCAGCCTCCAAACCTTAATGACTTGGAGAGGATCTGCAGAGAGGAGTGGGACAAAATCCCTCCTGAGATGCGTGCAAACCTGGTGGCCAACTACAAGAAACGTCTGACCTCTGTGATTGCCAACAAGGGTTTTGCCACCAAGTACTAAGTCATGTTTTGCAAAGGGGTCAAATACTTATTTCACTGAGTAAAATGCAAATAATTTTATAACTTATTTTAAATGCGTTATTCTGGATTTTTTTGTTGTTTTTTTGTTGTCTCTCACTATTCAAATAAACCTACCATTAAAATTATAGACTGATCATGTCTTTGTCAGTGGGCAAACATACAAAATCAGCAGGGGATCAAATAATTTTTTCCTTAACTGTATAAATATATATAAATTAAGTATATACTTTTTTCCATTGAAGTTATTACCGAAAATGAGGTTACCCCTGTGTAGCAACTTACTACAAATTTTGTCACGTAAAAAGCACATCTGATTATTTCTACAGAATCTCATTTTGAATTTGGCCCTTTTCTTGCTTTAAGCATCCAATCATCCAATCAGTGGAATAAAATGTCAGAAAAGGCATATATATATATATATATATATATATATATATATATATATATATTATATTTTTTATTTTAATATTATATTTTTTAAATATTTTTTCCTAATTGCTATATATATATATATATATATATATATATATATATATTAAACTTCAGTAAATGCAAATATGGGACATTAAATGTACTTTAAAATAAGGGACACTGGAGGGCCATTTTAAATGTTTAAAAGTTTTAATTTCTCTCTATCTCTTTTTCTGTATCAGATATGTCCATAAAGCCCAGAGTGAGATGCCGCAAGATAACATTTCATTTAATTTATATATGTAGTACTATTTTTAATCAGCCCCCTGTTTTTGTGGACAGTTTTTCTTCACTCAAATATTCCCAACCTCAGACTGACATTCAGTAGGATACCAACAGTAACAGACAGTGTCATTTTGCCAACAATTGCAACATTTTGCTTTTCTTTAGTCTTTTCCCTTTCCTTTTATCTTCCGCATAGTCTGGCACTAAAACATTTTGTGTGTGTTGTCTCAGAAATATTATATCTTCTTTAACTAAGTTTGCTCTGTTTGTGGTTAAGAATGCAGTTTACTTTAGGCAAACTATCCCCTGTCCTCTTTTAAAGTACTAGATAAAGACCTATCTTCATTAACTGCCACTAGGAGACTGGCACCACATAAACTAATCATTGACTTCAGGGGCTTCTTATAGAAGTGATGCATCAAGTTCAAAGAGGGTTGTGACATCCTGCTTGGTGTAGTGTTTCGCTTAATGCTACCGTGTTTCCCCGAAAGTAAGACAGTGTCTTACTTTCTTTTTATCCCTAAAAGCCCCACTATGTCTTACTTTCGGGGTATGTCTTATATTGGGAAAAAATTGAGAGTGATGGGAGTTATGATGTACTTTTAGAGCATAATTAGATCATGAAAAAGACATTGGAAATGGTACAGCATAACACCCATCACTCTCACACACTTACCAATCAACACACCTACCAATCCACACACATATACACAAATCCACACACGTATACACAAATCCACACACATATACACTAATCCACACACATATACACTAATCCACACACATATACCAATCCACACACATATACACCAATCCACACACATATACACCAATCCACACACACATACACCAATCCACACACACATACACCAATCCACACACACATACACCAATCCACACACATATACACCAATCCACACACACATATACACCAATCCACACACATATACACCAATCCACACACATATACACCAATCCACACACACATACACCAATCCACACACATATACACCAATCCACTCTCACTTAATTCTTTCCTACCTTTCCTTTCTTCTTTCAGCTTCTTTTCCTCCTCTTCGCTCCTCTTCTTCAGTTCTGTCTTCTTCCTGGTTCAGAGGGCACGGACAGCGGTGGGCGCGGCTTCAGTGTTGTGCGCCGGGATCTGACAAGAAACCCCGGCGCACAACAGCTGTTGCCGCGCAGATCACAAGGGAGCGGTATCGGAGGTCATTAACAGACCTCCGGCTCCCTTGAGTGATTTTAAGCCGGGTTGAACCCGGCTTAAAATCACTCAAGGGAGCCGGAGGTCTGTTAAAGACCTCCGATACCGCTCCCTTGCGAGCCTGCTCCTCCAGCGGCGGACATTACTGTCCGTCTCTGGAGGAGTGCCGGGTGCCGCAAGTTGGCAGCCCCTGATGAGCGGCACCCGGTGCGGACCGCCCCCCGTCGCGCCCCCTGGAGTGTGGCGCCCTGCTCTAGGAGGCCGGGAAGCCCCCACCAGGGCCGGCCTTAGGGGTCTGCGGCTGCACAGGGTTTAAATAAAAACATCGGGGGTTTTTTTCAACTTTATTTAACATCCTCCATGTTAAATAAAGTTAAAAAAACTTTATTTAACATGGAGGATGTTAAATAAAGTTAAAAAAAAACCCCGATGTTTTAATTTAAATCCTGTGCGGCCGCAGACACGTAAGGCCGGCTTTGGTGGGGACTTCCCGGCCCCTTAGAGTGGCGGACCCGGCAAATCCCCCGTGTTTCCCCGAAAGTAAGACATATGTCTTACTTTCGGGGTACGGCTTATATTAGCCGACCCCTCTGAAACCCCCGATACGTCTTACTATCGGGGGTGTCTTACTATCGGGGAAACACGGTAGTAAAATTGCCCAGGGCTTATAGTCTCTTTTAAAGGTAATTTTCTCAGTGTCTTCCCAATGACATAAAACTGTACACAGTATGCCACCAAATAACACTTTAACAATTGCTTTTATGTTTTTTGTAATGGGCTATCAATGCACGCCTATGTGGAATGTATTTAATAAATAGTTAAATACCATATTTGCCTGAATATAGGACTCTTGTAATCCTACTTACAGTAAGTAAGGGGGGAATGTTAATTTTTCACTCAATGGAGGCTTTTATGCAAGCCAATAACAGTAACATAGTAAATGGAAAGATTGTTTTTCGTCTTCTTTGTTAAGTTGCCTTTAGTTGATTCCTCCATAGAAAAATATTTTTTTTGTTTTGTTAAAGGTGCACACCATTTGACCTGCATATAGCTATACAGTGTATAAAATGTAATTTGTCTTGCAAGCTTTTCACATGCGACAGTGACACAATAGCACGTGAAGACAGATCTATCCATCTTTGGGTTAGCAATTAAAAAAAATATATACTATAGGAAAATCCTCCACTGCATATTTCATTTAAGGTCCTATAATTTGATATGAATATTAGCATGTGTCTTTCTACTCCTACGAAACATTGTGCAGAATCATTTGTCTACCATGTGGTCTGCTAATAAAAGATGTCTATTTTTATGGGTAAAAGACCCCAAATAAATCAATAATATCTGCCAATAGACCACAAAGCTCTGTATAAACCAAAATAAAAAAATAATGAAAATGAAACCACCAGCAGTGGTGTATTTAGCTTAACTCTGTCATTTTTACTGGGCATCAGGATATGACATCATATCCCAACACAGCCCTCCATCGCGTCAATGGGTCAGTTGTTAAGATCAATGGTCTCTCTTTTAACTGGACCCATAAGTAACTGTGTTATAGGGAACCTGGTCACCCAATAGGGTGATCAGGCTCCCTATTATGCAATAGACGGGCTGTCCTCCTGGACCTGCTACCTCTAGGCCTACTCGGCCTAGGCCAGAATACTTTACTGAAGTGGATATGTAAAGTGCCTATGGTGTCTGGAGAGGCCCTATAATGTGTGAACGTCTCCTGTTTTACTATATAAAAAGTAATGCAAACTCAAGATACCCTCAATGCCAAAGTCTAAACAAGTATAATCTTTAACATGAGTTAAAATTTAGAAACCCTAATATATGACGTACAAGTTAAATAAATAGTTAAATAACGTATTATTTTGTTCAAGAAACCATTATTAACATTATTCCTGAATTGCCCCTGTAATTGTCACAAATGTACTGAGGAAGTAAGGGGTAATGTCATGTAATGCCATTTGCATTCTTATCAAGGAACTCTGTGAAGATCATCAGCTTCTGTGTTTACAATGAGCAAACAAACTCAGACATTCTCATTAGTTTTAAAGAGTCCTGTTAACACTGGCACCAGTGAGGCATTAATCCTCGGAAGGTGTGAAAAATATGAGTTAGCACACTGGAGAAGACAGATGGCTTTAAATCACCCCATGTGGTTAGATACACAAACAAAACAGCTTCTCTACCTATGTCTTGGCTCATATTATTGCCATCAGTAGTTGACAAACTGAATATTTATTTTTTTTTTAGATTTTATACCCAACATAGAGATAGAAGGTAAATGTGCTGTTCCACTTACACAAGACATTAATCACAGTCCATATTATGCTTAGGAAATAAACCTTAATATATTTTTCACTTTTTTCCAAACATTTAGTCACATAAAACATCTGAGAGACTGTGTTTGTGTCACATGACAATTGTTCCTAGCTCAATAATGAATTAGGACTTTTTATGGGTTATTTATCATTAGGGTTTGGTCCACAGTACAAGAAAATATGTTTCTGATGTTGCATTTGTTTATCAAAGTATTCAATTCAGCAGAGTAGATGGAACTGCACCTTTAATTGCTGGTGTGCTGAACAAACCTCTGAGAATGAAGCAGCTAGTCTAGATTATTTCCTTCCTGGTGTTACATACACATATCTTACATATATATGCCACTTATTTTACATTGACCGCCAAAGAATCAATAATATGCATTTCATTGTTGAACATAAGAAATGACAGCTGGAGAGGTCTGCATTGTATGATATGAGCTAGGTTCCATGAGTAGATGGATAGATGGAAATATACACAAAAACCTTTAAAGATTATGTATGCAGACAGTGTCCTCTTCCATGAAGTCTCCTCCATGCAATAGAATGTAGGCTCATAATAGTAGGGCCTTCTTCTCGTACTATTCTGGTGGTGGTAATTCTAATTCTGTATATGGTCTGTTTTAATGTTACGGTTAATTTAAGTTCTCTACTCTTGTAATAGTGCTAAGCAACTGGCCAGTTCTCTATTACTACAATGTAAGAATGGAAACAGCACTTTAGTTTGTAATTCCTAGTAAAACATATGAATTGTTCCTTTAGTTGTTGTTGCCCACTGATTTGTTTAAGATACATTTTACCTGCATATTTTTTATGTGACTCTAATTCCTTCAAACCATAAAGGTGAAACATGATTCCAGCATTGCAAAATTATCCTAGTTGTAGGAATTTGATTTATTAAGAAAAGTAAGTTGTCATTCAGTGATTTGGTTGTGTCATAAATCCTTGGTTCCATTCTTGAAGGATAGTTTAATTATTTCCAGAAAGATAAGCATGGGGAATAATGTCCATTCATGGGGGAGGGTTATGAGGGAACAAGAACAGCTCAAGAGACAGCTTTTGTGAAGAGGAGTCAAAATGAATGATCCAATTTGATGAGAAATTAGGAAGGAAGACACAAGAAAACGCACACACTAGACTCAATCTTAATTATAAAGAAAATGCTCAGTGATTTAACAGTAGTGAGGTTTAGGCTGATGTCACAGCACTCCGTCTTATTAAGGGGAGCACAGTTCTGAGAGTAAGTTAGGCAAAAGCACCTAGGTGTAGAGATCTCTACTCACTTTCAGGGTTGACAACTGCAATGAGGGCCAGTAAAGGTGACAAATGTTTGGTAGTTTTATTTTAGAAGTTGCAGAAACATCACAACACAGAGTGTGCTTGTTGCCTTTGTAGTTTTAATACCCATTGATATTTTCTTTTCTTTCATTTGAAATACTTAGTGGGGTTATGAACCTTCATTGAAGACATGATGCAATATCTCTCTGGACGAAAACATCACACTAGTACATTCCTGGTGAAAAACATGCATTTTAAAGAAGCAGTGGGATCATTCAACTTCATAGCCAGGAGCAGATTTCTAAAGATGCAACAGATGTCGGCAAAGTGCGCAAAGTAAAATCTAGGTCATATAATATGGTCTGCTGTGAATGGTCATAATTAGAAACAGTTTGTGTTGATGCTAAGGGAAAATCTTTATGAGAATTTCACATTCTTGTCTCCTGTGCTGCTCTCTTTTAACCCAGTTATGCAGTATCTGCATAGGAAAAAACATTACTCAAACCTCAGTAGTCTCTAGACATTATAGAGTATTGAAACTACTACTGAATTTGTGTCTGTGCCAAATGTTGCACAGCTGAACAGTACATGTGATCTTTTCAAATTATCGTTTTCTCATCCTCCTTTTTGCCTTTCGGACAGGTCACCATTTTTTTCATCCTGAGTTTGGCTGCCAGTAATGTTGTATGCAACTAAGTGTTTACTGTTATTGTAGGCAAAGAGAAGGCACAGTGCTCCAAAAAAACCCAAACATATATTTTCCATACTACATGCTATATACTAATGCTAACGTATTAGTGCATCTAACCCATTCTGGTCAGTACCCATAGGGGAACATGCTACTAGCCCAACGACGCTTGGCTCTTGTCCATGGTACTGAAATTTATGAAGGACAAAAATACAAACCAATATGGATGGGTTAACAAACAATCATCAAGAAGCAATTTAATTTAAAAGAACAGCCTTTCTAGAAGACCTTCATAGATGTGTTGAAGGTTATTCTGTTATATAATAAAATCCTATGTTCTTGCTTTGTCATTTTCTGACTTTATGTAAATCCCAGGAGACTGTGATGTCCTTCATAAGCCAAGGGTAGGCAAATTTGGTTTGGATGTAGGAGCCAGCTAAAAATCTTGTAGGCAGTTCTTTTTTCTTCCAATCATGTTTTTAATTTTCTGGGGCCCAGGGTTTGTTAAGCCTTGCAATCCACTAACGTACATTTATACACTACAGTAACAGACACATACTAACATCTCATGCTCATAAACACTAGCACATTACAGTAACACATGCTAACATTGTAGGCTCATGTACACACATGCTAACACTGTACACTAATACACACACTATATGCTGACATACATACTCATGATAATGCTGTACTGTAACATAAACATCATACTAGCACCACACTCTTATACATATGCACACACGCTCTGGCTAAACACTATATATATATATATATATATATATATATATATATATAATCACACACTAATAATAATCGATATACCGAATTTCATCTGAAAAATACCCCTTGTCTTACCTACCCACCTCAAATAGAGATCTGACTATAAGACTAAGATCCAGATCCTCCGCAGCGCTGTATGGGACCTGGATCCTCCTATCTGGCAGCCAACTTCCGCTGCTGCCCGGGACTTCTATGACGGGGTGCCCGTGTGACATGACCTTTCGGTCCTCAATCATAGAAGCCCCAGCGGAATTGCCAAGCAGTAGCAGAGGCTGTCTACATGCATCGCACAGACGTCCACTGACTGCCCCCCACTAGACATCAGGGAGTAAGCCTGGGGGGGCAGAGTGGCATATAGGGGGTATAAGGCATATCAGGGGGCAGAGTGGCAAGCCTGGAGGCAGATGTGCCTAACTGGGTCAGATGTGCATAACTGGGGGCAGGTTGGAAAATAAAAACAAGAAATGCATTTTTCTCAATCATAGTTTTTATTACATATGAAAAAATAGTTAACATGTGAATTAATATTTACTAGTAAAACTTTTTTAGGTATTAAAACCTAGTTTGAGAAATATTGTGTTTGGGTTCTTGTAGCTTTTATTATTATGTCATAGTAAAATAAGAAGGCGATTAGAGAAATGCCATAGTGATAAAGAGATAAAAGTGTTGTGTGCACTTTGAGTACAATGACACATGTTAACGTAAATTTTAAGTTTTTTATTTTGCGGTTTGTTTTTAACACCCAGTTTGTTCGTTAAATTATTGTAAATAAACAAAAAATGTGCATATTGGGTTTTTTTTCGATTAATCGAAAAAATAATTGGCCAACTAATTGATTATGAAAATAATCTTTAGTTACAGCCCTACACTGACTCTAGCATTATCCATATACACACATACACGCTGACTCTGACATTATAGTATACACACACTCACATACAAAACGCAGTATATAGTGATGGGAGTCATGTGCATCGGCAGGGGTTTTTTCCAAGGGGGGGCAAAATACCCACCTTTTCCCTTTCCCACCTCAATACCTCCTTATCTCATTCTCATGAGCCAGCTTGAACCTGTGCCACATGAGAACTTTTGTTTACAATAACTGGGATGGTAAAGATTAGCCACAACTACCCCATTATATTATAAGCTCACAAGAGCCCTTTCTGCAAAAAAGTTCTGTAAACTTAAGGGGTAGTAGAAGTATTATTAAACACTCATCTACAGACACCAGAAGGCTTGTTTTTACCCTCAGAAATCTGATGGTGCTGCCACAACCACAAGGGATTCTGGGTAGCCGCAGGCAAATAAGGTTAGCATGCGCCTACCCAGAATCCCTTGTGGTTGTGGCAGCACCATGAGATTTCTGAGGGAAATACCAGCCTTCTGGCTTGTCTGGTGTCTGTAGATGAGTGTTTAATAACACTTGTACTACCCCTTAAATTTAAGTGGAAGGGTTTCCATCACCTTTACCCACCATAACTTATGTAATACATGCTATATGACTAAAAGTGTGAGGACACTCCACCTAATTAGAGTTTATATATTTCAGCCACATCCGTGCATTTTTAAAATCAAGCACTTAGGCATGTAGTTGTGCTGAAGAGCTCAGTCCTTTAAACCTGCCACTGTCATAGGATGCCACCTTTGGCACAAGTCAGTTTCTGAAACCTCTGCCCTGCATTGTCCAAAATTTTGGACAATGCTATGCTTCAAACCTTGTGGGGACAGCTTTCTTTCCAGCATGACTGTGCCCCAGCGCACAAAGCACGGTCCAGAAAGACATGGTTTGGTGTGGAAGAACTTGATTGACCTGACCTCAACCCCATCGAACACCTTTGGGATGAACTAGAATAGAGATTGCGAGCCAGACCTTCTCGTCCACCATCAGTGCCTGACCTCACAAATGCTCTACTGGATGAATGGGTAACGAAATCCCACAGCAACACTCCAAAATCTAGTGGAAAGCCTTCCCAGAAGAGTGGAAGCTGTTATAGATGCAAAGGGGAGATCAACTACATATTAATGTCTATGTACTTATGTCATAAAAGTCAGTGTTGGTGAAATGGTCAGGTGTCAAAATACTTTTGTCCATATAGTATATATATGTACATATATATATATATATATATATATATATATATATGTATGTATATTACAATTACATACATAAAGTATGTACACACCATGTCACACCATGTCCACTTCAGGTTTTTTTTGTTTCTGTGTTCCTGGTAAAACAAAGCATGGTATAGTGTAGATGATTTTCCTCTCCAGTCTTCTAATAGCACTAGCACCTCATTTATCCACAACATTTTGGCAGTTTTAAAATAGCATTGGGGTAAAGCCAATAATTTATTCTTTAATCATGCACTTCCACAAACCTGTCTCCTGGGCCATTCTCCCCCACAATAGAAGTCAATTAATCAGAATGTCTTATTTTACACCAGATAACACATACACATGCAAATAAGTATCATTAAATACACATGAGATCAATTACAGTTACATTACTCAGATGTATGTAAATTGGAGATTCCAGAAATATGACTCTTTCCGAGTCTCAAAAGACTAACATTCTGGAAGGTTGCACTAAACAGCTCAATTGTTCAATTTGCTTAGATATGTTAAACAATGTGCAATTTCACATAGCTTAGGAACTGATCATCTAAGACAAATCATGAAAACCCACTTAGCATTGAAGAGCAAACTCTTTTGAGTGTTAGTGTGTCTTGTCAACCTTATTCTAATATAACTTATTACCTGATTACCTATAGTTAAATATTTTTGTTAAATATAATTGGTAAATAAAGTTGTATTTTGGGGCTTTTGAATCTTAGTTCAAAATAATTCATGCATGATAAGAAGGAGTGGGATGAGCTAAGAGCTGTGAGGGAGGAGAGGGAGAGCATGGAGAGCAGGTGAACTATGAGAGAGGGAGAGTTGTGAGGGGGAAAGTCATGAACTGTAAAGGAGGCAGGGGACAAAGTTGTAAATGACTAGTATCACAAGTTTTAAAATAAGCTTTGAACAAAATGTAATTTCTGTTATAAAACAATGGTAGTTGTCACGTAATATAATGTTTTAGACAGCTGCATGTTTGCCATGTGTATGTGTTCAAGCTCTAACTCTTGATCAGCCTTGTGTTAAACAATAGACCACCTTCATCGTAATCACCAAATTGTACGCTCTAATGCACCAAAGAAATATGTATTTTTCCATGAGACTTTGCATGAGGTGCATCCAGGTGCTCTGAATAGCAGGGGCTATGTGCGCACAATAGCAGAGGTGAAGTCTGTGCCAGCCAAGTCTCCCTACCTTCTCCACGATAAGCTTCCGCACCCCTATCTCTTTTCCTGCAGCTCCACTTCTTTTCTTGCCTCATCTTGTTCTTCTTTTTTCTGTGAGTGAGTGAGAGCCAAGAAGTAATGAAATTATGCTGTACTGCTGTCAGTGTCTGGCTTAGTTTATAGTGATGAGAATTATGGTGTACAACCATCAGTGCCTGGCTCAGTATATAGTGATGGGAGTCATGTGCATCTGCAGGATTTTTTTCCAAGGGGGCAAAATATCATCCCCACCTTTTCCCTTCCCCACCTCAATACCTCCTTACCTCATTCCCATGAGCCAGCTTGAACCTGTGGAACATGAGAACTTTAGTTTACAATAACTGGGATGGTAAAGATTAGCCACAACTACCCCAGTCTATATTATAAACTCACAAGAGCCCTTTCTGCAAAAAAGGTCTGTATAAATATAGTGCAATGGGGCATAATGTTCTGTTCTTGCCTCAGGCACAAAATGAGCTAGCTCTGCCCCTTGCAAGAACGCCGGATGTCACTGACACATTCAGTGTAATGCTGTTTGGGGGACAAAGATGTCACTGACAACCGGTTTGGGCACCACAATTGAACTAACAGGATGTTTGGGCACAATAGAGTGTCTTGACAAGCTATTTGGGAACAAAGATGGCACAGACAATCCGTTTGGGGACAAGGATAGCACCGACAAGCTGTTTGAGGATAAAGATGGCACTGACAAGCTATTTGGGGGAGAATATACCACTGACAATCTGTTTGTGAACAAAGATGGCACTGCCAAGCTATTTGGGCATAAATATGGCACTGGAAAGCTATTTGGGACAAAGATGGCAATGATAAGTTGTTTGGAGCAAATATGGTGCTGGCAAGCTGTTTGGGGAGAAAGATGGCACTGGTCAGTTGTTTGGGGGCAAATATGGCACTGACAAGCTTTTTGTGTGCAAAGCTAGCACTGTGGGAAGTGGGTAACATGT
Source organism: Spea bombifrons (assembly GCF_027358695.1). Taxonomy (NCBI): domain Eukaryota; kingdom Metazoa; phylum Chordata; class Amphibia; order Anura; family Pelobatidae; genus Spea; species Spea bombifrons. Next base: position 20,700,123 of record NC_071091.1, on the reverse strand, counting down.
TACTTGGTAAAGTTGGTGGCCTCAAAGAGGTGTAGTGGGTGTCATAGTAGGTGTAGTGGGTGTCACACCAACCTGGGGCCGCCAGGTGTATATGTGTGCACGTATGATATATATGAGTATGTGTTTAAATGTACGTGTGTATGTGTTTGCATGGAGGAGGGCAGAATATAAGAAGAAGAGAGGGAAAGGGGAAAAACTGAGAAGCATAATCTGTCCTTGTGTAAAATACAAATAGGTTTATATGTGCTTCACAACAAAGCATTTAAGAAAGGTCTAGAATATGAGTGATGGTTGACATGCCGACACAGGACACTTGTATTGTATAAGTTAATAAGGCATATATATCACTTGGAAAAGTCTGTGATTCCTATGGGTGATTATGTATTTCTTTGCTTTCAGTTATTGAGCCTTCCTTATTCATCTGTCAATTAGTATTTCAGCAGCTTCTCTGGAGAATTGTTCTCATGAATGTGAGTCACGTACAGTAGTAAAACATATATAATGTATACTAGAGGAACCCAGAAATAAATTAATATAGCAAGAATGTTTCTCTTAGTATCTGTTTCTCACACCCACACGTTGGCTAAAAAATATAGCTTCAATATTCATATTCTGGTTATACTTTTAACCCATAAATCTCTGGAACCTGTTCAAAGTGATTATAAAGCCAGTCCTCAATATATAGCAAATCTCTAAAATTGATCTTTGAAGACAACAGCAATCTAAATAGTGGAGATAGTCGTCTTTGAAATTTTAAGTCCCATTAAAGGTTTAAAAAAGCAGCATTTTCTACCACCATCAGAAATATTGTATGTTCAATAATTCTATTAAATAATGAAGCCTCCTATTAACATTTCAGTGCCACCAACAAGCAATAGGGATTGAACAATGAAGCTGCAGATTGGCTGAATGAAGCTGCCTGTTTCCATGGCAAAAAGTAAAAATGCCCCTGCATGCTGGCATCTCATTTGTACCTAAATTAGCTTGTTAACAATATAACTGTATAAAAGAATGTTCATTTAAATGTTACAAAACATTTACCTCAATGTAGCTGAATTCTGTGGCAGGAAGTGACAAAACTAGGGGTTGGCTCCTCTTGGTCTGTAAATCAAGCCCCTTGGCCCTTCGCAATGTAATCTGCATATATATACTCCCTCGCACACACATTCAATTACAGTTCACTAAGCCTTACTTACACACACATATTAACATACACACATACAGCAACATACACACCAACATATTTATGTACACGTACACACACAACCTCTTCTGCTCCCCCAAGGTCCTCACACCCTGGGAATTGATATTTCAGCACTCAGACTCAGTGTGTTAGATCTGAGCAAGTGAGGTCTAGCTGTACGTCTTTGGAGGGGAGGAAGGTTGGGGGAGCTGATTCTAGGGCCCTGCAGGGCTCACTGGTGAAAGAGCAGGGCAGTGGGGTCCCCTTGCCCAACCAGGCCCTGTACAACAGTATTGGTCTTACCCCCTGATGGGGGGCACTGTTGAGGGTTATGTTTTTTGAGCCCTATTTAAAGAATTTAAAAAGCAGAATTTGCCTTCTAGGCAAGCCCCCTTTTAAAAAATTCCCTCCACCTTATTGCCACTCTTATAAAAGATGCTTAATCAACAATTTTCCGCTGATCTCATGGCATAAATATTTAATGCAAATATGTTGCTTCTTTAGATAAACACCATTATATAGTTTTATTTAGTATACTGAACTATAGTGAATAATATTAAAACAATTACATTTAAGTGTGTAGGGTCTGTTGCTATTCATCCATAATTAAAATTAAACCAGAAATAAAACTTAGATTTCTTTTGTTAGATGAAAGAAGTCTCATAACTCAATAATCCTTGTATAATAAATACATTTTTGTTGCATATCTTGAGAGTTACGAATTAGAGCTCCTTTTGAATTTCCCAAAGTTCTTTGCACAGAGGTTCAGTATTTTTTCTTTTTTTCGTGACAATCGGTGTTTAATAATTCATTGCATGTCTGGTTCATGCTTATGACTATGATAATAGCCCTGCTCAGAAAACGCATACAAAGGAACCAAAGGTTACAATGGTAATTCTGGAAAGCAAAGGCAAATGAAAATTGTTTAAACATACCATGATCCTTAGCAATTTTTCATGATCCCCCGGGCTCAGTGATGTGTAATAGAACACAAGGACTATTTTCTTTGAGAGCCATAATTCTTTGACCCATTATTAAATTAAGTGCAAGTTCCTTTTAACTATTTCACACTTGTTTTTTATAAAAATAAAATATGATAGTACTGAAGTGTGTTCAAACTATATGTTATTCTTTCATATAAGAATGACCAAGAGAGATATTTTTATTTGATTTTTTTTTATAAAGTGAAGTACAGAACCTTCTAGAGTCATACTTGCTCCTTCTTTGTATCTGCTACTATACCCAGACTCATCCAACTAAAATAATGTCCTTGTTTGCATGTCCTTACACAAAACCCAGTTCTAGAATATCTGAATGGAAAAGGTAAAATACAAGCTTACTATACAGATCTATCTATATATCTATCTATCTATCTATCTATCTATCTATCTATCTATCTATCTATCTATCTATCTATCACCTATCTATCTACAAGCCCTATACAGTGCCAAGAATATGTCATATATACATTGCATTAGGGGCACATAGACTATTAACTCTAAAAACTGAACCCCCAACATTTCTGATGTATAATTCGGAGAAGGGGGTGTGGCAAGAGAGGGATGGGTGGGGACAGTATCAGAAGTGGGTGTGGTGATGACACAGCCTAAAAGTAACAATTACTGCAGAAACCTAGTTAACTTCTTAACTTCATAACATATATGAACAGTGGAACATGAGGTTATATATGTGACCACACTCCCTAAAAAATGTTCGGAGGAGAAAAGTCTCCCCTCTATACGTTACACCTATAGAAAATGTATGCTGCAGTGCTGCAGTGCTGAGCTGCTCTGCATAATTCATTCCTTTAGAAGTGTCCGCCATTAGCGAGCCATCTGGTCTATTTCCTCACACCTGCAGTTGTGATAAATGAAATTATTGAAGGTTTCATCCAATAGATAACTGCATAGGCAGAGACCTAATCGCAACTCATCGTGGTTTAAAAAAAAAAAAACAGCAACATTATGGCTCCTTAATTATTTATAGTCTTCTCCAAAAACATAATTACTTTAATGAATTACCTCTAGATATAGAAAAACATGTATAATCAGATTTTACTTTTATCAAGAAAATTTAAATTTAAAATATATTTTTTTTAAACTGTGTTTTTTTTCGCTCTTTGTGATGCTACACGGTTGGAATTTAATGACTACAATTTAAAGTAAAGAAGTTAACTAGGTTAATGCACCTGTGTTCACATGCATTTAAAATACAATTTTCAGAACTAGTGTAATCAATGCATATGGAACTTTATTATATATATACTTATATATATATATATATAAGTATTTTTTCACAAAGAAAGGTTTTTATTGGTGTTGAAAAGTTTATAGATAATCTGGGTGACTTTATGTGCCATGTTATTCTACAGGGCTATATTTTCATGCCGTGAGAACTTTTATACATATTGTGAATAGAATAACATATGAGAGGTGGTGAAATTTTTTTGCCCCTCTAGAGACAAAACCCCTTGTTTTTTCACCCTTTCTAAATCTTTCTGTTGTGCTTTACAAGCTATTCTTATAATATACCTTATGTAATTTTTTATTTGCAATAGTTTTTTTTTATCGAATAATGTGCAAAATACTGCATTTTTTGCTGTTGATTTATTACTATTCACATTTAAAATATTAATCAGTGAAATGTTACCCTGGTAAATGATCTTTCTGTCTCAAAGTGAAGTTTTTGCCTTCCTACCATGGCCTTTAACCCTGCCCTTTCCTCCAATCTAAAAGGAGTCGATGTTGATGGAATATATAATGGCTTCTTTCCTGTGTAGTAAAGTCAACCATAAAGCTTTGTAATTAAGGTGACCGGGGAGGCCCAACCCAGCATGCAAGTGGTGTGGCAAACACTTTTCCAACTTCAAACAATATCAAAGTCACTGAGAAACGGGTCTAGTTTAGGGCTGGTTTGAATTAAACCTCACTTCCACACGCACATTTCAAATCCAGGCTCCGACAAGAAAGTCCAGACCTTCTGGATTTCATTAGAATCAATTATCTTATCTGTTTCATCTCAAGCCTGACCCTAAGGCTTGCAAACAGCTATTCAGTGTTTGTGTGGTTGTTTGAGGAAGCCTGCTGCCAGCCAATGGCCCCGGGACTTGCTAATTAAAACACTGTTGCCCCCTGCTTCTAGTGATTAAATATTTTCAAGGTTTTGTAAATAATTTTTCCATTCTTTGCCGCAAGCGTGAAAGATCCAGTGGATGCCGTAATTTATTTTGTTAGTCGGGGAATATTTTAGGAAAGACGTAGATATCAAGCAGCTGAAAGCATCAATAAACTACGCACTCTTCAAATATAGTTTATAAACATGCATACTGTTTCTGATGCAATTAAGCACTAATGATCCTCTTTTGTTTGAAATGATAACTATCTTTAAGTATTATAGCTGTAATGATCTTTCACTTAAACGTCAGGGAGATAACTCGATTACCAAAGGTCTTGGGATTTGGTGAGGTTGTAGAACTTGTTGATGTGCTAGTAAGTTTAAATAATCATATTGTTCTAGGCTGTGATTAAAATTGCATTCCAAGCCTGTCGTTTACATTTCAAACACAAACTATTAATACACCCAGGCCAGTCTTTTCATCTACCATGCCAAGGAACACGGTGATGGATAGAATGAGTCATTTTAGTAATTATCAAAATTCAGGAGATGGAAATATGGATGAATCATGGCCAAAAACTTGCCAAGGAAAAGAAATCTCACAATGATCCTGATGATTTCCTCATCTTGCGTACACCTTTATTTCCTGTATCCATTTTCTCTCTGCAGGTAATCCCCTTTGTCTTCGTTTTTCTCTTTCTTACACCCCAAGGAAAACCATTTTCACTTTCTAATATTAGTTTCTTCCTCTGTATGCCCCTTAACCTTCATCAGCATCTTAAGACATTATCCCCTATGCTTCCTTTCTACCCTTTCCCACCGTTCATCCACTATAACCTCATTAACCAGTATTATATTCTGCCTAGGCCATCAAGGCCTAGACTGAGAATGGCAGGTCGGGGGTGGGGGGCATAGCTGCAAAACAGGGAGCCTATTGCCCTCTTGGGTGTTCAGGCTTCCTGTAGCATTGACCTCTCCAACCAATCAACCACCAACACTACTATGAGGACTGTGCCAAGTCAGCACTGCCTACATAGTTAACTTCTGTCTGTCGCCACGCCATGGGTCACATCATATCTTTGGTGCTCAGGAGTATGGAAGGCAGTGCAGCAGGACTGGCTGGAGGAGCTACCCTGGGTTAGGCCTAGGGCAGCCCCAATGAGAGATAAGCCTTTACCCTTTATATCACTTAGTTGTTTAACCCTTACCTTTATGTTTCTGAAGCAATTAAGCTAGCCCTTCCCCTTCTTGTTATCCGTATAGCTCCTTTCTCATGTTTTCCCATATCTTCTACAACATTGTTTCCCCACAGCTTGACCCTTTCTTCTCCTTACCCTAATCTCTTTCCTCTTTCCCCAGGTCCCAAAGTTTTACTTTTCCCCTTAAATCCACTTTAACACATTTAAAGGTGTTCAACACAATTCAACACAATTCTATATTTATGGGAGTAAATAGTAAATTGGGACATTTTCATTAACAAAATCACATTTTTTCTTTAAACTTCAACTGTACATACATACATACATACATGCTTGTTTGCTAAAACCGCTACATTAGTTAAATGACCTAATTGGTCAAAACATGGCAATGCATGTGACTGTAAAACATCTGCAAAAACACGATTATCCTATTGTAAACTGAAAATGATTGTTCCTAATATCATATGTAAATACATAGTATGCATCACTTAATTGTTTCCTCAGTTGTTGTAGTGATTTTTGTGTAAATACTTCAGGCATTAAACATTTCAAGTGAATGTTAATAGGGCCATTAGGAGTTACATTTCTTAAGAGGCTGTCTTGTTCTAGCTTACCGTGGAAAGAAAAAGTTTTCAGTGATCTTTAAACTGTGAAATATTTCCTTCCATAAGGGTACGAGGGCTTTCATTTTGGTAAACAACGACAGCAGATAAACTACACCATATGTAGATGAAAAGAATTGGGATTTAACAGTAAGGCTTACTGAATTTATTCCAGATTCTTGCTCTGTTTACAGAGTTCCTTCAACAACTTCATCATATTTTAATTTATGTGGGATTTAAAAAAAAAATAAGGTTACATTATATTGAGGCAAGGGTCATTTGTCAACAATTAAAAAAAAATATATATATAAATATATATATAATACTTATAAATGCATTACTTTTACATTTAGTTTCTTATTTCCATCTTTAGATCCATCATATTGTGGACATATTACTTACTCAAAGTCCCGATGCTAAGTGCCCAGATATTGTTTCCTCAATAAATGAAATCCACTATTTATTCATCTTATGTAACAAGTAAAGAACTGCAATTGCTTTTTTTTGGTTTGCATACATGTATTCACAGGTATACTATGAATGGTATGAATGTGTATATGTGTTTTATGTGTCAAAACATAAGCAAGACTTGTGTGCTATGAGTATCTTGAATGCTTAAATGAAAATATCTCAAAAATAATATCGAAAAGAAATAACAGTTTTACAAGGAACCTGTAAATTCTCTTAAGCTATTCCACAGTAAATGCTAATTTTCAAGAACACCTGTCAAAATAATGAGAGGGAATTGCCTAGAATCTATTTCTCTTATTCTTATATCAATCCCATTGGCACCCAACTAAATAAAATCCTAACAGGCAACAAGCTAATATAGAAGGGCAGCACTGTCCTAACTATGTGTGTTTAGATCAAAGGCTATAGTTAAATTTACAGTTACCGTTATTCTTTGTGTGCCTTGGTGCCCTTAACCATTCTTTGTATCATGGGGCCTCTGAAACACCTTATTCTCAATTTGTGGCAAGTGTTATTCTCTTCACACACCCTGAAGAACGCAAAGTACAAGCTATGAAAAGAAACATACCTGTGGTGACTACTAGGCATTTCAAAATCATTCACCTAATATATAATTCTGGTTGCCAACTGTACATTCATCCCATGGTTGCTTTTATATCACCTCTTAATATTTTTGGTTTTCTGCATGGAGACTACTGGAGACATTCCAAAAGTACGCTCTATTATCACTATCTAAAGGGAATTGAGGCACTTGTACAACGAGTGAAAAATTGGTCCTGTTTAATTACAAACTGAAACACTTATGTATGAAACTACTTTACAAACACGTCCAGTTGTGAAACTTGCTATTAGGTAATTTTTCTACAGATGACCTTACAATAAAAAAGGAGACCAAGCAAAACAATGATGCAATGCAAAAAGCAACAGGGTGCAACTTGGTGTATCTGTTACAACCAAGACACTGCTTCCAAGATGAACGTGTGGATGTTTTGCAGGAACAGAACAATCCACAAAATGTTTCAAAATTCCGCTAAGTCCTCTAATTAAAATCAACTGTCTACAGATAACAGCTAAAGAAAGATGTAACCAAAATAAGATATTTTGCATCATGTACTAATTATAGCCACAGAAAAATGACTCTTCCCAGTATAGGTCACCTTTTTTCCCATCTGATTCATATGGGAGCCAAGAGGAAGAGGGGACATAGGGGCAGTGCCAGCCACTGTTACATCACAAGCCAAGCAGAGGGAGGGCAGAAATTGTCAAGTAGGGGATAGGGAAGTACAGAGAGCTCCCAGGTATGGTTATGGTCCCAACTGAATAAACCATAGATAGGGGAGGCAAACTAAAACTTTTTAAATGGTGTTGCAGGCACAAATACCATTCTTGGTTTTAATTGTGTGAACTGCTTCCCAATGGTTTCATTATGCAGTTCAGATACTTTTTGTGAATACAGTGAAATTGATGACATTACATTTCACTGTGTAATTTATGCAGGACCAACTTGGACCTGCTTGTAGAAGAAGCTCCATGTGGTTAATTATTCATCTTCCATATTTAAGATTGTTCAATGAAATTGTTTTGTCTCATCCCAACTCACATGCAGAAGTTAAGTGAATAAACCAGGGTATGGTAAAATTGCCACCTTTGTTCCATTATTCCATTCAACACGTGTGTTCATGTCAATACAAACCTACCTTAAGTACAATAGAAAAAAATGTCTGTAGAATGTGTGTTTATTATGTGCACTTTCCAAATTTTAAAAAAAATGCATTAACCATTGACATTTTACTTTGCAAAATAATTTCTGCAAATATTAATTTTAATGGCAATCACAAAAGTGTTCATTATTTTAAAAATGTAAGAAATATTCTAATAAAAAAAATGAAATAAGTATGAAGTAAGTTTTTCGAGTTGAAGATTTCCGGTAGAAAAAAGTTGGAGCAACCAACAAAAACATTTAATCAGTTTCTATATTTGGAATTTTAAACAACACTTACCTTGATAAAAATGGTTATATCCGTCCTTTGTTATTGTGAACCTAACTTTGTGAAGTATATTGGAGCATCATAAAGGATAAGAATAACAATAGGTCAAATATCTTAACCTATGTAATATGTAATAAGTGATTCCAGATACTAATAGTATTGTGCACGGTGGACTGATTCATAGGCTTTACACCTAGGAATGGCATTGGGCTCATACAAACACATGTTATATGCTGATAAATGAGATCCAAGAAAGCTGCATATTCTCGAAAAACAATCAACCGCCTTTATAGAGCAGAATTAATACCACGGGGAATATACGGGGCAAAACAAGCGCATTCTCTCACAATCTGCTCAACATTGATGGATGATGATAATAATGTATTGGAGTCTCCTAATGACACATTAATATACAGCATTAAGCAACAGTGGTAGTTTTCTTGGAAAAAAATCATAATCTATAATAATAACAATTTAATTAGTCCAAGTGAAAATACATATAAAGTAAATTAGAACGGAGTATTGTATTACAGTGTAAACTAATGTTAGCATAAAAAGTAATGTTACACAACAAGGGCATGAAAGCCATTTTCCACCCAAGGAGAAAACCAGTGACGACTTCAATGCCAGAAATAAATTGTATATGAAAAGTCCAAAATAAACCAGCTAGATCAATGTTCAAAAGGAACTATTTCTAAATGGACATTTTGCATAAAAAGAAGCACATGAAAGTCACAGCAATGGTATGCCTATTATCTTAGTGCCCCTGAATGGAAGTGCAGATCTCAAGGAACGAAATATGGTGGCTATAGGACATTTAGCCCCGATGCATAATAATACAAACAAAAATAACATTTGGCTAAAAAGTCTTGATAAGGGAAATAAATTAGAAAACCAATCATAATGTAAATTACTGTAAATTGATGCACAAATAGTTTGGTCTGTAGAATCATTTAGAATATTTGAGTCTATATGCATTTAGCAAATGTATAGCTGGAAACAATGTATGATTTAGATTTTTTTTTTGTCTGCACCGATGCATGCTAAATTAAATAATTATGGGATTACTGTATGTGTTTCACAATCCGCTCACCAGCAGAGGAGTCTTTGTACCAAAACATATTTTTACATACTGTAAATGTGCTAGCAATGTGTCTATACAATTATATGGAGGATTTTTTGTCTTTAAAATGCACCCATGTAATGATGGTTTGACAAGTGCACTTGTACTTTACTAAGTATTTTGTGAATAAAATAAAATGTTAAGGACAATCAGGAGTTCATTAAAACTATCTAGAATTTTTCTTCATTTTAGATTAATGATCAACACCAATGCATTCATATAGTTTTGCATGTATCATATTTTATTGCCACTGAATTAGTGCAATATAATCTTTTTTTATATACATAAAATCAGGGCATTTGATATTTTATTAGGGTTCTAGCAAAAAAATATTTTATTGTGACATCAACCCCTTCAGGACAAACTGTTGACGATAGCTGAGTATGCAATTACGGCAGTTCCACTTTATATTTAAAATCCAGCTGTAGATCTAAGAAAGAAAACAATATGAACCACAATTAAAAAAAAAAATCCATGTCTCAGCATTACATTAAGCAGGAAAATATAGTAACTGACTCTCCACATCAAAGAGAGGTTATGATGAGACAGTTTCACTGAAGATGGTCAAGGAAGAGTAAAGAAAGCAATGTGGTATTTAGAAGTTATAAACCACATTCATCTGGCTGCAAAAGAAATGTATTCAAAGAAGCATATTGATTATGTCTCATGACATATTATTTATCTCACGGTTCCCTTTATATATCGATACACTAAATGGCCATATATTGCTTAGTCGGCTTGACCCTGAAGAGTCTCAGTGGGTTAAAAGGCAGTGCAGTCCCACTGATTCCTCTACATGGTAAGCACAAGCAATACAGCCATGTATATATATATATATATATGTATATATATATATATTGCCATATTTAAACTAATTCCTAGATCACAAATAACATATCCCAGTAAGAGCTGGTTTGTAGTAGATATTTGGAAAACCTGTTACTGTTTCCATCACGATATGTCAAAGTCAATTACTGAGTATTCCACTAAGTGGTTTCATTACAGAGGTGTTGGTGCAATGTTCTAAGAAATATTTGAAAAACTATTTTTAAACTGATTTCTAGATTTGTGAATGTGTATTCCTACAGCATGGACCATTTGCCCCGGAATTACATCAGTTGTAGTTTATATAGATGTCCCATAATATTTATCATCATTAAAAATATAATATGGATATCAAACTTCTAAATGAAGAAGTTGGATACCTAATTTGTCCAGTACGTGCCATTAATGGATTACATATTAGGTAATAAATTACATATGAAGGTACAAAGTATATTAACCAAAATATAGGCACTTGAATGAATTCCAATGTACATTAGCTACCTAATATGTACCCATACATTAATGAATTTGCTAAAAAATAGGTTAGCCTAACTTGACTGTCATTAGAAATATTTAATGCCATAAATTATTTTTTTATAAGCAGAAGTAGTCATATAACACCTAATTTAACATATAAGTTTATATTCTATTAGCTTTTAAAAAAAAGCCCAAAATCTATACTTGATGAAAATACCTTTATAGCTACTTTATAGCTGACATTTGATATATTATTTGATTTAGAAAGTTAAAAACTCTACCAATAATAATATGCAATGCCTCAAAAATTTACATTTCTTAATAATGATAAAATAACAGGAGTTATGAATAAAGACCATTTGTGGTGCAAAGTTACTTTGGCAATTGAACGGTCTTTTACTGCTATCCTAGAATTGTTCTTTAAACATAAAATCTAATTTTCTAAGCATTATTATGGTTCAAATGTTTAATGTTTTATTCCCTAACTGTCCATAAGCTACCTATTGAGTAGACACTTTTATAAATGAGAACATATTATGTTTTTCTCTGTTAAATCCATACAATTATGATCCAAATAATTACAAATCCATTTTCCCGGTGCTGTGATTCATTTTGCATGTAGATAGATTATAAATGTATAAAACGGTGCTGATTCTATATGTTTTAAGCTATTGAAGAGCATGTTACTGTGGTACTGGGTACTATAATGTCAGTCATATCTATCTACCCCTTAAGAATGGCATCTGCTCTATATAAATGAAACAGCTGGAGCCTCAAGAAGAAGGAAATGTATATTTAAAAGGATCATCTGAGGTCCAACGCAAGGAAGAACAAAGACGATATTAATCTGAGGAAGGGCCCTATGGTCCTGCAGGTGTGGGTTTACAGGAAATCTAAACTTATTAGCAACTATATCAATCAAGAAATGAATAAAGCTCAAAGAGAGAAACAATCTGAGAGAAAGAACGTAACGTTGCGTGACTTTTCCCTGCAGCTTGATGGCCTCTGTGGGTGCAGTGTGTATATTTAGACGTGACCTCTCCGAAAAATAAATACAATCTGAAGAAGAAAAAACACAGCGGGATAAAATATTACATATATTCATTAAAGGCAATTAAAAGCTGAAATTCTCCCTGCGCCCATAAATGGTTTATTTTCTCAATTGCATTTTTGTTCAGTTTTACAAGATACTTTTGTGCCAAGATACAAGTTACTCTTTTTTCGGTTTGTATTCCTCCCAAAAAAATAATGGTGGCCCGGGGGACAGCAGTGAGAAAATGTCAAAATGTGTCGAAAAACAGGTTTTCTTCATTTCAATGCGGTTGCTTGTGTTTTGGGGAACTTTTCTTGTGGACGCTGGATGTTGGTAAGTTGGACGGTTTAGTATATGGATTAGTCATTACCTTTTGTGTTTCCACTTTGCTAACATCAAAGAAAATAAAAATAAACCTGGACCGGGACTGAAGTTTGAATGGAGTGTGGAGATTTAAGGATCATGGGAAATTTCTGAGCTTCTCTGGCAGGGCCATAGCAGATCTGTTCAATTTCAGTCACAAAGTGCTTCACTCTGACTTTGTACTTTTCTACTTTGTAGTTTTTTGCATTTCTGCTCTGGGCACAGACGCTGTATAGATTTCTCACAATAACAGGATATTAAATTCCAGAACCTCCCCATCTTTAAAATAGCAGCACATTATGAATTCAACTCTTTCTTTTTAATGTGTACCGCTTCCAGAAATATTTTCTTACATGTGTTCAACATTTTTATTGCTTTCCATCCTGTCAACAATTTGTGCACATAGTTATTTGTATTTATTACATAGTTTTAAAGGTGGGGGTGCTTATTTTGCTGAACCCCTCAGGGGGAAAGCATTGAAAAACAAAACATCACTTTCCAAAAATATTTTGTTAATGACAGATAATTTTTTATAACTTCTTTAAATTTCATTTATGTTGTAGGGATAACTGTGTACTCTAGTGGGAAATGAAGAATTTAATTTAATATTAATAAAGAAAATAACTTAAATAATTAAATTAAAGTGCATGTGTGTTGGCTGCCTTCACTTGTAAGCTGTAAAAATATAATGGAGAATCCCACGTCTTCTTTTAAGTTGTTACATGCACCTTGCTTATGTCGCGTTGAGTTGGTCTTCCTAAATCCCACAAAGTCCTATACACTTACTAAGCATTTCTAACAATTTTAACAAATTTTAAAAAAAGCAATGTAGTTATTTAAAATATTTTTATGTATTAAAACCCAACTTTTATGTCATATTCCACAAGGGCAGCCATCTGGACATGTTCTCAGGATCTACATGTTAATTCCTCCCTAGTCAATGATATTACCCTCTACCATATCTTGGAACCATACACATGAAAGTGCTGCTTCCAAGGGTCTCCTTCCCCTTTCTCCACAGAAGGGGGGGGGTGAATTTGGGTATGCCTACTATATGCCCACTTCCCCTCCTGCTCAAATTGAGGCTAACTGGGGATATATGGGAATACCTGAGAACTTTAGAGAAATCACATTGATGTTGGTGAACGGCCCTGCTGATGTTAGTGGGTGGTGGCGCTAACGTCACAGGCATTCTCTCTGATGTCAGTGGGCGCCCCTTCTGGCGTTGACAGACACACAGTTGTTTAACTGAGAAGTGGGTGGGAAGTGAGGCACCGCTCCCACGACCCAGAGTTTTCTGATGGCGACCTGGAGATCCGGCACGTCTCCTTGGAGAATTCCAAGGTATGTATATGGGGACTCATAAAAATAGCAAATGTTGGAGGTTATGAATCCAGGATTGTTATTTATAATTTTATTGTAAAAATGTTAATTCTAGACAGTTCATCAAAAGGATAATCCACAATTTTTTTCAGCTTCATGGCATATAAGTAGGAATTTCTTTTTCATTTTTTTTCTGTGGAAAATGGAGGAGCACAGTACACTTTTCTAGCTCCCCTCTCGACCCATACACCTTTAATAACTATGTATTGGGTTCTTATGAGGTTTTGTTTTAGCTCAGACCTTTAGAATCACTGACCTGAGGCCTCTTATGCCCTAATACTGTTTGAATACCTTGATAGCAGTCAAGATGTTACGTTGCTATAGCTAAAGTTTGCTCTGTATCTGTGTCAATGGCCACACCCAGACACCTGGAAGTAGCACACCTGGTCAATGGAGGTGACAGCTGGTATTTGTGTGGCCAAGAAAGGGTTACAATGGTTTGATCACTTAAAGATGCTGGTTATATAATCGTAATTCTAAAGTCAAATGATAATGGTGTATAAAATATAGTATCGTGTTCATAGAAACTCATTTATTATATTCTTTGCTCAGAGAAAGTTCTTAGGGTTACACAGTTTGGACATGGCCCTTTCATGTTGTCCAATGATTATATGGAGCACAATAAATTGTATCTTTAAGTATGTATATATTTTGGCTTTTCATAAATATCGACAGTCTCAATTAATGCCTGCCCATATTGTGTCTTTGGAAACTTTTTGGAGAGCGCCTATGTAGTTAAAAAAGGGTTCTTATGAGAAGCTGTTTTGGTCAAATTTTGGCATAGTGGGTGTAGGGAATACTTGGCAAAGTTGTCCAGACTGAATTCACAGTCGCTTTGTTAAAACTATAGGATTTTAAACTCTTGAAATGATTATCTCTTTATTTGCATTATTTTAACCTAATATACTGTAGTATATGCTTCTAAAAGAGTAAAGGTGAACTGACATAAAAGCAGAAGGAAAAAGAACTCCAAAGGTTGGTGAGATTGTCTAGAAATACAGATTAAGGTACTGCGTAGTAAAATATGACTATAAGCAGTGCTTAGTCGGGTCAGTTAAAAGGGGACCATTTTTCTTGTAGGAGTTTTGCACCGACAGTTAAACAAATTGAAAAACTAGCCTTGATGTTCAGCTTTGTGCTTATTTCTCTCTGATTTTATAGGTTTCCGTTCAATGCTAAATTTTTGGTCATCTGGAGAAAAAAGAATGAAATGCACAGTATTTTATTATACATGGGATCGATTGCAAGCCTAGAAAAATAAAGAAAAAAGCATTTGTAAAGTAAATCATATGACTATTGACACAGTTAAGAAACTTAATTACAGGTACAGCAACTCCCATCATTATATACAGAGCCAGACATTTAGGTGGTATAACATTACTCCCATCATTATATACTGAGTCAGGCATTGACAGTGATACACTATAACTCCCATCACGTTATACTGAGCCAGGGGTGCTAATTGTGGTATACCTTAACTACCATTATTTCATACTGAGCTAGTTACTAATGATGGTGCACCATAACTCCCTTTACAGTCTCACTCACACAGTTACTCATGATTCTCACACTCTCACAATGTCTCCCTACCTCCCCCCTGTCCCTGTTGCCTTTCCATCAGCTTCTCTGCCTCCTCTTCCTTTTATTCTTCTTCTTGTTCTGCCTTTCTGTCGGTGGGCGCAGCTTCAGTGCTGAGTGCCGGAATATGACAGCATCAGAAGCTGTCACTGGCCTCAAGTGGACTCACCCCCTTACCTCAATCACAGTTTTTCTTGTTTTTCTATCTGTAAAGAACATGTCTCAAGCTATTTAAAGCAGGTGCCTCATTAATGATGTTCAGAGAAAGTGCTGAATTGCTTGAGAGTCTCTTTTGGGTAAAAAGACAAAGCAGTCTCACCTTGGTAAGCAGTATAGCCATAAAAAATTAGATTGGACTCACCAAACATGGGGTACTTTGACATAGTGGTGGCTAAGCAATATATGGCCACATCGTGTGATAGAATCCCCAATATGTATGTCTTACATCTGGATCTGAATGTGTATTTGGCAACAGGGTTGGCTCTGCATCATACATAGATCAAATCTGATTAAATCTCACAAATATAGTACTAACTAGACTTGGGCACCAGGGGGCTCTTCGTGTTCGTCTTCGTGCTCGTCTTCGGCAAAAAAAAAAACTTCGTATTCCGCGAATATTCGCCTGGTCCTGTCTTCTCTTCGGGCGAATATTCGCGGACATTCTTCGTGCTCGGGTTTTCTTCGTTTTCCCCGGTTAAGGGGTTAAAACGGAGTTAAAGCCGCTCTGGCGCCAGGAGTTTAAATGTCCGTATGAGCAACTCTATTGGTCGTCAGCAGGGGGCTCGTCTGCCATTGGTTGATGGCAGACGAGCCCCCTGCTGGCGACCAATAGGGTCGCTCGTACAGACTGTTATACTCCTGGTGCCGTAATTGTTCGGCAGATCCCGCTGGTCTCCCTGTTCTATCATTTATTAACTGATCGAACAGGGAGACCAGCGGGATCTGCTGGGTAAGTTGCAGCATTGGGATTTTAAAAGTCTGCACGAGCGACTCTGTTGGTCGCTCGTGCAGACTTTTAAAACCCCAATGCTACAACTTACCCGGGACGTCCCACTGGTCTCCCTCCCTGTTCAATTAGTTAGTCCGTGCGGGGTTAAATGTCCGTACGAGCGACCAATAAAGTCGCTCGTACGGACATTTAACTAATTGAACAGGGAGGGAGACCAGTGGCATCGGCACTGCCGATGCCACTGGTCTCCCTCCCTGTTCAATTAGTTAGGGGTTAACTTTATTTTAAAGGGTTAAGGGGCCGTGCAAGTGAGCCTATTGGTCGCTTGCACGGCCCTTTAACCTATGGATTTCCGCTCCCGTTAACCCCTTCGATGCTGTGTTAGATAACGCAGCATCGAAGGGGTTAACGGGAGCGGAAATCCATAGGTTCGCTGTCAGGGGCTACAAAGACCGTGCGAGTGAGCCTATTGGTCACCTGCAGGGTCTTTCTCTGGCATCAACCAATTGGTTGATGCCAGAGGAGGTCCCTGTAGGCGACCAATAGGCTCATTCGCACTGCCCTGTAACCTGTGACGGCGAACCTGCGGATTTCCACTTCCGGGAACTGCCGCGAAGCCGCGAAGACAAGGTAAGATGAAGGGGGGGAATGGTAGACGAAGACGAAGACAATCACGAAGATCTTCGTGGTGTGTGTCTTCGTCTTCGCCTACGTTTTACCGCCGCCGTCTTCTCTTCGGCGTGTCTTCGGAACGAACACGAAAACGCACTCTTCGTGTTCGTTTCCATGTTCGCCCGAAGACGAATGCACAAGTCTAGTACTAACTAAACTCTTCTTTCAGGAAAACCCGCTGTGGATGACACTCTAAAATGCATGTTATAGTTAGTGAGTTATGTAGTAAGCCAGAATAATTTTTAGAGACAAAAGTTTGAAGTAGAATAGATATTGGGCTGTGGTGAATTGCTGGAACAAATGTGAAATTCTAATTAAATGCCAGGTCTACAACAGAAAATGTTGATGAAAAAATGTATCTTATCTTTGGTCAGTTATTGTAGGCCTTTATGTGTCATATACGTCATCAAGATATTTTGTAACTAATTTTACTGTGTTTTTAAACATTATAGTTGCCAAAATGGTTGCCCTAAAATATTTCCAAATGTTGATTTACTTTTTCAGAAGTATACGTTGGCCTAGTTTGATATGTTCATTCACATTTTTATCTTTCTTATTTCCTGATTTGACACTGATGTGATGATGAGAAAACAAAACACTTTGAAATTCATTTATATTTATAAGTACACTATTCCAAAGGTCACAGTTATGTATGGCTTTTTTCAAAACATATCTCATGCGCCTTTGTCAGTATTAACAGTAAATCCAACATGTGACATTTATAAATGCAATATTTATCGTTGGCACTGAAAATATAAATTGTGCAATGCGTGCTGTGTCAATTCTTTTTTTAAAAAAAATTCTTGGGAAATAAAGCTTCAAAATTGGTTTCAGCTGAATTTTTAGAGGTACCTCCAGAGCTAACTGCTTCATATATCTTCTCCTAATGATCAAAGGGAATACTACAGTTTGTCTTGGAGGGAGAATAATATTAACAAGATGGATAGCTAACAGTCAAAGTTAAGATAAAAAAAGCCCTCATCCACTCAAATCTTAGAACTTTCAGATGAATGTTCTTCCATCTCCAAACTTCAAATAAAAAACCAAGCATGACGGTGATGTATCATCCTTGTTTTCATGTGTTCTTTCCAAAGATTTTTGTGACCTTTTTTATGAGCCGATATTTGACTGATGTTACGTCACCTTGTCTCTTTAAATGTTCTATCTGTACATAGACACATACACCACATTTACTGCAAGAATCTATTATGATCAATTTTAACAGGAACTCACCAATGCCACATCATATGTACAACAGCTAACAACCTTATTAACAGGATTTATTTACTAAAGTCTCTCTGAACACATTATGTATTCTATTATTATTATTATACTTTATTTATAAAGCGCCGACAGACGCCGCAGCGCTGTACAACGATGAAAATGTTACAGATAACGACAAGTACAATACAGCAATTGACATAGAGATACAAGAGATTCTAATGGGTCATCCTGGAAAAGTTATCTGCAAGAACCATTGAGCTGTCCCTGTTTAATGCTTAATATACCGAAGTAATATTCAACAATTGAAATACGCTTTATGCAGGCTCGTTCAAGCTACTCTTAGAGCAGAAGCTCACTTGGGTTGGCCCTTCATATAATAAAGTGAAGCCATGAGAGGAAACTGTAACTTTCTTTCCAGTTCCCTTTTGCTGTGAATAAACCCCAATAAGAAACTAGCTACCCAAACACAGCTCCAGGCTTTGCACCGATAAATAGTATTGCTTTTATTTTAAACTAATTTCATAAGGAATCCCAAATAAATAAACCAACAAATTAATAGTTTTCAAAAGAATCGACAAAAAAAGATAAGAGCAGATGCAAAATAGGGAAAATTAATAATGGGAAAAGTGAAAAGAACACATATTATATAATTATATTATATATATATTATATATATTATATTATATATTATATAAAGCCAAACAGGTAAAGAAATTATCTAAGTATATTTTTTCTACTACTACTACTGCAATGGTACCATGTTTATGTGCTTATTATATCATAAAGGTGCTTTTCTTCCATGCAATTTGCATGAATAGGGTAAGTTCTTAGGCACAAAGCATGGCATCTTCAAAAAATGAAAATTTCATGCTAAAATCATACTAGTCACACTGGTAATCTATTCAGCTACCAGGGCACAGATACAAAACAAAAGTTTGGTAAAGTGCTCATATGTGCGATACCTTATTGTCATAGCAAAAACCTCTGATATAGGTTAGGTTTAGGTCTGTTGCCATAACTGCAGCTCATTACAGCCAATAGATTACAATCAGTGGTATCAGTACTTTTATGTTTATTTTGATGCCTGTTTAGACATGTGTCAAATATATTTGCTTTTCTGTCCAGCTATAATAAAATAATATGTTCCCACCAACATAATTTCATTTATGTGTCAAATACTATGATAAAGGAGAGAATATATGATTTCCTGTTGAAGTAAATGTGAATGGGGTTTGATAATAAATAAGTTACGCATAATTTAGCATTGATTTATCGTGCTGGCTTTTTTATGCTACAATTCATGTGTTGTCATTGATAATCTTAAATTGACACTGGTAGACTGCGCTTTGCCTCTTCTGTGTTTCTTTGGTGCTGAATGAGTGTGCTGAATAGCAAAACCTGAGATTTCCAGGCACTGTTTCATAATGACACAACCCTTCTTTTAACATAACTGTGGGTATTTCACTTAAGAAGAAGCAATCTATGGATATGGGTAAGTATTTTCATTGTATAATTACATTACATGTCAAATGGATAGCAAAGTAAAAGAAACATGTAGATTCATACTTCTACATATTATCTCAAAAATATTGTTTATATATGTAGCCATACAGCAATTACCTGCGTCAATGCACCTACTCTTGCCACAGGGCTGGAAAAAAGGGGCAGGCCCCCTGGGCTGCTTTGATTTTCATGGGTGTTATTTGCAATTCCACCTGTAGCCACTAGGGTGTCTAGCATTGCAACGGATAAAGGCAGTGTTTAAGACAGGCTGGATAGTGCTGACTGAGCATATTATCTGCCAAATGTTGTTTGGGACAATATTTTAGTGGCTCGCTGGGTTGGACTTGCCCCTCCCCCAGACTGAATGATGATAGTCCCAATGTAGGTAGCAACTGGCATTTCACTAAACACCACCTGGGTATGACTTCCACAAGCCTTGCCCCTGACTGTAGTCTTACAGGAAGACTACATATGCCTAATGGTCCTTATCGGACACCAACGTCTACATTCTATGTTTCTATCCCTGACTCCCGCCTTAATGTCAAATTGAAGTGTTCTTAAACTATGGCATTTAGACCACCCATGGTCCCTACAACTGTTGAATGTTAAATATAGGATGATACAAGGTTTGTGACATGAATGGTGTTATTGTGTACTGTGTGGACTATAAAAGCAGGAAGTCACATTTTTGTGTCTCTATGGTTTATAGAAATTGTGCAGGATGCAAAAAGTGCTCTTTGAGAGAAAGTGCCCCTGAGCTACAAAAATGAGAGATTAAAAAAAATATGAATTTCACCCTCTAGAATTTGTTAGACAAATAAACAGTTACAGAACTGACATTTTATACTTACTTCTGAAGAGTCAATCAGTTGAACTGTTTTAGTTTCTATGGCTACAACCTATCAGCACCTGCTTTTGTGGTACATGACAATTAAGCGTTCTTGGTCGAAAAAATATTAATGCATTTTACATGATTAAATAAAGATTTCTTGCATGTGTTTTTACATTCAATCATGCTAGGAATTGTATTCTTAATGCTAGTTACAAGTATTGAATTAATCAGAGTGGTTGGAAAGGCACTTTTAATGGCATGTCACCAAATACTGTATGTTCTCCAGTCTCTGTCACAACACAAAAAGTAGCACCTTGTTGTAACTTGCATTGCTAGTATATTTGCTAAAAAACCTACTTTTACCCAAATACATTGAGAAAACTAGAATAGTCTCATTTAAAGTACTTTTCTTTTTTGCCTTGATAGAGATGTTTGTACTTGTAGTTAAACTGTACTGTACTTAATCACAAGCATTCTTCTCCAAGTCTATTAGAAATGGGGTAAAGGATAATCATCAATAAATACACTGCAGTAGTGTCAGTTCTGTCAGTGCCTTCCCCAATCTTGTTTAAAAGCTGCATGATGACCCTTTATCTGGATCTTCATTTATACTCTATCTCATTTTATGTCTCTATCCCAGAGCACTCAAGCCGTAGATCAGAACTCACTATTTTGATGATAATAAATTGAATAATAAATTATTAATTTAATAACTTAATCTGAACAGTATTAGTAATCTCGCATTTATTATATTTATACGGTATGTGTGTGTATATATAGATATATTTATATATGTATATGCAGCACATGTATACTCTATAAGATTTTGTTCTTTAAACATACATAAAACATGTTGCTGCAATCCGCTTATAAAAGAAATAGATGGTTCGTTTCACTGTGTTGTTAAAATAAATCCATACAGATGCATGATGAATTGTGAGCAAAAGGAAAATGCAGGGGAAGCATTAAATGTTTGTACTAGCTTTACTTTATAAAACACGCCATTCTTCCTGATTTCCCCCCATTTCCTTGTGCATGTTTAAAAGCTTCAGGTGTGTTATGGCTAAACGCTACAATTTATTTATATAGTTCCTACAAGGACCACCCAATGGTGTAACAGAAAAGAAGTTGGTTAGCATACCTTGTGGCTTATACTGCTGCTTTTAAATTGTATATTCTAGCTTTACCTTGTAAAATTACAGTCTTGACAGCTGTTGAAGGTACACATTAGTGGTTACTCTCCCAAGTGCCACATTTTTGAACCGTAGCCTTTACAAACTTTTTTTCTGTTATAACGTAAAAAAAAAAAGAATTTTATGCATCACAAAAGATAAAATAAAATTATGCTCCATCTAATTAACAAAGAATATTGTTAATTACAACAAGGAGAGTATACCGGTAATATGTTATCCATACCGTCTTAAGAAATTTGTGTGAAATGTATATTTGGAGAACAACAAAGCATTGCTTACCCATAACTAAACGAAAAGATTAAAACATACAAAAACAATGATTCTGCAATACCAAAATAATAGAGGATAATAATACATTAAAAATACATACTAAAACGATTTTGATATTCCATTTTTTAATTAAAATTGGATTAAATAGTTAAAAAGTACTAGTGACCTATTCCTGATTTATACATTCTGTAATTTGACTGAGCATTGCCATGGCGATAAAGAGAAAACTCCAATAATCGGAACAGAAAACCTGCAGGTCTCTTTTAATATTAAAACTATAGAAGAACATGCAAAAGATTTACAACCTTCCTTTAATGCATGGACACTTGGCTAGATATTTGGTACCATATTAAAAAAACACATTACCTTCCACTACAACACAAGGTGTGTATGTCCTGCTTTACTACTTTAATGTCATTTTTATATCAAGTAGCATTTTTATAGATGAGAAACTTGCGCAATGTTCCGTATAGTAGAAATTAATTTTTTGGGGCAGCCAATTAGTTTTAACTGGGATTAACTAAAACTTTCAGCCAATAACAAAAAGTCAGATACAAATTAAAACACATTTGTGAACTGCTAGTCCCCCATTTTCCATCTTGATCATATCCTTTCTTCTAAAACATACTTTACAATTTCCCGTCCTATTAATTTTTCCTACTTTCGACAGCTCTGAAAACTCATTGAATCAAACACAATACAATTATTTAGAATCTATTAAAATTGCCACATTAAATGCTGTGTCCTATTTTTGCTAAAATTATGATTGTTTTAGGGAACACAGGCTGTATCATGGAACTTTCTGATGTCACTAGTAAAAATCTAGCTTCGGGTCTCTTGACGATTGTTCATGGTATCTGGTGAATATATTACATGATATTTGCTAAAGTTATGTGACAGTTTAACATATATCCCTATGGAAACATAAGCAAAACTAACACTTAAATTGGTTTGTAGCTGATGCAGAATATTTTGTGGCAGGCACATAGATCATTACCAATGCCTGTTTATCATGAGAGAAAAATATTTTAATGCAGATGTACTATGGTGTTAGCTGTAGTGCTGCCTCTTGGAAAGCTATGTAGATCAGCTGATCCCTGATATGACGTGAAAGGGCATGTGCACAATTTCACAAGACCGCTCATGCATTGGGTATTTTCTAAGAAGAGTTGCTAAAAAAAGCCAATTCCTTACATTTTGCAGAAAGTAGCCCTTCATGTTCAAGGGAAACTGTAGGAAAAACCTTGTTTCTACATCCACCTACATGTCATTAGCATAAGGATTGTTATGTTGCATGACCACTTCTGTGTACGAGGTCCAGGCTCTTTGGCATTTAACATTCAGTGATTAAGGGGCATCTTTAACAAAAACTAAGTATGACACCTGATTGCAAAGTCTCTGATCTCATTGCAGTTTTTGGATGTAGTTAATATTAGATAAATCAGTTTAAATTAACTGAAGAGATACAAATCTTGTCTGTACTTGAATAGTGCCATATTCTCACCTAGCCATATGGTGGTAGATCTGGTTAGTTGATCAGATGTCTTCCTTGAAAGTGGCCTGTTTATACCTGTGATACCTCCGTATTATCTTCTCAGAGCATCTTAAGGTATCCTTAGGCAGAGCACTGGGATATGAAGGCATATCCTTGCCTCTCACATGAAGAAGAAGCCCAGAGGAAAGGAATAGATCCCCTTGGAATGGAAGAACTAGGGGCGCTGTTCTATCTCAGGCCTAGAGTACGAACCTCTCTAAATATAACACTAGACTTGGTCATCAGGCATATTTTTACTTATCTTTTGCTCCTTTATGATACCCCTTTCCCATGTTTAGTGTGACCACACAAGATATATTGTTTTTTAAGGGAAGATAGGAGTTTCTTTTCTATATTACTTTTTTTGTATAGTCTGTAACTTAGTATCAATATTATATTAAAAAAAAACTGAAAAAAATAAAAATTTGGATTGAGAGGCAAGGAAGGGACTTTTTAATGTATACTATAGCTGCTCAGCAGAATTACTACATTTAATTTAAACAATTCTGTTAGTTTTTTTCTTTCACCCACAGACATGTACAGACAAAGCAGGAGGAGCATCATATGTTCCCACAAAACTTTATGAATGTTAGTCAGCCAACAGGGTGTCCACACAGTTACTAATCAGACAAGCCAGTACAGAAATATACTGCTTTGCCTCTTGTGCTGCTACACTAATACATATACACACTATGGTATAGTGCGCATACACACACACACATATACACGGATGTGCTTAATAGGCACAACCACATGCATAAAACTATAGGACGTACCATTACATTCATCTAGTTCATGTTTTATAGCACATAACAGTTACTCCTATGATCATGAAGAAGTTTGATTTAAACACGGAGTCTAACTATGCAACTTACCAAAAACATTAAAGCATAATTGTTGGGATCTGGCTTATGGATATCCCAACGGATCTGCTAAAGAACCCACCCAAATTTACCATTTTTATTCATGTGATTCCAAAAGCCCCATTTGCTTATCTGTGGGAATTCAAATCAATAATCCATACATGTTTTAAGGTTATACCACAAACTTGATTGCTATATTTCCCATTTGTATTTATAATCTTCTTTGATGAAGAAATTTTTTTTAAATATGGAAATACATTAAAATGAATTATTGACATTTAAACCAAAGGCATAAGTACGCTACAAGAAATTTATGTCATTATTTATGAAATAATTTTCTTCTGCCACATTTACCGTAAGGTGACTTTGAGAAATGACCGCCATGTGTCTGATCCTACAAACATATGCTTTACATTTTAAATACAGTATGCTCAGGAAGTGATGGAATTTGAAAAATATATTACATGCATAAAATATTATTCTTTCTGACTAGTAAGTACTTTAATGATTGGTCCTTATTCATATTTAATATACCGGTATCACAGTAAAGTTGCATGACAATTATTAAATTATAATAATTATTAAATGCATGTTTTCTGTGTCCTATATATCCTCATTACAAACAGAATCTAATGTACTATTACATTTTTTAACCCCTTAATGACAAAGCCCGTACATGTACAGGCTCAAAATGCAATGTTTTCAATGGGCCCATTAACCCCTTAAGGACCCATTGTCCTTAAGGGGTTAAAGTAGACATCTCCTTGTTTACCTAATGCATGTGATCGTGATCCTCTTTAAAGACGAGAAGTTGGCTAATACAGAGAAAATAGAGTTGAACTTTCCAGTGGGGCCTCCTGCAGTTCTTGACATTTTTTATCCCATTATAAGCCATGTTTATAAAACATGATTTGAGTATAAAATTGTTGAATGAACTTGTAATGTCGCATCTCGATTCAGCTGTTCCACTTTGTTTTTCTTAGCTGAAATTTGAAGGCAGCACAGCTGTTTTTGATGTCATCTACAATCCGCATAGCTGCTCCTCTGTGTTTGGCTTGAACTCTGCTAGATAGTCAAAGAAATGATGTCTCTGTGACACGTAACATTTGGCATACACCAATATAATACAGAGCTGGTTTGCATTGACAAAAATCTGGTTGTATTCCATTTAGTTATAATAAATGTCTTATCTTCCATCATTGTCGGTCATATGCTATTTCGGATGACTTTCCCTGCTCAAACGCCACACAAAGTCTGTTCCTGCATAGACTTTAATTAATTAGAGTGTTCTGTTGAGTAATTAGGACTGTGCCATTCTGTTGTTTACCACAGGCAGCATGATAAGGAGTAAGAGTGTCTAGTAGATTGTGTTAAGGGCTAGAGACATATAAATCGCTAATAAGGAGCTGCCTAAAAACACATTATGCAAAAACCATTTTAAAAAAGAAAACAGAACTGATACCAATAATCAAAAAAATGGTGAGACTGCCCCTTTTATGATATTATTGTAGCGTTGTTTTGTAACAATATGTATATTCATTTTAATGGGAAAGAAGATGATAAGTATAGAGAGTAAAAGCTTGTGAGCAGGGTCCTCTTCACCTATTGTATCGGTTTGCCTTAGTCTGTCAGTATAAGTTTTGTCATGCCCCTTGAATATACACAATATGGACAAAAGTATTGCGACACCTGACCATTACACCAACAGGGACTTTTATGACCTAACATTCTAAATACATAGACATTAATATGGAGTTGACCCCCTTTTTGCAGCTATAACACCTTCTGCTCTTCGGGGAAGGCTTTCCCCAAGATTGTGGAATATTTATGTGGGAATTTATCCAGCAGAGCATTTGTGAGGTCAGGCACTGATGTTGGACTCACAATCTCCATTCCAGTTCACCCCAAAGGCGTGCAATGGGGTTGAGGTCAGTGGTCAAGTTCTTTCACTCATCCAACCATGTCTTTATGGACCTTGCTTTGTGCACAAAGCTGGAAGCATAGCATGGTCCAAGATGTTTTGGAATGTCTGAAGCATTAAGATTTTCCTTCACTGGAAGTAAGGGGCCCAATTCTTATCCCTCCTCCACCAAACTTTACAGTTGGCACCATGCAGTCATGGAGGTAAAGTTCATCTGGCATCCGCCAAAGGTAGACTCACCCATCAGGCTGACAAACAGAGAATCGTGATTTATCTCTCCACAGAACACGTTTCCACTGCTCCTGAGTCCAGTGGCGGAGTGCTTTCTACCACTCAATCTTACACCTAGCATTGTACTTAGTGATGTGAGGCTTGTGTGCAGTTGCACGCATGAAGCTCCAGCCACACAGTTTTTGTGCTGATATTAATGTAAGTGGAAGTTTGGAATTCTTCAGCTGGAAGCTTGTCCCAATAATTTTCTCTATATAGTGTATGCATTGTAAGAAGTGCTGCGTAAATTGTTGGCACTATATAAATGAAAAATGATGATGATGATAATAATAATAATAGTTAGACTTAGGCACCTGCCAACTCTTCGTGTTTGTTTGTGGGGAAAGAAATCTTCGTATTCAACTAATATTCGCCCGTTCCTGTGTTCGGTTTGGGCAAATATCTGTGTACATTCTTCGTGTTCATTTTTTTAGAAGGGGTTAATACGCACTACGCAGCAGCTTTGGCACCAGGATTTTAAAGGTCCGTACGAGCAACTCTATTGGTCGCCAGCAGGAGCCTCCTCTGCCATCAACTTTTGCTTTTAACCTATGGAAACCTATTATATTTTTTTACCAATGGAGAAGCTGCCAGTTGGTTTCTGTGCAATCAGTGGCATTGTTGACAATTGGCCCTACACAAAAAAAAATCTTCGTATTGCACTAAAATGGGGAGACTGACATACAAAGTATGGGATAAGTGATTGATTATCTAGGCCCACTTTGCTAACCACATATGCCAAATGTGGTTGGGATTGAAAAGGTTAAACCTACTGTAAAGCTATATTAACTATACAAAAGTGTACAAGTTATAACAAATTCAAGCTCTCTTTGGTACCCAATGGAAGGAAATGTACACTTTAGCCAGTCAAAAAACAATGACCTTATTGTTTGTATTTGTTAAATTATTTATATTCAATTTTTTTTAAAAGACTATGGGCATGCAGCCAAACTATCATTAATTATTGAACAGCAATCCTTCCATCGTAATCAAGTAAAATCAGACCAAAAAATATTGTTAAAGAATCTCGCAGAATGTATCTCTATTTTTATTACATTTTTCAATTGGAGTCCATAGCGTTTTTGCTATCAGTCACTACTGGTAGAATTGTCATATACATATAATATAGAATTAGATATACATATATATATTCTGTGACTATTTAATAAAATACAAAAGGTTGTCTTACAGAGTCAGCCCCCCCCCCCCATTTAAATTCAGGCATTTCTAATGACAAATCTAATACTTAACTAGTTTCTGGATTGCTATATTTAAGTTATATTGAACATTTAATAAGCTTTTTTATTAAACTTTCATTAACATACAATTATAAATACATTGATGCCAAAATAATTTCCTGGCATGTTTGTCTCCATTATTTAAATGATTTAATATTAGCCATAAAGCATATGCTTAATATATTAAAATACTTCTAATGATAATGGAATTCAAAGCAGTGAAATATTCTATATCCCCTACGGGAGGATCCAGGCCACCTGTCCAAGCAATATTTACATTAAATCCTTCACCAAGGCCAATTCCAACCGAAAAACAGGAAAAGCACCATATAAAAAATAAATTGTAATAGGAAAATATACAAACTATGTGCTTCTGCGGAGATCAAACAACATATCATGTCAGTTCAGCTTTATTTGACAGCCTTGGTGTACCATGGTCTCTATTCCCCGTGGACAATTTTGTAATCTCGTGTAATTTAAAAAACCAGGGAAGGACGAGAAAATTAGGGGTAATCATGCAATGCAATTAGACCTGAACATTACAAACAAAAATGGAGCTTTAAGAAATAAAGCTAACCTCATCTGGGGCTCCGCTGCCAGGGAAGAAGTTGCCTTCATCACAGGGATGGATGAGAATGTACAGGATGGTAGGGTCAGCATAAAAAGCTTTCTGTGTACCGTTTCCATGGTGAATATCCTAAAAGTGAAAGAAAACACATGACATGCGAGAACGTTCAGTCTAGTGCAAAAGATGCAATAAAATCCATCAGTCGTGCAGAAATGAGAGGAGTCCTTTCCTTGACTTCCCTTTTGCATTTTCTTAAATTCTTCTTCTTTTCACCCTTTTTTCCAACAAGCCTTTGCTTCCTGGGTTTTAAAGCAAATGACTGTTTAATGCACTTATTTTTTTAGACTGGCTTCTTAACATCAGGAAACTAATGCAATCATGCCCTGGAGACTTCTGATGAGCAGTCAGTGAGAAATCCCAGTCCTTTTATACAATTAGATAGTTAAACACCAGTTCTTTGTACTTCTTGTCACACTGATGGAATCTAGCATCCTGTTTTATGGAAGAATTTTATGACTTATTAACTGCCAACAGTTCATAACCTCTCCGGTTTAATTAACTAGCCTCATTGGCCTCCAAAAGAAAGACTAATGTTTAAACTAGAAACTAGTATTTTCTAAGAAAGAAAGTAAAAAGAAAAAAAAAAAAGATGTGGGGCTAAGAGACACAGAACCTTTTCCCAGTTCTTGACAGAATTCTAAACATAAATGTATTCATTGATTTGCCAAGTTCCACTACTAAGGTCAAAGGCTTTGCAACCAGCTGAGTAAATTGGCCTTCTTAAAGCATTCAGTTCACCGAGCAGTCCCACAGCAGCTAGACTGACATCAAAAGGCATGCCAGATGCAAAACGAACTTCATACTTCATTTTTTTTTTTTTGCTAAATCGTGACGGCAAAAGTTGAAGACATTTAAGTACAGTATGATCTCATTAGAATGGCAACACTGCCCCAGAAAACAGATATTTTCATAATTTTCACAATCAAAGGCAGAAGGGTGAATTTGAGCCGCATGGACAGGCTGCATTATTTAAAGGGCTTGTAATACAACCACTGAAATGTGAGATTGATTGAAAAGAAAATCTAATAAAATACTTAATTCAAGGTAATATCTCAAACCTGGCTGCTGCTCAAGTGCTTTTACTCTTATTTCTCTACAGTGTGTGTATATATATATATATATATATATATATATATATATATCTATATATATATATATATATATATATATATATATATATATATATATATATATATATATATATATATATATATATAGATATATATATATATATATATGTTTATACACACTATATGGACAAAAATATCAGGACACCTGACACCTTACACCAACCTTTATGACATTGCATTATAAATACAGACACACTAATATGTAGTTGGTTTCCCCGTTTTCAGCTATAACAGCTTCCACTCTTCTGGGAAGGCTTTCCTCTAGATTTTGTAGTATTTCTGTGGGAATTTTTGCCCATTTATCCGGTAGAGCATTTGTGAGGTTAGGCACTGATGTTGGACAAGTAGGCCTGGCTCACATTCTCCATTCCAGTTCATCCCAAAGGTGTCTGATGGGGTTGTGGTCAGGGTTCTGTGCGTGCCAGTCAAGTACTTCCATACCAAACTCATCCAACCATGTCTTTATGGACCTTTCTTTGTGTACTGAGGCACAGTCATGCTGGAAAAGAAAAAGGTCTTCCCCAAACTGTTCCCACAAAGCTGGAAGCACAGCATTGTCCAAAATGTCTTGGTATGGCCCGGGTCCTGCTACATCTGGCGTAAAGCCAACGCAGCATTCCACAATAAGAGCATTATACCAGCAGTCAAACACGCTGGTGGTAGTGTGATGGTCTGGGGCTGCTTTGGGCGACTTGACAAAATTAATGGAACCACAAATTCTGATTTTAACCAGAAAATCCTCAAGGAGAATACCCGGCCATCAGTTTGTGACCTAAAGCTTAAGTGCAGTTGGGTTATGCAGCAGGACAATCAACCAAAACACAGTCCACCTCTGAATGGCTCAAGAGGAATATACATATACTGTATAAATATATACTCTATTGTTTTGCATTAAAGGGGTGTTATGCAGGCCCTAGTAGCAGCTCGAGTACATGGAACATGTGGCTGACCGTATCCAGCTGGCGGCTTCTGGCCTTAATGTGCTATGGTCGCCACATCATCCCAAGTTCGGCCTTTGTTTTATGTGTTTAAATATATGTTTGTCAAATTCAACTATTTATACAAACATTTTAACATAGCACAATTTAATTCTGAGTTTGCGATAACCCAAAATATTGTTCATTTGGCAATCAACCTTCATTTAGACTTTTAAATGACTTAAGTCATGACTTAAACTCTGCTCTCCAATCTAGAAATACTCATTGGCTTGTAGATGTTGATGGAAAGGAAGAATTTATAACGGCCTAAATGTTAAATGTGTAGGAGTTTGAAAGAATGTATTCACTACCTGTGGAGTCCAGCCTCAACTCTCTAGAGCTACCTGGAAAGAGACTAGGTGGAAGCAGCGGGACTCTGGAATAAAAGAGGGTTAACGTGGAAGCAGCAGGCAGATCTAGAGCCTCTGCACTGAAGTACACTTCAGTCTCAGAGTCCTCATTTGGAGTTGCCCACCAATATGTTTGGGCTTCAGCCCCTTTAGCCTATCCCTTGCAACGCTTACTTTCCTGTTACTGAACACTAATTTAAGCTTTCCAAGGCTTTTTATGACACCCAGTCTGTCAAAAATTCTAGAGGTTCTGATGCATTACATAATTAACCTAATTGTATCCTCCAGTGTAGGATTCCTCCTGTTATGCTTGAAGGTACACTAAAAAAAAAAGTCCTATGACAAGGACAGTCATTGATGGGCAAATATTTTTTGCAGGTGTATTAATGAATAAAATCTATTATAGCACAGCTGAAAAACATGATTTATGAATTTAATGGAATATATTCTGCCTATTTTAATCTGCCCATTAAAGTGTGTAAAAATACTCAAATTTTGCTAATTCATTCATATCAGAAGAATGGCTTTTTCACTATAAATCCTCTCTAAGTACATAACTCACTTATACATATAATGTAATAGTCTGACATATTTTTATTATTGTGTAGCTTTGATAAAGCAGCAAGATAACCTCTCTCTCTAGAGGCTTAGGGTTTCAAAAAGATTAGCACATGATGACAGGAAAGTTGTATAATATTTGGAGTAAATCTAACAAAAATTAAATCATTTTTTAA
Organism: Spea bombifrons; assembly: GCF_027358695.1. Taxonomy (NCBI): domain Eukaryota; kingdom Metazoa; phylum Chordata; class Amphibia; order Anura; family Pelobatidae; genus Spea; species Spea bombifrons. The sequence goes on along the minus strand of NC_071091.1, from coordinate 20,668,496 downwards.
CCAAGTGAGTTAACCCATCGTACGTATTAAACCCAACTACTCTGTTAATCGAGCTGTAAATTATTGTTTAAAAATCCAGAATTAGAAGAAAAACACTTTATGGGCACCGTTAATCACATGAAATGTCCCACACACTTTATTCCCTTTATTTTAACACTTTATTATACGGCTTAAAATAAGCTATCACTTTAAGTTCCCAAACAAGTATGAAGCCATTAGAGTTATATCCTTAAAACAAGAAAAACATTTAACATCGTTTGTCCTTAAATCTTTTATCACCTGCAAAAACTAATTAAAAGCAGATGTAACAGGTTAGGTTTTGATGCCAAGGTTCATTTCCTGTCTGTGCCTTTGTCAGACAACCTATTACACCTTTCGTGAACTGTAGGCAGAACAAAAATGGTTCTCATAAATCAACGTTTAGCTTTCCCCGGGCATGCATCGTAGTGACCCTTTTAGTTGAAGGTAAAACTTGCATTCATTATTCATGAAATATGTATAGACAACATGCCGAATGTCATTTAAATTCAAGTAAAACATTTGTATGACAAATTAATACTTTCTTGGGGAAGAATGCTTTAGATTAAAAGAACCAGCCCAAAAAGCATTTAGGATTATGTGATGTTGTTTTTCAGAAGCTGGCAGAGATTTCTGTATGTGGAGTATATAAATTCTTGTACAGGTTCCGAGACGGAATGTGGCGTAGCTAGGCAGCTTCTTAACTGCTGGTAAAAGAAGGTGATATATCTCTTTGGTTTATGTTAACAATGCAACATCATATTCACAGTGGTGAACTTCCGCTAAATTGCAGCACTTCGGTGACGTCCTCTCCCCTGATCCCCTGACGATGTCACCGGAAACACGGCCATTTTGGAGGAAGTTCGCATTAGGTTGCGTCCGCAGATGTGTTGATGAACATAAAAGAGAGAGGCTAAAAAAGAGAAGATGAAGAACCATAAGATGGGGAAGCAGAACTGCAAGCAGAAGTGGTCAACAGAGAAGGTAGGAAAACATTTAGAGATCATGAAAGAGAGAGTGAACAGAATGAGTGAGAGAGAGTGAATGTGGGTACCAGGCAACCAGTTTTGTTTGCAAAATCCCCCTGGTTTTTAAACAAACTGAAATGGCAAGGAACATAATCAGTTGCCGGAAAAAGGAATGGGTCAGAAATGAACCCAAACATTTGTCTAAATTGTTTTTGATCCATTTGCACATGTATAGTATATATTACATAATGTAATAACATTACCCAAGCTGAGTATTTTAAATCTTAAGGTATATATATTCACTTTATTAACGTTTTTAACATGTTTCCAAGTCTCACAAATGTGATTCCTATTGTTTATGGTCAAATAATCAGATGAGTAATAATTATATATATTTTTATGGATCACCATCTTTCCTAAGTTTTGCTTCTCTTTCAGGGTTTTAGCAGCTATTGCAACATAATTAAAAAGCAGGATGAAGTCAGGGAAATGGTTATAAATGTTAAGAGATTTTTTTAATGCTATGTGATCTCTGAAACTCTAAATCTCCTTCAGAGTGTACCTAGGAAATCCTTGTAAGCATCTGCTAATAATTAAAATGGCATGCTTTAGGGACATGTACTGTGCCGGTGATTGCTAGTTTCCCATCTTCAATAGGAGAGGGGCAATATCTTGGGGTACTTATAAGGCTGTTGATTCATCAGCATAATAACCAAGAGTCTTACACTACCATAACTATGATATTGGAATATAGTACAAGTTCCTTTCTCTTACATTATTTCTATTCCAGAATCTTTAGTTTCCCTCTTTCTCATCAATGCTCTTCTCTGGCCCTTCATTATCTGATCCCATACCTCTTTGTAATCAACATCACAATCTCTTCTCCAACACTTCTCCATCTTTCCAGTCTTCCACGCCATTCTCTACCCAATTATTCTTCTTCTTTGCTTTATTCTTCATGTTACTGCATTTAGACAGCCATGTGTGCTTTTTTTGGTGGCAAGCTAGGATTGCCCAAGGATGAACGCTGCCAGCCTCTTTTTTATAATGACATAGAATGAATCATTATTATACTGTGTCCGGAAATGTTTTTAATTTAGTCGCTGCTCTGGGCCTACCCTACTATTCAACTATCATTTCTATGATATATCCTGGTGATCCTCCTAAAAAGGACAAGTGGTGCCAAGTACGTTATAGTATGAGGACTGTGCCAACTAGGTACATATCTCCGTGTTTGAATTGGCCAGATAAGGAGAGATCTCCCTTCTAACCAACTCACAGAGCAACAGAGAACTAGGAAGCCTGAGTGTCCAAGATGCCGATTTTCCTCTAGTTTTGCATCAGATGCCTATATGCCACTGACTGTACCATCATGTTTATTTGCCAAGTCTTTATTCCACTGATTTAAGTCTTGTTCCTAAATCCAGCCAATATATGTATAGAGATGGTGTATAAAATGATACCCATTTACACAGTCCTCTCACATTTCTCCTATTTGTTTTGTGACCAGTTCAAGTGACATTATATATTTTATTTGCACATGTCTATATAACATGTTTATTATCCATTATATAAATGATAGGAAACCAATCTGATATGGTATCTTGGATTACCCAAAATGGCAAACCTTTGATTAATTAACAGTGACAATTCTCATCAAGGAACACAAAGTCTCTGATCAATTCTTGGCAAGCATTGCACATAACAGAATTTTCCCATGGTACAGAAATTCAATGCATACAAATATTCATGACTCATAATCGGTATGTTATTTTGTTCAGAAATCATCAGATCAAATAATGTTGAGGTATCACGCAACATCTACCATGGAAAATTGCCAGATTTTATCTTATTAAAGAATATGAGAATGCCCCTTCTGACTTTTTAAATAAATATATTCAAACAAAAGAAAATAACTTATATTTCCGTATTTCCTTCATGTAAAACAAACTTGAAACGCTCTTATAAAATTAGAATTGTGATCAGTAACGCAGGTGATGACCTCAGAGATATGGCGCTATGGTTGGTCTATGGTTGGTCTATTCCTAATGCAAATACAAACTAAAAATTGTATTATATCAAGATCAGTTAAGGAATGTTAAAGGTCCTCTGATAAGATTGATTACTGCATTAAAAGTGGGTCCGGTCTCAGACAAAACCAAGCATTGAAAGTTGGAATGAAACAGAACAGGACATGGAGTCCACCTGTTTATAGATTATGTTGCGGTGAATTTTAATGTTGAGATGACTGGAGAATTGATTTTTTTCTTGAGGTATTCATATTACTCATTAATCAAAGTAGAGGCTTGTCAGTGACCCTTAGATTAATACGTACATTACATGCAACATAAGAAACGACTAACTTATAGTTATAAACATGTTGCAATTAGAAATACATAGATGCATAGCCAAAGCTATACAATTCAGCCAAGGAAAAAGTTACACAGACATGCTGTCGTCTTAAAGATGCCCGAGACTGATTTCCATGTAAATATGTATTATTTTACGGAGCGTCTGATTAGATTTTTCAACCATGCTGAATGACTGCATGTGCTAGGTAACTGTTTACCGATTCATGAAACGTGGGTTACAGGCATACGGTGGGGGCAGGGTTCTCTGACAACTAACATTTTGTAACCTCTGCCTCGGTTTGTCATCCTCCACACATACCTTCCAGCATTAGGGGGCGGAATAAGGGAACCTGTGCCTACAAGATGACAAATAAATTAAAGCTCTAAATGTTACTCATATATACATATTAGAATTTACATGCATACACATAACTTAATCTATACAATGACAGCAGTTAGTTTTCCTAAATTAAGTTATTTTATGTTACTTTTTACAATGTTCAGCAATTATTTACAGTTATTCTGTAAAGAAATTACATTTGTAATTGGGAATTGTTTAGTGTAACTTTTTATCTATTATTATTACTATGCTAAGTGTTTTCAGTGTAATTGATGGGATATCTTTTTACTTGTTTATTTCTTTTGTTTGTTTTCTCTTTTGCAGTGTAGTGTGATTTACTGTATTTTCTGTATTGCTGGAATTAGTTTCCCAAAACTATATTTTCCAGAGGAAACTGCTGGCTGAAAGACATGTCAGTCTGAATTGTCAGAGGTGTCTTCTTTCAAAAATATGTGTATACAATCTCTAGTTTGAGGTTTTGGGACAGTTTAATTTTGTAAACCATTAAATCTAGATTGTAAACTGACCCAGCTGAAAAGATCTATCTGTACTCCAAACAATTAGGTATCTATATTGGTCAAAAATATAGTCTTAACTATTGTTTCCTAACACATCAAAAAACAATATGTTCTTAATTACCTTTTTTTAACTTCTGCACAAATCTGTAAAATGATGAAATGATGAAAAGTAGCACTGTCTGCCTTGAGAAAACTAAAAAAAAAAATCTAATTTCCACAGTAGAGTTTGCCTGATCACTTGAGTCATGTAAGTGTTGACAATTACATTTTAGGAACCATCACGTGTCACAGTAGAGTTTCTCATGTGATAAAAATCAGGCTTAGGTGAAAAAAAACTTGCCTTGTATTGAAAACACATTAGCAGTTCTGATATGTTACTTGAAAAAATTGGTTTTATCGGCATAATAACCAATTACGTTTTCCAATCAGCAGATTTTTTTCCATTGGTTGATATGATGGTTGGTTGGTAAGCAGTACTCCAGCAAAGAATGGATGAAATTGGAGAATAAGTCATTATGACATATTTCCCCATAGCATTCAGCTAAAGGTCAATTTATACCACCGTACATTACTCTCACTTATGCAAAGATGTCAGCATGACCAAAAAAGTTGTATATATTCCTCTTAAACTTTTGAATCTTTAATCAGTATGACACAGGGAGGAATGCCATTGTAGTCCATGTGATTTTCATTAGAGGTTATGAAAGTAAAAGTGTGAAGATAGGAGGCTGACTGCTGAATGGTCGCATATCCATCCACAGCTGCAAATGCAACTCTCAGAGGAGCCATCTAACGATGGAGAATGATGACAGCAGTGCAAAAAGATCTTTGATGGCTTTAGGTTTTTTGGGGGCTTTGATGAGCAAACATATGGTTTTCAACCCAAACACAGCAATAAGAAGCACATTTACTAGATGCTATTTGGAGAAAGTGGTCTGAAAATCTTAGTCATTGTCATATAACAACTTAAGCACTCTAATTTTTTGTATATATTTTAACATAATATTTAAAACATAATACTTAAAACTTGCAATTCTGTTTTGGTGTTGACACTATAGTGTCAACCAAAGGAGAGTATCTTAACCAAAGGGGTAGAACAAATGTAATTGGAAGGAATAATCATGTAGATCAAGTCAGGATGATCTACATGATTATTCCTTCCAATTACATTTGTAATTTGTAGGTTACTGATATATATATTATTGCCAAGATAATCTATATTTTTGAATTTGAGAATTAAAGAATGTTATTATGTGAAATATATTTTTACTCTAGATATTACATTAAAAATCACTCAACATCAAAGAGTACTATTTTGTTGTACAAAATTACAAAATATTCTATATTTATTAAGCTAATATGGGACAAGCTCTGGTTCAAAGTATTAAACTTGGAGCAATTGGACTGCATTGGTCCCTGGAGAATTACTCTAGATATGCCTTAGTAAATTTTAAAATGCATTAAAAACAAAAAAAGATTATTTAAGATTATTTAAAAATTAAAAACCATACAAAAAAATGTCCAGCCTCTATCAGAGATTTAAAAAATATTCTCTTTATAAAAACAAAAATTCTCTTTATAAACCCACATTCACTAATTCAAGTGACTTCATGCATAGCAAAAAAACATGCAAAGTGCATGTTATTGTTGGAACAGGAATAGCAAAAACAAAAAACCGGAGGAGACTGCCAAGTACTTACACATACACACACATATTAAACAAAGCATAAAACAGATGCAAAAGTTGATTTGTTTTTTGTTTTAACTCTTTGAGTGGTCAATGAGTTTACATAGCATTGATCAGGAATTTTAATGTGTTTTACATCATTCTTACACTCAAAAGTTTCAAGCCACCATCCCATACACACAGGGAGCAACCGTAACCATTTACAGCCATCACAAAAGTGTGTTTATGTTTTCCACATATTAGCAAATCAAAGATTACAGACCCTCAATTAAAAAGTGGAATTTTCTACCTGGATGGTTGAGTGAAATAAGGGAAGTGAGAATGCTGTACTTTTAATTGAGTGCCAGATACCATGAGAAGAGTAAACAGGAATCTACCACAGAGATGCTTTGGCTAATTTGAAGCAAAATCATATTAATGAGTCTTATTAAATGGATCCATTACACTGAAAAGCTTAGAGCATAGGTTCGGAAACAAAGATTTCATTCAACTGGATTGGAGTCATAAGTAAAAAGTAAAAGGTCAGGTGAAAAAAATAAATGGTCTTTTTTTTCAAGTTGACAAAATGCCTCTTTAAATAAAATCTATTTTATTTTCTACTTCTTCATATTTTAACTCTCGCTTACTCTTCTTCCATGTATTGTGTCCAATATGACTATATTATATGTCGAAAGATGTTTATGTTTTGAATCTGTCTTAAAATGTTTCTTTAAATGTTTCAGTGCTACTAGAATTCATCATGTAATATTCTAATATGCTTTCTATTTTCATCAGCCTGTTCCTTATCTCATTATACTATGTATATATATATATATATATATATATATATATATATATATATAAAAGTTGAGAGGTTGTACCATGTTAGCTGTAAAAACCCCTTACAAAAAATTACTGCAGTTTTTCTGCAGTTTTTTGGACATGAAAAAACTGCAATACTGTACTTTTACTGCAGTATTACTGCACGTTTACTGCAGTTTTACTGCATTTGTACTTCACTGTACTGCATTATTACTGCACATTTACTGCGCTTTTTTTTTTTACTGCAATTATACTGCATTGTACTTCAATGTACTGCAGCTTTATTGCAATTGTACTTCCGTACAAAAATAACTGCAGTACAACTGCAGTACAGTGAAGTACAAATGCAGTAAAACTGCAGTAAATGTGCAGTAATACTGCAGTAAAAGTGCAGTATTGCAGTTTTTTCATGTCCAAAAAACTGCAGTATTACTTCAGAAAAACTGCAGTAATTTTTTCGTAAGGGACAGGAGACTTACACTATATAATATGCCTGAGGAAGAGACTTGAGAGGCCTAGAAAGCTTGCACTCTAAATCTACTCCGTTAACCAATAAAGGTATCAAATTATGTATATTTCTTTAAAATTAAATGGTTCTTACTAATTAACAAAGTACCATTATATCTCTTTTGCGTAATATTTTGCATCTAATTTAAACCAGGAATATACACATTGAGTGTTCTTTTGTTCTTACTGTGTTATTTAATAAGGTTTGTGTGGTGTCAATGAGCGATGTCGCGTGCACATCAATGTTTGTGGAATGCAGTGATGTCCTACAAATGTATCCCTGGGAAATGGGTCATCAACCTGACATGACCTAGATGCACACTATCAGAAAAGTAGTTTAATGCAGGCGGCCTTAGTATTAGCTGTATGTTCTGAATTCTTATTTATATTAATTATGTTTTACTTTAACATTAAGTGTACTATGATGAAGATCCCTTTTCATTGTTCTTTTTTTTTCTTGGAAACACCAAATGTTTTAAATCAAAAAGGATGTCTCCTATGTTTAGGCAACAGCAAAACACATGAAAGTAAAACAACTTTAGATGATTAGATGATTACAGGAAACATCCCTTTTCATGTTTAATGCAGAAAAGTAGTGTGAGCGTGAGAACATAATAAAGTTCTGGTACAAATTACAGAAGAAAATTAGCAAATATTATCTTAAGTGTGATAGTTGGCTATTATGATAATAGCCATAGAAGCTAACACAGTTATAATACCCATTCCTCAATGGAACAAAAGCTCATTTTGTCATTGTATGCCTCATTAACTAGAATTCAGACTCAAGTATTCATGTCATTTGTACAACCAGGAACTAACAAGAAACAAAAAATTGGATTTTACTTGTATTTTTATTTTACTAAATTCCATTGTCAATAAGAATTAAAAGAAAGAACAAAATAAAGAAAATGCATTTGGCACTCTTCCACGTAAGTTCACAAATAAATATGGTATAGCATTATCTCAATTAATATAAAATAAAATAGATACTAGTTAACAATTAAACACTGGGTATTTTTGCCTCAAAACTTACAAATTGCAGTAGCACTTACAGGTGGAGAGAGGCAATTGTTTAATGAAAGGAGAAAAAAGTGTATTGTGTACAGAAAAGTTTACTGTCCCTGACAAAAATAGCAAAAAATAATACTTTTTAAAAGCAGACAAAAAATAAATAAATAAAACCACTTTCCTAGAGTAGAAATTGCAGCTTCTCTGGTTCCTTGAAGTAGCCAATGAGTACAACAAAAAAGCCCCCTTTGAAATCAATAGGAGTGCTTTCCATACATGTATTTGCTGAACCACCGATGGTTCTGACTGACTGTATGTATCATGTGCGATGAGATATTTTCAGCTAAATGGAAAATAACTGGGGGGTGGCAAATGCGTATGGGGGATACTGCAGAAGGTACATCACAGAAAAAAACATCAACTTAACGACAAATGACGCGTCTGGCATGTCGTGCTGTAAAATGAGCTTTCTTCCCTCAGCCGATGTTGCTGCAATGCCTCGATATCGAAGGCATTTAGCAACACCAAAGGAATAAGCAGGGGCACTTTGTGATTGCCCTCCGGAGCGATCACATTCACCACACTGAAAGGCAGCATGCCTTTCAAAATGGCGGCACCCTGCTGCTGGAAAAAGCACAATGTTCAATGATCACTTCCTTAGCTCAGCAGGTGTTGCTGAAATGTCTCAATATCAAAGCATTCAGCATGCTGGCCAAAAACATTCAAAATAAAAAGGCTCCCAGAGGGTCTTTCCAGACCTCTCTGCTCCCAACTTTAGGCTGATCACGGGTACTGTTAAAAATGTAAACATTTTAAAAAGAAATAAATAAAAATGTAAAAAAAAGCTAAACTATTGAAGACTCTAGTCACTATAACATCGTAAGGGGAACCATCCAGTTCCAAGAAAGTGTAAAACAAGATGTAAAAAAAACAGTAAAAATTTTAAAAATAAAATGTAAAAATAGGTGCCAAAACACCTCATGCCCCTCCCACTAGAAATATACATTAAAAAAAAACCTTCCTTGCTCCCAAAGTACAAAAATAAAAAAATAGTGTAGAATATAAGGGGCATTTTACGCCCTTATAAAAAAGCAATATGCTGCTTGTACTTTTTCACCTATTACCTACAAAAAAACATTGGGTGTTTCCAAACTTAGGAAAAATATAGGAATCTATTTTGAAGATGAATAAAACATTTTTAAATACATATCAGAAAAGGGGTTTTTCCCTGATGTTTTACCATATTTTATTATTTTTTATAATACATTATATGATCAAAATAATGGTATCTAAAAAAAAAGCCCTTCTTGTCCTGAAAAAATAATAGATAATTTGTGTAGGTATGAGAAAGGAGAAAATTACAGCTAAACACAAACACCACAAAAATGTTAAAACAGCCATTGTCACGAAGGGTACAATATTTCCATAGGGGTTTAAGGAACACCTAATCTATCAGATACATTAAAGTACATGTGATGGCTGGAGTGTCGCATTTAATATCCAGAGCAATAAACTTGTGAAGAACACTTTTCTGTGTAGCCTACCATCTACGTAATTATAATACATGTGTGTATAATAGTTGTGCAAACTTAATGCACTTATAGGGTCAATCATTCATGATAAAGATTCCCCGTATATAGTTATTAATAGATACCCACGTCAATATTTCACATGTGCGATAACAGCCACCATAATATAATCATAAATACATTTTAAAAAGCTTGACTTAATCAATGTAGTTCTAGCCCATGTAGAGATACCTGTTGAACAATTTATTTAATATATTTAATATTTAAATACACTTCCGGCTATTAAAATGCAAATAAAAATTAAACATCATTATGCAATGAGACAAAAAAGACAAATAGGGCTGACAGTTACAAAATTGTCTGTAAGTTTTATGAAATTAATGCTAGGGATAGGCCCGTGTCCAGCTGGAAGATAACAAAAAATATATTCATATAGCCCTGATCAAATGACACTTCTAGATGAGCAAGGTAAGCCACCGAACAATCCAGACAATATTAAACATAAAGTATCCTCTTCGTGGAACCCCATAGAATATGCGGGCAAATATATAGATGTATAATAGAAAACACCTTGATTAACTGGCTAGATATGAAGTGACAGCAGAATACAAGAGACCAACCATCAATGTAAACCTCTGACAACGGAACCTGATGTTACACAACTCCTATATGAATCAAGAAGAAATCCCAGGAGAGAAACAAAGCTCTCTCTAAAGTTCTGTCAGGATAAATTGTCAGATGTTTAAAGACTCCTTACAGAACTATCCAGTATGACGAAGAGGCCAATATGTAATAATACACTTATTGACATATGGATAAAATTTATTTGTAATGTAGCTCTTTGAACCAAACTAATAAAATACCAAGTAGTATGCTGTTTACTGAGTCAGAGCCATGGAGAATGTTTATTACATAATCAGATAGTTTTTTTAATTGGAAGGGCTGCAAAATATTTTAGAATTCTTCATACATATTAATAGAATTCCTGTATGATAAGGAGTGTAATAGTTGTGCAGAAGAATGAAATGCAGTAAATTATATTTGAGTTTCCAATGGGGTCACCAGGATTCATAATCAACGTATTTCCATGAACTTAAACTAATTGGACTGATTGCATTTCAGACATTTCAGGATGACGGAGATACTTTATCAACATCAGATCTACAAGTATACATACTTAAGGTTCTTTAGAACAATCACCAGTCTCTTCTACTGTTTATTTGGAAGTTGTTAAATGGCAGGTCTCTTCTTCGTTTTGGTGTCTTCTCAGTCTCACGGTTGTCCACAACACAAATTAAACCGGTAACCTTTGAGTCTGGTTACATATAATCTATTTTGCACAATATTGTCCAACCATAGCAGGATGTGAATAAACTATGATGAAATTTAAGAGGGTACTGTAATTGCTATTTTGACAATTTCATGTACTTTTATAAACTGAGGCAAAAGGTCCAACTGGTCAGAAGAATGTCGCTATGCTTAATGGAATTGATATGGACTGTGAGCATGTTGGCAGCCTAAAGGTCTAAAGTTTTCTATATCTTCTAGATACAAAGTGGATTATGTCAGCCTCAATCAAACAATCTGGGGCCATTGCATTAAAATCCACTTCAGGAAACTCTGAATTATGTATTCAAACCATTATTTAATTATATTAGTTATATGTAATTATGTGTCTTATATGTAAATATGTATCTTCTTATTACAATTACCCTTTTTTCAGAAACCAATAATTAATTATTATGTTTAAAAGTTGAAACGTATCTGAGCCTAAACTTATCTGAGCAAATAGTGTTTCCACTAGGCAGAGAAGGTGAATAATATCAAAAGACAAAACGTGTTCTGTTTAATGACTTGATGTTCATAAAGGTACACTGTTGAAGGTTAAACGCCACCAGCCAGCATAATGCTTCATATATGTTAAAATAAGCCTTAAGTATTAATCATAGCTTCCCTGGCTTCAGTAGACAGACAACATGTATAGTTAGACTTGGTGAAGTTAACATACCAAATAAAATGTCAAAGTTCTGTCAAGTCTACGGCTTCTGTAAACTGTTTAGACTGGGATTATGTTGGTCATTTACATTAACCTTTACTGTTCACTTAAGCGAGATATAATAGAAGCTGCGAAGAAGACCAGTGTTTTTAGTTATTGCTTTGCACAAAGAAAAACAATTTGTGGTAATTACATAGAAATTCAAATATATCCCTGTACAAATCTATATATATATATATATATATATATATATATATATATATATATATACACAATTTTCACTGTTCATATATGCTACACGACTAAAATTAAAACATATAATTGTGTAATTGTGTGTGTAATTGGTTAAATGTTTACCATTTGCTTGATTTCATTAGACAGGATCTCTCATCACTTGTATTATTCACAAATGATACCACACCCTACTAACCATCTTCCCACACCATGACCCTCACTAGACCCTGAAACCCAAAAATAACATAATCTCACTCTTTATTTGTTTCCTTTTTTCCCACACACAATGCAACCCAGACCTCACCTTTAGCTCTCCTGAGGCCACTTTGGATATTAGTTTGATGACACAGCCAACGGCCATGCGTGCAGCTCTGGCCGAATGCAGCTCATTCCAAATGGTGTCACTCTCCACCTGAGCAAACAGTGAGCAAAGAAAAAATGGAGGGGGGAGAGAAGCAGAGAGAGAGAGAGAGGAAAGGAGAGAAAAACAAATCTGTGAGGGAGGGCTGGCAGGGTGACAGGCAATGTACAATAACATTAGTCTTCCGTCTTGGCCAGCTTAAAGGCCCTTCTGGACATGTCTTTGCTTATACTTTTTCTTAATACAGACTTCTCCAATGGAAACACATTCCTGTCATGCCTCACTGCTATTCCCTGTTTATATATCTCATTACAAACAGCATTACATAGGCCAGATCTGGCGTACTCACAGGTCCATCAGATGCAGGCCCACAGTAGTGGATGCAGTGTTCAGCATGAATTAGAATTGCAATCTAGACATTAAAATTCCAGAACAAAGTTAAATGATTGCAGCGTTAAGAAACAAAAAGAAAAAAAACATCCACCCAAACTAAATGATGATGCCTACTTGCATTGAGTATTTTGCTAAAAACATTGCTTTGATTGATTGTACCTTAATACATTCAAGCAACTAAGTTAAATTAGTAAAACGAAGGAAAACAAAATAGTGTAAAATGCATAAACAATGTGAGCTGATGTGAGATTTAAACATTTTCTAAATGGATTTTGCCGTGTCTCAGTATTGACATTTCTTTAAGCCTTAATAATAAAACAGCACACACTTGTCCTGCTTAGATAGTGGTGTAACAGGTGTGGTACCATGGTGTGTAGATGCAACTAGGTCTCAAAGGGACCTTCCACAACTCCTTGCAACGCCGTATTCTGTGCTCTGGTGTGAGAGCTGGGAGATCAGTATCCTGCTACTTTCTGGTCCACATGTTCTTAGTTGGTGCTACTTCTTCTTCTACACCAACTCACTATGTCCACTAGTATGTTTGATGGCAATCAAAGTAGCCCAATGGGTAAAAAGAAATGTCTAAGCAATATCTTAAACTTATACACATCTCTTTATAATGTATAACCAAACATTAAGTAAAGGGATATCTGAAACCGATACAATATCTTTGTAATGTTTTATTTAAAGTGTGCCAGTCAAAAAAAACACAAGATACAGAATGTGTTGGTATGGCAAAAAAGTAGAGGTGTAAAAGTAGGCTGTAATGGAGCATCAACCATGCCTGGACCACGCAAGACTGGGCTCTAGCTTGGCTTAAGCCCTCGCTGGCTTACCAAGCTCTATTTAAAACAAAAATACAGCTATAACCTATACTTCACTACATCGCATGGATAAAATTGGATATCCTACCTTAAGTGAAGCCTGTCATCCACTGGCGTAAAGCATTTTCGGCTCATAACCATTTGACTTTAATATTTAATGCAGTCTAGGAGTTTTCTTTTCAAAGTTGCCAAGATGCATAAAAACTTGGCAAGAGTTTAATGTAACATTTCTTCAAGGTCCGTGACTTTAGTAATATGTTCCTGAACATCAACACCATTGTTAGTAAACCATTTTTCAAAATGTATATAATAAGCTTTTAAAGATTTCAGTTCCACAGAAAATGTGCTGAGAAGGAAAAGAATATGCTTAATTTTTTAGTAAGTACGTTCTCTATCATGGCAACTAATTGACATGAGTAAGGTGTCAATTCACAGTGAGTTGTTGATGACTTGCAGTGAGACTAAAAAAGATCCAGCTGCCGTCATCATATGTTAATAATAGTTAGCGTGGACATTCTTTTAGAAGAATCTTGCCAAGATGGGTCCTTTAAAAGTGAATTCATTTTTTTATCTTACTATACATCACTCTTTAATAAATAAAATCAAGAATGGTATAAAACAGTTTAGTTTGCTTTTAGGTGGGCAATGCAGAGCTGCGCTGACCAAGTATTGTTCATTTGTTTTTGTTGTTTTTTCAAAAATACCATTTATGACCACAAAGCAACTTTCCCTATACAGTAGGCGGTAGCTGCAGTACAAAGGAGCGCCAGCATATTCCATAGAAAATTTTCAAATGGGAAAACGAACAATAACATTAAGACATGTTAATAAATACTGGTACAGATGGAGAAGAGGGCCATGGCTGCGTGAGTTTGCAATCTATTATGAAGTTTGTGGGGATGAGATAGAACACAAGGTAGTGTTTAATACCGACCATTATTTCCATTGACCAAACAATGGGTTGACATGACATTAGTTGATTAGTGTAGCAGGTAGGGGATTTTTGAGACTTGGTTGAGTTTATTACCTACTGAATCACTAGCTATATGTTGAATTAATATGTATTTTAGGCAAAGGCATTTTATTTATACCTGGGGCCAGATTCTATTCAGACTGTTAAGCGTAATACATTTTATATTATTTGCATTGCTTGGAATACATACAGCATTTCCACTTGGCAGAATATGTTTTTATTATTTACTATATTATATTAGTAATTATTTTATTAATTATGTACCAGACATATGCAAAGTTCTTTTTATCATACAATTTTTTTAGAGGCAGTATTTGAAGTTCTTTAATTTGTCAGTTAATTGCAAAGGTGTTATCCTACCTATTGTAGGCATTATTCTGCAAAGATCAACTTGAGAGTAGCTCAATTACTGAACCCTTGTTTAATCTAAGCTTGAGGTTGAGTGAACAGACCATAACAATGACTTAATTTTTTTGGTAGTTCAAGGCGGAAAAGGTCTCCGTATGTGCCCTGCTTTATAATTTCTCAGCTTCCACAAGTAAAATGTCACGTAGGTGTGCGTCTGCTTAAAGGAAACACTGATGCTGTTTCAAACGTGTTCCTCAGGAACATGCAGGAATGCAAATATCTTTAGACGTTCGACAAGCTTAGAGTTGCAGCTCTTACGTAGTTCTTCTGGCCCTGCAGTGGGTTAACGGTCTCATGAACTTTTGTGGACTCTAAGCCATTTGAAATATTCTGCTCAGCAAGGACACATTAACATATTTCCATTTGGATATTAGTGTAAACATGAGTTTTATTATATTTATAGAATCCATTATTTGCGTTTCTTAAAGTCCATTACAGAAAGTTGGTGGTGTGCAGGTTCCTCTGACAGGACTCGCACTCATAGCCAATATCCTTTAGGAGAGACAGCGGTTCGCTCCAAGTCTGACTCCTCCTAGTTGTATGGAGACAGTGCCAATGACTAGACTTGCCAACAGTTGTATCCACAGGTCTTAGCTGCTAGGAGTTCCTTTTCCTTCTCTTACTCATATATCACAGGAGGTAACCATTATGCAACTGAGAACATTCATAAACCACGGTTGTATTTTCACTCAGCTGGCAGTACTGCAAATAAATTATAGACTATTTGAGGGCAGCCAAACTGATATACTGACACATTGGCATGTTGCTCAACAAAATAATAACTGCTCATACTCAATGGTATGCTGTTTATAAAGTTAATAATGGCCTCTGCTTGACATTAAATCACCATCTCAGCTTTTAGATGTAGTGTTTATGAAGAAAAGTTTACATTTCTAGCATTTTATAGGCTCTTTATCAAAGGTCTTATGTGCATTTATAAAAGAAATCAGAGTTCAGTCCGATATCACTGCAACAACATCACATGGGACATGTCTTAGTACATCAGTCTTGACTTTGCAAAAAACATTTATTTATTATAGCCAATCCCCATGTTCTCTAGTAAGTAACTTGACAAGGGTTAAATTAAAAAAACTTCCTTGTTATTCTTAAAAGACATTGCTGTTTTGCCCTCTTTCCAAGAAGTCAATCATTATAAACATATATATATATATATAAATATATATATATATATATATATATATATATATATATATATATCTTGATAATGATCATCACATGATCATCTTGATATAGGACCCTTAGAGGTCTGAAACGTAGATTCTGTATTTTAAGATCCCTGTGTGCTCCCATTCATTTAGATATACACTTTTGCCGTTATTGGAGACTGCACCAGGGCCCTGTGTATTGGTGAATGTGCCGTGGGATTCTCTACAATTATATATTGTGTGTGTGTATACGATAAAGCAGAGCTCTGCCATATGAAATGGTGGGAGATATGTATATATGTACTGTGAAGATGATTTCAAAGCAGTGTTATCCATGTATAAAGACAACATATGTCGCTGTTCTTTTATTTAAAATGAACTAACATATCATTTGTAAACCACAAGTACGCTGTAGTTTGCCAATTGTTAGAATTGCCTTGGAGTGGATAGTTTTTAATGACTCCTTGGAACTCACAGACAGACTCATCTTTACTACAGGGCAAAATAGACAGGTATTATTTATATACTATTTATGTCCAAAAAAATGACTAGTAGAATTTTTATAGATTCTTGGGTTTTATACGGAATTGGGAAGATGAAAGCCACAATAAGCATATACTCCTGTATGTTATATATATAGTGACACTGCATTCATTATTCCATTTAATATTTTTGTAGGTAAAATAAATAAATACATGTCAATGCAATATATCTTAATATTTCCTTGGCATTGTTATAATATCCACTGCATGAGTTCTTGTTTATATTAAAAGCTAACTAACTTTTTTCGTTTAAAAGCGGTAGATAGTTAATTTTATGCGGCTACCTTCTAATATTTTTCTGGGATCCCATGAATAACATTGTTATTTTTTTTGGATTTCCCTATGTAGCTCTTTTGGCGGAGGACTTCATTCCTCCTACACATTTCCTGTCTGCACCATCCTAGGCGACTCCAATACCTTTCGTTAGGATTCATTCAGCAAAGCAAAAATCACAAAGCCCTCACCCTGGAAATAGCTCAGTGTTTATTACGGCCTAATGTTAATTCCTAAAGAACCTTCCCACACAAAAATGCATTTCAATATAGTCGATCACTCACATGTATAGCCTTGTATTATATACATTTCATTCATAATCTTTTTAAGCTGTGAATTATGTACTTAAGGCTGATCTCTAAGTGGTTTCATTGCCTATAACAATTTCATTTTCCCCTCTGATTTGGGAGTCATGGGAGATTGTTGGATTATGTTTTACTGATCATTTTAGGGTTAAAATAAACATAAAAACCTTAATTTAGTACAGTGTTTGTACAAATCAGCTGTGAGTATAGTGCCAAGAGTTTCAGAAGTTCTGAACAGAATGAACTGACATCAATGTATATGTAACCCTGGAGTGATCGTGCTTTCCAAATGCACAGACCCAAGCCCGTCCTAGAATTTACTCAATTTTCAACAGGTTTTGAGGTGCTAATCTCAGCCATAAGTAAGTAACCCTTCACTGAAACGTGAACATCCTTATACCTATGCTGTAGAATGTTTCCCTTAAGGGTTCACCTATCAATACACCGGGATTGTAAGCCAAGTATAATTTAACAACACTGACAATGTAATATTCAGTTTACTCTGAATATGTAAATAACCCAAGCCACCCCTTGCTTCAAGTATTTCTTTAGCTATTTGGGCCTTTTCAGTTGATAGTGGGTAACTGGCACCTTGCTACTAAGGAAGAATTCATCAGGAACATTCACTCCATTTGCTGCGCAGGATTTAGTGGATCTAGCAGGGCAGCCTGCCAGGATGCAATGCTGTCCACCTTAAGCCAGGCTTAGGCCAAACATCTTGTTTGGCCTAACTTTTCTGGAGAGGAGGAGTGCTATTGAGAGGCAGGCAGGCAAGCAAGGGAGTTTCCTCCTTCCAGTAGGCAAGTCCGCCATGGCTAATACGTAGCTGGGAACCAATGCCTGGGGTTTGGGGTGGCTTGTGCTGCATCAAAACACCAGTTCAGCTGTTGCACATGTAGCAAAAAATCCACCAAGCAATCATGTTGTATTAAATCATACTTAGAGACATACCCAGTTTGGAATGTAAGTTTTTATCTATACCACAGCATATAATGGCAAACGTTAAAAGGAAAAATCGCTTACTCATTTTCACTTTAAAAAAAGGAAGGATAATTTTAAAACACATGAAGTCACAGTTTTTAAAAAGAATGGTCAAATATCTTACAAATTTCAGTACGGTGTGGAAGCCTGCTACGAGCCTGCTATATTCCCACTTGATAAATGGGAGAAAGAAAATATATTTTAATGAAACCCAGACTACTCGTGGATCTAGGATATGCCTTCTTTTCTCAGATAGCCAAAACTTTGAGATTTATACTGTGCATGCCTTGTTTCACGCTGAGTGTTGTTTTGACTCCTCTACAACTCCTCCTTTTATAATGTAAAGGTTTAACTTTGCGTACGTAGCCAGTTGTTTTTGTAAAACTTGGCATTGGAAGATTGCCATATTATTTTCTGATAAAAGTGGAATTTCTCTGCTGTCTGCAAAGCATACCCCTAGGACCAGTGTGTGAAAGTGAAATGTATGTAAAGCCATATCCTGTTTGCAAACATATTCCCTTGGATTCCCCCTAATCTGGTGCTGTGCACAGTATGAGAAACCATTTCTCATCTAAACAAATGCCATAAGCCCCTTTATACTTTTACAACCATGTCAAGAAATGATGTTGACTGCCAATCGTGAAATGATTTGGAGTTGCCTCCTCTAAGTCATGAAAGTAGCTCGGAGTCTGTTATCAATTTCTGTAAAGTTGTCTTGGGAATTGTGGGTCAATTCAAATCCAGGTTATAAATGACAACTCCAAAGCCACAAAACCTTTTGAAGCTGGGAGTTGGTGACGACATTACCTTGACGGCCTCTACCCCTCTTTTGCTTTCAAGGAGCTTTCAAGCAGAGAGAGAATGAAGGACTGAAGGAACTATTTGAAGTTAGGGGTAGGGTGTTTTTTTTATTATTTTTACATGACCACTTGAGAAAAGTAGGAAAATGTTTGTTTTCTTAAGTGATACTTTAATAATATATACAGCATGATTATGTACATATTATTATTACCTTAACTCATGATAGTCCAGTTCTAAACACTCATGGAAAACACAATAGGTTAAAATCAACGCTAATTTATTTAAGATAAGGCTTGAAACAGTAGTAACATTTATAATGAACATTGAAGAGTGAAACCAGTATTACTTATTTTGTATTCACTTATAAGACTATGTATAGCTTGGATATTTTTGGAGGAATATGTGGTCAATGGGATCGGAATATTCTATCTCAGAAAAGCTAAGACTGGTGGCATCTGGTGACATAAACTTTGTAACCGATTACTTTCTTGCCCTGAATTCACCTCTCTTTTCACCCCCACGCCTTCAAAGTGGAGAATTAAAGAGCCACGAAAATCCTAAAACCAAAAAATAAAATTCAGTATACATCAAATGTGGGTTTTAATGCACACACATTCCATCTATTATTAGTGCTTATTAAAAGAAGAGGGCAGAGGAAATCTGCACATTAGGACAATAACATTGAACAAAATAGCTGCTCATATTCTAAATGGGGTAACAATACCCCTGCTCCAAGGCATACCCTGGTAGCAAAAAAACATACATGGCCAAAAATGGACTGGGGATAAAAAAGGTATTTGTCCACATTCTACTCTCCGGCAGATGAGTGCACATTAATGGACTGGATCAGCCGCAGTGATAACAGTAAGCGGTAGGTGTTATTAGGCACTGGTGTGTCCAATTGCCAGTCCAAACCTGTAGATCATTATGTATTTAGAAAAACATCATGGTGGTAGATTAAGATTTTGTTATAGTTTTGACTCAAAATTGGAAATTTCGTGCTGCTTTTTTGTTCTCTTTTGTATGAACAGAAGTGAGACCAATGTCAGGCTCAACTTTTTTAAGGCCAACAAATTGCATGTTAAAAAAAAAAGAGTGGTTTCTTGATGATCAAGTAATTTGATTAAATGCCTGTGTGGTGTTCTTGCGGTCCACATTTTTGTTTTGATTTTGACCAGTTAGTTTTGATTAATTGTTATCTTCCAACTGAGTTTCAGAAGCATTAAACACTCTGGCATACTCTCAATGATGGAAAATTAGGGTAATTCAAATTGACAGTAAACACTGGAACTTTGCAGGAGACGGAATACCAGCAACATAATGTGTGTTTGTGGTTTGGGAAGCTTTTCGTTTTTTCCAAATCTATTTCTTACTTTTTTAATAAATCTTTTTTTTATTTTTTATTTTTTATTTACTTTTCTAATTAAGGTAACGTTAGTGGCTACAAATGTTCTGAATTTGGCAGTAAACAATCACTGCATATGATCTATATATTTACTTTAAAATCTGTATGAATGAGTAGAAATCTATGTATTGGGATAAAATTAGCTTTAAATAATGTGCATTTTGTATGTAAATATTAATATCAATTATGTGTTGATATAACTATTTCTTACTCAATGTGGTATCATTTATTTTAGTTTTTTATCTTATTACATATATTGATGATTCTTATCAAAAGATTTTATCTAAAATATTGTTTAACACAGTAGACGGGGAGTGATGTGATTTTAGGTAGTAGACGTCACGCAGAAAGAATTCAAAAAAGTCTAAAAAATTTAAAATAAAGACATCTGTGTGTATTTACATATTCTCTATAAGATCTCTAATATCTTACTTGTATTTAGTAAGTCAATAATACAATAAATTCATAACAAAGTTAGGTTAATAAAAATTAGTATTTGTCCAAAATCTTTTCTGCTTTTTATATATATATAAAATAAAATGTGCCATGATAAAAAGTGCCATTGCAATTCAATTAAATTGTTATACTGAGCTACGCCTGACTGTAAAACATGATCCAGCTGTGGTATCTGATTTGCATCACATAGCTGGGACCACAATTAATATATTGATGACCAGTTAAGAAGGTTTTAAGATTGTTATCCCTAGTGATATGTAGTAAATTCCAGGTGACAAGAAGATCTGCTGGTTGTTTCAGTCTGAACAAGCATATCCCTAACATTTCAGTTGTCCAAATCCAGACACCTGTTTTGGGGGTTGTGACTATATGTGGGGAGTGTGTGGTGTTAGAGGCAGCAGTTGGTAGGTAAGAGGTGAGATTGCTCATCTACCTTACGTGAAGATCTACCTCACAACTCATGGGGGTGCCAGTAGAGGCATGAGCTACAATAGTACAGGCCTTCCATTGATTTTACAGACTCCTGTGTCACTCAGGGGATCGCTCTAGCCAGCTCATGATCTCCACAGCTTGCAAGAGCAGGACAGTGGGGCAGGTACAGGAGACACCAGGACAGTACCCCCAAACCAGGACATGTGGGAGGTAACAAACAAATATCACGTATGCTAGAGATAAGATTGATTCATGGATGGTCTATGTTCAAACCACAGTCAAAGCAAATTGAATTCCCCACTTAGAAGGATTATGGTACACTATATGACCAAATGTATGTGGACACATGGCCACCACTCTTATATGAACTTGATAGACATCACTTTCCAAAACCATGTGCTTTAATATGTTGTCCCACCATTTGCAGCTATAACAGCCCCCACTCTTCCAGGAAGGCATTCCATAAGATTTTGGAGGGTTTCTGTGGGAATTTGTACCCATTCAGTCAAAACAGGGTCTGTGAGGTCAGGCATTGATGTTGGAGGATTTTGACATTCCAATTCATCCCAAAGGTGTTCAATGAGGTTGAGGGCAGGTGTTCTGTGCAGGCCACATTGTGTTTCAGGCTACTCTGTTCTTACAGGACTAAGAAATTTAGTTTGTTACTATTATTATTTATTTAGTTACATAGCTCCATATTCCGCAGTGCTCGTACAATATACTTTGTTAGAAAAAAAGACAATAGTATTTATCCACAGAATGCATCTTCCAACATTGTATAAAACGTTGATGGCCAAAAAACCTGAGGATGCTGAATCTTTTTCAGTATTTTTCTTGGCATTTGCTTTTTTCAGCTATTTATAGAATTCTTTTCCTACAGCTGAGCTCTGCATCTGTGCTCACCGTGTGTGCCGCAGAATGAAAACACTGTACTTTTGCATTTTATCTGACTTATGGTTTAGTCATTAAGCTGTAGAATAGAAATGTCTTACTCACTCCAAGTCCTCCACAATGTAGCAAGATAAAAAAAAAAAGATTGTCAGAATAAGACCCTATTTAGAGAGTGAGAATTTTATGGTACCGGTATTAAAATGTCAATAACCATTTTCCAACTGAAAAAATAAAAAAAAACACTTCTACAATGCATAAATATATAACACCAACAGATTGCGTAGCTCTATTATAACAGGGGTGAGGGAAAATTAACTCTAGCATTAAAATCAACAATATACAAAATAACACTACCATATGTTGAGACGAACTGAAACAGAAGGAAAAGAGGACCCTGATCTTTCAAGCTTACAATCTATTAGATGTTTGAGGCAGAATGATACAGAATTTGAGGAGCTGCTGAGGCAAAGATGGTTTTTATTGTAGCATCAGCAATGTGGAAGTCGGTGGCATGGAGATCTCGAAGGAGGGGAGAACAGATAGCTGATATAGGTTGCAGGTAGTAGGATAGATTTATTCTTTTTGAATAGATGGATTTTAAGTGTACATTTAAGTGAGAACTTACTGTTATTACTAGCATTAGATAAAAAATACATTTTCACATATTGCATTTTAGCCATGTGAATGGGTTCTAGCTTTCTTATCTTAGTATAGAATACTAGCGAGAAGAGATAATGGTAACAAACGGTGAGAGAATTACAAATTTGAGCCAGGCAAGAGCTGCGCAACAGATGTTATACGAATTAAAGGTTTCAAGGAGAAGAGGGTGGTCAATAGTGTCAAAGGCTGCACAGAGGTCAAGAAGGATAAGTAAGGAGAACTGACCATTTTGTCTTAGCCCACTACCTGTTCCTGCCAACTTGACTGATCATACCCATCCCTTATTTGCTCTGGGCTGCTTGATCTGGCTATGTTATGTCCTCTGGTACTTTGGCTTGGGTCACTGCTATTCTTGCTCCTGCCAGTGCTATGTCTCAGACCCAGATACATGCTCCTGACCATGCCTGCACCCGGCTTCCTGTGGTATGACCTGCTAGACTGCCTTACTGCTACTTTGACCCTGCTTATGGTTGGAGTTCATGTCCCCTGTTCACTTTTTTGCATTATCTGTGTCTACTTTTTCCTCTGTTGTCGGTTTTGATGTCCTTGCCCACTTGCTGGGGGAACTCTAGGGCATCTTTGCAAAAGGTTGGACAAATGTATCGATGTAGCTGTTATTTTATATCATAGCCAGTAGAACTCATTCTAGTGTTCCAAAGCTCATTTGTATATAAACACACCAGGTTTTCAGAGATGTATTATTACACTATATCTGTCAACAACTCTTCAAGCTATTTTCCTTTCCACATGCCTATGCGCCTAACTATCACACATTGTTGCATTACAACATATAATGATGATCTTGAAAAAGTTTGTTGTAGTGCTTGCCAAATATTTAACAGGGAGTGAATAATAACTGAACTGGAATTTAATGTTCTCAGTGGACCACATGCCTGCACTGACCTTGAAAATTCATGGGGTCCATCTCCTGCCTGCTCAGGGGGCCAGTACCATATAACATTGAATAATGTCATAGTGAACCAGCTGAATTTTTCTGGCTTTTTTTCTGGCTTTTCGACCTTGAATACGCTGAAAGAAAACAGCAGAGGCCTAGAGTATTCCACTGACAATTTTAAGATGAAAATAAATTCCTATTGAAACAGCTAGAACAGTGAAAATGATTAATAACATAAATTACAATTACATCATACATGTATTTGATTAATTTGTGTCAACAATTCATTCTGAATACAAATGCAAATTAATGCAAAATGGTATGCTCGTTGTACAAAATAATGTTTCCATACCATAAAGCTGAATCAGTAATCCATGGTCATGTATTTAATGCCTTAGTCGGTAATACTCTTTATTATAATCATTGGCATCAAGTTCATGATGGACGTTCAGATGTTCAGAAATATTTGAGTATCTCTGTACAAAATTCTAAGGGAAATATCTGTAATTCTTCATGGAGAAAAACAAAAGTAGATTTTTTTTTGCCATAGGGAGGTAGAATGTTTTGTCCTATATAAATAAGAAAATGCTCACGTGTGATGTCCAACTATGTCAAAAGTTTACAACGTGGCTAATTAATAATATTTAGCTTTTCTCCCCAAGGTGTTCCTGGGAGTAAAATATGATTAATTTTAGTAATTCTCAGTCTGTATAAGGTCAGAAGAGAAAGTGAAGCAGAAAAGTTTCCATTCCTGTACTAATGGGGTGGGTGAATAATTGAACCGCAATGAATGTGCCATCAGACACATATCTGCTGTCCACTGCTCTCTGGAGTGGATCCACAGTTGCGCTGCAATGCTATGCGTATTCACAGAACTGGGCTAACTGCAGAAATGTAGTCGTAGATGTATGGTAGTGTATAATAGGCATAGTCCAACCATATACATGTTTTCTCATAACTTCATCACTATTGTAATCAAGGGCACTGTTACAGTAGCTTTTAATGAGTAATTGTAAGAACCTCATTGTAATACCAATTTACTTTTATCGTAAATGCACTGAACATTGCAAAAGCATTGTGGCACATGGTGCCCTTCCTAGAGCACATCACCAAGTAAAGCACATCACCCACTAAAGGGATAGGACTAAGCCCATGGAAAGCTGCTTGACTTCCATGCTCAATAGTAATACTATGGCAAGTGATCGGATTCAAATGATAGTCAACGCTGCCTTTTGGGTCTTCTTCTTCTGCTTTGCCTAAACAGAATCACAGAGGATACAATGCATTCGTTTTTTGTTCCTATTCAGACATCATGTTGAGTATTTTCCCACGCCTAGCAGTGAGAAAACCTTTACTTCACAATGATTTACAGTATTTCTTTATTGTGCAACTCAAACTGGAACCGTTATATCCCTCACTTTAACTATTGCAAGATTATGACTCAAAAACCCGAAGTGTAATGCAACTCATTGCAGAAAAATGAAAGCCAACCTTCTCACACATTAATATCCGAGGTTAGGCATTACCATTAACGTGTGCTAGAACTGTTAACAAAACAGGCAGCTACTGGAGTGATAAATAAATGACTGTTTCATCACAGTTTAATTTGGAAATGTGGTGAGCAGTGCTAAAGTTTTATTAAGTGAGAAATAATGAGGATAAAAATTAAGGAAATGAAAAGGTGAATGACCTATATAACTAGAGGAAGTAGTTCAGCCAGCGTGGTGTGAGTATTGGTCCACGCAGCCTCTTGCTAAGCTAAAAAGAATTATCTTCAATTGAGATGTATTAAAATTCACTTAATTATACTTAAAGGCACAGGAACGACTTGTAGTAATCAAGCTTTAGAATAAAGGCACTGTTGGTACATATCGAGTATATTTATATGAGATTTGAGCAGTTGTATAGATGTTACCTAGTGTTTCATGGGGACAATGACATTTTTTTTTAACTTGATATTGTGTTCTTTTTCCATTCCCTCTGCCAGTTTTCATAACTGCCCTCCCTTTTCCAATTTCTTTTTTCCTCACAGAACTGACATTTCTCTCATCGCTTCCACTAATGCCATTTCTTATTTTCCCTTTTGTTCCTGTGCCACTTCAGTTCTTTTCTCATACCTCACCAGCCCCTGCCTCGTCTCGTAAAAGGACGCTGCAGCCTTCATAACAACTTTAATGCATATGCTGTGTCTCCTTTAAACTGTAATTCGCCTTCCTTTGCAAATGCATGGAGGGATTCAACTAACACCACACACACATACCTCTCCCCCACTACCGCCTTGACAAACTTGCAGTATACTCACCATCAGCCAACTCACGCAAAAGTTCCAGGGTACTAATGAGATCCCCTCACACACGATATCAATGGGAGGACTTTCTTGCCACCGATTGGCTGCTTGAATGATGCAAAAACTGGAGAGGCTGCAGCTTCTCTTTAAGGTAAGTGCTTTTATTATTTGTTTTTACAAACAGGTCAAAGAATGCATATTATATTACTTACAACGTATTTTAATATGCACCCTTCATTGGTGGGGCTGCATGGGACAGCCTCACTTTTCCTCACTCATGTTGTTATCCATTCAACAGAAGTGCATGATTCCAAATTTCTTACAATAGAAACTCTCTAAGAAATAGATAGTGATAGTTCACTTTTTACAGTTACATTTAATTTAATGCCTTCTAGGGTAGGACAAAGGTATTAACATGGGTGTCTTTAATAATAATAATAATAATAATAATAATAATAATAATAATATTGCTACTTAATCTGCTGGGTCAAAATATAATTATGGGGCCTTGGGCCGTAGTGGCCACCACAGCCTATTTGTGCTTGCCACCAACAGCCCACGCTAATGGTGTCAGGCTAATGCACAATGTTTTCTGCTAGCTGGATTAAATTAGAAGACAGACGTTAATGGGGCCAAACGGCCAAGCTGCTGTGGGCCACTAAAATAAGCCTGAGCCTGGGGCATCTACCTCGTTTTCCATGTGTTAAAGACATGAGCGTTAAGCTTCCTTTATACACTGAAAGTGAACTGGAATTTAAAAGAATGTTAGCAGAATAAACTGTGTCTTCCTACGGGGGTTCTCATAAACTTCCCTGTGCATTTAATAAAAGGTTTAGGTTCTTTGCGCAATGGCTATGAAACTTTTGTGAGGGCCCAGTATGTGTCAAGAGGGTTTCAGGAAACAATCCTAATTTATTTGGTGGACATTAGGAATGTTGATCTGATTGGGTAAGAAACTGAATATTTTTTATCTACACAACGTTATCATGACACATTTCA
Organism: Spea bombifrons; assembly: GCF_027358695.1. Lineage (NCBI taxonomy): Eukaryota > Metazoa > Chordata > Amphibia > Anura > Pelobatidae > Spea > Spea bombifrons. The sequence continues at coordinate 20,641,487 of NC_071091.1, read as the reverse complement.
TCTCTGTACACGAGTGTAAACATTTTTAACTTGGGAATCTCTGACACATTTTTCATACTGCTGATTGAATAGTTTTGGTAAACCGCTGTGGCTACAGTGTGAGGGTGTAAAATTTCTGTAAATTGGCAAACAAAGCTAATTTTCCAGTTTCTCAGAAAAGGATACTTCAAAATGTCTTTGCCTTAATGTGTTGCAATCCATGAAGGTGGAAATGTTTGCTTTAAGAAGCCAAGATAAACTGGAATGTAAATGAAATTTTTGACTTGAGGTTAGCCTTCACCTATAGGGGAAGACGACAAGTCAAGAAAGTAAATAATCTTCTTTCAGATAATGTTGTCTAGAATGTTATTCATAGTGGAAACTTTTAACTAGATAATGAATTAGGTAGTCATACTTTTGATGTTAGATGTCAACAAAATCAGGGTCGGATTAACTGTGGAGCGCATGGAGTAATTGCTGCAGCTACCCCTCAGAATGCTGGGAAGCTGCAGCAATTACTCCATGTGCTCCACAGTGAATTGCTCCAGGGCCCCGGCCTTCAGATGGCTTGTAGCACTCACATGTCCCATGAATCGCGTTCCGCGATGTGCAGCAATTATCCTGCCTCACTGACACTGCGTGCCCGGAAATGACATCACTTCTCAGTGAGGGAAGATGATTGCTGCATGTCACGGGACCCGATCGGTTCGCTGTTCTGTGAGTTAGCTGGAGGCCACAAGGAACATACAGGAAGTGGAGTATGTGGTAAGTACTGTGTGTGTTTATCTGTGCATATATGCGTATATGTAAATATATATATATATATACATATATGTATGTATGTGTTTATAAATTATATGCGTGTATATACACTATATGGACAAAAGTATTCAGACACACCTCTTAATTATTGAATCCAGGTATTTCATTCATGCTCTACTAGATGAATGGGCAAAAGTTCCCGCAGAAACAACAGAAATCTTGTGGAAATCCTTCTCAGAAGAGTGGAAGCTGCAAAGGGGGGACCAACTTCATATTAATGTCTATGTATTTAGAATGTGACGTCCCTGTTCGTGTAACAGTCAGGTGTCCCAATACTTTTGTACATATAGTGTGTGTATGTGTATTTATATGTATATGTGTAAAAGCCAGGTAAGATAAAAGAAAAAAGGCTCCTCTTGCTCACACACACAGTAACATACTTACACACACAGTAACATGTTTATACACCCACATTAATATACTGACGTATATACACACTAACACACACACACACACACACAGTAACATATTTACACAGGCTCACACAGTAATGTGCAAACATACTTACACACACACTAAGTGCTGGGAAATGACATCATATCACCATGCTCACACTCAGCTTGTAAGTGGAAATGATTGTATGGGGTTACCAAAAATCCACTGTTATATCACAAATGGGTCATGGGTACTGGCAACCCATGTTTATGAATGTATTATAGTCGGGTTAACAGCAACTATAGTCCAATACATTGAGTGGCAGACTGTATTACACATGACCCTTCTTGAAAACCATGCTTTTCTGAATGTGTTTTGAGCTGTGAGGTCATTTGAACTGGCCTGCCCTTGCTCTCAGCATATTTTGTGGGATTGTTAATGAACAAATCTTACCATGTTACGGTCACTTACTTTAAATCCCACTAGAAATTCCAATACTAACTGCCTACATTCCACTTTCATGCTCTTTGTGAACCTATTGTCAGTAGCAGCATGACTGTGAGCCACTGATTTACCCATCACTTCTGGAATGGTGAATGATGGAGGACCTCTCAGCTCAGGCGATTCATTCATGCATTTCTGCTTAGTGTTCCTATTTTAATTCTATGATTGACTGCATTTTCCATAGGCTGAGTCCAGTATTCATTTACAGAGTTTGTTATTATAGTTACTATGATTATTGGCATTTCTATTCCTACATTTCAAATAGCCAAAGAGGGACACTTGTTTTAAGGGGGTGTGCGTAGAGGTATGGCTAGGAGCAGGACTTTACAGAGACTTTTAATGTGACTTTGAGGTCGATTCACAAAGGTTCAAGTTGTGTTGAGTTGACAGTCAAGTCAATCAAATACACTAAAATGTAACAGTTTGTCTACGGATTGAGGCGAACTTCACTGCCAGAAGCCTTCACTTGGAATATAGATTTTGTGTCTAACAGTTTTGCAACGGTAGAATGCTCAGAGGGAAATGAGCAAGTGATAATTGCCTCAATGGTCCACAACATTCAGATTGTAATATTTCATTTTCTACCATAATTAAAAGATTTGTAAAACCTGCAAAATATGTTTTAAAAACACGATTTCATTGTATTAACTAAAAGTTGTACATATTTTATGCTCAGAATGCTTACACAAACTAGGGAAAATAGCGTGAGTTAATGGGACATATTGAAAACAAACTATCTTCGGTTGTAAAAGCGAAGTGAGCATCCCAGAAAGCCCTGTATTCCTCCAGTGAATGTATAAATATTCACTGGTTAGACCTTTGTTAACATAAAGAAAGAACAAAAATATAAATGAATGCCATGTCCGTTACTGCTCATTTAATAAAGGCCATTTATTTACAAAGCACAGCCAAAGAAAAGTTCGATACTCTACATTAACATAAATTAATTTCTTCTTGACTTTCATATTCAAAAAAAACGAAAGCCCAAAGGACACATTTGGCTCTACAACATTTTTGGCAAATCTTGCGTCTTCCTAATTTTTATTGCTGATGGAATACGGGATCTGATCAAGGTTCAAATTAACAAAAGTCTGTATATTAACGAGGCATTTTGTTTATTTGGCAAAAGTGAACTTGGTCTTTCAAGGATGGTCAGGATACATTTGAATGTTTAACTACATTTATAGTTTAAAAGCAAGATATAGCCAAATTGCAACCTCCAGCCAAAATAAACACTGCTGTCAGTAGACCTTTTGTTTGTGTGGGAAATGACTGTAGCAACCCTGCTCCAGGACATGGACATTTTGCCCACAATCAAAACCTATAGCAAAGTTTAGAAATGTCAGCAATGATTTGCTACTGGGATAAGTATGTAGGAAGAAACTAAATTGCATGGAATTAAAAGCTTTGCTAACATTGACATATAAATATTATAGCCCTGTATAATTCTTGCTATGACATTCTTGCTAGTTCGTGCCTCTTTGAAATGGCATAAGAGGGTCCTCTAGGGAGATGTCTCTTAGGGGAGGCATAGTTGAGGCCAAATTTGTGGATTTCTATTTTCTACGACAATGTTGTTGATGTCCCATTCACATGCACACACACATACACACACTCTCATGTATTCTGAGTTTCAAAAATTTACCCCAAAGATAAACGTTTTTGCTAGTGACCTGAAATTTTCAAAACACAGGAGCCAAAGGCTAATATCCCCACAATGTCAGCCTTCCCATGGGCCCATTTAAACCCTTCCCCATTCTAAGGATAGGAGAATCATCCTGTTGTTTAAATGTTTAAATCCTTTGTCCATAAAAATTGCTACTAGAACCACACTTTCCATAGACAGTGCCTACCGTTCAGACAAAATATTGTACAAGGTATCCATATAATACCTACGTACTTACTTGGGAATTAGGAATGACTAGTTTGGATTTTTTCTTAAAAACATTAGTATCCATACACCTAGCTAGTAACACAACGCATAACGCTCTGATTTTCTACAATAATTCTACAATATTAGAATCTGGACCCGCACTGCTTTTTCGATTTAGGTTTTGCATTTAATTTGCATTGGTTATATATATATATATATATATATATATATATATAAACATATAAACGTATTGTTTTAGGTAGGGTTTGTAATGATCATTTTGAAAGAAGAAAAGAAGAAAGAAAAAAAAACTTTATTGCGAGTACAATTTCAGATTTGCAATATATTTTGTACTTTTCTGATCCTCTGTCAGGAGAAGTATGAGTTGCTTGTGAGGCAACCCAGTGTTTTCAGGAGGAAAATCCTAAAATGGCCAATTATACAATTCCGCACACACACAGGGTGTCAGCTTCTTCCAAACTATATAACTAAATTATAGTGTCTAAATTGTTCAAAATGAACAGTCATTATGAAATGCTAAGTAATTCTAATGTAACGTTATCCGAAAAGGATTGAACCAAAACCAGAACAAACTCCACTATGGATTTGCATTTGTTACTCTGGTGGATAAGTCCATTGTGTTAGAAAAGAAAAGTATTGGGCCAATGTAAAATTCTTGTTCTTCCATTTGACATTGAAATTAATAAAATATAAATGATTGATGTTGGAAAATTGAAGTGAAAACAATGACGTGGAGCAGGATTGTAGAAAGGACCAACTTGTTTCTTTATGCTCCTGGAATAATGTTTCATCATGTATGATTATATAACGAAAATAAACATATATTATTCATTTGCTTACAAACAAGAAAAAGTGTTTACACATACAATTATATCAATACTTTTAAATATTCATTAATAATAATAATTTCAGATATTTCAACATGAGAGAACTATTATTTTTATTTAAATTTAGGCACCTGCTAAATTTCTTTACTTTTTCTTTGTTTCCCCTCTCTGGGAAACCCATAATATTTTCTTCTGTGTATTCTTATGACATGTCATAAATTCCCAGAAATTAAAAAGTTAAAATTTGTTTAATGATTATCTAAAAAAAGATGAGGTGAAAAATCGACTTAATCAAATTAAGATTTATAAACACAACGACATGATGGCATTTACTCAAGAGTTCTTCAGGTGCTCAGCAAAGTGGACCACTTTTTTTAAAAAAAATATTTTTAAGGAATCCTATATACTTTATTGCTACAGAACTGTCGAAAAGCAAATATAATCCATTTGTTTAAAAAGGATCAGAATCTCAACCCAGAAACTACCGAACAGTAGTGAGAAAAATATTTTACGGGATTATAAATGATGTCATGCTTGATATATTGTAACACGATCAATAGATTAATTTAGCATGACTTTATGAAGAAAAGATCATGTTAGACACATCTCTTAGACATCTGTGAACATGGTATTAGGAACTTAGATCAGGGCACTGTTGTGGATTTTGCAAAATCCTTAGATTGGTGGCTTGTGGAAGGTACATATTTAAAGTGCTGGAGCAAGGCCTTGAAGAGAACATTTGTATTTGGTTGAAAGGTAACAAAGAGTTGTTATATATGGCGCATCCTATAATTCTATGACAGATATAAGAGGGCTGTATCCTAAAAACACAAATTTTGTAGGGTTGAATGGGGCTAGACTATGGGACTCACCATTGGAGAAGGATTTGGGGATAGTAGTAGACTCTGACCACAGTTAAAGCATGCAATGTCAAGTAGCAGCTGCAAAAGCAAACAACATAATATCAAATTAATGCAAAAAACGTCATGTTGACGCTATATAAAACACTTTATCTACAGAGTTTTGGTCACCAACCCATAGCAAAGATATTTTGGAACTAGAGACAACAAGGGGCTACTCAATTCATTAAGGGAAAGGAAGGATTAAATTACAATGAGCACTTGGCCAAGCTGTGTTTATTTACTCTGGAAAAAGGCATCTTGGAGTTAATTTCATAACTGAGTTCAAATACATAAGAGGTCAGTACAAGGCCTTTTTAGGTGAATTGTTGATCCCATAGATTGAGCAAAATACAAGGAGCCATCATTTAAGGAGAACAACCATTCAATCTACAACACATTAAAGGGATTATTTACAGTAAGGGCAGTAAAACTCCAGAATGATAAGGGTACATAAGATAGCTTGAAAAGACAGAACATTTCATTCCATGTTCATCTAGCAAATATATTCATTGTTAAAAAGTAATGCTACAGAACATGTATTGTGTCTGTGTCAGAGATCTTACCAACAAGTGAACAAGAGAATAGAGGCCCATATATTTGTGTCAAGTTATATATTCCACACATTTTCCACGTTATTGTTCATGCTTGTCATTAGCGCTCATATATTCACCCAATAGACTGACAAACACAAAATATCTTTATTATGTATTTTTTTTATTTATACGTAGCTTCCGTGTTATGAAGTTCTTTACAATAGAAATATATAATCATAATACAATATAAAATCATTAAAAAAGTAGGAATGTGTAACATACATGAAATCAATGAAATGCTTGCTAAGTAGACCTTACAATCTGGCAGGGCGTGAGTAAAGCAGGATCAAAATTATACCACATGTCCTATAGTTCTGTGTGTTTGTGCCTAATATGATGTATATGTGCATATACTGATCATTAAAATACCTAGTATTTTTTTAAAAAATCTGAAATACGGGGAGTTAACTCAGATTCATGGTAGAGAATGATAAAACATGCTAGATTATGAAGGAGATAGGGCATTTACATTATTTTCTATATTCTGTATTATGAGCTTCTGTAAAGATATATAAAAAAAGTTCTATACCGTTTTCTGATGTGTGGGTTTAGACAAATGGAAGATTCCTCAGCAGAGACATACTGAATTGAAATAAGTCATGTGTGTATTTTTTAAATATAAGAGTTTGGGAAGTGTGTTTAGGAAATCATTGAAAAGATACATATTACTCAAGTCATCGTGTCATCACCATATCTGTAAACCTTCACAAGGTAGGCTACCGGAGCTCTTCCTCATTTTGGGAGCGGCTTCATGGAGGCGTTAAGGCAGACATGCATAGAGACTAACCCCAGAGAGCCTTTGGTGGAAAGAAACAGGCTGGGCAGCGGTAGAAAGTAGGCAGGGAATGAGTATGAACACACGTTGCTCTCATGCCTGGAGAAAGAAGAGCGTTCCAACAATGTTTAAATATTGTCCCTGCTGTAAGAAGATACCTTTGCGTGTCTCAGCAAGAGGATCACCAGAGTTGTCTGCTGGCACCTAATAGGGCTGCATGGGGAGCCACTACGAGTCCACTGGACAAGCTTGCCCAGGGTCCATTTATCATTAAAGATGGTCCTGCTTGTATCGCGAACATATATTTCAAACTATATTACAGGGCCACATTAAACGAGTTTCTCCTGCAAGAAGGGCTGAGCTGACGATATACAACGACTAATTAAACCAGGGAGAACACCTTAATTCACCCGCAAACTCATGATTTAGTGAATAACCCAAAAAAGAGCTGACGAGGGAAAGCATTTCTTTCTCAACGAGAATATAAACGAGAATATAAAATGAGAGCAATAACAAAAACAGGTATTTTTCCACCTGCAAAAACCTGCACAGGCATTGTTTAGTACAAAAGTGTTAATTAATATGGAAATACTTGAAAAATGTAAGAATGTTAAACATACAAGCAGTATTCTCTTCTACTGATTAGTTTATTGGATGCTTCACCCATTTAATAACATGTCTTGGGTTTTGTCACAAGGTATGCAATGCATTCCAAATAACAATTTCCCGCTGAATACGTATTAAATCAATTTAAAGTTTATTACCCCAGTTTATCATCCCAACACTAAATGTGAACAGTTTAAAGTTCAAAAATATTCCAGGTATAGCCTTATTGCATTGCTTGCTGAAATCTGAAGAGAAAACACATACAGTGCTTTCATGACATTTATGTTAAATATCTATGCATTAAAAGCTTTGTGAAGCCATAGAGTAGTATATATAATGGAAATTATTATTACAGTGGTCTGTAAATTGACAGATGATACACACCTTCAGTGCGCCAATTTAATGTAAAACATTCTTTAACGTGTCATTCATGTTTTTCATTTTTTAACAATTATGTTGCTTAACATTAATTAATTTAAAAAAAAAAAAAAATATATATATATATATATATATATATATATATATATATATATACACACTTTACACAAAATAGTTTAGAAGATAATAATAATAGATATCATTTTCAAATCCATGTAACAGAGGAAAAATTAGTTTAACTAAGCCAAGGCAGCTTCTATACATGCATGCAGGCAGTGGCGACTCTAGAAACAATATATAGGGGGGGCACACAAGCTACCACAGTCAAACTGGGGGGGCATTAATAATTTCCACCATTAAATGATACCACTGAAAAAACACACACACACATATATATATATATATATATATATATATATATATATATATATATATATATATATATATATATATATATAGCCAAAAGTAATGTGCTATGGAATGATACTTTTGTTATTGGACAATACAATACTTGATCATTCAACATTGGAAGCCTGAAGCCACAATTTAGTACGACTAATCCTTGAAATCCTTTAAACAACACAATACCTTAACTTTTGCACTAAATGATTTCAGGGCCTAATATTAGATCCTGCTGCTGATATATATATAAATATATACATAAATATTAGACCCTGCTGCCCATATATATTAATATTAGCCCCAGTTGCCGATATATATTAATATTAGTCCCTGCTGACGATATATATATATATATATATATATATATAAATATTAGACCCTGCTGCCGATAGCAGGTATAGATCAACACATTAACACACAAACCCAGCTTTGCATGTATAGATCAATTTAAATTCACTTGTGAACTCAGCAGTGAAGGTATATATCAAATAAACAGAATCAGACATATAAATCCTGTATTTGCAGGTATACAATAATAATATATGAAACGTAGCATCGCAGGTATAGATCAAATAAATACATGGAAACAGCATTGCAGGTATTAATCAACTGAACAAGACATACAAACCCTGTATTTGCAGGTATACATAAATAATGTATGGAAACATAGCATAGCAGATATGGATCTACAGAATAACACAGAAACCCAGCTTTGCAGGTACAGATCAATTGGAATTCACATAAAAACACAGCATTAAAGGTATATTTAAAACCCCCTAAATTACAGGCATAGATCACAGGTTGCACACCCCAAAGCAAGCCCTGGCGTCCATGCTGTCCACATAGAACCTGGCCAGCACCCAGATAACACACATACGATTTGCCATCTTTGTCCCATATACACCCGGCCTGTGCCATCTCGGTCCCCAAGGCTCAAATATCCTGCTAGTGCCATCTTTGCCCTTCCACAATTATACATCTATGATACACACAAACACATTAACTCATGCTCTCCCTCATTCAGACAATTCATCCACACATTAACTCATGCTCTCCCTCATTCAGACAATTCATCCATTTTAAGAAACTACGCCCCTTGGAGCTTCAAATGAGGGGCTACACGTATTTCTAGGACAAAAGTTGAGTGCACAAATAAAGATGGAATATGTCTCTTTGGCTAGAAAATATGTTTTTTCTATCCATAGCGACATGTTCATTTGTGTCTAGCGCACTCCATGTTTGTACTAGAAACACATACAGCCCCTCATTTGATGCGCCAAAGTGTGTAGTTCTTGCAAATGTGTACTTTTTGTGCCATAATTTAACTTCCTACATGAGCAGTAATGCCACGTCAAGGGTTCAACCCTAATTACTGATCATTCACACGCCTTTCATATCTCCATTCACTCGCAGAAGCACACACCATACTTTCCATACATTCACTCACATAAGCACACACACCATTCTTTCCCCTTACAATCCCAAAGAAATGATGGTAAAGGGAGAAACAAAATCACTTTTACAGCAAAAATAAGTTTTGCAGTAAAAATGCAAGGCGCTCCAGGGATGATATGGTTACTCACGTACCGCACAGGCTAAATGGCTGATTTTAATAATATTTGCAGTTCATCAGGATTTCAAAAATTGCCTCCCTCTACCGTTGGCTAAATTTAACCCCATGATCAAAGGGATCATGGGATTAAAAATTAGTATCGGCCATTTTTAAAAAGGGAATGTGACTTTTTATAGCTATATGATCGCTGTGGTAACATTGCCTATCACAGTGATCATTGGAAAGGTGAGATAATTACCTTTCCAACGGTATATGTTGGAGGTCTGTAGCTGCTCAGATGCCTGAGATACAGGCATCTAAGCAGCATGCCCCCATACCTCTTTAACTGACAATTGTCAGTTATTAATAAAGTTGCGCGGTGACGTCATAGCGTCATTACGCGCGACGTCACCGGCCGGATCGGGTGGCCCCGGTGATGCCCTTCAGTGTGAGGGGCAGATCGCCGGGGCAGGTGGTGATGGAGGTCCACAGACCTCCATCAAGGTAAGGTAGTGCTAGTGACGGCATGGTGCCGTCGTTAGCACCCGACTGTGACTGCTAGCGACGGCACCATGCCGTTGTTAGCAGTCAAGGGGACTGTCCTGGGTGGCTCCAATTTCGGCGGGGGGGCAACAGGGGGGGCAAGGAATATCCTAGGGGGGGCAATTGCCCCCCCTTGCCCCCCTGTAGCGACGCCACTGCATGCAGGGTATGTATGTATGTATATATATATATATATATATATTTATATATATATATAGATATATATATATATATAAATTGCAGCCTTCAGACAATATGGTAGTAAGTAACTCACCAGGTACTCGGAAGGGTTAATGGCATGTTTCTCGCTGATGATATCAGTATATAATTGAATAATGATGGTTTGAAAGTAAGTTTCACATTAAATTGGAGACGACATCATGCACAGAGAGCAAACTTTTATTTGATCCTCTGGACATTCTCTGTAGTTGGAACTTTGCTCAATAAGACGAGCGTTTTATGTTATTAAATACATGCACTGTGCATACACTGTAACACTTCCTATAACGATCAACTTAATCTACTAACAGACATTTTTACAGAAGGTGATCTGGTTATTCAGAAAATAGTTACTTTGTATCTGCATTTTGTTTGCTGATTTCTTTAATCAAGAAGGCACTGAAAGTTTCCATTTGGGCAAAAAAATAATTTTGTGCAATTATTTTTTATGAAATTACATTGTATTCCTCAACTCTATAGGATAACACACTATGAAACATAAATGCATTATATATATATGTTTATACCTAGTGTAGGGTTTGCAACATATCTCAAACTCTGGGCCTAAATTAACCATATAAACACCATGTAACTGCTTAGCAGTTTGGTACACAAAGGGTTATAGGCATAGATGATCACAAAGATTTATAACATTTTTACTGTTAAAGGGACTCAAAAATGTATCTAAAAAATCTGATCCCTTCTGTTTCTAAAAAAAAAATGATCGCATCAGGTTAGGAACACTATTTAAGATATTTCGAACAAACGCTGTACTTTAATTTTCTTCTTTGTGGTTCTAACAGAAGTGCTTAGGGGAAACACAGAATTGTCTTCAGAACATTTATGATACAAAATTTTTGAATACTTTGAGTCATCTCTAGCAAGAATTCAAATCGCATAAAATTAGCATGTATGCATAAAATTATATTTAAAAACAAACATAGATGATTTGGGGTTTTTTGTAATAATTTCTCAACAAAGACAAAAAGTTTGAAATTCTACTATTTTATTTCCATTTCCCATTCCGCCTTTACATGCTAACCAATAAAAATAAGGCTCAGTCCCGGACGAAAACTCCTTGCACTTTATGAGGCACTGAAAGATGACATGAACATTGAGCTAAACAAATAGCAAGAAAATCGACGAGAGGTTTAGAAAGTGTATTTACTTAGTACAGGGCATACATATAATGTAAGTAAGTACGTTTTTTTCTGTTTTGGGTATTTAGCTAAGACTCATTTCTGCATAAATGTCCCTTTAACAAACAGAGATCACAAAAATAAGCAGAAAAATTACATTTTTTATCTTCCATGGAAATAAACAATTACACCTTTATACAAGAGGCAAACTGGAGTAGATAGATTAAAAAAATCATGAAAACCCCTTCATTGTTTAGTTCTTGTTTTATATTGTACTGACATGGAGAATTGGATTCATTCAAATGTTTGTTCTGATTACTCAACACCTTTTTCAGCTATTTTGTGTATTTTTTTTTTATATACACAGTAAGAAATGTAGAATGAAACAAGATAAAGAACTGTGGGAAGGAGAAGCCATCAAGAAACAACTATAAATACCCACAAGTGCACCTGTTAACATTTTGGCAGAGCCCTTCAATGATAGCGGTAATTTATGAGTTTGCGAATGTACAAATTATGATTTATCATCCACAGCGGCTGTCACGATGCCGACATAGTCTCAAAACATTCAGTCAAAGTGAGGGTAAAATGAATGTTCAGCTACTGGAGGTATTCTAGGCATTTAAATCAGTTGATCCTACATGAACAGTGAATTTATCCTGCCTATTAAAAGAGGTCTTTAGGGAGTCCTACCAGTCTTATAGACATGCTCGACGGGCTGGTCTGAAGCGGGGTGAGGTAACGTAGAAGCAGCAGGGGAAGACTGAGCTCTGGAAACATGCCGATGTTTGTCTAATCCCGTCATGCCAACTGTATCCATCTGAGCCTGGTAGAGCTGAAATTTGCTGATACGCTGATGCTCCGGGACCTGCTGTTGGCAAGAAAACAGCACAGTAGAAAGAAACATGAGACACGACCAACTAAGACATGGCGAGAAACACATCAACAAATTAAGTTCACTGGGTCAGGCCTGTTATAAACGGTGTCAAAAAAAATCCAGAGATCAAGTCAATAATTTCATTCAACAGATGGTTTTTTTTTACTATAAGCAAGGAAGATCGTTGCTGTTGCTGAATAGTAGGGGACACCGGAAAACCTCTCAATTCTCACACTCTTAAAAATATTTTTTGTTTGATTTCTTCTAGCTAAACTATTATTGTATAGCAAAATACTTTTTGTTTTTAACTTCTTAAAGACCAGTGCCCCATTCCGGCATAAACAATACAGAAAATCTATAACATAGTAACGGGTGTGAAGGCCCTTTTTATGTCACAGATGATATCAGTAGGGCTCCTTAAAGCACATGTATGACATTTTTCAAATTAAAAAAAACTTGACTGCTGGCCAGAGGCATCATTAGGGGGAGGGGCCAATGGGACTAGAGCCCTAAATCTCACCTTCATAGCCCAGAAGGGAGACTCTGGGTCTAAACGATACTTTAGCCCCAGAGTCTCCATTCTGGGCTATGGGCCAGTTGAGGCAGGAACAGATTTTGTTGGCTCCTCATATGCTGTGCATGCAGTCTCATGTTTAGCCGCGGGGTCACGTGACCTTGCGTTATGTGACCCTGTGGTTAATGTGAGGCTGCTCGGGCAGCATGCGAGCAGCCAAACAAATCTGCGGCTTAGCAAAGGGGGTGAGTAAAGGAAGGAGGGAGCTGGGTAGGGGGAAAGGAGGGAGAGGGGTAGGAAGGCAGAAGGAAAAGGGTACGGGAAGAAGGATAAACGTATGTGTTTAGGAACATGCATGCATGTATATGTATGTATTTGTGTGTGAGCATGTACTGTATGTGTATGTGTGTATGTGAGAATGGATGTGTATGTGTGTGAGGAGGGAACATTTATGTGTTTCTGAGCATGCATGCATGTATGTTTGTGTGTGGGCATGTATGTGTAAATGTGTTTGTGAGCATGGATGTGTGTGTGAGCACGTACGTGTAAGTGTATGAGCATGGATGTGTAAGTGTGCGTGAGCATAGATGTGTGTGAGCACGGATGTGAATGTGTCAGCATAGATATGGATGTGAGTGAGCACAGATGTGTATGTGTAAGTGTCAGCAAGTATAAGTATGTGTGTGTGCAAGCACAAATGTGTATGTGTGAATCCCAGTTTGCAGGCCTGCTGACAATTATTAATGTTTCATTCCTAAACTTAGCATACCAAAATTGCGGTATGCTACGTGGTAATCTATTTACTGTGATATACTGTGTTGCCAAGGTATATCATTAGTCTTAAAGGAATTAAAGGAAATTGTAGCACAAACCTACACATATTATGCTACAAATCAAAACTCAGATAGAACAATAGTAAATCGTTATGTGTTCTCTACAATTGACGTGTTACATTGATAACTTTTAACTTCAAGCTTTGGTTTTTATGACGTAAAAAGCAGTGTCCACAACAAATATGATAATTCAGTGTTTATAAAATTAAAGAACAATTTGCTTTCAAATTATTTATTACATTTTCACATTTCTTAAAGTCTCATATTTCACTGTAATTCTCCTTCCTATCTTAAACATTAATGGAATCTTCATTTATCATCGTGATTTGCCCTGCTGTAGTGCATCTGCTCGATGTTACATAAGGCAACTCTTTTGACCTCAGAGATTTATCTTCAAAAAGAACTTGATGTTTTGCCATGTACACACAGCATGCTGGGCGTGGTTGTGGAGAGGGTGAGGTCAAAAGATGACATCATAGAAGAGTCCAAAAAAGATGAACTTTAAAGGCATACTTCTAATACTGATATCAACATTTTAAATTGGACAAGTTAATGCTTTTCTGGAGAAATAGCACTACGTTTGATTGCTGCTTTTTAACCCCTTCGGGATAAAGGCATTTATACATTTGTGGACAACAGAATTTCCAATGTTGTCCATTTTCAACCTTTTCCCTCATTCTTAATTAGTGCACCCACACAAATTATGTATTGTATTGCAGGGCTTTCATTTTAAACTATATTCAAACTATTAAAAAAACACAGCAGGATACGCCTGCCCTGAGTTTGTATTCACCTCATATGCAAATCAAAACTGATATATTTTCAAATTTGCTATTTTGAGTCTTTAACTTCAATGGCGTCCACTTATTTAAAACCGGCTGTATAAAACTATATGTTTCTGAAATGTAGACTAAACGAGGTATTGCATCAATTTCTCCACCAACCTCACCAAGTTAGTTGTAAATACACTCGCCCGTGTATCTCTAGCTACAGAAAACCCCACCACCAATTTGTGTTTAGAAACATTTCTTGACTACAGCAATGCCACACATGCATAGGGTTGGCATGTTTTGGGGGCCAAAATTAGAATATGCAGTATTTTTTGTAACATTTTCATTTTTTTAGGCAAGGGGAATTGGGCGGTATGTCTTATTTTATTTTTTTACTTTTTGAAAACTCTTTTATATACATTTTTTTGCATTGCTCTCTAGAAGAGAGCGCTATATCTTAACAATAGATCCTATATGGGGGCCCCAGGGATCTATTTTCCCTCTGCAACCAAAGGACACAGTGCACTGGACACGTATGTTTTTGAGGGTGATAACCGTTTCTTCCTCTTCTCATATTGCTGCAATCTGCCATGTCAGCTCTCACAAAGCTTGCAGCGATCTCCCTGTCTCTTTGTATACTTTGAGAGAACTATAAATGTTTGAAACAAAATATTATTGACTATTAATTATATTAATATTCAAATTGACTAAAGCAAATAATGTTTGCTGTTAACTTTGTCAACTGTTGATATTTATCAACAATTTCTATATTTATCATTGTAGAAGGGTTTCTGATCCTGAAATGTATTGAGCTACATGAGAATAAATACCGTAATAGTAATATATATATATATATATATATATATATATATATATATATATATATATATATTATTCTTTATAAGAAGAGGTACCTACGTCAAGCCATGGATTTTTTTTCCCATTGAGTAATCTTGTTAGCAGTACCAGATCACCCACAATTATTGGTTATCAAACTGTGCCTTGATAATCAAAGACAGCATGTCAGCATCTCCTCACAGGAGAGCAGGTGGATTTCCATGGATTTATCAATCGCCTTTCACATAAGGAGATCATAAAAATTCAGCTGGGAGAGTCCTCAGGACCAAGATTAAGGGTACGGAAATCAGAACTACAAACACATGTTAATGATTTCTGTGTATGGGATAAATAAACATGTAAACATTACAAGAATAAAGTAAGGAACATGAAGTGGTTTGATTTACCAGCAGGAAGAACTGGTATACCTAATATATATAATACTAATACTGTATATGAGACTACGGTCATTCTTTTCAGTTCTGGAAGGCACTACCTGAGAGGTCAGTGGCCGCATGAACTGTGGGTGATTTTTTTGTCGAGAAAGGGCATCTATGGGTATTAATTAAACTGAAAGCCCCTGGAATTGTGAAATATTATTTTTCTCTTAACGTTAATGTTTAACATAAACTTAAGGGGTCTTTATCTGGGTCAGTGCGATATGGGATATTTTAGAAATATTGAACTTAGTGGACATATAAATTTTTTGCAACTTTACTATGTAAGTAGAAAAAGAAAAAGTAACTGAATGATGTTGCTTTTCCTGATTTAACCAGGTTTGGTAATATACAGGTTTCCTGGCTGTCACTTCGCATGTGAAGTTGCACAGATGAATTTCCTGTAACTGGGACTCTTTCAGTTGCAATCTGCCGTCTCTGAGGATAATAGTAAACACTGCTCAGGTACAGAACACAAAGTTTTTCTTTAAGGGAATTAGACAAGTCATGGTATCCAAGCAGAAAACAAATCAATTACTAAGCTAACTATCTATCTATATATTATTCCTTTGAGTTTTCCGTTGTAATCCCTTTTCTAACATTTCTAAAATTATATTTTGTTATTTTTTTTAGGATAAGCCCCAAAATAATCATTTGATTTTTAATTGTTTGCCTTGTGGAACATCGCTAGTGAAATAGATGACAACCTTTCCGCCCATAAAATATATAAAGTGTGTAACACTAGTAAATATATTCTGAACATGACGTTTGTTCAAAAGAGTGTTATATGCGGTTTATTAAGTCACAAATATCATTAGTTACAGAGTAGAGTATTAATATAACTATGAAAGGCAAGAGTATTGCTTAGAAATTGTTGTATTTATGTAATTATAAAAAAAGTTAAAAAGACGATTGATCAAAAAACATGTTTTTATGGGTTAAACTTCTCATGCGTTATTCTAGATTTTCTCATAGCTGCAGGGACAGAATCACTATTTTATATGTACACTTAGGCTGATCTATTTCATGGGATTGATGACATATTTGTATAACTCTGGGACTTCTCTAGTTTACCTTTACTTCTAAAAGTGACCGTTCATGCTTGCCTTCTCAGCAAACAACACCAGAAAAAGAATAATCATCAACAAACACAAAAAAATGAGAGGAGAAAAGATGGACATTATTATTATTATTATTGTCTTTTACTTATATAGAGCCAACAATTTATGCAGCGCTTAATACAATACGTGTGTGGCTTTTGTTTACCATAAATGCATATTGAGCGAGAAGGTGATAGAAGATAACTATATGGCCCTCAGAGGAGATATTACTAAGGAGATCTTTTCCTGATAAAATTTAGGAAATATCTACAAAATGCCCCGACACTGTATTATAAAGCAACAATAATAAATAATGAAGGCACAATGGCAGAATGCATATCCACTCAAGTCTAAGCCACACATATTACCAAACATACGACGTCTAGTTAGAATAACCCACTCTGTACGCTGTGTAGTAGCAAAGATGAAGTCAACTGTTTTAGGTGTTTTTATATATATATATGTTTTCTATTTGTGCTGTACAGAGATATTAACTAAGTTACAGTTTATAAACAGAGCAAAAGTGAGATTATAAAAACAGTGAAATGAAAAGTTACCTATTTCCCACATATTCAGAAATTTGATTAACATCTGATTTTTGGCAACAGACCTACGAAATCAAGATTGGAGACAGAATGTTGTAGCACTATTAGAGAAAGGTGATTCTGGTTAATACTGTGGTTATGGAAAACATCTAAGCATAGACAGCTTAGGTATTATTTTAGTAATAAACATTTTATTCTTTGCATACGTAATATTTCTAGATAACGAGTTCTATTTAAAATAATGTTTTGTATTTCAATGGGTTTGCTCGGAAAAAAAAATATGAAGTAAAATATTGACTTCAATTTAATTCTCCAGGGGGTTTCGTTTGAGCAAAGAGGACCAGATAATAACCAAGACGCACAGGAAACATACACTCATACTTTGCATTCCTCAAGTAGCAGAGTCGTCTTTATAATATTGGGTGAGATTATTTGTTGTTTTAACTTTTTATTGGATCTTCTGTTAAGTGAAAATATACTCTCAGTTACCTCGTTAAATTGATTCAAACCCTGTAAACCTCAGAGATAAGAGTCCTACAACAGACAAGGCTTTAAGAGATACTTCCAATGTTGGGCTTCAATCTTTTATGTTTAGAACAGAATATCATGCAAAGTTCTTTAATGTGAAGATAAGCGGTCATAGTATAAAACTACAGGATTAGCAGTTTAGATGAAACAGATTAACCTTTAAGACTCCTTTTACATGAACCTTTAAATTCAATGAGAGAGATCTGGATGATATTTTACATCAAAAGGTACCAGGTCACCTTAAACTATCCTCCTGTACAGCCCTGTCCCTCCTCGTTGTGTTATACTGTACATGAAGGTATGAAAGCAGTATACTTAGAAATTGTATGTGCTTCTTCAGTTGCCTTATACTAAACAATATCCATGTTAGTAATACCTATTAAAAAAATTATATATATATATATATATATATATATATATATATAATGCAAAACATCATAAAAACGTCATAAAACCTATACAGTCTTCAACTGCTTCTCCTTTAAACCGGTCCAAAGATAGATGTGGGCATTTGATGTATGGCCATGCTTTTATTGTCTATATAAGAGCATAACATTTGAAACTCTTACCAGTTTTTATATTCCTTTAGATGTGGATATTTTTCACCAATTTCACCATAGATACCAACTGATTTGTTTTGTTCCAACTATCTGCACTACTGGCATTTTGGAACAAAAATAATAAGATGGAAAAAAAACACATGATAAACACTACTGTGTAAAATAGTCATCAGTAACACATTTTTTCTTTGTCTCATATTTCAATTTTGCAATGAGACAATTTTGCCATGTAAACAACTAACGCACAATAAAGAAATTGTATTGATAATTGCAAAAACTAGCATGCATTACCAATAAAAATAGTATTTGTAGAGTTCATACTATAAGCTGTTGAAATGTTATGTAAAAACATTATGTTGTTAACTTATGTCAAGCAAATCAAGCTAAAAAAAACCCCCAAAATACATGATTTAGAAACTAAGCTAATTTAAGGAATCTCTCCTAAATTCACATAAATTATAGTGCCCTGCAAATTCTGACAACAATGACCCTACTTAAGAAAATGTGACTTCCAGTGGAAGGGGCATTGACCAAGTCTCAGTGAAAAAAAGGAAAAAAACCCTACTGCTTGGTCTAATTCTTTGCAGATGGCAAGAACCGGAAGTTTTGCAAGGGAAAAAAATGAAAGCCATTCACTCTTTCAGTGACACAGGCCTTTGATACCAATACGTAGTCATTTGGACAGAGAGCTCCAGGTCAGGAAGGCACATAAAGATTGGTGATTAGAGAAATACTATATCACTAAAGTGTGGCAAGCTAGTAAAAGAAATCCAGCTTTTATCATTGTATTGCTGAAGCTCCCCAGGGCTGTTTATATTAGATATTGAGTTAAGCATAACTTATTTAGGCCAAGCATTCCACAAAACATTTTGATGTCAGCTACTGCAGGAAAGTAAACACAAAAGAGAGAGGAAACGGTTCTGATTTTTCAAAAGATAAAAATGGTGTAATTTAATTTAATTATCCCATGCATTTTTGTGGAATTAAGAATAGAGGTATTTTGCAAATGCTTCTTTTAGTTTGGAAAACAGACTATTATCTGGTGTACAGAAGGGTTTTGTTGAGCACGGACTCGAAGCTTTTGATAGACATCTTGCATAAAGTTCATGGAGATCTGAATTATTCAATAGGGTAAAAGGACTGAAGACTTGTTCAAAGGTTTTATTAGTTTACAGTATGCCTTTTTGAAGGACAGTTTTATATTTTAGAATTCATTGTTCAGGATTATTAAAAAATATTAAATCATTTATTTGTTCTATAATATACAATAATTTTTAGGGATTCAATCTATACACTAAAATGGAAACAGAATAGAAAACGGTTTCAGCCTATTTACTAAAATCATTTAGAGAAGATTCCTGACTGTAGTCCACCATACTAGAACTATAACAAATCCATACAAGGATTTTTATTCATTAATAAAAAAAATTACTAATATTGAACTTTTATCTTAGTGTTTCTCCTGACGATGATACATTTGTTCATATGTTCCCTTTCCTTTTGTTATTTCCTTTAATTTATCCACAGATTTGTTTTGTGATATTTAGGGGCATTAAGTGCCACCACCCCAGCATGACATCATTTACACCTTGCTTTGTGTTTCTCGGTAGCTGACACTGAATAATGGCACCCAATTGGTCGGCTTTCGGAGATTTTTGGAAATCATGAGTCTGGGGTGGGTGTAGCTAGAAATGGAACAAAGCATTTTTTTAGATCATGAGATGGCAAGATACCAGATGAAGTGATCTTATCTTATCAGAAGGTATTATTTCTCAGGCTCTGTCTAGTGAACAGCAGACCTGTGAAATGAAACTTATTAGGATTGTGAAAATGCGGAATTTCCCTTAAGTTTATCGTATAGGTATACAAATCATATGCCATATGCAAAGTATCAGTTTATTTTCCCTCCCTGATATCAAATGATAAAGGTCGAATTTCATTCAGCTTCTCCTGCAACAAGGGCCGAGCTGGGCCTGTACAATTAGTAAGGAGAGTCTTTGAAGACAGTTACTATACACGGACAGCTCAGCCCACAGTTCTCTGGGTTTTGTCTAAATTGCCAAAGCTGACCACTGGACCTCCGGCACAGTGTTTAATCTGTGGGCATTCTGGCGGGTGATTGTGGGATGGTAATCGGTGTCACAAGTTTCCTACAGCCTCCCCACCTCTTTCAAGCTTACCGGCAGGTATCCCTGTAGGTATCACCTGTATGTGTTTAGCCCTATCCCCGCACCTGTATGTGTTGAGCCCTATCTCCTTGGCCACATGTCCATAAGGAGCAGGAGATGAACAGCTCCAGGGGGCCAGACCTGGGAAATTCTCAGGTTTGGCCCTTTCAAGATGCATGGGGATATGTAAGAGTTGATATGATCAGCCCTTCTGCAAACTCTTGGGTCAGTGAATACATATTTTTATTAGGCTTTAATGTATATCTGGATTCTTAAATAAACTATAATTTACATTTTGAACGTGCCTCCAATTGAAAACCACTCAGAGTTAGCCTTTTTCAATCTAAGCCTTTGAAAAAGCAAAGGTTAATACAATTCTTCTGCAGAGCCAAGCATGTGTTTTATCACAGTGATGTGCGGGGCTTTGATGAAACAGAAATTCACCCTTTAAAACCTGCCAGGGACTACTCGGAATAGAGACTGACACAGGAGTATCATCATTAAACACAGCTATACATGATAAAGATTTGCCACTAATCCAGAGTCATTTATCTTTATTATTAAAAAGATAACGGGGCTTTGAAGGCCAATCCCTGTTTATGCACACAGCAAGAGCCTCTCTAATGTAGTTTCCTCTATTACTTTTTCCCTTAATTAATTTATGTATGTCAAGATCAAGGGAGTCTATCATAGAAGATGAACTCCAGGACACACTTTAACATAAATCACCCTTTTCAACCTATATCCAGCATCCAGAATATATCTTACCAGTGAGATTTACTTTTACCTCTCCTGTTTAGGGAGGTGACTTTCCTGCTTTCGTTCTTTAAGAGGCTCTGTCATTTGCCTCTTAACACATCTTATCAAGCAAAAGCATCGAGTTTGATAGAAACCAGCTCTTGACCAGTTCTTGACCCCTATAAGCTTTAAGAGCACCTTTGTCTTTGGTATTTTATCTCATTAAAGTTTAAAAGAAAAATGAATCTTAAAAAAACTACAACTTATTGGTATTGTTGGAGAGCAGAAGATTATAATTTAATTATAGGGACAACAGATTCTACAGGGAGTTTTAAATGTGTATTGAAAGCACGGTGACTACTAGAGCTCACTACATACAAACAATAGCCCAAAAAACCTAGTAAAATATAAGGGTGTACAGTGTGGGAACCAAATCCCTAATAATCTTACACAAACTACCTAAAGAGACTGTTAAAATCTCCATTTACTCAGAAATATATTAAAATAAAGTAAATATAGAAAGTGGTGGGAAATTGAATTGTCCCTGTTATGGTCTATAGTCAGACCAAGGGGGAAAGAACACCACCCTCAGCCTAAAAAATTAACAAATCCATATATCACACATATGTATCACAGCTTTCTGTCACTCCAAATCACAAGGAAGCGTCCCAATTAGACTGCTCAGTGTGAACAGAGCGTCATTCGCAATTACCATTACAAGATATCCCTGAGAAAACCCTAACCAAAAGAAATAAAACATCAATAGTTCAAATATATAGATGTAGCTCAGCTTCGTCAGGGATTTAATGAGAGAGTTTTACTAGTGCTGACTATCTAGACAAATACTTAGTATATTTAAGCGAGCGCTCATAAACCTTGTATAAATTGAAATCTGTGTTTTTATTAATATCAATATTTTACCTTACTTATTTGGTAAAAATGCACTTTGGATGGTGTTATAATATTGGACACATTTCTTAATGGACGAGTTCACCAAAAGCAAAGTTCACCAAAAAGCATTCGTATTTGGGCGAAAACATGAAAACAAACACGAAGGGTGCATTTTCGATGTTCAGCCTGAATACCGAAGAAACAAACATGGCGGCGGCAAAACATACAGGAAGACGAAGACACACAACACAAACAATCTACATGTTCGTCTTCCTTAATATCTCCAACTAATCTCCCTGGTCCCTTCCCCATCTAGCCTACCTTATCTACGCAGCATCGGAGGGGTTAACAGGAATGGAAATCTGTAGGTTTGCGCAAGGAGTTAAAGGTCCATGCGAGCGACTCTGGCATCAACCAATTCAACGAACGCGAAGAATGTACACGAATATTCGTGGAATACGAAGATTTTTCCCCCCACTAAGATGAACACCAAGACGAACACGAAGAGTTGGCCAGCACCCAAGTCTAGTAATAACATAACTGCAGACTACAAACAAGGTGGACCATATGTTTTCTATTGGCCAAAGGATACCATATATCCCTATCCCATATAGCCTTTATAGTAGGGGCAGCACTCATAATATTGCAGTCATAGCAGAGAATTTCCTAGGGTGGGTACAGGAGCTCTTCTGGGGGAGCAGTATTGGGAAAGGACAAAGTAAGTCACCTACAGAGACAGGGCTAGTCCCATTTAGGCTTACATTGGTGGAGAGGGATTTAAATGGGCTTTAAGTAGGTAGTAAGTATACATGGCCAAATGCTGCTTCCCTTCTATGTGAAAAAAGACTCAGAGACCCGGGGAAGCAGGACTTCCCAGCAGCAAACCCAGGGAGTTCCTAGGTATGATGGCAGTGACCCAGTGATAAAAATGTATTCGGTGCATTCTAGTAAACTGTAGTTATTTTCTTTACATTCAGAGTACAAATACATGATTTCAGCATTAAACAAAGTCAGCCCCATACAAGCAAAAACAAAACTTTCTTTTTATTTGGATTTATGAAAGAGAAAAAGATAATTGACCATTATCTTGGTAGATATTGTCTTCATATATATATTGGGAAATCAGAAGCTTTTCAGCTTTTGACGGGAGAGTGGTAGAAGCTATAGTCCAACAATACTAAAAGTGACACAATTAGCCATATTCTGGTTCCGCAGTATGGTGGTTGTGCCCATTATTTATCCCAAGTTTTTCTTGCTGTGTTTATATAATTTCATTGACTGCATTTCCCAAGACATCATGCATTAAAAATGCCATAATTTTATCTCATTTCTGCAAATTGAGTATTTAGTTGTTTTTCCTTGCAAAATGCAATAGTGAACACTGTAATTTATTACAGTACCGGCTATTCTAGATGTTATGTTTGGATCATTTGCAAGGAGTTGGTTAGCAACATTCCAGAATGTCTTTGCTTTCATTGGCTACTAGTTTATTACCCTCAATTTCATTTTCTAAATCTGTGTTTAAAAACAGTTTAACAACACTTTTGATTTTCTTTTAAGAAGCAGTTGTGTGTTCTTGGTAAGTCAATGTGTGGTTCGGAAAAAAAAAAAAAGATTTTTTGAAAGTATTAAAAATATTATGGTCTAAAATTCTTGTTTAACTGAAAACTGAATATCAGTTTAATAATTTATATAGAATGAGCAATAATTTCTTCATTTGTTTTCAAATATTAGGTAAGTAATCCTTCTCTCTGGTTAAAATATTATATTTATTTTTATATTTCCCTGGATTTATTATTATATGTAATAATCTTATTTTTTTGTTATTAAAAATACACATTAGGAATTATGGAATCTATGATCCAACAAGATTTTTGAGTCACAAAGGGGTGCATCCTAAATTGTAAAATAGCATAAATGCTGCCAGTAATGCGCATGTACTGTATGTGAAGCTACCACAGCTGTATAGATCATCAGGCCTATACTGGTAATTACATACAAGATATATATATATATATATATATATATATATATATATATATATATATATATATATATTTTGTATAACACACATAACGTTTTAGTATATAATTTCATTAATAGCATGCACTATTGTTTGATTAAAATACAATCATACATTAATTATTGGCAATTAATTTGCTCTATGTATTTCCTTATTTAATAATTAGTGGTCAAATAGTTTTTCAGTGGATAATTCAAACCGTTTTACTTTTTGTTACAACTGAAAATAAATATATGTTAAAACAAAATTTTATCCTTGCCTACTCCTGCTAGAAATAATGCTTTTCCTGATGCTGTCACCCTGGCCTGGCGTGCAGATATCGGTGCTAAAGGTAAATTCAGAGTATATATAGAGTAAATACAGAGTTCATTGCTGACCTTGGCTGCAGAAGTGCCCACGATTATCCACAAACCAAATACTCCTAATGCCAGGAGGCAGCTGCATGCAAGGCACGGAATTTTTTACAGTTACCGCGAAACATAAATTCATTCACTGATCGAGTCATTACTGTCCCTTTAAGTAATAAAGAAAAACTGCTATTCACAAAATGAAATTGCTGGGGCAATATTTTCTATAGACGAACGGGACACATAAGATATGTTTAATGCAAGTAAAATATGTAAAATATTTAGTAATATATACTTCTGTGTTATCCAAAAAAAATGTAAAAAAAAAAAAAAAAAACACCCCAAAAACGACTATTTTATTTAATGTTTTAATATATTGTTATTGAAATAATGCCAATTTCTTAGTAAATATTTTGGCTTCAAGCTACGGTGATAAATTGTACAGCACCCTTTTAAAAAGTCATTGACCTCTATACATTCCTAGAGATAAACACAATTCTTCTTCCTCTCCCCTCCCCCCAAACATAAATAGACAATCATTCTGTTTGCCAACCTAAGTAATAACTGTGGTCCATTATATATAACCTATTTATGGTTGGGTTTAGTGACATCCATTATATTGATCTCTATATTTCCTCCCACCACTCTTGTATGTTTCTGTTCATTAAATCCCAAGCTTAGCATACTGATTTGAAACAGGCATTCCCTTTTGGTCATGTTGCTTAAAGTCCTGCAGGGTTCCTCAAAAGTCCCCTTGACTTCACTACTGACTTTGTTCAGCTTCTGCACTGCAGATAAGCTGAGGTTGGTCCTTCAGCTATACTCGTTTATGTAAGCACTACTGCTGTGGGTGAACTAGAACTCATCGGTTGACCTTGGATTTATCTCCAAACGGCTGAAAGACAAACAAGCTCAATGAAAAAAAGAGATAAGAATTCAACTAAATTTGTTAGGTCGTCCCTCTAGCCTAGTAGACTAATGACGTGTTTAACACACGAATACTTAATACATTAAATAAAATTCAGTATGCACAGATACACATGGAACAAGATTGAAACAACAGTTCAAAAGTTGAGGAGAGTTTCGTAGTCACCCCCAAGCTATTTCTTCAAGTAGACACATTGAATGTTTGACCAAGTTGGTCAAAGGTTGTTTTGTTAAAGCTTTTAAATCAGATCCAATGCAAACAGAAGCCTAAACAGATGGCATTCAGTACATTTAAACGCCAAAAGGAGGGAGCTTTGCCACATGTAAGAGTTTTTATGGACAAAAAAGTGTGAACGTACTTGCTTGAACAGACATTCTGCGTGGCAGATGTACCATGTCTTTACTAGTCTCCAAGGTAATATTAACATGTGGTTAAATATCACTTAAAAACTATTTACAGCCCATGAACCCACAAACTTCGAGAGAGTTTAAGACTTATTAAGAATAAGCAAAGAGCGTGTCTGCATTGTTTGTTACATAGAAGAACAAGAAAAAAGAAAGGGGTTCAGATTTTTGTAGCTTTGGTTTAATACTTCGTGCAAATGTAAATATACTAGTTATTAAGTGAAGTTGAATACCTATTATTGAATATTTAAATCTAAAGGGATATTTATTTGTGTTAAATTAACAGTTGACAGGAAAGGTAAGTACAATTTAGATTAAGATTTAAGAAAAGGAAAGAAAGATAAATACATTATAAGGCACAAAATAAATTATTTAAAAACAACCACTCCCTGTAATAGGGATATGCTGAAAGAGCATTATGGGAGATGTAGTCCTGCAGCAGCTGGAGGGCCGCAGGTTGAACACCCCTGCTTTAGCGGTTGCAGGTTTACCCAGGAGCATTCTTTAATCGTCATAGAGGAAAGGGTTAATTACCATTGCACTGAAGCTCCTTCAAATAAATGTGGTCTAGTAGCAGTAAGTTTCTTCATCTCATTTGGGACTATGTATGTGCCAAACATCCTCTGACTGCCATATCAGTGCAAGCCGCACGTCTGTTTTGTCCTTAGGTTACCAGTGGTTTGCGGGACAAAACCCAAGACTCAAGATCTATAATGTGTCAAACAAATAATCTATCAGCAATGACACACAAGTCAGGTCCATCTCATTAGAAGGTATGTTTCTCTGGATTGGATTCCCTTCTTTGTCACAGAAACTTATCTTTACAATTTATCCAAACATTCCACTATGTGTGATAATGGAAATATCATTATTTATACTGTAAAGTTAAAGTTAAAAGAAATCTGATGTATTTCTTCATCTCCATATAACATAACATAAGTTAGATCAAGCAGCTGCTTAGGGCCCGCAGTTAGTATACAGGGCATCCTCGGAGGATGTTGGCGGTGTGAGACACAAATGCTTCTTAATTTACATGGGCTTTTAACACACTTATGATAAGAATTATTATGTCCCTTAGTTAACTTATATCTTTTTTTTGTCACCTTAAAAGGATAATTTCCCCGAAAGCTCATTATCACTTATTACCCTCTATAAAAACCTAAAGTAAAAAAAATAAGTATCTAGTTGAAAAGATTTGGGAAAAAAGCAACAATACAGTGTGTCAGCCAAGTCAAACACATTTGCAGCCAAAACTATGTTTCTAAGTAATAGCTCTCTCCTATACGACAGTTTTCTCTGGAAATTCTACCCAAAAAAAAGTGAAACCACCAAAACTTTATGTCAGTAATTTTTTTAAGGTGACAATAATAAAAAAAATGTGCATTAAGTGATTATTTCTCCATTCAGGATTATTTTGTGCATATATTTTCTATTTATGTAAGTAGATACTTGATCATGGCTATTACTGGGGATCTTTAATGTTTGTTGCACCTCGGTTATGATACTCTTTAGTGAACTACAGCCAGGGATCACATGAGATTAATTGGAAATTAAAGGTACTATTGGAGGAAATATTGCTCTATTGCCATTAAAAATCCCTGTATTTCATTTAAAGGGCATATGGGTACTAAATATAGTGTAAAATCTTATTATATAAGTATTAATGAGGTTCTTAAAAAAGGATATCCATAACCACAAGAAACCATATGCCAAAGGCAACAGTTTAGATTGCAGCTTTGTTAATGGTATAGCATTTAAGGGCCTATTTAAATAAGTGAACTTATCCTTGTATTTCCTTAAATTGAGCATTTACAGCAAATTGGTCACCTACAATATTTTTGCAGGAAAGAGAACCGAGAAGAACCGAGGAAAGCAAAAAATAATTGCTAAACAAATTAATCAGCTGTATTGATTGGTGGTGCAT
The DNA here is from genome assembly GCF_027358695.1 of Spea bombifrons. Lineage (NCBI taxonomy): Eukaryota > Metazoa > Chordata > Amphibia > Anura > Pelobatidae > Spea > Spea bombifrons. The sequence continues at coordinate 20,613,553 of NC_071091.1, read as the reverse complement.
GCCAACATTCTCACCCGTATCTACATGGCCATTGCTAAATTGGAAAACATAATGAGTTTTATACTGAAGGGCAAAGTTGATCGAAGATCCCCATAGTCCTAAATCCATGGACCAAGTAAGGCTCAAGTTATTACATTAGAGATGAAAACGAGTATGCTAGATGGTCCAAATGGCCATCTCACTTCATAGTCTGTTTTGAAATGTCATATAGAAATCAATGCCAGACACAGTCATATGCTCTATTGGGCCACAACCTGTGTGCTTAAATCCCATGTCAACTGGCTAATCTTCTACTGAAACACTTCTGTGGTGTTCTTTCTAACCTACTTTGTTATAGATTTTCTGCACACACAACACTGACCGAATTTTGATTTTCATTTCACCTACACCAGTATTAAACTTTTTTGGTGGGTCACTGCTTCTTCATTTGTTCCTCCTTTCTTCAACTTTCACCTATACGATCAATTTCAAAGTGGAAGCTGCAGACTATAATTGTCCTGTATATATATAATAATAATCATTAGATTACATACTTTCATAGCACATAAAAACAAAAACTACTTAAGCATGTTCATTGTTTTGTCTTAAAGGCAATTGATATAATTCAAATAAACAAACAGCATTTTTCATTTATATGCCCTCTCATCTGAATTTCAGTTCTCAGCCTCCTGCAGGAACGATCAATCCTTAGGTATAAATATTTGTCTCTTTCTGTGGTTCAGACATACTCAAACTAACCTTTCAGGGGTTATGTGGTTAGCCACTAAGAGGGTGGATACTACTTTTCCTTTACAAATTATCTGCAAAGGGAGTTTACATATTTTACTTAAAAACAAAATTACTGATGTTTTAAGCAGAAAATAAAACCATAAATGTTGATTAAAGATGTTGTTTTGTTTTCTACCCCTTCCCCCCAAAAAGTATAACTTAAAACAAAATTCACAATATAAAAGCATTTTGAAGATTAAATATATATATATATATTTTTGCGGATGGCATTTTAATGAACATAATGAACACATCTATAGATTTTAAAATTGTGTCTCTTATACATAGGGTAACCAAAACCTAGGTTTTTCTCTCTTGTAAAACCACAACTAGAGTATGTACTGTATTTGCTTGAAAAAAAAGAAAAAGCCTGAATATAAGACTACTCTATAGGAAAAAAGTTTAACTAGTAAATATTAATTCACATGTAAACTATTTTTTCATATTCAATAAAAACTACTATTGAGAAAAATGCATTTCTTGTTTTTTATTTCCTTTTATTTGCCAACCTGCCCCCCAGTTATGCACATTTGCTTTCAATGCTTGCCACTCTGCCTCCCAGAAAGGCCACTCTGCCCCCAGATATGCCTTATACCCCCCTATATGCCACTCTGCCCCCCAGACTTACAATGCATCCCCAGACTTGCCCTCATGCTCCAGACTGTTGTCTAATGGGGGCGGCCGGTGGACGTCTGTGCAATGTGCGTAGACAACCTCTGCTGCTGCCCAGCACTTCCACCGTGCCTTCTATGACGGAGCGCCAGAAGGTCATGTCACGCCAGTGTTCCGTCGGTTGTCTGCGCACATCACATAGATGTCCACCGGCTGCTAGAGAGGAGGATCCAGGTCCCCTGCAGCGCTGCGGGGGATCTGGATCTTAGTCTTATAGTGACCTTTATTTGAATATTTGCTCTGACAAATACGGTAATTTTAGCTTGTTTAATCTAGTTCAAAGAGTCATAGTATTATACAAAAACTGTATATGGCATGTGAACCATAATAAACCCATAAGCTAAGTATGCATTATTACACCTAAATAGCAACTATTGAAAATATTTACATACAGGTAAACACATTAACTTAAAAGCGGTGTGGTACTTATTTTTAAACATCCCTCACTGTTTATGTTTTGGATACTTGGCTAAGAAGTGAGTACCTGTGAGCGAGAGAAAGCTTGTTCCTCTGCTCATAAGGCTGAGGCAGGTTGAAGCTCTCGGACAGGTCCCAGATCTGGGCACATGCCGCTGTGGGTGAAATGGTGAGCACCATGCACCTTTTAGTCTGCCACTACAGAGAAATGCACTGAGCACCTTGGGACACTTACAAGCACTTTTATTTTTTTCTGTGATTAGCCCCAGTCTTTTTTTGGCTCAGTGTGTGGGACCGTAATGGCATTTTTAAGTTTTTGCGTGTGGTTTGCTCTCATGGTGCACTTGTAAAATGTACTGTTTTTAAGAATCACTGTGAATGGCCATGGTGGAACTGGATTTGTTTTTTATTAATAAGGGGGGCCCAATAGCCCTTCCCTTAGTCAACTCCAGTGGTCCTTCCCTGTGGGGAAGATCCAGCCATTCCTCAGGATAGAAAGAAGGACTCACATATTTTTTGGGAAGAAGATTTGGTGTCCACTGTAGCCCTTAAATGGACATGTTTTTGTACTTTAGCACCCTTGTTTCTTTTTGCACAGCAAAGCACTGACCTTGGGCCTTCGAAACTAAAAACAACTAAATAATGATTTGCTATAAATTAAACTTGTAAAGAAGGTAGAAGGTGTATTTATGTCATTTATATAAAGAGAGCCTGACCTTAGCTTTTAAAACGAATAATGTTAAATAACAGGATTGTTGGAGAATGCTATTCATTTATATGTAGTGTCCCAGTGACACTAGTGTTTTAAAGCACTACGTATTATAAGAGGTTAACTGAATAACTTGTTTGACTAGAGATCATTTAGGCTACAATATAAAATATTTTATAACTCTTACTGGCATAAGCAATAACAAAAAATAAGCATTATTTTCTTTCTTTCCTATTGCCTTCTATACATCATATTTGTTTTTATCTGTTTAATGCAAGCAACAGTTTATTTAAAAGTTGACAATGATCCCATGGAGGAAACCTACAGAATAAAACTACAATAAATACGTAGCTAATATGATCCCTTGTGTATGTAAAATAGATCAGTTATCCCTGAAAGAGACATAACTGCTGAAGCATGCTGGATTTCTCGACATACAATACTGTATTTGAATTATGAAAACTAAACTGTCTGATGTGTAACTGATTTTCGTATATTGTGTATATATACAACAGCCAATATTTGGGGACCTTAAGATTTAATTTGCCGTAGAATGTAGGACAGGGTAATGTAATCCCTGTAAAGCTGCAGAGAGATGAAAAATCTACTCTTGCCACATTATCTTTTCATTATCAGGGGCCAGCTTCTCTTTTTTTCTGTACACAACGTCACTTATGAATTTCAAAATTCCTAGTAAGTTAATGAGTGTTTTAGAGGATTTAAATGCATTAAAGATTACTTTGTATTTCCTTTTTTTTGTAGCGGGTAACTATCATGCAGTGACACTAACATCTGAATAGTAGATCCCCCTAGTGGACCGCTAAGAAACTGCACCCAAGTGAAATTGAGCTATCTATTTACCTATCTATCTAGCTCGCTATCTAGCGATTTAAAAATCTATATGAAAATAATAATAATATAATTATATAATATATATATATTTTATTATTATTATTTCTCTGTCCTGGCAGTATCAAGTCAGTGCCAGTGGTTGAAGTGGTTAACTAATGAACTATGAACACTCAATGATTTTAATATTCGCTTTCATTAATAATCCATTAATAATCTAATATATTGGTCTCCCATTACATTATAAGATAGTTCAGCTAACACTTTAAATGCATATGTGAGGCTACATACATCCTGTAATCACACACCAATAAGGGCACTTAATTACATAAGAAGTCTGGGTAATAGATGCTTACACCTATTTAAATAACCATATATATCAATAATATTCACCATTTCAAGTCTGTACAATCCTCTGAATGTGTGTTTGTCATACAAAAAAATATGCTAAATAATGAGAAATAGGTAAACTAAAGGCACATAATATAAATTAGCCTCAATGAGTGAGGCTGGGTTAGGAATTGAATAGATATAAAAAAAATATATTATAAGCACCTTAAATGAAAACGTATAAATGCAATACCACTTGTATCTGTATTTCAAAACATAGAGAAAACATAGTTTTGTTTAACCCCTTATCTCCAGTATTTCTGACATATTACTTTCAAAACTAATACAGCTTCTCTTTATTAGCCAACGGTTTTAATTGAGTTATTTGAAAGATAATTCTTTCTTTTTCAAAAACAATCAATATGACTTTTTCCCCCAGAATATAAACAATGTTTCTTAGTATGTCTCTCACAGGACCCTGACTTCTGACATCCTGTTTAAACCCCCCACTGAAATGCCTTCAAGCACAGCTGCATAATTGACCTACGCTAGGTAGATATATCCGTCACAGACTAATTCTTGTCTCCCCCTACGCCGCTTGTGGCACGCTAAGACGTTATTCAGTCTTTTTTCATCCTGTCGTAGAAAAATAACTCTGAAACAATCTACCTTTATTAGAACATGCTTCATAGATAGATAGATAGATAGATAGATAGATAGATAGATAGATAGATAGATAGATAGATGATATGCCTGCCATGTAACAATACATTACAATACATTGTTTGACTAGGGAATAGATATAAAAGCATGGCTGTCACAGAAAGGAGTGCCTTCTGTGTAAAATAAAGCAAGCTAACCTTATCTGCAAAAGGAAGTCAAAGAAAAACAATTAGCTGAAAGTGAACTTTCTAGTACACCGACGGTTAATATACACTTTATTTCTATAACAATGACACCTGTGCTTCTTAGCACTGCGGACAGATGTATATGTAATGAAAAACCTATACACACTTTCTACTCGATTGAAAAGCATAATTTAACGTTTGTGATGTTATTAAAACCTGAAGTTTTGATCAGTTTCCGAACCAGAACCCACTCAGCTGTCCAGTCACAGTCCCTATTAGACATAAGCCAACTTTATGGAGCCTGAGGCTGCCGGCTTATGCCTCTTGCTGTGACGGGGTTCTCCACATCGCCAAGGGACCTAAGCAGTAGATTAGTTCCAAGTTCTTTAAAGCCCTGTTATATCAAAGTTAACACTAACGTAAAAAATCATTCTTTTTCTTTTTTGTAATTCAAAATGTATAATGCAAGAAATATACAGCATGAGGCATCAATTTGGTATTTGATTCATTATCCAATGCCAGCTTACAGGAATTCTGGCATTATAGCATTAAGAGTGCAGAACCTATGCTTTCTCTATGCTAGATTTTGCTGCAGTGATCCGCCATGTGCATTTATTAACATAGGAATCGTTCTAAGCGCCATCTACATGGGGATCTATGTCAAACAAATAAGATATATCATCTTGGACTCAAGATTAAACTAGAGCAAATGAAAGATAAGTGCACGTAATGTACCATTCTTACTTATACTACCTTCATTAAGTAATCCTTTCATTGCTTTTGGCCATAGTAATTAATTGTTTTTTTGTATTTTTTCTTGTGATGGGTCACGCATTGTACTAAGCATTTGTTATGGTCACTTATTTTTCTATATAATAAGAGTAGAAATAACCATGTTAAGTAAATTCTGTTTTTCATGAATATCCATTTTGTCCATTCATCCAGCAGAAGTTATACTCCAGGCTTCATATGTTGTCAATTTTACATGAAAAAGATAGGTAGATTCATACATGTTTTCAAAATCAGTCAAATTAGCCGGTGGGGTCCTCATGTATGCCTTCCTATGTAACATATGTATTACTACATCCTAATCTCTGGGATTCTCCTGCTTTAATATATGATGCCTGGAGTTTTATTTATAAGAATTTATTTCATTGACCTTGCCAATGATGTAACGATAAACCCTAAAAAAAAATCCATGGGAAGGTACAGAACACATGAAACTGTAGAGTGTGGAATCAGAACAGATCATAATAATCTATATTCCTTGTCATTTTATTACATTAAAGAGAAGCTGTTTTCGTGAAAGATTATGATTAGTTATGAGTAGCTGTGACCTAAATCATAGGCCCACCTGGTTTTAAATTACAATGTATTCTATGTTTCTTTAGCATAATTTCTGATAAAGTTATAATTCCTTTAAGTTATATTAGTTGAATTTATTACAGCAGCTAATATGGAGATGGTTCCAAAATGATACTTCAGGAAGTATTTCTTCCCTAACGTTACTTTTCCATTTCTTATGAACACTTTTCCTATCCTTCACCCTGCCCCCATGAAATTCAACTCATAACAAAGTGGGACAGTTCATGGGTCAGTTTGTGTTTCATTTCACGCAATGAGATAATGTGACAGCGAGGAAAGTGATAATAGCAATTGCTATTAATGAGATCTCTTTGTAAATTATCAGTGCCAAGAAATGTAGTATGTGGGAGGAGTCTGACAGCTCTCAGGGTTGGGACTAGCCAATAAACACAGCCCGGTGTCACAGTATGCCTCTTTTTACCATATATGGAAAATAAATGCAGGACCACTAGTGTCATGCATCATTACTTTCTTTTCATAAAGGAGCTCTCGGGTCACTTAGTCCATCTTTAATATTGATTCGACCCTGGGCAAGCATTTGCGATTAATGCGGGGGTCATGTGTACTTGCCCCACTGACTCTGCAGATTAGGAGACCATCAGTGTCTTCCTTCCCTCTGACCCTAACATGACTCTGCGTGACATGTTCTCACACCACACTTACAGGGCAGGGGAGGAGCACAATATGCCGATCGTATAGTAAATAAATGTTTGGGCAGTGGCCCAAAATGGACGTGTGAGTCGCGATCCTCTCAGGTATTATTGCGGGCCAGGGCTGGCCCGAAACATTGTGCTGACTAACCACATGTATTTAAAAAAATAAAAGCAAAAATGTCAGCCTCAAAGTCATGCAAATAAATAAAATCAAACAGTATTTTTTTAACTGATCTCTCCTCTTTTTCTCTCCCTCACCTTTATCCCTATCCTTTCCCTTTCTCATCATTTCCCCTTATCTTTTTATCTCTCCCCTTTCTCTCCATTTCTCTCATTTCGCCTCATCTCTTATCTCTCTGCTTTCTCTTTTTCTCTCTCAATTTCCCATTTTGTTTACATAGTAATATTGTAACTAAGATTGAAAAAAAGACCACATCCATCAAGTCCAACCCTCCTACTGGATCCTACCTGCTTTTAATCCAAAGATCAAGACATTTTAAAATATTAATGGTTATTCAATCACTCATAGTCTGATATGTTCTGCTTTTCTAAGACGACTACCCAGACCCCTTCTGAAGGCATGCACTACCTTTCTTGACAGTGAATTCCACTCTCTCTCTGTCATTCTATTTATCTCTATCTCTCTCTTATTTCTATTTATCTCTCCCCTTTGTCCCCATCTCTCCTTATCTCTCCCCTATATCTTTCTCCTTAACTCTCCTTTTCCTTACTATGTCTCCTCTTTTTCATTATCTGTCTCTCCCCTTTCTCTCATGTCTTTTCTTAATTCCTGTGGTGGGAGTACATGGTCTATTCCTACAGACCTCTGTTTCGGTGCTCCATCGCAATGTGCAAGGCTTCAGTACTGAGCGCTAGGACATGACATCATATCCCAGTGCTCAGCATCAATAGCCAGCATGCTTCTCAAAGGCTCTCTTTGCTTTGAGCCGGTTAAAAGGAGATCCATGATCTCCCCAACCGGCCCTAGTCCTAGCGGGCAAGCCAACAAATTTGGCTCCCCAGGAATGACTGGACCTGGAGCAGCTGCTCCTTTTGCCCCACATTAAAGACAGTCCGGACTGTGGAAGGAGCGTGGAAATGATGGCTAAACACCTGGCAGAGGGCTGGCAACATTCAGCAAGGAAGGTATGTCTAGCCAAGTGGCCGAACAATAAAGCAGCCCCAGTAAGCATTTGACAGGAAACTCACTCAAGGTTCCAAAAGCTTAAGCGACCCTACATTTTTTTAATATTGGCTCAATAAAAGTAATTAACTGCAACTAAAACTGTATGAAATGGAAGCAGTTGACTGGCAGTAGCTAGATTGTAGCATGCAGGTGTTAATGAGTACTTGTTGTTCATATACAGTTGCGTACACTTGGCATAACATCAGTATTTTTTTTTACTAATCATTGAATAGGTTATTTTAGTTGCTGTGACCTGGGTAATGAATAGCAGCAGTGAACAGGTTAAAATTAGATTTCCAAGTAAACAAAGTGTAAACAATACCTCCTAAGTGTGTTTCCTGTCGTGTTTTTTTAAAAAAATTCTATACATCCACAAGAACATGTCTAAGTTATATTCCCAACAGCAATTGCAAATATTTTCATATCGCAGATCACATGGATCAAAGTTCCTTATATGATGATGGATACAAAATCAAAAAATTCTGGTAAAATAAACACCCGTTATTTGAAAGGCTGTATATACGGTGCTGAGCAAGAAAACAAAAGGCAAGATACTGTCCATCTCCTTGTCAGACAAAGAGCTTTACAGGCCTGGAATGACATGCCTCAGGCTGGCACGTGATTTGGGTAATTAAATAACAGGAAACATGTTTTCCATATGCCATTCCCTGGCCACACACAAACTGTAACAGTAAATCTTTTATGTTAAATTGGTCCAATGAGAGATCCCAAGCTTAAGAAATGTGCCAAAGTTTGTGTTTAAAAAGTGCAAATAAAATGCACAGAGTATATTGACTTTTTGACATTGCACAAGGCTACCTAAATGTCATGTAATTTTAATTTGCGTATTCTCATAGGTTTTATGAATTTTATACCAGCTGAACCATTAAGGTCAACACTGCAATTTTGCATTAAGCGTTGCACAATTTAAAGGCAACACATTTACCAATTTATCTTATTAGTGTAATTTCTGCTACAGGGATTATGGTAAGCAGTATTAATTCGAGGCTTACAGGGGTCTTGAGTTTTTTTGGAAGGGAGCCACTGGGAGTTTGTCTGGCCAATGATTCTATATCTCAGTAGTTATTGATTCTAGCCACTATTTAAAAATCAATGCACTTAAGTTTCCCTATTCTGAAAACACTATTCTGAAAAAGTTCTGTAATATCAGCATATATTGACTATTTTTAGTTATCTATTTTATGTAATTACTAGAAACACGATGTTTGCTGAGCTCACTCCATGTTTCACTAGCCTCTATAGGAGTGGATTTTTATACATTTTCTGTAGAATGAACAACTATTGCAGTCTGGGGTTATGGAAAGATTTATACAATGGGAAGCTTCAACATTTTGATTTGGTTAGAATTTTAGAGGACTTTGCAAACGTTTGCTCCATATGTATAAATCTTCTCTTTCTCTCACTGTCTTCTTTCCCTTTGGCCTTCTAATAGATTGTAAGCTCACAAGAGCAGGTACCCCTTCACACTCTATATGAGTGTTTTTTTTTATGCTTGTTGTTTTTTTTACATTTTCTTATATACTTACATATTTCATCTGCAGGCGTTCTATAAATAAAGTGTAACGTAATGGAACTCTCTGCTGTAATGTTGTTTGTTTACTCACCAGCGATAATCAATCACTTTGGGACTGAGTCAATAGTTTGAGTCCTTATTGCAGAGAAATAGTCTGAAGCAGCTTCAATCATCTTGGCTGTAGCTGGTTTCACCAGGTTGAGTTTGACTTGTCTATTTACAAACAATAATAAGCCCCTGCTTCATCCTCTACCCCCCACATGTGAGATGCTACCTCAAACCCGGTAGCTATCAGCTGGTTATTTCTATCTGTCCTCTCAGTAATATAATATAAACCTTATTTACTTCCATCTACCTTATATAGATTAAAAGTAGAACAATAAGCAAGTACATTCATTGTGGCAAACTGCACAGCAATTAACAAGAGCTTCTTTTTCACATTGTCTATCTTAAACGTGTCCTCCTGCTTTCAGGTCATCAAAGGAGTCAACCGAGTTGCTAACATTTTAACATAGCTTATTACACACGTAGCCACTGAATCACTAATGCAAAGCTCATTAGATACTGTTCTGCCTGTGCTCCTTTGGCAGAAATAAGTTATTACGCAAGAAGATCATAATAACCACTAAATGGTTATGCTACTGCAGTAGATTCCAATCTTCCCTTTAGGGGACACACAAGCCTTTATGACTGCATGCAATTTGTACAAACACCGACATAACAACATAACATAGATGGAACCAAGTTTCCTTCTGCCACATAATAATTGTGAAATACAATTCTTACTATGTATCAGTCAGCTTTAACAACCATAACATATCCATCATTTGAAATCGGCTTTTCGCGTACAATAAAGTAACCTAGAAGTGATTTTAAACAGCACAAAGGGTGGCTCTGCATTTTATTAACCATGGACCTGCTTTATTTACATACTGCATTTTGTAGATTACATTGACAAGCAGGAGGTGTATTATGAACTTCTGGATATAATACAGTCTTGAAAAAAAACCAGGTAAGATTATACTATTAATTTTATGGATATAACTATGTAATTTTATAGAATGTTTTGAAACTTGTTCTAGCCAAACATATTACCAACAAATGGATCATTTTCTTAGATGGAATGAGCCAAAAAAGAACTGTAACTATTTAGTTGCATACAAGGTTGAAGATTCAGGTGTAGACCGGGATCTGAGCCAGAAAAAAGGTATGAGAAGATAAGATTAGGCAGAAAGAGGTAAAGCAAGTTATTAGAGCTGCCAAAGTATACGCAGAAGAGAGAATTACCCAGTCAGTTAAAAAGGGAGATAAAAAAGTTTTTTAGATACATAAATAATAAAAGGAAAGTAAAACAAGCATTAGTTAGATTAAAAACAAGATGGAAGGTAAGTAGAAGAGGATAACGGTCTAGCTGACTGCCTCAATGAATATTTCTGTCCAGTTTTTACAAATAAAAATGAAGGAAAGGGACCTCAGTTAGGTCATTTGAAATATGTGAGTTTATCGAGGCGGAGGTTCTACTTCAGTTGTCTAAGGTAAAGACAACTAAGTTGATGGGGCCTCATGGGATACACCCCAAGTTATTAAAATAGCTTGGTGTTGTACTAGCAAAAGTGTTAACTGATATATTTAACAAATCATTGGTAACAGGAGTCGTCCCAGGGGATTGGAAATCAGCAAATGTTGTGCCCATCCACAAAAAAGGCAGCAGGGAGGAGTCTGGCAACTACAGGCCAGTTAGTCTTACATCTGTAGTGGGGAAATGAATGGAAACAATGTTAAAGGAAAGGATCAAAAACAACATGGGTTTACCTCAGAAAGATTATACCTAACTAATCGTATTGATCTTTTTTTGATTGGGTGACTAAAGTAATTAATTGAGATGGTGCTGTTGACATTGCGTATCTGGATTTCAGTAAGGCCTTTGACACTGTCCCACATAGATTTAATGTGGATAAATGCAAAGTAATGCATCTAGGGCATAAAAACCCAAGGGCAGAGTATAGAATATTTGATACTGTCCTAACCTCAACGTGTGAGGAAAGGGATTTAGGGGTAATTATTTCTGAGGATTTAAAGGTAGGCAGGCAATGCAGTAGAGCAGCAGGTAATGCTAGCAGAATGCTTGGTTGTATAGCGAGAGGCATTAGCAGTAGAAAGAGGGAAGAGCTCATGCTGTTGTACAGATCACTGGTGAGACCTCACTTGGAGTATTGTGTACAGCACTGGAGACCGGATCTCCAGAAGGATATAGATATGTTGGAGAAAGTGCAGAGAAGGGCTACTAAAATGGTTTATGGATTACAGGATAAACCTTACGAGGACAGGTTAAAGGATCTTAACATATATAGCCTGGAAGAAAGACGTGACAGGGGGGATATGATAGAAACATTTAAATACTTAAAGGGAATCAACATGATAAAGAAAGAGAGTTTATTTAAAAAGAGAACTACCACAACAAGAGGACATAGTCTTTAGCTAGGGGGCAAAGGTTTAAAAGTAACATCATGAAACATTACTTTACTGAAAGGATAGTGGATACATGGAATAGCCTTCCAACCGATGTGGTAGAGATTAATGCAGTGAAGGAGTTTAAGACAGATGGCATTAACACATCACAGTCCTATAGTTCAATGGCAGACAAAACATCACCACAGGTTAAAGCAGGCAGATGCACCCTTCTACATTCATAACTCATTATGGTACTATGAATAAAATTGTTGAATTAACCTTGCACTAGCATTGCTCTAAAGCTACTTTTCAGATTAGATTTTGGTGTTGAAAAGTTATTAAAGAAAGAACCAAATGACATGTTTATTCCACTAACATAATACAGAGCAGGGGTTGCATTCTAAATAACTGTGTTAACAAATGCAAGAGATTTGAGTTTATGTGTAGATTGTGTTGGGATTAAATAGTTCTGATGCACTAATGAGATGTACTAGAGAAAAATATATCAGTCCACTTTATTGAAGTAATTATTCATGTAGGTATGGATAGCTGTACAATTAAAGTTAAGTGATAAAATTTGTAATAAACAAGAGCCAATTTGTTAAGAGCTACACTACAGTAAAGACAAAAGGTATTGGGATTCCCCTCCTAATTAAAGAGTTTAGGTGTTTTAGCCATACCCATTGCCAACGTGTATAACTCAAGTTGTCTGCACAGAGACCTGACCTGACTGAGCAACTGTGGGATGAATTGGAACGCTGATTGTGAGCCAGGTCTTCTCATCCAATATCGGTGCCTGACCTTACAAATGCTCTTTGGTTGAAAAGGGCACAAACTCCCAAAGACACACTCCAAAATCTTGTGCAAAGCTTTCCCAGAAGAGTAGAGGCTGTTATAACGGCAAGTGGTAGCACCAACTACATATTAATGCCCATGGTTTTGGAACGGGATGTCCAACAAGCTCATTTAGATGTTGTGGTCCGGTGTCCACATACTTTTGGTCATATAATGTATTTCAGTACAACGCTTCAAAAGTGATCATCATAGCAACCAATGAAATGGACCAAGTCATTGTTTGCAATGGCCATAAAGACACATTTAAAACTTTACACCAGATTTACTCTTTATAAATAACTTTAACACTTTCAGTCCAGCGTTACTAATTATTATAATTAGAAAATGTCAATCTATATTTTATATTGTTAAGAATAACTGCAAAACCTCTTTAAAGCATCATTTATTGAATGTTCATTTTTAAGTTCTAACACAGCAAGTTAAAATTATTTTATACTTGTTATCAATAATGATATTTATATTTACTTAAATGTGGTTATTTTCAGTTGAATTTAGCTGTTTAACAAAGCAAGCAAGTCTTTGGTCTTTGGCGTGCACTAGAGTTTGCACAATAACACACACAAAAAAATGAATAAGGCCTCAATTGAAGCAGATATTTTTTTTAAAAAAGAAACAAAACTTTATTTGTGAAAATAATAAACATAAAACACAAAATAAAAATAAAGACAATGTATTTACAACACAAAACAACAGAATCACTACTACAGGCAAAAATAAATATAGTAGCATAAAACATAACATACATTTGTACCAACAGAATTATAAAAATCAAACTGCCATTATCGATGAGAACCCCCTGTCAGGGGTTTATTATATTCCTGGGTTTAGTTTCCAAATGATGAACCTGATGAAGAATGTATGGCAAAAAAATATACTATTTCATTATTTCACATAATAGTGTACAAAATATTCTGTTCATTCGCTAGCTTTTATTCTGAATAATATTTAAATTAAATGTGTGTGTGTGTGTACGTGTGTAAATAAATACATAGAAGAAAGCATACACACCTACACAAACACTTTATAATAAATTAATAAATCATGATACATAAGGGGCGCCTCTTTCCATGACAATACCTTTTGTAGACCAATAAGCATGACAAGCAACACAACTATAAAACAAATGAGCATATACAGAATTGTTTTACCCAAAAAGCCGAAAAATGATAATAAACCCAGTTAGTGAATAAACTAGCATGGTCCATAAATATCACTACCTTACATCTGCAGGGGTTCCTTTGTGGGGCTAATACTTTATGATGGTTTTTTTTTATTTAATTTGCAAAAATGCTTCTTTCGGCATAGAAAAAACAATTGATAATTTCAGAATATAGTAGCTAGAATTGATGTTTGTTGTGTAAATTAATTTTAAATAAGTATGCCCAAAGTGTTAGAAAATGGAATTTATGTGATGTTTTAAAAAAGTATTTCTCCTATGTTTTTCAATCATTTAAATGAGAAAATAAAATAGGATTCCTGATTAAAAGTAGGAAAGGATTTTATATGTATATTTAAGTCAAACATTTTTAATTTTTAGAAGTTCTACAATGTGCCAATTTCTGTACTGCATAAGATCTTATGACAAAGTTATTCCTATACAGTTCAACATTATAATTCATTATAATAATTATGAAATATTTAGCATTATATTAAAATCCTTGAATTAAACTGAAAAATGTAAATGTAAATAAACAAAAAACCCTTTATAAACTAAAATTCTGAACTCGCTGCCTTGATGCAATGAAAGGGTTTCTCATACATTTCTTTTCTAAATTAAAAGCTTGTTGGTCCATTGAGTTCTTGTTTCATGAAAAGTAATGAATCTGTCGATGCATACATATTTTTAAGAACATGTAAAATGACAGCTACATATATCTGAACCATTAAATCACGAATTTCACTCGTTATATGCCATATTTGAATCTATAATACGTTGTAGGGGCTTTTGAGGGACAGTTCAAAGTATCAATGAGTGAATACTATGTTAGGGTACCAGGGTAGTATAAGTATGTGTCTAAAGGAACACTTTTAAAGGAGATCGTAAGAGGCAAATGGGATGGGATTATGTCACCTCAATATATTCTTGCTCAGTTCCTGTTGTTCTAGAACATGCAAGATCTGTGAAACCTTTTATAAGTTTCAGTGGTCTTTAAAAATATTTCCATGACCATTATTTGCAAGATCTTAAACAAGATGGACATCTAATATTAAATGAAAAATGATGAGGACAAATGCTTATATTAAACCTAAAAAATATATATAATGTGTGCAAATCTTATGTGCTCATTTGAGAATGACATGAATACCCATGCGCAGCTAAAGATCCTGATACACATGCAGTTTTGGGTGCTTTAATACTCCACTTCACTTTAATAAAAAAAATACATGGATTGAAGAAGCAATCACATTGGGATATGAACCCTGAAATGTGTAATTTAGTTTAAAGATGTCAACAGAAAGCGTATTATGATTGATCCCCTACAGGTCCGTTCCCAAGAAAAACAAATTTGATGATTAAATCAGACAGGTTGAAATATATTAAATATATAAACATGAGATATTGAAATATCAATATATTTAATTTAGTTGAAAAAGAGGCTGAACAGAATGAACACAACTTAGGTATATTTTCTACTCACATCGTGTGAAGTTTTTTGTAACTGATGTACATGTTAAACAACGCTGGTTTTACTATTAAATTCATGTAAAGATTATGATTTATATGTTGCACTTTTTCTAATTTGTTACTTAGTCAAAAAGACAAAGCTGCCGAAATTGGTTATGCGCAGATAGCTACACAATCAACGTATTCTGAAATGATCTGGAATCCAAAATAAATGTTAAAAAACCTAGCAGCAGAAAAAAAAAACTGAGCTTTCACTTTATGCAGGTATAGACTTTTTGCCCTGGAGTGGGTATCTGCACTATATGTGACACTGAAATACAATAAAATATGATAAATAGTGTATTGTCTTAGATAATTCACTATGCAGTAAGTAGTTTCCAACTTAGAAAAAACAAGTAATTCTAAATTAATCACAAATTCTAGCTTATCAGCACTGCGGTACCAGAGAATCCTCTCGTTGCTTTGGGGCTTAAAGTCAGTAAAAAAAAAAGATTTTGGGAGCAACAGCAAGTTAAAATAAATATACTCTTTTTAAAAAAAAACAAAAATAAATAATAACAGTCTTTTGAAAGAGTTGACAACTGAATGCGTTTTTCCTTAATAAGTGGCAGTCACAAAGTTCAGAGAATAACTTTAATAACAAATCCAGGAGCTAAATCTTTGCCTATTACCTGTTGCACAAAAGCTGTTTTCTGTTCAGATTCGAAGTGTGTTTGAATTTCATCCTCACTATCCGGTGGCTCCTCTTTCACCTTGACAGATCTCAGGTGCCCAACCCTGACATCCGCACTACTTTGACTTTTCATGTTAGTTGACGAGGAAACACTTTCTTCTTGCATCACGTTATCTCCATGAAGTTCTTCTTCAGCTTCCTCTAGGTGATGGCCCGGTTGTCGAAGCTGTTCAATTGATTTAGAAAGAATCTATTAAAGAAAAGGACTAAAGTAAATATACTATTCACAGAGGTTTGTTTTACTGATATATCCACATAATGTATCTCTCAAGTTAAACTTAAAAATACACACATACATTGCATTTCATTCAACAATTCAAAATATTCTAATGACTAATTATGAATCATAAAGGGTCAATCAAGCTACATAGCTGAGATATGGTGGCTTTATGCCGATTGGCTTTTGGAAGAGCACAGATTGTATTACTGCGTCTTCAATTATAAAGTATATCTTGGAAACTGGATTAACTGCCTGGAAGCATAAGCTAGGAAAATTTGTTTCACAGATCTGGATAACTAAAATTTAAAAGATTAGATAAGGTTTTTATTATTATTATTCATTTAATGTGAGCCTACAAATCATCATATAAATGAATTTAACTTATTTAGAGTAGAGAGCTACCCTAATTCACCGGCAAACTAGGACTGAAATATATATATATATACCCAAGAAAGAAAATGATTTAAAATATGGTCACGTATAAGACTATACAGAGCTGTTTTGGGGACCTCAGATGGACCTTTAAGTGCTTAAAATTTGAACTATCCCAGTGGCAGGAATGAAGAAAAAATACGTAAAAATCCAAACGGTCCCAGACAGTATCCAAAAGTCCAAAAGAAACAATAGGTAAAAATCCAAACGGTCCCAGACAGTATCCAAAAGTGTTCAAAAGTAAGGTACTAAAAGGGTCCAAGACAACGTTCAAAGTCAAAAAGGCATAAAGACGACAACCTGGGTCAAAACCAATAATCAAAAATCTGGAATGAACACAAGAAGGGAGAAAGCCTAACAACTAATCATGGGTTATTGTGCTTATCTGAGTTTTATAGTGTAATTTGGTACCAATTATAAAGGTTTCAATTTACATCTAAATAAGAGATGCCCCAACAGACGCATTGTGTCGGACTCCATCCTGACAGGAACCAAATCAGATGAGTGCCAAAGTATATAGTCTGTCTTAAAGTAAGTGTTTAGATTTTAAGGAATCCAATATGAATAACGCAAGCACTATACTTTTCAACATGAGTCTGGCCTTCTGCTGGCGCTAGTACAAGTTTCTCATTTACAAATTTCAAGATTATGGACAGAAAAATTAACATATAATGAACAGTTTAAAGGTGCGGATCTTTGTGCGCATAAACATCGATGCATCCTACGGCTGCTCATGGCACTCATCCTTGGCGACTAGCTGAGAGGAATTTATGGTAAGTGTGTAATGTGAACGGCCAAATGTTTTCCACTACCAGAAACATAGTATATTGGAGTTGGAGGACTGGCAAATGATTCTCTTTCATTCTCTTTTATTCTCTTTCTAGTGAGGGAAACCTCTATGGATGACTAGAGATGGATATAAATCAATCTTATTTGTTAACATCACTGTAAATGGTTTATTTACAAAGAGACACTACAAGGGTTAAATGTATACTACATGCAAAAATGCCATGTTTTTCCTGTTTAAAACTTCACAATGTCAAAAAAGTAATACATGGTCCTCCTCTCCAGCTCCTTTGTACTTATGTAATGAAGAGTGACTCCACCAGTCCCAAAGGAGAGCTGGGTAAGAAAAGAGTTTAAAAAAAAAGTCTAGAGGACTTTGAAATCTAAAGACAAAAAAAAAACCCTTAATAGAAAACAGCCATGCTCCTTGGGGTTATCTGCTCATTTCTCACACATTGAGCTTTGAAGTAACTATTGCAGTAAAGAAAGAATGGTACCCGTGACACACAGATGAACTATGTTTTCATTTTGGCATTCTAAAATTGTATGCATCATTATGTTGAGGTCTACTTGAAAAGGCAATAAATATTTACTGGACGCTAAGTTACCTGGATTTTTTTTTCTATACAATGACTATGGATCTGAGACAGATTTAGCACACTATAAATGCAAAACCAGTGTAGCTCCTTATTTATACCTACATGTTCTTCTCAGGGGAAGAGAAACAAGTCAAATCTCCTTTTTTAAACATTAAAAGTAGTCAACGAATAACAGTATAGCATCTTCCCAAAAAGTTTACCAGATTTCATTTTCATCAATTTCACATATTCCCCTATTAACAATGCAGTAGTCTTATTTCAATGTAAGAATACAAAAAATAAG
The DNA here is from genome assembly GCF_027358695.1 of Spea bombifrons. Classification (NCBI taxonomy): domain Eukaryota; kingdom Metazoa; phylum Chordata; class Amphibia; order Anura; family Pelobatidae; genus Spea; species Spea bombifrons. The sequence goes on along the minus strand of NC_071091.1, from coordinate 20,595,237 downwards.
AAGAGTACTCTAGGACCAAGCTTACAACGCATAGGAATAAAATAATACATTAAAATAATAAAAAGAAAGCTCAAGACAATTCAAATCGTATTTACCGCTAGTGGCTTCTATATTAATACAAAGTAACTGACACTCTCACACAGTCCTCCCAAACCAGATGGGAGAGGTATCAAGCTTGGTGAAATTCCGAAACCACTAACTTGTTTAAATATCTAATGTTATGGTCCATTAACAAGTCTCAGCCACAGAGTGTTACGTAGGTCATGATAATATCTACCCTCTGTCTAGGATCCCAGCAAACTAAAAGTGGTGTAGACATATCAGATCTACCGAAAACACTATATATACTCTGAACGTAATGAACACATTTTATAAATATTATATATCCATAAAAACTGTTTAATGTTTATGAAATATTAAGTATGTGTCCATGTTCTCTTTTCCTCAACAATACAATAATCTCCATTGGGGTTCCTAAAACGGTTGGCTTCGACTGATGTAAATCAAACTCTGAGAAAGTGATCAAAGAGTTGCTATAGGAAGCCAGCTGTCCCCTACACAGAAGTGAATTAAATCTGACACAAGTCTGCTTTCCAAAACGAAAAGAACAGGTCAGATTTCCAAACATTAATATTATAAAAGTAACGGCAAGCATTTCCACCCACACTCCGAAGGAATGTCACAATCGGCATTCCAAGTGTAATTTTCAAGGTGTTTTACATAGTGGATTCCATAGGTAAAACTATATCCCTGGCAATATTAATGTTCTAAAAATGACACACTGGGAACACAGAGTCTCGAAACCGAGTATAAAAATGATCTTTCAAAATTGCTAGTTTTGCTGAAAAGTTTCCAGAGTCTCTTATTCGAGACGATGTGCAATCACATCCAGTGACTACGGACTGTATTTCAAAACAAAATCACAACCGTTAATCTCATAACCAGATAAAGGAAATTATTTTTACTTCTGCACATTTCACATTTCAGGTAGAATTCCATATTAATTGAATAATTCAGCATATCTCCACAATACCAATATAAATTACAAATTTAGCATCTATTTTAACGTCCCTTTTTAGATTTAATGTTTATAATTAAAACAATATTTTAGAAATGAAATTAAAATGAAATAAAATCAGATTTGATATGATTAAAAAATAATTATTAATAGTTATACTGCAGGCACATACCCTCGCGGCTGCTTATTGTATTGTATGAAAATAAAGTGATGTTAATGATAGGCCTCAAAGAGATGCCAGAATTGGTGTGGTTTAAAGTACTTTACCACATTTATTTTTCCCAATGCCTCTATTAGCAAGACTGGGAAATTTTGACTCATTGCAAAAGAAACGCCTAATTCGCCACCATCTCAAACATATTACTGTAGCCCTGGGTAGCCATTCTAATTCTGATGTTCATTTACTTAAGCAACATGTTAAAAGCTAAAGCCTTTCGCACATTGCTACATAAAAAGGGGGCCAGAAATGCACATTTAAAGAACACCAGCTTTCATCTTCATTGGTTATATGCTTTCTTCAATATTGAGTGGGAAAAAACAGCGGCACAATGATCATTTCCGTGGCCAATGGGTGGTCAAGGTCTGGTGTCATGGAAGGAGTTGCACACATCCTGTTATTCATAAATTTACATACAGGGCTTTTTTCATGCAGTATGTGTAATTTGTCAAATTATCCTAGATTATTTTTATCTGATTGCTGACAAAGAAATAGATACCGTCTTGAAAATACATAATGATAAACTTGTTTATTTCTCCCGAAACTGTGCAAGATTGTGATGTTCATTCATACACATCTGTGAATGATCTGTGTGTAAAGAGGATACAACATGTTTCAAACTCATACTTTCTATGGTTAAATCCATGTAAAGGTGTTCCCAGATTGGAGAACATGCATGGGAGCAGACAATTTAACTGTTTTCAGGTTCTGCAAGATAATTGCTCCCCATCATATATTTAAACATCCACCAGTGGCAGTCTGTGGCAAAGCCAGTATTATCTCATCAATTCCTCTTTATTCTACATCCCTCAACTTTACAAAGGCTGCCTGAAACGTAACAACAATCAGAAACTTAACAATACATAAGATAACACAATGGGAAGAAATAATCATAAGGATGTGGAGAAAAGGAAAATACCTTTCCCCGTGGTATATTAGAAGGTGCGTATTATTACATTACCCTTGAAATATCTCTGCCCTGCTAATTGGTGCAGATTAGTTCAGGCAGGGGGGATAATATACACAGGTAAGAATGCCAAGCGGTATTTTTAATGCTCTTGGTACCCTGTAGACGTGCTCACTTTGTTCATGTGAATCTGCTGCTGATACTGCTTTTGTTTCTCTAGGAACTGCTGGTGCTGCTGCTGAATGACCAGCTGAGCCAGAGTGTTCTGCGGCAGAGGGGCAGACTGGGTCCTGTACAGCGGTCTGTGGCGTGGCAGCTTGTGGGCTACTCTTCCAGACGGTGAAACTCTGTCTTTTGATGCCAGTGGTGACTGCTGGAGAAGTGGAGTCCCTCCTTAAACAAACAAAATCACATAAGTCATAGAGGTACTACACAAAAGCCATTTACATCTCAATGTCTTCAGCGATCAAATGCAAGAAATAGGTAACATTAGACTTCACAAATATCAAGCACCAATCCTCACTTTGGTATAGAATATATATGCCTGCAGAAGTGACCTAGATAGTCTTGAAAGCTTGCAGTCCATTATACATCGGTTAACCTATAAAGGTATTATTTGTAACTGCTTGTTGGTGAACAACATAGGGCTGGGCAAATATTTCTTAACCCTGTATAACTCAAATGGGATCATTTCTAATATCTATTAATTCTGAGGCGGTATGACTTGAAAAATTTGTGAAGGAGTATAATTATTTCTGAAAGTATATAGTATTTTACCAGGGATTCTTAAATATAGCACTATAGAGGAAAACTGTAAAATACATAAAGGAAAATATAACTATAGTGCAGAAGAGAAGCGAGCTAATGAAAAGAATACCAATTTAATAAGTGGAAACACATATGGATAGGCTATTTCAATGTATTTTTCTCAAGCCGGTTGCAGTGTGCTTTTCAAAAACTCATTGTCAGGCTCTTCTGAGCATTCCTCATCCTTTATTAAATGATCAAGCCAGGTATTTACAAAATTTCACAACTGGATTAAAATCAATGCAGTAAAAAGTGTGTCCTTTGAATGTGCCTTTCATTTTTTTAGCACGACTTTCAAAAGAGTTGTCACCACTCATTGATCGGTTGAGCTTTTAGTGAATTAAATAACTTCTGTAAAGACCAGCATTATTTTTTATGCCCTTTCAATGTACCGGTGGTCTATGAAGCCAAAAACCACCTTAATCTTACTGTAAGTGAATTCTATTAACGAAACTACCAAAGTTATCTTGGATTACAAAGTACCTTTCAGTACAGCGCTCTGTAATTACCTGCAACTAAAAGCTTTTGTTGCCGAATTTGTTCTTTCAGCAGTAAGTGTTGCAGCAAAGCCTGATGACTGCTGGTTGATTTTCCTTCCAGGGACGCATGGGCCGAAGATGCAGCCAGGCTTCCACCATACTGTCCAGGCAGCGAGACCCCCTGCCGGAGAGCCTGGGGGTCGTACCTTTGTTTTTCTTTTAATGAGGATGAGGCCTGAAACCCAAAAATGAAAAGAAATTCTAATCCAATTACATGCTCATTAGGATATGTCCTGGAACTCTACCTAATCAATGAATGATGTTGTCTCTTATTTGTCTTTAAATGATACAAATGACTCCTGTGTAATGATACAAATGACTCCTGTGTAAAATATAATCCCTTGTCACACGTAACAACTACCTGGGGACAATTGCCTTTTTTTTTTTCTTTGCAGAAGATCCTTTAAGAAGTGAAAGTGCTTTTTAATCTCCTAAAAGCCCCTGTTCCATCTTCCTTTAATTTCATTAATGACATCATAGAAAACCAGGGCAGACACTTCTTCCTTGTTTATCACAATAATCAGTTCAGCCTGAATCATTTTTGTGGGAAACAAATAAAACATTCTATTATAAAAAAAAAAAAAAAAAAAAAAAAAAAAATTGTAGAGGTTGTTACATTCAAAAAGTAACATGGGAATGGTTGGATTTATTGCTGTTTAAGTGCCAAGTCTGTAAGCTCTCGAGCGGGGCCCTCAATGCCATAAGGCTAGATGGTAGGCAGGGTTCTCAACTCTTGATTTGTCTATATGTATTAATGTATATTTGTTATGTATGTGTTAACTGACCCATTCACATTTTACAGTGCTGTGTAACTTGTTGGTGCTAAAAAAGATAATAATAATAATAATAATAATAATAAGGGCCTTAGAGGGTTGAAGAGTCTGCATGGCTGGGCTAATAAACATTGAAATTGTAACTGGGACATCATCATCTGTCTCGATGGTTTTCACGGCAGTCACATTGAATGAGGGTGCTGGAGTCTGATGTTATATATCAGCGTCCATTGCTATTACTACCATGGAACCACTTGACAACGAGGGGCTGACGGTTCAACTTCAGGTGAGGTATAAAAACTAGGGAGAAGAGACTTTAAATATTCAAGTCAACTTCTGGCTCTGCTACGTACTGGCATATTATTACCAGACATCTTATTTATAAATTGATGTTTTTTATTTTATGAACAGGATCTTAATTTCTAAACTTCTGATGTATACCACATTTCCTTCTCACCAAATCCTTAATAAAATAAACTTCTTTTTTTTTCTCTATGTATCACTGATCGTTTATTACTCTCACAATGTATTACCTTTTTACACACAGGGACCCCTGGCTTTGCCTATTCACATTTCCTATATACATATTAGCAGTAATAGTGTTGTAAGACCAAAATGTGATTACGCATTGAAGACTCCTACACAGCACCTAGGATACAGAATCCTTCCCATCTAATCCTCTAATGACTTTTTGTACTCATGCACTTCCATTTCTTATTAATATCTATCTAATTGTTGTTTTTGTTAAGGAAAGAATCTAAAAAGCATGTGTTGTGACTTTTCATGAACCACTACCGGTGTCTGCGTGTGAATGTATGTCATTATGTGTGTGATTATTACACCATAGCTGTAAAACTCTAGGGAGACTGCTAGCACCGAAGTGAAATAAATCATAATAATAATACTAATAGATATAACAAAACAAAGGGGTCAGCCTTATTATTGTAACTTACAGATCTCATTATTTTCCTGTTTCCATAGCAGAGATGATAAACCTATCAATGATTTTAATTTAGGGCATTTTAGCTTAAGGGAATATTAACACTTAAAGAATACATTCCTTTTTTTAGAGTCATGCACCTCACAGTGTTAATAACGAGACAGGGTTTTTTTTTTTAATAAACAAGTAATTAAATATTAATTTATATTGTGTATCGATGTGAAATGAGCTCGTTATTATCCTTAATAAACAAGACGAAGAGCAGAAGGCTGTTGTATGTAGAGATACAGTAATAGTAATATTATATCAGGTAATGTGCAATGCGATAATTAAAGCTGCTTTGCGTTATTAACAAAACATTGTACAGTGAGGTCTTATTGAAATTATACTCTATATTTCCCAGTGAAGCATCTTTGGGATTTATGGAACTTTATGGCTTCATTATTAAGTTTTCCCAGAATGCAGCTCAAAATAGCAATTTGTTACTGGTAACTGTCCATGTAAAAAAAGATGTAGGGTCATATAGTCGTGTTGCAGAAAGGCAATGTTGTTTATCTCATAAAAAAAAATAAACATCAAAGCACTTACATAGTTACATAGTTACATAGTTCATAAGGTTGAAAAAAGACCTAAGTCCATCAAGTTCAACCCTTCTACCTAACCTTCCTACTCTTGATCCAAAAGAAGGCAAAAAAACCCTAATTGCGCTACTTCGAATTCTGCCATCAGGGGGAAAAATTCCTTCTTGACTCCAAGAGGCAATCGGATTTCTCCTTGGATCAAGAAGCTCTAAAATATTAATGTTATTCTATTTATATCCCTGTATGTCATGCCTTTCTAAGAAAATATTGAGGCCCCTTTTGAAGGTATCTAATGTATTGGACTGGACCCAAACTTTCCTTATACAAATAATAATAATAATAATTAATAAAAAAATTCCTAAGAAAATAATAGCTCATTCATTTCTGATTCCTTTTCAGAGTTTCTGGGCATTCAAATAATTATGTATAGCTTGGAGGAAAGAAGAGAGGGGAGAGATCATTTAAATACATAAAGGGATTTAACAAAGTACAGGAGGGGCATTTATTTCAAAGGAGGGGGAATGTTAAAACAAAAGGTCATAATCTAAAACTTGAGGGTAGAGACTTAGATGTAATGTAATCAAGTTTACATTACTGAGAGGGTGGTAGATAAGTGGAACAGGGCCCCATCGGAAGTGGTAAGAGGCTAATACAGCATGGGAATTTAAGCATGCATGGGATAGGCATGGTTGTTCTGAATCTAACACAAAATCAAGGACTGGTTCTTATCTGCTGTAAATTTAATGTGTCTATGTAAAGGGTTAAAAAAAATCACAAAAACGAAGGAAAAATACTCACTTTTCTATGGCCATTAGAGCAGTCTTTGTGCTCAGTTTTGGAAGTCAATTTGCTGCACAATGCTGCGTTTCATATAGCCCTGCACTTAAAAGGTAATTAACCCACTGTAGTTTCTCCTGTAAAAATGCATATCTGTCTCTTTCTCCCATATTTGTGTTTCGCCCTCTCACCTATCCATGACCAGACCTCATCTTGTTTTCTTGTTTTGCCCTCATTTATCTAACTTGCCCTTTTGTTCTATGTCTCTGAAGGCAATTTCCTTTCATCAACATAGTTTATTCTCAGACCCTGCCGTGCAGCGAGCAACTGTCATTATAAAAAGTCTCTTGCACATGAAATTAGCTCCTTGTTACACACTCAACATTTCTGAAGAAGTTGAGTCCACACCGAGTTCCTGTGGCGTGAACCTACGTGATTTCATCATTCACAGTAACCATCAGCCAACATGAGCTTTGTCCAGTGGAATATGGATAGTATCCAGTATGTTAATAATAAGCCAACTACCTTCCACTGTTAATAAAACCTAACTACAAAGTAATAACACAAGATACAATATAAAAAACAGTCAGTGATATTCTTTTAGCAGATCCTCAACTTGTTAATAATTAGGTGCCACCGTTTTACTTTGGGCTCAGTATTGGCTCCTTAAGAAAAACAATGATCTGCCTGCATGCGAAATATCAACACTGCACTAATAGAGAGACACTATTCCAGTGACCAAAGGGACACAGTAAGATAAAAATACAAAAATATCAATGGATCCATATGAAAAAAGATCTTACTGCTTCTAAAGAGGATACTTAAAGAAATAAAAAAGCTAAAGGTAAAACCAATGTGACTTTCTTGAAACTAAGCAAAACTTGAATGCTATATCAAATCATTGTTAAAAAAATAAATAAAAGATCCTCGGTGTGCGTACACGTAAACAGCATATGATTTGGCTGGTTTCATATACAAGTCTACGTTACATCCCACATGGTAAGATAAATTAATAAATAGCTTCCTCGGTTGGCTGTAGGCAGGAAAATAATGGCCATTAGCTGGAATTGAACGGGTTAGCTTTGTGCCAAACCTATGCATCCTATTGCTAGCGTAAGAAAGTGAAAGAGGAAAAAATATCTACCTTATGGCCTCTGATTATTACACAGAATTCATCCATCTATGTTCCACATCGCAGGTATATAGTGTTTATACACGGTATCCTAAATTGGGCTCACTGTAGACACCCAACCCCATACACTTCATATAGGGACAGTTTTGTAAGACGGGATACATGACCCAGTATGGCTTACGCTAAATGTATAGATATGCAGGCACTTAAGGAACATTCTCAGGAATACTCCTGCAAATTGAATGTTCTCTGTGCTTCTGTATAAAAGTCACTTACACTGATTTGAGAAACTGCCGCCGAGAGTCCTAAGGTAATATTGGGCAAGGAAGGAGAATTGTATAGGTTCAGTAGACTCAGTGACTTCTCAGGATGCACAATATGTTGGTGATGTGATGCCAAATGCTGGAAAAGAAAATGACAAGTGTGGATTACATATCATACGGTACTATTTTCAAGTTTAGTAAACAAAAACGCAAAATTTTAACTTATTGTTCTGACAAACAAATGAAACACAGCTCGGATTAAATTAATTGCACAAAAAATCAGTGATACAGAAGGAGAGAGTTTATATTAACAAAGACTGTATTGGTGCATATTGGTGAAAACTACATAGATAAGATAGATAGATAGATAGATAGATAGATAGATAGATAGATAGATAGATAGATAGATAGATAGATACACATAGTGATTAAATATGTTTAGTTTCAGTTATTTTTTTTTTTTTTACATTTTACTTTATTTTAAATTAAAATACACACAAGCTATCACTTTTCCGACCTACAGTTAAATGTTTTCAACATGTGGTTGAAAATAATTTTCCTTGAAATACAGGTTTACATTCCACCCCCTGCTCATGGTGGCACTGCTACCTAATAACAGACGCATAGGCTTCATTAAAATTAGGAGCTCTGCCATGATATTATCCCCAGGGGAGTCACATCGCTGAAAAAGAATACTCTGTGTAACAGTATGACAACACGGACTGCTTTCTTCCCAAACAAAAAGCATCTGGGTCTGTGATAATAGACCACCTCCAAGCAAGATACTGCACACATAGGATTGACTACATAAATATAACAACTTGTCAAGCATGGAAAGGTTGGAAAGGCTATATGTTTCATAATGGACGTATCTGGGATATCAATTAACTTAAGAAAATAAATTGTGTTAAGCCAATGCTGTCAGTGAACAGCAGGGCAACATAAAAATACAGGATGTTATGCAAAAATATAACCTTCTTGGTACATTTTTGTTTTCAGATGCAACTCATAACCTGGTCCAAGGCTGGAGAATGCCAGATGAGCCAGGATGAGTAATTTCTGCCTGACATTTGTGTGTTCCCAAGGGTGGAATGATAAACAGAAAATGGTTGCACAGTAGTAAAGGGTGTTAAATTACTGTATTTATAGTACATTGAGAAAATAGTCATTCATTGTTAAATGTCATTAAACAGCCTCCCGAGAAGGATGGATGGTAGCCATTAACCTCTTTTATTAGTCTTAGGTGGCAAATCCTTCTAATCAGAATGCCAAAAAGGAGATTCACAAGTCTTAATGGAATGGGATTCTCATGGAGGACTTATATGGGAAAAGTCACTGAACCTTTCACTTCGAAACACGTATAATGTCCACTTGTTGCTGTGTTCTATTTCCCATAACAAAGTCTCAAAATAGTGCTAAAATGACGTAAATTCGTGTTTCAAAAAACAAATTGTATGATCTTCCTATATTACAAATGTTTTTCCCCCAATGGAGCAACTTTAAGGTCCTCAGCACCCTTTCCACCCAACACCTTGCTTTGAAAATCAGATACAATGTATGTGCAGATTCCCTTTCATTAAATATTTCCCCTTACTCAATAGAGAAATTTATGGAATCAAACTTGGCTCTTAATATAATATTATAATAAAATAAAAATTGATTAATACATATATTGGAGTGTCCTTTTTTCTATACATTTTTTTCTATAAACACATAATATATTGTATATTTTTCTTGAGTAAGCAAATAGCCGTATGGAGTAACAATAGACTATTCAGCTCTCCTTTATCTTCTGAACTTTCTACTGCCTCATTTTAATACATTAAATTCATTTCAATATGTTAAGTAAATAGAACATTGCCCTACGAGGTCCTAGTCATGAAAGGCTGCTTTCACAGACCACTTTTTGCCACTGAAATGGGCTTTCTGTGGGTAACAAGCCAACCAGGGATTTACACTGCAGCACTTACCCTCCAAGCAACTACCCATCTTCCCCAAGCAGCACCAATGAATTACCATTCTGTTTCGTATTTTCCGCTCCTCAATTCCCGAAATCAATATTTATCTGGAGTCCCTTGTGCTCATACATTATACCTGTCATTCTGCATATTCTGCTTACTAGACGCTCTAAAACATTTCAAGCATCCATTGCTGGCACAAGAAGGCATCGTAATGCCTTCTATACTGCTTACTGGGGAATGGCATATGATGTTTGTGACGGCAGAAATTGCCAAATTTCAGCTAGGCAGTTCCGACTAAATATATCCACTTAGATGTACAGTAACCCCTTTTTATCGGACTTCAGTTTTGGGATATTCAGTTTTATCAAGAGACCCCATATAACATCTTAATCTTAATATCAAACAGAGTTAGCAGTATAAAAAACACAGAATAAAACCCATCCTATTTTTCCGGAGGTCTTTCTGTAATACAAAAATCTGAAAATCTGCTATTCTTGAGTAGTTTTAGTTTCCCACCCATTATATTTCAACTCTACAAAATGCATAAAAACATTGTTGAGATGCAATATTTTTATACTGGCTATAATTTTGAAATACCAAAATCCATCTTTTCAACAACTATAATAAAAGATTTACCTTACTGATATTAATAAAAACGGCCAACTTTCCTCCTCGCACAAACCTATAATATTCCTGTGATAATTATGTCTAAATGTAAGTCAAAATAATTCAATCTGTAATGGAAAGGTAGAAATAAGTCTGCTTGGAAACATTCTTTCTACCACTGAGTTTATATAACTTTTAAAATGCACATATTGGGTAATTCAGAAGCTTCTTATCAGTTGAGATCTGCTTCGTATCTGCCTCCAAATTATTTCTCAACGTATCCAAAACCGCCAAAAAGCATTGTTCCAAGAAACAGACACAATAATTGGCTCCTCCTCATGTAATGGAGAAAAATATTTTACTTCCTGTTGGCAGTAAAAAAAGTCATGAATTTCACCCAAAGTAATGAAAAACGCCAAACCACAAATCGTTTACTCCCTACGAGCCTGAAAGCTAATAAACCACAGAATAAAACTATTTTAATATAAATAGCGCTACTATTTATACGCATGTATATATACATTTCTATGCTACCAGATTCTACGGAAGCTGCAGACAATCGGGTTGAAGGTGCAGTATACACATGTATCTGCGTTACTTGGTACCTCATTATGGAATACTAATAGCTAGGCTAATTGCGGACTAATGAAGTCTCGTTTCCATCACCGCAATCTGGTGATTTCTAGTATAAAGGGTTACAGGACAAAGCCACATGTTAGCCATCAGAGTAGCATTGTTTGCTCTTCCAGGGTCCACAGGGAGGCTACTAATCAGTGGACAGGGGTCAAACACCTGCCCCCAGGATCACAGTTCACAAACAATTAATTTATTATGATGGGGAAGACTGGAAGTAGTGGATGTCTGCAGCTTCTGGAGTGGATGTCCTGCTGATGACCTAAAGAAATCTAGTTCTTTCTTTAACCTGGGCAACCGTATGCCTGATCTGAATATTACACTATATAAGCAAAAGATACTGTGATATGTGTGTAGGGTGAAAGGTACAGCCATAAAATCTTAGCTGAAATAAGTACCGTAAATATTTCATGGGAAGTAAACCAAAAATGCATCCCTGGGCCATATTAGATATGGACCAATATATAGTTGGTCCATATCAATCTATACATATACAAGTTTTACTTATCATTTGCATTATCAGGTGTCAAAATAATTGTCAGATGTCCTACTAATAATACAGACAAACGCCTAGAGTCAATGAGTAGCTGTCACAAGACACATCTAAAATATAGAAGTACGGAAAATAAATAATAAATCCTGCAAACTAAACAAGAAACAATATACAGAGTGGATTTTGTACCAGAGACTTTAGTCGATGCCAAAGATTTACATTAGTCTGCTGGATTTGTTATAATAAATTCCTAATTGAGCCTCCTGCAAATTGCCATGTATTCCTTGATTTTTATAGAAGTACAAATTGTAGATAAAACTTGCACAGTACTTCTGATTAGATGTGCAGCCCTCAAAAACTGAGGTAATTAGGGACAAACTTGTTAATCAGTCTTTTGAGATGTTCAGCTTGGTCATCACTGAGTAGACCCCCAATGTGAGTATTTGTTGCTCTTAGGAGCGTTATCAGAGCGTTTTGTGTCAATAATTCCCTGTCATAACTGTGGTTTGCCAAACAATTTAGACTTTTAACGTCCAAATCCACCCATAAGAACATGCAGATCTTTCCTACCTCAGTTTGAGAGCTTGATGACAACACGGAAGCTTCCTTTTCAACATTCATGCCAACTGGACCATTGTTTGGTGAGCTAGGTCCTGATACTGGGGAACAGCTACTCACTGAAGATTCTAAAAGCAATTGAAACCATTGGATAGATGGAATGAATCGCTGTAATAGTACAATAGCAATAAAAACAATTCAAATAAATATTCAAAGATATAAAAAAAATGTAAAAAAAAAAGGACTGACAGGTAGGTGTCATATTCAGAGAATCTGACATTGATTACTTTTGATGATAGACAACCAAACAGAGGAAAAAATGCAGAGGGTGGAAAATCTGATCTATTTTTTATGGAGATTAGATTTCTGAATACAATGATACACCGGTTAGAGGATTACAGGATTTGAATCTGAATAAATTCTTTACTTTCGCTAAGCATTTATAAAGCTACATTGCTATTAAAAAAATATAAAAAATTTAAAATTGCACACAATAACAAACTGGTAACAAAAGGAGAAGAGGGCCCTGTTCTTGCCATTTTACAATCTAGCTGGGTGGTTGAGGAGGAAGTGAAACAGTAATGAATTGACCAGGTCAGGATGATCTCTAGAGGTTGTTGGTCCTTCACATGGCTTGAGTGGGATGCTGGCTGAGTGTTAGGAAGAAAGGTTTTACACTTCCGGGAATAGGTGGGTTTATACTGAAGTAAATACTGAACTTAAACAGCAAACACCACTAGACACAAAGCAATTTATTGAGTGGACCCGGCATAAAGAACTCTAATTATGCGAAGGGTATAGATCCACATAAATGTACCATCAAACGAGAAACAAATAACCTTACACATGTTGATACTGAAGACTCATAGAAACATATCCAATAGTTCAGCCAATCTTGCCCATGCATTTTGACATCTGCTGTTAATGTTCAAGCCTAATACCCCAGTGAGTTATCCAAACTTCTAAACTCCTATTATCCACCGTGTTAAGCAGTCATTACATTCTCCTTGTTGAATAATCATGGTAAAGGTTACATACAAAAAAAATTAAACTGGCGGTCAAATCAAGCTCTCAATTCAAACTAATGGATCTCACCACAAGCTCAATTTAGTTCTTCACTGTTTTGACTATTTGTGGGTGAAAAATAGATAGGTCTAACATTTATAAAAAAAAAAAAAAAAAAAAATAGAAACTAGATTTACATACTGGATTTTATTTAAATAAAACATCAATCACATTTAATGCATTTGCTGTGGCCAGAATAATTACTAAAGATACACCACTGCTTGAGTGTTCAATCTGTGATAGGAAAATGGAAATATATTGAAGTTGGAAGTATACTACTTGAAGTATGCATCTAGGGCATTTGCTGGATTACTTCACCTAAGAATGTATTATAATTTATTCATAGTAAATGGTGAAACAAGGACATAAAACTGGTGCTATAAAGTCTTTTGGATTGCAGAATGGAATCAAATCGACTTCTCCTGCCTCCACTAATGGAGTGGCACAACTGCTTCATTAGCAATGCTTTCATTCACAACATGGTGTTAAAAACAAACAATGTTTTCGCACCGGACCATAGTCATGCTAGTTTCCCAAACTAATAACATACATTTCTTAGGGTAAAATTACTTACGTGACATGAAATTAAATCATCAAGGCTAAAATGTGTGTTATTGGTTTGGGAAATTAGCACCACTTGCTTTCTTGTTTTTAACGCTGTGGTGTAAATAAAAGCTTTGATAATGAAGCAGTAGTGCCACCTACTCATTTGATGGTATTAAATGTCTGGAGTCGAAGCCCTAGGTATGAATGGAAAGTTTGGAATTTGGACCTTTTGTGCAAGTGTCATATCTTGATGTTCTAGAAAATAGACTTTATGACGGGGGGTATTCATCTTAATATTTTTTAGAGAAACAGAGATCACTTTAAGAAAAACAAATCTTATAAAGTTATATTTTTGAAAATTAGTTAAAAATGTTATTAACCTTCTTAACATTAATTTACCTGCAACTTCAAATATTCTCTTCTTGTATGTGGTGGGAACATTTCCTTCTTTGCGTCTAAGTAAAGGACTGCTTCTTCTTTCTGCCACTTTTTGTTTTAAGCGGGATCGGACCTTCAGATTGGGCTCGGAAGCTGCAAAGGAGATAAATCGTTAAAACTAACGGCTTAAATACTTTGAGTTCCATGTGAAATACTATATACATTCTGCACCAAATAAGATCTAAATCATAATTCTGTGTGATTGAACTCACATCTGTAGAACCCTTTTTTTATCAAGCTTGCCATGATATAAGTCAATTCATTATACATATTAGATCATAAGGAGAACATGGAATGCAATTTCCCTAAGCAGCTGCCCTAGAGTAGCATTATTCGATGTATTTTCTATCATGCTAAGTTTTACAGAGATTTTCCACATCACGCATGGTGATTTATTTTTTTCTGATATGTTTCTTATGTATTTTGTTAACAAGACAAAAAATACGGTTTCTGTAAAGTTCTGTTATTATTATTCGTGCATGCCACCAGACATATTGATGTATTTTCAAGTAAGTATTAAAGTTATGGAAAGCTGTTAGTGTAAGTTGTCAAGTTTGCTAACGCAAAACACATTTTATGCAAGAAAAATGCACACTGAATCCAAAGTACTCTTTACGTCTACCCCACATAATATTTTTCTATCGCATATATGTAACACATTCTACTAGTACATAAATCCCTTTTAATTGTTTTGGTACTACAGAAGCAAGGGAAATATTATCTTCTGTGCATATTCCATTAAAGTCTGCAGAGTTTGATACGAACGTGTGGTCTTCACCCTGACACATACAGACACAGACCACATGAATGCATTTGACAGCTGAGTGTCATATTAGCTTTTTTTGGCACATAAATGCATATATTAATCAGAACCTTCTTTATGCATTTGTTGCCCCCCCAATTGCTTTGCATAAAAAGGCTATTGGTCAAATGCATTTCTTGCAGGCCAATCCGCACGGGCTCTTATGAAAACTCATCCATGCACAGAAAGAGCTCACACTATCTTCAATGGGTATGCCTTCCGGCTGGTGATTGGCTGCTTTAAGCACCCAATCACTGGTGGGAATCGTGGAACGCGCAGGGCGCAGTACATTACAGGTCTAATTGTTACTGTTATTTATTGATTTATATAGCGTCGTCATAGAGCTTTACTAGGTTTCTAGTTACTATTTTTAGCTAACATTTTTGAGTTTGAAATCAGTCCAGCGTTTCTTGGAGTGTTTTCCATAGAGTGGGTGCTTACACAGTATGCAGCCAGAAAAAGAAGAGAAATATGTCATACTATTAGGATTAAATAGGATTGCAATTACCGTCTAAGTAAAAAAGTTTAATTGCAATTTTTTGCTCCATCTCTCATTACTAGAGGAATGTCAGGGTACAAGTGCAGAGTCTGGCCCCTGTAAGAAACATTTGTCAATGTCCTTGGTAATCAAGATTTTTTTAGGGATCAATTTATTCATGTTGTACTTAGAAAAGAAAAGAAAAGCTTCCGGAATGGGTTAATTATGTGCAGTACAGCTGTGTACATAAAACCGCTGGGCTGTGCTTGTAGGATGCAATCAAAATAGAGGCAAACGTTGGTATTTTAATAATATGTAAACATTGGTTTATTTTGGGTGGAATCTGTACTTTATTTATAGTAGTGTGCTAATTACACACAACTGGTCATATTTTATACAGAACACAATAAAGGATTTAGTTATTATTTGTACAATGTATTTAGTATTTTACTGAAACTTGTTGGCTTGCAGTGCAGATTACAGTCCTCTGGGAAGTTTGCACAACCTCCATATTGATGGGATTTTAAAAGCCCACATACTCTCTGGAATTCCCATAGGTATTATTGTTTTACACCAGTTATTTAAATATCCAGACATCAAGGCTATGCTGTGTGAATTGTATACAGCACTCTGCATTCTGATGGAGTACATCTCAGATTTAAAGCTTACCAACCTAGTGAATCCTACAAAGTATCACACTCAAAATAATAACTTACATCGACAATCAAGACAATTTTGGACAGTTAACGTTAGACCAAAACTCATATACGCACAAATGCCAACTTGGACCACAAGACTCTACAGCAACACATACTAATTCACTTTGCATCATCTCGAGAGCAAGCAAACTATAAAGAATATTCAAGTTGACTGTTGAGTTGTGTTCATGCCAGCGCATAAGATTTGTGTTACATCAGTGAAGTTCTTAAAGCTTTACATCTTTTGAGTTAGCTTATGTGAGACGGACCCCCTTATGGTGGTGCTCGTAACACAGCCCTGGTATAAGCACAGTTCACCCATTTCAATAAACGAACGAGTACTCATTGGAGATATGTTTCTTCTTCACAGAAACACTAAGTACTGATATATCTTTTGCATTTTAAGCACATAAGCAGAAGGAAATAAATTCTGATCTCTGAATTTTTGGGTATGCTATGAATTCAACCTTGCGTAAGACACAATGGCTCATTTATCTTTAGTACTACTTGGCTTATAGGGAAAAAACTCCCCAGGATGCCCTCCATGCAAAATAATCCATAAGATCTTTGCCCTGAGAGTATTTTGTTCTGAGCACCTGCCCATTACATCATGTATGGATGGCACTCCCCATCAGATCTTATGGAGCGCCTTTGTAAGCCAATGGTGTATAAACCTCATTGATTTTAACTGTTCTACCCTAGCAATTTTAACATAATGAAATCCTACAGCATAAATATAATTAACGGGTCTCCCAAATGCATTACAAAGTTTGTTTCTGTAACAGTATACTTAATGTACACAATACACATTATGGTATTACTCCCTATTTGCACACTGTATGCACATTTGTGTCTGTGTTCTCCAAGAGTGCAAGAACACTGAGTACTAAGATCATAAGTATCAAGAGCTGAAGAATTAATGTATATGTAAAAACTTCAAGGAATAACATGACTGCAACAGAAGGTTTTCATTGTAGCTAATTGAGCACGGGCTGCTGCAGGGGATACTAATTTCAGTGCATATGTACACACGGAGTAAAAGGGAAGACTAAAAAAAATTTTCATTGAAAAAATATGTGAGCACTTTGGGGCATAAGGGAGAACATGTGTCAGGATGCAAACAGAAAAAGATGCTTATGGTCAGGTGCATCGGAACAGACGTTTTCTGCATGTTCTCCACCTGCAGGAACTTAGTACTGAACATCTGAAGTGTTATCCAGCGTATCCACCGGTGCCACCTGCTTTGAAGTTCTAAATGTACTACTCACCCTTATACCTCTCCGAGTTTACCCTTTTGGTACAAGAGGGGTAATCTGAACTGAACAGGGGCGGATTTGTATATTAAGTATAATATAATACTGAAAATTAATCAAACATTTTTTTCAGTTATCATAAGACACAGAAGGGGGGATTTAAATGAAAAATGGTTTTTAAAAAAAACTAATGGCTTTTTTACGTTAGTTCTCTATTAGAATTGTTTACAACAAATATACACTTAAAAATACTTTGATTTTCGAGGCTGTCTGGAGCTGCACTTAGTGTTTTGTTCCTTTTTGTTGTGGTATGGGTGGCCCTGAACATAACATATCAGGAATAATCCATGCTTGGTAGACACAGTGCTCATGAGAAGTCAATGATGTCCTTCAAAATTTATGAAAATCAGCCCTGTTGAGTTTTATACAATTTTCCTTTTATGTGACACAGAAACATAGAATATGAACCATTTGGTCTATCTAGTCTGTCCATTTCTACTGATGTAAAGAACTCAAACCTTATTCTTTTTGTGATCTTGTCTTATACACGGGATAACCGTATACATAGCATGTAACATGTAAATTGATGTGCCAGCCTTTTTTGCACTAATTTACTCAAAAACTGAAAACAGTTACCATAAATAAACTGTAACCCACAAAAACACTTATTTACTAATTTATCTATGCAAGATTACAAAGAAGGATAAGTATTACTATGTATGAAAAACTTAAATACATTTGATAACATCACATTGACATTTGTGATAAAAATGAGTTCTTGGTTCAAAGCAATTATCTTCTGTATTTTTTTTCATGTTTTTATTAAGTTTAATCGAAATCTGGGCTAATGCCCACTCGTGGCTGCCTCCACATTAAAAGGAACAGCAAACATATGCCAGATGAAGATTCTGTGTAGGTGTGTGTGATAGTGAAACGCTTCACTATTTCATAATTAGTTTGAGACCTCATTCAATCCAATCATCTTCAGAAACAATATTAAAGCGGCAGTAAACTAGTTTTGCTCCTAATTAAATGATTATGCAAACCCCACTTTTATTAATAAAGGTAAGGTATTCACAATCGTACATTAAAAAGGACTCGACAACATGGTATAAACTCAGTTTTCTCCTGTACATTCGGAGACTGGCTCGGCAATAAACACAAATGAGGTTTAACCCCTTAATGACAAAGCCCGTACATGTATGGGCTCAAAATGCATTGTTTTCAATGGGTTTAGGGACCGCCCATTGTCCTTAAGGGGTTAAGGCACCAGTGGAAATCTATTGGATTTACCCATAAACATTCCGTTCTTTAAGCTCTCATTTATTTTGTATGTTAATCACACAAACACACAAACCAAGTATCCCTTTTAGAAGGGACGATCCCACCTTGAGACCCAAACCCCATCTGTCCCTCTTTCTTCCCCGATGCCCTTTTTCCAAAAAGTCCAGAATGCTGTGTAGGGGTATCTAGTGTTGAAATGTCAGGAGCCATGCTATATTTAAGGGGGAGGTTAAACGACTACATGAGCCATATGAACGTCAAAAATAACTTGAAAAGGGAGAGGAAATATGTTTGACAAAAAAGACCAAGTTAATTATGCTAAATCCGAACCATTTAGTAATTCTGCTGATTTTTTTAATATATTTTTATTTGGTTTCAAAATTTCTTAAAATTAAAGCTTGCTGGGAAATATGTAGTCATAAATAACTTTGTTGCTTTTTTCTTTTGGAAATAAAAAGCACTTTGGTTCATTTAAGTAACATTTGTGGTTAGTTCTGTTGTGTGTGGATGACATTGCATTTCTGATGGTCTGCGGAAAAAGAACAACTCATACCTTTGTATCAGTGTGTTGCGTGTCTACTGAAAATCAGGTTTTAATGAAAAAAGACAGGAAGCGGGGGTTGGAGGGGGGGGGGCAGGACTTGTTATAGAATTTAATCTGCCCATAGGTAACCAGAGATCCAGAATACAAGTTATATCCAGGGTTAGGTAGAAACATTCTATGTGAATGATATTTGACTAACTGCCCCATAAGCAACAATGACAACTTCCACAAGCCTTGTCATGGACACTGGTGGCTAGGTACGGACCCTTTACCTACCCCTGGTTATATAGAAATGTATTTTCTGCATTAATGTCAGTAAAAAGGGCAACTAACAAGAACTGATCTGCTTATTGTATTTTTGGGGTTTTATTTCACAACCCCTATAGAAATCATTTTGTATGTTTTAAGTTATCGCAATAATTTCATTTATTTATATCAGCATCAAAATTGAATAAAACACAATTTAACAGTAAGAAGGAATGTAGAACTGTCAAATAGAAATGCAAAATATCTTAAAAGCATAGGCATTACATAGCGGATGTTACTTTTCCCACATCCAACACTTTACTGCTCTATAAACCAACATAATGGTGTTTACAAATTAAAATAAGCAATATTATATGTTAACCAGAATCTATGTGGTTATAACTCCCCATTATGTCACCTCTCTCTAATTGCTGGTTTTGGTTGATTGATTCCGGGAGCCTTAGTAAGAGTCGTGGAAGCAGAAGGCGGCACTATAACATCGTACATTGATCAAAAATGTATCCTAGGTGACGGTATAACTCGGTGTTATTGGTTGTTCTCTTTTTTGTGGAATCAATAAGATTTCTTGACAAATTCCTAGGCCAGCACCATTGCGTACCCAAATCTTTTCAAGAAATAACTCTTCAATCATTTCAAGTTTTGTCTCATGCAGAATATTTTAGGGAACGCTTACCACGTGCCACAAAAAAACAGGCGCTAATAGGTTGTTGCCATAGAAACTGTTATGTGATTAAACCTTCAGAGGAAAGAATAAAATGGCAGAGCTGCTAATGGTTATTTTGTCAACATGTTGGAAAGCCAAATTATATAAAACAGCATCTTTAACATATCCATAAACTAACTCACAGATTCATGAACAAATTCATTGTCAAGGAAAGGTCCCCCAGCTACAAACTTACTCCCATTCTACAATTTCATCAGATTCACCCAAAAAAGACTATGACATGTTTGAACGGAATAACTAAAGTACCATATGCATATAATTTATGATTATTAAAAAAAAAAGAAATGAATTGGTCGCATATATCAATGTCTCATAAAATATTTTTTTGTTTTATAGTTACCTTTGTACATGTGAGTCAATAGTGATTAAAGCACAGATGTGGTGAGTACACAATGACATGATCACCAGATGTTTTCCCCCTTTTTTTTTCAAACAGTTAATTACAAAACCCTTTTATATCCACATTATCTTGATGTCTACTGGAAAAAAAAAACATTTTTTTCTTTTTAAAGCACGTAACAACACGGTGACAATGTGGTTGCTGTTTACTCTACCAGAATACCCCGTCTGTCTCATCTTTCCTGTTTATGGGGCCCGTCTCTCATGACAGCAGCAAAATGTAGTTTTCAACTGATTTTATGGAGGATATTCACTAGGGTTTAATGGCGACTACTAACCTTAACTGTCATCCAAGCCAATGGCTGTTAACCCAATATAACCTTCTGTTTTATTGAGCCCAGATCATGTTTTTCTATCTCAGCAGCTAATGGATTTGAAGCGGAGTAAAAAATGTATACATTATACTTATATGCAATCCCTTACAAAAGGAGGGTATTTAGGGAAAAACACATAGCTTGAAGACTATAACACAATGAAAATGTAATATAGGATCTTTGACTAAATAGGTTTCTTGTGCATAATTATACATTATATATGTAATGTGTGTGTGTTTGTGTGTGTTATATGAAACAGACTTTAATAAAGAACTAAAGGACGTTACTTCTCTGCCAGAAGAAGTTGCTTCGTGGACATAGCAAATAAAAAAGGTTAGATGCTCTGTCGAAGCAGGCATTCATCATATGCATTTAAAATGGAATTTTTTGATCTGATCAATCAAATTAATTTACTATTACTACGCATTTATTTACGGTGATCAGTATGTCAGGTACTTTTTATAGAAGGAATCATAGTTTGAGATTCCAGTTTTCTATTCATTTACAGGAAGCAATAAAGGCCATTTTTCTCCCTTTTGCATATTCAAGTATTAAAAGTGTCAGATATATAATAATTGGTTTTAGGCACTTAGGCAATTTCATGAAAAGTGCTATAAAATGGGCATTTGGAGGGGTAATTCTAGCAAGTAGCTGAAACTCATTCATTTCTGGGTACCTCTGAGGTAAAAACTTGTTCAGGTATTTTTCTTATAGTTTTCTAAAGTCTGTTGTGCGCTTCAATATCCCTTATCTTAATCCTGGAAGGAAACTAAGGAGTTAAAAGGGCAATTATCCCGCTTTAATAACAGTGATCCGATTCAGTGATACGAACAGTTAGCAAACATATTCCAGCAAGTGAATTTGCCGCTTTCTAGGCCTTTCAGCTATGAATAAGCCTGCAGACCGTTATATTCATGGTCGTTTAAATCCCGATACGTGGAATATATTCTAATTAATTTTTATATATCGTTTTACAGGTCAGGATTTTGATTTATCGTGTTAATTAAATTATGAAAAACACCTGTTTAGGACCCTACTTAAAAATGAAGGGGGCATGTATCCAAAACAATGCTAATTATACAAGTTCTGATATGGTCGTTATGTGTGGGGCTATTATTTTAGCCCCTTACAACTTAATTAGCTAAATATACAATGCAACCTTCCATCTGGTAGAGTAATTTAACAGGAATAATTGTGCTCCACCATAACTCAATGAGGCACAGAGGAAAACCATTGAAAGGTTATTTCCTTTGCTTTGGAAGAGAATTATGTACAATTTCAGAGCGCTTTGCATTTCTAACAACTAAAACCAACAGGGAGGTATCACTCTCGTTTATATGACTTTCCCATGAGAAAATCAACTGTAAAGTATTATGCTGGTGCCATTTTTTTCATGAGAAGCTCAAATATTTTGCTTTGGGCAGAAAATAACATTTCGTGTCTAAAAGCGTTAAGTAGATTTGAAGTTAAAGAATATTTTTTTAAGAAAACATGCTGAGATAGAATCAGTTTATCCCAAAATTTTTGTTTATTATCTTTTATTGTTCAATAAGAAAAAAAAAATACGAAATCATTGGGATTTATGTATAAAGAATCATGAAATCAAGAAAAAATGTGGTTTTATCACTATAGCAACTATTGGATTTGGTTGCTACGGTGATAACACTGTTTTTTTGCACCAGTATCACTTTTTATATACATGGATATATGTGGCCACACACTGAGAGTGTAAAACTGTAGCACACGGCCACTGGCCTTAAAGTGACCATTCCAGCCCTTTATGCTCCTCCATATGAATTGAATGGGAAGCGGAAAACATGTTCTAATATTTGGAACACCAACGATTTCCTTTTACCCATTTTCCAGCTATCCGGGAAGTTAATACTTTTGTTAAATCTGTGGGACTAGTGCTTTCATTGGTATTCCCTAGAGATCTAAACTAAAACTGTTTTTTTGGTATTACGTTGCGGAGTACAGACTGAAGCAATTCCACATAAAAAAGCAAATGGCATTTTACACTTAAAAGTTATTCTCTTTTCACGCCCACTACTGCAATTTACTGAAATGCTGCTTTTAGAGGCAATACACAAATTCCTGCATTTTTTTTTTTTAATGAGCGAGTGAGTGAAAAACAGCCAGACTGGGTCCTGTTATTGGCAACACTAGATCAATTGCCATAGTGCAAATTAGAAAGCTTTTGGTGGTATGTTCTCCTCTTTCTAGACAATCCAAACCTGAAACAACTCAACCGTATCAGAATGAGATTGAAAAGCACTTTAAGGCCATCGGCTGGAGAATCAAGGGCTACCTGTGGGGTACATTCAGTTGCATGCTACACTTTTGGTGCTTTTGGTTGTATGTACCCGGCAGACAGCAGTAAACTAGACTACCACATAAGCCTTTCTTGTGGATTAAGAGCATTATTGGGTATAGGCCCACGAGGCATTTGCTTGGTGTGCTTGGTGACCATTACGGTGACTGCGATCAAATATGGTATTTTAAAGCTGACAAACGTCAAGTAGGTCAACCTCATTTTTAACTGACCAAAATCAACCTTTACATTGGATGTTAGATCTTAAGGAACCAAGCTAGCTCATTAAAAATAAGTAGATTTATTATCCTATTAACCTTCTCCTAAGGACATTCCCATTCAAATATACACATACAGAGAATTTGTTACATGATGTCATCAGACATCATGTAACA
This sequence comes from Spea bombifrons, assembly GCF_027358695.1. Classification (NCBI taxonomy): domain Eukaryota; kingdom Metazoa; phylum Chordata; class Amphibia; order Anura; family Pelobatidae; genus Spea; species Spea bombifrons. Next base: position 20,571,514 of record NC_071091.1, on the reverse strand, counting down.
TACTTGTCCACATGTGCATACTCGTCCACACTCATCACTGAAATCTCACACTGTGTATCTCATATTAACTTGATATCCTCTGCAACACTTGCATAAAGTGTCAAATATGATATAACTAGACAATTTTGTACATTTCCTAGATTTTTTTAGGGGGCTGCATGTTGTTCACAAATAAATGATAATACCTCCCGTGTGACTACATGCTATTAGGTTAAAGTTGGGAACTTCTACTACTTGATGTTGCTACAAAGTGACTATATAATCAAACACCTCTATTATGTTGAAACATTTGGTGTCAGCTTCAGTTTTATGCTGCCTTTTTAATTTTGATGCTTATTTGCACACACTTTCAATGTCACTGCATACAAATAGAGGTATAGAATTGTACCGCGTTAGCCTTTGAAAGAAAATAAGCACATTTGTTAAAGACGATACCATTATTGGATTACATTACAAGTTTTGGAGACAATTTAGGTCTCATTTTCAGGGATATAAAGTGACATATCTTAAACAAAATAATGTTATTAACACAAACACACCCACATACCACAATAAAGATGTTTATTTTAAGAAAGCACAGAGAATAAATCCATCACTATATACTTTAGGGCGCCATGAACACAAAATAATGATGTGTATGTTTGTAAGGTCTGTGACTCCCATGAGGCTCAGCCAAGGAAACTAGTAGGAACGGCAGAATATGAATTCAGTTTCTGAATCAGTAGAAAAAATTGACCAATCAACTTGAAAAGTGGTGCTGTATTAAAGGCATGTGGGATTATTAAACAAAATCAACAACATATTCCATTTCAATCTGTTAGCAGATTTCCCCGTGGCTTATAAACATAGAGAAAAACAAAAAAACTCCTCCATATGTTTTGTGACTTTACGGTGTCGGTAATGAAGCTGAATACATGAAGCCCTTATTAGTTACTTGGGTTAGTATCCCTTCAGGCAGCCACACCGAGGTGTGACCTTACTGCTTGATTTGTAGGGATTATCCACTTATTGTTAATTACCACGTTTAGTGGTGGGGGGTAAAACAACAACAAACAAACTATTGACAAGCCAGACCAGAAGCCTCCAGAATTATTAGCCACGGAAACAATATAACAATGATGCTGCGGATTTATAATGAGCAAATAGGGTTTTTTTTAAAAAATCTTTTTTTTGCACATTATATGTGATATTTAGGATTTATTTTATGATTCTTATTTGCATTCTCCAAAAAGATATGAAATGCGGGATAAACGGCTAAAAAATATAGATACTAAAATCTGAGGTAAATCTTTATATATGGGGATTAGTTGAAGGATGTAATGAAGTGCCTTGTAGTTCTGTGCAAAAGATGCTTCATGCACAGGAATGGTGGAGATGTATGAGTGGGACCACTGATTACGAGAATCATACTCAAAAATCATTTCTGGGGTAATGCATGAAATTATTTGAATTTTGCGTTTGTTGACGAATGAACGCGTTCTTACACATAGGAAAAGACACAGGAAATTATGCATGTGAAGCATGATTAAAAAATTGGAGTCAATCCCAGGCAGAAGGAGTGGGAAGACAATGATGTTCATGGTAAGAGAGGAAATAAGTACTGATGCGATAAAGAGTGCCAAAAAAGAGTTGGGAGAGGGTTAAATAACTACCCCTAGTATTCAGGTATAGAAGCGGACAGTATGAAGGGGCTGGTGTAATCACTTAAACTTGTTAACGATTACTGTGTCCCCGGGCTGTTAGTACATAAGCCATTAAAGGGACACCCCAGCCACCATATGCACTTCCTTGCAAACACATACGTGTATCACACACATGTAATTTATCTGCTGCTGGCCTTAAAGTACCAGGGCTCATTTTAATCCCAAACCCATTTCTAAGTATATCAAGAGATAAACTGCTTACGAAATAGTAATGTACTTTTCTTATTTATTTAAATTGAAATGCAATATAAAGAACTCAGGTGTGAAAAGAAAGCCAGAAGCACATGGCACACAGGGTATTTTGAGACATGTAAGGTGATCAGTTGTGCCACTGTACAAACAATTCATAGAAAGGCCATACAGGGAGAGGCTAAGGGCCAAGTGCCGTACAGTAAATAGATGACCATTTGAATTAGACGTATTTGGGTGACATGTTTTCTGTACATCAGAAGTCATAGCTGAGTGAACGATGTATTAAAATGCCCAGTTCCTCCTCCATTCATATGTTTGAAAACAAAGGTAGATAGCAACTGTTCTGACCATCTCCTTGCTACATTGTTAGTTATTGCAAGCCTTCAAACATTATTTGATCTTTGGCCTTAATTTATGCTCAGCATGTCTGTCCCATGCACGGTAACACACAAATCCACAAACACATGTTAAATCCTCTTAATGCTTCTATGTGATCCATTAACTTTCATTACTCTTCTGAAAATCAAGGAGTTAATAGGAAAGCTAATAGTTAGCATGTATTATAGGATGAAAGTAAAGTTAAATGATACATCAGAAAGGTTTCTCTTTGCATACCTTAAAGATATGTGCTGAGGAACCATATACACCAACACTCTAAGATGCGGAATTTAGTATATGTACACGAATAAACATTATAAATGTATGATCATCTAGTAAAAGTTAAATAAAGCTAAAATGTTGAGAAATATGTCAGAAAAGTTTTGACATTCATAAAGATATAATAATGCATTTACTTTAGCTTAGATCTAACCATAAAAAATTAAACATAGAACTTTATTTCCATTCCTGCAAAAAAAAAACGTGCTGCCCACAGGCACAGGAAAAAAGGCTCACCCTTAAAGCCAAAGGTTACCAACTTCTGCCTGTCCATCAGGGTGAACGTAGTTGGAACATCATTGTCTATCCTAACCACCAAATGGGGACAGTCTCCACATTGTCCCCTGTGCCTAAAGCATAGCCTTGTGGCTACATTGATGAGCAAAGGGTCATTCGACTCGTGTCGAGGTTCCTGTTTCTTTTCCTGCATAACCCAGCACAAAAACACAAGGGTGATGTAGCCAAAGGCTAGCATTAACTATATTGTGCTTATTGTGATTTAATAGATAAACAGGATATTTCTGCAAGTTGTTAAACTGTCAGCATAATTAATGGGATGCTATCTATCTTGTACATCATCCAGCATATACTGAACACATTTGGAAATATATTGGCGATCGGGACTATAAAACAAGAAAGACTGAAATATGTTTGTAAAATATACAAATACCGATTTTGGGCTGTAATCTGATATGATTTGTTACTTGGATCAATTCCGTAACACGGTTAAAATGTCACTGTATGTTCTTTTATTATGGGCAGGTAGGATCTCAAGAATCGTTAAATAACCCTGTTGCATTACAGCAAATTATTCTGAACTAGGTGTCATTTATGGGAAGTCCAAACCCTTGCTAAAAGATGAAAATGCGAAATGTTTTTCATTTGAGCATAAGAAGTGAGCATTAGGGAATAATCTGTTTTTTTTATTATAAGGCCACCAAAAATGGTTCTGGTTGTATTTAATGCTTGGATTTCTCAGCCATCTGGTAGTTACATAGTTAATGTTACAAATACTAATACGAAGAACTACCTGTGACTCTTTAAGAGTATAAATGATTGCCACTGCAATGCTTTACAACATAGTCAGTCTAGGTTCTGGGGAGCAAAGGTTTTCTCTACCATATTTACCCAGAAAAATAAAAACGCTTAACCCTTATTAATCTATCAAGATTCATTTGCAAGCTCTACTCCTTTTCATCTGTTTAAGATATCACCCAACTCACAGATAATGGAAAAAGACTAGGGGCAAACATGAAAGGTGGATTTCTTAGCCTTAGATTCTGATAAGGTTTGCATATGGGTTATGTATTTGTTTCAAGTGTCCCTTTCATTTAACGTCAGCACGGAACCGTTGAGTTATTTTGTTGAGTTCTGATATTGCTTAGCCTTCACTTTCCCAGCAGGGGGTCAAAAAGTCCCACTTGATGTAAATGCCATAACTACCAAAAGTATTGTCTACCTTTTATCCATAAAACAAAGAACACTTCTACATAAAACTTTAAATGTTTATATATTGATACATTTAAGAAAATATATAACGCTAGAATTCATACACTGGTGCATGTATGCAAACACATTTTTTTGGACCCCAAAAATTTAAATCTCTGGTGTTTTCTGAACAACATTAAGAAAAAATAATAAAAAGCTTGCAAACTATTTTTCAGATATGTACAAGTAGTTAAATTGAAACAATCTGACTATTTAAGAATATTCCTTGTTCTGCTGGTTCATAGGTAATGCATGTGGAAGTGACACGTCATCACGTATGTATATACAACATCAAAAGTACTGGGGAGCTGGGGAGTTAAGGCAGAACATACTTCAGTTACCATAAAGGTGAAAGAAATGACACACAAAGGACTTGTATATCTATATATCTATCTATCTATATATCTATATATAGATATATATACACATATATATATGGCAGAGTATATAAGTTAAAAAATTATACATTATACATCAAGGCAACATCAAGGCAACAGAACTTGTCTTTTTTTCAAGTTCGCCTATATTAAGACAGCCCAAAAAACTTTACATTAAAGTCAAAGGTGTATTCACAAACCATACCTGTCTTCCTTAAAGGAAAATCATCTTTGCTTTCCTGAGCGCCGGGTAAAGTGTATTTGTATGACGGGGATGTCAGCGGAGGGGAGCTTTGATCCAGTGAGGTGTGGTGAGCTGCCCTACAGGAAGAAAAGGATTTTAAAATGAACGGAAGATATGACACTAAGGGCATCAGATGCCAAAGCAATCAACAGATATTTTTCACCTGTATTACGGTAGTTATTTCAGAGGGTACCTTTGTTGAAAATTAAAATATGTTTCTGATATGTTTTGGTGATTTTAAGGGGGTACTGTTGCCTTCACAGCTTTTAGTACAATTAAAACCATTTATGAAAACTTCCTGTAGTTTGTGATTTATTTGATATGTCTTGAGCTGGCATTATCTATTCAGTGTTTTTGAGCTATCCCCATTCTTATCACTCCAGAGAAGAAAACTTAAGGGGAGGAATAATCATATAGATCCTGAAAGAATGGGAAATTACAACTGCTGCTCCCATGGCATACACATAAAGTACTACAACTGCCGCAGGTAAATTATACATAGGTAAATGTATAAGTGGTGGCGGTTTGAAAAGCGCCTAAGGCCCAAAGCCCCAACATACAGCAGTTAGATGTGCTATGCAGGGGTGTTGCAATAAGACGTCAATTGACAATGACATACGTGTACCAAAGCTTGGGATGGCGGCCCATGGAATGATTGGTTCCGTTTGTCAAAGACTCTTTTGTTGCGGATTTACTCAAGAGGAACTCTTGAAGTTTCTGCTTCACTTCGGTGCTGGCTACAGCTCCTGAAATTCAATTGAAATAAAATACTTTAAAAAAAAAAAAAGTGAAGCTGAAAACAACAAAACAGCTTACTAGACATAAACACAGTTCCTCACATGGTCCCATTCACCAGAAATCTAACACTATAAATACATATTAACGGCACAGCAGGTCCCATGGGGAAAGAAGGGGTTAAACGTGATTTAGAGAGTGAGACTTCATATTACTTGTTCCTAGGTAACAGGTTCACAGAGTATACAACCAGCTACACGGAAAGTCCTATAAAATGATAATTTCCTTTAGGTTCCCACACAATTTGTTTACCCATAGGGTAGTCGTGAAATTACTTACTGCCAGCATTTCAAATTAATATTGTGACTCCGCAAGCATAAAGTTCACTTCACGTACGGTTGGAAAATGGATTAAATCTCCTCCCTTAAGGTCAATTAAATCTCAGATTGTTCCTATATACTGCTGAATGAAAAACGTTGTGGCTGCATGGAAGCAGACTACGAAGACTAATGTAGAAAAGGTGTCGCCATCAGTGGATCTGGTGTCATGTTTTCATTTACCGTTTTTTACCTGTTAATGAATTATATAATGGGGGCATTTATAAAGGAAGTGCGATAGGTTAAAAAAACACCATCAAGACACGTATAAGAATTGCCAGCCTTTGTAGACATTTATGTTGCAGTGCCACTGCCACCACTTCTGATGATGAGGCAGTTCATTTGGTGGGTTTCTTGGCACAAGTAAGTGTGGCGGTCATATTCTTGAAGTTGTTTTGGAAATCCAATTATAATTATATAATTATAGCTTTCCCCGTGTAACATTCATATAAATCACTACCAATAGTAGACCATGATCTGTATAGGTCAACAAGGCATATAAATCAATAATGCATAGAAGTATTTTTATAGATTCAGGTTACTTAACTAGCTGGCTGCGGTTCACAGGGGGTTAAAGGATGGCCAATCTTTGGTCTCAGAACTGTACAGATTTCAGTATATACAAAATCCATTTTACACACTCCAAACCACTGTCATGCTGGTTTAATAAAAAATATGTTCCAGATAAGTCCCAGGCCGCAAAAAAAAAAAATCCCAAAAAACAGTCAGATCTAAACAAGGTTTCTAGAATACGTCGTATATTCTAAAAACATCACATGCAGGGAATCACATCATTTAGTCCAAAATTATTTTATATTGTTTATTCACTGTTCTAAAATATAATATTAATTTGATTATATTACATTTTCTCACATTGTTCTTAAGAGTCCAATTGCACATAATAACTTTTTACGTGCCAGAGAGGATTGAAGAGGACATTACTCGTCCCTAGCATGCAAATAAAAAATAAATAATTATTATTTAAGATTTTTAATGAATAAATATTTTATATTGTATATTCATTGTGATAAATATAATATTCATGTGGTTATTTTGTTTTTCTCACATTGTTTTAAAAAACCAGCTGCACATAATAACGCTTATGAGAGGAGTGAAAACGACGTTGCTCGGCCTTAGCATTCAGAAAAAAAAAATAATACTAATACTTTTTCACACTTATTCATTTTTGGCAATTATATTCGTTTTTACTACTTTTTTTAACGAAATCTTTTACTCCTCTTGAAACGCTTTAAGATCATCAAAGGCAGAAAGAAGTTATCGCTCTTGAAAAGAATCTGCATGTATTTGTCTCCCTCTAGTGAACAAACACATTATCAAATTACTGCGCCGATAAAAACAAAACAAAAAACTATAGCTTCATTTCAACCCAAGATATCTGACATAAAAGGAGTATTAAAGAAGCCAGTGCTGGGCATCTTTGTATATAAAATACTATATATGTATCATCTATATGCCTGAAGCTGTTAAGTAATTGAACCTAGTGTGGGGTATAATCCTAAGAATCTTACTTTTAGCTGACATTTACCTAAATATTGATAATGATTATTAATTAGTTATACGCCTGCTGAGGCATATTTTGAAGAATCTGGGAAGGATTGTATTACGGTCATATATGTTCATTTTTCTACTTTAGTGATATGATATACATATTATTTACAATTTACAGGGATTATTTACATTGCAAGCTCGTTTGAGCAGGCCCCTCTTTACTGTTTGCGTCTGTAAATCCGAATTGTTATGTGATTACATTTTACTTTTTTCAGTTTTGAAAAACAAAATAGCATAATATGGCTTTTTTTAAAAAAATAAATAAGTCCACCGTTATGATGTCATACACACCGATTTGAGATCTCAGTGTATCCTGTAATCAACCACATTCTTTGTGCTGGATTCAAAAATATCGAATGGCAATTCTTTCACAAATATATATATATATATATATATATATATATATATATATATATATATATATATATACAAAACAGTAGTGAAACATTTTATGTCAATTACTGAATCTAGCCCAATATCTTTTTTAACTATTTATTCTATTACAATCACAATTGCTATTCAACTATTAGTGATATTTTACAGAAATCCAGTTCCTATAACAGGGAAAAATACTTTTTTTAAAAACAAAAACATAACTTGCCATTCTTCTGTTTTAAAACTGAAATGTATGTTTTTTTGAGTGGCGGTAGGAAAGTCAAACAGACAATTACAACTTAGCTCTCTTAACAAAAATGGGAAGTGTTGTTACAAGTTACAAACCGTAATTACACAGTTAGCAAGGTTCTAAACTCGAGACTATCATGTTTAACCTTTCTTAGATATTCCTCTTTATATTGGTTCTGAGGAAGACACACATTGTCCCCTGTTAAGTTTTTGCCAATGTGCCCCCCAAAAAATGGTAAAAAAAAATATTTGTAACACTAATAATAAATAATGTTTGTGACTCAAACTGCGCAAGTGCAAAATTCTTAGTAAAAAAGCCCATTCCTTGGCTGTCAAATTTATTGTTACACACCTTATGCAAAGGGTTAAAATATGTATGAAATTCATTTTACCAAGAGCAACATTTTTCAAAGCTTTTAGAACACCAACAAATTATTTTATTGGCACTTGTCCTCTAATACTGCATAAATCATTTAAACGTATATTATAAAATATAATGTATATACATATATATATATTTATATATATATATACACACATTTGTATTCTTATTCTCTTGTCGTGTTTCCAAGAGACACATGCTGCTTTTAGAAACGCGATTTAAGAATACTTATGTCATGTGGCTTGAAGTTATTTTCAGCACCTATGCGGCCGGTATGTTTATGTTGATGTGAGTGATGGATTTTACATGCTGTTTTTTTTTTTATATGGATACTGCTAGTATGTAGATATATTTGGTTTAGAAGGTGGGAGTTGTCTCCCCTTTAAGAGAAAGATCCCAACTCTTTGCACTTTTTGGAGTATCGATTTCAAGTTGAGTACGTTTTAGCGCATTGAAAATATAACAAACGCTCTGATTGGACAAACTTCTTGGACACATAGCAGAAATACTCGAGAAAAACTGTATATCTTGGTTTGTAGAGTACTCCCATACTGCATTGCAAAGAATAATTCTATACAAAGAAATGGATCAATTTAGAACTTTAGGGCTAGAATGTAGAACTTTAACTACTTGTTACAGATAGTATTACAAACTTTAAAAAATATACTTAAATATTATTGCGAGATTGCATGCCTGTAGACTTAACTCTTACTCTTTAGCTTTCTCGTGTACATCATGGTTAGGAATGGCTATTCAGAGGATGACTTACTTTCTTTTCCTCTGTCTTTGTTTCTCGAATGTGAAATCTGTTGCTGCTCCCGCCGATGTCTTTCCACTTCCTGTTCCTGTCTCTGTTGCTCCATTTTGTGCTCCTTCTCTCTTTCGAGAAGTTCTTGTTGCTGTTTCATTGCAAGAAGTTCTTGTTGTAGCTTGAAAATGGTGAAAGCAAAAAAAAAGCATTTTAGCGCTTTGTTAATAAAGACATTACGCTTAAAAATTCTGACATACTGATAAATTGTGATAATATTAAATTCAGAGGGAAAACACATACAGGCCCCGCGTATGTGTTGGGCCCCGCGGCCCCGCGTGTACACATGGCTTTCATTCTTCAAACTATGAAACTGTCAGTAGATAAAAAGCACATTTGTGAAGCTGCTACTCTAACTATCCCTAGTGTAAGCTGTTAGGGTTATTTATCCTCTGGGTTGTTTAGAAGTGTGTATTTACTACAAAACAAAGGTAGACATACTGCATATAAATTGCTATAGAAAAGTATCTTAATATATAGGGGTACCACCAGTTCAAACTGGGACATATTAAGTCAAATCAGTAAGTGATATAATATCAAGAAAATCTAATATCATTTCAGAAATAATGCGTTATTAATAATGTACTTGTATGTATGTGAGAATAAAGTGTCATATGATACCACTTTATTCTAAATATCAATGTTATGTCTTGAATCATGTATTCTAAGTGGTAAGCTATCAGCTTTCAGAACTTATAATTACTTATTATTAATTTATAGAAATGCAATATAGCTCAAATATTTTCATAATGTGAAACATTAAGTAAGCGATTGATGTTGCATTGGTTCCTCAAGGTGAAAAATAATGATTATTTTGGGATTTTTTGGTAATTTACTGCATTGTCTTAAATACACATTAAAGGGATAGTGGAGTAAAAATGACACTCATATAAGCTTGACAATTCAGGATATTTATGACCATGAGATGCGACTTTCAAGGTCTACATGTATTATAATAAGCCAGCCATGGGCACCTTCTGGAAAATGCTTCCTCTAAATACCACAAATACAGCTCAGCACAAAATAACACATCTTGCTGAAAGGTGGGTAAAGAGGAAAACCCCGGGGTAAAACCTTCTTGAGCTCAAAACACAGTGTATACTATAGTATATGTTAGCATTGACATAAAATGGGTTTTATCTAATTTTGTTCCTTTATCTGTAGACCAGGAGGCTGTCATTGTTGTCAGCCATGAGATACTGTGGATAACTTTCCTGCTCAAACACCACACTGAGCTGATTATTTATGGCAATGCTAATGAAGTCCATTGCTACATAGACTTTCATTAGTTAAAGTGTCCAAATAGATGATTAAGACTGTGTCGTTCTACTGTTTACCACAGACTGTATGATACGTAGTCAGGGTATTTGTCTTGTAGATATGATTAAGATAAGTAGCAGCCAGAAAACATTAAATAATGAAAAAAAACTATAATTCTTTTAAACAAGCAAACAGCACAATATTTTTCATTAATGTGATACTAGTAATTGGTGGGAGTTCCCCTTTAAAAGCTAGTACATAAAGTAAATATAACCATCTAAACAGTACATGTCTCAGGACAATATAGAAAACACATCCAAATACAACAACCATGTGCAATCATTGAATCCACATTTAAAGTTGTACCAGTACTTGTAAATCTGAACCGTTTGGACGAAAACTAAAAGTATTTCACACAAGATGGAGACCACTTTCTAAACCTGTATGTAGAACACTGTGCTAAAGTTTAAGCAGGTATGAAAAAAATGCAATAATGCTTTCAAAAATAGACATGTTAATAGTTTATTTTAAACAAATGGCCGGCCAATGAATCTTAGTGCAGATATAAGACACATCATGCCTACTTCCCTTTGCAATCAGAAGATGTCCAGCAGTGCCATCAGCTCATCACTGGCAGAAAACAGTGCGACCCTGGTACACCCATCTACTGTCCGGAGAAGTCCGATCAGAAGAGGTTTTCATTGAAGACTTGTGGCCAAAAAGCCATACCTCTTACTTGTAACAAGGCCAAGCGACTCAACTATTCACGAGAGGCATCTGCATACCTGGCAACTCTCCAGGTTCGACCCGGAGAACTCCAGGAGAAGAACCGTTTCTCCAGTTCTCCGGGTCAACACCCGAATCCTCTGGGTCGCGGGAGCGGGGTCTTGACAGGTTTGCAATTTGTTAAATGATAAAATAAACATTAACATGTCTAATTTTTGAAAGCATTCTTACTTTACAGCCTTTTTTCACACCTACACAGTACTATATAAATAATTATATGAAACAATATCATTGTTTCTTTATTTAACACCAACAATATATATATATATATAGCAAATATTGTGTGTATGCTGATAAACATGTGCAGAAAACATATCCTGGGATTCACACCTTCACATGCTTCTCTTGATAAATAGATATATACACAAAGTTTCTATGTCCTAGTTAAGAAAGCATGCTAATAATGTTGTTTCTTAAACAGAAATATTCTCTACTCCAAGTGTACTCATTATGCTGTTAATTGTCATAGAGTCTTGTAATGTACTGTAGTTTGTGCCACACATTTTTAGGGGCTTAGTTTGCAAATCCCAAGCTTTCATGATGAAAATCATATTTCTTTACAAAGACCTTAATGGAAGTGATGCCCTGGGGAACCATTCGCAGTCAGTTACAAATGTTCTTTAGAGAAACATTCCTAGTCGCTCTTTTCCTCTTTGGATAACGGACAAGGAGAATGACAATAGGAGCCCTGTTAAAATAAGAAACTCGCTCAGCTATGCAGGAAACAGATTTGCTGAATTAAAAAAAACGCTGCCCTATTGCTTGTTTAGGGAGAGCGGCCTTAGGACAATTTCAGCAAAATCAAAAACAATGTTAACCTACATAGAGTGGGATGTCATAAATCACATGCTGTGATATAAGCCACATTATTGTAACATCTACCAAGAAAGTCTGCACTGGGCATTATGTCACAGAAGGTCCCATAAGCATGCATTATATTGTCTCTTTTCTTGTGTCAGCTAGAAAAATAACTTCATTGTGTAGTTGGTACAGCTGGGAAAGACCCTTGTCCATCAAGTTCAACTCGTCTTAGTGCCTTATTTTGAAAGGAAAAATAAACATGGACATCATTATGGGCTGTAGGCTGGGAAACAAAGATTGAAAAAACAGCAAAAGTATTATTTATTGAGCGCTTTTCATTCAGAGGCAAGTTAAAAGACCAACGGCCCCCATGCACCATTTTAGGACCCCCTATGTTTAAACAGTAATTCTCAATATAGGATAAGTTAATATTACTTATACTTATGAATAATGAGTTTCTGCCTCTTTTTACCATGTGCCTCGTCTTACCAGTTGACATTGCATGTGCAGGGCTGCTAGCAGCTCCTATAATCTGGAACATAACCCTGGTTTTTGGGACTGTCCTGACAATTCTGACTGTTGGCACCTACGGTAGAATCCTGTAGCAATCCTTGTAGGGCGTACACTTGTTCAGGGAGCTATACGTTGTTTAATTGGTTGTATTGTGCATAATCTGTCTACGGTATGCTTTCATCCATTCAGTGTACAATTGAAACATCTCCTTCCCATGATACCATTTATGTATGTGAAACGTAATTTTAGTTATAATAGATTCAAGTTTATTATCCATTTATTATATGTATTAGACAAATATTAGACAAATAGTCATTACATTATACTGCTGAAACAATAAAACATTAAGTAATATAAAATATAATATAGTGAAATATATTTTAAAGAAGTAACACATAAATTGATTTTTAGCCACTAGCCTCAAATATCTAAAATGAAGTATAACATATTTCTAAAAGAAAGTATAACATCATGGAAAATAATACTTATTAAAAGTATAAATTATGTATTATACAACCCAATACTAATTTAGGAAAAACAAGGGGGAAAAAAGGGCAGGTAATTAACATTTTTATAACAATGCAATATTGTTAAATATAACAACAATATTATATAAAATATTAAAATAAATATGTTCCCTTTAGAAATGAAAACTATTGAAAAAAATATTAAGCATATAATATATAATATTTTTGTTTATTTCTGTGCTTAGTTTTTTGTCCATACCTTCTTCTTTCCACTATATGATAAATGTAGGCTGTAGACTTTAACACTCCTTCAGTACTTACAAAGGTAGCCGTTAATTTATAATTCTGCATTCTGATTAGTTAAGTAGAAATAAAGACCACACAGCTCCTCTATAAGGTGCATTCTTCCACAGATGTGCAGTGTATTTCCTTTCCCACTTGAAATTAAACTGACTCCCAGCTGACATTAGCAGAATTCATAACAACACATGTATGGGGCTTAGGTCTATTCCCTACCCGCTCAGAGTCATTACTTAATAACATAAATATTAGCTGGCTATGAAACTGCAATTACTGTGATTTATACTTGCATCCCCCAGTTCGGTTTTCTTTCTTGTGGATGTCTTCACATCATTGCCTGTATTTTTGTAGTATGTTATATTAATTTATAAGTCTTACCTTACCAGTCAACGTAAGCAGCTAAATAGTAGAACTTTAATGAAATGCTTGCACATATTTAAATATTTCTCTATGTGCTCCTCTGCCTATCTTTTTATTTTGGTAATGTGAACAGTCATAGCCTGTCCAAGACAAACAGGGCTTGTGGATGATGTGCAAGAGCGGAGAACCCTGGAGATTTTAAGGGATCTCAATATGTACAGCTCGAAGGAGAGAAGAGATAGAGGGAGTGTGATAGAAAGGTTTAAATACATATAGGCATTTAACAAAGTATACGAATGATATGTTTTCAAAGGATGTTACATGTTAGTACAAGAGGTCATAATCATAACCGCTTCTCTGGTTCCCCAGGTCAACACTCAAATTCTCTGGGTCGCCGAGCAGGGTCCTGACAGGCCCCACACCTGTCCATTTCCCTTTTAAATTGGGGTGTTTCCTGTGAAGTCAGCGGGACTGCCCACCGACATTGACAGGAACGCCCACTGACATCAGCAGGACCGCCCACCGATTTCATGGGGACTGCCCACTGACATCAGCAAGCAGTCCTCGCTGTGTCCTGCAAGGGTAGCCTCCAGGTCAGTCGGAGCCCACAAGTTACCAGGTATGTTCATAATCTAAAACTAGATGTAATGTAATTAAGTTTTTAAGGGTGGTGGATAAAGGAAACTGTCTCCCAGCAGAAGTAGCAGAGGTTAGTTTAGTGAGGGAACATGTTTGGGATAGGCAATCATGAATCGAAGATGGGACCAAAGACTGATTGAGGTTTGAGGCTTTACATCAGGAAACACTGGCAGGCTAGGTGCTGCCATATTCTATCTGCTGCCATATTCTATGTTTTTAGGAGGTCTTTGTGTGACATCACAGGACTATTGATGGAGGAAACAGTAAGGCTTGTTCTGGTTCAGCTCTGGCTTGTGTTCCTCTCCCTCCTTCATCAGCAAGCCAGGCACCAGGTTTGAGTCCGGCTCAAGCACATTCTGGCTTGCCCAGACTTAGTATGTTATTCTGTTCTGTGTTTAATGCAATCTGCTGATCTTCTGACTTATGAATGGTGATTTGTTAATGCTGCTAGGAACACCTTGTTGTACTGCTGCTCTGGCTGTTTTCATTTGTTAATTTCCATTGACAGAGTTCGGACATAATATAAGGCAAATATACTTTCGACCTGATATTGGAACCTGGGGTCAACAGGGCATGCAATTGGCCAACTAGTGATAATTATCATCATAGCTGGATATATACCAGCAACCACATGTAATGGCCCATCCTGCTATCTAACTTTATCAGATGATAATAACCAATGTGAAAGTGCACCAGCGTAATGTTAAAAAGCCAAAGTATTTCTGCGGTACAATGGTCTAAATATTTCAGAATGCATAGTGAAATCAATAAGATATCATAAAAAGGCTAAACAATATATCTTGTAGGGCTATTCTAGCTCTTCTTAAAGGAGAAGTTATTAAGACTTCCATTAACATCTAACAGATAATGCATCAACCCCATCATGCAACAGGAGAAATAAAAATTACAATATTAAAATCTAGTACACATGCAAGCAGCAAAGAAATCAACATCAGGGACATTCTCAGTACCAAACTGGCACTATAAAATTAGCCAAGGAACTGTAAGGCCAACAGGAGGAGCATTGCAGAGTGGAGCGTCCTGAGGGCACCGCTAGATGCTCCACAAAATTCGGGGGGGATATCAGGTAGGATTACATAGCAAAATTACCTTTAGGTGCTCTTGTAGCTGAGCCTGGTGCTGTCTTGTAAGGTTCTCATGCTGCTTTTGAAACTCGGCGATTAAAAGTTGTTTCTGTATTTGTTGTTGCTGCTGAATAAGCAAGAGCTCCTGTTGTAGCTGCTTCTCTCGCAGAACAGGGTCAATAATTGGTATCACCGTCCTGAGATCAGTTCTCAAATCTAGCGGCGTAATGGGGTCCATCCCAACAGGAACCTCAGACTTTACGTCTGTTGCAGGGATTAAAGAAGAAGAAAAACAATTTGTTAAAAGTAAAAAGATATAATTATTATATTGTAATTAACTTGCACAAGGACACCAACCCAATCAAGTAACATCTTAACATCCAATCTTAACATAACACCTAGGATTTATATAGCATCTTTTTCCCACAGGGAGGCTCTTTTAACACATTCTTGGAATTAACCGAATCGGCAACAGTTGCTATTATTATGCAATGAATGGTAATCGTTTATCAACCTCGGAAGGATGAGAGGCTGGGTTGAGCCTGCCAGGATTCAACTACGAGGTTTGAAGAGGGTCTGCAGTCAGGGGCATTTTGACAACTGAGCTATCTCACCAGGTTGAAACACATGAAAAAGTGCGTCATAGTGAGTGTGTATCTTGTCAATGAATATTCTCAATAATTATAAGCCTAAATGTCCCATTTCCTACGGGACAGTAAAAAATTTTTTGCCCTATTCTACCGAGCTGCCCCACTGTCCATCTTTTGTGGGCAGTGGGGATCATGGGCCGATTGGAGAAACCCTCTGCTCTCCCTGATCAGCACACTGAGCTGTGAAATTGGTCAAAGTCTGTGCTGTACCAGCTGTACTCAATCATAGTTCCCACCTGGCCACCTCACTACATAGTAATCCTTGTCCATTGGTAGCCACCTGGTGAAAACCTGAAACTGAGGACATTGTAACGAATTTGGAAGAACTGGTTTAAAAGTAAGACTAGTGTACCTCAGTTGAGTGCTATTTACAGCCATAATGCCTCTCTTTCCTAAATTTAAAAACTTTCGTTCTCTTTCAGCCTCTCTGAAAGGTAATAATAATAAAAAATAAAGAATTGCTGCCTTGCCACATTAGAAAACAAGTTTCGCTCTTCAGCCATCTGACATGTTGGTATTGTTGGGAGGTATGTGGACGTCATTCACCGTACTGATATTCAAAGGTCAAAGCAATAGTGCTTAAATGTGGTATATATGGCAAGTTCAACTTTATTTAACACAAAGGCACGCATTTGTCATCCATACTGTTCCTTTTGAAGTTGTATACTATGTCAGTTGTAGGCATGTTTATTTGTATCATTTGTATATAATTATCATACAGAAAAAGCAGCCTCTATACGCCATGCCTTTTATAAATATATATATATATATATATATATATATATATAATACACATAACATGCTAATTGTACTAGTTCTGTTCTGTTCTGTACTAGTAACTAAAATTGTGAAAGTGCCTTATTCTTACAAACGCTAATTGGGATGAATCAATTGCTTCCAGATGGGATTACAAAAATGTTTTAAAATAAAATACAGAAATGTCAAATAGATCAGATTCTCTCCAAAAAATTACACAAATGGGAATTTGACCAAAGCAGCTGAACACCTATTAAAAGTCATATTTTATTGTACGGTTATATGACATGACCTGCGCTTTTTGCTTACTATCTTCTGATGTCATACAATAGATCATAAGATTACACAAAATAAATATAAATAATATACTGTTTTATAATAATAGTAGTAATCTTTAAAAATGAAGCATTCTGCAATCTGTCACAAAATCATTTACATCAAGAGACGAAACAAATCATCTGTAAATTGGAGTTTATCTATAAAGAATAACGCTGGTGCGAAAAAGTAAATGTGGCACAGCCACTATGAAAATCAATGGGATATTTCTGTCGATTACTCCACTTTTGCCATTTTGCAACAGAATTGCTTTTTATACATAACCCGATTGTTTTTATACACTAGATACAATTACATTTATAATATTACATTAAAATACCATACCCTGTAACATTTACAGGTGTCAAAACAGGACACCTGGATGGGGGTGTGATTAGAGGCAGATTGGGGCAGGGTTAGGGACTGGTCTGGGGACAGGAAAGTGTCCGGCATTACGGCATTGAGGCGCATTGAAGCAGAACACTAGAATATGTCATAGAGATGGGCTTCCCTGAAGCTAAGAACCGTGAGACCATGTGGGAACTACAAAATCAGAGATCTCGATTGATTTCACAGATCATTGCACTGGTCATAAGAGATCCCACTCCTGGGGATTGTTGCACAAAGCACCACAAAAAGTGGAGATTCACTATAAAGATTATGTCTCCTAAATGTTAAATTGGCAAGAGAGATGATTTTGTTTTTAGGTAATGTGGTTGGAGTCAGAGGCAAAGAGAAGGGGTTTTGAACTGAGACTTTTGGCCAACCAAGTCTTTTATCGATGTTTATGGAAATAATAATGCATCATATTTACATAATTTAATTTGTAAACCAATTTGCTATTTTGATATGCCATATTGTAATGGTTAGAGACATAAAACACTGATACGTTCATTGACGTCTATCGGACTGCTACAGAGCACTTGCAGGAAGTGTACCCAGGTATGCTTCCTGCTGACACTTCCTGGTTTCAGAAGAGGCACAAAAACAATTTGGTGGACTAGACTGTCTCCTTTGGGTTAGATGTTGATGTACATTGATCTCACCTGTATGGAAATATTATTAATGCAGATGATGCAGGTCTAGAGGTTCCTTACTTGTGGTGATATCTTTAATTTGTAAACCTTTCACATTTGATGCTTTCATACTAGTCTGTTATGAGTACTCAGCCTGCTGAATGCAATTTAAAAAAACTTGTTAAAAAGGGGTGAAAAAAAGGGGGGGCATTAAAACAAATAAGAAGAAATGCTTCACGGTTCGCCCCATCCCTTCTGCTCAAGAGACAAGGCCTTTAAACTGTTTTGTTTCCAGACTAATCATTAAATAGTGAAAAATCACCTTTAACTACTAAAAAAACTACTCTTGATTATAAATAATAGCCATGGATTGGAAGCTAGAAGCAAGCAAGATCTCAGCCCTCAATCCAATTTATTCGGCAGCAATCCACATTCCATTTGTCTAGACTAAATATAGCACAGTTTACACAAGAAATCAATAGTACTTGCTGAGAGCAGAGCAAAGGAATGAATATTTCATCAAACGGAGAGAGGCAGAGGCAGAGGGGGGAATGATAGCAATCACTAAACTGACAGCTAAGTGTAGGCCGACTATGGCCTCCAGATGAGTCACTGAAACCTGGACAATGGTTCACTCCCTGGAAGCCACAATCACACTGAATGCTTCTTTCTATTTTTAACAGTAATTGTGTTGCGGGTGACAAAGTCTTATCATTTTAAAGAGACAAATAGATTTTTCTTACATCTACTATGACAGGATAATAAGCTTGCCAAAGAGCAATAATGGTAACTCAATACTGGCTTCTGCTGCCTGAATGTATCTTTTGTATTTATACACTGCGTCACGCAGCCAAATCGCAAACAAAGAGCCGCTGCTTTTCAAACACAACCTAATTACAATAATTGCAGTAATAACACAACAACCTTTGCATTAGTTATGCGAAAACCAACATCTGCATGCGTGTGAATGGCCAGATACTTAACCTTTGTCAGTTTTATGTTTTTTTCCTCTCTCGATACAAAGAGCTATTATGTATACAGTGTGCTTCGCTTTAATGAGCTGCTGTCATTTTTGCACATGCCAGTGCAAGCTACCCCACTGATGGATATTCAATGCAAAGTACAAATGGATCATGTTTTTATGATAATTATTGGCAACATGCGGCGCATGCTGCATAGGATAGTTTTGAGTATCTGCCAAGACATCCATTGTTATCACGTACCACGCAACATTTCAAATGGATAAAAGGGGCCATGGATACATGAGTGACCAGGGCAGCGCTTTACTACGACTTTGGGACCTAGTGATGTTATATGACTTAAAAAATATATATATGACTATATGAAAAAGCCATCAGGTGGAGATACACAATCTATTAACCCGTTACATAGGGAAGAGTACCTGGCAAGAACGTACACAAGGACCCAAATACACAGGAGGAAGAAGTGCTGCTCCTCCTCTGATGAGCCAGACTTATCCTTTTCACACTCGCCTAACTATTCTGGATGCTATCTAGGGCAGTGTACATTTAAGAGAGGTATTTCATAACATCATGTTGTAGCAATATTTTTTTTAATGAAATAATCAGTCAAAATCGTCAAATCTACATGCATATTATATCCCATGAAATAAATAAATCAAAAGTAATTTCCCTAAAAAATGTGATTATGCCATCCTGTTATAGTACTAACATCAATACAATGTAATATTAATAAGATGTCATTAGCACTGAATTCTGAAATATAAATTGAACAATATAGCATATCATATTGTTCCGTTGGTATAATGCCAATAAAAATTTCCGGCACATCACCCAAACATTTAGCATATTAAAAAATCCCTCCTTAAAAGTACAGGGTATGGCTTAAAGACATTTCGGGAAATCTAACGTAATTTCATCTCTTCATTTTTCATGTCACAAACTCTATTCACCCAGCGTGGGTAGAACATTCGCGCTCTTAAACTCTATTGTACTGTACTTCATCTGAGTTTAAGGATATAGCTTTCTAACAAAAGAAAAATGACCAGGTTTATTTTTTTTATTATATGTTATCATTTAAAGTATGGGGGCAGCAATAATAAAATTGTAAATGCAAATGTTTTGGTCCCAATAAAGACTATACATTTTTGTATAGTAACACCAAAGTTGGAATATCACACAGAAACAAATAGATCCACAAGCATGAAAATAATATATAACTAAGTAACTTCACTATTCCTGTAGCAGAGAAAAAAGGAGGTATGTTGGTGGTCTTGACTGCAGATGGGTACAGTGGATCTATGGATCCTTTAGCAGAAACATGGTTACTGGGTAAATGCTAGTACTCAACAGTCTTGTGTCTGAAACATAGTTAAAATAAAACCGTAACGACATACAACTGTCTCAATTTGTTTGAGGCAGACCCATCTTTATGTCTTGCTGGGCAGCTAATCCAACCAATATACCAGTCCAGCTGGTGCGCATGCTCAATGCCTGTCTAGCAGTGAGGAGGGCTTTGTGCATCCTTATTGTAGACAGGAGAGCATAATGTGGGTAGAAATTGAAATAATTTGTGATGTCACAACAAAGGATTTCGTAAGTATCCACATATGGTCATTGTTGTCTAGGTCAAGGCTTGTGGACATTGGTTCCTGTGAGGTACTTACTAAAAAGTCTTTCACGAAGCCTGATACTGTTTACCCCCTACTTCTTCTCCAGCCATCAACATCACCACCACAGTCTGACAGTTTGGGAAAGAATGCATTATGTTATGTGTTGCAATGTAAAGACTACCTAACTCCTACGAGGTCATGTCTGGAATACAGTGGTCATGTGCTCTGCTACAGACTATATCTAATTTTTTTTTTTATCTCTGAAACTTTTTCTTGCACTTAATGCATTTAATTGGACTTAACATGTCTGTTAATTACTCCACTACTCATCTGATAAAACTGACACTAATACCGCAGTTTAAACAGGACTTTATTCATAGCTCTTCTTTTATTAACCAACGAAAGCTCATCAATCAACAGCTAATTCACAAATGCTAGTGTCTCAAACTGCATTCATTATTATAACTACAATGGTGAGCACATTGGGAACTTATTGCCGACTGTCACTTATCATGTCACGAAACCGGAGACCTGCTGTTTATTTATAAAATAGATGCTATAACATGTAATGGGATTGCATGTATCTCAAGGTCTGCAATTTAAACAGCAAGAAATAGGATTCCTAAAATGAGAACGCACCTGATATATTTATCTTCCAAAAAAGAAAATGAGGTCAGCCTATAGAATGCAGTTTTAGCCACAATGTGACAGACAATGACATTTTATTTAGGGCATGAAAAGAAAATAATTATCTTTTAAAAACAAATAAAAAGAGGGTTTTTTGCATAGATTTAGTTACCCATTAAATATTTATTTTAATTATATGTGTGATAAAAGTTACTTTACAATTATTACATTCTGTAACATATTCAGTAAGGTAGTTTAGCATTGAAGAAAAGTGGGTCTTATTTCAATTTGATCCAATAAATTTCCTTATCTGCAGACCTGGAGGCGGCCATTGTTGTCAAACATCTTATATTTTGTTAGACTTTCTTTGCTCAAACACAACAATGTGTAGATGCTTTATGGCGATGAAGTCTTGTTAATCTTTTCACGTTACAATTATAGAGCATCAGCTGATGCTATTACAAAATAGGAGAACGCAAAGTTACAATGTAATGCACAAAATGCATGTTAAGGCATACTAGTACAGGAGCTCTTGTAAGCTTACAGTAACAAGAACCTAATAAAATCCTTTCCCACATAGACCTTTATTAGTTAGGGGGTCTGTCTCTGCAAGTAAGACTGAGACATTCTATAATTTGCCACAAGGCTGTATGTGTAGGAGTCAAGATGTTTGTCTTGTAGATTGGGTTGACATAACAGAACTAGAACACATACATGGGACAAATATGAAGCTGTTTAAAAACATAATATTATGTGAACAACAGAAGTCTTGACATTAAAAACAAATCTTTGGTATATGATAATAGTGATAAGAATAAAAACTGGTTCTTCCGTGAAACAAATTGTATCTTTTATGTATACGTGTAAGTGTTGACTAGAGAAACTCAGCAATAATTGTATCGCCTACACTGTTTAGTGGGCATCCTGCAGGTTAATGAAACTAATTTGCTAGTATCTGCTAGCATTTCTTGATTAATCTTCACGGTGGACCAAAAGAGCCTTCATTCTCTCTTAGCGGTTTTCTAGATGCAATCAAAATGCACCAAACCACTACATCATCACACAAACTATGGTTCCTTTTAAATTACTGTGGTTCAAATGCTCTACCAATAAAGAACATCAGGGAATTAAACCACCATCTCCAAAGTACAAAGGTATCGGCCCACAATACGGCAGCAGCTAAGTACAATGATTAATGCTTTTATATACCTGTAATTTTAGCACAGTGTGTTCTTAATGGTTTGGCTGTGAATTACAAGTCAAGAGCTTTTCTGACTATTTTCAGTTTTTCAGGCATAAGCATTTTCCGTTGACTCGTCTGCTGGAAGACTGCTCCTTTTCTCACTGAAACCACTAGATTTATTTTCCGCATAGTTTGAAATTGAAGTGGTATGATCTCTGTGGCTGGGCACTGTAGGAAATTCTCTTTTTTTTTCTTCCAAATGTCTGCCCCCTCCGTAATCTTCTGATTGTTATCACTGCGATAAAGGGATGAACAATTAAGGAGACATTTCCAGTGAGGTGATGTAATTAACCTGTGTTTTTAAACACGCGTCTTAATGATTTTGTTTAATATGTGTATGTAAAGCACTGTGTACAATAAATAGCATACTTTTTTATTTTATAGTTGGTACATGCATCACTAATACCTGTTCTAGAACCCTCTGCTATGGTGTACGAGTGACCTAGAGACATAGCAGAGGGTTCTAGAACAGGTATTAGTGATGCATGTACCAACTAGGGAGATGATCTAGAAACACATTTCAATAGCGTTGACATTACTGTGCTTGACCAGCAGTCTCCTTATCCATGTATTTTTCTCTGGGCAGGGAATGGTGTTTGATCACACCTACTAATTGTCCACTTTGCTCCCACCCGGCTACCCACTTAAGACTACCTGAGGCTGGCCCTGCCGCTATGTGTGGCTAGCCCCACTCCAATGCGAAGCCATTGCCCCAGAAGGAGTGCTCCGGTTAGCCTATCCTGGGAAGTTCTCAGGTATGGACATGTGTTTGAAACACGTCCTGAATTAGATGACGGAAATGTTGGGGCTATGTATGCAGAAATATACTAAGCTATTATGTGTACTATATGTGTATATGTGGTTTGTTTCTTTAAGTATAAGAATTACCTGTTGAAATCAAATATTTTCACGTTAATTATTTATTCTTTTTTTGTTCAATACCCAAAGGGATTTTAGCCGAACCCACTGTAAGTGGATTTCTGTATTCTTGGAATTTTTTTTTTTTGCAATAAACGTAACTGCAGGCTTATAAACAGAACTGAAAGCCAAATCTAGAAAGGAATCAAGTTTTAGTGCTTCGGTAAAACAGTCAAGACAATTGAGTGCAGCATTTGGATTTTGTCCTGGTACCCAGGCTTATAGGAAAGGATTAGTAAGGCTCAAAGTGAACCAGCAAGGGAGAGCTTGTAACAGGTTAAATCCCCAAAGGTTAAGCTTTGGATACTTTTCAAAATGTTTAAGGTGAGTTATTTTTCTAGAATTATGAAAAGGTCCCTATTTTTAGTATAATTACTCAACAACATATTTATGTTTAACATAAATGGTGCTATTAAAAATCTGATTTACACACTTTTCTTTTTCTTATTAGTATCAGTTTAAAATGTATTATGCTTATTTAACAATTCTAGATTTTGCATAATATATTTTCTAAACTTCTGTATATTAGCCACTTCTGTGTGTTTTAGCTCTATTATCTTAGACCATGCAACTGGTAAATAATAGAATGACTCAGTCTTAGTGTTCAGACACTCTGACTTATGAAGTTTATGGAGAAAATAATTTCAAGCCGGCCTTCTTTTAGCACTGGCATAGTCATCTTAGTGTGATGTTTGAGTAGATAAAGTCACCCAAACATCACATTACCTATGATGGTAGCCTCTGCTTCTGCAGATGAAAAACAATGGAACAATAAAATAAAACCAAGTTTTCTACATTTCTCCCGTACACTGCATTGTATTTAATGCTCAGGAAGCTCAGAAAGTCTTGCCCCAACAGCAGACCTCACAGGCAGCACAAATTATGATAGCAGCGGAGCAGCTGAGGCTACTACAAATAAAGTACGTTTACTAAATGATGAGGTCCCTAGTTAGTTGCCTCATGTGCTCCTGGGTAATCTAGCCCTAGATGCCATCCCAAATGCCAACCCACATCCCCTACCAAAAGCCTTGCCTTACGCATGTGTAAAGAAAGTATAAAGAATTAATAAGTCAATAAAAAGTGTTATACCCATACAGAAGAAAAAAGTACAATGGAGCACGAAAAGCAAAGTTAAAAGGTGACATACAGCCCAGCCTATAGCTGGCAATTTACAGTGAATCCATCACCTGCTAGCCAAAAGGCCATGCCAATGAGGAAAACTTTTGCAAGGAATGGCTGCACTTATCATCTTAGGTCTCATAGTAATTAGGGTATATTATATACATTATGTTTATTTAGCACGAATGCAATAAGTATTTCTATTATATTATGAATGAAATACGTGTGCTGGTATAGGAAAAAACAGTATAGAAAAAAAACTATATTTCAAAATTTAAAATTCCCCGTCAAACTTTGCCACGATAAGGAAAGCTATGTCTTGATCCTTCAAACTGTGGCCAACATGTAATCCCTGAGGTTTAGTATCACTTGGGTTCTGGCTTGCCTATCATGAAACTGCTACCAGTTGAGTAGGTAAAGCTGTGTTCCATGATCATATCTGTATATCCAATAAATTATTTTATGATTTTACTGGTTTATGATTAAATCTGGTGGAAAAATACATTTTTTATAAATGATTCTGTAGTAGCTATCTACTGTTATTTCATGCATGGAGAGATAATAGTAGTCTCCCAAGTGATGAGGACATGTTACTTTGTGGCTTTAATAAGAACGTGCTTTAAGTCATCTGCTTTGTGTGCAGTGAGGATTATAATTTATCTTGGCTATTTTAAGTCCCAGTAATGGCTAAAGCAGGAAACTGAATTTTATTCTGAGCTTTAGACATGTCAACACTGCAAAATAGAACTTCAGTTTTATAGGCTATCTTCTTACATAAGGCCAATCATTTGGTATTAGACGCAGGTTCCCAGCATGAAACACCCAACTGGCTATTATCAAGCGACTCTATACATGTGTAATAAGAGGCTGTACACAGTTTTATACAGTATTCTTATAAACCAGAACATTTTTGTCTCTGTTATCTATTTACTGATGTGATTGTGACAAAAGAAAGAAAATATAAAAGGCTGCATTGTAACATTATGTTGATGCAGGATGACAAATGTGTTATATTATACATATTGTGGCAAACCACTTATGATACACATCCAACTAGCTACTTCTGAGACTTAAATAAGTTAATAAATAGTGATATTTGTGAGGTGGCCAGTAGATGGTAAAGGGGACTGCACACATTTTTCTCTTGGACATAAATCACTTCTGAATAACAGAAACTTGCAAGTCTTGAAAGAGTGAGAGCTCTCAGCAAATCTACTATTTAGCCGACCATCTCCTGCCTTCTACCGATTGTCATGAGTTCCATCGCCATTGTTTACTAAGGGGGCACGGCTCAGGAGAAGAACCCAGCTAAAAGCCACTAGACCACTTTGATTGATGTCAACCAGAACGTTCTGCCACTTGAGGCAGATCCAAATGTCTTTCCTGTCTTTCCATCCTCAGAAGGGCCAGGCAGGTCCTTCAAAACCATTAGTTGATATGCCTGAGCTTAAAATCAGCCATTAGTCAGATAACTTCCCAATTTATGTATTGTTAACTTTAGAGTTCTTGCTAATTTTTACCCTCTCCTTACTGTAATATCTCTATGGAATCTGCCGGTGCTCTATTAATAAATGTTGTGTAATATAATAGTGCATTGTGTCTCAATGCAGAATTATGATGTTTTGTTTCTTTTGTTTTGTATTTTATTTGGCTGAATATTACATGTAGATTTAATGTGTACTTAGCAACAAAAATATATCCACCTGTTTTAGAAAAAAAGGATTCACATAATGGAATATGAAATTACCTGCATAAATAATAACACTTTCAAAGAAACTACAATATAAATACAATACAAACTAATGTCATTGGTTGGAGGATTTGATCTTGCATCACATAATGAACTTCAAAAAGCCTAAAAACCCTTGTTTTGTTACATTAAAACATTTTGGGTTAAGATCTTAAGTTTTTCATCCAGTTTTATTTGGAGTTGTTGATGGATAGAATCATGATTGGGAGAGTGATTGAGATCTTTCTAAATGTTACCCCTCATTAGCTTACCACAAATAATCCACATGGTGACTAGGAATGGGTTTTGATGTCAGTCCTCATGGAATCCTTAACATGTCAAACAAATATTTTCTAAAATGTGCCATCGGTATTCAAGTAGGGATTTCAGCTTTGAATTACTACCAACTGGCAGGCTGAAGTGACATCAAATTACTTAAGAAAACACACTTGTCAACTCCAGATGCTGATGCTAAGAATCTGCCCACTTAGAGACCCAATTACACTTAGCATAGCTAGCCATGTCTTTGAAAGAATAATAATAATAATAATAATAATATCTATATTTCCATTAGCTGATGATTATCTCTCCTCTTACATAGAAATGACATCTATAATACACCTGCCTGTAAGTTGAATTTTGTCTTTTATATTGTTTATATGTTCTCTTTCTTTTCCCATGAATTTAGTTCAGAAACCACCAGTTCTTCAGTACCATCAGTAAGGCACTCTTCCTGAAGGCGGATATTTCATAGGTGAAAATGGATATGTCACATTTGTGACATACACACCGATTAAGTCATAAGTACTCAGGTAAGAACATGCTAGAAACATACAATAAACATACAAGGAAAAAAAACATGTTTGTGGGCCACTTTCCGCATTTAACCCAATAAAAAAAACGAAATCCCAGAAACCCATTAAGTAACCAATTATCACAACATGGTTCTGACCACAGCATTAGTCAACTAAGGGACAGGGAATGTTGGAAGCTAATGTTATCTCATACCACAAAACAGATTGTAGGTATCTGGGCATTAGGTTTGAATGGATGTACCAATTCACCACAATAGCTGATGTAATCATGCATTGTTTAAATGATTCTTAATATTACAGAATAAAACTGTTTGGGTGAAGATAAACAACCACTGGAGTTCTATAACAAACCCAGTGAGGCAATATCTGTGTGGAACTTTGAATTTAAACCAAACCTGGTTCTTTCTGTATAGTTTTTTTGCTGTGCATATTTGAAGGTTCTGACCAAACGGTAGGGTTAAGCAGCCCCACCTGCCACACGGAGAAGGCTTTTAATAGCTTTTCAATGGGTTAAAAGGCAATGCAATCCCACTGATTCAGCTCCTTGGTAAGAAATACAGTGGATATAAAAAGTATACAGACTCCTGTTAAAATGCTTGGTTCTTGTGATTTTAAAGAATGAGACAAAGATATATCATGTCGGAATTTTTTCCACCTTTAATGTGACCTATAACGTGAACAATTCAATTGCAAAACAAGCTGAAATCTGGGGGGGGGGGTTAAAACAAACTCACAATAACCTGGTTGCAAAAGTGTGCACACCCTTAAACTAATACTTTGTTGAAGTACTTTTTGATCTTATTACAGCAATCAGTCTTTTTGGGTAGGAGTCTATTAGCATGGCACAACTTGACATGGCAATATATGCCCACTACTCTTTGCAAAAGCACTCCAAATCTGTCAGATTGCAAGGACGTCTCCTGTGCACAGCTCTCTTCAGATCACCACAGATGTAACGTTGGATTCAGTTCTGGGCTTCTGGTGAAGTCATGCTTTTGTGGATTTGGATGTCTGCTTTGGGTCGTTGTCGTGCTAAAAGGTGAACATCATCTTTAGCTTCCTAACGGACGCCTGAAGGTCTTGTGCCATAATTCCCTCCACCCTGACTAAGGCCCCGGTTCCAGCTGAACAAAAACCGCCCCAAAGCATGATGCTGCCACCACTATGCTTCACTGTGTATGATGTTCTTTGGGTGATGTGCAGTCTTTTTTTTATCCCGTCTTGAATTATGGCCAAAAAGTTTAACCTTGGTTTCATCAGACCATAACACCTTTTCCTACGTGCTTTTGGGGGACTTGATGTTTGTTTTTGCAAACTTCAGAAGGGCTTGGATGTTTTTCTTTGTAAGAAAAGGCTTCCCTCTTGCCACCCATAGCCCATCCATATGAAGAATACGGGAGATTGTCGTCACATGTAGCACACAGCCAGTACTTGCCAGAAATTCCTGCAGTTCCTTTAATGTTGCAGTAGGCCTCTTGTAAGCCTCCCTGACGAGTTTTCTTCTCGTCTTTTCATTAATTTTGGAGGGACGTCCAGTTCTTGTACCCTTGTACCCTTTTGTACCCTTCTTCTGACTGATATCTTTCAACAATGAGATCCCTCTGATGCTTTGGAAGCTCTCTGCGGACCATGGCTTCTGCTCTGAGTTGCAACTAAGCAAACATCAGGTAAATCCTACTAGAACAGCTGAACTAAATAATGGCAGGTGTGTAATGACTTCTATTTAACATAAGTTTGAATGTGATTGGTTAATTCTAAACACAGCCCCAGTTAGAAGAGGGTGTGCAGACTTATGCAACCAGGTTATTGTGAGTTGTTTCATCCCCCCCCCTCAATGATTGTTTTGGAATTGAATTGTTCACATTATAAGTCATATTAAAGGTGGAAACAGTTCTGACATGATTTATCTTTGTCTCATTCTTTAAAAATCACAAGAACCTGGCATTTTAACAGGGGTGTGTAGACTTTTGATATCCACTGTATATTTATATATATATATATATATATATATATATATATATATATATATATATATATATATATATACACACAGACCGTATGGTGGGAAACACCTGACAGATGGTGCAAGGCAGAAGTAGGTGGGAAGAGGGGAGTAAACCTGTCAGTTAATAGGAATCCCTCAAGAAGTGGGCTTTAAGAGATTTTTAAGTATAGGAGACAAGGGAAGAATCTGAAAAGCCAGGGTATGCTGTTCTATACGGTAAGGCCAGCTCTTCAGAGGTCTTATATAGGAGCTCGGGAAGTCAGGTAAAGATCATCAAATGAGTGGAGCGACCAGGCAGTTGTGCTCTTTGGATTCAATGTACCAAACTTATATAGTTTAGCTAAACTTAGTTATTGATTCACTGAACAATAATGTTTCCAGAAAAGATACATAATACTCTGGTTTCACCTAATTCATGGTAATAACTGTTCCAGGAATAATAACTGTTATTATTATTATTATTATTATTATTATCTGATTTATGCTAACAAAATAAGATCTGGAGCAGCCAATATGCTGCACAATATGTAGTAGTACACCATATGCTACTTGGTATGCATTTTTGTAAGCTGATTAATAATATTATATATATATATATATATATATATATATACACACACATACACCATATATATAGGTTTGTTTTATATTGGACAATAGTAGTGCTTAATTTGGGTTTTTATGTTATGACATGACAACACAACAATTTCTACTTAAAATAGAAGTAGCTTGGCACCTTCCACTGAATACCTTGCAATTATCTCCCCCCTTCTTACTTCCAGAAAGATATAATGGTAAAACGATAAATTCAAAACATAAAGTAAAAATATTTTAGTAGCCGCACTGAAATTTCTCCTTAATCGTAAGTGATAAGAAAACGTTGGGGGCACCTGGTGGAGGCACATTAGTTTCCATGTAAATTCACCTAGTCGCTATTTATAACAAGCTTAATTTAATCATCAAGGCTAATATGTAGGTCCTTATTATAAATCAGGATGACTATTCCATGTGTTAAGCCTCAATGGCATTAAGGGCTTTAACAGGAGAAAACAATTTAATCAGCTTAACCCATAACGTAAAGTTAGTACTATTAAGGATGGGACCTCAACAGTTTTCACTTCACCTTGAATCAGATGGGTCAGAGACTCTAATTCATCACCGTTCTAATTATAGTGCCGTACTGAGTTAATCTGGCTGTTTTTACATGTTCGTGGCCAGGGACAGCTATCGAAGTCATCACGGACGTAGAAAGGTGTCACATGTGGGACAAACTGGAATACAAGGGGCGATATGGAGGCTTGTAGCACAAGGATCCGGTTGTAATTCAATAATGATAAGATATATATTCAGTAGATGTGTGTGTTCATACAATCCTTAAAAAATACTGATAGTGTATAATCTGATTATTACATCTAACTGTAAATAATTCTAAGAAAAGTAACCAGGGATGGCCAAATCTATGGCAAATCAATGCAGTATAGCAAACTCAAAAACATGACAACCAGGGCAAATAAATGTATATCACTGCCATAAATTAGTCCATTACTGTGCGGTGGCCACACCATACAGTACAATATGCACACTTTTGTTGACCCTGCATATCAATGTACATTAATATCTTTTAGATTGTAAGTTCATTTGAGCAGGGCCCTCCTCACTTTTGTTTCTGTAAGTCAAATTGTTAGGTTATATACTGCTTGTAATGTCTTGTCTACCCATTGTAAAGTGCTATGGAATATGATGGCGCTATATAGAACAATAAATAAAAATAATAATAATAACAAGGTTGTGCTATCACAAAAAGAGACGAAAGATCACCCAAAATATTAGTAAACAGGCTGTCCGGTGAACTATTTCTGTCTACGTGATCTCCACGCGCTACAAACAGATTATTATCCATCTAAAAATAGAATCTAGTTGTCCGCTCCCGTTAATGTCAACCAAGTATGTGTATCTTATGTGACATGGTGCATCACTTAGGCTTTGAAGAGGAGTCAGAGGTGCCCCGAAGCTGCCTTTACACCCAGAGTCTCTGCTATCTCTTGTATACATGAAATAAACGACTCTGACCCTTAACTTCATCTTATCAGATTTTTTTTCTTTTTTTGGCACCGGGAAGACATTTGTGGTTTTCTTTAAAAATGCCACAAATAAACCAATTATAACAGAATGGCTGCTTACTATAAATAATGATTCCGGTGTAGTTATATTAGGAGGTAACTCAGATGGCATGATAATACCTAAGAGTCTAATCTTAGACATGCCATGGCATGAGATGAAAATAATTGTCTAAGAATAGCTGCCCCCTGAGAGCCAACAGGCTAAAGATATTCAAGGATTTAAGCAGCTTGCATTTGAATTTATTTAAGAATAATCTTTAACTAGTCTTCCCCAAGAAGCATTTGTCATTTTCTATTTCATGATTAGTATTGATTTGTTACATCCAGGTTCCCCGTCTGGGCAGGAGTGTTTACAAATGTCACAATGTAACCACGGCGTAACATGCTGTTCAGATCTAAGAGTTCATGTATTACCCTAACCCTTTAAATATTCATGTATTTTAACCACTTACGGTACAAGGTTCATCAATTAATATTTTACTCAAGTATGGAAGTATAGATTATTTACTTTGCAGCAAGGGTTAATATTTAAATAGGCTGTCAAATTAAAAAAAAAAACAGAATGTTTGTATTATTTAAGTTATTATTTACTAGTATGTGTATTGTTAAGAACATAAAAACGCAAAAAAGACATTATCACGCTGGCTACATAAACACATTGCTAAAAATAAATCAATGTGTCAATCATTGGGTTAAACAACAAAGAAAATGCTCATTTGTACAGTATCTTGAAAATAAATAGCAGATGCCTGCATTTCTCCATTACTTTGGTCACTTGCTGCTCTCTATCAGTTCTTCTCACTAGTCCTTTACCCTGTTATATCAGACTCTCCCTAACATATTTTAACTTTAACTTCCTAATACCTGCAAGAAAAAAAGGTGCCTTCCAAAAAATCTAGATTGTAAGCTTGCAAGCCGGGCTCTATCCCCCTAATGTATCGTTTTGTCTTAGTCTGTCAATTCTCGTCTTGTCATCCCCCTTGAATATATGTATTGTTTTAAGCGCTGCGTAAATTCTTGGCGCTATATAAATAAAAAATAATAATCATCATATGGCTCAACCACGCAAATACTATTCTCTCTATAAATTTCCATTCTCTCTGTACGGCAACATTTTATAATTGAACATTTAGAAGTTAAGGGAAATTATTTTCCAGCCGGTTTCATTAATGTAATTTGTATACTATAGTTTAGCGCTGCATGGTACTGTAGAGCAGAGTATAGTATATAACATATTAACCAGGTTAAGTATCCCCTCATAATCATGTATAATATATATTATAAATATGAGGTATCCATGAACTGAACATATAGGGTGCCCTTTAATCTTTATGATATTACAATGGTAAGGTAAGTGTGGGTTTGAAAACTGTGCTGGACATTATTCACAATCCAGTCTTAACATTTTACAACATGGGGTGTTGATTTCCAGTCCATGAGGGTCACAGACCCCCGCCCCACACCCCTGGATTTCCAAGGCAATAATCAGCAAAATAAACATTATTAACTGCTTGATTGCATGTTATTCAGTGGAATCTTAAAGATCTCTCAAGATTAGGCGGACTGAGTTTAACACTCCTGAATTGCAGATTGCTCAAAAATCACATTCATATAAAGCACTGGACAATGAATGTGGTGGATAGGACTTCCCATAGGATATTGGATAGAACATTCTGTGTATGGCGGCTGGTGAAACAGTAGCGACATACCTTGTGTGCAACAGATGACTGAGTGCAAATTCAAGGCAATGCCAGAAGTGGTCTCTCCCTGCCTACGGAATGAATATGATCCCTTTATTACACAGGGATCAGTGTTCCTCGTAAACATATAGTAGATCTGGACAATAGCACACAGTCCTGTTCCCAAATGCTTTAATCTATCTGGCAGACAATGTAAATTCTAACAAGCACAGCGGAATTGCACGTATCCAGCGCCAAGAGAATGATGGGGTTTGAATTTTTGGGTAATGAGTGGATCAACTTTAATGCTGGAGAAGACAGTTCCACCAGGACCACAGTGTGTGAGAGGAAGCAGACTGAACAGGCAGGATTATCTGTAAAATATTCTAATACATTTTCTAACCTCAATTAAGAAATGGACCATATATAATTATTAGTATAGGCAATAGTCAAAGATATGTAATTATTAGGCATAAATAAATGATAATTAAGATATATTAATATGTTTCAAGGTTTCCTTGACCTTAAATATAGAATGAAGGATTTGCTGAACAGGCAGTCTATAGATAGGATAGTAGCTTGCTAATGCATGGTATAGTTGTAACTCTAAATGGGCATTACAATATACGTACAGCGACCACCTAAAATAGGGTTTGGGCGTGTAAGACCTAAGTGAACATGTTTGAACACCTAATTAGGTGAAGACCAATAGACTGACATCATTTTCAAATGGTATATAAGCTAGGCCTGTGTAAGACATGGAGGGGCATGGGAAGAGAGGTCGAGTGAAGATGTACTTGCCATCCACAGACACTTCACGTCCCAACACTCCCTCCCTCCATCCTCAGGAATGCATAGGACAGATGTCATGA
This sequence comes from Spea bombifrons, assembly GCF_027358695.1. Classification (NCBI taxonomy): domain Eukaryota; kingdom Metazoa; phylum Chordata; class Amphibia; order Anura; family Pelobatidae; genus Spea; species Spea bombifrons. Next base: position 20,537,690 of record NC_071091.1, on the reverse strand, counting down.
ACTAAATTCCTTTCCAAGGTTTTGTAAGACTTGTTTCGTATTATTTTTGTTATCTTCTTTTTATATTCTTCTTTTATTTTTGTTCGTATTAAATGTTTTACCTTTGTTTGCATCTAAGTGACTCTGCCTATTTTTGACGCACATACATTTATATGTGATCCAATTATTTGAAGTTTGTATTGGCCCTATATATTTTCTTACATTATCATGGAACATAAAGCGCTGCCATTTACTGGGAGAACATCTTATAGGGGGCCGATCAGATCATTTCTAATAAAACGGCAATTGCACAGAACATAGGTCTCCTACAAAAATAAAATAAAATAGGGATTTATCTTTGATGAATGTTATCTTTAAATAAATATCCTATTTAAAGTAATTCTTCCCTTATTTTTGATTCATGATTTCAACATTCTGTATAAATGAATGTATTGTTTTCTTGGCGAAATACTCACAATGGGGAAAAAAAAGGTATGTTTCAGTCTTAAAATTCCTGGAATCCTAGAGATTTACATAACTATTGTAAGCTTGGCATTGGTGTATAGATGCCTCTAATTATATAACACTCTCATTCACGGGGAAAAGCATTTAAGTTACAAAAAATAAAACAGCAAAGCTGTAATTATATAAAAAGCTTAAAAAAAGTATTTGCTTTACATTACTAGAATGCATGAACTCCCACCATTTGTTATTACTCGTATCAGAATAAAAATATGTTTTGAAAAATACTGTGCTATTTTGTTTTTTTTAAGATTTCTAGTTTTTGCATTATATAATATTGATAGACAGCCATGTGTATGTGTTCTAGCTCACTCTACTAGACAAACAACCTTACTCCTTATCCTACTGCCTGTGGTATACAATAGAATGGCTCAGTCTTAATCATTCAACCGGACACTCTGACTAATGAAGGTCTGTGAGGGAACGGACTTCATTAGCTGTGCCATAAAGAATCAGCTCAGTGTGGTGTTTGAACAGGGGGACCCAAAATATCACATTACTGACAATATCGGCAGATCCTAGGTCTGCAGATAAAGGAAAAAATGAAATAAAACTGTAAAACATCATTATGTGCAAAGAGTAATTATTTTTTTCCATGGGGCCCCTTTTAATGTCTGAAATTGTTTATTTTCCTATACACCCTAACTGCTCAGACAGCCTGTCTATAGTCTAAAAGTACATTTATTCTTTTTGTTTTTTTTTTCTCTTAATATTATAAAATATATTTGAGATCAAGAACGAACTCAGTGCAGCTCATGTATAGACATACACCATGTTAGGGGCCCCATCGTTCTAATATAGTGTTTCCGCTCCACAAACCTGTACTTAAAGGTAAATTGTTGTAAAATTAGATGGTATCTTAATTAGATCATACAAATAAACCTAGCATGGCCTGTCTGTTAGAAGGAAGGGGGTTTACTTTGAAAGTAGAGTGTTATTTGTTGCTTTGATGAATGACCACTTTATCTCAGACACGTTGATTTATTCTTTTTTTCTAAAGACTACAAAAGCACAAAGGGTGTTAGATCTGAATAAGGATTTATTTCTGATGTGTTGGACCAAGCTATACAACACCTAAAGAGCCACTCACTTGCCATAGTTTCTCTAATTAACATGCAAACAAACAAATACTATTCAACATCTCCAGGAAAGGTCTCCATCTCCAAGAAATGTCTAATATTCTAGAACCAAAATGTATATGGACATATTGGTGAGCACAAAGATTAAGGGAGTCCTTTAGGTTTAGTTGATACCTTTAATTTAACATAGATAAAAGATATAGCGTTATATATTTTTTTGGGACCTCGGAGATGTCTTTTTCGGATCTATGTGCGTTTTCATCTTTTAAATGCTTAGGTCAACATCAATATGAAAAATATAAACATCAACTAGCCTCATTTTAAAAAAGTACGTCAACTATATTTCTGATGATTTCTATTTTCCTTTAATGTGTTTCCCATGATCACTTCCCTTTCAGTAGCAGCAGCTGTTAAGTACAGTAGCTGCCAGCTGTGAGATCATTACAGAGATCAAAAAGGTAAAAGATGTTTTCTCTCTTAGTCCCATGTAGCCGTTGAGCCGTCCCAGGCTGTAAATACCTTTATGTGAGGATTCCATTTGCCAGAAAGAATTTTATAACAAAAGTTATGGTGGGTAAAGGTGATGAAAAACCCTTCCACTTAAAATTAAAGGGGTAGTAGAAGTATTATTAAACACTCATCTACAGACACCAGACAAACCAGAAGGCTTGTTTTTCCCTCAGAAATCTCATGGTACTGCCACAACCACGGGGGATTCTGGCAAATAAGGTCAACAACGATCACCTTTTGCCTCTATATCCACTTTATGCATGGATCCCTTGAAAGTAATTGCCTGCTGTACAAGACAGCCTTTAGACAAAACTCGGGAAGAGGTGCAGTAGCCAGATCACCACTCATGGACAGCTGTTTCGTCCTTCATGGGACTCGTTAGCATGAGGTTGTGATACTGGCTTAGTAGTTGAGGCTTGGGGTAGCACAATAAATACCAATAACAAAAGTAATGGTGGGTAAAGGTAATGGAAAACCCTTCCACTTAAAATTAAGGGAGTAGTAGAAGCATTATTAAACACTCATCTACAGACACCAGACAAGCCAGAAGACTTGTTTTTTTCCCTCAGAGATCTCATGGTGCTGAGATTTTTAGACATTGCAGCCCAACAGCCTCAGCATCTGGATCTACCAGAATTTCTTCCTGCCATTGGCAGGATGATATGCGATTCCTCAAAAGCTACTGACCTGATATAAAGTAACAGGCTTATTATTACTTTCTATTAACATCTTTGTTTTCCATGATTTTGAAATCAATGGGCTGAGGCATTGATTTGATCTATGTTGGAGATCATGTGTTCTGATATAACCACAGGTCCTTCACAAAGCTGTTTGTTTCCGTCAATGGTGAATTATATATTCTGTCAATGTATTTATTAGTGTAAAGAAACAATACACTTACAAGATTTCTAAAATACTAATAAAATGTTTAATCCTGTGACCACTTTTATATTAGTAATTATATGAACACCATTAATAGGAGAGGAGAGGACATAGATATGAGTCGTCTCTACAAATCATATCCTCCTTTGTCACAATTTACAATGAAATTCAAAAAATTGTATATATAGCAAAAGAGACAGAAGTGATTCTAAAAAAAGAGGACAGGAAGAATATGGTTCAAATATTATATTACCATTTTCATACAAGCTGTATTTCGGGAACTATGGTATAGAACAGCATGTTCCTACCCCTACGGCTGGAGAACTGCTGGTTCCGACCTTGACTTACAGCGGGGGAATTGCCACGTCCTTATATTTATGATTGTTCTTACCAAATGAATTAAAATATATTTAAAAATATCTGGAAATGGAGGAATGTTCATATGTTTCACATATATAATTTCAAATACACAGGATTTTTTGGGTGGGGATATAATACAATTGTGTGGACAGGATGCTCACATCAATGGTATAATCAGGTTGCTACATCATATCAGAAAAACTTATCAGTAAAACTGTTGGTACTGCTTTACAAGTAAACCAAGTGCTTAAGTGCCCAGTGGGATGCACAGGGGGAAAAGGCTGGCTATGACTTGCCCTACAATACCACATTGGAGAGCTCCAGCATAGAAGATCATGTGCAATGTTGTATGTTATGATTAACACTGGTGCAGAAGCTGAAAGGACCTGTTGAGTCTTTAGTCATTAAAGACTTGTACTGGGTGTAGGATTATGAGAGAGTTCAGTGCTTCTTGCACTAGTCCATATGATAGAGAACGGGGTATAGAAGGTTAGACTCCCTTATCTTCTAGATCAAGAAAGGATATGCAGCTTGATCTAATCGAATTCCAAATAAACTGGAGCTCTTACATTAAAGATTTATTTTTCCAATCCTGCATTGAGGCAGAAATGGGATTGCAGCTATACCACATTCATGAATAAGATGTGACTCATATACATTCACTAGCGATACCAAATTCATACATACAGGAAAGATAACCTGTATACAAGGCAACATCTCAAATGCAAATGTATATACCTCATTCATACATTAACTTTATGGATTAGAAGAGAGGTAAACGATTTTGAAGACAACCAAATGGAATTCTAGAAAGCTGTGGGTATTTTCAGGGATAGCCCTCAAGCTGTTCTGAAACTCCAAATCCAATGAGATTCAAGGAACCTGTGGCCAGTCAAATGCTGGTTAAGAGGCATCTGGAGATCTTTTTTAAACAGCAGTCAATACGATACAAATTAGTTACCCAAGTTTATATGAATGTTTATACTTTACAGTTTACAAAATGATCAATGATGCATGCTATCCAACAGAGCTAACATGGGACCTGGTAGCATATAACATAGCCATATACCGTTTTGTCAAGTTACAATACCATCAATTCTTAGAAAAAAAATAAAAAAAAGACCTTTCCAACTCATTTACTGGCTTCCATGCATGTTTTAATAATTACCAGTCTTTTATAATGAGCAAAAATGTGGATAGGCATTATATTACAGGTCCTGCCCAGCTAAAATTACTCTCTGGGGGTATTGCTTAACTGCGCTGAAAATAGATTAGTGATGTGCTAACAAATGTGTAAGTCTCATCTGGAAATTCCAAGGAATTTGACTGATGCAGTTGTTGTCCAACACAATACCCTATATAACATATACTGCCCTGGAATATCAAGGGATTATCCATCAGTTATATTCTAACAAGTAATCAGCCTGCCCACTTTCACTGTAACGGTGCTTTAATATGCCAATACCAGTTCAAAATAGACAGAAAAAACTTGTGCATACAATAATGCATTTTAATCACAAATAAGGCAAGTGGTCAGGATGCTGGTAGATATGCTTTGATAAGTGCGTTAAAAATCGAAGAATCAAACAGGTGTTTATGTTTTATAACTTATTTTATAGGCATTCAGTAAAGGCGAAATACATCCTTTTCTTCCCTAGATATATGTAAAGTATTAAAGCAACTTTGTATAGTTCCAGATCCTATTATCTGTATTCCATTCACATATGATGTGGATAGCAAGTCAGTGAGCGGCTATTGGGAATCAATACAGTTCACTATATGTATTTAGTGAAAACCAAAATATCCATAGGTATCCACATACATTTGAATTGCTTGCCTAAATATTACACACTGTGGTTAGTGGATTAACCCCTTCAGCGCCGGGGCGTGTGTGTGTGTGTGTGTGTGTGTGCACATTTGATGAAAGGAACAGAAGAGATGGATCAATTCACTTTTACAACCTAAGAGTCAGCCTCTTCTAGAAAATAAGATCACAGGATAAAGAAGCAATAAAGCGCAGTCCTCACCAAAGCAGTTCTGTGTCATTCAATCCATACAGAATCAAAATGTAACTCTTCATGAGCAAATTACCATAGATTAATATATTTATTTGAATACACACCTAGGGCAAAGCTGCCAGTCACAATGCCCATTTATACACTGCAATAGCTGTACATGATGTTGGTACATATTCATAAAGAGCTTCACTTCTGGTTGGGAAAACACCCGGAATATTGCATTGGTTTCCATAGTGATTGCTCCACTTTTTTATTGCTCTTTATAAATAAGGCCCACTGTGCTTATTAATGAAGTTGGGGGGTGAAGAGGGGGTCTGACACACTGTGGATCTCTTACCTGAGCTGATCATGCTGTGCATTCTCTGCTGTTCACGAGTGGAGACCCCATCTGAGCAGAAACATGATTCACTCTCATAGATTGTCTGCAGCATATTCCAGTCTCTGTGCTACTTCACTTACATGAAAGCTTCATCAGTGTTCTGTACAGAAGAGACCCTCAGCAGCCTTAACTCCTCCAGAGGGGGAGGAGGCAGTCATATACTTTGCCAATTATTCCATTTTTATGCACATATTTACTCTGCTAAGTATTCATGGATATGAAACACACACACAATCAGTATGTGAATGCTGGGAGCGCAAGGAGCTGCTGTCAAGTGTTCAGAGCACCTTGCAAGCCTGGGCTTTTGCCTTGGGAGCCAAGAGCATGGGCAACTACAATCTACTCAATCAATAATCAAATAAAATTAAATAAAGGAACAGCAGTTAAAGGTCCAAAGAAAAAAAACATATAGAAGGCACTAGATCTAGCAATTGTTCTGTCCATACAGCTCCCTGCCTTTTGCTCCATGCATCTGCCTGCCCTGCTTCCCCTCTCCCTGTCTGTAGCTCTGGGTTAGTTGGCTAAAGCTGGTGACAACTCATTTGCATGTGAATCAACAACAACGTGGCCAGCAGGCGACAAAAATAGAACAATGGCCGGCCCGAGCCAAAAATAGGTCAAGCAGGGCCGAGTGATGGGAGCCTGCATTAATGTATTTAAAAATATCACAGCAAACACAGCTGTCTGGTCCCTGTCTTAAAAGAAACACTGTCATTTCTCATAGAGATAGTGATCATTAACCTTTTGCAAGCAAAGCTTTACACTGTGTCCATTGCTTTACCCTTTTCATGAATTGCTGAAAAAGATCTCTGTTGATTTAGTAATGAGAAGGAAAAAAAAGACACGATTAACCCATTCAATCCCATTGGCCAATGCCACTATTTAAATAAAATGTGATTTTTAAAAAAAATGGGGGGGATGCTTGCTAATGGTTCTTGACTTTTTAATTATTTTTATCATAACTCATATGCAATATTCCACACCTTCATATTATTATTATTACTATTATTATTATAATTAATAATAATAACAACAATAATAATATTTATTTTATTTTTTTATGTATTTTATTATTTAGAATTTGTGCAAATTTCTATATAGCTGGCATAGAAATAAAATGGAAAGTAATCAAATAATGAAGAAACTTTTAAAGCAAAGGGTGTTTTTGCAACACTTGCCAAATATTGATCAAATGTGTACTGTTATCGAAACTCTCTTTTGTGGAAAGACGGAGTTAGAGTATGAAGTTGTTTTCAGTATGATGTAAGCAAAATTATTTTGCACTTGTTAAAGGTATTTTCACAATATTTCACAATAATTCCTTAACTTTTTCATTACTGGAGTGATTCATATAGAACATTCATACAGAACATTATATGGTGTGGGAATAATATAATATACAGTATCTGGGGGTCTGACGTAAAGAATGGAAAGAATGAGAAGAAGTCAGATATTTGACCAACACAATGGCAATTTAGATTGGTAGGTCTCACGACTAGGGCTCTTCACAATCTTTATTGTCTGCATAACCCATTGTACAGCACTACAGAATCTGATGGAGCTATATAAATAAAATGTTAAAATAAAGTTATACGAACAGCTCCATACTCAGACACAAAGAACAACACAGATTGATATTTGAACCCCAGATGCATCTTGTAGGTATTCTACAGGGCACATCATTTGAAAGCAATGAGTTTAACTAAACTGAGTCAAATCCCTATTGAATAAATGGGGCCTGGATCATGAAGAATTTGGACTGAAGCAATTTTCCCAAACTGTATCTTTTTCAGCATTGGTTGTAAATTGTACCAAATTGCACCTGTTTTGGATTTTCACACGTTGTCATATAAGATACAAGTGTTCATAATCAGAGCTCTCCTGAATTCCTGTTTTGCTGGTTATATACAACCAAGAAATCGATCCCCACATTCACTTATTCTATCTTAAGAATTAAGCAACTATTTCCATTGTCATGCATAGCTGTGTGGTATAAAAGGGATAGATATTTCCCCAATGGTATTTAGAGGACAGAACCCTAAAGTTACATTCGGAATTTATCACATAACACTATGAATGGGATTCGGGCGAGCCCATTAAGGAAAGAGAGCGGATACTGTTGTTACCCATCTTAGTTGGGAAGCTTTTAGAACATTGCTGGAGTTAACAGAAAACTGCCTATAAAATGCTTTCCTAGGCACCATTTGCTTGTTATAAATAGGGCTCTATAAGAGGCAGGTTTATATTTAGCCTGTACTACCCTCTAAACCTCATATCCTTACAGTGTTAGAAGGGTGAGCAAAACATTAATTAACTCCTTGTGCCGTTTCAGTGGTGCATTACTATAAGATATTAATAACTGATTGTGCAGTGTTAGCTAAAGGGACACATAGAAGCAAAGGATTTAAAGTTAGCTGGGGAGCAGGGCTCTCTCCACCTAATGTATCGGTTTGTCTTAGTCTGTCAATTCTCGTCTTGTCATACACCTTGAATTTATGTATTGTATTAAGCGCTGCGTAAATTGTTGGTGCTATATAAAAAAAACATAATAATAATAATTATAATAATAATAATGGCAAATAAGAACCACTCGGCCCATCTAGTCTGCCCATTTTTCCTGATGTAAAGACTCGGATCTCAATCAGTCCTTGATCTTGTCTTAGATTCATGGATCCAAACAGGGCCCCTCACTGTGCAGTCATGCAGGTTGCCTTTGGATGAATTTCATAAGCCAACTACAGCTGAAAGAAATTAGTAGGTTCCAGTGCATATAGGCTGTTCACCCTTATAATCGCACATGCTCAGTATACCTAACCAACTTGTTGTATTTATCATACATAATGTATGTTGGAACCTGTTCATCTCCCCTAAAACTATCTGTTGGTGTTCCTTATGGCTCCGTTCTTGGGTATCTACTCTTCTCCATCTACACCTATTCACTTGAACAACTCATATCTCTGGTTTTCAGTACCACCTGTATGTAGACAACACCCTAATCTATTTCTCCTCTACCAAACCTTTCACCCTCTTTTGTAACTCGCCACATCAACTGTCTTTGGAATTGCATCATGGATGGCATTGCAGTACCTGAAGCTCAACATCTCCAAGACTGAGTTTATGGTTATCTGGCCATCCTCTCTGTCCACAATTCCTGACAGAAACAACCAAAATACCTTGTAATATCCCGTATGGATTATTGCAACTCCATACTAACTGGTCTCCCCCTCTCCATTCCGTCTTCAACACTGCAGCTAGATTAATCTTTCTCTGTCACGGTTCCTTATCTGCAGCTCCAATATGCCAATTACTCTATTAGTTCCCTCATTCAAACTCCTTATCCTGACCTACAGAGCCCTTTACAACTCTGCACCCCCTATATCTCTACCCACCTATCCAAATACACCCTTAACCGCCCTCTTTATTCCTCTCATGACGTTTGTCTCTCTTCTACGGTCATTACCTCTTCACAATTCCGCATCCCTTCTCTGGTATTCCCTTCTCTGTTCTGTCAGATTTTCTCCCTCATGCAAATTTGGGCCTACTAGTTTTTTCTTCTTCAAAAATCCAAGGAAATGCAAGCTTCTACCTCCTCATGTGGGATTTCCATGCATCTAAAAGCCTTTCTGTTATAAAAAAGGATTTTTAGCCAAGCAATGCTGAATAAAAGCCTGCAAAGCCATCTAGAATTCCGTGAGACTTTAGACAGAGATGGCAATGTTTCAGGGAGATAAAAAGGGATTAAGGAAAACAAATTCAAAATTGAATTAAACAAGAGTGCTACTAGAACAACGATTACATAAATTCTTAAGGGTAAGCAGCCAGACTTTTGGGTAAGCGTCTTTACATCAGGATGTGTGGTTTGGCTAGAAGGTGTAATACACACGCTGAAAAAAAGAAACACACACAGTCCCCAAGCAATATAATTTTTCATCAAGTCAGTTTGCAAATTATGGGGTGTAAAACCATGTATGCTCTGCAATTCCCTCCCCACACAAATTGCATGCTAAGCATGTGACAAAAATGGATGATTACAACGTTGCCATCTTGCCTCTTGTCTCCCAGCAGACGCACCTGATTGGCCAAAAGTTTACTATTCAAGCCAATGAGAGCAGGAATGTAATCTGTCTATTAGATCAAAATTAAAACATCTTATTGGTATCTGTTATTTATATGTTGTATAGGTTCTAGTTAGTAAAATGTCTTTTAACCATAAACACAAAAACATAGAAAAATACATGCTAGAATTGTCACTAAATTAAAATATGCATTTGGAAGATTTGATATGAAAAGGTTGGTTTACTTCCCCTTACATCACCACTAAAGAAGAATGTGAGTGCTTTACTATGCATTCTTCATAATGGAAAAAAACCCACTCTTTGACAATTCTAGCTATTGATTTGATGATTGAAACAGCCAATCAGTGGCAAGACGACGCTCCCATTGAAATTCTTAAACAGACCCTTTGCATAGCCTGCTGGAGCTGACTGGCCGTACGTATATCACATGCCTTTAACAATGTTCTAAAAAGTACTTTAAATTAAACAAAATTATGTGAGTTCCAGGTCAGTGAAATTTCTTAAGATAGGAAAAGTCCTTGCCTAACAAAAGATGTCTTACAGAGAAAATATAAGTTTAACATCAGCATATAGTCTGGAGTCTGGAGTGTATCTTAAAATTTTACAGAAGCAAAGCTCTGGAACTTGATTTAAACTTGCCGAATCTTGCCAGGTGGGGGAGAAAACATGCAAAATATTTACATTTCTCAGGTTCCATACATTGTTGTGGGTTCAGTTCCTATCAATTTTGGTTGTGGAATACTTGTAAAGGTTTAATGCATGTAAATGGGGCAGGGGGGGTCTGAGCTACTGAGTGACCCCGCAGAAGAGCCGCATTTTTAGTGTACTCATCTATTGCATAAATCACACTCAGACAAAGCTGCAACTTGGAGAATAGACCCAACTGTCTAATGCCACTTGGCTACAAACAAAGGCAAAAACATGCAATGGTGTGTACTGGTATTAGAATAAAATGGTAGAATAAGCTGGAGTTACCTTGAAGCATATTTTGGAACCCTTAAAAATTAGAAGCATCCAAACATACAGACTTCAGCCATTGTGTATTAGAGAAATCATCTATTAGCTTTTGAATACACCTATATATCCAAGGGGGAAAAAAAAGACCTGCTATTTTTAACTGACCATGAAAGGTTTTTTTGCTGTTTTCACGGCTTGGTTCTTTTTCTTTCCTCGTAAAGTTGAACTCTCCTGCCTGCCACTGAAAGCACCCAGCAATTTAGAGAAATTATACAAAATGACAAGATCACAGCTATATAAATATTTTCAGAGTGCATGTCGGCTCAAGTTGCTTGTCATTCGTGATATACACAGTACTTTACTTCAGGAACATAAATAATGAACCAACATTTCATAAAACTTTCCTATCTTCAATAAATAGAAGTATTTTTTTAGCACAACAATATATCATAATATAATGCTTTAACACTGTAAAGTCAAATTATCAATGCCTTGATTTATATAAATATTATATATACATATATTATATATTATTATATATTTTTATATAAACAATATATTTAAAGTGTAATCACAGTATAACGATAAAATGAAAGCAATTGCATGTGAATGAGTCATAAGGATTTCTTTGATATACTGGTAGTGGTTTCAAACATTGTGTGAAGAGTTCCAAGAATAATCAGGTGTATAACAGATCGATGCACGATAGTGAGTGGATTGACCTTATGTCAACCCAGTTATGATCTGTGTCAGTGCTACCATTTACCTTCTTATCAACCAAAGAGAACTCGTACCATGCATACAGTACAGTATATTATTTATACATACAGAAACGTATATGTGTGTTTAGTGAAACAGCGCAGTGCTAGATGGATGACGTTTATTGTGCTAGGTCAGGTGGGAGTCCATGTTCTGGGGCTGGCACAGCCTTGGGAACATGTTTAAGCCAGACGGCTGTCTGTCTTAGCCTTTGGGTTTCTCTTTGGAGCCATCTGTAGCCACTAGCTTTGGGGCACCAATGGGTCTGCAGAGCAGGCTGGTACGTGCAGACTGCAGATGGGGGTCTGTCGCGAGTGCAGACTGCAGATGGGGGTCTGTAGAGAGTGCAGACTGCAGATGGGGGTCTGCAGCGAGTGCAGACTGCAGAGGGGGTCTGTATAGGGTGATCACATCGGCCATGGTTTATATATATATGTATATATATATATATATATATATATATATATATATATATATATGTGTGTGTATTCATTTTGCAGGTGCCATTGAGTTTTCTTCTCACGTTCCTTTTTCATAATAATAAGGAAAAAATAGTGGCTGTCATGTACGTCAGGTCTAAAATATCACTAGGAGCTTTTGCACATAATGTGGTTTGTGCGTCGCCCACGTACTACCATCGCGGAGTGCTATTTTTGTTGCCTGTTTCTCTGGCTACGCTGCAGTTGGCTGATGCGATGTATGCCTGATGTCTTGTAGCTTCAGTTTTTAACCGTGGCTGAGAATAGATTGCTGCTGGTGTTTCTTCTGTTTTCACTATGCAATTATTATTGCATTGAAAATTACATGCTATAATTGTGGATGAGGTCATGGAAATTAATCGGAAATGTCTGCTTTGACGGAATGATACAGCAGTGGGAGACAACTACATCCAGGGGCTAAATTATGTCTTTTTTTCTTCTGTATGGCTCAGTAACCGCCATTTCTATGTTATTAGGGCTGTTACTCATTTGCCAGCGTGCAGCGACTTTGTTACATTACAGGTTATTATATGTCCAGTGGATAATAACGCATGTAAGTGTTTGTAGCCCTATTGTGCAAAAAATCCCCCCAAAAATGAAAGGTGAAAGCTGTCACACACGTTAAAGCGTAAATGATGACTGACGTGTCCCTTTAAGGATATGAGACAAAAAAGAAAAAAAAAACGCATTTTAAGATACGCTATGAGAACATTGCAAGATATTATACATCTGTCAGCTGTTCCCACTCATACCAACACGGTCTCATATACATTTAAGTATGAATTCATCCATAGCTGGACTTCCGCTCATTTAATCAAAAATATGGAGAACTCAATCTATCCTGTTATCCACAAGAATTGTTGTGGCAATTAAGTGAACGGCTACTTTCCGCAGAAAAGATGCGGCTTCTCCCGTCACCCCCACCAGCTCCATCAAATTTATGAATGGAAACCACAAGCTCAGAGATATTCTTCCAACTTTTTACGATCTGCTCTGTTGTCCGCACTGCATGTACTCGTCTGTAACTGTATAATTTGCATGAAATTTTGGTTGCTGTTTTTGAGCATTATGAGAATTTAATGAATGAACACTAAAAATCGCAACAATTCTGATGAATTAGTATATTAGATAAATGATCTCCCAAGATACTTTATTATTAGCATATTACAAAGTTATATGGGATCATTGTTAGCCTGATTTGCATATACCTACCCAGAATCCCATGCACTACAGAATTTCTGTGGGAATAAAGAAAAGTCTTCAGATTTGCCTGGTGGATGTAATAATTATCCATAACAGACCTGTGAGTGCGTGCTTATTATGGATTGCCGACACAAGTGGGTTGTGTGTGTGTATATATATATATATATATATATATACATACATACATACATAACTGTATATATATATATATATATATATATATATATATATATATATATATATATATATATATATATATACAGTATACACACACACACACACACACATATATATACCGGTATTATAAACACATATGAGTATATGTGTAATGGATTTCCATTATTATTGCAGGGCCTTATCTTTACATTTGATTTTACATTAACACCATCTTTCTTGAACCGTCTCAGGTCTAATTGCAATTTCATCTTGTAGATCAATTCAATATATCTTGGATTGGCCCATATTCACCCTGGGATTTCAATTCCTAGCTAAACTTGGGTCAGCTGTAGTGCAACCAACGATTAAGACGCTTCATTATCGCTACCATCAGTAAATGAAGACCATCTATGATCTAGCTATCTATCCGTCTATCCATCAGATGAACCCCTTACACTAATTTGGTTGTCTCAGACTTTTGCTGAGGATAAAGCTCTTAACTGCTCTACAAACCAAGATTGTGCTATGTTCCTCCCAAGCTTAACAGTATACTGATATTTATCACCAAAGAACCCAAAACCCCATGGATGGCTCAACCAAAAAATAGGAAATCTCAGCAGATTCAATGAGACTACACAATATGTTCTCTTAACCCCTTAATGACAAAGCCCGTAAAAGCCCGTAAATGCATTGTCTTCAATGGGTTTAGGGAGCGCCCATTGTCCTTAAGAGGTTAATAATACTAAAGATGTAGCAGCTCGGCTATGTTGCAAGTCTCTATTATCTCACAGGCTATCAGGAAAACACATTTATATTTAGGCATCAACTTGATGGAATATGTAAAGCAGAGGCTAATCGAAATAATGATTTTTGAATTTATTTTAAGAGCCAGATAATCATGGAATAATACAACTGATCTTTAAAAATCTCTATGCTGTATCTATTTTTAGAATTTATTTATCTTCATCTAAATTACAGATTTTAATTAATTCCAGAGAAATTATATTTACTTGTTTAACTGTTTACGCTGCTGCTGTGCTGGCTACAGATCACTATCTTATGTCTGAAGACAAGATTATTGTTCACGTTATCATTACAAAAATTAACTGGGCTATCTTCTGCATACAGAAAGTTCATTTATCACAGAAAATAATACGTTAAGCTCTATGATTATAACCATTAAATAAATTAAATCCGCCACAGGAACATATCATCTCATGAATAAACATTAATAAAACTCCTTTAGCTTCATTCCCACAAAGATTAGTGTGACTTTTATGTGGATAAAATAATAATGGCATGGCAGTGCAAATGGTACTGTCATTGTAGGCTTAACAAATCTTTCTTTAAATAGCTTATCGTGTAGATTTAGTTTTAGAATGGATGTATTTGATGGATGAAAAAAAATAAAAAATAACACAGAGAGATATATCCATAGATCAATAGCATGCCAGCCATCGCGTGTACTTTAATGCATACTGAGTGGTCCCTTTAAATGTTCTGCTTATTCTCCTATATGCCACAAGCATTAAAAAATAATAGGCATCATTTTGTCTAAAATAGCAGGATATGCAGAGTAATTATTCTTGTTCCTTTTGATTGTTTGCTCTATGTCACCCAACCCCAGTCCTGAGCTTCATTATGGACCCTTGCATTATTACAGTACTCGAACCTGTCCAGTGCTAGTCCTTCTGGTGGCCAAAGGGTCATGTAGGCAATCAATGGAGTAGAGTGTGGTTCTGATATAAAGATATAATGTCTAATATTTGCATTTTGATTGGATCAGCACTAAAATTTGAAACTTAGAGCACAGAATATAGGATCATAGAACTTGACAGCAGATAACATATATTTAGCCCGCTTTTTTTCTGCTGTAAAAACATCAAGCATTATAGCGTCCGTGGCCCATCTTAGATTCAGGATACATTTCCTCACTGTATTAACATCTACCACTTCTGCCAGAAGATTGTTGCCCTTATCTGCCACCCTCTCAGTGAAGTAAAGCTTCTGTTCATGACATATAAGTCTACAACCCTGTAGTCTTAGACCTCTTTTCATAAGACGTCTCCTCCACACTTAACGCTACAGGCTTTGATGCCACTGAGAGTTTTGATATACGCGTTGTGTGCACCACTGAAAGCTGTCATATGGAAATGTCTCCCATTTCCATTCACAGCACATAGTCTATCCCTTTTGTTTGCCAAACCTGACTAGCTGACGTCTGTAGTGACCTTCTGCTTCCTGACAAGATGCAAGAGTCAATATCATTTGTTTGGAGAACTATAATACAATCACGGGATTGTATCGCTAACCGAGATTGAAAAGCTGTTGCTTTTGTATGAAAGAATTACTAGCCTTAAAACACGCTCAATCCTGCTCATTTAACAGATGTAGTAATTTGTTCGCTTGTTTTATGGAGTGATACAGAATAGCTAATAAGGCAGGAAACAAGTGGGTGAAGGGAATTTATCATAGTTTTAATCTAACTTTGATCAGGTGCAGAAATGACTGCACTGCAGTTATTGGCACAGGGAAGCTGATGACACTTAATTACAATAAGTATATGGGTACTGTATGTCTTTTGTTAGAACGCTAACCCACCCATAAAAAAAAAAAAAAAAAAACCTTAGGGTAACCAGTTTGTTCTCAACAAATATCGCCTATTATTTTTTTGTCATTAAAATGCACTTGAAATGGATTGTCATTAAACCCTGACATTTATGCAGCAATTTGTTTCCCTCGGAAATAAGAAGCCAGATTATGTTATTCAAAGCAGCTTTCTATATGCCATTGTATTTAATCAAATTGTAATGGAGCGGAGACCATTTTCACTGGTTTGGCAATATTTTCTCTCCCGTCATGATAAAATTTTGAACCGCATGCATTGATGTAAAAAACGTGGCTGGATGGACTGCCGTAAAGGTCATTTTATGGTTGAATAAAATACACTAGTATTTGAGTTTGTATATAATACAATGAAACAAATCTACTGATGGAAAATGTAAACTATTTTAACGCAATGAAACAGAAATTTAGACGTATGGCTATTTTTCATATTTTCATAGTTATTTATTACTCTTCCATGAAAAAAAGATATTAAAAAGTGTAATATATATAATGTATATACACTCACTGGCCACTTTATTAGGTACACCTTGCTAGTACTGGGTTAGACCCCCTTTTGCCTTCAGAACTGCCTTTATTCTTCGTGGCATAATTTCTACAATGTGATGGAAACATTCCTCAGAAATTTTGGTCCATATGGACATGATGGCATCACGCAGTTGCTGCAGATTTGTCAACTGCACATCCATGATGTGAATCTCCCGTTCCACCACATCAAAAGGTGCTCTATTGGGTTGAGATCTGGTGAGTGTGGAGGCCATTGGAGTTCCGTGAACTCATCGTCATGTTCAAGAAACCAGTTTGAGATGATGTGAGCTTTGTGACATTGTGTGCATTATCCTGCTGGAAGAAGCCATTAGAAGATGGGTACACTGTGGTCATAAAGGGATGGACATGGTCAGCAACAATACTCAGGCAGGCTGTCACATTTAAAATATGCTCAATTGGTACTAAGGGGCCCAAAGTGTGCCTAGAAAATATCCCCACCATAAGACCACCACCACTAGCCTGAATATGAGTTGATACAAGGCAGGATGGATCCATGATTTCATGTTGTTTACTCCAAATTCGGTCACAGCTGAAATCGAGACTCATCAGACCAGGCAACGTTCTTCCAGTGTTTCATTGTCCAATTTTGATGAGCCTGTGCGAATTGTAGCCTCAGTTTCCTGTTCTTAGCTGACAGGAGTAGCCCCTGATATGGTCTTCTGCTGCAGTAGCCCATCTGCTTCAAGATTCGACATGTTGTGCATTCAGAATTGGTATTCTGCATTCCTTTGTTGTAACAAGCAGTTATTTGAGTTACTGTTGCCTTTCTGTCATCTCTAACCAGTCTGCCCATTCTCCTCTGACATCAACAAGGCATTTTCGCCCACACAACTGCCGCTCACTGGATATTTTCTCTTTGGTTGTGCGTGAAAATCCCAGCAGATCGGCAGTTTCTGAAATACTCAGACCAGCCCGTCTGGCACCAACAACCATGCCACGTTCAAAGTCACTTAAATCCCCTTTCTTCCCCATTGTGATGCTCGGTTTGAACTTCAGCAAGTTGTCTACATGCCTAAATGCATTGAGTTGCTGCCTTGTGATTGGCTGATTAGTTATTTGTGTTAACAAGCAATTGAACAGGTGTAGCTAATAAAGTGGCCAGTGAGTTTAATACCTTAAGGCAGCTGGAAATCCTGCTTAGCCTGGGCGAGCGTACATTGTGCCAATCAGGAAAACGCGGCCTTACTTTGGCTGATTTTTTTAATAGCTTGAAATGTGTGAGCTGAACCTAATAAAATTGCCATTGTCTATAGAACCTGGCTGGTAATCCCTTCACGTTAACTGTTTTTGTCGTATACATAACATTGAGATCTAAGTAATTTTCACCTAAATTAAAACTCGTCATTATATCTATCTATCTATCTATCTATCTATCTATCTATCTATCTATCTATCTATCTACAATAGGGCTTTAAGTCCTACATTGTGCATTTGATATATCACTTTTTCATACTACTGTGTAGTGTGATATTGAATTTACAACATACAGAATAATATAATATTTTACTTTATTTAGTGAAAACAGCTGCACTATTGAAATTTTTACTGCCGACAATCATAGGTCATACAGCTTCCCATGTGTGACATATTTAACTCAAAGTACTAACAAGCAAAATGGACTTCTAAGAAGAAATAAATAGATTTGTTTAATATTTCCTGGAAGGATATAATTTTGCATTGCTCCAATAGACATTTTATTGCATAGTTATTGGGCACACATGTCATACATAAATGGAAATATTAGAAAACCATAATATGGCAGAGGTTAAACGAATAGGCAAGAACAAATGAAAAGGAAAGATTTTAGCGTTATTGAACTTGAAATACAACGTTCACATTCCGAAAACATACGAACGCTCTTAAACGAGTTCAGTATTTCACTGCATAACATAATACTTTCAAAATGACATTTAGCAAGTGATATGTATGGAAAAAAAACACAAGGGGGTAAAGGAAATTTATTGTCATAAAAGGAAGGTAAAAATACCTTGTGTGCAACTTAATGTATCGTACAAATGGCTTTTCCTCAAACACCTAGTATGTTCTTCTTAGCCTTATTTAATAACATCACACCAAGAATTTACACAGGGCTTTTAATCTCGAATGTGACAAACAAAATCTATAGAGACAAACGCATACGTAAGGTAAAGAATGCCCTGCAAGCAATCCTACAATCTATTATTTGATGAACTGTTATAAAGTAAGAAGTCTGTATTAGGTGGTTTTATTTTTCCGTCTCAGGCTACTGTGATTCATAAAACTACTAAAAAAAAAAATGCAAATGGTCGGAACCAGCACACTGAAAAAAAAGAAAGAATGTGAAAATGTGCAAAAGCTTCAAATCTAAAATTGGGTGTGTAATAAAATATAAAATATGTATGATGGAATGTGGCTCTGCAAGATACAAATCAAATAAAACCCATAATAATTAAGAAAAAACTTCTAATGTTGTAAAAAGCAATAAAAAATAAATAAACGACATGGAGCTGTTCTGCTCAGACTCCCAATTCTTTCATGAAATTAAACCTTTCTTAAAACATTTAGCTCCCTAAAGCATCACTAGTTTTATGCTACTGATCTCCATGTGTTACTTACATTATTGGAAAATCCAATATATATATATTAACTTTGGGTCAATTATGTTTGTTTACAGTATTGTTCAATATTTTTTTTCGAAAGGCTATTGGTCAAAAAACTGTGGTGCCCAACCATACTTTTTTCTTTTATCTTCTATGAAATGAGGGAAAAGAAAAAATGTCGGTGCGCTAAGCTAGTCACAGGCTCAAATAATACAAATGTGTAATATGAGGCCTACCAAACAGGTGTAAGCATGCTGCAAGAAACAGTGTATTGGCTGTACAATGTATACAAAAAACAAAAACTGTCTGCGCTTCTCATCCTAATAAAGTTGGCAACAAATATGTAAACATAATATAAATGAGAGGTTTTGGTTATATGAATTGGCCAAAACATAATTAAGCTCACCCGCCACGTCAAGGCACACTCTCAATAGGGTGAGAACCTACTCTCACCTCGTACATAGTGGGCACACAAAGCAGTTTATACTGCTACCAAAACCTTATTAATGTGTTGGGGGAGGTGCAATTAAACCTCCTCCCCATTAACCCCTGGACAGCAAGCTGCAACCAGACTGATGAGGAGCCAACAACCTCAAATATGTGCAAACAGGGAAAAGAAAAAATGTCGGTGCGCTAAGCTAGTCTCAGGCTCAAATAATACAAATGTGTAATATGAGGCCTACCAAACAGGTGTAAGCATGCTGCAAGAAACAGTGTTTTGGCTGTACAATGTATACAAAAAACAAAAAAACTTCTATGAAATGACTGACTGGCACTTTCTCAAAAATACACAAGAAAATGCAATTACAACTTATACAATTTAAAACTTGTACAAAACTGAAAAGTGTTTATAGATGAAAAAAATCTGTAAAGGAATTAAATCTGTGTTGAGAAGAATTATACCTCCGTTTTCCCACCTGCAGGTAGAGGCTGACAATTTAATTGTTTGCAAAATTAGTACTTCGTTGAAATCTGTTTCTGTAAATAGGAGATGTTATATAATCATGTTGTCATTGCTTGCGTTTGCTGCCTTATCTATTAAAATCTTAATTTGATATAGTAAAAGGATTATGGCTGCACAGTAAGCAAGCAACATGTAATTACCAATAGGGAATCATAAATATTTGACTTGTGCATTCCGATTTTTATTAATTAAAATTTTCTTTTAATTTGTACATATCTCGAAAAATGAAGAGGACCCCCAATGAAAGAAACGAAAATGAAGCAGAGAGCTTTCCACCATTCGGGGGAGAGGGTGTGCGCGGAAGCATGGATAATGCAGTGGACAGCAGGGAGAAGCGGACGAAGAAAGAAGACAAAAGAAGCGAAGAACAAGAAGAAGCAAGACAAATAACAGAGCTGCAGAAAAGAAGATGGGGACACACATGGAGTTGGCAGAGAAGGTAGGGAGATATTAATAGAGATAGTGGGAGAGTAAGTGCGAGAGTGTTTGAGAGAGTGAGTGAGTATCCAGAGTGCGAGAGAGAGTAAGAGAATGAATGAGAGTGATGGATTTTGTTTCTGAATTAAAAAAAAAAACCTTTTGAATTTCGAACCAAAAGGGCAGGAAACAAAATTTGTGGTCCAAAAATGAATGGACCAAAAACAAAATAAAAAATGTGTCTGAATTGTTTTTGGTCCATTAGCACAAATCTTTAACATATGTTTTATTTAACATAGAAAGTAGAAAGTCAGTTTCGACATTAACAGAGAGAATGGGCTCAATTGAATGAGCCATCTAAAATGTAGAACCCGCTAAACCTTATATACATGCTTAGGGAACATCAAAGTGAACTTCTAGGAAGCTAATTTCAGATCAAATTGAACAATTAGGTACAATGAAAGTGCCACACCAGCCGTCATATACACTTTAATGCATATAACACCTGAGTGGTCCCTTTTACAATGATTTACCCCTTGCCAATTATGGATGTATTCTGCAGAATCCCCTCCACCTTCTCACCCATCTCCGCTCCTTAGCTTGCAGATGTGTTCTACTGAATGCTTGCTAAATTGTATCTACATAGTGGCTTTGTGACCTAAGAGTTAAATTGCTCACTTCTAATTATAATTTTAGCATGTAGTCTTCCTTTTCTGCAAAAATCTAGACTTTCAAAGGATTATTTAATCAAGCCTAATATATATTACATTTCTGTAAATTGTCCATAGACACAACATTTTATCCCTCTCTTCTGGTTGCTATTTTTCTACCTTTCAATGAAGAGGTGGAGTGAAACTCACATTATCACATTGATGTTTGCTACTTCCACAATTTGCTATACAATGTAGAACATCTAAAATTCAGGGGTAACCTATGGATGCATGTTAATGCAATGGTTGAGGTTCTTGCAAATATTTCAGATACTGCTCCAAGTTGAAGCCTCATTGAATTTAACTAATGTCCCTAAAAAGTCAATTGGAAGAACAAAGCTGATGTTTTTTTTTTTATTTTATTTTTTATTTGCCACCTTTAAAACTGACTTTTTTCATCCGAAAATCACCATGGAACATTTAGAAGGCAAGATGTTAAAAATATGTTCATATAATATTATAGAAATGATTACATAATACATATATAAGACATATATGTGTTATATGAACCACAAATAATACTAACAATTATACTGGAAAAGTTTCCTTAGTTTTCATTAATAATTATATACAAGAATATGTATTTTAAGCCCATGGCAAATCATTATCAAAGTAAGAAAAAGGAAAGCTCTATACTGTATTCTCCAATCAAATGAATTCAGTTGACATTTTAAAGGTGAACTATGAGAGTAAAATATATACCTGCAAATAATCAAAACTAATCAACTTCTAAGGAAGCAAGATTGAGCTTGACCTGAACTTTAGTCTGAAAGAAGTATACGGGATTATATATAATTGTTCATGGACACAGTCATTTTGATTGCCTTTGAAACAAGATAACTTAGTTTAAGTTTAAATTCCCTTCTCTCAATCATGATATTCTTTTGTGACGCATAATCTGTCAATTTATATCATTTCAAAAACAACAAAGTGAAGATATTTCAGTTTTGCAACAATGTAATGCAAAGCTATGATATTAAAAGGTAAATAATACATCTTTGTTAACAATAACAGAACACATTTCTAAGTACCTTCTAACTGGGGAAAACAGTTACTTGATCTGTCTTAATTCCATAGGTCAACCACATGCCCTGTAGCCCTCTTGATTACAATGTAATTAATTACCAGGATATGCATATGAGATTGGAGTTCCTAAGGATAGCTCTAGGGTATGTAAACTTTTGTATGCCATAACTTCTAGGAAAATCATTGTCGAGAAACAGTGTCAAGCTATGGATTCTTGTTTCACTAAAATACCTCTGATGATTGTGGTGTGAACAAAGGATATTAGCTTTGAAATCAATGATGAACGGGTACACCACTTTTTCTTTAAAAAGGGAAATTGAAGGGTTGAACAATGTGACCGTTTATAGCAGGAGACCTTTGTCGTTAACAAGCTGAAGGTCATCGTCCAAAGTTAGCCCTTATTTTGGTAAATGTAAGATTGTGTTTTAATCCTGAAGTCATCTGCTATTTTCTGGATAATTATATTCAATGGAGAGCCATTATGAAAACAGGCTAGTAAGGGGTTTGTGTGAGTGCATGTAATTCTCCTCCTGCTTTTACATTTTACCACAATTATCCACTCACCTTCTACTCTGTGTAGATAAATATTATTCAGTGCCACATTGATATTCTAGGTTCAGGGCTAAATGGGCCCTCAAACACAAAAATAATTGTTGTAATTACTGCTACAAGGTTCGCTAGCTACAGTATACAACCCAGCACAATGCTTGCTTTTTACTGCATTGTCCTCAAAAATAACTACGCCTAAGTCAGTCTCTTTTGTTGTCACTTCCATAACAGTGCCCCTAATACTATATTCTGCCTTGGGGGGTTTTACATTCAAAGTGCATTATTTTACATTTATCAACATTGAACTGCAGCTGCCACACTCTTGACTATTCTTTTATTGAAATAACTTGCCATTTGGCTTCTTCTACCAGGAATGTCTACCCTGCTGCAGACCTTTGTATCATCTGCAAAGAAGGCATACCTTACCATTAAGATCATTTGTAATATCACTAATAAAATTTGCCAATTTTGTTAATTTGTACGAATGTCGGAAAAATGTCTAAAAAGGAAGAGCCCCAGAGAAGCACTTGCTCTCTGTCACCATCTGCCATGCTCTCTCACACTCTGTGTTACACCCTCAGCCACACACTCTCTCAATGTCTCCCTACCTTCTCCATCTCCTTTTCCACATCTCTGTGTCTTGTTCCAAGCTTCTTCTCCTTCTTCGCATTCTCTGAGGCTTCATTCTTCTCAACTGAACCATTTCTCCCTGTGATCAGCTGCGTTACCCTGGTCTCCTGGAGCACTTCCTCATCACGACGGAGCCTTGGCCTGCACCGCAGGGACAATCACTCCTCTGATTGGAGGAATGGGGGAGAGGTTGGAGATGGATACACATTCAGGCTAACACACACTTATGCAAATACTTTCATGCAAACACACATAGACATTCATGCTTACACACTTATACTCTCACTCTAAAATACATCCATACTCACTCTCTCCTTTACCCCTCACTCATCCCTTCACCTCATCCGCAGCTTCCTTTGTGGCAACTTGAACACCGTATGAGCATCCTTGCTTTTACCATGGGTTCACACGACCAACCCTTTGTTAAGACTTTTGGACTGGCTCTGAGGCAATTGCCCCAGAGCCAGCCTTCCCCTGCCCTCTATAAGCACATATGCTTTAGTGTTTCCATTTTTCTTTTTCATTTATTGAGGCTGTCGTCTAGATCCTTATCCTCTTTTATATAACTCAATTCATTTGTCTTAAGATAAATGCATTGCGTTATAATGTAAGACATTTCTGTAGAGAAATGAGCTAGGGATACCCACTTTTAAGTATTAAGTTACATCGACAGCTTTCCTGCCAACTGTGGATTTAGGGAAATTAACTCCTTGGACTGTGGCAGTTTGTTAACATAATTTTGGATATAAATGTTGCTACCAATCATATAATCTGGTAGGGACCACCTAGAAAATGTATTTCCCTAATGGTCAGTGGAAAAGAAAGGCAACAGAAAAAAGTACATTAGTGCCCACTGCTGGATGAAAAGGATAAATCAGTAAAGTCTCACTCACTGATCCATTAATTTGATTTAGCTAGTTCAATGAAAATACAAAGTGGTATAACAAGAATGATTTTAATACCCTAACCACAAGAGTGTTATGGAGCAATCACTAGCTGTAAAGCGAGTCACCAGAATGCATGTTGCAAGTTACCATACTAATAGTGTAAAAAAATTAGATACCCAACAAGTCAAACCTATGCAAGGCAGCAAAAAAGTGTGCAACATATGTAAGTTGCATTAATTATCACTAGACATTTCTGTGAACTACAATCATTCAACCTTTATTTATTATTGCCTCACAATCCAGGTGAAAAATGAAGAGTTTCCATTTTATAATTTGCCAATGTATTTTCCATTTATTCAGAGACATTTCATTTAACACTGGCTGTTTTTTTTTTTTCACAGCTGGTTGTCCCCTTGAATCTTTTGAGTAAACTTTCAATAAGTGTCTGCTGTTCCCATTAAAAAACGCAAAGAAATATAATCCAAGAGACTGCGAATGGGAAGAGAAGAAGAAAATGAATGTACTTAATTAGTTCATGCTGAAGTGGTGTTTAGAGAAAACTAATGTCCTTCTAAATCATGTTAAAGTTACTCAAAAATATGTATTTTGAATTAGCCCAGCTTCTCCTAAAAAGAAGAGAAGCAGGACTTTAATTTTATTAGCAGAAAGTGCCCTTCTTTAAAAGGACGGAGCTTATGCGCACACCCTCTCCCATCATTACGAAGTGGATCTGCATTTTTGCCAAAGTATTCTGTGAGGCCTGGTCAATGGAGCTGATACCAGGGAGAGGAAGATGAAGAAATAAGACAGAAGAAAGAAAACAGAAGAAGAGGCAAGAGAAGAAGCTGAGCTGTAGGAATGGTACACAAACAGGTATCCATATGACAAGAAAAACCAGACTTGGGAAATATATACATACAGTATCAGTTTTAGCAGAAGACATAACATCTTTATCATTCTTCTGTGTATAAACAAGGATTCTATATGCTGGCAGGACACCATCCAGTTGAGGAGACATTAAAAACAATGGATTCTGTGTTCCTGTGTTTCTGTGTGGGGGTGTGACAAGGGTCAGGGCCATGCCTGGAGTGGGTGCGTCATCCATGCCTAGGTGAAGAGCCTCTTAGCGGGAGATCAGAGGATCACCTTAACTGGCTCATGATCCTCACTGCCTATAAATGTGGAACAGCAGGATAGCGGCCAGGCACAACGCGACAATGCCTGAATGTTCTGCATCATTGTTTCCAAACGAAAATTTTTTTTTGCTCCTTCCATCACCTCGCTGTGAATAGCAGCAGGATATCAAAACAAAGCAAGAATTCAGCGCGTACCCAGCAAATACAATTCAATAAACAGGGCAGAATCCCCAATATTTATGCCTTAGATAGGTGCTTTTTGAATAGTATTTGTTGGGTATGCACTGGATTCTTGCTTTGCTTTACGTATTTGTTGGTCATTGTTATTCCGGCAGCAACTCGTGAATCTGAATGTGTATGCCTTTTATGCCTTTTAGGTTGTGCGCTCCCCTTTTGTGTATTTTTTATTATCACTAGGACATCATATCATATCCCAGTGGCCCATGCTGTGCGGCTCTTAGATGGTGCAAGCTTTTTACTAGAAGATCTTAGCACTGCTTTCCCTGTTACATGGTAAGGTGCTTTGTTTCTAATGGCCAGGTCTAGAATTCCACTTCTTCCTTTCAATCTGTAGTTGTAACCCTTCTGGTACCAGAGTCTAGGCAATTCACATAGACCTGGTAATTCTTTATTTCATCATGAAAATAGTCTGGAAAACTATAGATTCGGGGTACTGCATTATCTGCAATCGAAAGGGTGTGCTTTATTTTATGTATTTGGTTTCTCTGAGATTGCCTTCAATTCTTATCGGCGTAGATTGTGATAAGTAATTTCAATGAAGCTAGTGTCCTCTTTGTTTCCCTGTTCATGCGCATCACGCATCAGTTCATGCTGCTTTCTATTTTAGCCTTACTAATGTGATTTTGTACCGACGTCAGTAAATTATTGTGTAATTTATGTATGAAGAGTCAGTTATTAGGCCTAACATCACACAGAGGTATGTATAGGTCAATTTTTCAACTGGATTCCTTTAATTGTACACTATGTTTCATTCACACCAAACTTACCGATGAGTTGCTTAATTTTTATTTGGCTTTCACACTTCCAAGAAAATAAAACAGAGGTCTTGATGATACAGGAAGTCTAGAAATTTGGCATGCGGTCTATGTTTATAAGTTCAGGACTGATACTGAATCACAGTTTCTATTTTATGGAATGCTGTCTCATATATTGTGTGGTAAACTATGTAGTGAGTTTACACAGTGAAAAATAAAGGAGTTAAACCTAGATGTCAATCATTTATTGCAAATGTCTGCTATGCAGTGGTATCGCTGCGCTCTGTGTCACGCACTAGTCTAATACGGACTATGTGGACTGTGTTGAGTCAGCACAGCCTCTATAGTGTAAATAAACTGGCCAATTGAGCAGGGGGATACTGGGGGCCTGATCACCCAAGATCTGCCCCAGTTTCGCAGCAGGGGGACTTCTGGCCCCCTGGACCTGGCCAGAATACGTCCCAAGCCCACTTGTGCCCAGTGGGATACCAATTGCACGCCACTGATGAGGCCCCTGAAGGATGAAACATATGTCTTGGGTTGATAGTTCTCTTGTCCTGGGGTAATCTGCATTGTGGTTTGGCTTTGGACTGTTCTTCTGGGCAGGATCAAACTAATATGCCAGTGGAGATATTTCCTCTGTAATGGCACAAGTGAGTTAGAGATGTTTCCAAGTGGGGAAGCATTGTAGGGCAGCTATTAAATTGATGTTCACTCTTAGTTGAGTCACAGTTCTTTTATCTCTTTGTATGTAAATTCTTCTTTTGAGGATCTCTTGGGGTTCACCCTCAAGTGTAAAGGTGAATCTAGGTGTGGACCTCCTTTTATATACATGCTCAAGTCAAGCTCTGATTGTATCTCAACTATTTTTCTAAATACATTTCTTTGTTTTTTCCTCTATATCTTGAGTCATATCTTCTAGCGTGAGTCCAATTTTCCCTAACAGCCAATTCATATATCCACAGGGAATGTATTGATGTGGCCTCTATACCAATGACACCTGTACTTTAAAAAAGGTTTTACTTTTGCCAATGACACAATTCATAAGCATGATAATGACCACGTACAGAAACATTTGACATTTTTAACAGTGACTAATTCTGTAGTACAGGAAATCACGTCTACAATATGTACAAACATTTTAAATTAAATAATGTTTCGCCAAAAAATGTGGGTACTAAAGTCATTTAAATAGTTTCAGAAAAGCCACACTCTCTTAAACAAAAGCTTCCGTCTATAGTAATTTGGGGTGTCTTATTGAGGACGGTGAGGGCTAATCGGCTCAAAATACATTAAACCCAAAGCCATTTATATTCCTAAACAAAAAAACACAGCCCTACATTTAAACAAGAATATAAACCCGATAAGTTGCTTGATTTCAAAGTTTCTTTGTGACTCAAGGTTTTTTACCTTATGTTATTTCAATTCAAAGCATTTTTGTCTTCAGAGAAACATATATAGTATTTTGCATAAAAAGAAAAAAAAACGACACTGTGTGAGGTAAAACTGGTTATGGTCCACCAGGTGAATCATATTTTTTTGCATACTTTTAGATGCAAACAAAGAAGGAGCTCCTTCCATACATTATATGTAGGCACAGTAGAAACCCATTATTCAATAATCCATTATTCTCTAGTAAAGACTTTGTAGTGATGCATATGTCTGTCGTGGAAGGCCTCTGCCTATTAACTCTGCGGAATGGCCGTAAAGATTGGGCAACAACATAATTGTACTGCAGATCAAAGAGCGGAGCCCCTACTGAGAAGTAAATGTATACACTGCCAATATTTCATCTTTCAGATCCATTCCACCTCTTTAACCTAATATGAAAGCTATAAAAAAGGGCCTGAAACTGTTATTGTGAAAGCCAAAAACTAATTAGTCAGTACTTCCCAATGTGTTTAGTGAAAAGTCACTTGAAATAATGGGCTACTTTCTGAAATTTTATAGGTTTACCGAGTCCAGTGTTCTCTGGTATTTCCTGTTTCTCTTGGTCGGGAAGATTGACTAAGCTTTACAAGTCATCTTGAGTAACACACAAACCTTTCAATAAAGGCAGTAACTTTTGGAATCATAAAGTATACAACTGAACCTGAAATGAAAAGGGGGAGTGGAAAAATAACAGAAAGGCAATAAACTGTATATCATACGGCCATCAACGTTCAGTATCTTGAGCTTTCTGTGCTAGGCAGCGTGCCAGCACAGCAGATACAAGGGGGGATGTAGAACATTAAAAAAAAAAGACGTAGAGTGGATCCCATTTAAAATAATTGGTGAATATTATACTTGACATGTCACTTAAAAAGTCTGGTTGGGGCAGATTAGATTACACTGTTTTTTACGTTTCAATTTTCCTTTGATGTAAACAAAATTGTCATTCCAGTTTGTGTTTATAGTTATGTAAGGAATGAAAAGATATCTTTTTTTGAATAAAACAAAATCGCGCCCCTGTCTTCGCATAACGTGCTTTTTTAAAAGTACATTTTTTAAATTTTTTAAACAAGAATGGTGATATAGGATTAACCTTACATTATGGTAAATTCATATCAGGGCAGCAGATTCTATACTGTTATTACAGTAGGGGAGAGTGAAAAATAATAACATTAAGATTGTCAATAGCATGCATGTTAACACATATTGTTACAAGTTGAAAAGAGCGCACTACTCTTACGAGCTTCTAATCTATTAGGAAGTTGAGACCGAATTATAAGGATGGTGATTTTTTTGGTTGTCTAATGTAGAAAACATTTTGTCAAATAAGCTTTTGGGACTTCAGAAGCGTCTACTTTAGAAAGATTGTAGAAGAGACCCCAGAGATCCTAAGAAGGTATTCATTTTGAAGTAATATCTCATATACATAAACACAAGCAAGCAAAAAGGAACACCAACAACCTTGGTGAATGACCCACTCTTGTTGGTAGGTTTGTTTGGAGGGTTTCCTAGCATGAACTGCTTTTTTAAGGTCATGTCACAGCATTTCAGTCGGATTCAAGTCAGGTCTTTGACTAGACCGGTCAGATGCGGACTTGCTTGTGTGCTTCGGATCATTGTCCTGCTATATAACCCAACTGCACTTGAACTTCAGGTCACAAATTGATGGCCAGACATTCTGGTAGTGAGTAGACATTATGGTTCCATCAATTATGGCAAGTTGCATAGGTCCTAAAGCAGCAAAGCAGCATCAGACCATCGCACTACCATCAGCATGTCTGGTAGTCCTTGTTGTGAAATGCTGTGTTAGCCTTACGCCAGATGTAATGGAACACGTCTTCCAAAAAGTCAAAGTTTTGACACTTCATAACTTGATACCCCAGCTATCTGTGTCTTAAGGGTGATGTGTGCCTTTTAATGTATTGAGGATGCTGACAGCAAAGAGGGTGGCTGCGCAAAAGACAAATACAGCACTGTACTGTGCATGTACACAAAGCTAAGGAAAAGTGAATATGGAGCCAGGCTAAACCACGAGTAACTCCATTATTTCCTTTTTGTTACTTATTGGCAAAAGAGACCTATGATGACCCTGAAGTGTATGTGACTCGATATCTCTTTCCATGTTGGCCCCATAAAAAAGTATCATCTTTGGCTGAAGACTTTTTTCCCTAATATGCAATTCTTCAATATATTCATTTTTACCACCTTTGTCAACTAAAGATAAAAGTATATAAGTATTTTTTGGACCACACTTTTCCTTTGATTTCCAATGTAGTTTGGCCTAAAGATGTATGATGGTAAGATTAAGGACCCCGTTTAATGCAATGCACCAGAGATCACTTTACAAAATATTAACTTATTCCAGATATAAAATAATGTTACTCAATACAGTTAAAAAATAGTCAATAACCTTGTGGAAAAATGTATGACAATTCCATTATAAAAGACCATGTTGTCTAAGGCGTTGTATAATATTTCCTTGATTTTGACATTTGCCTTGGGGTCTCTAAACAACTGTAATAAAATAATAGGAGAAAATAGTACAGTTTTACTATACTATTACAGTATAAAGTAATATAAACCAAATAACTCTAACCAAGGTAGTATATGTGTTTCAATAGGGATGCAAGCATTCGTGATGAAACTGTAGGGGGCTCACCAGAGGCATGGTTTTCCTCGCCAAACACATCATACTTTAAAAGAACACTGACACGCACGCAGATTTTTTAAGAAGTCCGGAATTCACCTTACAACAACACCACATTATTGATGATGTCAAAGATTTTAATAATCTATATATAACTTTGTGCTTATGTTAAAAAAGCATGTGCGATGCGTTTGCCAGTACAGGTATCAAGGACACACATTTTACACACAGAAAACTATTTCTGAGTTTACAACAACTAAGTTTTACGTGATACCTCTACTAGGAGGGTTACAAGATGTTGCTGACTTTTCCTTGATATTTTATTGACTTTTCTACTTTATTATTTGTTTTATTTGTATTTTTTGCCCTGTCCATATAAGAGACTATTAAGCATGGCTAGAGATTCCTTTGGGGTCTTTGTAGACCCCAGGTATATCTCTGCCAGGTACCCCTAAAGATGAACTGACACTCCTATAAGCCTGTGTGGATAATGCTGGGGACCTCAGTACGTACCTCAGTACATATTCATAGAAAGTCACTGAAATCACTAAGAAAAATGTCATGCCAAAATGATGGAATCGGCAACATAGTTCATGTTCTTCAAATCAGTGAAGTTATTTTAATTTAGTTAAATATAGCATATAACAGCCACCAAGGCTTTTATGGTGAGCGGTTAACAAGGCCAAGACAAAAGTATATAGAAGCTTGACCCCAATAGGTGCTAGAATATTCATTGTTACAATGTGGTTAATGCAAAATATATATTTTAATCTTTTGAGTCACATCCAAAAAGTTATAGCCTTTTCTATAAATTCTATTTTGATAATAACACACAGAAAAAAAAATGAAATCTAAGAATCCAAGGAGAAAGTGTTGCATTTCATAGGTCATTAAAGTGAAATAATAAAGTTACTAATTAAATCCATATCAATTTCTTCATCAGCTTAAATCATGAAATATTACATTTTCCCATTTTTCGCTTTGGGCGAATGAAGTATGTTGTTTTATGATAAAAAGTAATAACATTGTAACTTTACTTAGTCCCCTAATCGTCACCCTTCTAAACCACCTGCAATTTTTAATAGCTATGAATCCAGGATACAGAAAACTAATAAAAAGCGAACCTGCCAATTAACAACTATGTAAGCCTTCAACCTTGTACAATATTTTGATTGCTTTTAAGAAGCCGCACACATACATTTTCCCTTAAATGCAATGAAACTTGAAGAATTCAAGTTAAATTTGGGTAGTTTTTCAGTCAGTGCTGACATTTGGCCTGATTAGATATTTTAGACAGGTTTTTAGATTAGGCAAATAAAAAATGTAAAAAGGGACCAAGAGGAGGTTTTTTTTAGATTTTGGGGAGGAAAATGAATTTTATTTTCGAATGCAAAAAGCCCACTGAATTTCATCCGTCGGGAAGCAAAATTTATTTTCCAAAAATGAATGGACAAAAAAATTAAATATCATACCGGCAAAGACTTCACTACATTTGTAATAGCAGTGTCCTTTTGCAAATGCTTTGCTGTGATCCCGGGAAAATAAGCTCAAATTGTGTCCTATGTCCAGGAACTCACACATAGGAAGAAGCCTGGCACCTTTTGTGTTGTGTTAAGGACGCTCTGTGGTTTGTTAGGATCCCACCTGATAATGAGTGGGGATCAGGGGCGGGCTGGGCCGGGGGGCAGGGGGGCAATTGCCCCCCAGGCCGCCCTAAATCCGGGCCGGTGGGCCGGACAGACGACCGGCAGACGAGCATTCAATGGGGCTGCGGCCGCAAAGTTAAAAACTAAGCGGCCGCGAGCAGGATTGAATGCGGCCGTCATGCGTACCTGGTGGGGGGAGCGGGGGGGGAGCGGTCCGCCCCGGCTGCCGCTCATTTGAGGGGTGCCACCATGCCGGAACGCCTTCAGAAACGATGGGCGCGGCAACTGTGGCTGTGCGCCGGGACTTGATGTCAAATCCCGGCGCACAACACTGAAGTCACGCCCACCGTCTTCCGGTCTCAGTGCACAGGACAGGAAGAAGAAGAAGAGGAGGAAAAGTGAGAGTGAAAGAAGAAAAGGTAGGAGAGAGTGGATAAGTAAGTGTGTGAGAGTGATGGGTGTTATGCTGAATGTAAGTGTGTGAGAGTGATGGGTGTTATGCCTAATGTAAGTGTGTGAGAGTGATGGGTGTTATGCTGAATGTAAGTGTGTGAGAGTGATGGGTGTTATGCTGAATGTAAGTGTGTGAGAGTGATGGGTGTTATGCTGAATGTAAGTGTGTGAGAGTGATGGGTGTTATGCTGAATGTAAGTGTGTGAGAGTGATGCGTGTTATGCTGAATGTAAGTGTGTGAGAGTGATGGGTGTTATGCTGAATGTAAGTGTGTGAGAGTGAAGGGTGTTATGCTGAATATAAGTGTGTGAGAGTGGTGGGTGTTATGCTGAATGTAAGTGTGTGAGAGTGATGGGTGTTATGCTGAATGTAAGTGTGTGAGAGTGATGGGTGTTATGCTGAATGTAAGTGTGTGAGAATGATGGGTGTTATGCTGAATGTAAGTGTGTGAGAGTGATGCGTGTTATGCTGAATGTAAGTGTGTGAGAGTGATGGGTGTTATGCTGAATGTAAGTGTGTGAGAGTGATGGGTGTTATGCCTAATGTAAGTGTGTGAGAGTGATGGGTGTTATGCTGAATGTAAGTGTGTGAGAGTGATGGGAGTTATGCTGAATGTTTGTGAATGAGGGTTTCAGATAGCATGGATGTGTAAGTGTTGGGGGATAGCTTGGCATAGGGAGGAGTCCTTAATCACATTCCTTTCATGCCCAGATTCCAGCATGTAGTGGCTGCCTAGGCATGATAGGAGTGTGATTGCTGTTATAATTTATTTTTTGGTCCAACTTCGGTGTGTTAACACTTTTATTGGACAGAATTATTCAATGACAGTATTAATATATGTATATATATATATCTATATATATATATATATATATATATAGATATATATATATATATAATTGCAAACAGCAATCACACTCCTATCATGCTAAGTCAGCCAGCACATGCTAGAACCTGGGCATGATAGGATTGTGATTGTTGTTATATATATGTGTATATATATATATATATATATATATATATATATATATATATATATATATATATGTTAATATTGTTGTTGATTTTTCATTTCGGTGTATCCCTACTATATACTATGCCAGTCACTAAAGTGGTAAGCCTACACCACATCAATGTTTGGCTTAGTATATAGTGATAGGGGTTGTCAGTGTCTGGCTCAATGTATAGGCACACATTGACGGTGGTGCTGCGTAATCCCTAAGTATATAATGATAACAATTTTGCTGTACCCCTGTCAATGTTTGCCTAGCCATAGAAACTATGCAGTTTTAAAGTGTGTGTGTGGGGGGGGGGTGCCACATACAGGGTCTGCCACAGGTGCCAAATACTCTAGGTACGCCCCTGCATCATGCGGCTGTCAGACCCAACGGCCATTCCTCAGCTCCTCTTCCCATGTCTTAAAAGGGGTGTGATGAAGAGCTGAGGCATGCGGTGTGTGCACGCCGGCCACTTTAATTTCATTAGGCGCTGGTGGAGTGACTGCCGCATGACGGCCACTTTCAATGTCGCTCGCAGCCGCTTTGATGGTGCAATGGGCCAGTTGACTAGACTTGCCCCCCCAGGCCTTAGGCTGCCAGCCCTCCCCTGGTGGGGATCAGATCTGTGAGACTGTCACAGGCTGACCCTCAGCTTGCTTAACCATTACTCCATCATTTATAGTCTCAAGGAGGAAGACTAACCTCCACATCACATCCCATCTGATCCCCTCAACCCTAGGTGTCATTCCTGCCATAATACCACAATATTTGCACTTTTTGGAGCTATTTCCAATTTTAATTTCTGTTACAATGACTGTTGCTTCTTTATAATCCATTATACACTAATGAATAGATGTTGGAGTATTGGTTTAGTGCTGCAACACAATAGAGTACTATACAAATGTATGAGCGTTTGGTGTTTAAGGTATACTGTTTTTAATAATAGTGACTATACACATGTCATGCCTGTATATATGTAATGCAATTGTGGAGGTTTGTGTTATGCGCTGCTTCGCCGCATGCTTCTAACTTTATATGAAATGTATCTTTTGTTTATAAATAAACTAAATGAAGCAAAAAATCTGATAAAGAGCCAAGATATCAAGTCTCACATACAACCTAGTAAAAATAAGCATTTTTATTATTTTACCAATGTATACCAAATATCTTAACATGTATAAACTTACAACAAATAGAATTGGACACAATGGGATGGTAACTATAAAACATACACCTACGATATGCCTTGGTACTACAGAATGATATTAGATTATAGTATACTGTACATCCCTCCTAGTTGTATAGATTTCAGGATCTGATATAGATTTCCTAACAGAATGACACTCCGTTGAAAGGAGAGAAGGGGAGAGAGAAAGAGAGAGAGAGAGAAAGAATATTCAGCTAAATTTCCCATAGCAATGAACATTTTTCAGTACTAATTTTAAAGGTATCACGTTACACAGGAAAACAGTTGGGGAAGATCAAACATAAAAAATGTAGGCTCATTTATTTAGATATTAACCTTTCCAGCAATCCTTCAGCTCCAAGGGCGTTGTAGAGAAAGCTTTTTGGAGTCAAAATGAGAAGTGATCATTCTTCTTCTTCATTACTAATGATTAGTATATAGTACTGCATTCTCAGATGGTGACTCAAAATGTAAAGGAGTTTGTGTAAATATTCATCCAATCCCAGGAGTGTCGATTACTCTCACAAAATGAAGTCACTCGGAATAAAAATAAAATTAAAAAGGATTTTGATCACTTAACTTAGTTCACAGTTAAGAGCAAAAAAAAAAAAAAAAAGAATGTGAGAATGTGCTATTAAGATGCAAAAGTTCTTATAGCACTGTAAAAATTGACAAAAAAAATATCCACTGATATTCCAGGTCAGTACAGACTGCAGAATGTACATTTTGTCAGTTTTTCTTACAGTAAAACCTCTACACCCCGCAACATTTAGGCAGGTACTATTCCACGCATAACATGTACCATCTCATCTTTGAGGTAAAGAAAAAACAATGCAAGCTTACCAACGAATCATAATCACCACCCCAATCTATATAATAAGACAGACTTGGGTAACTAAGTAACGCAGTATGTTATTGCATTGTTTTCAAATGGAAGAGCTTAGTAACGGTTTATCGCAATACAATGTTGAATATAATTTATTGATAACCAGTGTCATGCCCTATGGTAATTTTACTGGCACCCTTATGTCCTAAAGCCAATTTTACTGGCACTTTATGACAATTAGCCCTTTAGGCTAAAAAACTTTGGTTGTAAATATATACCATACATTGGTAATCTAAATGGTACAGAATGGTACAGCATGAATCCCATGTTGATTTAGCATCTTACATTTTGAAACAAAGGCTAGTATGTTTAAGTTTTGTAATGAGCATAAACAAAAGTCAGGATCAGACTTTATGTAAGGGTTGGAATATATTTGTCCCAACCAACAGGTTATACAAAGGAGAGTTCCCAGGTATGATTAAGACGCACTGACTTAAGTCAGAAAGCCACTGCCAGCATGGTTCGACTGGCACCAAAATGGGACCTGGGCATTTGAAGGACACTGGCCAACAGTTTAGATAATCAGTTATTTTCTGTAATGAAAAAAATATGACTACCTGGCCTACCTGTATACCGAATGACTGATCCGGTCCCAGCTTCCAGGGAAAGTAATTAAGATGTGTCAGGGAATTGCTTTTACTAAAAGACAGGACTGCGTGTTTGTGAACACAGACGTATCTTGCAATACTACCCCTTTCAAGAGCAAGAAGAATACATGGATTCTGTGGAAATTAATCACATAGTTGATTAACAAGTTTTGTGTTTTTTGTTTTTCTTTTTTGACAGGATAAAGTGCTGATTATTGCTGTAGATGTTCAATTCTGTTCTCCAAAATTCTATTATGTATAATTTTCTCCTCAAGGAATCGACGTACTCCACAACTAACAAAAAGTAAAAGGCTTTGCTAATCTGGCTTCTCCTTAGCACAGGGAGATCCTTGATCACGAGAGCCAAAAAAGCAATCCTAATGCATTTCACACTCCAAAATTTTGTCATTGTTTTTTCTGTTAAATGCAGCATTTTTTAAAACCCACACAGCTATATACAGGAAACTAAGCATCGTGCCAGGAGTTCCATTGAAAAAAACAACTCAGATGTATTATTGTTCATTTCTGCTTTGAGGGAAATTTTCCCATGGTGTGCTACTACTGGGCTTCGTATCCCTGCTTGGAAAAACTACCACTGAAAACGTTTGCTACATGTGAGGCCATGAATAAAATTAAGTGTAATTCCACTGACAAAAAACCGCCAAGATTTTCAAAGAGATTGTGGTAGAAACTGACTGTCTGAAGTTATTTTCACTAAGGAAAGAATGTACAAAAATGCTGCTTCAGCAGCTCCGCCGATCTTTCTTTGTAAAATAGTAATAATAATTGCAAATGGGAGGGAATAAAGGAAAACAAAATGATTATCAAATCTGGGACACGTAATAAAATAAGTAGCTGAAAATGTACATCTAAGGCAAAGGGCCATGTGAATAAATAAATTACAACCTTTATAAAAATAGGAAAGCATATAAAATGATCGTACCTATTAAAATGCAATAGACCTAATTACTCTAAATCTATTCTAATATTATTCTTATTCTTATTTGGTGTTCTTATTAACAGCATACTTACCAGCCTTCATCCAACCTGCTGGACAACCATGTCTATTGTGTGCCACATGTTACAGAAGAGCCCCGCTCCTTTTTGCGCATGTGACTTGCCTGAATTGGTCTGAAAATCGGGACAATTGGAAGTGCATGTGGATGTGGGGCCATCAAATCGCCAGATCTAGACTGTTGGCAACTATGTACTATTCATAATTTTACACCCAGTAATAAAAACTGTATTGAGCCGTACTAGTTTTCTCACACACAGTAATGGCTAAGTATTCTATTTTAGAACACGATGAACTAGATCATTTTCCAAAAAAATCTTTAAAAAAAAATGTAAAGAAATGCAAGCGTCTGCAATATAATACGTGAGATTCGTACCTCCCAACATCTTATGGCCAAAGAGGGACACCTTGGTTTTAGAGAAGTGTGATTAGAGGTGTGACTGTAGAGATGGCGCTTTATTTGACTTTGAGACCTCTAGATTATTTATGTGACCTGAGTAAGGCATTTAGAAATGTCATTTATGAGGGGTTTAGGGTCAAAAGAGGGACACTTGGGAGGTATGGTAATAAAAATAGTAACTACAGTGGAAAAGAAATGAGATTCAGCATCAAGTGTGGCAATATTTTATAGATAAAAAAAATAATAATTATACTTGAATTTATACTTCGTACTTTAGCGAGTCCCCTTATGTATTTAAATATGTGTGATATATTCCTTTTCTTCTCCAAGCTATACATATTGAGATCATTCTAGCTCAATCGTATTACCCCCCACCTCATCAAGGAAAAAAAAAACATGTTTATGTAAAGAGCGTAGGGCAGCGAGCCTTCGAACCTTGCCATGAAATCCAAAGGATCCATATTTGTGTTGATTCTATTACAGAGTATATATGACTTTTTACTGAATCTAAAATAATAATAATGATTATAAAATGATAATAGTAAATGTCCGATTAATGCTGACTGAGAAAATAGTTTTAAATAAAAAAAGAAAAAGCCATTTAATTGCAGGTTGTGTGATTAAAGGCTCTCTCACAAAAATATTGTAATATAAGCAGTGAAAAGCTAAAACGGAAATGTTTTGGAGGTTTAAGTTGGGCAACATGATACTCTGCTTCACTTCACAAGGAGTTCGAATGTTTAAATAGTCATTTTCAAATCTGATTAGTACTATGTCTTGGGAAAATATGTAGGTGTTGACTAACAGTCAGGGTTTCAGTGCCAGGGGTTAATTGTGACATTTCCCTGTAAATTTAACATAGTTTTTATTATTTGATTCTGATTGATATGATTTGATATGATTTACATACATCTGTATATACATGAATACAAGTATTCTCATAATAGAAAAATGGGTTTAAACAAGGTATTAAATGGATCTAAGTCAATAGGCCTTCTCACTTTCCGCAGGGTCATACACGTTTGATGATCTGGTTCCTCTTAGTGACGTGTTTCCAGGAGTACATTAACATGGACATGGGACCCCGTGTTACTACAAGATTCCAAGGGACTCGATTGATACAACACTGTAGGAGTTGCCAGTCTTCCCATGAAGAAGATACCGAATGTCCTACTATGGCCAGGGCAGACCCAACAATAGGACTCACGATTTGACGGTTTGGAGAGAAGATGTAAGTGCATATGCAATGCCCACCCAACCCATTGTGTAGTACAACAGGCTTGGTGCGTATATATGGGGAGAATTTGATGTGTCCTTACACCTCCCCCACCCACAAAATGGTAGCGTGGGATATCAGAGGGAGTCAGACTCCTTTCAAAGATGGCATACGCTCCACGGTCTCTTCCAACATCTTTGAATAGGTTGGGCATGAAAGGAAAGTCTGCCTTCGATGGAATGCATATCTCAGTCAAATGAAACTTTCAGAAGGATAATAAACAGGAAGGCAAAACAACCAAGGCAATTTCTGTTATTAGTATCCAGCTCATGGTAACCAAAACTATAAATACGTATTGGGATTATGTCTTAATATACATATAAAGTAAAATAGTTTGGGAGATGTTTCTTCTTTTACTTCTGCACAGAGTCTTGTCTTATTAGAGAAAACAAGTAATGAAATTTGCACACAGACAGAAAACAAAGTGACTTTTCTCAAAGCATTTACATCAATAATGAATTTCTAACGCCCTTGTTAATCTCGACATCCTGAAGGCTATTTATGGAATTACAAATAAAACATATGAAAAAGTGGCAGAAAGCGGACAAAATCGTAAGGTCAGAGCAACCAAAGGGGCAATTGACCCCTGCCTCCCTAACCAGGCCTCCCCTGATTTTCTTGCTGTTTTAACCCCTACAACCCCTTTAACTTTAAAACTTCTCTAAACGTAATTCTCTTCTGTAAGATCAGCTTATGTGTAAAGTAAATACATCAATGAATAATACTAATAATATTTGTAACTTCCCAAAGCCTTTTTTTTTCTATTTATGTGAAATGCTAAAGTTGGTCGTGCCTAAATTATACATATAGTATTCTACAGGTCAGCAGTGGGAATGTCCCTTTAAACATTTATGTGTTTCCATGTAGGAAAGCTTAGTTATAAATTTTAAAAGCATACCTAACCTTAACTTCCTGTTCACCTCCGATTTTAAGGTATGGAGGTTAAAAGTCAAAGGTCCCGCTCCTTGTTCACGTTATTACAAGTATTTCACATCCCAGCCAATTCCCTGGCGACACCACACACCAATTTCTCCTGCTTTCTTTGAGGCCCCTCTCTTCCTCTGCTAAACAGTCTAACATTTTGCTTTCAAAATTACATTTCTCCAGCACAACCATATTATTTGTGGCTACGAATTTACCAGCCATTGGGTAAACTCATATAATAAGAGCGCATATTTGATGTTTCCACTGGGTCACAAACGTTTAAATATTTGAACTTAATGGAGGCTACATAAAAATGTGTTCCCCTTTCCTTTCTCCGGTAACAGAGGTTTTATTCAGACTGGCACACCTGTGGAAACCAGCTTACCACTGCAAACGGCATCATTAGCCAAATGAGTTGTGTCAATAACTTAGGGTCTCTGAGGACCAGAGGTCCATATATCAAAAGAATAACATTATTTATACCGCGGCAGATAAAGTGTTCGAATTAATGAAGCTTGAGACAGCTATGTAGAAGCCATGTTAATAACAGAGGATAAAGGACATTTAGAATTTCACCTTGCTCAGAAAATTCCTTTGAGTATACAAAGACCCCAAAAAAGACCAATAAAATTAGAACGTAACTACGATAAACAAAATACAAATATAATCAAAACATTAAAAGAGGTGGGCAAGCCACCTAGTGTAGGCTTACCAGATGTTTTAAAATGAAATTATTTTTTAATGCCTTCTTTATAATATTATAATAAGTTATATGCAAAATAACAGAATGTATATACATTGTATTTGGAGTTAGGGAAATGGACAAATACTTGTTTTGCCTGGAATAAGAATAGCAATTAATATCACTGGTGCAACTTTTAAGAGAAGTATTTAATAAAATAAACAATGAGGATTGCTTTAATGTCGTTGACTATGGTAAATGCATTTAATGACATATAAAACTCAAATTTAAGTTGTTTTTGGAATATAATTTACATTAAGAAATAATGGTTTTGAAGGGGATAATTCTGGAGACAGAGGTCTCAATAAGGACTGTCCCCTGAAAATGGTGATATCTGTTCACCCTATGCTATACTGTGCAGGTTTAGCCAGGAGTCTCTAGGTGAAGCCCTCCTTCCCACAGTCTCAAGGCCGGTTTCTTCTTTTTCTGGATAGTAGAGTAGCACTTGGTTCCCTATAAACTTCTTAACTCTCCCTACTCACTAAAGGTTTTTTGGGGCTAGTCTGGCCCCTTCATGATGAGGGAGAGCTGCAGGTAACCTGCCCTGGGAAGTTCCCCAGTATGGGTACTAGATACGCCTGGGCTGAGCCTAGCTTGTGTGTAACCAAGATGAGCCTAGCTTGTGCATCAGATATTGAAAGTTCTCATGTCTCTTCTAGAAGAGCCCAAACACAGACATTGAGGCAATGTGTTAGGTCTCATATCTCTAGATCACATGAAACGGACTAAGCTTGGACTGAAGCTTGTCTCTATCCACACCAACACACCAACTTCTAAATAAGACACAAATACAATTAAATACATTATTTATGGGTTTTTAAAAAGGAAACTGATGTAAGGTATTAGACATCTGCTATTTCTTACCATTTATTAAGTTATATAAAGAACTTAGATCTGAAGATCTAAAGTGCTATTTTCTCTGATTTAAAACAAACAGGTTATCACTTGTTGACACAAAGGAAAACAAATAGCATGAGAAACTAAATATTTAGTACATGTTGTATTCAGACATTGGGGAGTAAGATAAGAACAACACCACTGTATGTTGGTTTGTTGTTTATATGAAAAAAATCAGCCTAAGAAATGTTTCCAGTTATGAGTTATGAGGCAGACGTGGAATGCGAAAGACGTAGGTCAACTGTGCAACAAACGTGGATATGGGAGGTTACGGGAGGGCAATTGTGCCATGGATCATTCCACTTAACCAAAGAGTCTCTCTTTAATCACCACTGATTTTACTTCCCCTAAACACAAAACAAGATATCTGACTATTAGATACACTGTCTATTTATCTTAGTCTAGACTGAACCATATGTCCTGAAAACAGACAATTAAATAAACCGGCAGCGTTACAGTGGATATGGCATTATTAAATTAAATAAAAAATGCTTAATATCTTTATATGGGTTTCATGTAGGCACGGCTGATTAATACAAGAAGGCATCCATCAACTACTAATAAGTGTTTTTTCACTATTAAAAGGAACACTCCAGCCATCATATGCACTTTAATACATTTGTTAGCTGAGTGTCCCACTCAACATTTTCTTCCTTTGCAAACACATGGAGGAATTAATAAAATCCCCCTATGTATTTCCCCAGATCCTAGGCTTGCAGGCGATACATACGGTTAAACACCTGTCCTGCTTACTAGAGTGCATGCGCAGTATACATTC
Organism: Spea bombifrons; assembly: GCF_027358695.1. NCBI lineage: Eukaryota > Metazoa > Chordata > Amphibia > Anura > Pelobatidae > Spea > Spea bombifrons. The sequence goes on along the minus strand of NC_071091.1, from coordinate 20,495,398 downwards.
CACCAGCTCTGTCATAGGCTAGCTTTAGATTTCCAGAACTTTGTTGGGATCGCTTTCCTATACTATACTATATTCTATATTTTGACTATACGTTTACGTATATATGTATAATACATAAAAGCTTAAAATATCTTTCGATGAGAGGTTTTGAAGTGGGAGAATTCCCTTTTAATGCCAAATTTTCTCATATCAGGCACAGCAATATTATAATGTGGCGTAAAATCAGATAAACTGTATTCATGTTAATGAAACACTCATTCATTACTTGTATTATTATCCTTCACGCTGCACAAAATATCACAATTAAATTTACCCATTTGATGAAAAACGTTTTGAAAATAACCCTGAGATTTTTGGTACAGTCTTAAACTTGCTCGATCACTTGAATCCTAATCTACTAAATTATTCAGTGAGATCAGTGCAAATAGTATTACCACCTTATACCGAATATCATTTGCCTCCAGTTAAAGGCTCCATTCCTTCAGCTAAATGAATTTGGAAATAAAAATTTGGTGAATTTCTGTTTACAGATTGGGTTTATATTCTATATATTCTATATATTCAATCAATTCTATGATTGTATGTGTATATATATATATATATACTATATATATATATAGTGTATATATATATATATATATATATACACACACTATATATATATTATATATATAGTATATATATATATATACATACACTATATATATATATATATATATATATATTATACATATATATATATATATATATATAGTATATATATATATATATATATATATATATATATATATAGTGTATGTATATATATATATATATATATACTATATATTACTATATAATGTCAACACCCACATGTGTATACACATACAGTATATATATATATATATATATATATATATATATATATATATATATTTAGAGAGAGAGACAGAGATGTATCTATATGTGGCTTTGTGTATATAGTAATAGCAACTTTATAGCTAGCCTACAATGTCAGGAATGCTGTATAAATTCTGTGGTTTTCCTTGCTTTCAGCAACATGGAAGCCTGTGTTTTTATTCATAACAGAGTCTGTCAATCTTTCTCCAAGAATTTAAAAGACCTTCTCGAATGCCGGTCACCCGGTCTCAAAACGCTCTGCGTTAAACTAGTACTCTTCAAATACACCCTATCATTAGTAACACAAATATTCTGTGATTTGTAACTCTTTTTGTGTCGCGGCAAAACCATGCTGTTACATAACAGTCAAGCAGAAATGATGCAGACATTTTCTTAGGAAACTATCACGTGTGATGTAATTAGTCTTGTAAATAACTTCTTGAATCTATCAATTTTTTGATGGCAGCTTCAAAATAAATGCATTTCGAAAAAAAAATAGAAAATAATCTCACTACACACTTTCCATTTCTGCCATCGGCTCTGTTTGTAATAACAGAAGCAATAATACAACTAAAAGGACGTTGTCTTGGCTCTTTATGCCACTTTGCATGTTTGACGTGGGATAATTATCACATGCGTACATATCTACTTCAGAATAACAGACTGTCTTTTAATGGAGCTTTTTTTTCACAATCTGTTTAAAATGGAGTTATCACTTCTTTGTGTCATATATACAAAGATTTAAAAAGAATGTAAGCGTCACAATTTCAAAGCATTGGGTTTGGGAAAATATTAATTCCTGCTTGATCTACCCCAAAAACCCTTGGAGACCTCATTAAGCTTTGACTTACCCAACATCCTTCCAAGCTGAGTGTATATCTACTGTATATCGCACAAGAGCTAAGCTGTCCAACTTGAAAAAAGAACTCTTACCATGTTGTGTTTACTATTATAACATTAAAACAAGTTTCTTTAATCACTTTATGGTTTTCTATTTTTCACATAATATGTTTGCATATCTGCCATATGTCCTGGCTCTGTTATCTTAGCCCATTCTGCTAGACAAACAGACTGACTCCTTCTCATAGCGCCATGTTGAAAAACAATAGAATGGATCTGTCTTAATCACTAGAGGGACCCTCTATTTTATAAATTCTACGGAGTGAAAGACCTTCATTAGATAAGCCTGACATTGTTAACCCTGTAGTTGAGAATTAGCTCATTACTGTGTTTGAGCAGGAGAGGCCACCAAAAATATCACATGACTTCAATGTTGCCCTAAATTTCTTGGATGCCTTTTGAAATGGCAAAAAATACTTTTTTCAATGGTATACTACAATACTTTGTTTGCTGATATATTTAATGCTTAAAAATATGTTTTTCCCCAGGGCCATTAAATAGCCAAGAAACTAATTTTTCAGGTTTTATGAGTCTGAAATTGTATGTCAGATTCTACATTTTTAAATTCAACATAGCTTAAAATAAAGATATATTAAGAACGGAAGGCAGTCAGATTTAGTTCTGGTCCGTTTTTCCTAAATCTCTCAACATTACAAAATGTGAGAACTAAGTATACATTGATGACTGCATAAAGGCAGAGTGTTCCCGAGAATTTGTCTCTGCTTATGCTGGCCCTTCTAGAGGGGGCTCACTGTGGTCTTTGCATAACCAAGAAGCTTTGGGGCTTTTTGAAGTTTCATTCATTGAAGCTCTTATTTGTTGTTTAATTTATGGGGAACTCAAGACAATGTCATATTTCCTGAGATAATCTGGAGGAGATTAGTTGACACTCAAGAAATCTCTGTACATGAATCACGCATTACGCAGGGCAAACCTTGCCATTCTTACAGGAGGAGTTAATAGATGTTGGTAATGTATAATACATATTGAAACTACAGAGACAGAATGTTAGAAACCACAATTTAGTTAATTTAATCCTAAAAATCTGGTGTATATTATCTTCTGTCCCAGTAAGTAAGGTGAGTTCTGAAGGTACAATGGAATTATTGACTCTAATTTACAGGATAAAAGGAGTACAACCCTACGAGTGGTACCATAGTGGTTTAACATAGCCTCCAATATTAATGGTGTCCAAATCAGGCACCTGTCTTGGGGGGATGAGAAGGGCCAGTGAGGGGTGGGACACCAGAAGTGGACAGTCAGATGCATGGCAACCCGGCCAAAAGTCCCGGAAGAGCCACTTTGTGGCACTCAGCTTCAAAGCATCACAAGGAGGCAATATGGAAGCTGCAATGGAGGTCTTTTGGTGCAAAAGTTGATTTTATAGCTCCCTGGGTCAGTCAGAGGAGATCAGAGAATCTCCCTAAGTGGCCCATGAACTTTACTGCTCACAAAAGCGGGGCAGTGGGGCAGCAACCTCATTACCTCTTAACTAAATGATTGATCTTCCAAGTGCTTATACTCATATAGATGCAATTATGGTCTACTGTTACAGAAAGTTTTTAACCAACTTTTAAAGTGCCAACAGGCAATGTAAAATAAACTTTTGATCTAGAACTGTTCTAATACGATCCGCTGCAATACACATGTGTTTCCTTTTTACCAATTGTGACAAGCCAGAAAGCTCTTTACTTTGGGATTTCCTAAATTTTGGCTAAGCCCCGAGTGTGCTAGTTTAAAGGTGGGTATAAATTTGGTGAAGCTGTTGAGTGAAAACTATTCCTTGGATAAAACCATTATATCGTTGCTGACATTATTCATAAATATCTATAAAATGTGGGCACATTGACAACAGCCAGAAGAGTATTAACCATGAGACAACCAATGCTATTGCCTATGGCCTGTGGTATTATTTGTTGCCCTGATATGCAGACTGCAGGGTAGGATTTGGCATACTCATTTAGCCCTGCAGCTAATATGAATTAACTAATTCTTTGCAACAGTTCTGGTTTTCACAGGACAGTCCCACCGCTTATTTATACTAATTACCTAAAAGTGAATTGGGCATTTGGCCATCAGAAAGAGATGGCAGGAACTTTGGTTCACCTTTCATTCCTCACAGATCACAAATCTGAAAAATTATTTGATTGTTCATTGAAACAGCATTTGAAAGATGATGTATGATGTCATATCTGGGACCTCTACATACAAAGCTTCCTTACAATAAAGGCAAGTGCATATGAAAATGTTTGAGAACAGACATCTGATTAATATCTTACCCTACAGTGCATCCTTGCTTGGGAGCAACTCAAGTTTTAGCTCACATGTATCAATTTGTTCAAGCACCACCTCTCCCTATCCTTACTTACCTTGTTGCCGGAGTCCTGCGGTGGGAGCGGGAGGCGTCCGTCTTCCCGCTCTGCCGCAGTGCGCGCTTCACAGCTGAGCGCCAGAATAATTCCGGCACTCAGCATGGAACGGCGGCACCGCGACAGAATCACGGAGAGTGAGGGGCGCCGAGCGGTTGCTGAAAACTTCACGAGCGACCGCTCAGCGCCCCTGTCCGGGACTTAAATTAAAACACCGGGTTTTTTTATGTTTTAACTTTATTTAACATCCTCCGTGGAGGATGTTAAATAAAGTTAAAAAAAAAACAAAAACCCAATGTTTTTATTTAAGTGCCGGGCAGGCGCCTCTGTTGCCATGGCGCCCTGTGCGGCCGCACAGGTTGCACACCCCTAAGGCCGGCCCTGTTTCAGCCACATAGGCCTCATCAATGGGGTACGGTTGGTTTTCTTCTCGGCACAAGCGAGCGAGAAGGCTTACCTGGAAAAATAAGCACAAATGTCTTAATGAGTATTATTTTCGGTTCACAATTAGCACCGTAGATATCTATATGTTTAAAGGAAAAGCCAAAAGAATAAAACAATTACAACGAAATGCTCTTTAAAGCAGATACATGCAGAAGAAAGTCCGTTGCTATGCCACAGATTGACAAATTTATTGCACATAGCAGCTGGATAACTGAAGTCATTCATTGTATACTTAGTGAACTGTCTGGATGGTGCTTAGATACTGCCAGCCATGTAATTGGAAAGTAAATAAGCGTCTCAAGACAAATTTCTTTAGAGGAGCAGGAACTGCATTCTGCTTTCACACGCGCATGCATGCGTATTATGATAAAGAACATAATACAGCAAATTTTAGATCATAAAATGCCTTCTCTGATTAAATCCCCCATAATGGTTACAATTAAGATTTCTGTAGAATTGCTATCAACAAGTAAATATTTTACCCAATCAGTGTGCTTAGAATAAATCAAGAATGTAAGTAAAATACAGGATATCATGATCAACATCAATCATCTTATTTACAGTTTTATTTTTTTTTTTACGATAATCATTTTGTGTAAACTATGGCGATGATGATGGATGTCCCGACATAATATTCATGTTTTACTATGTTTTTGTTCATTTTATTTCTTTGAAATCTGCATTGTACAGCGCTGTGGAATGTGACGGCGTTATATAAAACAATAAATAATAAAATGGGTCTTAGCGACCTACAAAAATAAATTGTTTTTCTCTTTTGATTTTAATTTGGATTGTGCTGCAATGGTATGACTATCACATAAACTTGGGCTATAACCAAAAATAGAGCAAAGAGAACAATTAGAAATTCTTTGCAATGTGTACATCCTCTAGGACCTGACATTTAAAAAAAATCTAAGGTGTTGAACTTTTTCCATGTTAAAATTGTAATTTTGCTTTATTAGAAGGCATACGGTGAACGTTATGCTTTAACCTTATTCAAAACTGTAGCGTGACCATATTCTCTCATGAGCAAATACTGCTTTTGTGATAAACATCTAAGGCATCAAAGCTTATGACAAAGTGGAATTTTGTCACGCAGACAGTCCTACGTGATGAATAGATTGACTGGAAAATTGACAATGACACCAGGCTAGTTGAAGTGTCTCTGTTTATGCAATTGCAACTTGAAAAGTCTACAGTCTCCTCAACGCACGCTCAGAAGCTCTGTAGAAGAGTTCTCCTAGCATTTCATTAAGCCAATCCATCAGTGTCACTCAACACTGACAACTCATTAAAGGTCTTAGTCATTCGCACCTTATCTAAACCATTGTATACCCAAGCACTAAAAATAACCAACACGCTTTTTAAGTAGGAACTTAATAATTAGAGAAATGTAGCTGTTCTAGGAGAATTGTGAAGTCGCATATTGTCACCAATTTACAAGAGAACTTCTTTATAATAGCAAAGAGGGGACATATGTCAGTTGTTATTGTAGATATATATGACTCATTAACACTAATTATTTCATAAATCATTAGGACTAAATCATTATGTTATTTATTCAGCAGCAAGCTAAAGAGAAGAGATTGCAAGGTAATATATATTATATATATATATATATATATATACACATATACATACAGTATATATACACACACAATATATATATATATATATATATATATATATATATATATATATATATATATATATATATATATATATATATATATGTATATATACACTATATGACCAGAAGTATGTAGACACCTGAGCGCCACTCTTCTGGGAAGGAGTATTTGTGCCCGCTTATCCAGTGGAGCATTTGTTAAGTCAGGCACAGATGTTGGATGAGAAGGCCTGGCTCTGTTTCAGTTCATCCTAAAGGTGTTCGATTGGGTTGAGGTCAGGCATCTGTGCGGGCCAGTTCTTCCACACCAAACTCATCCAACCATGTCTTTATGGACCTTGCTTTGTGCACTGGGGCACAGTCATGCTGAAACAAACTGTTGCTGCAAAGTTGGAAGTATACACTTGTCTAAAATGTCTGAAGTGCTCTAGCATTTACATTACCCTTTACTGGCACTAAGGGGCCCAAACCCTGAAAAAACAGCCTGTAACGGAGTGGACCTTGTTGGATGGAACAATTTTATTGTATGGAGTTCCCAACTCCTCTTCTCAGCATACAAAGTATGCTCCAGAGTCACCACTCCAGCAGATACTCGGCATTGTGCATCATGCTCTTAGGTCGGGTCCAGCCGCTCGGTCATGGAAACCCATTTCATGAAGCTCCTGACGCACAGTGTTTGTGTTTCTTCTAGAGGTAGTTTAGAACTTTGTTGTGAGTGATGTTACAGGGGCAGGCGATTTGTACGTGCTACTTGTGTTTGAGCGTGCATGGTCTGGCTCTTCATGGGTGAGCTGTTACTCCTAAACGTTTCTAATTTACAATAATAGCACTTACAGTGGACCTGGGCAGAAATTTCACAAAGTGCCTTGTGGCAAAGGGGGCATTCTATTACAGCGTCATGTCTAAAGTGACTGAGCTCTTTGGTACGACCCATTCTACTGCCAATGTTTGTCTAAGAAGATGGCTTCTTCTGTGCTTGATTTTGTACACCTGATAGCAATGGTGTGGCTGAAACACCTTTATTCAAGTAGAAAAGATGACAACATATATATATATATATATATATATATATATATATATATCCCTGAATTGAACAGATTGCAGCTGTACTAGTGCACAGTTATGTGTATTTGTGTAGCATAAAGACAATGTAGTATTTTATAACCAAAACCAGAAATATGTTTTTAATTATATAACATTTTGTCTCATTCATCATTTTTGCCAAGGACATTTAATTGTTGTGTGACATAAAAGCAGCAGAGCTATGAACTCTTTACCAGGTTCTGACCAATCCTTCCCACTTCCCAGCCCTTTAAAGTCTACTTGGGACAATCCCCACTCTTTATGGCCATGCCCATTCCATGTCTCCTAGAAGGAACAGAACTTGGGGAGCTTCAAGCAGCTTACTCAAGTATGAAATGTAGACATTAATAGGCTGTTGCCATAGAATCTGGAAAAACTTTGTAATTTGTAATCCTACAATGATATTTTGTGTGACGATACCTTCAGTGACAAAAAAAACACTGGCTAATCTCCTTTGGTTTAATTTGTGAATTATTATTAAGTATTAAGTGCAACAGCACCTTGAAGAAAATGTTGTAGCCCCCTGCAATTTGTGTTGAGGGGACCATTTATCCATGTCACTTCCTTGCTGCTTCTTAGTATCACAGTTGATTACTTGGCCTGGGGTTTGCTCCTATACTCGCTGTGACCCTGGCTCTGACCCACCCTGGTCCCTTTCAGGATTATTGGGGCTAGCTTCTAGATGTTTTCCCCACCGACTCAGAATTTATTCACTCTCTCCTACCTGTCATAGGGGGAGAAGTATTGACTGGCAAACCCTGCAAAGTTCTCACATGTTCGGTGTATCAATTCATGATATAAAATGGTTTTCTTGGAGACCACGTCCATGCCACTTCCATGCCAGCACTTATATGCGTTTATATTACGTAGGAGAAAGACGCAAGATGCCAGCTTTGAGCACAAAGACAAGAATTTGTGTCTAATATACCAATTAACATTCTGTATCATTCTGATTCAAAAGATCTGTTGTCCCCCCCTAAGAGCTGGGGGTTCTCCAGCACTGCCCACACACTTTTACAACATGAATAAATCACATTTGGATTGACTTGTGCAAAATCAACTATGTTGCTTGAGAAAAAGTTCTAGCCGGATAAATGAGTCATAATAGCTTATTTTCTCTGCATAGTTCATTCGCTTAGCTGTTCCATGTTTATTATACACTGACTGATACTCCAGTACACAATGCTATGCTGGCTAAATTAAACAACGTTCTGAAAATATAAACAGAAAATTAAATTAGAGTTCTTGTTTCAACCTTTTTTATGCTGCAGGAAAAAAACACCAAGGTTTAGCCTCGCTTTCCTGAGAATGGTTTGGCAAGCTGTAGCATTTGACTTAAATGAATGCTTTCAACAAAATTGTAAACCCCAATACCAATTTTAGAGCATAGCATGACCTCCAAAAAGTCAAATAAAACACAAAATTAAACATTTTTTTTTTTCATGTTGGTTTGAAAGAATATATAATTCATGGTAACTATGATTTATGAGATTGCAGCAGAAAACACTCCGGTGGAACTGATTTTGTATAGAGGTAAGAGCATGGACAGGCTGTCATTGTTTAGCCCGAGGGACAAAACGGCCTGGTGGTATAGAATCCCCTAAAAAAAAATACAAAATAAAAAACACCGGCATTTCCGCATCAAAACTTGACTTATTGTAAGCAAAACACACATGCATCCACCCAACAGAACTTCATACAACAATATAGGCAAAACATAAAAAAGATCAACAATTAAGAACATATGTCAAATTAAGGAGGCGGATAGGCAAAAGATTACTGGTGGCAGGAAGGGGGCAGCAGCGGCTGGCATGTACTGTAGTGCTTATGTTTGCTTAGCATGGGCACGGAGAACGTGTCCCCAACGCATTCTCACGTAGCGGCAGGATTCACAATTGAATCCCACAGACAGAAAGCATAATGGCTATAACTAACAACTTTCCGGGTTTGAACAGGAGTCTCAAGATGAAGCTCTGCTTCCCAGGTGCTCCAGGTCAGGAAACAGCATTGTGCCACTCCTTGTCTACTTAAGGTTGTATGGGGCTAGCCCTGCCTCACCTCTACAGATGCCTAACCCCAATCTATTGGGAAGCCTATTAGCCTGATAAAAATCAGGTTAAGAAGCCAGCAAGCAGATGTAGGTGAAACTAAGCAGATCTGCAGTTTTGTCATGGAAACTCTACTAGGAATGATCTGGCAAGGCCGGGAAGAGGGAAGCAACTGATTTTTGGGGAGTTTCTTAGGAGAGTTCACAGGATGGTTGTGGTTCCAAGTCTTTTAGTTTACTATACATAACGAAGGGCCAACTCCAAGATGTTTTTGGCTGGCCCTGTATAATGTATAGTTAAATCAATGAGATTTCCTCAGTCTTCTCAACCACTTAATTATACATTACACAGGGCCAGCTCAGCCATGCTTGATAAAGAAACATGCCAATGTTGGCCCTTCATAATGAATAGTGAATTGATTGAGTTGAATGCACAACTCTCTTGCCAACTCTACATTTAGTGAGTGAACCAGAAAGGATTCCACAAACAGCCAGCGGAGTGTGTCGTGTAACAAGGACTTTTGGCAGCACTTACATTATGACTAGATCTTCTCTGTGCTCCTTTAATGTTTTCTATGCATTCTGTAAATGTGTCTTGGACAGGACAGGACTCCTGTCCCCGGGTTGTCAGACCAACTTATTTGGTCTGCTTTACTTACTGGGCCACCTGGGTGGACCTCTACCCTGGGCTATATGTTACATAGACCTCCCTTCCCTCAGATGAAGGCATAATTGTGTCAAAAAACTGACATCATAAACATTCCTTTAAACACGGTGAGGTATGTATCCTCTTGAAAGTTTCAGGGTTACATGGTGCAGTCAGTTAACAACCAATTTTTCAGACAGCATCATAACAGGCACAATGTTTGTAGAAATAATCTGCCACGCACAAAGTAGCACTTCAGTTTTCTATAGCCACATGAAGTAATGGTGGGAACATTTCTGTTCCTGAACTTCTTTATTTTGTTATAGGCTTTAGATTAATGTAATGTCTCAGAAAGCAGTACATCTTAGAGGGACCATTTTGTTATCCAGGCAGTCAGTGGCCTAGGATGACAGGTTCTAGAGCGGCTGGAGCCCTTTTCTGCATAACCAGGGGCAGATGGTCCTATTGGGTGATCAGGCTCCCCTGTGCACTCCATTATACAAATGAGTAGCACAAGTTGTGTTTGAATCAACCTGGGTTATGTATATAAACGCTATTTTGGTGCAAAAGTGGTTTTCACTATGGCAACATTTTATTCCCAATATTAGTTTTATAGATCTTTGATAGAAATAAGCCTTGTTAATATGATATAAATAACCTGGCGACATTTTATATGAGAGCTTTCATGAAGGAAATTAGGGAAACAGTTTCGATTAATCAACATGAAACTGGCTTATTCTCCTTGTTTAATGAAAACTTGCTGAGGGCTTGTTATTAACTATGCAAGGTTTTTTTATTTGCTTCCAAAACAAACATTTACTTATTAACCAGTATAAAAACACGGTTTAAATTGAGTTTTACGAATTTTAGTACCAGTTACATTCTCAGTATGTACTTAACCCACTTACTTCCGGATAGGTAAAGGAAAATATTGCCAGGCTCTTTAGGATTTAACCTTTGAAATGCCAGGCATCGGGACACATTTGTTTTTTTAGCTGGGTACCGGGCCAATTTTGGTAGTTTTGCAATAGTTATATTTAAGTGATAACCTTACAAGTTCCTGCTTTCTGGGGGAAGCCTTCATATTTCGCTGTAAAAGGACCAAGATTTTCCCTGCAGGTAGTAGACATGGCTGAATATTGGTTTGTAAACCGATAAACAGTCCCATTTCATTAACGAAAACCATCTATGGGAGCCACTTTTCCCATAGATTGTTGTTGGCACTGAAAGGGTTAAACAATGGATCAGAATCCTGTTGCGCTTGGACTATGTCCAAAGTTGGAGTCCAAGTTCCAACAGCAGTTATGGGGAACCAAATGCCCGCAGCTACCCCAAATGGATAATTTGTAAGCTCAGAGGTACATTGTAGAAAATTCAATGGTGTATATAAAGAAATACTGGCAAACTGCACATTGAAAGTTATTTATCTGGCTTCCTCCCAAGTCAGCTGCCAGCGAAGTGAAGTGTACTCTTCAGCTGTTAAACTTTCTAAGTACCTACTGCACACTAGGGAAACTATTAAATAGATGTGGAACCTAAAAAAAAGAGAATACCGACCTTCCTCCTGCCTCTCAAACTCAACCATGACACAATGAAACCAACTTCAGCGCAGAGTTGATAATTTGGCATATGTGTGCGCTTTAATAAAGAAGGAGCATTTGCATTCAGTACATGAGCAGAATCATAACCATAGAGAAAACCATATTATAATGATTCAACAAAGATGCTTCTCCATGCTTATTGTTTCTAATTGTCACCATTTAAACTTAGTATTTTTAATACCTATAGTAAGAAAAATAGACTTTGTCAATATGAGTATATCCAACAAACATGCTATGTGACTTTTGGATTCTATCCCCATGTTGCGCGGATATCCTTTATTGCCCATGTACATACACACATTTATACATCTAGTGTACTTTGTGCATGGTGAGGGGTGCACTAGCTTGTGCATTTCACCCTGTAGTATGCTAGTAATATTACATTAAATATGGAAAAGGGATATGACGACTTAACAAACATAGAAAATCATATAAAAATCATAAAAACTTTTGGCTTATGGGGTATAAAAAGCCCTGGCCCTGAATGGGTTCCATGCAAGCACACACCCTCACACACGCATGCAAATAGATTTTACATATGTAACCCTAAAATCTTTGTATCGTAGGTTGTATTTATGGCTAGAAAATTGCTTTATTGTCTCTAATGAGCAGAGCTCTCGTTACCTAATGTATCGTTTTGTCTGTCAATTCTGTGTAAATTGTTGTTGTCATATAAACAATAATAATAATAATTAATTACATTAAATAATTATAAAAAAAAATACCAAAGTACTTTTATATACTAAACAAATCAAACTTCACTGAATTCATCATGTCTTTAAAAAACCCAAACAATGAAATGTCTGCCCGTATCTAAAAAGTTGATTTCCAAACAATGAACTTTTCAGTAGAGTTCACTGAAATATTGATTGCTGGCTATGCAATGAAAAGGTAAAAAAAAATTATCAAAGCAGAGCTCTAAAAATTGTTAATGTTTTGTTTAAGCCAGAACTGGAATACTAAAGATTAAATAATCAGCATGCCTAAAACAAAAACTTTATTGTTTTTATTACAGTCTGACCACAAGTTCTTCAGCTCAGCACCTGGGGTATGTTATGGGGCATTAGTGAAATGCCTGGAACCTTAATAAGTGTTTTAATGATCAGTAAAATATGGTATGGGTTGTTACAAAATGCTATTATGCTCCGTATTTCATTGGATCAATTACAGGGCAATTTATAGATTGCAGAATGGAAGAAATTGCCGTTCTAGAGGATGAGGCAGTTCTTAAATAGTTCATTAGAGTTCAGTCACCTACTTTAATGTAACCTAATTTCACATTAAGGTAATTTGGCTTATCCCATTAGTGGTCCCTTGAATGAGGTGCTATGCCACAGCTAGAAGCACCACGCAAAGCTGCCCCTAGCTTAGACTCTACCATAGCTTCCACTCATATAATATGTACTTTGGCTGTGTATTTCTAAATAAATATGTGTTTTTTCAACATATTTACAGTTGTGGTGCCTGAGACTAATAGCCTTAGTCCACTTGTGCTCTATTATTAGGTGTGTGATGTATATATAGGGTGTAGTCCTAGGGCTGACCAGAAAATCTCTTTGGCAAAGACTACCTTTTGATAAACACACAATCATATATTAATTTATGTGTGTGTGGTGGGGACGCACTATTATAGGACTGACTCACACTCCGCATATTAGAAGAGTCTCTGGTGAAAGGTAGGACACTGTGTACTCACAAGAAATAAACGGTTGGTCTCATAAAAGTTATTCGCCCCCCCCCAGCCGGTTCCCCCATGAGTTGAGCCTTTTGGGTTCAAGCAGCCGTGGGTCGACCCTGAAGGCAGAGCGGACCTCACCATACCAGCGGGAGGCCGACACTAGAAGAAGACCAGCTGGTAGATGACATTTCTCTATTCTTTCCATCTGGCATGCTGCTTTTAGTCAATCTTCTCAAGCCATGTTCATTAATATACCTCCCAACAGTCCTGATCTTCATGAGACAGTTCCCATTTCGAAGGCAATGGAGATTATAGGCCAGCTGGAGAGATCCTCCGATGTCCCCAGGGAGCTGTAAAATCTGTGGAGATCTGTGTAGCACATAGAATGTGCCCACCTAGACATCACCCCCTCTGTTCAGACTCTTCGGCGGGAAAAATACAAGTTAAAAGTTAAAACTGGCCTGACTGACACACTAGCATGCATTAGAATATGTTTCCTCTGTTTATATATGAATATAATAGCTAAGTGCAACCTTTAAATTTACATCTTTTTGCATGTCAATGCAAATAGGAATCAGATTGCAAATGAAGTGGCATTACACTGTCCCTTTAAAGAGTGCCAAAGGGGTGATATTCCAGTAGGTACCCATACCTACTCCAGACGCTATTAATGTGCAGTAAGATGTTTATTACGGTCCAGCTTGGACATCCCTATTCTATAATTACAGTAATTAATGTCGTTATAGACATCACTACTGTTTTTCCCTTAAGAAAAAAAAATGACTTTGTCACGATTGTTAACGCAGATCCAAGTCGTCGGTTAAAGTATTTTTTTATATATATTTATAATTTTAAATATAAAATCAAATATCATATAAGATCACAACATTAGCAAGTCAGAGAAACACATGAAAGAGAGCGTTGAAGTACATTTAGGACAGACACATGGGCAAAAAAAAAAGAGTAAATGATTTTAGCTGTCTCATGGGGACAGAGGCTACATACTATGATTTAAAAGCTGTACACATACAGATACAGTGCTGCAGAAGACAAAAGGAAATTCCTAAGCACCCACAAAAAAATCCCACATTTGCGAACACAAAAGCATTATTAATGTTATGTTCTGATCTGTCCGGTTGCTCGCTCTCTTTTATGTCAATTGCTGCACATGCACCCCATTTATTATTTTCATCATCGAGATATTTGATTAGACCGCTGTCAAAGAAGACAAGGTCTGGCATTATTTATGAGGGTAATATATTTTTAAACAAAACCTCAGAAAATAAGACTTTCTTAAAAGTCTCCAGCTGGTAATACCTGCACCAAACACAGTTGTATTTTACACGTAGCTGAGACCACAGATATAAAATGTTGTGATGCTGCTTTTCATTACTACTTTTTATATTCTGCATTGTTTTAAAAAAAATAATTGTTTTCAATTGGTAGTTTTCATTGGTTGTACTTCATACCACCCAACCATCCAATTTTCCGCAGGACAGTCCTAAGTGGCTAGCTGGCAATGCTTTGAAGCTAAGCCCTGCCTCTTGGCTCTTTGCCAACAAAGATGCCCTAGTTTGGACACCTAAAATGTTGGGGGTATGTTTTTTACATAGCATTGAAGAATTGATTAGTGATAAAAAGAAGTAGGAGCTGAAGATCAGACAACACAAGGGTTTATTCACTAAAGGGGGGGTTGTCAGGAGAGTTGAGGTTTTAACTCAACCACTTCACTGGTCATTATAAAGGGACAACACTAGCAAGTTTCTCCAACAAGGTCTGAGCTGCTCCAGCATAATTACCTGTTAATTTTGAATATTGTCTCCCCTGTAATTGCGCTACAGAATCGACTAGCGCATAATAATAATAATTAATAATAATAAATTATTAAAGCTATTAAACCTTTGTAACCACGTTTCCTCATCGAACATATGAATACATGTGAACTCTTGAGTGCTGACATTCCAATGGAAGAAAAAGATCCCTTAGCACAAAATACAATAGCAATTCATTTCACCTGTCATCAAACCAAAGATATCAGTCAACATGTGTATTATATAACTAATCTGTCGAAAGGTTTGTGTACCATATATTTTGAGTCTCCTGGTGATTTGTACAAAATCTGTTTAGAGCATTTCTATGGTCTGTCCTTTATAATAGTTTTCCCATCGGCCAGGGACCCTTGAGCTTCCAACGGGTGAGCTGTTTTGCAAATGAAATTATTCCATATTAACTGCAGCAAGCCAGATGCAAAATCGCTCCTTAAGGAATGAAGTGAACTCTGGTTGTTCATATAATGAACCCCTTCCCTGAAGAACCTTTTGTCAGAAGACCTCTAAGAAAATGCTCCCTCCAACGTTGGTGCACTTCAAAAAATTCCATGTTTTAAATATAAAAGTAAGGCTATAAACATCTAAACGGATATACTTAAGAATTGTCTGTTTTTAAGGGAGAATAGACTAAAAAAAATACTTTACATACTTTTTATTTTTGACCATAATTATTTTAATTTTTAATGTGAGCAACACTTGTTTGTGAATGAAAACGTTTTCTATGAATTAACCAAAATAAAATATTGTGCTAGTTTCTAATTATTTTGCAAGAAGTTGAAAGCATTTACTAGATTTGGAAAATATTTTCAGAAAGAATGTCAATGTTCTGTGCTTGGTAGAATTTTGTTGTATTTGTAACTATTTGCGAAAAGGACTCATGACATCATTAGACTTCTGCCGGTGATATGACATGGCCAATCAGTAGCCAATGCCATAGGGAAGATCTTTTGAATGACTGTCTGCCAACCGGATGCCAGTGGGTGTGGGGAAATGCAGACATGATTAGTTTGCACTATAATAAATAAAACATTAAGAATAAAAGTGGGTGATCCATTATTGTAACGTGTTTATGACATTCTTTATATAATTAGATCATGTTCAATAAAATAGTTAATTATGCTTCATTGCAATTCTTTTTAAATGATTTATAAATGATTGATATAACATGGGGTTGCCCATCCAGGGCTCTTAGGAGCCGCAGGAACACAAGGTTCACAAAGAAAAGCTCAACAAAGTGCTACAATGTTGTACAACGGTAAATTGGTACATGGCAAGGATCTGATAATCCCACAAATGGTACATTGTCTACTTTTTTATAAAGGTTTTGTGATACAGGTCACAGATTTACCAGAATTCTAGAAAATTGGGGATATATGACTCTTTTGACAATACCAATGCCCATATTTTCAGTCCATGGTGTCAGAATGAAGGCAACCACAAAGTAGCTATGTAGCATTGTCTATTGGATGATTTAATCTTTAACATTTGCATTATCAGGCTATATTTTTATACATATATATATTCTCATCATGTGCATTTTTTCCAGAACATATGACGCACAATGTCGTCAATGTTTTTGCAAAAGTACTTTTGGGACCTCATATTATTATAACTCAATAACTAACATACTTAAAAACACTCATAAAAATTCCAGATACCAGCAACTGTCCTATTTGCAGTTAAAAGTGCTAAACACATTTTAAAGCAACAAATTATCGGCCGCATATTTTAGCTGTTGCATACTTTTTACCTTTAACCCATAAACTTCATCATCAATTCAAGGTTGCCTTATGACAACTTCCATGTGATGTGTAAAGAGGGATCCAGAGACATTCATGTGCTGAACTGAAATGCCTTTTGCAGAGGAAAACAAATATGTTGTTGAGTAAAGCTGATGTTCTACGGTACACTATATTAATCATTGTGTCAAGGGCAAAAATGCTTTGAAAAAGGGCGATCATAGCCCTCATGTGATCTATTGTGAAATAACGGGAATAATATCAAGTATCTTGGAAAGGAAACTCTTTAGAAAATGTTACATCAGAAGGTTGAAAAACAAAAGGACCCATATACTGAAACCCCACAGCCATTTTCTAAGGGCCCTTATGGAGTTTTTGCTGGCAACAGCTTTAATATATATATATATATATATATATATATATATATATATATATATATGTATATATGTATATATATATATATATATATATATATGAGGCAGGGCCGGCGCCACCTATAGGCAAAGCATTCATTAGAAGTGCGGCCGCGGTCACTATGGGGAGGAGTGGGTGTATACGTGGGTGTGGTAAAGGGGAGGGGCTTGTGGGGGTGGAGCCAGGGGCAGCAAAATTATGTTTTGCCTAGGGTGGCAAAAATCCTTGCACCTGATACGAGGCATTTGTGCTTAAACATTTCCCCTCTGCAGGATTCGTTGTATTATTATGGATTATGGATTATATAACGACTGTCTGTAATCTGGTTGGTAGTGGAGATATCATGTTAATATAAATATCCTCCGGCACTATAAATGCCAGCCGTCAGGATGTTAAAACATTAATGAAACTTTTACATCGTAGTTGCAATAAAAGTACCTCCAAAAACAATTCTATGGACCGCAGTGGGATGTTACGGAACCCAAATGGATGAGAGAAAATGGTCCCAGAGCACTGAGTATTATGTGGCTTATAACAGAATGTGATAAATGTGAATCTGATAAATACTATTTAGCCTTAATACCCCAGACGCAGTATTATGATCATTGATGAGAAGTCTATGTTATAGAATTATGTAAAAAATCTAAATGTGTCAAATTAAAAAAGTGCAGCATAGAAGCGATCAATGATCAGATATGTAACTTATCATCAATAGAAATAAATACCTAAAAATTTATTAGAGACTATACGCGATATTCTATTATTAATAGTAGTAATCTTCCTCATATTCTTCCTTATAATTAATCTTTAATGCTGTAATCATTTTCCAAAACCGGAAAATTGCGTTATAGATTGTATTGGTCTAAGTCACCCTTGGTAGTAAAGTATAGTAATACTTTATGAAGCCGGTCTAGACAGTCTCTGCCAGAAGAAAATCAAAACAGTCCAATTTTATGGGAGGTGATGGGGCAAGATTTGCATCACACAGCAGATGGTGTCAGCGGAAAAAAATTAAAAGAACATTTTTTTTGCACAATTTTTCCTAGTGTTGTCATTAACCCCAAAAATAAAACTTAAAAAAAAAAACTGCACTTATTTTGAATCAAGGAGCTTTAGACACATTACTGTATGTTTCTAAATATTATTTGTAAAATCATATGAAAGAAAGAAAATGCGGTATCACTGTATTATTGATGATGCTATAACATGTCATTTGTAGCTAGTTCTAGTTGTTTTTACTTTCTTTTTGAGTATGTCCACCTCGATCCATGACATGGCTCATACCAGCATCCTCTCCAACAGTATGTTAGGCACAGTGGGAATAACTGGCTGTGATGGTTACAGAAAGGTTGTTCGGCTAGAGAATCAATGCTTTTAACGAGTCCCAAAGCAACGTGAAATCAAGGGGTGGCTGGGAAAATATTCCTATAACATTCTTCAATTCATTGTGGCATGGAAAGAAAACATAATAATTTACAAGATGTAGCGATGTGTGTGACAGCAACAGGAAAATATCCTGTATAGGCTTATTTCACTTGAACACACGAGAAATCGCTTCCAGCGACCAAAGATGACACCTTCTCTGTCGGACACAGAAAATCATTGAGAAATCAATGTAAAAAAAGGCAGTCTGAAAAAATGTGAAAAAAACCTTAAGCTTGGATAAATTACTTCTTTTCCAGAACACTGCAGAATGCAGTCACTTGGTACAATTAAATCTGATTGTTACATGTTATATTCAATTTGGTGATGCAATCATTTAAAATTAGATGAGTGGTGGGGAACATGTCTCCAAGATTACAAATCATACATATGTAGAGCTGAAACAACGAATCGATAAAATCGATAATAATCGATAACGGAAATCATCGATAACGATTTCCGTTATCGATTAATCGAGTGATCGATTCGTCGTTGGAGCACTAGGCTCCTTTTACTTACCTCCGCCAGCGTTCCCCGCTTCTGCTCCACGCTCTGCAGTCTCCGCCTTCTTCAAGCTACGTGACGACGGATGTGACGCGCGTCTACTATCAAGTTGGAAGTGGAACAAGTTCGTAGCGGAGGTAAGTACTCTTTATGTCTATTGTCTGTGCGAATGTTTATGTGCGAGACTGGGTGCGCGGCAGAGTGTGTGTGTGTGTGTGTGTGTGTGTGCGCGCGGCAGAGTGTGTGTGTGGGTGCGCGGCAGAGTGAGTGGGGGGGTGCGCTGCACAGTGAGTGGGGGGGTGCGCTGCACAGTGAGTGGGGGGGTGCGCTGCACAGTGGGGGGGGTGCGCTGCACAGTGGGGGGTCCGCGGCACAGGGGGTGGGGGGTCCGCGGCACAGGGGGTGGGGGGGCAGGGGATGCAGGGCAGGATGTGAGTGCAGGGCAGAGTGGGGCCAGGAGACTGGATGCAGGTCAGAGTGGGGGTGGGAGGGCAGGGTGGCAGACTGGGTGCAGAGCAGAGTGGGGGTTGGGATGCAGGGCAGGGTGTGAGACTGGGTGCAGAGTAGAGTGGGGGTGGGGGGGCAGGGCAGGGTGTGAGACTGGGTGCAGAGCAGAGTGGGGATGCAGGGCAGGCTGTGAGACTGGGTGCAGGGCAGGCTGTGAGACTGGGTGCAGGGCAGGCTGTGAGACTGGGTGCAGGGCAGGGCAGGGTGTGAGACTGGGTGCAGGGCAGGGTGTGAGACTGGGTGCAGGGCAGAGTGGGGATGCAGGGCAGGCTGTGAGACTGGGTGCAGGGCAGGCTGTGAGACTGGGTGCAGGGCAGAGTGGGGGTGGGGATGCAGGGCAGAGTGAGGGTGGGGGCACAGTGCAAAGGGGTGGGGGCACAATGCAAAATTCTTTTAAATAAACGAAAAATTTGCATATTGTTTTTTTTATCCGATTAATCGATTAATCGAAAAAATAATCGGCCGATTAATCGATTATTAAAATAATCGTTAGTTGCAGCCCTATACATATGTATTATTATTATTATTTATTGTTTTATATAGCGCCATCATATTCCGTAGCACTGTACAATGGGTAGACAGGACATAACAAGTAGTATGTAACATAACAATCTGACTTACAGAGACAACAGGTGAGGAGGTATGTATAAAGGGGATCTGTGATCTTCTCCCAAATCCTATGTTTTATAGTTCTATACATCAAACAAATATTTTTCAGATTTTTCAAAATGTATACTTATAACCTGAAGCTATGTACTCTGGCCTGACGTTTAGAAGTTTTTATTATTATTATTATTATTATTATTATTATTATTATTATTATTGGTGTATGTTACAATAAATGGAAAAGGCCATTAAAGATTACTCCTGCAAAATGTATACCTATCAAAAACCCACATTGGTATACCATGGGGAACAGTGTCCTAACTTTCTGTTTTCAGTATATGCCAACCTTGATTTCTATTTCCCACCCTCCAGAATGTTTGACGTTCCTAAGGCCTTGCCTGTTTCATTTTAGGTTTAATGAGAAGCTGAATAACAAATAAATAGTCTTTTCATTTGTCCATTAAGGGTCGTATCAAAATGATTTTTCACAAATATTGTGTTGTTTATGGTTGTGTGTGTCTTCTAGATCTGTTACCTTAGCCCAATCTACTGAACAAATATCTCCCTTCCTTATCATCCTGCCTTATGGCTAACAAGGGCCGTCCAGGGTGATTTGACTTTTGCTGGGGCCGCCTTGGCAATAACCTCATGTAACCACTGTGCATTTTGCTGAATTCCTATTCCTTTATATACTCATGTGAGAGTGAATATTATTCAATAATCATTAATAGTTTGCATGTAAAAATGAAGGTAACCCTATTTACCTTACTTGTGTGCTTGGGGCTTCTCTCCGTGTACCAAAACAGTGCCTATGTCATGAAGCCCAGGGGGCTCAGAATGGGCCAGAGTGAGCCCTTGACTGGATGCCGAGTAGGGCTAGGCCTTGGCAGCATTTTTTTAAAAGGTAGGGGAGGGGTTAATGGATGGTTATTTAAGGGGTGGGTGCCATTAGGTTTGGTGCCATTTTTGTTGTCACCTTACCTCTTGAATTTTGTCTGCCAAATTATTTTATTGTGTTTCACATGTACATGTATATAGTACAGTGCTGCGGAACATGAAAACGATATAGAAAACAAAAATTGTATTATTTTATTGTGTTTTGCCTGTACATATATATCATACAGCTACGTGGAATTTAATGACGATATAGAAATCAATCAATGCATGATAATACATACACATACATACATACATACATACACAACCTCCCATTCCTCCTCTCTCTTACACCTGTCAATCTCCCCTCTTACATCCCTTATTCTCCCTCAGCTCCCAATTCCTCACAGCCCTCTTTCATCCTCCCTTGCTCTCACACCTCTCTATTGCAGGGTCAAGTAAAGTGAGTTGCAGGACCATGCTGGGTGTCTCGTTTACCAAGGGACCTGGGAGCAGGACAGGTGGGAGCACGAGGGCCTAGACCTGTTTTGCAGTATACAAAGGATGGCCCTGTGACATAGTCTTAATCACCCAGAGGGAACCTCTGACTTGTACTAGCCTATGGAAGAAAGAACTTCATTAGATAAACAGGACTACATTAGCACTGTCTTAAAGAATCAACTCAGGGTGGTGTTAGAGCAAGGAAAGTCAGGCAAAATATCGCACGGCTGCCTACAATGACAGTTCCCTAGAAAAGGAAGTTTTTGGACAAAGGAATATATTTATTTTTCTACGAGACTTCCCCATTAAGTGACCGTTATTACTCTGGAACAAAGCTTATCTACACACACAATGTCTGGAGTTGCTACAGACTCGTGTGGGTTAAAACAACAAGGTTTTTAAGCGCAAATAGATCGGTGTCTTTACAAGCTATTGCACAACATTAAAGTGCTCCCATTTACAGCTAATTAACCATTTTACCCTGATTTGATTATCTAAAGAGTTGGTTTTGTAATGTAATAGCACGTGAAGGTCAGAATTATGTGGTCATAAAAGAAACCTTATCCACTGTGACAAATACAATAACAATCAGGCATTTTGGATTCTTTGAAGGAAAGCATTTAGTAGAATACACTATCAATTTAATGAGGCAGACACAACTACTTTTGTCTGTCGTTTGTCTAATTGCATACTGTATTTACGCAATGTGATGTGCAGAGCTGTTTGAAAACCGTTGCCCTGCGTGGATTACAATTTCATTTAATCCGTTAGGTAAACTGAGACGGAAGATTTCATTTGAGATTCAAGATGCTAATAATGGGATTTAAATCTAGTTCTAGGTTTAATGGTACCGCCTCCATGCCATTTCAGACAAGATAAACAATCAGATCACTTTTATAGCTATAAGTTTATTTAAAGAGAACCCTAGCTACAGAATAACGGTTTTAAAGGGATTCTGTAATAGAATTCCGACAATGAGCTTCATATTTGTTTTGGATACATTTTTTTTTTTTTTTTACAAAACTTAATCTGGGGGTTGGGTTTGTAATTAAGTCCCTTGAGCAGCATATTCATCTAATGTCGCATTAAGTAACATTTTGAAAGTTTATCATGGATTTGGGGAGAATGCAAGCAAGAAACTCAAGAAAAAGTGGGGCATTTAGGTCAGAATTGATCTCGCTTGCAGTTTTTCCCCTCCTGAGGAGCTGGGCTCTGCTAGACATTAAGCTTGGAGTTATACTGGTTTTCTCACCTCGACTCTTATTTAGACCATGTCCACTCTTTATTCCCAATAGGATATGGGATGGAAACCTCTAGATTTGCAGCAATATTATGTGCACCAAAAATCCTTAAAAAAAACCCCACTTTAGTAGCCATACAGCCTTTAATGGCTTACCTTGGTAAACTTCTGTATAGTAAATAGTTGTGTTCCCAAGCCTGCTTCAGAAGTATTTAAGTACACTTGTATTACACTATGTAGTCAATATCACTTGGTCTACTTACAAAGGTCCATCCGTAAACATTTAAAGAAGCGGACGATACTCATCTAGAGGGTTCTAAGATAATTCCCTAGAGGTTATTTGCCATAAGCTACCTACAAATCGTTTTCAGCAGTCTCAATGGGACACAGGCAAATTAATTAGCAGCTATGGTGCTGCCACGCATATCAATAGGCGAGACAATACTTCATTTTTATGATCTAACAATATAAAGGTGTAGGCACTCATGCATAACTATAGTCTACGTAGTGCCAGGCTCTCCTGCAAGAAGCGCAAAACTGGCCTTATATAATCCATAGTAAAGTGAGATTTCGTGAATGCCCCTTTCCTATGCAGTTAACTATGTACCATATCTTTCCAACACAGCTTTGTTGCAGAAGGAGCTCACAAGGTTTGGCCTTTCATAATCAAATTGAGCTTAGTCATTACAAAGCTTTTTTCTCATAGTTTAAGGTAGCAGACATGTAATAGTTTATCTCTTGGGTTCTCACAGTATAATTCAAGTACTTTTTTTGCGTATGTGTATTTAATTTCCAGCGTTCTGAAAGCTATGTGTGTGTGTCTGTGTGTGTCTGTGTGTATTGGATTAGAACTGGTTGTCCAGTTAGATATCAAATCCAGAATTAGTGTTTCTTTAGATTCCTGGTTTCACAAAATATCTGTTTTGTTTTGCAACATTACAATAGCGCCCTCTAGAGGCAATTATAATGATTCTGCTTTATATAATAATATATACTATGCAAACTGCAGTACCTGAATTATAAAAACAGCCGCAACTATCAGGAAGAGATCCTTTCCTTGTGCTTCAATAAGCTAACAGGAACAGAAAGGCATGCACACTTACAAATATTTATACACATTTTTAAATCCAAATTTCAGCGACAAAAAGAAAAAACGTTAAATACATGTAATAGATGAAAAAAGCATTATTTTTTTAAATTCACACTTTTTCAATGTGTAGTCTCTGAGTAAAAGAAAATATGGTCCTCCTAACAAAGATATTCCACAGAAAGATACAAAGAAAACATGTGTGACTGCAAAAGACACACAATTAAAAAAAAATTAAAAAAAAAACGCTTCTGGTTTCCATGGCAACAACCTGCCTGTTTCTTTTCACATGGCAATTAAATATTCCCGGAAAAAATATGAATGAGATAGCACTTTACTTAATAAAATAATTAATTACTTACATATGGAATGAAGTTATAAAAATGTTAAATTCCGTAAAATTACTTACCTTCCCTACCGTACAGAATCTTATTACAAATATTTCATGATGTTATTGAGAAGAAGCTTGAAGATAAAGTTACATACTCTTGTTTCATATCAGCTTTTTGCTTTTGTTAATTAAAAGACACCAAATTCCCAAAGTGGCTCTGGGCTTGTAGAAAAAAAAGCATGTCTTGTTTGCTCACCAATTTATCCAGTCTTTATTATTTAAGGCACCCAGGCAAATTATATAGTGATTTTTTTCATAAATTTTAGGCTTACTTTACACTATATTTACGTATTTGAACCATCATTCAGTATGAAAAATATAGTAATTAAGTTTAGCCAAGAAGAATACCCGTAAAATAAATTCACCCCAACTAAGCTAAAAAAAAAGCTACCTTGAATGAAATTGACCATTAACTTTATGAGAATAAATAATCATGCAAATCCCAAGAATACAAAGTCTGCTGTTACGGTATGCACATACTTTATGTGCATATATATATATATATATATATAATCTGTAAACACCATTGGATATGATTTAGTGCACTGCTCTGTAAAGTGAGAAAAGTTACAGACTCACATTACGTCCTCTAGATATCTCATAAGACATAGTTTCATGAGAACAATGTGTTAAATTAGACAGCAGGTGCATCTTCATTGGGAATAAAAGCACAATTCAAGTCATTTACAATATGTGTTTTTTGCACCATATGCTTTTGCTGCGTCTTATCCCAGCAAGATTTTATTCACTGTAGAATAAGCACTGAAGTATGTCATGACAGCTGAGCTCATAGCCACACATTCCACCTATCAGACCTGCTGCACAGACAGGAATTCCACATCATCCTCTCCCAAGAAACCAATTATTCTTAGGAGAACATTCCACTTCTAAGAAATGCTTTTAACCCCATCATTTCTGACTGAGAACAATTAAGAGAACTTTAGATAATGGTATTTATTAATTTATTAGGCACCTACTTAGTTACTCTGTTAAAGTCAAGTCCTATAAAACAGACATTATTCCTTTTATTCAGATGTAAAAAAATACTGTATATTTTTGCATAACGTTGCAAACCCAAACCACTGTGATAACTGGCAACAATCATAGTAATAACTGTGAAAATATATAAAGAGTTTAAATGAAATGTACACTTCTCAATACTATTCTCAAGTGCCATGAATGCATTTTAATGATATTTTTTAAATGGAACGATTTTCAGATACAAAGGTAATGTAGCAAATACACACTAAGTTTATATCCTACTCTTCTACTTATTCATTATTAATGAGTCTGCATGCGTTTATAAACGGGAAATTTCAAAGAATCCTCAGTAATGCATAGAAAGGTCAATGAGTTTGGCAAATAAACCCACTAATTGTCATTGGTTTATTTCTTATAGTTGGAGGTTTAGTTAAAACTCCATTCCGAAGAACATAGACTATATGGACAAATATTGGGACACCTGTTAGACAAACAGGAACTTTGATGACACCGCATTCTAAATACATAGACATTAATATGTAGTTGGTCATCCCACAAGATGGACTGGCTTGCAACCTGTTCATCCAACAGGTGTTTAATGGGGGTGTGTGCGGGCCGGTTAGGTTCTTCCACAACAAACTCATCCAACTATGTCTTTATGGACCCTGCTTCGTGCACTGGGGCACAGTCATGCTGGAACAGGAAAGGGCCTCCCCCAAACTGTTTTAACAAACCATAACATTGTCCAAAATGTCTTGGTATGCTGAAGGGGATGGAGGTTGTGAGCCAGGCTTTCTTGTCCAACATCATTGCCTGACCTCACAAACGTTGTACTGGATGAATGAGCAAACATTCCCACAGAAACTCTCCAAAATATTGTGGAAAGCCTCCCTAGAAGAGTGGAATGATGTTATTACTGCAAAAGAGGGACCAACTACATATTAATGTCTATGTATTTAGAATGTGATATCATAAAAGTCCCTATTGGTGTAATGGTCAGATCTCCCATTACTTTTGTTCTTATAGTCTAAACTGGATAAAGCATGTGATGGACCTATCCACCTTGGGCCATGTATTTATATTGTCAAGGCATGGCTATTGTTGCTGCCTCTATATAGGGCTGTCAGAGGCAGCTTGCTGCTGATACTATATTAAACAGAAAGATATTATTTGCAGTAAGGGGTGTAAAGCTCTGGAATGCACTTCTTACAGAGGCGGCGACCAAAGGTACCGTACGGTAAAGGGTTTTACAAATGCACTGGATTGCTTTCTGACATGAAAGGGTACTTTTGGTTGATCAAAAGGGGCTGATTTGGAATTATTCTGGCAGTCGATTTTTCCCCTTTCTTAGCACAAACTGATGTGTGCTTAAAATAGGATTTTTTAGGATACTTTGAATATGGTGGAGTTTTCAAACATAACTATGTAATCCATGTATGCAAACAAAGAAAACATCAGTAACAATATTTAAATCCTTAGGTACAAAGACTATTTACACAAGCAGCCTCGGCTTTTCAATCATAACTCCCACAATTCCATTCCCATGACATATTATTAGGGTGGTCTGTTAGGTGCTATAATGACCTTTAAGCCTGGTGGTTCAGTTGGTGTGACTAATTGGTTGACTGGCAAAGCTAACCATAAAATCTGACCTGTCAATGTCACAGGGATACTTGAGATCCAAGAACTTGTGATGAAAGGTAAGCTGTAGAACAGGCAACGTCCAAATGGGATTCCACAACACTCAATACAATGCATAGTTAACTAAAAGCGTCCACAAAACAACACTGTGTTATCAATAGATATCGTGATGGGACACAATGCTTGAGAATAAGCCAAATATATCTTCATAAAAATACAAAATCTCTCTCAAAACATAAAAAAAACAAAATATAGATATGAACAGAAACACAGCACATGGTATACTATATTTTTCAATTGTTATTGAACTTTGTTACTTTACTACTACAAGGTGGCAGTATCGCATAAAAAACTATTGGAACTGCATTCAGAAACAATATTGCTAAATTATGACGAATTGTCTATCATGGGCCTATTTTCTACATGAATCAGTGAAGAAAACTTGTATTTATTTTTATTTATCCTGCTAGAACCATACTGCATAGTTACCAAATAGCAACATAGCATAGTTTAAAGTGAGGGTACCTGTATAAGGAAATGGAAAAAATAATATTGGGTTATTGTTATCACATATTTACAAAATTATACAACAATGTTCTATTAAAGCTGATGACAACATTAACAAACATTTCCTCCTAACTGCAGTTACTGGAGAGGAAGAGGTTAAAGTTTGGCCACTCAAGGAATACTTGTATGGACCCTAAAACTACAAATCAGTCAGATGTGGGAACTAGAAATCGTACAACATTTCGGCAACAACAAAGTATATGTCTTTGTGCTGACTGTACTACTGGGGATTAGATTAGGGTCAAGCTCCCATGACAGCACCTGCACAGTTATAAGCTAATATCCTGCATTAATCATATTCCATCCCAGGTTTTAAAAGCAAATAAATAGTTCTGAATGATCTTTGACCTTTGTTGCTGAGAAGCCTGTAGTTTGTCTTAATGGCAATGGGCCTCACTAATCTTTCACTCTACAAGACAAAATATATGATCTACTACCCTGACCCCACAGCTGAAGTAGGAACTTCACTCTCTAGGCTTCCCTTGGATAAAAAAAGGCCATATATCCAAGGAGAAAAACAATACACAGCATGGACAACCAACAACCAAGTTCAATTATAAAAGAAACAGGTTTTTCTAACTTGAAAGCCGTTACGTCCTAGCCTTATCTTAATGATTGAAACAGCTGTGTTTTTACTGTTTTGAAGCCTGTGCGAAGACAAATGACAAATTGTATGTGTTATGCCTTTTTGGAGTGTAGAACTATAGAACAAGATTTTATTACAGAAAAAAAAAATCTCTTTGGGAGTTTAAAAAAAAAAAAAAAATCTTAGCTAATGATGGTCACAATCGGTGGCATAACAACAGAGGTCACAAGTCATGCAGCTGCCATTGTACCAGCCACATTTCTCCACCTGTTGGGTCAGGTCCTTCTTCTCCTGGTCCCCATGAGTAGATGTTAGAACTCAGAGATTTCCTTGTTCCTGCACAATTGTAAGGTAAGAGATGTGAGGTCTGTGCCAGTCAAGGCATGCAAACCTGCTAGAAATCTGCATTGTTTACAAGAGCTTTTAAATATTTTGGGCTAAAATAGTATATTTTGCTTAAATGTTTTTTTTTTATGTTATGAGTTGAAAATATAATTTCAGTAATTTCCGATGTGATGGGAAATTCAAGCAGGATGCCAGGTTGTATTGAAAGATGATGGTCATGCCTTTTAAGAGAGTACTGAAGGCCATGGACATAAATGAGTGTTCTGGAGAGAGCCCAAAGAACAGCTAATATAGCTGGGCATCATTTACAGAATAAATATTAAGAAGACAAAATATAATAATAAAATAATAATGTATTTAAATACACAAATAGGTTTAAAAACATACAAGAGAAAAATATGTTTTACTGGAGGAGAAACTCTAAAATCAGAAAGGCTTACAACATGTGCAGGAGATCAGGCTGTCCCCAAGGTTATCTCTAGTCAAGGTGTACTATCTAAAAAAGAGCAGTAAAAAGAAGAAAATTGAAAATAATAAAAATTTTAAAAAGTGGGAAAACATTTAATCTTAAAAAATATAAAATTCAGTGTAAAAAATGTCTCCAAAAAGTGCCTCTCTCAGTGTAAAATAAAAAACTCTTGTTGTGTGTATATATATATATATATATATATATATATATATATATATATATATATATATATATATATATATACACATATCTATATTTATCTATCTATCTATCTATATATATATATATATATATATATATATATATATATATATATATATATATATATAAAGTGTACAATGTAATTGTAAAGTGCTCTCCAACAAAATAAACTACTATAGTTGGGGATGATGCTGGTCATACATTTTTTTCATCAGGGGCAGCTTTCATGCAAAAGTGTGTGTGTTTTACCTACTCTTTTATATGTTAGTCCTAATATCTATTGTTTTATAGTATAAATATGGTTTATATGGTTTACTTGCCCTGGAAAAAAAACAATACCACTTTAAGAGGTTTAAAAAATAAACCTATACGTTTATAATTGTATATGTTGGGTAAACCCTGAATTATGTGTTTCACTTTTATAAAGAATTCTGCAATGTTTCATACAATTAGCAACATTTAATTCTATAGTGACAATAGTTTTAAGAACTTTAATGTAACAATATGTGTTTTCTAAGGCATTTCCCTCCGATTCACAACCAGCAGGGGGAGCTACAATCCCCATAACATTGATGTAAGCCATCGCAACTCAATTATTATGAAACTATACTCATGGAATGTGCATTTTATATATAATATAAAATAACATAACAAACTATTCTATGCGCATTCTAAAATGTTCTACGTTCTACAGAGTAATCATGCAATTCAAATGTGATTCTTTAACAATGATTTTAAAGATGTGAGGGACATTGATGTGAGGAATTCTGAAGTCAGTTTAACCCTTAAATCATAAATGCTTGTTACATACCACCCTTCAGATCACTGTACCACATTAAAAAAAATATATATATATTTGCACATCCGTAGTAATGAAGCACATGCATTTACCTTCTCTCCACCCAAACTATATGTTTATATGAACCATTTGTTACCAGATGAAGAAGCGAAGAAAGGTTGCTCTGCTAAAAATACATCGAAGAAGTGTTAGAACTTCCTCATGAACAAACACACCAAAACGTGTTCTATTTTTGCTTCCCTGAGAGAGTTTAATAATTTTGCTATATTTGGCATCAACTTATTTGTGTGTTTAAAGAGCATGAAATAAGACTAAGTTACAATAAAGTTCAATATGCTACTGCAAGAGTGATATAATGACATCATCGCATAAAATGTAGATTTTGTCCAACTAGTATATCTTGAAACATAATAAATCATAATTAATTAAAAGTAGAATTAGAAAGTAGTTCATTAAATAATACACAACAGCTTTACATATCGTATTACAGAAATCAATGGATATTAAAAGAATAGCCTTTTCTATCAGAATGATGTTCTCATTAAGTTGGGTGATTCAGCAAACCAAGGATTGTAGTTCAATTGCAGAAAGATGAAAGATTTAATTGTTACATTTACTATCAATCATTAAATTAACGAGGGCTGAATCAGTTACCTGGGGAGGAAGTTGTATGGGTGGAAACGTCGTGAGTATAGACAAAGTTCAATCTTTAAGTCTAGCCAAAGCAGACACTTGTGTTGGGCTTTCCTCAACTAGATCCATGAAAAACAGAACTGGATCAAATATTGTTTAGTGACATAAGATGTTTTTTAGTCTAATGTCACAATTTTATTCATAAAATGCCAGTTGGTAGAGCAGTTTTCAGGAAAGTTGTGATTTAAACACACCAACTTTCTAATGCATTAAGAAGGACCAACCATAGTTGGTTTCTCCCACAAGGAATGCTTAGCTGGTCCTGCATAATGCATTGTTCTTATTCATAATACCTAGTGGGATATGCAAGTTCAAACTACAACTCTCCTGCTTACTCACCTGCCAACCTCCCACCTTAGTGAATAAACCACGGACTCTGCTTTTTGTGTTGTGGTTATTATCTAACCAGGGACCTCATATAAGTAGGTTAAATTTGTTTTGCCACCAGAGGAACTTATATTCTGAACTCTCCCTCCAGCAGTATCCAGTTAGCGTTACACGGTTGCTGTCAACCTGCCCATATGGACTACCTTCATCATGCACATAACATGATACCAGTAGATTACTTAAACATTAAAGCGAAAACCATTTAGGAGATACGTAGTTGGCAAATTGGGCCAAAACAGCTAATGTACCTCATAGATGGTGTGGCTGTAAATCCCCCAAAATATGTCCTGTGTGCATCTGATTACACATAGAAGCCTTGTGTGTACAATCATATGTGAGGCTTCTGATGGAGGAAGACAGAATGCTGCTAATCTATTGGTCACCTAAAAAGGTTTGGCGTGTAATCCACATATTTTATAACTATATATTATGGGTACATTTACTAAGGTAGGGTTAGAGTTTTTAATAAAAGAAGTGTTGTTTATGAATAGCTACACCCTTTAATGACCTGCCTAATACCGTATTTCCTAGATTATAAGACGACCCTGATTATAAAACGACCCCCCAAATCTGAATATTAATTTAGGAAAAAAAGAAAAAGCCTGAATATAAGTCGACCCTATAGGAAAAAAGTTTTACCAGTAAATGTTAATTCATGTAAACTATTTTTAAAAGCTACTAATAAAAGCTATGATTGAGAAAAATATTTTGGTTTTATTTCCTTCTATTTTCCAACCTGCCCCCCCAGTTATGCACATCTGCCCCAGAAATGCCTTATACCCCCTATATGCCACTGAGCCCCATGATATGCCTTTTAACCCTCTATATGCCACTGTGCCCCATGATATGCCTTTTGACCCCCTATGTGCCACTCTGCCTCCAGAAATGCCTTATACCCCTACATGCCACTCTGGCATTACGGGGGTTAAAAGGCATATTATGGGGCAGAGTGGCATATAGGGAGGTGTAAGGCATTTCAGGAGGCAGAGTGGCGTATAGAGAGTTAAAAAGGCATTTCTGGAGGCAAAGTGGCATTAAGGGGGTTAAAAGGCATTTCCTAGAGCACTCTGCCTCCAGAAATGCCTTATGCCCCCCATTTAACACTCCCCCGCCCCCCCCCCCCCGACTTACCGGTGCTTCTGACTCCCCTGTCATGTAGCCGGGGCAGCGTGTAGAACTTACGCTGCAGTCGGAAGGAGCCGTGGCTAGCAGCGGGGGTTGTCTGCGTCCATCGTGCAGACCTTCCCCGGCTGTCAGAGATCAGAGTTCCCCACACCAGTGCCGTGCCGGTGCCGTGCCAGTGCCGCACTGGTGCCGGGAACTCTGATCTCTGACAGCCGGGGAAGGTCTGCGCGATGGACGCAGACAACCCCCGCTGCTAGCCACACCTCCTTCCTGCTGCAGCTACACGCTGCCCCGGCTACACACCGGGGACTTAGAAGCACCGGTAAGTGGGGCGGGGGGGAGGCTGACAAGAGGATCCAGGTCCCCTGCAGCTGCGGGGGATCTGGATCTGAGTCGTCTCATAGTCAGACCTATTTGAGGTCTGATTATAAGACGACCCCGATTATAAGACGAAGGGTATTTTTCAGAGCATTTGCTCTGAAAAAAACCTCGTCTTATAATCAAGCAAATATGGTATATAGGTTTACATTGGTAAATTGTAAGGTGTTATAAGGATGTCATCTACATTTAAGTATATGAAATGTATTAAAAGTTCATGGCTTACCAGTGAGTATGGTTTTAGAGTTGCTGCTTTGTACGTCTTCAATGGTCTGACTTTTAGTCAGTTCATGAAACCCACTATGCTATATTTAACAAAAGAGATTACCAGTGCCAATACAGTTTGCCCTCAAATTGAATATTATTTTTCACCAGTCTCAGGCTATTGTTAATGCCCAGTTCTGATGGCAACCTCAGTTTGTGTAATCAGGCTGTAATCACAAAAAGAATGCATATAACACAGTTCATAAATGCATGCTGTTAATGAGGTTAACTACTAAAATACAAAAATAATTGAAAAGATATACAGCTTTGTTTTATACCTTTCTAGTTGGAGAAACTTAGTAGCCCAGGCCTTTAATTATGACGATTACTGGTAAAATGAAATGTTTCACATCATCAATTAATTAGTTATGATTTATATGTAGTATATGCTAGAAAAATAGCACGTAGCTGCCCACACAGAAAGATTGTAAAGTATCTTGTCTTACCCAATTTTCTCCTGGACTTTGAAATATGAAAGCAATCCCTAAAAAGACACATTTTCATTGAAGCTTACTGTGCCACGTGCCCTTAGTGCTGAATCCTTAGCGAAATGCAATAGGCCAGTTTTTGCCCCTGTATCTCTCCATATATTGCATAAACATTATTATTCCAATAATAATGGAGAACATATTTCAGCCTAAACCCAAAGTGCATGGAGCTAAATTTTTGTCATAAAACAAAGTCTATTTGTAAATGCTTCAAACTTTTCTTCTTCAACAGAAATAGAACAAATTGTTTATAAAAGTCTAAATTTAGATCCAAACAGAATCTAGCGGTTGGAACTATGATCAAGAATCTATGAAGAAGTAGCTCTCAGACAAAAGCATGTAACTACCATCAGGGTCTCACGCCAGTTATAGTCCACAGAAAGGAAGTATAATCTATCTTTAGACATGTACTGATTTCCATTTATTTCCATATTTCTTATGTGCATTCTTTTATACATCCATCAAATGTGATAGACTTGCAGGTGTCAGCGTTAGAAGACAACACGACGCAGCCTAGTCTAAGGAATCAACGATTCATAAAACCCCGTCTGTTTGGACGTGTCAATATTACTATGAGTAATAAGTAGGCTTGACACAATTGTAATAGGATGTTAAAAATATATACAAAAATGAACAATTTTATGTAGAAGAAACTATGAAATTGCATGAGAGTGCAAGGGAACATTAGCACAGATGGAAATTCTGCTACAAAAGGGCCCGCTGGGAAAATTAGTTTTCTTTAATTTGCAAAAGTAAAAAAAAAATACCAAAACATATGTTAAAATGTAGTGTTAGTCAAAACTTTTTCTAAGTAGGTCAAATTTGTTATAAAAAGATTTCGAATATTCAGTGTTAAATTAAAAATGGCTGTCGAGAAGCAAAGGTGCTAATCACTGTTTGAAAAGTAAAACAAAATAATCTCTTATCGTTGTATAAGCACTGAACTAACCATATTGCCGTAGTTATCAAATTTACATACCTATAGGGGAATGAGGCCATCGCCTAGTGAGCCAAGTGGCAGGGGGCACCACTGGGTGTCCATATAGAGCAGGGTTGGTAGCACAGATTTATAATATCCCTGATACCTTCACACTAAGATAAGATATGCAATACTGAAAGGAGCACATTTACATATTCTGTTTTAGAGCATGCCATTTTAGGTAGGTGGTTTGCATTCACCTGGAAGCTATCAGGGTTTTTGCTCCAGTCTCAGATTCTGAGCTTACTCCTTCCTGTTCTGCACTGCTGTGATCATATTTAAGACTTCCATTGCTTTTGCTCACAGTATGTTATGGTTGATATCCCTGCTTGAACGCAGGTGGCTCAGTTAAGTGTATATTTAAATAATAACAGTCAAGGTATTAGAGTCACTACATAGAATCTTCAAACAGTTAATATTCCAAGAGTTTTAGGGTCAGCTCATTTAGAAAGTTCCCAGGTATGATAGTTAGTGGCTTGGCTGCCGACTCTGACAACCACAAGAACTTAGGTGTTCACGACTTTCATTATGTTGTGTTGATCCAAGAACTCAGACTATTATAGCATCAGACTAACATACTATATAAGAGCTAACAATATGTAAAAATAGATCATGTCCAGAATACTTTATTTTTTTAACCAACTAAACACAATTTTGCTTTGATAAAAAAAGAGCAAGTGAGCAGCTGGACAAAAATCTTTTGGAGTAAAAACAAGCATATGTGTGATCCTAGAACATTATTTTCTATCACTAATAAACATATTGCACTTCGTTCGTATTAACCGACCCAGCGTGTCCTACGGAAACCTTAAGAATTCATAACAAGTAGAAATGCAGAACTTGGCATAAAAAGTAGCGACATGATATTACTGGAACAAAATAACGAACTTCACTTACCGTTACAGCATTGCATTGTTCTGTTCTACAGTTGTTTCTGCTTTGGAATGATTCAACATGTCACATTGGTTTATGATTATATTCCTGGGGAAGATAAAGCCCAACAGGGGGATGTGGTTTCATAACCAATTTAGTCAATCATTTTCATCATTTTTGTGGTAATCTATAAATGTCCAGCAATTGTTCTGCCTTTTAAAGAGTCTTTAACATTTGTATTTTAAATGTGTATTTTCAAATGTGAATCCTCAGATAATTAGACAAGCTGGACACCAACTAGTGCACTCTAGAAAATACTATATTATCATTTTACAGCCACTTTTATAAATAATAATATGGGGAAGTGAAAATGAACAAATGTTAATGTCTGTGATGGAATAAATGATTAGGAATAATAAACTTAATATAGTATAATAGATCAAAAAGCCATATTGGCCTTGCATGAGCAGAGCTAATAGTGTATCGACTATACATTAAATATTAAAATATAATATAGTATACAGTCTGCAGGAGTCAGCCAAACATCATTATTATTTGTGAACAGAAATAAAATAACCCCTACAGCTCTGCTCGTTACATTTAAGAAATACTTTTCCATTATATCCCTAACTGAAGAAGAAAAAAACAAATGTGTTATTTTATTTTTCCCACTAAAATTTTTATCACAAATAATTAAGTATGCAAAATATCACAATTGAATATTATTTCTGGTAAGGGCATAGAAATGATGTACAATAAATGGAACAGCGCCTTTAATAACTTCCAGAGATACGTCCTGCCTGCAGTTCAAATTACTTTTGGTTGTCCTTTTATAAGACGCATGTGGATTAAATACATGATATAAAGGCAAAAAAAATAAAAAAAATTCTTGATACAAGATATAGCTTCCTGAATCTGGTCAGGAACACATAAATTACTGTTGAATAAATTCCCGTCCTGCCATCTAAGTATGATTTATGGCATACTTTAATATTTTCTATGTGTCCATTAAAAGGGAAATGGGAATTAAACTAAATAAACCAAATCAATACCTTTCTAAAAGTGGTGGGTACTTAGAGATGCATGTGATTACATTGTTCAAAGAGAAATTGCAGATTTGATATCTTGTGACAGAGTATAAACCCTTGCAACAAAGCTAAAATGAATAAACGTATGTCCCTTAATAAATTATTAAGCCCAGATAAAACCGATCTGCATTAGGTGTATGATTAAAGAACAGTTTGTATCCTGCTTTAATAATTCACAAAGAGTTTCAAAACATATTAACATTTACACACGGTACAAATTAACAGAACACAAAAGCCGTATGTATGTGCTGTTATGCCTTGGATTCCTAATAATTATTTCAATAAATAAAGGACACTTATACTTTAGGGTGTAACCACTGACAAAGACTTTGTGGCCCATCAATAGCTACTTATGTAATGGAATAAGGCATTTCAAAGAATTACACCTTTGTCATTATACGCAAGTTACCTAGTATTTTAGCTTTTTTTGCATGCAAAGCATAAAGAGATTCATCAAGATCCTCTCTATTCTTGTGTTCCGTTTCCTCCATTCCCAGCTGTATGCCTTACAGGATATGTGTTCCTTCAAATGCATGTTCAGCTGAGCTCATCAAGATCACACTGGGGATGACTAAACAGCTCTGGCGCTTTAAGGCCAGCAGCGCACGTGCAGCCACGTGTTGAATTTAAATGTTTGCACTGCTGGCCTTAAAGCGCCAGAGCTGTTTAGTCATCCCCAGTGTGATCCTGACGAGCTCAGCTGAACATGCATTTGAAGGAATGCATTAACCTGTATCCAGCCAGCAGCCGCACAATGCAGGACCAGATCTTCTGCTGGCACATTACTAAGGCACCACTGGTCATTGGCCCGGTGTGCCAGATGGCTACTCTGGGCCTGGTACTCATGCACAGGTAATTACTATCAGCCAGCTCGAGCACTGGCTCATGTGAGATCTCCTGCTTCCATTGATTTCAAAGGGAGTGGATTCCTGCTAGTGATTGACAGCTAAGACTTGCCTGAATCGTGGGGAAAGGTGCCAGCTGGCTTTAAAGTGCCAGGATGACCTAGTTATCCCCACTTTGGCCCTAACTGACACACCAAATTTAAGGATCCAAATTGAAATCTACTTATTCTTAGAACTGTCAAATGTATCAAATATTTGAATCCAGGCTACAGTGTGTGATGGAACAGAAGGTGGCAAAGGCTTGACATTTTTTGAGACATAATTTATAAATAATACTGAACCAAAGCAACACCCTCAGAGTAGGAAGCACTGTGGTTTGATTAAAGAACCGAAAATAAATGAGAATTAGGAACAGCTAAGATTAAAGGAGGAAGTGAAGATAGGAAATTATGAAGACTCACCTTTAGGTGCACAATTTCAGCCCCAAACCTTCTGTATCATCCAACCAAGACACATGAACTTTATGTGGTATAGCTGAACTGATCACAAAGAACCTGCTACCTTCACTATTCGCTCTTTGGTCTGACTAGTGGTGCATGTTGAGAAGGTAGTATGGGTTTAGCATTCTTCCACATCCTCTTATATACCCATGCAAAAATCCCACCATAGCATATTACCATAGAATATTGTATGTGCAATTAATTTGGCTGCCATCATCTTCCGCTTCTCATTCTCATCTACATAACATGCCCCTCAGGTGTTATATTTTATAGATAACACGTTTCCCTTAAAAAAGGAGCAATAAAAATGAATAAAGATGGGGAAATAATAAAACCAGAGCCGAGTTAGACGCCAGTGGTAATTTATGCAGTGGAAATATTGAACATTCTAAACACCTTTTAGAAGGAATTATTAAGATGGAAGATCTTCTGAGAATACGGTATTACCATTAAATACATATTAAGAATTTTTCTTCCTACACTTACTGTAACCACTGTTACAGCTGTACTAATGCAAATGGAGAGCCGTGATTTGTGAGCTTAAGTTGTCTGCATTCTTGCACATAAAATGAAGCTCCTGCATCAGGTGAGGCAATTTATGGTCCATCTGCTGTTTTTAAATTAAAAAGTCCATCATCTTGTCGCAGCTTCTGGTATCACCGTATAACATGTCTTTAGGGTGGCATTTTATACTTTCAGGAATAGGGAGCGTGGCTCCTACTGAGGTGGGTTTTAACTGGGGAGAGCTATGGCCAGAGCATGTCACTCAAGAACTGCTTATCTACATAAACATACGCCCACGTTGACCACATACAGCCTTTTTGTTAGTCCTTCCCATCTCTATGAGGTATTGGACTCGTATCCCCTTGTATTTTACTATTCTGAAGTTAAATGCTGCATGAATGTTAGTGAACAGGGCCGACCGAAGACTTAACGCCGCCTGGGGCGAAGTTTAAAACGCCGCCCCCCCGCCGACGCCGGGGGGGGCATTTTAAACTTCGCCGACGCCATAATCTACGATCCCCCCCCCCGGTACTTACCTTTAAACAGTCCTGCGGCGAGTCTCACTGCTCTGCCACGGTGCCGGCTTGTAATGCTGAGTGCCGGAAATTGACGTCACTTCCGGCGCTCTGCATTACAAGACGGCACCGGGACCGAACAGGGAGACTCGCCGCAGAGGAGAGAGAGAGAGGGGCGCCGAGCGGGTAAGCGAAAACCACTCGGCGCCCCTCTCTCTCCTCCGCTTCAAATAAAAAACAAAAAAAAAGCGCTTGGGGCGGCAAAGTGCCGCCCCTTCTAAAGTGCCGCCTGGGGCAATTGCCCCAGTCTGCCCCATTATAGGGCCGGCCCTGTTAGTGAATATACAAGTTGCTTTGCAAGTGTTGGTATTCAAGGACTTGGGACTTCAGTGGAGTATGGTCAATCCAGTTAACTTTTCATTTGACTGACACCTTTAACATTTTGTCGATAGACCCCAATGCACTCTTCTTTTAGATATTTAGTTTAAAATTCACCTTATTGGTGCTGTGACAGAGCCAGAATTATCTGATCAACTTCTTGCCATTAAGTTCTCCTTCTCCTCACCTCATCCTCACATACAGTACCTGATCTAAACCATTCAACGCTTAATAGGTCAGACTTAAGTTAATGGGGAGGACTAATCTTGGTGGCTGTTCTCTTGTTTATGTAGAAGTTGGGTTTTAATATGTACATACTCACACCTGGGAACTGCTAGGCTCTGGCTATCCCTCCCTCTAAGGGGTTACTGGTGACATTTGTGGGCGGGACCGGTGATGCTTATGGGCAGGGATAACC
This sequence comes from Spea bombifrons, assembly GCF_027358695.1. Taxonomy (NCBI): domain Eukaryota; kingdom Metazoa; phylum Chordata; class Amphibia; order Anura; family Pelobatidae; genus Spea; species Spea bombifrons. The sequence continues at coordinate 20,455,981 of NC_071091.1, read as the reverse complement.
CCAAACACTTTGCATAGGGGTGGGAGGGGAAATGGGCGGAGAGTGAGGCGTGCTTAAACGCTGATCCTATAACCTGGAAATTTGGCACCATGACCCGAAGAACCTGTGAAAAGCCACTTCACCCTGACTCTCCGGGTGAAACCGAGTTCATTGGAATGTATATACTGCTTTTACTTTAATACATAGACATCATTACAAAGATATATTTATCGTATTAAATTGTAAAATGTAGAATTTGAAACATCTACCTTAAGACATTACTAGTAGTTTAATTGTGAAACAGAAGAAGAATGGTAATTGTCTTCAAAACAAATATAAAATCAATTAACATTAATTAACTTCCAAAATATTCTGGGTTTCTTTTTTTTTGGTGGAAAAGGGAAAATGTTTAACTGCATCTAGTGGCGAATTTACCTTTGGGGCCACCCTAGGCTCAACCTAGGGCAGCGCTCCCAAACCCCTGCACCTCCCTGGTCAGCACGCCTTAAAGGTACAGCAAGCCGGGATGTGACATTATCTTAATGCTGTGCCAGCATAAATGGTTTGGGAAAGATATCCGTAACTGGCCCTTTGAGCAGTGGGACACCAGGGGACCTGATCGCCCAAAATCTCCTCCCCGGTTTTGTCCCCCTGGACCTGCCATCCTAGGCCTAGGCACCCAATTTAACAAATTATTGAATAAACCTCAGTTTTAATAAATCTGCAGATTAGCAAGAACAAATGTGGAACATCCATACTCCCTGCTGTTCCAGAAGAGTTTGTGCTCAATGTTTTATATGTATTCCTTGGATATGGAGCACTTATGCTCAAACTAGATAGGGACTGTAAAGTGAAAATAGTAGACACCAGTAAAAATTCCTTGAAGTTCTAGTAAGACTTTTATATTGTAAGCACTGACTGGTCACTTAGCAATCTCCTTGCAGGCTTCAACGAGACAGACTGCTTGACGCCACAGTCTTAACATGTTACTGTGTAAAAAAAATCAATATGTAACAAGAAAAATCACATGGCTCACCACTGAATTTATTTGCAAAAATGGCAATATAAATTGCATCAAAATCACATCGGTATCATCTAGTACACCAAAAGAACACCATTATGAGATATTGATTGATTTAGTATTGATGTCAATACTTCTTAATCAAAATCTACTCAACATTTCAAAGCATGGTGAAATGAATGTGTATTCCATTCTTTTTTGGCAACAAGACAAAACTGTACTCTGTATGTCATCTATTAGAGGACCTGACACTATAATGAAATCTGCAAATGAAAGAAATGTACATACTTGAGATGAGGTCTCCAGAACTGTACACACTACTCTAGGTGAGGTCTGACCAGAGATCTGTAGAGTGGCAGAACCATCTCCCTCTTCCTGGTTCTAATGCCTCTTGCTATACAACCCAGCACCCTGCTTGCATTTTCCAAAATCTTCCCTGCTGTCTTTTTTTCTTAGTTACTCCGTCACAAGGTCATATGAAAAGATATTATAATGCCCTGGCCCCCTGGCCAAGCATCTATTCACACGTCTAGAACAAACTTGTCCCTCTTGTGACTTCAAATGTTGTCATGTTTAGCCAAATTGTATATCCGGTACGAGGTAGTTTGATACTGGCCTGCTTTTATTCACAAAGTTTGAGACTAACTTGTCTATCCCCAAATCAATTAAGCAGCAGTTCAAGAAAACTCAGCCGTCGACTGTCATAACAACCTATCTATTCACATAATTCTTGAGTTAAGGTGGCAAACTCCCATTGAATCCCATAACTGACTCAACCAACGGTGAAGACCAACAACGTTGACCAACGATTAACTCCCTCCAACTCAGCCTTTTGGTAACATATAATTTGCTGTTCAAGTTGCCAAATGAAGTCAGTATAGTTACCTAAGTGATCTGATATGTTTGCAAACTTGTACATACTCTAAAAGGGGCAACAAATATCACTGACACATCTGGACCTGGGTCTCTTGCCTCTACTATGCTCTTTGCCAAGACTTGGTTCACAAGCAAGAGAACAATAATTAGAGCTCTGAAAAAAGATGTGCCTCCAGGCAGTACCAACTATAACAAGGTAAACAAGTGCAGTTTATTTTTAGGATTTAATTTCTCTGTAATTAATGTTAATCTATGGCCACAAAAATAAGGAGAGAAAAAAATATGAAAAAGGAATTGAGAAAAAAACAATGCATGATTATGGCAGAGAATACATTGAAGTTTAATGTGACAACCTGGTTCCTGTTAAATGAAATAAAACACTATATTTGCCTCCAGATATACCAAGTAGAAAATGATAAAGTATTTTCACAGGTTAACCCCTTGTGTTTTTGTTATATCTTTTTTTCAACTTTTATTTTCCACTAACTCATTTGGTGTACCCTGCACAACTTCTAAATATATGGGGGGGGGGGGGTCAGGACAAATAGGGCATTCTTTTGATCATGAAAAAAAAAATGTATTTGGGTATTTGTCCTGTTTTTAGAAATACTTCATATGCCGAGTATTTCCATATTTCCATGTTTAGTTATAGGGCTAAAAGATGTGCATCGCTGTTTCCAAACAATGTGATATTCTGGCCCCAATTTACCATTTTTGTGCTAATCTGTCTCAAACATTACTGTGACATTTAGTTTTTTCCATTTTTAACAAACACATTATATATAAAAACCGTATTTCAGTTTGTTTCCCAGGGCATATGCAATTACTGAAACAGCTTATTATTTGTGTTCAACAACACCCTCTTAGTAAAGTAATATGCCACATGGGTAAGGTACATTTTTTGATGTTGTGGGTTTAAAATTAGAACATGCGCATTACAGTTTTTAAATATTGAATTTTGGCAGATCCGTTTGGTAGGCCCATGAGACAGTAGAGGTCCCATTTTTCACAACGGGAACACAGGAGATTGAGATTTTTTTTTCTTCTACCTTTTCTTGCTTTTAGTGTCTCTGTTTTCCTGGGTTTGGAGGCATTATTTTCCAAAATTTATTTCAGAATTGCTGTTTTTGGTGACTATCCCTTCTCTATGTTTAGGGCTAATTTTTCAGTGTCTCAGAACCAACTAGCGCTCAAATAACTAGCCTAAAGGCTTAGTAAACATATAATATATTTTTACATACATATATACTATGTTAAGTTTAGGTTGCAGTTACTGTATATACACTATACAGTAACTATTTGGATGAAATCAGATTAGGTCACTGGCTATTGATCAGTTTGAACTGCAGCAGAGGCTTAACTGACAGCAATTGACCTGGAAGCACCTTTGACATCCATAAGCGCATAGCACTGACTGTTACTTAGTCCCCACAATGCAAATATTAACCACCAATATACACAATCGCGGCATTGGCAGGATTAACGCTGCACAACTGATAGGATTGATAGGTAAGCAGGGCTGGCCTGAAGCTCCTTGTGGCAGCCGGGATGATATCAGGGTGAGCCTGGGTTCCATAGACTTGCATCGCTAATTGTTTAAAAAGCTGAATTTTGTGTTTACTCACGTTGATTTTGTCTTATATTAAAATTAGATGACCTGTAACATTTAAATGTGGCAAATAACCAAAAATAGAAGAAATACTATTTTACAGAAATGTATGTTTAACCCCCTCACGACAAAGCCTGTACATGTGCAGGCTCACAATGCATTAATGGGTTTAAGGACAAATCCTTAAGGGGTTAAAACAACCAACCAATGAGGCCTTGCCTTGTGCATGCATTCCGGGGTCTGAGCGGATCCCTCAGAATATGGAGCTAACTGGCGGTGAGTAAAATTTAAAAGGGAACATTGAGCTATCATATGCATTAAAGTGCATTTGATGGATGGAATACCCCTTTAATTAGCAATTCACAATGTTAATTGTCTGATTGCAATTTCATTGTGAAACCCTAAACCTCTTGTTGTTGTTCGCCTCCAAGCACCAGCGCACTGTAGTGGAACACCTGCTCCTGATTCTATAAATGCATGTTTGTTCATATACAAAAAAAATATGTAAATAAACATCTGTACAGATCATAGAAAGTCTGTAAGTAGGATATTTACTGGCCTAATATTACTGCTTAATATAAGCCTTAGATAGACTACAGATTGCAAAAAGGAATGCAGTGACCGCAAATATGAAAAGGCTAAGTAATAGTAAAGCGAACGTGATGCTAGGAAATTAAGAAATGTTAACTGATAACTGTTGCTCAAGGCTTGCTTTATTTTTGTTTTAAGAACTCCACAGACAGGCAGTTGGGTATGAATAAGGGCTAGAGAGATGCAGCTGCGACCAGACCCCAAAGGCCCAAGGATCGCAGCTGTTGTTGTATCACAATGAAAGCGAGAGTGGTGGTCTGCTGGGTGACAGATATCTTTATACCTCTCAGCCTGCATGTTAGGGTCACAGATGCCCTACTATGACATCATATATGTGTGTGTGTGTATATATATCATCAATGGAGGCCTGTGCTGTTGCAGTGTAGACCTCCATTGCAGCTCCTCCATGGTTACCTCACAACGCTCTAAGGCTAATCGCCGCAAGTTGGCTCTTCAAGGATGGTGGGTGGGTGGTCCTGCTCCTAACTATGCAGGGGCATCTAGCCACCCTCTCAACACAGGTGTCGCAGGGGATATGATGTAAATAATTATAGGTGATACTCTGTGAAGCATCAACATCTTGTTTATCTTCAGTTTTTAAACTGTCCCTGCTTATCACAGTCTGCATCAAATTTAACTACACATGGCAAGTGCTAAACTATTTTTAATTAGTTGCATACATCATAATCTTATTGTAATTAAAGAGGAAACTGGAAATTAAAAAAGGAAATGAGCTACAATTTCATGAAATCATACTGTATCAATATTCATGAAAACTCACAGAAGTCGGTTCCTGCTGCCACTGTATACACTGCTATTATATGTGAATAATAACCAGGGATTCTCAAAATAACATAACAATGAACTCAGCTTGCAAAGAAATATGTATTTTTTATAACAACCATGCATGAATCAATGAATTTCGGGGCTTTGTAAGGTTTTTGTCAAATAATGTGCATCCTGATTTGCTTCCTAAGAAAAAGTAAAATGAGCTATAGGTTAATACACATTTTAAAAACATAATTTAATTTACTTTTGATTTCAATAGAACAGCAATATGTGTCACATGGTAACGTTTGTTTCATTCTCTCCTCATTTTGTGTGTGATGGAAACAAGCGAATGGGAACAATTACACCTTTCATTAAACTCAAGTATTTTTTATTTTTTTTTTACAATTTTTTGTTATTAATACTCCAGGTAAAACACATTTGTAGGAGGGACACAGGCACAATTGGTAGCTAGCCACTTCCTGCAGCCAATTGCAGGAAGTGGCTAGCTACCATTAGATCCACTAATTTATAGCTCCCCTATAAAGTCCTTCATAGTGTAAAAGGGCCAACTGGTGCCCCAGGACTAATGGGTCTAGATCAGTATATGCCGATAGACAAAAGTACCCTTGGCAAACAGTTAATGTTATTAGATTCTTATTATCAAAGTAAGCAATAACATGACTTTGACCCTAAAACTGTATTCATTGTATGATGCCTTTCAGAAGACAATTCATTGTTTGAGATCAACGTTGACCTGTTCTCTCTGGGTCTTTCACACCCCAGTGTGTGCAGTTCTCAAGATAAACCCTAATATGACTTAAAGACTTTAAAGGATCAACAAAGTTTATGCATAAAAAATATTTTGGTATCAAATATGAAAAGTAGACTTGTCACCATAGCAACCAATAGAGCCACCCTGGTAACTAGTCCATTCTTTTCAAGACTTCTACTTGAATCCCCTTTTTATAAAGAGATTGAAGACTTAAGTTTACTGGAAAAGTCTTTACCATTGACATGTGCTATATACAGGGATGTGCAACATCTTGAGTGATGCCTAGCAGGGCAAACCAAGCACAAGGGAGCACAAGAAGATTGTAAGCTTGCGAGCAGGGCTCTCTCCACCTAATGTATCGGTTCTCAATTCTCGTCTTGTCATACCCCTTGAATATATGTATTGTATTAAGCGCTGCGTAAATTGTTGGCGCCTTCTAAATAAAATATAATAATACTACCAAGAAGGTTAGCCTCTTCTTCTCATTCCTACCCATATATATTTCATAGTTTTATTTGCAATACTAATTAAACTATATATAAGTTAATAAACATTTAATACAATTGTTAAATACATGTATTTTCAAAAGTATATATTTTCTGATATTTCTCTTAAATTTGACTATATATATATATATATATATATATATATATATATATATATACACAGCTATAACGTTATAACCACCTGCCTAATATTGTGTAGGTCCGCAAAAAAATAGCCCTGACCCATTGAGGCATGGACTCCACTAGACCTCTGAAGGTGTGCTGTGGTATTTGGCAAGACGTTAGCAATAGATCCTAGTAGTTGGTGTTCCAATTCTTACCAAAGGGGTTTAAGGGTGGTTCATTTCATGATGGTCCCGACACACAGTGCTTTTGCTTACTGAGGCAATTTGGAACTATAAGGCTATAAAGGACAGGCGAGTACATGCTATGTGCTTCCCCGCTGTGTGAGTGTGCATGGTCTACAACTTTGTGGCTGAACTGTTGTTACTCCTAGCCACTTCACAATGATAGCACATACAGTGGAGTGAGGCAAACTGAATTGTAGCAAAGGTGAAATCCTATGCCACGTTTAACATCACTAAGCTCTTCAGTGTGAGCCATTCTACTGCCAATGTTTGTCTATGTGCTTGATTTTAGACACCTATACTAAACTCAATAATTAGAAGGGGTGTCCACATACTTTTGGCCGTTTATATAATATATATTATATATATAATGGAGGTTATGTAAATGGCTTGACGGCACACTCTTATGTACTGAAGTGTTAAAAAGAAAATCAGTGTTTAGTTTTATGTTTAATAAATGTGATAAGAATTCCTTCTCACACCTCATTTACAAATATCACGCTTTTGCTATTCTTGTGCATTTCTAGCAGCCTGTGTTCAACAAACACCTTCCTCTCTCACAACATTCCTAAGAAATCCAAAAAAAACTACATTTTACAAAGTTACATCAAGTGAAATATACTTTTTTATAAGTTCATCTGGTCAGAGTTATTGATTTTATTAAAATAGTTAATAGTAAAAATGTTTTCCAAAATAAAGTAAAATAATATACATCATAATTCTGAAATTCCATGACTTCGAAGATAAACTTAAGAACATGTAGAAGAAGAAGTGTATGCTGGGCACTAGTGCAACATAGTAACATATAACCCGTCAATACATAAAAAGACAGAAAGGGCAGAAAAATAAAAGCACAATTATAGAACTAAACTAAAAAAAAGAGACCAGAATCTCTTTTTTCACTAAGGATTTCATACATTTCCTAGTTTGATACTTTACTGATAAGTCTTACCCAATACTAATTTCCCCATTATTACACCCCTATATGCAAATATTGCATTCTCAACATTATTATTGTTTGTTTTCAGAATCAACGGGACAGAATATAAGATGAAATTCAACTGTTATGTGTTGAGAAAGACAATTACGAATTTGAAACTCTACTAAATCAAACAATTTACTCCAAAGAACGCAGTATTTCAAAGAGAAGGCGTATAGGCAAATTGTCACGTATATGTACAGAATGTTGCATTACACTACTTGACAATGTGCTTAAATGTATATATTATTATGCAAAATGTTGAAGCAAAATTCCATTTAACTTTATATAAGCCTCTTTCAGCTGTCAGTAATATTTCATTTGTTCATGTAAACACAATATGCTCGAGATGTGTGATTTCTAAAAAATAAACCCACAGAAGTAAAAATAGATCTCTGATAGTTTTAAGACAGTATTTAATCTGAACCAGCTGCAAGCTGTCTAGAAAATGTAAGTTACATAATCCAGACGGCTTTTGCCCTTTTGCCTGAGACGGCACATAAATTAGATAAAAGCTACAGCTGCAGAAATGTATTTAACAAGTCATACTGTTTGCTAAACATTTCTGATGAGAGCAGATATTCCCAATTAGCGAAAAAATGATGGTATGGCTTATTACCATGTGAAAAGCATACTGAAAAAGAGACAGCACAGTCATATAAGTATATTATGGACACTATTATTTGCATTACATATTGAATGACAGGAGGTTGTGACCATTTCATCAGTGAAAAATATCTGAAAATTAATTACCTTCATTGTGTACGGTTAGCTTCCAGAAATGTAATTAGTCAAATGTAAACTAAAAATGATGCACCATATTCTAGAAAATAAGTGCCCTTTATATCAGAGAATTTCCATAAAAGTTTTTTTTTACGTCTGTCGCTGGGTTTCTGCATTATTCTGGCTCAGCCATGGCCAACATTAGACATTCCAACTACTGTGGACTATATGACTACAATGATGCTCAAGGAGCCACCTGGGAACCATAGCCAAAAACAGCTGCAGTGTGAAAGGTTGGACATCACTTATCTGGTCATGTTGGTCGCATTCGTTGACATATAATTCACAGTAACCTTCTTCGGGATTTACATTGGAGAATGTTAAATGGTGCTCTTGATGTTAGCAAACCTTAAGAAAATCCCCTGCTTTAACTTATTCGGTGATAACTGCTAAGATATGTTCTCTGACAGGCTACGATAAATGATTTCTGTGCTGATCCTTTTGAATCATCAAACACAGTGCCATGGGAGTTATATAAACAGATTATGTCTATCACAACCATATGTTTTGAAATGTTGGTTTATCACATACTGTACTTAAAATCATATGCAATTCCTTTGCAAAAATATTTAAAGATTAAAAGTCAGATGTAATAAGGCTGAATTTAGTAATTTCATAAATTTGCCAACACCCAAAGTTGGTTTCCCAGAGTTCCCTTCCACTTGGGATTTGGTTCATTTGGATGGCAAGGTTGGCTTCAGCTGGAGTTAAGTGAGAAGGGTGTAAAGTGAGAAGGGTGTAAAGTAAGAAAGAAATGGAGGGACCCTGGGTGGGCAGTGGTGACCAAGCTCTGCTGCCCTGCCTGAAGATTGAAGAAACTGAATAAAGGCTTGAATCTTAACCCTGGACTGCTTGAGGATGGAATTGGTCGGATGCGCTGCCTGAGGTTCTTCCTCTGTAATTACACAAATTACTAAAAACTATTCCTAACCACACCTGGGAACTCTCTGGGTCAGACCCAAAGTCTCTGGGTGAAGCCCTGCTTCCCTGGGTTTTTGGTTCAGTTTCTTACTTCTCCATAAAGAGAATGGGTTTAGCATTGCTCTGCTCGCCTCCTACCCCATCTAAAAGGGTCTCTGGGGCTAGCCCTGTTCCTTCAAAAAAGACACTCTCCAGGTATGCTTCTAATACTCCAAGCTGTTAAGCTTTGTCCTTTATTGGTCAAGCTAGTCTCTTACTCATTTGCATTACATATTACATGTCATGATGTAACTACTAGCTTACTAAATAATACTGGCTCACATGTCTCTATGCAGGAACATTTGGATTTAGTTATGATAACCTGGAGAATCATTGTATGTATTAAATCACTAGAACAATTGTAATAAAACATTGGTGATTGAAGAGGCCAGTAATATTGCTTCATTATATCTCTACAAAGTAGTATGAAAACTGATTTTTGTAGGAACCATACACACATTAACATATTTACAGACATAAATATTTAATTTTCTGTTTGATATATTGACTCTATATAATAGACTCTATTTTTTTTTAATTCAACTTGAAGAGAGGAAAGGCTAGTGAAAGGAGAGAACCAGACTACAATGAAATGGAAAGGAAAGTAAGTAGACACAAAGTGAATACGCTATTATTAATGAAGGAAATTACCAGAACATTTTGTACACAGAAATAAATGCCATGGATTTCAAAGGGGTGTGTTGAATAATTTGGGACTCTGAGGAAATTTGAACATTCCACCTCACAGACTTCACAGTGCATTAAGCTATCTCCTGTAAGAAATGTTAATAAAGCCCTGCACAATGTATGGTTAAATCAGTGAGACGGTTTTCAAGAAATCTCTAAGGTTTAAAGAAATATTTTTATTTTTCCATGGGGCTTTATTTTAAATATATAAACATATATAAATATTTTCTGAATTGTTCATGTAAGTGTAAATTTAACTTAAATTGTTATGGGGAGCATTTCGTTTCCATTAGCTTTATTGAGTATAGGGTGATAAGGAACAAATCTGAGTTTTTATGCAAAAATATTTTTAGTAAATGCATGTGAGTGGAATTGTTATGTTAAAAACCAAATCACAGACTTAAAAAACAATTTTGATTGAACAACCACTATCAGAACAAAGTCAGTTGAGGCAACAATAAGTATAACATATGCTATTATTGGAATAATGAATCACATTCTGTTTCCTGTAAGAACATTTAAGAGCCTTGTTGGAATCAGCTACTTAAATATATTAGCAAATGCCAAAATGGAGAAATGAAATAAAGTGAAGCATGGTTTTTAAGTTACTAGTTTAGGAAAAAAATTAAAACCCCAGCAGAGAATACTATTCTATTTCATTTCTATCATCTTCTATTCATTTAGCACATCCACATTAAATACCGTATTTGCTCGATTATAAGACGAGGTTTTTTTCAGAGCAAATGCTCTGAAAAATACCCCTCGTCTTATAATCGGGGTCGTCTTATAATCAGACCTCAAATCTGGTGGACAAACCCTCAGGTCTGACTATGAGACGACTAAGATCCAGATCCCCCGCAGCTGCAGGGGACCTGGATCCTCCTGTCCCGCCCCACTTACCGGTACTTCTGAGTGTGTAGGTGCCGCACCGGGGAACTCTAATCTCTGACAGTCAGGGAAGGTCTGCGCGATGGACGCAGACAACCCCCGCTGCTAGCCACGCCTCCTTCCGGCTGCAGCGTAAGTGCGTGGGATCTACACGCTGCCCCGGCTACATGACAAGGAAGTCAGAAGCACCGGTAAGTTTGGGGGGGGGGGTGGGGAGTGTTAAATGGGGGCATAAGGCATTTCTGGAGGCAGAGTGTTCTATGAAATGCCTTTTAACCCCTTTAATGCCACTCTGCCTCCAGAAATGCCTTTTTAACCCTCTATACGCCATTCTGCCTCCTGAATGCCTTAAACCTCCCTATATGCCACTCTTCCCCATAATATGCCTTTTAACCCTCTAAATGTCAGAGTGGCATATAGGGGTATAAGGCATTTCTGGAGGCAGAGTGGCACAAAGGGGGTCAAAAGGCATATCATGGGGCACAGTGGCATATAGGGTTAAAAGGCATAACATGGGGCACAGTGGCATTTAGAGGGTTAAAAGGCATATCATGGGGCACAGTGGCATATAGGGGGTATAAGGCATTTCTGGGGCAGATGTGCATAACTGGGGGCAGGTTGGAAAATAGAAGGAAATAAAACCAAAATATTTTTCTCAATCATAGCTTTTATTAAAAAAAAAATAGTTTAGATGAATTAACATTTACTGGTAAAACTTTTTTCCTATAGGGTCGTCTTATATTCAGGCTTTTTCTTTTTTGCCTAAATTAATATTCAGATTTGAGGGGTCGTCTTATAATCAGGGTCGTCTTATAATCGAGCAAATACGGTATATGTTGTTTTGTAAAGGGCAAGTGGGGCTATATCCATGTATATAACACATCACTTAGTATTAAATTAAAATATAAACAAGGAAACAAAATCCTAATATCACCCACAATATTTTATTTCCAAGTATACCAGGGGAAAAAATTACCCGCATACAGTATATATTCATTTACTTGTTCTCATTTGAAAAACAACTAATTTGTATAAGATTCTTTGGCTATTTAGGAAAACATAAAAACATGTGCATAACATTATGTGTACTTCTTACTTAATATTAAGCATGCTAAACCACCCCCAATTCCCACTAAAATCCCCTACAAAATTCTCAGAAACGTTAAAAAACAAACAATAATTAGACTTTTTGTTGCATTTTTACCATTAATCTTTCCCTAACGCTAATTCTGCTACATAATCCCCTAACACTAAAACTTACACTTATACCTCCCAAAAATTATATTCATTTTTTTTTTTACTTTAATGTATTTTATTAATTATTTTTATCCCAGCCTCAAAAAGGGAAAATATTAAATGAGAAACAAAATGTTACAGTTTTTACATGAGAGATCACTGTAACAAAAACAGTGATTTTGATGCCAGATTCCACCCTAAAGACCTTCAAATCCGGGCAGATCCATATCACTAATTAATAATATAGACGTAAAGATATTTACCAAGATTTTGGGGGGCCAACTGAATCCCTCACTACCCCCGTTGATCCTCCCTGATCAAGTAGCATTAATCAGATATGATACGTGAAAAACGAAAACATACTGTTCCCCTTGATTTTTGTTGACCCAGAGACATCTGATAGACTCCGTAGGCTCTTGAAGCCATCTATGATTCCATAGAAACTAAAGTATTTATTTCACATAGCAACACTGCTGAGGATAACCCTATGGTCTCCTTAACATGTCCACAAATTTATCTAACACCAGGTCATCCATTGCAGGCTATTGCAGGATATTTTGTATTTGGCCATTTCTTGCATTGATATACAATTTTGTTAGATTATGCAAGCGAGTGGTCTATAATTTAAACAGTTCTGTGATATACATCTTAAAGAGTGGTTTGCGTAGACGGCTGGCAGGTTGCACATATCTTCCTGTTGCAGAATGAGGTGCCAGTGAAAGATGGTACAGCAGATGGAAGTCTGTTGCTGACCAGAAGGCTATGAAGTTTGTTTGTATGATATTTGTATATCTACAAAAATGTCTCTAAGTGTCTAGTCCTCAGAGAGTGTTTGTTGCAATACAGCTATAGCCATATTTCTTATGACAAATCATCCAGTGTTACAAATAGATAACTATATTCCATTTCTTAAGTGATTACCCCTAACCCTGAAACCTGGACAGTAAAACATTTCCCAGATTGGGAGAACACATTTTGTTCAAACTAATATAATGTCAATTCTCTATAAATTCCAGGCTCAATTTAAGAATGCTTCTAAAGAGAAGTCAACTCAATGTATACTTCCCCAAAAAGAAGCTTGGCCACCTTCTGTTACTACCACTGGCACAACTCACCTATGTGGTGCTTTCTGCCTAGGTGTAAGAGATAAAAAAGACTTAGAAAGACACTTTATGCTTAGTTATAATTCATGGCAGTGTCAGTAGTAACTCTACCCTCTCCCAAAACACTCTCCCAAAACACCCTTATCCTGTAATAAGTCTTCCCACTAGGAATTTCTCAGAAACCAGGTAGAATGCAGTATTGACTATTTCGACTCGATGGAGACCACCACACACAGAGGCAAATATGTCTTGTGGCTTGGTGCTGCCCTAGGCATCAATCCAGTTGCCCCCTACAACTTACCAAAGTGGCCATTGTCCTCCATGCTGATCTTTGGCATATGAGGTCATATGAGAACAGGTTAAAGGATCAAGTTATGGGGGCTAGCTGTGCAATCAAGTAAGTCTACACGTCTTTAGTTTTCTCAGTTTTCATTATAGAAAAATAATTATTGCCATCCTAACATGTCTAATTTTTACATTTTTGTTCAAGAGTAAGAATCAAGCTAGAGAACGGGACACATTCATACCTATTATACAGAGGCGATATACGTGAAAAACCTTTGCACAAAAAACACTACTCCTACATCATGCAGAAACAAAGTGGATTTCTCACCGCTGAGAATATATAACCAGATACAAAATCGCCAAAAGATGTGAATACTGCATTCAAATCAAAAGATGAGAAATCCAAAGACAAAACAGCACATAATAGAAGTATACATTTATTATTGAAGTATGATAAAGGGTTTGTAGTTCTACATTCAAATTAAAAAGTTTGATGTATTTACCACTAATTAAAAGCCATTGAAAGACATATCTGTGGTGTCAGCAAAGGCTGGACACAACAACTCAAAATTACACAGACGTATAAGAAGGTGGGATATGACTGTGAGTATGTCTCAATTCATTTAATAATACTTGCTTTTAAGTGACCAGGTGGGTGAGTATCTTCTATTGTGTTGAAGGTGTAGCAGAAGGGCACATGTAAAGAAACATGCCTCGTGCTTATCGTACATCCCAAACAGTGAAGATAACAGGATGCAAGCATTTCCGTAATCACCTAACAGTAATAATGAACAAAACAAATAACACAGCCTCTAACCATTTTCCCTTGGCAAAGCTTGGCATTGACTTTTTAGGCATGGGAATTGCCAACTCATTTAGAGAACCCAGCTCTCCAGAGTAAGTTACAGTTGTTTTTAATTGAACATGTTGCGCTGGAAGTAAATGTTACTACACAGGAGGCCCTCTTTTTGCATCATTCTTTCTAAAGAAACATTAGATATATATTAAAACTGCAGAATTGACAAAGACAAAAAAATGCCATCACAACTGTGCCTCCTTCAGCTTGAATGGTTCAGGAGACAGAATTTCTTAAATTCTCATTAGCTGAGCCCATTTCAGATGAGAACTGAGCAAATTTCAACATCTGAATTTCAACACATAATCCCCCTGGCGCAAATTAAAAGAAATAGTCCAAATTTACTGTGTCTACTCAACTTTTCTTTTTTTTTTTATCACACAGAATAATTTTGCAATTGTAAAACAGTCCATCAGCTAATACTTAAAGCACACAAATATCTATGAGTGTATTATTTTAGCAGCATGTGGTTGCATTATAAATATTTGAATTTATTTGCAAGGAGACGTCAGGTTCTGCAGTGTTATATAACTGCTAATTAAATATCTGTCCTGGGTCATACAAACATAAGTCTTGTAAGCTGTCTACACTGTGCTGCAAAAGTCAAGTTTCTTCTCTGGGTTAACGACTATCACCTGCCCTGATGAGCGTGGAGTCAAGAGTATAAGACACTATGCCAGTCAATCAGGAACCCCAAGGGATTACCCTTCTCTAGAAAGTCAGATGTTAGGAAAGAAACACGGTTCTTGGTATTGATAACTATAGGTTGAACATAGTTGTGGACACAACTAGGATTTTAACTCTGTCCTTCTAACTTTTTCCCTGTAACTCAGCACATGAATATCACACATACTCTTGACCCCATGTCAAACAGGGCTTCACCTGAAGACTCTGTGCCTGTAGGGTTCCAAGCTTTGGTAAATTAATATTATTATTTAGGTTGCTTAAACTATCTTTTTCCATATCTATTTGAGTAACCCTGGATTTAGATGATCCCAACAGTGAGTAGGCCAGGTGTAAGCGGATAATATAAATATGAGTTGAAATTGCAAGGTGCGGGGGTCAGCATAGTACAGGATCCAAAGACGAACTCAGCAGTGCAGGGGTTAACACAATCAGAAAAGTCAGGAAAGCTGGGTCGGTACACAAAGCGGGTAGTCATACAACCTGGGAGTAAATCTCAGAGCGGGTAGTCAGACAAGCCAAACTGGTAACCAGACAACACAGGCAAAGGTACAAAATCACTAGGCAGAAGGAGCACTCAGGCAGGTAAATGGTCAAAGTATCAGGCAAAAAGACTTCAGCAAACTCAACGAAGACAACAACAGGGTAACTAGACTGAGCATTTCTGGGTTTTCAAATCCGGCGCCCATCACAACCTCCGCCGGCCACGTCACTGCAGCTTCAGGCGGCCATCCTTACCCCGCCTCCAGCCCTGCCTAGCCACGCCCCCTTCTTTGCAGACAGGACCGTAAGCAGGTAAGTATACAATTCCAAGGGTGTTTGCTCTGTCGGGCATCCGGATGCCGAACGGTAGCAAGACCCCCAGAGCCTACGGTTTGCCTCTGATGTCGGTGGCCCAACACCTGACCACCCGCGTCAGGGACACACTGGTTTGCCCCCGGAGACTGACGGGTGCGAGCAGCTGTCCGCCCCCACTCGTCCGGGACCAGGGACGTGGCATTTGCCCCGAGGGAGTGACACATACCTTGTAAAATTAATAAAATGTTGTGTAAATAATAGCATTTACGGAAGGTCACTTTTCAATATTCTGTTTGCTTATAGAAATTACAAAAAGCAATACTAAGAACATAATGTTAAGTGCTATTTTTAAAATCGTGCAGAAAACAACTGAGACACAAAGGAGCCTTAATTCCTGCAATGCAGTAAAGCATAGCACTGATGATACAGTGGACCCTAGAGTATTATCATCTGGAGAATACAAAGATAAAAATATAACTTTGGTTAGAAGCCCCACAGAGCCCAGCTGCGATTAAATGGGCTCTAATATTATAGATTAAAAAACAGAGAAGCTCAAGGGTTTAAAGAAATATTTTTCGGCTTTTCAAACATACAAAGAACTGGACAGATAAAAATACCGGATCTTTGGATTTTTATGACATATTTGTATTATTATGAATCGTTTGAGAATACCTACAGCAGGGAATTAAAGAGGAAATCATTACGGTCCAAAATCCCAGCCGAGTAACTGCAACAAAAGTACAGGATTATTTCGAGGTTGAAAAGCTTTTTGGAAAACTCAGCAGTCAATTTTCTTCAGCAAAGTGCACTGTTTCGAGTTCAAGGAAACATATATATTGTGCGGCTGATAAAGGTTAACCTTTTAAGGTCACTCTTTATATGAGAGTTGATGGTCCTGATATAGCAATCTGAACATCGTGAATATTATGCTACAGGTAATCCCATGCGTCATACAACCAACCTGCGTCTTTTATTTCACTAAAATACTTCACATTTTTACTTTGTCTCCCAGGTTCGCAGTTTTCTTAGGTTTTTACATGTTTCCTGCTCCTTTATTTCCCATGACTCCTCAGGGAATAATGTCCTGGAGTCCTACAGTAAGCCCAAGTAGGAAGTTGTAAGCCACTTCCTGTACATTGTGTATATTATTTTAGCAGACTATATATATGCACCATTACAACCAAAAGTTTTGAACTCTGTTTATTCAGTAAACTCTGAGTGGCTGAGGAGCAAAATTTCAACTCACAGAATCGCTAAAACCAAGTTGCCTGAGAGTCAAGTGTGTTTGCATTTAGAAAAGCAAGCAACCTGCTCATTAACTAACCTATGAGTTGCCTGCAAGTTGCAAATGCATGTTCCAACTCTCAAAATTTACCTCACGACCCCTGGGGTGTTTGCAAGGTGACAAGCGAGCCTCCCCTTAGATAAACATTTAGTGGTTGATAAGTTAAACCTGGTGGTAGAGCAATATACCAAATATGCCCCCCAACCATATCCCCTACTTAGAGTGATTGGGAGTTAAATATAATCAAAATACCCTATAAGGGCTCTGCCTCACCCCCCCCCCCTCCATTCCTAGTGAGATGAGGGTTGAAATTAGGATATTTGCCCTTTGGGGGTATCATTGTCCATACCAGGGCACTGAAACTGAAGGACGAGAATCTGATATTCACTCCCTTTGTGAAATGTTTTCACCGGTGTGTGGTGAAGTAACAGTGTAGTACCCACCTCGAATTTCTCTCTCTCTCTCTTTTTCTGTAAGCTTCAGTGATCCTATAGAGATGATAAACCCTTCATACAGTTTTATAATAGCGGCCTTAACTGCATCAATGATATAATCATGGACATAGTCCATTGACTAAAGACCAATATTTAAAACTATATAAAGTTGGAAGGAACACTAAAACTTTCATTGTTTATCATACAAAGAAGAAATTATATGAATATAAATCAAAATTAGTCAGATGCTTATTTTGCTAATAATAAATCTATAATTTGGACCTGACATTAATGCCACCTATGGTACATGTGATTGGATTTATATTATATGTGAATCCTCTATCTAGTCCTCATTTTATATCTAGCCATATAAAACTTTTGGGATTTCATTTTTACACTGTTATTGTTATGTTGGGGGGGTGGGGGGTTTGCAGCAGGGCGGCTGGACACCAACTCTGATCAGATACCAACTGAGGTAGGCATATATTAAATCTTTAAGGTTTTAGACTGCACATACTGAATCCAATGTCCTTTTGGACCTCAAATACTATGTTACTCTTTTCCAGGAGTTCAGAATGTTTGCTGGGTATAAGCATATCACAATGTTCTACAGCACTAAAAACCCCAATAATGTTTACATAAAACAGGCACCAGGGTGGGGCCACTGGGTGCCATTGGGTCTGAGACTGGCCCTGACCCTTGCCTATTGAGGTGAAGGGGGCTAAAACATTTTTTAAAAAAAGGTCCTTTAGTGAAGCATGGGTCCCATCCCTGCTCTGTGGGATGGAGGAGTTTATAACAATTCTAAGAAACAAAACCTTATCTTGTCCCCTACCAGGTAGGAGGGATGATGTCCTTCTATGGGTGCCACGAGGGTGGATCGTGTAAATCTGTCAACCTTTGCACTCAAAGAGCAAAAAATGGAGGGACAAAAGAGCGTTCACCTTTTCATGGCCAATCTAGTGCATATCTACAAATTCATCCTCATTTTGGCCCAAGGAGAGAGGTTATCTAAAATATCATATAAAAAGTAAAAAAAAAAAAAAAAAAAAGCTTGATGCAAAAGAAACAAAATGCCCACAAATTAATATTTGTATAGTACACAGAATCCTGTACAGTACTTTTATAATTCATCATAGAAAACCATTTACGAATGACAATGTTTCAACCAAGTTTGTCAAAATGTTACCATTCATGGTTATATTGCAAAGTTTATTTGAAGATCTCTGAGAGTAGGGCTTTTACATTGGTATATGCAGTGTCCTGTTCCATGTATACAGGTCACCATTGCCCCATTTTTCCATTTAGATATTTTGGCTTTTTTTAAACTTGGTGAGCTGAGGCCTTTATCAGGCGCATCAACAATCATAGTATATTCTAGGAAAGAATGGCTGCTTTAGCTGGGTCTTTTTATTCCAAATTATTCACTGGAATTGTATAGAAAGATCCAAGCTGAATACTAATTCAACTCTGTATTAGCTGGCATCCAACTAAAAACTCTAATTAAAGGCTTGTTTTATTTTCTGAGTAGAACAAAATTGCTGTTTTAATAGTTCAGTTAAATGTTTTGCATGTTTTGAACAACAAGAAGCAAACATATATTTACCACTCTAAATACATTCAAAAATCAATGCAAAATTATAATAAATTACACTGCAAACAACAATAATCTAGGGCAGGGGAGGGCTGGCACCTTCTGATCTGGGGGTATGCAAAGCCAAGTAGCCCCCTGCCCCTCTCGTAACTAACATACAAACACACGCTTACTTTGTGCAGAGCTGGAGTAGCTCAGTGAGTCCTGCCTCAGCGAACAAGCATACCCAAGTTGGATTGGCACTGTTTGAAGAGTTTGTAAAGGCCTAGGGACAATTTTCCTCTGGGCCAGTACTGGCTTTGTAGAATATCAAAAAAGGATTTAAATTAAAACATCTCCACCATCCACTGCTAGGCTATTTAACTGGCACTGTGGGAGACACTTTAATGTAGCTTTATTTTGGAAAAGCCCACCCTCCATATCTCTGCCTACATTGGCCATGTTTGTCCATGGTAGACCTGAGTACTATCTTCATTGGAGAAGGAGCATATTAAGCAGCTACCTAGGGCCCAAGTTGATGTATAAAGCCCCATTGCTGGAATGTTGGGAAGTACATGCTCAGTTGTAAAATTGATGTATTATGTTCTAATGATATTCTTTCTGATATTTTATTTCATTTTAGAAAAATTTGGTAGTGTTATTCCACATTTTTGACCGATCCCATACAAGCTGTTGTATATTCTCTGCTAAATACCGTATATATTTTCTTGAACATATATATTCTTGAAATGCCATATCAAGACCCATATCATACAGTAATAATGCAGTATTTATTTATTGAAGGGGATTTCAACTTGAAAGACAGTTTGTTTTTTTAATAAATAACAATTTTTCCTGTTGAAGTGTGTTATATATTGCAGATATTTCCCATATACACGCATATATGTGTAAAATTGTAGCTGCTAACCTGGCTGTGCAGTGGAGCTCATTGCTGGAGAAGACATGGTGCTTGCTTTGATGGAGATCAAATCCCAGTGATTGCTCTGGTAGAACGCTCTTTACAAATGATCATGTGATTCAAAAGGCAAACCTACAAAGTAGGAAGACAGGTTTTGAGCGAAGTATATTTAACAAGTGAGTGTATGAATGCGCTCAATTTCTTTTTCCTTTACTCAAGGAAATATAGTGAAAATCTGTCATTTTACATGCTTTTTTGAAAATATATAAAGATCATATTATTACAACCAAAAGATTGTCTCAATGGAAGTTCTGATGTGCCCTGAGACTTGCATTGTGGCGGGTAATGATTCATCAGTTATCTTCTGTGTTGCTCCCTGTTGAACCATATCACACAGAGATTCTGGTTCCTGGGTTATAGCAACATAATGTGAAGTTCTGAATGTATATAAGGTACAGATGTGTCCTGTCTGCAACAGAAAGAAGAGGTCTATGACAATGTAAGCAGTTATGTTCCTAGTTCACCTGTTATGTTCCTAATTCATTTATCTCCATCTAAGGTAAAAGTACAAAGGGTGACGGAGAAATAATTGACAGGTACGCCCAAAATATTTTAGTCATGCCCTACTCAATTTACTTATTCTCTTCATTTTGTTTTTAAGCAGTAAACATATCCAAAATCATATACTAAATAGGAAATATAGCATTTATATATAATATTTATTAGACTGGTAAATAGACGTGTATAAAAGTTTTTTGTAAACAATGAAATTTTTTTTACAAGTAATGTAGAATGCAAAAAAAATATTTAATACCGTCACCGGGTAGGTATTCTAGACCGCCCTAGGGCAGCAATGTCCAAAGGGCAGAGTTAAGAAAATGACTGCCCTACTGCAGTGGAGCACTGAGACATGATGTCATAAGGACATCAGTAAGGAAGGTGGCAATGGAAGGTGCAGCTGGGGGCATTGCCCTGGGTCAGAATATAAATACGTCATGACATGCAAAACATACAAGCAAATATTACTGCTTATATTAAATACTACCTGGTGCACAAATATGTTAAGTTTGATTAAGGTTCAAAGGGCTTTGACTTGCAAGAACCTTAGGGATTATCATTTGAAGTCCGTCCAGGATGCATCACTTGCCACTAGCACTTTAAGGCTACTGTCCTCCAATATTTTCTTACAGCGTGGCCTACCCTGAATTACTGCCCTCATTTTTACATTTCATTCTGCCTCTTGTTCCTACTTTGCTCTTTTCTTTACACCATTAATACCACTTCCCCTCATCTATTAATAACATATTCTCATTAGAGTCACTTCCTCAAACAGACAAGGAGAGTTAAAAGCTTGTTGAACTGAACCATGCATTATAGTTGATAGGAACACAGCAATCCTCAAGACACCTACTGAACTGAAGCCCAAAGTATCATCCACTGCCAACTATCCTCAGGAAATGGTTCTTCCTTTAATGTTCTTGGAGCCAAAAAATGCAAAGGAACAACATATTCATAACATGATGACTATGATTATAAGAATACTAGAATGGAACAATCCCATTCAAGAATTCTCAATATATGATAATCTATATCAATATTATATTAGCATAAATTATTAAAAGAACCAGGCGGTTCAACTGTAAAAAAATAAAAAAGAAGAAAATGTTAAATCGAGGAAAATAACGATCATCAATATTAAAAAAAAAAAAAATCCCCCTCATAAAAATGGCCATACATAACCTTACACTATGTTAACCCCTTAACGTCCATTGCCGGGTCAGGAACGTCATGCAAAACGGTCACTTAACGACCTATGACGTACCTGACACGTCATCAGACTTAAACAAGCTTAGAAAGTGATCAACGATCACTTTCTAAGCTTAAACGGTGTTGCTGTAATGCCTCGATGTCGAGGCATTCAGCAACACCGAGATCGGCATGATGGGCCATGTCTGGCCCCTCCCCGGGGCGTCAACAGCCGCCATACATTGTATGGCGGCGGACGCCCGTTTTAAAAGCGTTTAGGAGGCGATCAACGATCACCTCCTAAACTTCAATGGTGTCGCTGGAATGCCTCGATCAGGAGGCATCCAGCGACACCAAACACTTACCTCTTGATGGACTGTGACCGCTCCGGAGAGCGGTCACAGCCGCAGCTGCACGCAGTCTTCACCATCCGTAAGATGGCGGCGGCCCGGGAAAAAAAAAATAATAAAGGTTTAAAAGTTGGCTAGACGGTCTCCAGACCCTCTAGAGAACTCTGGCTCCACTTGCAGGTTGAATGCAGGTACTGCATTCAACCATACAAGTCAATGGAGCCCAGCTTTCTAATCACTATGTGATTAGTAAAATATTAAAAAAATAAATAAAAAAATTTTAAAAAAAAAAGGAAAAAAAGAAAAAGCTTAAAAAAAACATGGTAACATTTAAAAATTATTATGCTTTAGAGGAACTATCCAGTTCCAGAAAAATGTAAAAAAAAAAGTCCAAAAAGAGTAAAATAAATAAAATAAAAAAATAAAGTTTATTATTATGAGCAAGTGCTAAAATTAGCGCTGTATCTTCCCAAAAATCCTGACGTGGAAAAATTTAAATAAAAAGCATTTCAAATACCCAAGGGGTGTCTACTTTAAAAAAATGAATGGTTTGATGGGGTAAATTGGAGTGGCCGGGCTCAAAGATAGGGCATAGGCACAGACTGACCGAAATGGGGGAAAAAAAAAGCGCACTTCCAAAATGTGGCATTTTAACCTCAAACACCAGACAAACCCATACATGTGGGGTATGACTGAACTCGGGAGATGTTCCTGAACACATATTAGGGTGTTGTTTGATAGTGACGTATACCTGGAGCTATAAATTTATACCCAAAGTACAATTTGTGTGAAAAAAATACAAAAAAAAATACTACCACAAAGTGTGGCAAAGGCTGGTGGTAGAATCTGATGCATGGAAAGGGTTAAATACTACCATTTTAAGTACCTTGGGGTGTCTAGTTTTTAAAAATATATGGTTTTATGAGGTAAATTGTAGTGGCCAGGCTCAAAGATAGGGCATAGGCACAGACTGACCAAAATAGGGGAAAAAAGCGCACTTCCCAAATGTGGCCTTTTATCCCCAAACAGCAGTCAAACCCATGCATGGGTGGTATCACTGTACTCGAGAGATGTTATTGAACACATATTAGGGTGTTGTTTGATAGTGACGTACACCTGGAGCTATAAATGTATACCCAAAGTACAATTTGTGTAAAAAAAAATACCAAAAAAATACTAACACAAAGTGTGGCAAAGGCTGGTGGTAGAATCTCATGCATGGAAAGGGTTAAAATACTAGCATTTGAAATACCTTGGGGTGTCTAGTTTTCAAAGATATATGATTTGATGGGGTAAATTGCATTGGCCGGCTTCAAAGATACCCGAAATGGCACATGGGGGGAGGAATTACCAGATTTGGAAAAAATGGTTTTGAAATAGCAAAACGCTACCTGTACTTAATGCTCCATAACGTGCAGAAAAAAGCAAAAAAACATAAAAACATTGGGTATTTCTAAACTCAGGACAAATAGTAGAATATATTTAGTAGTTTTTTTCATTAGCTTTTTTGGATGAGTAAAAGATTTTTGGGGTAAAAGTCAGAAAATGTGTTTTTTTTTACATTTTTCATCATATTTTATTATTTTTTTTTATGGGAAATTAGATAATATGATTAAAACAATGGTATCTGAAGAAAGCCCTCCTTGTCCTGAAAAAAACAACATATAATTTGTGTGGGTTCACTAAATGAGTGAAGAGAAAATGACATCTAAACACGAACACCGCAAAAGTGTTAAAACAGCCTCGGTCCCAATGGTACAAAAGGTAAAACACAGCCTGGTCCTTAAGGGGTTAATACATCAGTGCCAACAGCAAAATCAATAGGTGAGAAAACTAATAGTATACTTTGTCAATGCAAGAGAAATAGAGCGTTACTGTTTCCAATGTCTAGTTGTGCCGACATTGAAATTTGTGAAAGTATTTCTGTCCTGAATCCTCCATTCATCATAGATACACCTGGATGGTAAATATGTCATCTCAGCGCACAATGTAGCTGGAATAAATGTAATAAGCTGCACAGTCAGAAACGTGTGGCTTTTCATGGAACTGAATGTAGAGATAAGAACGCAGGCAGACCAAATTATTTTAATAATTTTACCCAATGTAATGCTCCTCAATGCACATAGCTTGCAGAGTGATTTTTTTTGCTTGGTGCTGGTTCAGCACAGCCTCCATAAATCGCATTAAAAGTATTTTAAACAAGGAGTGCCGGGATACAAGTGCCTTTTAACCCCTTAGCGACTGATGATGTACCTGGCAAATTGAGAAATTACGCAACACCAAAATCTGCTCCAGGGACCTCATGTGATCCCTCCCCAAGGGATTAACGTCTGCCATATACAATATGGCGGCGGACACTTGATTTAAAAGCCATCATATGCATTAAATCATTGCCTACTCTTGATCAAGATAATCAAGGCCATTTCCATGATTTGGAACACTGCAGGCACTCTCTCTCTCTTAAAATGAAAAGGTTATTTCCGATTTGAACCCTTTGTACCTATTTAATAAATATTCCACCTAATGGAAGAGACATGTCTGAGTGTGGACTCAACATGCTATCAAATGTAGTCTGTGTTGAGTCAGATTAACTTCATATTTATTTCTTTTTAAACTTCTGGTGAAACAGACAATTGTAATGAACAGAATTAAGGAAATTATGGTTTAGACACATAAAAGCACATCGAATAACACTGCAGGGAACATAAAGCCTTTTTTAAAAAAAATGTGATTTATAATTTCATTATTGAGATATTTTCCTTGTACAAGCAACATTTCCCTTATTACAACAACAATATCAATGGATTTTTCCATCTCAGATGAACCTTCAAGACAATAGTCTATGGAAAAAAATATTCCATTTAATTTTAATATTTCATTTGTCAGAGTCTCTAATGGAAGTGCATTTTCAGGAATGGCGGGGTCCCCTGAGTGCTTCTCACTCTCAGACTGGTTCAGTCAGTCTCTCTTTGACATTTTTCCTGGATGGTCACTAAACGGAAAACAACCTTTTTCCTATCTCATACCCATGGGAGCAATGTAAAAAACTGAAATTCAGTATTAAAACGGTACAACTAGCTACACTAACCCTATAAAGAATACAAACATCTTTGTGGTCTTTAACTCTTAAACTGCTTAAAGGGTACATATGTCTGGCACTTAAAAGATTCAATATTATACTCCATCCATGCCATTGTTGTCTTTCTTTTCATTTTGTCTGTCAGTCCATCCCTTCAGGCCCTGACTAATTCTAAGAAAACCTTAGTTACTGGTGAGGTTTTTTGGACCAACCATTGACTACAGCAAACATTATAGATGTGTGATAGTAGAATTCAGAGGCTCTAGTAAAACAGAAGAGTGTTATAATTCCCCTTTCATTGGTGTGGAGAAGTCAGGTCAAGACTTGCATTTCCAACAGAAACTACCGCTGAGTAGCATGTATCAGCCTGGCAGACATAAGCAAACTGAATAAAATATTGTAGACAGGAAGGACAAAAAGCCAAAGAGTTACACAGCCAGGAAACTATAATAATTAATTATATTGAGGATAACAGCAAACAAACAACCAAAGTAATCAAAATAAGTGGAACATGGCAGGAAGTGTCTGCACACAAACACAAAACCAGATGGAAGTTAAGACATTTCAGGTAAACAATCAAGAATGACAAAGAGTGATTTGAGACATCTTGATTGGCGGAATTATTCTGTCACGCTATCATAAACTTTATAGCCGAGACATTTCTGTGATGAATAGATGACTAGATATAAGTCTGTATAGCGTAAATTGCCCAAAGAAGACCAAAGCACCTATGTTCTACCATCAGGAGAACATAAGAAATGGATGGTAGAAGGAACTACCACTGAGCAACGCTTATAGTACTTTTCTCCATCTGCTCCCCTGAAACTGTGGATTATAGACCTGTACAAACATGTAGACACATATAACAAAAGCAAAGTCATCATTTTGGGTAATTTGTGAGAATAATAAAGAATTATAATCACAATGCGGTAAAGGTTTGCTTCCAGTAAGTATAGAATATTCTTGCTCTATTGTGACAGGCTAAAAATATACAAGATAAAGTAACTTACTATTTCTAAAGAAGTTCTTGTCAGAATTGAAAATGTGTGAGTATAAATAGCCTTATTCTCAATGGGCAGTGTCAGTGCATGAATAATTTTAGGCTGTGAAGGCTATGAATATTATATCCATATTTTCTTTCTGATCCTACCATCAAGGTCAACATAGTTTCCTGCATTCAGGATGGCATGCCTAATTTATCTCTCAGGGAATATCACAGCTCTTTTGGTTATTTTTAGTAATATCCACAAAAGATAAAATTTGAAAAGTTTATAAATTATGCATACTACTCTCTCTTTTGGACAAAAAACAATTAAATAGGTTGGAATCCATAACTTATACATTCCCTACATCATATGGTAAAAAAAAAACCATAGTGAATTTCTCACATATAAAAGTTGATTTCCATCCAGATTTTCACTTACAGGAAAAAATAACAAATAGATACTCAGTGTGTCTTACTTTTGTCCCAGGTGCTCAGTTGTGAACTTGACCTTCATTGTCTTTACCTGTTATAGCAAGTAATGCTTGTAGGAACATTGCCGAAACTGTAAAGCAATTCACTCACCATATTGGGGAAAGCCAAATTAACCATACTGGAAACTAGATGCTCAAGAGGCACAAGGAATGGTGACACACTACCAGGCCTCTCTCCCTCTTTAACCAAGCATTGTTATTTGTATAAGGGATGGACTTGGTTAAGGGCTATATTTACTGTTCCTGCTACTGGAAAGATAATGACTCACTGACAAAAGTTAGAGCTAGTGATGACATTATGAAGACAATCACCCCAAAAAGTCTCAAAATAAATCATTTTAATTGGGGTTCAAAAATAAGATATCATCAAGGGTAGGTTAATAAGGCCCCAGCCTATAAAAGCATAAACATGTGTAGGAGTTTGGGTTTCATTGTGTGTTTTTTTGGTAGCACATCTTGTCACAATTAAAATACATCTTTGAGGCCCCTAAAAAAGGCAGTTATTGCTGTTCTTCGCAAAAGTTTACAAGACAACTGATAAGGGTTTGTTGCTCCACTTATCCACTAATAGAAAAGGCTTTAAGAATACAGCAGGTCAAGTTGACCATGACCTACCTCATTATTCACAAGACCTACTCTTAAAGGCCATTGTTCCCCATTGGAATTTTGCCTTAGATCACATAGAAGGTCCACAAGTTTGGTGAGTGTTCATTAGACAAGGTAAATGGCCTTAATGATAAATATTATGTCCCAAAAAGAACACTAAGTTTGAACTGAAGAACATCATCCCAGCCATTAAGGTTGGTGGGAAGTGTGACAGACTGGCTCAGTTTTATTGCCTCTGGACAAGGACAGCTTTCCCTCATTGACATGATAATAAATAAAATGAATTTTCAAGAAGATCCTTGGGAAGGATACCAAGCAGTCTGTGAGCAGCAGGCAGATCAATGACTATCGAAGAAGAAATTCCATGTCCTGAAATCCTTAGTGACCTAGAGTGTTGTGTCATGAACTAAAATCAGCTGCCTTTGGAAGAAAACCCTCAAATGTCAGCACAGTGAAGCAGCTCTGTAAGGTGGAATAGACCAACATTCATTTAAACAGGATAAAAGACTGATATTCACACTGATAAACATCCAGTAGACTGCAAAATAAAGATATCCACATCTATGACACCTCCTAAAATGGTACATTGGTATTTAAAATGAACTTTCTTCCTCGTTATGACTTGCCACTTTAAGGGCAACAGATAACAAATAACATGCATGTGTCTGTCTGCTCGATACATGCAGCTGTATGCTATGCTCTTACAATTTTGCAGTGCACGGCCACATTTAACCCGCGGGTAAAGCACCGACTAGGCCACTTTTGCTGTAACAAAGATACACAGGTGGTATGTCAGATGGCAAAGCCGGGGTGTAAACAGGAATGTATAAACAAGCTATTTGGCCAGTAGAGTCACGTGAGAATTGTTAAAGTGACAGGGAATATAGGCCTACATGTCCTTCCATTTGGGCCGTTGGTGCCAGTTTGGGTCGCTGAAAAAGATTTGCCCAAGGCTTGTCCATAATAATTCCATAGAAATGTACAGTACCATACAACAAATTACACACAAAATCACACATTGCAGGCGTAACAAAGTAAGGGTTTATATTTAGGGGTCTGTACAATAAGAGGGTTTAACCTCAGTAATCACGCGACAAAGTCTACATTGGAGCTGCATTATGTGTAAGATATCTTAATCTCACCCATTTAGCCATGTCTTATAGCTAAAGTTTGATTTATGATGTTGAACTACAGCATGTCCAATGGAAAGACACTTTTTGTCCTTCATCTGCAAGGTTTTGAAATCTTGTTGAAAATGGAATGGGTTCATCTCTTCAAAAGATTTGCTAAGTAAACGTGGTTCTTTCGGAAAAAAAGTTTCATTAATGTCTTAGAAAATTGATACAGTACACAAATTATACACCAAATTATTATTATTATTACTCTTTTGGTAATAAACCTAAAATTAAATTAAATTTGGAAACTGTTTTAATTATAAAATGAGTTTAAAATAGTTCCAAAATTCTTTATTTTAAAAAGTTCTTATATTGTGATGATCCCACAATTAACATGTAAGTCACCAACTGCTATGGAACCGAGGCCCCCACGATGCTCTTCTGAGGTTATCTTTTCCAACCTCTGTAAAAAAAAAAAAAAAAGTAATGTGCGATTGGTAGGATTATATGTCTCCTATGTGACAATCCTTTGTCTATAAAGCCTTATAGTTGAGAAGAGGGTGGAGAGTGTAACCAACATGTTTCAGTTATCTAAAGTAGGGTAGAGGGAAGTGATCAGGCTAGTGCATTCATAAGGACGAGCTTGGGAGGTCTACCTACAGAGGGTTCTACAAGTAATATGGCACCACATACATGGTATTTAAACACACGGTTTTGTTAGGACACAAAGCTAGGGTCTATTCACAAAGGAAGAGTTCACAGAAGTATTTCCAGGAGAGTTGTGTGTTCATCTCCTTTACATTACAAGGAAGAAAACCCCAGTGAGCTTTTACTGCAAGATGAACTTGGCTGGCATTATATACATACAATGTATATAATGTATAGCTAAAGTCGGTGAGATTTCTTGGAAGTCTCCTCAGTCATTGAATTCGGCGTATATCACAGGGCTAGCTCGGCCCTTCTTGCTGGAATGCTAGTTAAAACCACAACTGCCCCCCCCCCAAATCATTAAGGTTGTCCCTGACTGTGATGATGACCCACAAAAGATTAAAGATACATTTACTACTCTACAAGCTACTATTCTCAAGACCTAATCCTGATTTATCATTAGCTCATGTCAGAGTTTACGAATCATTTGTTCCATTAACATATAGTGCACTATGCTTAAGCCTAAAACAATACACAACACAATGGTAAATTATTGTGAATTACAATTAAGACAGCAGAAACAGGAAAAAATGAAAACTTAATGGTAAATTTTCATCCCCAGGGGTAATAGTTTTAAAACCTATTGACTAAAATCTCTTTCAGGCTTTTTCCGTAACACTAAGTAACTAAGTTCCATTAGCTTTTTTTCACATAGCAATTTATATCCCTCCAGATTGTTATTTACTGCAAACATATAATAATCACTTCCCCAGAAGCCTTACTTGTTTTCTGGATATAAAATATTCAGTACAAATATAATAATCTAATCTCCAAAAATGTATAAGTCATACTGACACCGAAAGACTTTCCATTCTTCTTTTCAACAATAGATTTTTCACCGGATGGCTGGTGTTACCATGTGATATATATTAGTAAGTCTGTAGAGGGTACAGGCCTTTACTTATTTAATCCTTCATTACTTTTTCATGTTTCAGACCCTAACACTCACTCCGCTTTATTTTACTTGTACACAACAATTATACTCCATTACTTACCAAACTATAGTAATTCAGTTTCCATTTGCTTGCTAATGTTGCTCCCACATACACATCTACTTCCTACAAAAGCGTAAGAAGACACATACCTTTATTTTGTTGGATTTAACACTTCTGTAACTAAATCAGGGGTCAACAAATTTGGTTTGGATCTAGAAGCCAGCCAAAAACATTAGGAGGCAGCTTAATTTTTTATTTTCCTGGCTCCCGGGGTTTGTCAAGTCTTGCCATACACTAACGTACATGTTAACACACTAACACCATACAGTTACAGACACACGCTAACATCTTATGCTCACAAATATCTTATGCACTAACACACATTATCATTCTGCACTCATGTACACACATGCTAACACCATACACTAACACACACACACTCTAACACTATATGCTGACATACACACTCATGCTAATGACATACTGTAACATAAACAACACAATACACAGTAGCACCACATGCATACACACACACACACACACACACACACACACACACTGGCTAGCACTATACAGAAATAAAATTAACTCTAACGCTACAGACACATTCACAATGAATCTGCCGCTGCAATAGCATATACACACATAAACACTGATACTACAGTATACACACTCACAGACTCACTCCAGCACTATACATATACAGTATACACTGACTATCACACCACAGTATACACATACACACACTAACCTAGCATCATACATTCACACCCTGACACTACAGTATAACCACACTGACTACAGCACTATAATATACATACATTGACTCTAGCACTGTACATACACTCACATACACACAGACTCTGACACTATAGGTTACACACACTCCCTCCTCCTCTAATCCAGCACCTTATGCTTTCCTGCAGAAGTGTGGTGAGGAGAGTGCCATGCATTATGTGGTCCCGCTGGGAGCCTGGCTGCATCCGCTACACCATGCCACCGCAGGTATGCATAGGGTGCCAGATTCATGATGGCAGCCCTGCAAAACCCTGGGTGACATGAAGTGGTTTCTTAACGCCATGAAGACTTGTCGAGGCCTGAACTAAACACAACATTAAACACATCACTTCCAGTACTTCTCAATATATAAAGCCTTTTCCACGGAAATTCTTTACAATTTTGTCTCATCCATCATTTTTGCTGGGAACACATAATTGTCATGTGACACAAAAGCAAAGGCTCAAAAGTTGTTGGTGTTGTTTATTTTACCAAAATTAAACTTCAGAGAAAAGAATAAAATGACTTATTTTAATAACAAGACTTGTAGACATTTTCAAGCTCTGTTCATTATTACACAATTTATTTTGGGGAAGATGATACTGATAAAAATAACTGATTTGCAAGGTTAAGGAGAATTGCATCTAATTGTATCTGCTGTGTGTCACGTGCAAAACACTCCATAGATTGTTCTGCGCTGGAAACATAGAAGAATAAATGAATTATGTGCTAGGTATAGCTTGGGTGATTCTGCTTTTTTAGTATTTGCCAGATGTTGCATGCGGCATAATGCAGGACCAGCAACCTAGTTTTATCTGATGATTCGAGTAACATGATACAGCTGTTATCCAACGGGTCATGATCCCAGTTTTCATTTAATTCAGCATGCAACAACTTTAGCAAAAATGAATTATTCACTCTAATGACTCAACATAAAAAGAATAGATTTCACAAATTGTCTTTTTTTTCCTGCTAATTCACACTTTCCAAAATTCTTCCTGATTTAACCTTTTTTTGGAGCTGCCTCATTTTTGTTAATTTATTACTGATAACCTAAAGGGACACTTCAGCCATCATACTGACTTTAATGCATATGATAGTTGAGTCCCCCCTTTAAATTGACAGTTTTGTCCCCCCTCCTTCAAATGTATGAAGGTAGTTAGCGGAATCACCTTCTATGCATTTGCCTCGTTCCCCCACTCTCTAGCAACTTGGCAACTTGGCTTGCATAAAATATGTTCAACTGAACACATATCCTGCTTGCCATTGAACATTATTTTTATTATATATTATATATAGCGCCATCATATACCATAAGGCTGTACAATGGGTAGATGAGACATAAGTCGTATATTACATAAATATTTCACTTACATAAACAACAGGTAAGGAGGTTCCTGGTCAAATGAGCTTACAATCATCATACCCACTGCTAGCCAGCTCCAGCTGACTAATGAGCCCCCCCATGCACAGAAAGCGCTCCCCCTGATTTCAGTGGGAGTACTTTGCGGCCACTGAAAAACTGATCGAAGCGGCCAAGTGGCAAGAAAACCGGACCACGGAGTGGCCAGTGGTTCTGCAGCTATGGAACGGCGACCTATGGTTAAGGTAAGTCACTCAGGTGCCGAGTGTGAATCAAAATATTCCTTATTAGTGAACCTGCATAAACTGTTTAAAAATTGGAATGCGTGGAATAAAAATAAAATTCCTATAGAATATAGCAGCTTTTTATGTCTTATCCATCTTTTATAGCCTATGTTGCTCAGCGCCAGTGGTGATTTTCAGCAGGATTGAGTTCGACTGACAGCTCAGTTTCTTTAGGGACAACCTGGCAAAGGGTTAATGTTTCGACTAAATCAGGTGGCAAGTGTTTCGACTAAAGGGTTAATGTTGACTGCTGTCAGTGTTGTTCCTCACAACCCAGCTAGAGATTAGCACCATCCATCAGACCTTACAGTCCGTGGGACAACGTTTATGAAACGGTTAATCTTATGAAATGCAATATAAAGTGAAGGCCTAAAATTCAGGTGATCTTATATGTTCCAATTTTAAAAACCCACCTCTGCGGAACATGACACATAAAAAATTGCAGAAACAAGGTTTGGATTTTTTGGTTACATTTATTATTTAGTATATTTATTATTTAGTACGCTATACTGAACATTGGCTCACATTTGGCCATGTTGTCTCTTCAAGTGAACATTTCTTAAAATCACGGCATTTTCCCCTTGTTTTGGTGCATCATTTTGCTGCGGAAAGGGTTAAGATCATACACAGGAAGCAAAGCCCTGTTCTTCCCCATTGAATCAAATTCAGATTTTAGACAGAGTAATTATATGGCTACATTGTAGAACCAAAAGGAATTTTACATTGACGCTGGAAAAAACACCCTAGTGACACAATAATTAACAATAACAACTTAATCACCATCTTAAACATGAAACGGAGATTTTAAGGAAAATTAATCAGGAGAGGAAATTCGCCAAATTTTACATTCTAGAATGAAAAGTAAAACGGCAAATTGAATTCTTCCCTGTTGTTTTAAGGGGGTAAAAGGCAGTTAGCAGGGATCTGTAGTCATTGCAAACCAAGAAATAAAACTTATTATTATTAAATATTATAGCTGTAGACTTAGATGGAAATAATTATTTTAATGAGATCACAGTACAAAATATGTGTATTTTTGTATACAGGATGCTGGATTTACTGCAGCAAATAACGGAATACCTATTGCTAATGAGATGGATTAGGGAATGAAGTATTCACACCACTACTGGCAAAAAGGAACCGGCGGAGCATTGGTAGATAACACATCATAACCCTACCATGGTGTAATCCATTGCAACACAAAGGGGTTTTTTCACTAAAGAGGGCGATATTAGGATAGTTGCTGACTCCACTTTGGTCAGCATTATAAAGGGCCAAACTTCACTGTGAGCTATTCCTGTTGGAAGAGCTTGACTGGCCCTCCATTGTGAAATCAGCAATGATTTTAAATAAAAAACCTCTAGCCTATAAAACAATGCATTATACAGACCCACCTCGCCCTTTCTTGCAGCAGAAAATTTTTAGGGTTGACTCTTCGTAATGAGTATATGAGTTGGAACCACAACACACTCACCTGAAAACCCTTGCTTTAGTGAATAAACCACAAAGTATAAAGTAACTATATCACATAAAATGTATTCAATACTAAGTTACACTGCTGCATGCCAGAGTTGGGGAGTCCCTGTGGCCTCATCCCATCACTTGGCTTTGTGTGGCTCATCAGGAAAGAAGGACCAATTCTGCCGCTACCGTATACTACAATACTTAATCCTCAGATATTTATTTTTCATTGAACTATTTCAAAAACTTCCTTGTTAATATTTTATATTCTAGAGGGGAATTAATGGCTTCTAAAGACAACACCTTGCTGATTCATCTCTAGCTTTTATAATTGTTCCTTGAAACCGGGCTTTCTTCTATTGCTTTTACATACATGCTATGCCATTACTATGTTTAACAAAGAACTTTTGCTTGCAGCACAATAAACCTTTCACTGCTAGCCACATATGAGTGTTTGGCAAAGTGGACCCCCAAATAGCTGACCACGGATGTCATAGGTGGTGGCACTGCAGGGTCTCCTCTCCATGATCTCCATAAGTGATCAGAGAAACCATCCCTTGCCATCTTGCCTCCCCAGAGCAAGTCTCGTTCTCTCCACTAGGTTCCGAACATGGATGCTTGGTACCATGGTTAATGACATTGGAGGGATTAAAGTCCCGGCATGATGGCAAAACAGCCTGATGCATGCTTCTGTCCCTGGATGTTACAAGTGCCCCTCCACCACTATGACCCCTTTTAAAAAATGTCAAAAAATAAATAAATAAGAACCTAATAAAATTTTATAAATAATCAAATGATTTTTTAATTATAAAAAACCTTTTGTGGACTGCAACTTCCATTACCCTCAATCAGAGTAATGATAAGAATCATATGAGTTGTAGCCCACAAAAGTGGTGCTAGACAAGTAGCCTTCTACTAATAGTTTGTGGTGTTACCATAATTTTGTAAATTAATCCAGAATAGCGCGCCTCTACCTTGCTATACAATAGTGCTTTCAGCTACATTGTCTGTGTGTGCAATCTACACGTAGCACTACATGTATATGATGAATTTACTTTGCCAGGAGGGTTTTCTTTAGAAAATCATTTTATTTGGATTGGTTTAAGTATTTCTTGCAGT
Source organism: Spea bombifrons (assembly GCF_027358695.1). Lineage (NCBI taxonomy): Eukaryota > Metazoa > Chordata > Amphibia > Anura > Pelobatidae > Spea > Spea bombifrons. Next base: position 20,421,020 of record NC_071091.1, on the reverse strand, counting down.
GTATGGGGAATTAATGGAGCCACATCCTCCTCCAAATCAGTGGAGACCAAACATGCTAAAACTGGTGCTCATCAAACAGTGAACTACGGAATAACCCTATATCGTGGAGACCAAATTACCTCCATTTGTAGTATATAAAAGTCAATGAGGAGACCTGTGCCATTGATTTATTGCTTTTATAAACTTTATATCTCATTCTACAATTTAAACTTCATTACAACAAATAAACCAATAGCGTGTGTAATGAGTAATGCTTATAGGTTGCCCTTGCACCACTACTTTGGAGGCAATTGAGGCTATAAGTAGGGTGTGCAACAGTTGATTATTCACTTATTCAGTGCCCAAGGCTGCACTACCATCTTGTCATTAAAAATAGAAAAAAATAAATAGTTCATTTTGTTTTGGCTTTTTGGGGGGTTTTGTCACCTGTTCAGGTTATCAAAGAGGGGTGGACGTGGTGCAAGGTATAATTAGCCTTCAGACTCACAAGGCTGAGGGCTTTAGTATTATACCCTCTAAGTTTGGTTCATGAGTTTGTATGATGTTTGGTATTTTGAAGATCAGTTACAAATGTTTATACTTTTAATGCGACTAAAAGTAAATTAAAGACCAAGGACTAGAAACCACAGGGCCCCGGTGCGGAAATTGCCCCTGGGCCCTCAACATCACCAAGCAATATGTCACACAGTGCCACCGTTACAACGGATAGCATGTGAAGACTACATTTGCCCCCAAGCAGCTTATCAGTGCCATGCTAACCCCCATAAAGCCTCCGTTTACCATCTTTGCTCCAGCCCATCTGTGCCACCGTTGCCCTCAAACAGCTTGTCTGTGCCACCATTGCCCCCAAACAGTATGTAACACACAGACACATACACATGCATGTTCACGCATGTTACACTTATACATAGCCATTCATGCTCACATACTCTTGTACATAGCCATGCATGCTCACATACATCTATACATAGACATTTATGTTAACACGCACTTATACATAGACATTCATGCTCACATACATACAAATATACATAACCCTTCCTTTCGCCCTGCACCCCCTTACTTCTCCTGCAAACTGTGCGAGCAGACTTGGTTTTAATGCAAGGTCACGTGACATAAAGAATGAGGGTTTTGTTAATTTGGTTTCTGTGTCTTATCTATGTATAATTGTATATGCTATTTTTATGGATGGATTTATCCCATTCAACCACATGTGTATCCTGTACCACAGGGAGCTGCCATCTGCCCTATTTCTCCCCATTAGATGTTATCTCCCCCATTGTTAAGTTGCTAATTGCTGTTGGTTGGTTCATGCAGACTTTGCAAGAATGAATAAGTAAAATGGTGAAATTACAGGCAATTGATTGGATAAATGTCGGCTATATGCACTTAGGCAACAGCTTTCACAAGGTAAATATCTTCAAATAATTACACCAATCGGACAAAAGCACAAGCTAAAAGCTGTGAATGGCGTAGCTCCCTTTTAAACCATCAGTACCACCGGGCATCAGTACAAGAAACATGTATAAGGTGGTGGTCTCAATCATCAGCTTTAGAATCTTTATTAGTCAGATACACTCAATCTAAAACAGAAATCTGATATACCTCTGTAGTATGTGAGCTCTGATCATTAGCACTTCATTAAGTGTCATCTAAGTTTCCCAATAGTTAACCATTTTACTCCTGGAGGGGTCAACAAAACTTCAGTTAGTGCCATGCTTGGCCTATCCATACACGGAAACCCTGTAAATGAACTGACCCTTATATACTTATATAAACTTATATAGGACCCTTATAACTGTCTTGGCTTTCCGTATGTGTTTGCCCCCTGGTAATCTACCCTAATAAGGCAAATGATTACATTTATTGGCAATAAAGTAATCGTTGTCCAAGCATGGACTTTAACTATGTAGATATAAATGCCAGTATGCAAATCAGCAATTGACACTGAAGGAAAAATAAAATAAAATCAGGTGACCTGAAGCGTCCTGAGCTTTTTAAAAGGGCTGAGCCTTTAAGAATCTGTGTTCATTTATGACTTTCCCCAGCGAGCATTTACATATTCCATGTATAGACGCGGCAACTTTACGTGAGACACAAAACTCTGGTTCTGTTTGGGATGCAATAGTATCTTTAGATCTTTAGATCTTTAGAAAATCCTATTTGTGAAATCAGCTTAGAACAAAAATAAATGGATTTGCAAGATAAGCATTTTCCTGATTTATCGGAGTAATATTTCCAGTATATCTAATGGTATATTCTTGATATATTGCATCCATGAAATCATACATTGATAAAGAAGGGTTAATTACCACATTCATTTAAATGTATTAAATGCCGGATAAAACCTTCCTTTCCAAAATATATTATACCCTTTGGCTCCAACTCATACCGGCCTTATCTTGTATTTTAGAACACATTGTCAAAGACTTGGTATAAAAGCGGAATAAAAGCTGGATGGAGACAGACAGACAGATCAATTAGATGTGTAGTACTACGTGTTCTTACAGTCACCAAACAGAAGCATCAATAACCAACACAGAATATTAATTCCATGTTTAAATTCTAACTGGCTGAGGGTGATGGTATTCTCTCCTGCAAGGCGGTATAACAGAATTATAGCACATACCTACTCACCTTTCTACCATCAACTTATGCCAAATATTGCTAAACTGGGAATGAGAATGTTAATTATTTTTCTAACCGCTGCCTTCAGCATGGATTGACAGCCAGGCTTGTGCCGTATCAGCCGCGCAGTATACGTGAAATTAATCAGACATTCCACCCCACCTCACAAATACGCTATTCCTGCGTAGCCTAATGCAGTCCTTAACAATTAGCGTCTTAAAAGGGCAGCCATTTCTTTCACAGTCAAACATATTTAGTGTTAACCCTGTCTGTGCCAATGGATTAATCCGTTCAAAGAAGCGAACTGCTCTTTTATCAGTCTAGAGTCCACATGGTACTCTGACTGAGTGTGATGGTAGTTGTAGTCCACGGCGGCTGACATTCCTAAATCTGCTTGTCTTTTTTATTATTTTTTTTGCAGAATAGATTGTATATTTTTATGTTGCAAAAAGCAAGTGATTGGTTACAAAAACCGATTGTTTTACAAAATGTTCATTTTAATCCTACAAACTCCAGCCAGCCAGCCCCCCTAAGCATGGTTACTTTTTATTGCAGGAGAAATGTTTTTTTGAATGGTAAAGTCTGCTCCACCTGTTTCCTACCTCCAGGTCCCAGTGTGACTCCCCAGTGGAAGCTTTAATTACACACGCCACCATACCGCTTATTATTTTCCTTCCTCTGGCCAGAACATTGATCTGTTTTTCTGTAAACCAGAATAACTCAAGAAAACTGTCACTAACGCATCGCATTTTTTTTTTCATGTACCACTGCATACCAAACCATCAATAAACTCAGATTAACAGTTTCCGTGAGCAATAAGAAAAGCATCATTAATTGTATTATTTGCACAGAGATCAGAATAATAATCCAATGTGTAATACAGCAATCAGATCTGCAGTAACAGGACACGGAGGCTGCAGTGTTTAGCATAGAAACATAGAATTTGACGGCAGATAAGAACCATCGGCCCATCTAGTCTGCCTGTTTTCGCTCATCTTGTGATAGCTTTATGACTATCCCATGCATGTTTAAATTCCCTTACTGTATTAGCCTTTACCACTTCTGCTGGGAGACTGTTCCACTTATCAACCACCCTTAAATCATTTGTAGCCAGGGAGAGGCGTGCAGGACAATTCTATCCTGACAGTTCTAAGAACAAACTTGCCCTTAATGAGAATCAGATGATTGCTTTCCATAGAAACTTACCTTGTAATTGTTTACCAGTTGTTGTGTCCATGCTCATCCGAATTGGCCATCTTCAGAACGAGGAGGAAGGAGACGGACGAGAGGAAATAAAGTTGCTTTGCTGGAGGTGTAACTCCTGCTGAATGCACTTTACACGAATACCGGGGAGGAGGGAGAAGAAGTCGGGGGGGGGGGGTGGAAATCTGCGGATAGATAGAGGTAGTGGGTAGGGGAGAGAGGCAGGGAGGGAGAGAGGGAGGCAGAGAAAAAGATGTGATCACAGCCCGTGGCGACACGAGTAGGATTTGCTAAAAATAGCAGCTCAATAGAGAGAGGGAGAGGCTGGCTGAGCCAACACTCGGGGATCGGTTTCCCAACACGAGCAGGGGTGGCAGCGCTCAGAGCATCGCAGCTTACACATGGCACACGGAGACGTTCATACGCTGCACCACTGCACATGACACTTACATGTATCTTATACGATGCAGTACTGCACATGACACTTACATGTATCTTATAGGATGCAATACTGCACATGACACTTACATGTATCTTATAGGATGCAGTACTGCACATGACACTTACATGTATCTTATAGGATGCAGTACTGCACATGACACTTACATGTAAGAGCTTATAGGATGCAGTACTGCACATGACACTTACATGTATCTTATAGGATGCACCACTGCACATGACACTTACATGTATCTTATAGGATGCACCACTGCACATGACACTTACATGTATCTTATACGATGCACCACTGCACATGACACTTACATGTATCTTATACGATGCACCACTGCACATGACACTTACATGTATCTTATAGGATGCAGTACTGCACATGACACTTACATGTATCTTATACGATGCACCAATGCACATGACACTTATATGTATCTTATAGGATGCACCACTGCACATGACACTTACATGTATCTTATAGGATGCACCACTGCACATGACACTTACATGTATCTTATAGGATGCAGTACTGCACATGACACTTACATGTATCTTATAGGATGCACCACTGCACATGACACTTACATGTATCTTATACGATGCACCACTGCACATGACACTTACATGTATCTTATAGGATGCACCACTGCACATGACACTTACATGTATCTTATAGGATGCAGTACTGCACATGACACTTACATGTATCTTATAGGATGCACCACTCCACATGACACTTACATGTATCTTATAGGATGCACCACTCCACATGACACTTACATGTGTCTTATACGATGCACCACTGCACATGACACTTACATGTATCTTATAGGATGCAGTACTGCACATGACACTTACATGTATCTTATAGGATGCGGTACTGCACATGACACTTACATGTATCTTATACGATGCAGTACTGCACATGACACTTACATGTATCTTATAGGATGCACCACTCCACATGACACTTACATGTATCTTATAGGATGCACCACTCCACATGACACTTACATGTGTCTTATACGATGCACCACTGCACATGACACTTACATGTATCTTATAGGATGCAGTACTGCACATGACACTTACATGTATCTTATAGGATGCGGTACTGCACATGACACTTACATGTATCTTATACGATGCAGTACTGCACATGACACTTACATGTATCTTATAGGATGCACCACTCCACATGACACTTACATGTATCTTATAGGATGCACCACTCCACATGACACTTACATGTATCTTATACGATGCACCACTGCACATGACACTTACATGTATCTTATAGGATGCACCACTGCACATGACACTTACATGTATCTTATACGATGCAGTACTGCACATGACACTTACATGTATCTTATAGGATGCAGTACTGCACATGACACTTACATGTATCTTATAGGATGCACCACCGCACATGACACTTACATGTATCTTATAGGATGCACCCATGCACATGACACTTACATGTATCTTATAGGATGCACCCATGCACATGACTCTTAGATGTATCTTATAGGATGCCATACTGCATGTGACACATGTATCTTATAGGATGCAATAATTCACATGACACATGCCTTTTGTATGATACGCTACTGCGCATATACATAAACCACTAATTTTTGATCATATCATATGGCACGTTATACATATGGCAGGTTATACTTGAACATGTATATATGTGTAATATTATGAGGTTCGTGTGAAAGGAGCAGAGTGGTATAAGCAGTTATTAAGCATATTATTTTGGTTGCTATGGAGATGCTACCACTTTTGCATTATGGACAATCTCTCTTTGGGATTTTTTCACTGGAAGTTTGCAAGTGAATTGAACATTTTAACTCCCTTGTATTTCCAGTAAGAGCATGAACTAAGAGTAGTCAGTGCGTGGTTGCAACTTCCAAGGGAGGAGAAGGACAGCTGCCCAGGAGGAGCGTCACGCTTTTGGATGTGTTGCCAGGACCTCCAATCCTGTTGATTTTGAAGAATGCTCCTGATTTTACTATGCCTGGTACAGGGCCAACCAAGCTCACTGGTATAAGACCTCTTTTATACACAATAATATTATGACAATGAAATGTTCAGACTTCCTGCAAACTCCAACCCAAAACCCCTCTGCCTGCCATATACATAGAATTTACCTTCATTTGTGTCCCGTGTCATAGAGATATATCCTCTTTGCATAGGACCCATAGGCCGTAGCTGACGTCAGTAACACATCACATATAATCCCAATTTAACCAACTGAGTAAGCACCATGTTATGGTGTATAAAAATAAGCACTTGTATTTTTATAGTAATTTCACTTAACACGATTGCACCCATGTCAGCTACACTTTGAAAGAACATAAAAGCAATTTCAACTAACATCTTTCACGATTGTCTGGCCTTTTATATGCCGCGGGGCCAAGTGAGGCTAGACTGCAGGATTTAACACTTCAGGTAGTACGCAGAGAGCCGGCAAATCCTTGTCTAGGCAGGGACATGCTAACTTTATAGTTTAGACATTGATTAATTAATAATTATCATGTATTTTAAGGAATAGTGATGTGCCCCACCAGAAATGGTCTGGAAGAACTGGTACAGAGTCATCCGTGTAGCGTGTGGGGGGGTCTGGAAGTCATTACTGCTGTTGCTACAGGACAAAGGGACTTCATTGAGTTTCATTGAACTCTTCATCAGGCGTTTTATTTTAATTATATTATGAGTGAGATTATTTTATATTAATGCATATTGTACAGAATAATTGACAGAGGCATTTTCTTATTTGATGATGGGTTTGCGTACTCAAAGTGTGGGCTTATAAGAAGTGGCTTTAGATACCTCATATAGGACAGTTTAGGACGGACTGAAACCTATATAATATAATACCACATGTTCATTAAGGTTTTCATCATCTATATAATGTATATATATATATATATATATATATATATATATATAATGTTATATAATGTTCTAATGTTATTTATTGGTAGCAAGGTGACCACATTGATGTTCATATGCAGCTGACCAGCACATATGAAGTGTGGGATATATAAACTCACAGAAGGGAATCCGTTACCCAGTTAAACATCCCATACACAGCAGGGCAGCACTTTAGGCATGCTGGTTTGCAACATTAAGAAACTGACCCATACGATTAATGGGAAAACTCTGAGAAAATCATACCGAAATAAGCTAATTGGCTTCCATTTAAAAAGAAAAAAAACGGTTCAGATAAGACAAGTCAAGTTCATTTTTTTTAAATAGTCTTGGTTCAAGTAAGAGTGCCTGCAGTCAGAGAACCTCATGTCTGTGGTCTTTCACATAAGGATTATCCATTGTTAGCACAACTTTTTTCATTTTTGTTAAGGATCTTGCAATTCTTATATTCTCAACAATCCATTTTTAGCATGAAAACTGTAAAGAAAAATCACATAAAATGTAACAATAGCGGAAATTATTCCATTTGTTACTCTGTAACACCATTGCCACTGTAGGGATCAAAAATGTTTCTTGCAAGAAAAAAAATTGTGTGTCTGTTCAGTTTCAGCTCAGATATAATAGATTTATAAAGCCTATGATGTAATTAAGATATAAAAGGACATTGGTTGCACATTTTAACATATATATATACAGATATATTCACCGATCAGCTATAATCTTGTTATCATGGCACCTGTCATTGGGTGGGATATATTAGGCAGCATGTGAACATTTCGTCCTTAAAGCTGATGTGTTAGAAGTAGGAAATCACCAAATTGTGAAGGCTTGACAACTGGGTTATAACATTTCCAAAACTGCAGCCCTTGTGGGGTGTTCCTGGGATGCAGTGGTCAGTACCTATCAAAAGTGGTCCAAGGAAGGAAAAGTGATGAACCCAATGCTGGTTCTGATAGAAAGGTGTCAGAACACACAGTGCATCGCAGTTTGTTGTGTATGGGGCCGCATGGCCGCAGACCAGTCAGGGTGCCCATGCCGAAAGAGCCTACAATGGGCACGTTAGCATAAGAACTGGACCACAGAGCAATGGAAGAAGGTGGCCGGGTGTGATGAATCACATTTTCTTTAGCGTCACGTGGATGGCCAGGTACGTGTGCACCTCTTACCTAGAGAACACATGGCACCAGGATGCATCCATGGAGGCCCCACCTTGCAACTTACAGGAAATAAAGCATCTGCTGTTAATGTCTTGGTGCCAGATACCACAGCACACCTTCAGAAATCTATGTCTCTTTTACTGGCAAAAGGGGGATCTACACAATATTAGGAAGTGGTCATAAGGTTATGACTGATTGGTGTATATTCAGTACTGAGGGTGAAAAATACTGTAATGCTTTACAAAAAATAGTTAATGTTAATAGTTTATTTTTTATCATTTAACAAAAGTGAGAAAGGAAAAATCTAAATGAATATATGTTGTGATCACCATTTGTCTTCAAACAGCATCAATACTTCTAGGTACACTTGCAAACAGTTTAAGGAACTTGGGATGTAGGTTGTTCCAAACATCTTGGAGAACTAACGACTTCTGTGGATTTAGACAGTTGCTTCTCTCTCTTCGTGTAATCCCAGATAGACCCGATGAGGTTGAGATCAGGGCACTGTGAGGGCCATACCATCACTTCATTAACTCATTGTTCTTCTTTACACTGAAGATAGTACTTTGGCTGTATGTTTGGGGTTGTTGTCATGCTGCAGAATAAGTTTGAGGCAAATCAGATGCCTCCCTGATTGTATATCATGATGAATAAATACCTGCTTGTACTTCTCAGCATTGACAAGCCCATTAATACTGACCAAATCCATTTGCAGAAATTAGGGATGCACCGAAACGAAAATTCTGGACTGAAACCGAAAATGACCCCCTACCTTAAAAAAAAAAAAATAACCAGACTTTTGTTAAAGGAAGTAACACACTAAAACTGGACTAAAAATTCAGTAACAATATTAATATATATATATATATATATATATATATATATATATATATATATATATATATATATAATTGTGAACAGCAATCACACTCCTATCATCCCCCCACTTACACATCCATGCTATCACACACACACACACTAATTCACAAACATTCACTCATTCATATACTCATTCATTCCCTTAACCACGCATTCTTGCTCATACATGCATCCCCAAACTTGTAAGGAACCTCCACCATGCTTCACTGCTGCCTGCAAACAGTCATTCTACCTCTCCCCAGCCCTTGCTCATGCAGTATAATTATTACCTTGTGCCTTGTTTCTGTGCTCAGTCTTGCCATGGGGTATGACTTTTGACATTGAACTGTCTTCAGCAACCTCACCTTGTTGGTGGGTTTTGTTGTTCCTCACCAAGTTTTATTCCTCCTACACAGCTGTTTCAGTTAATTATTGTGTTTCAACCTACACATTAACTTGGTGTAGAATCCTTAGCACCTGTTTGGTATAATTGTTTAATCATAACCTAACTATAAGCCTACAAAATTGCTGATGTTGTGCAAGTGTAACTAGCAGAATTGATGCTGTTTTGAAGGCAAATAATGGTCACAGCAAATATTGATTTTATTTAGATTTTTCTTCTGATTACTCACTTTGCATTTTGTTAAATGACAGAAATAAATGCATCTCTATTTTTGAAAGCATTCTTACTTACAGTATTTTTCCACACCTTGCACAGTACTGTATACTTATTTTTTTACAAAGTATTTGCATAAGGCTATGGTCTCGGTTGTAAAATATGTGTAGTCTGTTGACAGCAAATTTGTCTCAGAAGACAGAAAAATAAATATATATTGTGCACTTGGTAAAATTGCATCTACCACTATATTGACCTGAAAACTATTTTTAATATTAAACATAAATGGGGCAATAGAGGGAAATACATAATAGATTCTCTTTAAATTTAATTGCTACAATTAAACAAAGATGCTGTTTTTTACCAGCTCCCCCTATTGTTGTAATGTTGGAGAGATGCAATTCTATATAATAAGAGAGTATAAACCAATATCTTTATTGTTTTTAAATGAACCACTCTAATTAACCCCCCACTTAGATGAGAACATGCTGTGGGGTGTCACCAACATACTAAAATTGTCTTTTTTTTTTTTACATACAACTACTGCTAAATAAAAATGAAGCAACTTTATATTGTTTACAGCATTTTATATTCTCCTCCCTTTTATCCTTTGGGAAAATCTAAATCATTTTAGTGTCTTTTGTTAGCTATGACACAGAGGGGATTTCTCAAACATGACTGCATGGTAAAAGAAAATATCAAGTATAAATATATAACATTGAGTGATGTTACAATACACATAAAAATAGAAATGTATGCATTACATTTGTTTGATAAAAAAGAAAATACATCAAACGATACTCTATACAAATCTAGGCTCTTCAGGGAGAAGAATAAATGGAAAAGATAGACTATTTGATACAGATAAAGACATTCATTTTGATATAATCCTATTATTTTTACTATATTCACTTATTGTAATGAAAACCTGCAAATCTCTCGGTCTACAGAACATCATGCTCCAAATTGAAACATATCGTGCTCATTAACAAAATGCTGCAAAAGAATTATTATAAAATATAATTATAGCTTTCTGGAGAATGTGTACAAAAAAAGTGTGGTGCTGTCCTAACCTAGAACAAACTTAATGGCTGCCCTTCAGTTAATTCTGCTGAGGAGAGTCCCAAGTTTTAGGTCAATTGTACCTTTATAGAAGAAGAAATATCAATCAAAATATCAGAATAAACCCACTCAACAATTGCATCTGCATGAGGGAACCTATAGCTCCAGACTTAAGTTTCAGTGTTCATTGGCCTTGTCAGTGAATTGCAGTCGATATCCCTTTAGACGCAGCGAACAAGGAAATCCAAGTTTGGATTCACTTTACGCTTAGGGACACCCCACAATTCTGCAAGTTGCATCCTCATTAATTACCCAACGAGCTGAGCAACATGGCATGGCTAAACCATACAGCTTGCAATGGATTCATTAGGTTTTGATATAATGAGGTTCTCCTAGACCCTGAATGTTCTGTGGAATTGCCACCCAGGAGACTATGTCCATTAATCAAGTAAAAATAAAATATTATTATTTTGCTACTGTAGCATAAATCAATGACATTATTTTGAAGTCTAGTACTGAGGTAGATTAACTTGTCCTTTTTGTAACTTTCCTCCTTAACCACAATGTCCCGCAACACACCTGGGCCTTGGTTGCGTTGCCCATCCATGTGGGCTCAGGGTACTGTACAAGCGTGAGAGGACGGCAAATTACATGATTGAAGCCTATTATATGACTCCACCTCCTGGCCGACATCAGATGAACCCGAGGCCTATATAAAGCTAGGACTTCTAAATCATTGCCCTTGGTTGGTGTGTCTGTTTACGCTCTACTATACTGGACTGTGCTTTAAAGGTATTGATATGGCTTCCCTCTTGACACTGCTATTGGTTACTGAATCTCTTTGATGGTCCTGATTTCTGGTTTCCTGACCAATCCTGTCCTTACTAACCCATTACAGCAATTAAAATATAAAAAAGTAAAAGTTGGGCTTTGTATTAATTCCATTGGGGAATTGCCTGCTCAGGCTAAATTGGCGACATTAAGCTTGAAAGAGCTGACATGCAAATTACTTAACATGAACAAAAACTATAGCGACTCTCCAGTGTTCAATGACACAGGAGACCCCCAAAGTGGGCAACAAGTATCTCTTCAACTATCATTTCTGGCAGTCAATGTTGGATCTTCATAGGCGATTCAAAGCTACAGACAATCACAAACATAATATTAAAACTCTTTACTCAGAATGAAGGAAAGAGGAAAGCCTCTTATTCCCTATGTGCTGATGGGAAAAGTACAACTAAAAAGAAACTCTAAAAATGAATACAGAATTATACAAATGTATTATTGTATATTAATATTAGCATATTTATACTTAACAGCATAATGCAATGTTTACAAAAGTTGTTTCTAAATATTTCCAGGGGTATTACATTTTTTATCAAATCTTGCAATCTAATGCGATTCAGTTACCCAATAAAGGCATCATATTTCTCAAATGTGCAAAATATGCCCAGTTATTGTGCGTCTTCACTTCTTTTTTCTCATATATTTTTATATATTGTTTTCTTGTAGGAGTCATAATATCTCCTTGAGAAAACACTGATCGCTGTGGAGCTCCTTCTGAGAACAGCTTCTTCTAACAAATTTGACATGATGTTTAACGTGGTAATGGAAGCACAGAGGGATACAACCAAGGTCCCTTACTTTATATTTCTTGCATTCCTCTTAGGAATAATCATACCTCTACTCCACTTGAGTAAACTCACTATATACCGTATTGGCTCGGATATAGGCCGCCCCCGTATATAGGCCGCACCCTAAAAGTTTGGTGCTTTTTTAAAGAAAAAGTTTTTTTTCTTTAAAAAAGCACCAAAAGACATGCTGCCACTCTGTCCCTCCCCCCCCGAGATATGCTGCCACTCTGTCCTCCCCCCCCTCGAGATACGCTGCCACTCTGTCCTCTCCCCCCGAGATATGCTGCCACTCTGCCCCCCCCCCGAGATATGCTGCCACTCTGTCCCCCCCCCCGAGATATGCTGCCACTCTGTCCTCCCCCCCAACTTACCAGAGTAGACTCCCGGGTGTCTTACGGGGCCGGAGGGGGACATCTATGTACATCGTGTATACAACTCCCGGCGCCGGCACTCAGCGGAAGTACCGGCACCGGAAGTTGTATACGCGTATTATGTAGGTGTCTTCCGCCGGCCCTGCAAGACACCCGGGAGTCTGCCCTGGTAAGTCGGGGGGGTTAAAATGCATCGTGTGGACGTTCACCGGCAACGGCGCATCGTCGCTGCCGGTGAACGTCCGTGCGATGCGCTTAGACAACCTCCCGTGCCGGTACTCCCCCCGTGGGAAGTGCCGGCAGGGGAGGCTGTCTGAGCGTATCACACAGTAGGATGCAGGTCCCCTGCACCGCTGCGGGGGATCTGTATCCTAACCCCGCTGCCTGCCCGGCGCCCAGGACTGCATGTCCCGGGCGTCGGGCGCTAGACCCTGAATATAGGCCGCACCCCCACTTTAAAGTCTTAAAGTGGGGGAAAAAAGTGCGGCCTATATTCGGGCCAATACGGTAATTCATATCAACTATACTAACGCACCTATAAATCCCAAGAATATAGGCATTACAGCAATTATAGCTACATTAGTAACACTTTTATAGGCTAGTTTGATGACTCCAGCAGAAGACAACAAGAAAACAGATGAAATGTTGGTTGTTTGTCCAGTGCTCCAGAAACATAACTACAGTTTGCTGTCCAAAGAAAGTAGACAAATAAATTATCTAATGAAATGGAGTAAGTAGAGAACATTGCTAAGCAAAATATTGAAAGAGGTACTTTATTATGAATCATGTGGTATATCCATAATTTCTCATATATTTCATTTATACTTTAATGTAATTAAGTTGTTTGATTGAAACTTTGTATTATAAAAAATTAAAAACGTATATATACAATCTTTGTGTAATTTTCTTTTCTTTGTATAGATTTTCAGAAAGAACTTTGAAGAACATCATTTGTTGTTGTCAGAAAACTGTGGATCTCGCTTGACCTCGCTGATACTATCTTATAGGCATTTAAAATATTCCATCATAAAAAGATTGTTTTTCCAGTCCTGACTTTATGAGCTTATTTACTTGAGCAATACTTTGACACAAACATGGAAATGTGAAATAAGAGCCAGTCCTATGTTACGCTCAGCCTCAGTGGAGATATTTTTCTCTTTTTGCTTATATAAACCTCCTTTATCTGCAGCCCTGGAGGTTGTCAATGTTGGGTGACTTTCCCTGCTCAAACATCACACTGAATTTATTCTTTATGGCAATGCTAATGAAGTCCTGTTTGTACAATGAAATCCATTCCATCACAGACTTTATAAGTAATAAGGTAGACACTTGTGACTGAGCCATTCTGTTGTATACAACAAGAGTATAATAAAGAGTTGTGTCTAGTAGACTGGGTTAAGGTAACAGAACTAGAACAAATGATTAATACACTGCTATCTGAAAGGATTATATTACAGAAAAACTAGGACTGTTTGTCTCCATAGAATGGAAGTCCCAAACAAAGATGGGACATTTCAATATAGATTAAATATACAATTTTGGACTGTTTAGCAGCCCACCAGCTTAAAATACCCAAACAAAAGTATATATTTTTGGAGAGAAGACGTCCTTTACAAGTCGGGTATTTCACTAGGACCATGTGGACACTGGTGCAATCACTTGGTCACTAATCTCTGCATCTTTCAGTGTATCAACCAGCTGATCTAACTGTAGAGCATATAGTCTTGTTTCTTTGTGTGTGAGGATTTACTAGAATAACTGCTCATTTGGAATGCCTAAACTAGAAGTGAATGATTTGTTTGTGGTTGTTAAACTAATTAAAAGAGAGTGGTCAGTTGGTAAATGCCACCATGGGAGTTAATGGGTCTTTTTTGTGTTCTATTGGACGAGGCGATTGACTAGTCAACCAGATTTACCTGTCATAATTGTTACAGAAACAATGATAAAACTCACACAGCTACCACATTTCACTATTCCAAACTTTGTATGAACTAATATTGGTTTTCCCATTAAATAAGGGATTCAACAGAAAACCCAGTTGTGACCCGGTGCACACTATAGGTGCACCCTAAGCAGTAAGGTCATAACACAGACACCTGTAGCATCTGCAGTGCAAGGGGTCCCCAGGTCTTAGCACCATACCTGAGAGCTCTCCGAGTCTTGGCAAGAGAACTCCATGAGAAGCTCCAGTTCTTCATGTCAACCCGAATCCTCTGGGGAGCGGGGACATCACAGTTCAGTCCTGGCCGTGTCCCGCAAGGGTAGGCTCCAGGTAGCAAGAGCCCTTAGGACTCCCTCTCCAAGGAATCTTGGTGCAGAAGTCAGCCCTATTCAGACTGGCCTTTATCTGCTGTTAATGCCATATGGCTTATATTTTAATCAGAATTGTGTTTGTTTGCTTCATAATATAAGTGTACTTTGGTGACACACACTAGTTTCACACAATTAATGTTCTAAGACACAGCCATTAGATCTAAAACAGAACATGTAGGTTGGGGGGTTCCTCAGCACAGCTTACAGAGGGGTCCCAGAATTTTGTGTTATGCCACTGCTATGCATTAATGAAATGGTTAACCGTCTGAAGGGAACTGTAATTGTAACCTCGAAGCACTTCACCAAAGGCATTTAACATTTGAAAGCCTTTTAGCACCAAACACTTTTGTACTGAAAACTAAAAGATCATAGTAATATCATGATTGCAATAAACAAATTAATATTGCATGGGATTTAATATGAGTATAGCAATTTCCTGAATAATAAACAATACACCAGTCTAAAATGTTCATTCGAGGACCATAAAGAAATCAGTTTAACCAACACAAAGTGCATTTAAGTACAGAATATAAAGTATAATTATAGATGAACATTTGTTATAACAAAATCCAGCAATTGAATAGACTGACTGCACCACCATTCATGGTTTATGACTTCTTATACTACAAAATGTTCTTTTGTTCATTTATACAAAGAATTCAGTGTATTGTTAAATGAGTCAAGATGTCCTGAAGAAGACAGACTCCATGACACTTATATACACTTCCTTAAGTTCTCAAAAAAAAAATTATAATTTAAAAAAATGAGATCCAAAAGATGACACGGAAACAATATTTCTTGTTTTAGTTTATGCCACCACAATTATACTACAGAACACATTTAGGCACAGAAGAAGCACTAAAGAAGTGGGTATGGACCAAAAGTCCCTGGTTTACACTAGGAAAAACTATGTAAATGTTAAAGTATGCAGAAATGTAATTTGAAATCAAGTCTAAAGTGGAGGCATGTTGCAAATGTTAACCATTTTGCTTTAAATAAACATAAAAGAGGGACTGTGGGTCACACAGGGAGTCAATGTCCACCCCGCTATATAAGCTCGTTGGGTACTGAGCGAGGCTGTGCATTTCACGTGATGTCATGTGATGTTGTAAATCTGTACAGTTTGGCATGACGGTCAATGCAATCAATGATTGTTCCACGTCCCCCTTTGCATCATGGAAAGGATCAAGTGTTGGACTCAGCCATGCTATTACTGTAAGTGGTTCTGCTGGGATGGAGTACCACCCAATGCCCTGACATTCAGAACACCAGGTCTTTTGGAAATTTTTTGCTTTTTTTGTCAGGTTATTCAGTAGAAGGGATTATAAAAATCTATTTGGCTGGCAAATGTAATCCTGTAGCGGATGTCTAAGAACCTTGGGGAAACCAAGATGTCATATTGACTAATGACACATAACAGACAACAACCAGGCTTTTCTGCCAACTTTTGCCAGTTACAAACAATGAAAATGGCACACAGATCAGTTTCCAAGGAAATAAAAACACTTTTATTGAAAGAAATATGTAAATAAAACTGCTGAGATTGTTTGATTGTGTAGAACAAGAGTTAATCAGCTGTATGGATCAAGTTTTTCAACTATTACTCTAGCCGATAAGCATTAGGATGTGCCCAATGATCTCCAGCATTTCATTTAATGAGCGCTACTTATAAATTATGAACAATTTTGAGAGCTACTATGAAAATCCAATGGAAAAAGAGGCATTGAGGATACATTTTAAATATTTTATTCCTTTACTGTTTTATGTGTTCAGTTTAGTTTTTCAACTGTATTTCTTTCTCAGGAATACTTGTGCTGGAATAGATACATAAATAACCCAAGAGCAGGAATCTTAAAGTGGAGTTGCAAACAGAATCCAATATCAAGCGAGTATAAAATACATTGAACAAAGGTATTTTTGTATCTGTTTGCGGCTCCAAGTTGAGAACCTTGGAAGCCTTTCTCCATACTCAGATACTGTTTTTGTAAGTACCAATTTAAGGGATTTTACTAGAGTAGTGTATTACTTCCAATAGAAGCCAATTAAAACAAAAAGATTTTTTAATACTTTTAGTCCACCAATCAAGGAACAACAGAGGCTATTGATTTGGGTTCTTAGGTATCCAGCTCATCGTTCTGTGCTTGAACATATCTTCTGACCTGACTGAAATGAGGAAACTTGCTAGAAGACCCACACAATGAATAAAATACATTGGAGAATAAAATCAACCTGTAAAAAACATGGAAGAAATTAGAGGAAGGACAGGTGTACACTGTTGAGCACAAAGGTATGTTCATATACCTTCATATGGCAGCGCTCCCCGTCTTGAACACATGCTATAAAAGCTATGTTGGCCTACCACAGTCCTCCATAGCATAAATGAGATGAGGAGATGAGGGATCTCCCTCGTAAGCAGTCCACTAAACCAGAGCACTGATTGCTCTAAGAAGGTGATCTGCGCCCTGGCCTTTTAGCAGAGGGACCACCGCACCAGGCCTACACAATATTGTTTTTTTTTTTTAAGCACTGAGGTTCAGTGGCTCCATTGAGGTGTGTGAGGTCCCTTTCTTCTTTTCTATTGGGGCTGCACTTCCCAAGAGGATAAGGACCACTGGAATCTTTGTTAGAAGAAGAGGGCTACTCCAGGGCTACCTATCTCCTCCCTCAACAAAAAAAAGGGTAATTAAAAAATGGAACCATTCCACCATAGACTTCTGTGTCAGAAATCAAAAATTATTTTTTGTAGATAAAACTAAAATTTAAATCACACAAAAAACATTTGCAGAAATGTGAAAAAAACTATGTATGAAAATGCTCTCAAATTAAGCACAAAGTTAGACTGGTATGATAAAAATGACATGCACTACACACTAGCCAGGTGCTCTAACCACAAGTGCAAAACAAAAAGGTTATGCGTGTAACCCGCACACAAAACCATCTGCGCCAACTTGTACCAAAGTCTGCGGACTCCTAGCGACTTTGGTGCTTCAAAGCTAATTTAGCCTTAAAGTCGAGGACCAAGCTTTCACAGGTGCTCACTTGATCTTAGTCAAAAGGCAGAGACGCACTAACTAACGAGCCTTTTACTGCAACTATTACAGCAACTGGCAACTCTCAAGACACAATGAAGGGTCCATGTCTGAACCACCCTTTTCACTATTAGGGAGAGGCCTATTAATGTTTAAAGAATATTCAAATAAGTCTCACGCTAGCTAAGTTCCATAGCTGTTAAGCATCTCTGCTTTTTGTCAAGACACTCTGATACTAACTTTTATTTGCAGACCTTTGCTATGGGAGAGTGTGCTCATTATTGGGAGACATCTGCTGGTAAGCACAGGGAACTGCATCCAGATCCAGATTTTTCATGTTTCATTTGGAATTACCCTTTTCCCCC